>NC_091282.1:668056838-669446500 GCF_032444005.1 Ranitomeya imitator
GCAAACTTTGAACAATAATTTAACCTTTTCCATCAAGGGCGTATAAGCTGAACCCACTAAAGGCCTACTATAACATACTAAATAACTCAACTTTTCTTTCCGTTCTAACTTCCCCAATGCAGGACCGCCTAGCTCCTTGGCTGGGCCTACTGTCATTGTACCGACCATCTTTCTACAGTTCTCAGGAGGACTCTCTCTCTATCCCCTACGGGTTCACTTTCAAGCTTTCCTGTCCTCAGTCTCTATCAACATTATCAAACTTTCTAAATTTCAACATTATTAACGTTTCAACTTTTATGAAAGCAATCATGTAAACATTCCCTTTAAGAGGGACCCAAGTCTCTAGGAGATAGTGCAGATTTTCTCTCTGTCTGCAAGTCCACTGAAAGCAAGACCTTTTGCGTCATGTCCAGAAGCATTATCTTCGCAAACTCTTCTTCCGCTTGTAAAACCAGTAGGGAGCACCTTTAAGAAGGTGCAAACTATATACAAAAACAGTTTTGAATCATTCACTGTTCATGATCCGGCAGTCTTTGGAAACAATGATGAACAAACAAAAAGAAGAGGGATCCCGGGTAAACAAAGGGATCCCTAGGAGTTAACCCTGGACGGGTTTAAAGCAGCAAACAGGAAACAGTTAACTATGTACAATTGCGGGCTTCCGAAGTTTATTTCCTCGGCGTTAGATTGCAAGGCATCCGTTGGTAGCGAACACTTCCCGGCCTGGAAAGATCTGTGTTCGACCTCTCATCCGATGCAGTGTCAATGTCACTAATCAGTTTTTCAGGTATCGTCTGGGTTCGAATGTCAATTTTGGTAGTAGGTTCAGTAGCGGCAATAATGCCCACTGTGGTAGTAGTATTAGGATTTGTCAGTTCAGAGTTAGTCTTAGTCATGGCAGCAGGTGGCGCTGCTACGGAGCTTATCAGTAGGTCTTCTGTCACTGGGGCAGGGTCGTTCTTCATACCTGCTTGAGATGCGGTCCCTCCGGTGCCGGCCTGCTCCATGTCCGCTGGGATCTGGAACGCTGACTGCGGGGCCTTGCGCTGTGGCGTCGTCATCTCTGTTTGCAGTATCTCGCTTTTCGGCACGGCCTTGCTTTCTGGCTTTGGAGCGCTGGAACTTCTTTCTTGCTCCGGACCAGACGAGGCTGCTGACAGACGTCTGGTGAGGCCCCCGGTGACGATCTCCTTCCACCCGGCCTCAGTGCTCAGCTGCGTCCGCCGGAGTCGATCGCTGAGCTCGTCCACTCCAGCCTGCAGGAAGTCGGGGCCAACAAGTAACGCCTGGCTGCTGTATCTCTCTGGGTAGCTGGGGGAGTCCTCGGCTCCGACCCCACGCTCCGGTCCCCGGCGGCTTGTCATGGCGTCCTCCACGTGGGTCACTTCTTCTCCCTCCTTGTCCTTTTCCCGCTCTCTCCTTCGTGGGTGGTTTCATTTTCTTTGTCTCCGCCCTCCACTGAGGATCAGGAGGCGGATCTCGGCTGCTGACGGACACGTCCTCAAAGTACAGAAATATTTAGACTGGGCGGCCATTACTTTTCGCGCTCTTCAGCTTGCTCACGCCCACTTCCACACCCTTCTTCTTCTCCTGCGCTCCTCGTGGCACGGCAATGGCAGCGGATTTGGCGGGAATCTTGCGGCATATAGCAATACACAGTCTTTGCAATAAATCACAGTTCATACACGTTTCAATCACAGTTCCAAGGCACACATGACCTGCTTCTCAGGCTTAAGTAGGATACTGTTCGGGGACGCCAAGTTGGATCGCCCCCAGACACAGGGCCACGCGTTTCGGTACTGGGCTTCTCTGGTTCGGTTCTGAGGCTGTCACGGTGGCTAGACCGGGTCCGCGACCCTGCTAAGGGATGTCCAATAAAGGTGGTACAGTTTGTCAGGAGTTCGTGACGCCACCTGTGGTGTTCGGTCAGGGTGACCGATGCTGCTGTGGGGTCCACTGGGGTGATGGAACGGCAGCTAGATGGTATACCTTCTCACAGGTGAAGTGTGTCCCCAGGGCTTCCCAGTAAGGTAGATGGTGATGGTGTGAGGTGCAGGCAATAACGAGGACACAAGATTGCAGTCTCTTTACCTCTTTACTGAAGACTTCAGGATCCTCAATCCAGAGCACGTTTAACAGGGCTATCAGAGACCGGCCGGTCTGATGGGCACTTCCAGAGTTTCCCTCGCAGATGGAAATCGTTGCCCACCACTAGCGCCTGTGTGTTGTAGTCCTACCCTGCTGAGCATTCGGAATAGTCCTCACAACTGCTGTTCTCGTTCGTTCGTTCTCTACAGCTCTCTCTCTCTCTTTAGTTCCAGATGTTACTAGTTTCTCGTCCCCCAGGTATATTTTGGCTAGGACGCACACGTATGACGGGAAGGCTTGGACGTCTTCCAGGACCCTAGAGACGCCCCTCTCCCAATGTTGCCCCCTATGTCTTCTTAGGAAATTTAAGGTAGACAGCCAACCTATAATTAAGTGTCCTGCGGAGTTTGAAGTAAGGCCTGAAGTCAGTTACTCCCGCGGTGTTCCGGCCACCGGCTACACGCCTCAGTAGGATGTTGCCTCGGTCTCACGGCACGACTCCTGCTGGTACTCCTTTTTGCTTGATCTCGTTTACACTGTTCCACAATAACCTTCCTTTCTTATCTCTTTCTTAGAATACCGCCGCAAGGTAGTGCAGGCGCGGTTCCGTAACGTTCTGTTCTGTTCGCTAGGCACCTGCCAGGTTCCCACGCCTGACAGGGACCCCCCTGTGTCTTCTCCCTGCAACACCCCCTGCCACGGGATGTTGCCTGAATCCAACCCAGTCAGCTTCTGACTAACTTCCTCCCCAGCCCCTAGTTTTACCAGTGTGAGGAGTGGCCCAATAAATAAAGCCTTTTTCTCCCCCTAGTGGCTGGAGTGTGAAGTGTAATGTGTTCTGGTGATACCTGGTCAGGAGAATTCCTTCAGTGCCATCAGACGTACCATCACTCCCCTTAGTGGCAGAGTGTCATACTGCAACGACCAGATCTCTGGGGCGCTGCACTATCCTAAAAGTCAATAGCAACCCTTTAATGAGCCTTGCCACACGAGTTAGAATAAGAAGCCCAAACTTGATGGAATGAATTGTATAAAGGATGTCAATCAAGCCCCTACTTCCTGATAGAACAGGGAATAAGTGAGATGAGTCGCCTGCCAGGGCCGTGGGGTACCCGGTTCCAGGTCCGGAGTTCACAGGGGGATGTCACGGTGGCAACCCGGTCCGTGGCCCTGGGCGCCCATGTAAAAGGGGAATTGAGTAAAGTTTATGTTCATGATGCCACCTGTGGTATTCGGTCAGTGGGGACCAACGCTACTTTAAGGGATCCTGCTTCCCCCCCCCCCCCCCCGTTAAATCCTGTACTCCCGGACTGGGAAAAGAAGAACAATACAAATTAGCAAAAAGGCATACAAATTTTTAAATGCTGTAAACAAATAGAACAAGTTAATAGTGTAAACTGGAGCTTCCCTTTATGGGAGGAATTGATGCTTGAACGTTACTGGAACATATATACATAGTACGAGTACTTTCCGAAAATAGAAAACAGTGTGATAACTAACTATGAAAGGCAATTACCCTCAACGGGTGTACTAACTCTTAAGGCTTCAAAGTGCAAAACAAACGTTATCTTTATTTTCTTCAAAGTGCAGAACTTTTCTTTCAAACGGCGACTACCCCTACGCGTATACTTCATCGGGTCCGCTTAATACAAAAGTGCAACATTAGACATCAATACTTTCTGCACATACACTATCTGGCTTATAAAATACAGTTCTAACTAACTTTTCTGACACTATCAAATACTATCATTTCATTAAAGTGCAACACATCAACATTCCCTTTAAGGGTGCAAATATTTTTCAAGTCATTGGTATTTTTCTCACTTTCTCCAACTAGAGTAAACATTACTGCTACCCTAAAGTGCAACACATTTAACTTTCTATACTGAGGTAGCATATTTAAAGGTGCAACTAAAATTCAAATTAATATTAAAGTCCATTAATAACTTTATACAGCAGCAACGTTGCGAGGGACCCGTCATGAACTCCCAACGTAGGCTTGGGTGGGCTCCAAGGCGTGTATCCAGACCCGGAATCCTGCCACTCCAAATGGGTTTTTCTTCAGGTCTCTGTAAAACAAGACAACTTTCACAGCAATATTAGAAACAGTCTCTTTAAAGCTTCTTTGTAAAACCAGTAGGAAGCACCTAAATAGGTGCCAACTATATACAATGGAAAGTTTTTGATCATGCGCAGTTCATGATTCGACAGTTCTTAGAAACAGTTAAAATTCTTAGTGCAAAAACCTTGGTCAGGTAAAACGGACTTTTAAACAGTCGACTTATTCACAGTCGTGTTCAAAGTTGCAAGCAAAACTGTTTATCTCCTTTGCCTGGGTAGCTCTGGATGGTGGCTAGTGGCTACTGTTTCCTGACTGGGAAAAGCTTTCTGAAAATGTCTCAACAGGTAACGCAAATGGTTTTAGTTCAGTGGTCTGATGGCTCTGCATATCTCTTTCTCATACTTTGCTTGCTGGGCCAGGCGTTGCTGTTTCTCCATACCAGAGTCATGGTCCCAGGGAACGTTGTAATGGCCCCAACCAGGTCAGAGGTCTGATAGTGCTGGGAGCAGGCCTACTAGTGACTCGTCAGCCTGCAGCGTGGCACAGTCACTGGCCATGGTAAGGTCAGTCACTGGAGCGGGGTTAGTAGCTGGGGCAGGAGCAGTCGCTGGAGCGGGGTCGGTCACCAGGGCAGGGTCGTTCTTCATACTTGCTTCAGATGCGCGCCCTCCGGTGCCGGTCTGCTCTTCTGCTGAAGCTGCAGTCACTGGTCGCTGGACAGGCCACGGTGTTGTTGTCTTCTTCAATGGCATCTCACTTTCCGGCTCTGCTGGGGTCAAAGGTGCGGGCTGAAGGTCTTTCATCGGCGGCGCCATCTTTTTCAGCAGTGCCGCTCTTTCTGGATCCGGAGGGCCGGATCTTCCTTCTCACTCCGGACCAGATGATGCTACCAACGGACGTCCGGTAAGGCTCGCGATGAAGGCCTCCTTCCACTCGGCCACGGTGCTCAGCTACGTCCGCAGGAGTTAGACGCTGAGCTCTTCCACCTCCGCTTGCAGGAACTCTAGGACTTTGGTAGACTGCTTGCCGCGGCTTCCATCTTGGTGGCTGGGGGAGTCCTCGGCTTCCACCCCACGCTTCGGGTCCCGGCTGCTCTCCATGTTGTCCTCTACGTTCCTTGCTGCGTCCTCGCCTGGTTCCCGCTCTCTCCTGTGGGGGCGGAGCTTCTTTTTCCTCTTTCTCCCGCCATTCAGGATCAGGAGGACTGTTAGTTCCCGCCCACGATGGAGCACCCTTCTTTTCCAGCGTTTCTCGTGGTGCTACAATGGCGGCAGTTTTGGCAGCAATTCACAATTAACAGTCTCTCAGCACAACACAGTCTTTTAGGTGCACATGACCCAATTCTCAGGGTTGGTCCATCCTGTTCGTGACGCCAAGATGAGTCGCTTGCCAGGGCTGTGGGGTACCCGGTACCGGGTCCGGTGTTCACAGAGGGATGTCACGTTGGCTACAACCCGGTCCATGGTCCTGGGCACCCATGTAAAAGGGGAATTGAATAAAGTTTATGTTCGTGATGCAACCTGTGGTATTCGGTCAGTGGGGACCGACGCTGCTTTAAGGGGTCCTCTGGGGTGATGTTATGGCAGCTAGATGGTATAACTTACCACAGGGGAAGTTTATCCCCAAGGCTCCTGGTGTGTAGATGGTGAATGGTGCAGTAAAGAACGAAGACATAGGTTTGCAGTCTCTTTACCTCGTTTACTGAAGACTTCAGGCAGCCATAGTCCAGGGTACCAGATCACAGGGCAGGCAGGGTCCAGCCGGCTTGGAAGCAAATCCAGAGTCCCCTTTACCAGGTGGAGTTAAAAGCCTTCCTCTAGCACGGTGGTGTTGTAGTCCCTTAAGGTACCGTCACACTAGACGATATCGCTAGCGATCCGTGACGTTGCAGCGTCCTGGCTAGCGATATCGTCCAGTGTGACAGGCAGCAGCGATCAGGCCCCTGCTGTGATATCGCTGGTCGGGGAAGAAAGTCCAGAACTTTGTTTCGTCGCTGGATCTCCCGCTGACATCACTGAATCGGCGTGTGTGACGCCGATTCAGCGATGTCTTCGCTGGTAACCAGGGTAAACATCGGGTTACTAAGCGCAGGGCCGCGCTTAGTAACCCGATGTTTACCCTGGTTACCATCGTTACCATCGCGGCTTTCCGGCCGTTGTGCTCACAGCCAGTGCAGGAGGAGTGCAGAGAAGCACAGCGCCGGGGACAGACAGCGGTAGGTAAGTATGTAGTGGTTGTTTTTTTTACTTTAACGATGGTAACCAGGGTAAACATCAGGTTACTAAGCGCGGCCCTGCGCTTAGTAACCCAATGTTTACCCTGGTTACCGGCATCGTTGGTCGCTGGAGAGCTGTCTGTGTGACAGCTCTCCAGCGACCAAACAGCGACGCTGCAGCGATCCGGATCGTTGTCGGTATCGCTGCAGCGTCGCTTAGTGTGATGGTACCTTTACTGCCTATGGCTTCAGATAAGGTCCTCACAGTTCTTATCTCTGTCCCCCATATAGGATAGGACAATACCTATATGACAGGTAACTCGAGCCTTTTTCCAGGGACTCTATCACGCCCCGGGCTATCACGCCCCGGTGTTACTGTGTTTCCAGAGGTGTGTGGCGGACAGGTAACTTGCAGTTCAGCCGGTCTCTGCTGTAAGTCGTAGAGTCCCTTACAACCTCGATGTTCCGGCTACCAGTTATCTGCTCTTCAGAGGGAGGCAGCCTGCTGGCAACTGGTCTCCCCTGATATCACTCTCCTGTGCTTTGCGCTTCTGCACGCTCACTGAACGATGTTCTGTCTTTCTGTATGTCTCTTTCTTTAGGAGCTGTAGTGACTCTGGCTACACAGCTCATTCAGTTCTTCTGACACTTCATTTCTGTCTGCTCTCTCCTCTGTCCTCTGACAGAATCTCCCTAACTTCCCTCCAAACCACAATATATATGCATATGCAGGAGAGTCACCTAGGAATAGGATCAAAAGCTCCCCCTTGTGGCCTGTAGTGTGAACATGTTGTGTGCATTGTGATTACCTGATGAGAGTTATCCTTCATCGATTCCAGGCGTAACATCACTCTCCCCGTGAGGAAAGCAATGTTACTGTGACGACCATAACCCTGGGGCGCCACAGAAATCTCCGGCAGTCAATAATCTGTGGCCACTGGATGTGAACCATGAAAACCGCCTCCGAACTCCCTGCATCTGTGGATCTTCCTTTGAGTAGCTAGCCTTTTGCAACATCACATGTCCATCACGCGGCCATGATGACATCACTTTAGGCTGGCTAATAAAAAGAAGAGTTGAAGATCCTGGGGGTAGGAGGTGATTCTCAGGCCTCCCGTGCAGAAACCACAGTTTATAGATGTGGCTGATGAACCAGGTCCTGCAAAAACAATTTGCACCAACTCTGGGTGACAACTAATGTTATTATTAATAATAAATCTAGGATCTGGCTTTATTCGCTTTTATAGAGGAGCTGATATATAGACCAGAACTTGCTCCCATTACATTTATTTGCATGATTTATTTCCTCGGAATGAATGTTATATCGCAGTGTGAACGTCGGAGCTGAACTGTTTCCTTTTATGGTTTGGAGCGATGGACAAAAAGAATGCTATGTCAGTTGGCAGGAGCTTTCTACAATAACATGGAACAAGAAGCTTTACAGGATTAGCAGCACACCGAATTGCAAGCCTGGCATAAATATTCCAAATACAATGAAAACCGTGAATGCTGGAAGTTACACTCTTCTGAAAGACACAATGCTGGAAGATACTCACTTGTGAAGAGGAAGTTTGCAGATCCCAAACTAGGCTTCAATATCTTAACACTTCCAAATGTCACCTGATATAGGTTTTCATTTTCTTGTCTGTCCCTGTATGTGGGACATGTCATCAAATTGTTCTCGTATCATTAAAGTCTGCTCCACATTTGCTAAGTTTAGAATACATTTTAGCCTGCATTCACAACACATCTATGGTTTCAGGCTGTGTTCACACAATAAATGTGGTCTTAGGCAGTGTTCACATCACACCTGTGGTTTTAGGCTGTGTAGATGTACAGTGGCACGGGGAGGTAGTTGTGGGTGAGGGAGTGACTACCAACGTCTTGGCACACTACATGGAACACACGGTCCTGGCTGGGTGTGTGGACTTTGGTAGCGTGGAATGTGTGTTTGTGCAGGCTGTATACTGCCGCTGTTCTCCAGACCATAACACAACTGGATGAACAGGTCTTCTTAAACATTAATTCTGAACGTAACAGTCCCAACATTTCCTCAGTTACACCTTCACTCAGAAGATAGCGGACACATAATTTCCAATATGTTTCAGTTTCATGACACATCACCAGACACAGTTTCAATTCCCGCTAGGTTGTTCCTGATGTTACTAGTCCTATGAATTCCAGCACAACCTAGACCAACACAACAGTACAGGTTTTGATGATCACCTTCCCTACAAGCGGTTGCACATCTAGTCTCCTTAACGGTCCCATCATGGTCAGAGTAATGTCTTGTGCTCCCAAAATGCTTGGGGACAACCCGCTTGGGAAGTTGACTACACTCACCCGCAAGTGAAGATAATCCAGTACCTTGATGATTTAGGGGCCTGGCCTAACGTCTTTTCTTCAGCTTCTTCAGATTAGGGCCACATATTCGAGGCTCAGTCTCCATCCCTCCATCCCTCTCAGTGTTCTCATCTGATACTTAAATCACAGCTTGAGTATCATGCTATCTATAGACTGGCGTGCTTTTTCTCCTGCCACAAGTCACCCAATGCGTATGGCCTCATCAGTCTGCGGACTAGATGTCTGTCCTCATCACATGCAAGATGTACTACTACTCCAACTCCAACTAAAATTAAAATGAAAGAGATTAAAATATATGATATGCTCATAAAAGACAGATCTCTCAAAATATAAAATTACTTAAATGTTATAACAAGAGAAGGAGATCAAAGTGCCAGAACTGTGATTTTTATCCTCCTGAAAATAAAAATGATTTTTAAAAAATTGAAACATTGTACACCATATTTGTATCAATAAAACCATCATCTCGTCATGCAAAAAAAAAATCCTTCACTAAGCGGAAAAATAAAACTGTCACAGATCTCAGAAAGTGGAGACACAAACCTCCCAATTGTTTTTTTAACGACTTTGCCGTACGCTCACATGAACTCACCAAACAAATCCAAGTTCTACAGATATGGAGTGTTACGTACTAGCACCTACCTGCCACTCAATAAAACTCCAAAAATTCAGAAGACAAGATATGCTAACAAACCCACCACCCCGTCATCCCTGTGTACTTTTATCTAATCCAGATTTTTGGATTGAGTACCTGTCCTGCTTCAAGTTCTGGTAACCTCTTTAAGAAAAATTTAAAAATTGAGGGGGAGAACATTGCTTTGTATAATCAAACAACTGATACATAACGTTCATTTCTATTTGAGATCTGCTGCTACTTTAACAGAACCTATCGCTTACTCAAAAAATTGGGTCAAATACCTTGTAAAAATCCCTGATTTGCCCTTGATTCTGCTGCTCTTTTCCATTTTGTGCTGCATCACTCCATTTCAGAGATCTTCACATTTGTTTCTTGTGGAGCGCAGTATGTGAAATCTCTACTTGTAGCGCAACTGAGCGTTTCTTCAGTCTTCTCTGTTGTCCAACTGCTTTCACCTCTCCCAGACGCTGCCAATTACAGCTCGACATCACAGTCACAGTCTGCTAAAGTGCTAGATGAGCTGCCAAGCTGTGTTTGGTGAGGAAGTGGTGAAAGCTTGCGCTCCCAGAAAATTCGAATACAAATGATCACCCCCCAAAAAAAGATATACAGTCAGCAAGGAAAATGTTGCTAAAAATAATTTTTTATTGATTAAGTATTAAAAAACGGGGGACACACAAACAAAGAGAGACTGGTGCAACAATAAAATCGGTAAATAAAAAACGACATGTGTCAAGAATAAAACAAGGGGAGGCACGGTAATATAAATATGGTATAAGTATGGTATAAAATACAGAGATATAATCTGCCCCATATATTTTATTTGATCAATACAAAATAGTTTTTGGCAACATTTGACTTACTGACTATATAGCGCAGGCTGGAGCGAGCCCCCAAACGGGTGGCTACGTGGAAGCCGTCATGACAGAGGGTTTGGAGCCAGGTTAGGTGAGGTGGGGGTTAATTCTATAAGGGGGAGGGTTTTCCAGTCTGAGAAGGGAGCTATGGTGGTGGTGGTGGGGTGGAGCCTCTGGGGTATCTTTGGTGCTCTCGAGCCAGTGGGGTAACGGCTGAGAGTAAACTATGGTTGTTTTCTGTCCACTAGTTATTTTATGGCTAACACCAAATTTTTTTAGCTTCAAGGACCCCTTCCCAGCTTATTTTACTGTTATATGTTTCTTTGTTTATAATAAAGGCCGCTGTGGCCATTTATATCCAATTCAGGAGTCATGTCGTTAATTTGGGTTGGGGAGAGGGTCAGAGACCCATGGGAGGATGCTCATTACCTGGGTATCGACAATACCAATGTCATGTTTTTTTTTGGTGATCATTTGAATTTGATTTGCCAATTTGTCTTTTGGCCATAATCACTTTGACACATGCACATATCTTTATTATTCCTCATATACAGTTATTTCTACATGAATAACCTCATATTTATGTGCATGAATATTCTGCCAACTCCTTGTTGCATATTTCTTCCCAGAAAATTCTGAAGAAACGCGCAATTGCACACAAGAGGAGATTTCACATACTGCGCTCCAAAAGCAACAAATATGAATATCTCTGTAATGGAATCTGCAGCAGAAAACAAAAGGCAGAATCAGGGGCATGAAGGGAGTTTTACAAGGCATTTAACTCATTTTTTTGAGCAAGTAAAAGGTCCGCTTTAAAATCCATTCTTCTTCTAGGAGTCTGCCATGCCAAAAGTAGAAAGAAAGAAAGAGAAATCCAGGAAAAAATGCAAAATGGAACAAGACAAAGAGGTAGGTAATACAAACAAAGCTACAGTTAGGGCCAGACATATTTGGACAGTGACACAAGTTTTGTTATTTTAGCTGTTTACAAAAACATGTTCAGAAATACAATTATATATATAATATGGGCTGAAAGTGCACACTCCCAGCTGCAATATGATAGTTTCCACATCCAAATCGGAGAAAGGGTTTAGGAATCATAGCTCTGTAATGCATAGCGTCCTCTTTTTAAAGGGACCAAAAGTAATTGGACAATGGACTCTAAGGGCTGCAATTAACTCTGAAGGCGTCTCCCTCGTTAACCTGTAATCAATGAAGTAGTTAAAAGGTCAGGGGTGGATTCCAGGTGTGTGGTTTTGCATTTGGAAGCTGTTGCTGTGAGCAGACAACATGCGGTCAAAGGAACTCTCAATTGAGGTGAAGCAGAACATCCTGAGGCTGAAAAAAAAGAAAAAAATCCATCAGAGAGATAGCAGACATGCTTGGAGTAGCAAAATCAACAGTTGGGTACATTCTGAGAAAAAAGGAATTGACTGGTGAGCTTGGGAACTCAAAAAGGCCTGGGCGTCCACGGATGACAACAGTGGTGGATGATCGCAGCATACTTAATTTGGTGAAGAAGAACCCGTTCACAACATCAACTGAAGTCCAGAACACTCTCAGTGAAGTAGGTGTATCTGTCTCTAAGTCAACAGTAAAGAGAAAACTCCATGACAGTAAATACAAAGGGTTCACATCTAGATGCAAACCATTCATCAATAACAAAAATAGACAGGCCAGAGTTAAATTTGCAGAAAAACACCTCAAGAAGCCAGCTCAGTTCTGGAAAAGTATTCTATGGACAGATGAGACAAAGATCAACCTGTACCAGAATGATGGGAAGAAAAAAGTTTGGAGAAGAAAGGGAACGGCACATGATCCAGGGCACACCACATCCTCTGTAAAACATGGTGGAGGCAACGTGATGGCATGGGCATGCATGGCTTTCAATGGCACTGGGTCACTTGTGTTTATTGATGACATAAGAGCAGACAAGAGTAGCCGGATGAATTCTGAAGTGTACCGGGATATACTTTCAGCCCAGATTCAGCCAAATGCTGCAAAGTTGATTGGACGGCGCTTCATAGTACAGATGGACAATGACCCCAAGCATACAGCCAAAGCTACCCAGGAGTTCATGAGTGCCAAAAAGTGGAACATTCTGCAATGGCCAAGTCAATCTCCAGATCTAAACCCAATTGAGCATGCATTTCACTTGCTCAAATCCAGACTTAAGACGGAAAGACCCACAAACAAGCAAGACCTGAAGGCTGCGGCTGTAAAGGCCTGGCAAAGCATTAAGAAGGAGGAAACCCAGCGTTTGGTGATGTCCATGGGTTCCAGACTCAAGGCAGTGATTGCCTCCAAAGGATTTGCAACAAAATATTGAAAATAAAAATATTTTGTTTGGGTTATGTTTATTTGTCCAATTACTTTTGACCTTCTAAAATGTGGAGTGTTTATAAAGAAATGTGTACAATTCCTACATTTTCTATCAGATATTTTTGTTCAACCCTTCAAATTAAACGTTACAATCTGCACTTGAATTCTGTTGTAGAGGTTTCATTTCAAATCCAATGTGGTGGCATGCAGAGCCCAACTCGCGAAAATTGTGTCACTGTCTAAATATTTCTGGCCCTAACTGTATTTTCTGTCACCCTTGACAAACTTGTTGTCACCACAAGGTCTGTACAGGGCAAAGTTCAGCATAATTTCTGCCATTTCATAGCATATTTAGGATATATACCTAATAAGAAAATATCCTTATGAACAGTTATGGACAATAAAATCCAAATGACCTGACATTAGTTGTCCCGATAACTTTCCCCCATCGCCAATGCATTGTTGCTCTTATAAGACTATTCCCATCTTCATAGACAGATATTGTCAGTGCCTACAAGCTACACAGCAGCAGTGGTCGGTCTCCTGGGCAACAAGCTGTAAATGGAAGAAAAGTGTTATTTTCTCAAGAACGTCTGCAAATTTTCATACACAGTTAACTGGAAAAGTGCTTGATTTTACACGCTCTATCTAAAATACCATATATGAAGATGGGAAAACAATCTTAAAATGATGCTGGAGATGGAGAGAATGAGGTTGGGCAGTAGTGAGTTATATTAAAAAAAAACACATTGTACTCTTGTTTTCCTATTACTAATTAGTTCTGCTATATGTGAGCTATCTATAGCAGTCCCATAGGCAAAGAATGGAGCGATGGTGTGGATGGTTGACCACCGCTCCATTCAGGGGGCCTGTTCTCGGATTGGTAGAGGTCCCAGTGGCCATAAACTACATTAGCTAAGCCGTACTGCTCCTACGCACACATATCTTCACTCTCATCATTTGAATCTTTTACCATTGCTAAAGTTTTGCAATTTTAATGTTTTTCTTTTTGCAAGCCGGGTGAAAAATATGAGAGGAGTTTCTCTGACCATCCCATGACAATGTCAGCGATGGAGCACGGTGAGTACTTACAATGGAAGAAGGAGCGCCAGGAAGTCGACACTGAGCGACTCGCCCGACAAAAGAATTCCAAAGGAGAGTGGCGGCGTACCTGGGATAAAGGGAAAACCAACGAAATGTAAGTTACTGCAGTCATATAAAAATGATAAACGATGTGTGAAGCCGGAAAAGGATGGAGCTGGTCCAAACAAATGTAATCACATACAGTACATGTCACATTCATAACCCATTCTTGAGGAAAAAAGGAAAAGAAGAAAAAATAATTAGGAGAATAAAAATCCATCCATTCAATATCTATTATTATCTATACATCATCTATCATCTACGGTATTTATCTATTTATCGATTTATGTGTCTATCTTCTATCTATCTATTATCTATTTATCTATTTTCTATCTATCCATCTATCCATCCATCCATCTATCTCTTGCATATGTATATGCAGCACCCCAGGGTCCTGGTCGTTGCAGTAATATCACTCTCCTCTAGGGGGGAGTGATGTTACGTTTGAAGGCAATAAAGGAGATCTCTTTACCAAGTATCACAAACATGCAACACACTTCACACTCCAGTCCACCAGGGGGAGCTATGCTCCTATTTATTAGGGCACTCTTCACAATTAGGTAAAACTGGTGGTCTGGATAGAAAGTTAGACAGAAGCTGGCTGGGCTTCACCCAGTGAGCTGCTATTTGAGCTCCGCTCAGGTAGTTGGTCCCTGACAGGGGTGGGATCCTGTCAGAGGCCTAGACAGAAGGCCACGGAGCTGCGCCTGCGCGACGTGTGGCAGCTCCCAAGAAAGAGACACAAACAGAGAACTGTATTGTAGAGGGTAAGAAACAAAGTCATAGCAAAAGGAGAGGAAACCAGAAGGAGTTCTGCCCTGCACAGGCTGCCTCCTTCTGAGGCGCAGGATCTGGTAGCCGGAACACCGAGAGAGCAACAGTCCATTATGCCTTGCTCCAGAGACCGGCAGGACAGCTAATTTCAAGTTACTGATCCGCCCTATACCCAGGAGGCACGGTGGCAACTTGTGGGGGCCTGGGCGTGCTAGAGTCCCTGTAAAAAGCCTCAGGCCATCAGTCATACGGGTTTTTCTTATCCTTTCCATCAGGGAGGCAGAGAAAGAGACATAACATCTAGAACATCTACAACAGTTGTGAGGACCTTATGAGAGGCTCATCAGTAAGGTACTACAACACCCAGGTGCTAGAGGAAGGTTACTGATTTCCACCTGGATAAGGGGACTCTGGATTTGCCTCCAAACTGGCCGGACTCTGCCTGCCCTGTGATCTGGTGCTCTGGACTGTGGATGCTGAAGCCTTCAGTAAAAAGGTAAAGAGACTGCACTCTTGTGTCCTCATTCTTCACTGCGCCTCACACCATCCACCATCTTCACACTGTGAAGCTCTGGGGATACACTTCACCGGTGTGAAGGTATACCATCTAGCTGCCATAACAGTACCCCAGCGGACTCCTAAGCAGCGTCGGTCACCCTGACCGAATATCACAGGTGGCGTCACGAACATTTCCCCTTTAAGGACCTTTCCCCCCTTTTAATACGGACGTCCCTAGTGTAACGGACCGGGTCAGCCACCGTGACATCCCCCTTGAGAACCGAAGGACCTGGTACCGAGTACCCCACTGCCCTGACGGGGCGATCCATATATATACTACTAGCTCTTTATACATCTATCACAAATATCTATCGCTCTTCTCTCCATCTTTTGCTATCCATTAAAGAAGTGACCAGAATAAAATCCCTAAATAGTACCAGATTTGCATATTTGAAAACATGAATTAGCTTGGCCACTCGATTATACAATTACAAACCAGGAGAAAAAGGAATCCTGAAAAGTTCAATAAAATTACAATCTTTTATTTAAATAACTTGAAAACAAACAAGGAGGTTTAAAATTTTGTCACTGGTGAAAAACAGTGGTGACGGGGTGCTACACAGTAATATCTCTTAATTTGATATAGTTGTATGCATGGGCCATTTACTCTAATAGGAATTATTTACCATACATTAATTTTTACAATCTTACATTCAAATGGTATATCTCAAAATTTTACATCAGCCAAAAATAGTGCATTAGCTTTTTCAGACTTCCAGTGGCAAGTTAATATAAACAGTATATATATATATATATATATATATACTGTATATATATATATATATATATATATATATATATATATATATATGCAGCGCCCCAGAGACCTGGTCGTTGTAGTATGGCCCCAAGGCGAGTAGCGGTACGTCCGATGGCACTAAAGAGTTCTCCTGACCAGGTATCACCAGAACACATTACACTTCACACTCCGGCCACTAGGGGGAGAAAAAGGCTTTATTTATTGGGCCACTCCTCACACTGGTAAAACTAGGGGCTGGGGAGGAAGTTAGTCAGAAGCTGACTGGGTTGGAACCAGGCAACATCCCGTGGCAGGGGGTGTTACAAGGAGAAGACACAGGGGGGTCCCTGTCAGGCGTGGGAACCTGGCAGGTGCCTAGCGAACAGAACGTAACGGAACCGCGCCTGCACACCTTGCGGCGGTATCCTAAGAGAGAGACAAGAGGGGAAGAATATTGTGGAACAGTGTAAACGAGATCAGCACAAAGGAGAGCCAGTAAGAGTCGTGCCGAGAGAGGAAGGCAACATCTTACTGAGGCGCGTAGTCGGTAGCCGGATCACCGTAGGAGTAACTGACTTCAGGCCTTACTTCAAATTCCGCTGGACAGTTGATTATAGGTTGGCTGTCTACCTTTTACACCTACGAAGACATAGGGGGCAACATTGGGAGAGGGGCGTCTCTAGGGTCCCGGAAGACCTCCAAGCCTTCCCGTCAAACGGGTGGCGTCCTAGCCATAACATATCTGGGGGACGTTAGAAACTAGCAACATCTGGAACCAAAGAACGAGAGAGAGAGAGAAAGCTGTAGAGAACGAACGAAGGAGAACAGCAGTTGTGAGGACTATTCCGAATGTTCAGCAGGGTAGGACTACAACACACAGGCGCTATTGGTAGGCAACGATTTCCATCTGCGAGGGAAACTCTGGATGTGCCCATCGGACCGGCTGGTCTCTGATAACCTGGTTGAACGTGCTCTGGACTGAGTGTATTGAAGCCTTCAGTAAAAAGGTAAAGAGACTGCAACCCTGTGTCCTCGTTATTGCCTGCACCTCACACCATCACCATCCACCTTACTAGGAAGCCCTGGGGATTTACTTCACCTGTGGGAAGGTATACCATCCAGCTGCTATTCCATCACCCCAGCGGACCCCACAGCAGCGTTGGTCACCCTGACCGAACACCACAGGTGGCGTCACGAACCCCTGACAGACTGTACTACCACTTTAATTGGACGCCCCTTAGCAGGGTCACGACCGGGTCCAGCCACCGT
Organism: Ranitomeya imitator; assembly: GCF_032444005.1. NCBI lineage: Eukaryota > Metazoa > Chordata > Amphibia > Anura > Dendrobatidae > Ranitomeya > Ranitomeya imitator. The sequence continues at coordinate 668,073,867 of NC_091282.1, forward strand.
GACAACCGCATAACTGAGCAGAAAGGACTGGTACCAAGTGACTAGTGGCCCTGTGTCTGGGGGCGCTCCAACTTGGCGTCACGAACAGGATCGTACTAAAGCCTGAGAAGCAGGTCATGTGTGCCTTGGGACTGTGACTGAAACGTGTTGGACTGTGATTTATTGCAAGGACTGTGTGTTGCTATCTGCCGCAAGCTTCCCGCCAAAACTGCCGCCATTATAGCGCCACGAGGAGCGTAAAGGAGAAAGAAGGGCGTGGAAGTGGGTGTGAAAGAACTGAAGAGCGCAAAAGATAATGGCCGCCCAGTCTAAGTACTGTTGTATCCTGAGGGCGGGCCCGTCAGCCGCTGAGGTCCGCCTTCTCATCCTCTATGGAGGGTGGGGACAGTGGGGACGGAGCTGCCCCCGAAAGAGAGCCCGACAAGAAGATCTGGAGAAGGGGACAAAGATGGCGACTCCCAGGCCACCGCATGGAGACGACCCGGCCAGGCACAGGCCTGTATCGCCCACAGCGATCCCAGAGTCATCGCCGTTGCAAGACGTGACTGCTGTAAAGCCGCCTGAGGGAAAACCTGGAGGGTGGATGCCTGGTGGCTGGGTGGCCACCGCCGAGGCTCGGCGGCTGGCACGTTACCTGGAAGCCCGTGCCCAAGTGAGTTCCCGGTTGGGCCACCCGATGGAGATCCGTTTGTCCCCTGTGTCCGCTCCTCTGCCCACTCCGGCTGCGTCAAGACTTTGCAACCGGCCAGGGAGTTGCGCCCCGCAAGACCGGGACTTAAGAATCCTGCCGGTGACGGAACACCAGCGACGCCTAGTGGCGGCTTGGAGGAAACAGCCACGACCTGCGGACGTGATAGACCTCACTGGAGAAGAGAAGGTTCCGCCATCGCACTGGGGAGTGGTGGTCTTCTACAACCCCAGGCAGGAGAGGGGGGTTATCCAGGAGATCGGAGAACCCCTGCAGGTCTATGTCGACCGGAGCGAGGTGGAGCCCCGCTACGGGACAAGTGAGGAGACCCGTGATCTGAGGCCAGGTGATGCTGTAACCTATACCCGGTGGCGGAGGGAGGCCGGCTGGGTGGCCAGGGGTGTCCAGCGATGTGCAGCCCTACAGGTTGAAGCTGGAGCTCCTGATGAAGGGGTCCCTGTTGCGGACCACCAAGAGAGCCAGGCCCCCCGTGTGACTGTGGATCCCACCCGTGCTCAACGGAGAGGAGTGGTCTGTGAGGTGAGACCACAACCTTCCCAGAACTAAACCTCGAAAACCTGAACAATGTAAATAGTTCACTGTTTCCTGCTGCTACCTTAAACCCGACCAGGGTTAACTCCTAGGGGTCCCTTTGTTTACCCGGGATCCCTATTGTTTCTCCTGTTTTGCTACTGTTGCACAAGTTCATCATTGTTTAAAGACTGCCGAATCATGGACGGTGAATGATTCACAAACTGGCTTTGTAAATAGTTGCATCTTCTTAAAGGTGCTCCCTACTGGTTTTATAAGCCAAAGAAGACTTTGCGAAGACATGATGCAGAAGGACTTGCTTGCTGTGAACTTGCTCGCTGAGAGAGAGTCTGCACCAGAGACTTGGGTCCCTCTTAAAGGGAATGTTTGATGATAACTTTGATAAAGGTTGAAACGTTAATAATGTTGAAGAATTTAGATAGTTTAATAATGTTAATAAAGAATGAGGACAGGAAAGCTTAAAGTGAACCCGTAGGGGTTAGCGAGAGAGTCCTCCTGAGAACTGTAGGAAGATGGTCGGCACAATGACAGTAGGCCCAGCCAAGGAGCTAGGCGGTCCTGCATTGGTGAAGTGAGAACGGAAAAGAAAGTTGAGTTGTTGTAGTACTTGATAGTAGGCCTTTAGTGGGTTCAGCTTATACGCCCTTAAAGGAAGAGTTAGTTATTTGTTCCAAAAATTTGCACTTAGTAGCATACCCGGCTGGGTACTGAGAGTTATTTATAGTCATAATGTTATTTAAAAATATTTAACTGTTATTTTTGTTTGAAACGTTCAAGTGTCCTTACCTCCCATAAAAGGAAGCACCTTTTCTATTTATTTGTTCTTAGCATCCCAAAATTGTGTATGTCTTTCACTGCATTATATTGTTGTTCTTCTTCCCAGTCCAGGAGTACTGGATTTAACCGGGGGGGAGTGCAGCGCCCCAGAGACCTGGTCGTTGCAGTATGGCCCCAAGGCGAGTAGCGGTACGTCCGATGGCACTAAAGAGTTCTCCTGACCAGGTATCACCAGAACACATTACACTTCACACTCCGGCCACTAGGGTGAGAAAAAGGCTTTATTTATTGGGCCACTCCTCACACTGGTAAAACTAGGGGCTGGGGAGGAAGTTAGTCAGAAGCTGACTGGGTTGGAACCAGGCAACATCCCGTGGCAGGGGGTGTTGCAGGGAGAAGACACAGGGGGGTCCCTGTCAGGCGTGGGAACCTGGCAGGTGCCTAGCGAACAGAACAGAACGTAACGGAACCGCGCCTGCACACCTTGTGGCGGTATCCTAAGAGAGAGACAAGAGGGGAAGAATATTGTGGAACAGTGTAAACGAGATCAGCACAAAGGAGAGCCAGTAAGAGTCGTGCCGAGAGAGGAAGGCAACATCTTACTGAGGCGCGTAGTTGGTGGCCGGATCACCGTAGGAGTAACTGACTTCAGGCCTTACTTCAAATTCCGCTGGACAGTTGATTAAAGGTTGGCTGTCTACCTTTTACACCTACGAAGACATAGGGGGCAACATTGGGAGAGGGGCGTCTCTAGGGTCCCGGAAGACCTCCAAGCCTTCCCGTCAAACAGGTGGCGTCCTAGCCATAACATATCTGGGGGACGTTAGAAACTAGCAACATCTGGAACCAAAGAACGAGAGAGAGAGAGAAAGCTGGAGAGAACGAACAAAGGAGAACAGCAGTTGTGAGGACTATTCCGAATGTTCAGCAGGGTAGGACTACAACACACAGGCGCTATTGGTAGGCAACGATTTCCATCTGCGAGGGAAACTCTGGATGTGCCCATCGGACCGGCCGGTCTCTGATAGCCTGGTTGAACGTGTTCTGGACTGAGTGTATTGAAGCCTTCAGTAAAAAGGTAAAGAGACTGCAACCCTGTGTCCTCGTTATTGCCTGCACCTCACACCATCACCATCCACCTTACTGGGAAGCCTGTTATGACCTGGTGGTTAGGAGCACCCGGAATGACCTGATTGTTAAACCTCATACAGGATGAGCTCTTGGATGTGGGAGCTCTGCTGACCGCAAGCCCTAATCCTATCACACACACTAGAAATAGCCGTGGAGCGCTCCTGACCAGACCTAGGCGCCTCGTCACAGCCTAAGAACTATCTAGCCCTAGAGATAGAAAATAAAGCCTACCTTGCCTCAGAGAAATTCCCCAAAGGTAAAGGAAGCCCCCCACATATATTGACTGTGAATAAAGATGAAAGTCACAAACGCAGAAATGAAACAGGTTTCAGCAAAGGGAGGCCAGACTTACTAAATAGACAGAGGATAGGAAAGGTAACTTTGCGATCAGCACAAAAATCTACAAAAGACCACGCAGAGTGTGCAAAAAGGACCTCCGCACCGACTCACGGTGCGGAGGGGCCACTCTGCATCCCAGAGCTTCCAGCTAGCAAGACAAAATCATGATAACCAGCTGGACAAGAAAACAGTGAACAAATAATGACTATCAGGAACTTAGCTTCTGCAGGAGAAGGCAGGTCACCAGAGAGATCCAGGAGCGAACTGAACCAATGCAAAAACATTGACAGCTGGCATGGAGTAACGATCTGAGAGGAGTTAAACAGAGCAGCCAACCAAAGGATAAATTACGTCACCTGTGTAAGGAACCTCAGAAGCAGCAGCTTCACTCATAGCCACCAGAGGGAGCCCATAGACAGAACTCGCCGAAGTACCATTCACGACCACAGGAGGGAGTTCGACAACAGAATTCACAACAGAAGCCCTGGGGATTTACTTCACCTGTGGGAAGGTATACCATCCAGCTGCTATTCCATCACCCCAGCGGACCCCACAGCAGCGTCGGTCACCCTGACCGAACACCACAGGTGGCGTCACGAACCCCTGACAGACTGCACTACCACTTTCATTGGACGCCCCTTAGCAGGGTCACGACCGGGTCCAGCCACCGTGACAACCGCATAACTGAGCAGAAATGACCGGTACCGAGTGACTAGTGGCCCTGTGTCTGGGGGCGCTCCAACTATATATATATATATATATATATATATAAATATATATAATTTTATAGTGCCTGAACAGGCAAACACTGAATGGATAAGGTGCCTGTGTGAGGGAGAGCCAGGGCTCTAGTTGTGGCTGAGGTTAGAGGTTAGAGGCCTTTATGCACATGCAAAGAACGTACTTCTATGAGGGTTCTTGCCTCTCTGTTAGGCCTCTTTCACACTTCAGTTATTTGGCGTCAGTCTAAAACCGCCATTTTCCTCAAATAACGGATCCGTCATTTTTTTTTACGGATCCGTTATTTTCCCATAGACTTGCATTAGTGACGGATTGTGACGGATGGTCGTCCGTTCCATCCGCCATGCGACGGATCCGTCGACATTTGGCGGACGTTTTCTGAAAATAGACGGACATTGGAACGTTTTTTGTCAACGCCGAAATGGCGGATCGCGACAAATCCGTCGCGTCCGCCATTCCATAGAATGGGCGCCTATGGGCGACGGATCCGCCGCAACCGTTTTTTCGGCGGATCCGTCGCCCCAATCCGTTTTTTCAATTGCGCATGCTCCAAAAAGTAGATACTTCTCCCAGACAACCCCCAAGTAACGGATCCGTCAAAAAAACGGATCCGTTAGAACCGTTTTCGCAACAATTGTGACGGATCCGTCAATCCGTCACTATGTCGGTAGTGACTGACGCCAAAAGACTGAAGTGTGAAAGAGGCCTAATCCGTCTCTTCTGAGCTGCTGCAGACCCTATTCGTACGATTGCACATAAATTGAGACACAGTCTTGTTTTAACTTCAAGCACAAAACTTTACTTGCTTTTGTTCGCAGCACATCCTTCTCAGTTACATCTACAGCATCGGGTTCCATACAGTTCACATCCTCCACTTTCCCTGCTTCTCCTCTTACGGCCTTCAGTACATGCCCGGGTCGTACCGCAGCGTTCTCCCTGTCCTAACTCACTGCGCTTTGGAGTTCCCTCAGCCATTTTGCCCTGAATATGAGGGCATCAGCCCATGCGTCACGTTGCCACAATATGGAGCCACCTGCGTCCCCGTACTGTCCTGGCCCTGGCGTATCACACGATCCCTGTCCAGCCCTTACACCTGAACGGGCAAACACTGAATGGATAAGGTGTCTGAATGGGCAAACACTTGGCAAAGGAGATTTAATGTAGATAAATGTAAAGTAATGCACCTAGGATGGAGTAATCCTATTGCTGAATATGCATTAAAGGGAACCTGTCACCCCCCTCAGGCGTTTGTAACTAAAAGAGCCATCTTGTGCAGCACAAATGCTGCATTCTGACAAGGTGGCTCTTTTAGTTATGATGCCTGCACACGCTGAAATAAACATTTATAAAATGTGCCCCCTCATACCGTGAAACCGTCCGGGAGGCGGGACTTTCCTTCCTTATCAGACGCAGCACAGCCGTCACTCCGGAGCCTGTGCGCTCCGGGTGCCGCCTCCTCTTGCAGCATTATCGTCCCCGGCGCCTGCGCTGTAAGTACGAAGGGCAGTGCAACTGCGCATGCCTGAAAAAAAACATAATGCGCTGGCGCCAGGGATGCTAATGAAGTAAGAGGAGGCGGCGCTCGGCGCGCACAGAGTCGGAGTGATGGCTGTGCTGCGTCTGATTAGGAGGGAAAGACCCGCCTCCGGGATGGTTTCACGGTATGAGGGGGCACATTTTATAAACGTTTATTTCAGCGTGTGCAGGCATCATAACTAAAAGAGCCACCTTGTCAGAATGCAGCATTTGTGCTGCACAAGGTGGCTCTTTTAGTTACAAACGCCTGAGGGGGGTGACAGGTTCCCTTTAAATGGGATTATACTCAGGGCTACAGAACAGGAGAAGGACTTGGGTATACTCTTTACATGTAAGCTGAGAAGCAGTACTCAATGTCAAGCAGCAGCTGCGAAAGAAAACAAGATTTTATTTAGGGTGTATAAAAGATTTTAGTTGCATCCAGTAATTTAATTGAACGATATAAAGAGCAGTATCGCACCTATGCTAATCAAAACTGACACATGAGAGAAGGTACTTACCCATATTAATATCCAGGAACACACTGCACCACTTCCCCAACGTGCGTTTCGCGTCACTCGCTTCCTCAGTGAATGAGTGCAAGCTGCTATTACTGCATAATATACAAACAAGAGAATACAGCAGCCTGTGTGAGGGCCGATTCACGGGAGCCCACCATACCGCAGTAATGCAGTTCAGATTGCATATATTATGCGTTTGCCTATTTCTAAGCGCTAAGGCTACTTTCACACTTGCGTTTTTAGCAATCCATCGCAATCCGTTGTTTTGGGCAAAAAAACGGATCCTGCAAATGTGCCCGCAGGATGCGTTTTTTTCCCATAGACATGTATTAGCGACGGATGGCCACACGTCGCGTCCGTCGTGCAACGGATCTGTCGTGTTTTGGCGGACCATCACAAAAAAACGTTCAAGGGAACGTTTTTTCGTACGTCGCATCCGCCATTTTCTACTGCGCATGCCGAAACTCCGCCCCCTCCTCCCCAGACTTCAGAATGGGCAGCGGATGCGTTGAAAAACTGCATCCGCTGCCCACGTCGTGCACAAATCAGTATCTCAATTCGCAGACATGGTTATCGGGCTGTTGGCCCTCGTCAGTGCGAAGCATGAGAACAGATCTGATGTAGTTTGTTTTGACACCCCTGATTTACAGGGAGGAAGAGAAGAGGGACATGCCTGACATTTCTGTATACTACCTTGTCTCTATTCATTTCTTAGGTTTGCCGTTGATACATGCTGTGCCAACACCGTTCCAAGCTTGCTAAGTGGCAGGAAAGGTGAGCATCGTAACAGATAAAGTATTTATTTGATAGCTAAATTAACATGCCTCAGCTGTCTTTTTAGTCAACACGTTCATATCATGAAGTTGTTATAATATGGCTACTGAGACGCTAGTCATTACTCACGGACAAGCCACTAGAGTGGGTAATCATAAGGTCCCAGGTCAGAAGCCAAGAGGGTACATCATAGACAGAGGGGTGAGACAAAACACTAGTGAGATCACGATCCAGTTGTCAAAAGCCAGGAGGGTACGTCATAGACAGAGGGGTGAGACAAAAGAATAGTCAGGTCAGGTTCCAGGGGTCAGAATACGATGAAGATAGTAGATAAAGCAAAAAGGGTCAAAGCAAATGGATGGTCAGAGTGCGGTCCTAGGTCAGACAGCAGTAGATCAGAGCACAGAACAACAAGGAAACATACACCAGTGATAAAGAAGCTAGAATTGGCACTAGTCAGGGGCAGAGAGCTGGCTAAATAGCCAGGTAATACCTCAGCAAGAGACACATTGATGAAGCTCAGGCAACACCCAAACTCCGATTGGACGGCTAAACTGTCAATCAAGACACTGATAGCTCAGGATGCCCTTCCTCTTGATTGGACAGCAGACAGTTATTTACTGCATCCAGACACACAGCAAGGTGGAATTGTGACAGCTCCATTACTTCATGTTTTTGGGTATGCACTGAACATGTCCATAGAGCCCTATGCACCCAGCGTATGCCGACTGGGTATCCTGTGGCATCCAAAAACATATGCCACATAATATATTTATACCATAGATAGATAGGGCTGGTCATGCCAATGATGCAAAACGGGGCTCAAAAGATTAATTAGCTACTTCCATCTCCAAAGCAGGAGGAATTTTGCATTATGATGTGTATATGGGTCTTTGAACAAAGGACCCATGTACTTTTCTTGCACAGGAGCCCCTGTGTATTGTAAGAAAACAGGAGGTAAGGTTCTGGATGGCAGATATGTGTCAATGAGGTGGTTGGCCTCGGTAATGTAAAGTTTGGCCCAGTAACACTAGGTTATTAAGAATTTTAATTTGACTTGATTTGGAGTCTGGGATTTAGGTGCAACCAAATAAGCCTGGGTGGGAATGGTTGTTCCCATAATCCAACTCTGAGAGCTGAAACCCTACAATTGTTGCTTGAATGCAGACATGAAGTCCCAAAGAGGACATGCGATTACAGTTTAAAGTCCGAATGTCCTGGATAAAGGCAGCTAGCTACAGCATTGCAAACATGATCTGAAAGCATGGAGCAGCTTATTAAGCAAATTGTTTATGGCCAATCTGCAGTTGCAACAACAGCAGTAGGCCCAACAGGAAACCAACAAACTTCTGATCCAGCAGTTTCAACAGCAGCAGCAGCAGCAGCAGATGGCTCTCTTGGCAGAAACTATCTGGGTCAGGGAGATGGCATCTCCCACCAGTCAAAGTGACGGTACCTATATGAGACAAACAGTATTGGAAGCCTTGCAGAAAATTACTTTGAAGGACAATGTTTAAGTTTCCTGACTGTCTTTGAGAGGGTGGCAGACATGGAGAAACTGCCCCAAGAGCAATGGGCAGAGGTACTAGCTCTATACCATACTGTGGATCCACAAAAATAATACTACCACCTTGCCAAGTAATCTGGCATTTTCACCTTCCAGGTCTGCGCCGTTCCCATGGTGTGAGCACTCACTCTTTCCTGGGCTCCCGTGCTGTTGTTGTGACATGTGACCAATCAGTGCTGGTGTTGCTGCCTCCGCCTTCATAAGAATTCAACATGAAGAGAAAGTCAGAGATCAGCTGCAGCCTGGACTTTCTCTCCATGTTCATGCAGCGCCCCAGGGTCCTGGTTGTTGCAGTAATATCATTCTCCTCTAGGGGGGAGTGATGTTACATTTGGAGGCAATAAAGGAGATCTCTTTACCAGGTACCACAAACATACAACACATTTCATACTCCAGTCCACTAGGAGGAGCTATCCTATTTATTAGGGCACTCTTCACAATTAGGTAAAACTGGTGGTCTGGATAGGAAGTCAGGCAGATGCTGACTGGGCTTTGCTCAGGCAGTTGCTGGCTGAGCTTTGGCTCAGATAGTTGGTGGGGATAGGGGTGGGATCCTGTCAGAGGCCTAGACAGAAGGACACGGAGCTGCGCCTGCCCCACGTGTGGCAGTTCCTAAGAAAGGACACAAACAGAGAACTGTATTGTAGAAAGCGAGAAGAAGTCATAGCAAAAGGAGTGGAAACCAGAAGGAGTTCTGCCCTGCATAGGCTGCCTCCTTCTGAGGCGCAGGATCCAGTAGCCGGAACACCGAGGGAGCAACAGTCCTTTATGCCTTGCTCCAGAGACCGGCAGGACAGCTAACTGCAAGTTACTGATCCGCCCTATAGGGCATGGTGGCACCCCTCAGAGGCCGGGGCATGCTAGAGTCCCTGTAAAAGCCGCAAGCCACCAGTCATATGGGTTGTCCTATACATCTGGGGGACAGAAAGAGACATAACATCTAGAACATCTACAACAGTTGTGAGGACCTTACGAGAGGCTCAGTAATAAGGTACTATAACACCCAGGCGCTAGAGGAGGGCTACTGATTTCCACCTAGAAAAGGGGACTCTGGATTTGCCTCCAAACCGGCCGGACTCTGCCTGCCCTGTGATCTGTGCTCTGGACTGTGGATGCTGAAGTCTTCAGTAAAAAGGTAAAGAGACTGCAACCTTGTGTCCTAGTTCTTCACTGCGCCTTACACCGTTCACCATCCACCATCTACACACTGAGAAGCCCTGGGGACATACTTCACCTGTGGGAAGGTATACCATCTAGCTGCCATAACATCACCCCAGCGGACTCCTTAAAGCAGCGTCGGTCACCCTGACTGAATACCACAGGTGGAGTCACAAACATAAACTCTATCCCTTTAAAGACCTTCCCCTTTTACAATGGACGTCCCGAGGGCCATGGACCGGGTCAGCCACCGTGACATCCCCCTTGAGAGCCGAAGGGCCCGGTACCGAGTTCCCCTAGCCCTTGGGGGCGATCCATTCAAGTTTGATTTGTCCAAAGGTGGGGACAATGACACCAGCGCTCATTGGGCGCTGAGTTGCGTGTCACTACACCGAACTAGAGCCCCGGGGAGAGCGACTGCAGACACCGCGGGAATGGCGTCGGCACAGGAGGTGAGTAAAAGCTTTTTTATTTTATCTAGAACAAGCTTGGGGTATGAGAAGGGGAAGCCTCGGAATCGGGTACTTGTGCTAGTGCCCACAGTGGAGAGCAAATTCTATACCACGTGGCAGGGTCTCTATGAGGTGGGAAAAAAGGTGGAAGAGGTCAATTATAAAATATACCAACCAGGCAATAGAAACCATTTCTCGATATATCATGGCACCCTACTAAAACCCTGGAAGTATAGGGACTTTTTCGAAATCCCTTGCTGGTTGGCCCAACCAGAAGCCAACATTGTGTTTGCCACCAGGAAGTAATCTCAGAGGAGGCGATACAGAACTGGTCACTTCCCCTCACTAAAAAGCAGGTCAGAACATTCCTGGAAATTGTAGGCTATTACAGGAGGTTTGTCCCTAATTTTGCCTTAAAGCAGCGCCTTTAAATGTGATATCCTTGAAGTAGTAACCTACAAGAAAATATATAACCAAAGAGATTTTTTGGAATCTCATAAATAACCTTTATTAATTGCAAAATAAAACATTACAAGGGGAAAATACTGCAAAAATTTTTTTAAAAAATGTATGTAAACAAATGGTGAGAGGAATAGATGTTAAGAGTGTAGATAGACATTGCATTATTCATATATCGTATTGTGCCATAAAAGCACACAAGGAATAAATATTTTTCTGTTAAGCATTGTACGATGTATCTGTGCACTATACCTGTTATGTAATGTCCCAAAGAGATGTAGCAGAAATTACTGAGTAAAGTGCACCATAAACATACATTTATACAGTATATGTGCATATATAGATAGATATAAATATATACATACTGTATACAGTCATGACTAAAAGTATTGTCACCCTTGAAAGTCTTTCAGAAAATGAAGTATTTCTCCCAGAAAATTATTGCGAATACACGTTTTGTTATACACATGTTTATTTCCTTTGTGTGTTTTAGAATAATGCAAAATAAGACTTTACACGTGCTGCGCCGATTCTTTGGAATGCACTACCTAGGTTAATACGATTAATCCCCAATCCCCACAGTTTTAAGCGTACCCTAAAAACTCACTTGTTCAGACTGGCCTACCGCCTCAATGCATTAACCTAACGATCCCTGTGTGGCCTATTTTATATAAAAAAATAAAATAAAAAAAAATAAAACAGGTTCCTCGCATCATGTTCTCTATCACTTTATGCAGTTAATATCCCTCTGTGTCTGTACTGCTACATACTTAGGCAGTTAACTGGTTCATGCAGCTTTACATGAACACCCGAGCCTTACACTATGGCCGGTCCGAATAACTAAAGCAATTGTTACCACCAGCACCACCCTATATCTCCTCTCTGGTCTCGGTCTACCACCCTACCCGTGCCCTCCGCTCCGCTAGTGACCTCAGGTTAGCATCCTCAATAATCAGAACCTCCCACTCCCGTCTCCAAGACTTTACACGTGCTGCGCCGATTCTTTGGAATGCACTACCTAGGTTAATGCGATTAATCCCCAATCCCCACAGTTTTAAGCGTGCCCTAAAAACTCATTTGTTCAGACTGGCCTACCGCCTCAATGCATTAATGTAAGGATCCCTGTGTGGCCTATTTAAAAAAAAAAAAAAAAAAAAAAAATTGTTCTCATTCACTTTATGCAGTTAATAGCCCTCTGTGTCTGTACTGCTACATATTTAGGCAGTTAACTGGTTCATGCAGCTTTACATGAACACCCGATCCTTACACTATAGCCGGTCCGAATAACTAAAGCAATTGTTACCATCCACCTCTCGTGTCTCCCCTTTTCCTCATAGTTTGTAAGCTTGCGAGCAGCAGGGCCCTCATTCCTCCTGGTATCTGTTTTGAACTGTATTCCTGTTATGCTGTAATGTCTATTGTCTGTGCAAGTCCCCTCTATAATTTGTAAAGCGCTGCGGAATATGTTGGCGCTATATAAATAAAAATTATTATTATTATTATTATCCACCTCTCGTGTCTCCCCTTTTCCTCATAGTTTGTAAGCTTGCGAGCAGGGCCCTCATTCCTCCTGGTATCTGTTTTGAACTGTATTTCTGTTATGCTGTAATGTCTGTTGTCTGTACAAGTCCCCTCTATAATTTGTAAAGCGCTGCGGAATATGTTGGCGCTATATAAATAAAAATTATTATTATTATATTATAAAAAAATGCGTGTAACCTGCGCTGTCTATTATATATACAAAAATCAAACAATCACAGTGCGAAATTACCTGTCAGGTGAAGAACATTGATCGAATTTGGAGTGTATATATATACTCAAACAGGTGCAATAAGCAGCTATAGGGGAAAAAGGAACAAGAAAAAGAAGATCAATAAATAATTCCTGTTTAAAAATATATAGTGAGGATACCGCAATACTATATACTAATCTTATCAAAATGGTAAAAAATATATATATAAAAAATATATATATATATATATATTATGATAAAGTAATACGCTCCTGTAGTTTGAGCGCTGTTAGTAAAACACCTGTAGCTGACTGAAGATAGAATCAGTATAGTGGCAGACAAGTGCTCGTATGTAGTTCAATACAAAAGTAGCAGCTACACGTGTAGACCCAGTGCAGTACCTGTAATATAGATAGCTGTCCGAAAGATCTCCGTAGTTGCTGCAAATGGATGCTGCTGAATGCTCAGCTTGTGGACACGAGAATGGTAATCTTCCGAGCGGCTTATGCAGGCGCTGTCCCGGCCGGTGACAGACGCTTGCGCGGCCGCGGCTTGAAAGTCCTGGTGAGATGCTTCGCTGGACCTGCAGTGACGTTCGGGTCACGTGTTCTTGAGTCACGTGGTGCCCCTGGAGACACTACGGATCGCAGTGGGAGCCAAAAACCAACGCGTTTCGGAATGACCTGATGAAGGAATCCGCGTCATTCCGAAACGCGTTGGTTTTTGGCTCCCACTGCGATCCGTAGTGTCTCCAGGGGCACCACGTGACTCAAGAACACGTGACCCGAACGTCACTGCAGGTCCTGCGAAGCATCTCACCAGGACTTTCAAGCCGCGGCCGCGCAAGCGTCTGTCACCGGCCGGGACAGCGCCTGCATAAGCCGCTCGGAAGATTACCATTCTCGTGTCCACAAGCTGAGCATTCAGCAGCATCCATTTGCAGCAACTACGGAGATCTTTCGGACAGCTATCTATATTACAGGTACTGCACTGGGTCTACACGTGTAGCTGCTACGTTTGTATTGAACTACATACGAGCACTTGTCTGCCACTATACTGATTCTATCTTCAGTCAGCTACAGGTGTTTTACTAACAGCGCTCAAACTACAGGAGCGTATTATTTTATCATAATATATACAGTGGGGCAAAAAAGTATTTAGTCAGTCAGCAATAGTGCAAGTTCCACCACTTAAAAAGATGAGAGGCGTCTGTAATTTACATCATAGGTAGACCTCAACTATGGGAGACAAACTGAGAAAAAAAAATCCAGAAAATCACATTGTCTGTTTTTTTAACATTTTATTTGCATATTATGGTGGAAAATAAGTATTTGGTCAGAAACAAAATTTAATCTCAATACTTTGTAATATATCCTTTGTTGGCAATGACAGAGGTCAAACGTTTTCTGTAAGTCTTCACAAGGTTGCCACACACTGTTGTTGGTATATTGGCCCATTCCTCCATGCAGATCTCCTCTAGAGCAGTGATGTTTTTGGCTTTTCGCTTGGCAACACGGACTTTCAACTCCCTCCAAAGGTTTTCTATAGGGTTGAGATCTGGAGACTGGCTAGGCCACTCCAGGAGCTTGAAATGCTTCTTACGAAGCCACTCCTTTGTTGCCCTGACGGTGTGCTTTGGATAATTGTCATGTTGAAAGACCCAGCCACGTTTCATCTTCAATGCCCTTGCTGATGGAAGGAGGTTTGCACTCAAAATCTCACGATACATGGCCCCATTCATTCTTTCATGTACCCGGATCAGTCGTCCTGGCCCCTTTGCAGAGAAACAGCCCCAAAGCATGATGTTTCCACCACCATGCTTTACAGTAGGTATGGTGTTTGATGGATGCAACTCAGTATTCTTTTTCCTCCAAACACGACAAGTTGTGTTTCTACCAAACAGTTCCAGTTTGGTTTCATCAGACCATAGGACATTCTCCCAAAACTCCTCTGGATCATCCAAATGCTCTCTAACAAACTTCAGACGGGCCCGGACATGTACTGGCTTAAGCAGTGGGACACGTCTGGCACTGCAGGATCTGAGTCCATGGTGGCGTAGTGTGTTACTTATGGTAGGCCTTGTTACATTGGTCCCAGCTCTCTGCAGTTCATTCACTAGGTCCCCCCGCGTGGTTCTGGGATTTTTGCTCACCGTTCTTGTGATCATTCTGACCCCACGGGGTGGGATTTTGCGTGGAGCCCCAGATCGAGGGAGATTATCAGTGGTCTTGTATGTCTTCCATTTTCTAACTATTGCTCCCACTGTTGATTTCTTCACTCCAAGCTGGTTGGCTATTGCAGATTCAGTCTTCCCAGCCTGGTGCAGGGCTACAATTTTGTTTCTGGTGTCCTTTGACAGCTTTTTGGTCTTCACCGTAGTGGAGTTTGGAGTGTGACTGTTTGAGGTTGTGGACAGGTGTCTTTTTATACTGATAACAAGTTTAAACAGGTGCCATTACTACAGGTAATGAGTGGAGGAAAGAGGAGACTCTTAAAGAAGAAGTTACAGGTCTGTGAGAGCCAGAAATCTTGATTGTTTGTTTCTGACCAAATACTTATTTTCCACCATAATATGCAAATAAAATGTTAAAAAAACAGACAATGTGATTTTCTGGATTTTTTTTCTCAGTTTGTCTCCCATAGTTGAGGTCTACCTATGATGTAAATTACAGACGCCTCTCATCTTTTTAAGTGATGGAACTTGCACTATTGCTGACTGACTAAATACTTTTTTGCCCCACTGTATATATATATATATATATTTTTTTTTTTTTATATATATATTTTTTACCATTTTGATAAGATTAGTATATAGTATTGCGGTATCCTCACTATATATTTTTAAACAGGAATTATTTATTGATCTTCTTTTTCTTGTTCCTTTTTCCCCTATAGTTGCTTATTGCACCTGTTTGAGTATATATATACACTCCAAATTCGATCAATGTTCTTCACCTGACAGGTAATTTCGCACTGTGATTGTTTGATTTTTGTATATATAATAGACAGCGCAGGTTACACGCATTTTTTTATATATTTTATTCATTTTTCTGTGTGTGGTACAGAATATTACCTGCTGCATCTCACTTCCATCTGCACTAGCGCCGCTATTTTTACTTATTTTGCTTATTATTATATTATAAAATAAATTGGCCGGACAAAATTGTTGGTTTCTTTCCAAAATTGTGGCAAAGTATCAAGCAAGTAATCAAGCAAGTAATGCTCATTCAAACTCACTCATGGCAAGTAACAGGTGTGGGCAATACAAAAATCACTCCCGAAACCAGATGAAAAAGGCAGAAGTTGACTCAGTCTTTCATTGTGGGTCTGTGTGCCACACTAAGCATGAAGAACAGGAAGAGGAGAAGAGAACTGTCTGAAGACTTCAGTACCAAAATTGTTGAAAAATATCAACAATCTCAAGGTCACAAGTCCATCTACGGAGATTTTGATGTTCCTTTGTCCACGGCGTGCAACATAATAAATGTAGTCCCTGGTGTCAGAAAGCTGGGTTTGGCTCCTAGGTCATGGGTCTTCTTGCAGGATAATTACCCCAAACACACTTCAAGAAGCAACCAAAAATGGATGGAAACAAAGCGTTGAAGAGTTCTAGAGTGGCCAACAATGAGTCCAGATCTATATCCCATTGAACACCTGTGGAGAGATCTTCAAATTGATGTTGGGAGAAGGTGCCTTCATATATGAAAGACCTGGAGCAGTTTGCCAATCAAGAGTGGTCCAAAATTCCAGTTGAGAGGTGTAGGAGGCCTGTTGATGGTTATTGGAAGCAATTGATTGCAGTAATTTATTCCAAAGGGTGTGCAACCAAATATTAAGTTGAGGGTGCCAACAATTGTCTGTCCCATGTTGGGGGTTTTGTTTGAAATTATGTCCAATTTGCCTTTTTTCCTAATTTTTTTTGTCTTGTTCCAATACACACAAAGGAGATAAACCTGTGTATAGCAAAACATGTGTAATGGCAATAATTTGCTAGGAGAAATACTGCATTTTCTGAAACTATTTCAAGGATGCCAACACTTTTGGCCATGACTGTATAAGATTGTCTTAGGGTTCTTTCAATATCACCTAACAAATATCTAGCACTTATGGTCATTCCTTTCCCTAGAGAATGTGGTACCTTTGTTGCAAAATGTTAATAAAATTTGTAAGTTACATTGATTTTTCAAGCTTTGGTGGCATCTGTACTGAAGAGAACCTTGTGGCTCTCCTTATAAAGATCAATATGTGAGGGCACTCAGTAAGTTTTGTAAAAATAGGCAAAACTTTGTGTTTCACTTTTTAGGAGAGGAAAACCCAGAAAGTTCAAATGCTTTTATCGAGATGGCATATGTCAAACAGTAAAGGCAGTGCTAAGATGTTCAGATGTGGTCATCAAAGGGTTGACTGAATACAATTTATAAAGAGATCAATCATCTGCAATAAAAGAGGGTCTGACAGGGAGAGAGGTTGGATAATGACACTACCCTGTGCATGATTTGAGGGTGTCAGATTCTAAAAAACCATACAGATCTCTTAATTTAAGGGGAGTGTGGCAAGTCAGTATCGGTAAATGCGTAGTACTAAATGGTGTTATGGACCTAGTGCAGAAGAAAAATTATGTGAGCCAAGGTGCTGATGGTTTGGTAGGTTGGATCTCCCAATAATCTATTCTGAGGAAGTAAGAATTTTAGATAACTTACGACAAAATAGAAAAACATATATTTTTTTTTCCTGTAGACAAAAAAGTACTTAATCTGAGAAAATTTACTGTATGATGAAAGGACTGAACTGTTGTTTTTTTGCCTTTTAGGAGAGTGGGGAAGAAAGATGCAAAGTGTGATTGAAAATAAAGGTGATCATCTTGACTGATAGCAGTGATGTCCTTGGATATAAAATTGTGTAAAAATCTAAACATCCCAATTTTCCTTTTCCAAACTATATTGAAACAGCTATACAAAAATGTAAATGTGTGAAAATCCTCCCCACATATTTTACACAAAAGGTGGACTGGCAAACGATTGTCGGTCAGAAGAATGGTCATTTGTTGGCACTAAAAAAATATCAAACTGTATGAGGAGCAGGCTTGGACTGGCCCATGGGAGAACAGGAGAATCCTCCGGTGGGCCACCACCCTCTAATATGAGCAGTTCTTGGCACTATATACATGAATCATTGTGTACAGACAAAGGCGGCATCTTATTCATTAACAATCTACCCAGATCATTGTTATTGAAATCTGTGACTGAGGATAATGTCACATTTGCATGGAGCTGAAAAGTGAGTCCTGGAGTTGGTTACTGGTGGGCCCTTTCACTCCAGTCCAACATTGATCAGGAGTGTTGGCTTTTTCAGCCCATAATACATCCAGTACTTACTGTGTATCTGATCGGTTTTAATAGTACATTTTCCTTGGTTGGTTATTGGTCAAAACAAATAATCTTTTGTTTCGCCGAGGTTAGTCTGTGATCGTTCATTATGGCTGAAAATGTCCGTAACAGGGCAAATTTTAAAGCATGTGAATATGGAGCCTTAGACCTTGTTAGCACATGTGCCACACTACTTCAGTAATAATTGTGTCTTTCCTTCTGTCCCGTCAAAAGGGAATATGTTCAGATTGCTCTACTGTTTAGCATGCAACCTCTCATGTAGATTATTTTATGAGAACTGATGAGTATCTTAATTTGGGACAATTCCTCTAAATTATATACTTGAAGATCAAACAATGGCTAGATGATTATCAGATATATTTTATATCAGTGGCTTGATCTGTATTTATCTAAGTTGCATCAATTCTCCTAGGTGATGAAAAAGAGATCCGTAATGAAAAGACCCTCACATTGATGAATACCATGAGCAGCAGAGCAAAGGGAAAAGACCGTCTTACTGGGAGAGCCCAAAGGTAGGCTCTATACAATATATACTGGGAAGAAATGACAGCTCACACATCCTACCCTCCCTGCGCAATGGCTACTGCACATGACATAGAGCATGCCAAGAGCATAATCTCAGAATGATCTAGAAAGTTGAAACAGAGCTTGCCTGTTCATCACCCAGTTTTAAACCTCCTTCACAGCTGTTTCTGTTTCATCAGTTAAAGGGAACTTGTCAGCTGATACATGCTTCAAAAACCTTGGAGAGCATGTATGAGCTCATGGCCGTGTGATCATAGCCATGTATGTTTTATTCTGAAACATGCTTTTAATCACCACCGGGGACTGAGCCGTGTGACTAGTCGGGCAGGTGGGTCCCTGGCGACTTCCCCCTGCCCGCTGATAGTAACTGACAAGTCGATGCCTATGTGAGTTTTTGGCAGAGGCTTGTCAGTCCGTGCCAGCGGGTGGGGGGAAGCCGCCAGGGACCCACTTGTCTAATTAGTCACCTCATTCCCCAACACTGATTAAAAGTATATTTTTCTCTTAAATGCTGCAGCATTTCAGAGTGAAAGATATGTGGCTGTGATCTCACATCCAGTAGCTGATACATGCTGTCTATGATTTGGTAGGAATGTATCAGCTGGCAAGTTCCCTTCATTGACAGTATTTCAAGCTATAGCAGGGCTGGCCAGTTAATTTTCCCGAGTGGCCACATGAGAGACCATAATTGTCATGGAGGGCGAACCAATAGGTCAAAATTATTTCTTCTCAATATTAACATATTAATTAGAATTATTTTATATCAACATTAATTGTATCACTTAAAGGGACACTGTCACCTGAATTTGGAGGGAACAATCTTCAGCCATGGAGGCGGGGTTTTGGGGTTTTTGATTCACCTTTTCCTTACCCGCTGGCTGCATGCTGGCTGCAATATTGGATTGAAGTTCATTCTCTGTCCTCCGTAGTACATGCCTGCACAAGGCAATCTTGCCTTGCACAGGTGTGTACTTCGGGGGACACAGCATGAACTTCAATCCAATATTGCAGCCAGCATGCAGCCAGCGGGTAACGAAAGGGTGAATCAAACACCCGAAAACCCCGCCTCCATGGCTGAAGATTGTTCCCTCCAAATTCAGGTGACAGTGTCCCTTTAATATTAAGCAGAATTAAGTATGTTAACACCTCCCTATATACAGCATAAGCCCACACACAGCCCCCTATATGCGATTTGAGCCCACACACAGCCCTCTACATACAGTATGAGCCCCACATAGCACTCTATATACAATATGAGTCTCCAGATAGTCCCCTATATACAAAATTATGTTATAGATAACCTCTCTATGTATAATATGAGACATCACACAGCTCGCTGTATTCAGTGTGAGCTCCCACATAGGCTCCTATGTACAGTATGAGCTCCACGTAGCCTCCTATATACAGTATGAGCCCCATAGAGCCTTCTGTATACAGTATGATCCCGCACATAGCTCCCAATATACTGTAAGAGCCACAACATAGCCTCCTATATACAGTGTGAGCCCCCACATAGCTCCTCTATATACAATGTGAGCTCCCACATAGCCTTTCTATAAAGTATAAGCACCCATATAGCCTCCTATACACAGTATGAGTTCCCACATAACCTCTCTAAATACATTATGAGCATGCACAGAGCCCCCTATATGCTGTAAGAGTACCCACACAGCCGCCTATATGCTGGAAGAGCCCACAAATAGCCCCTTACATCCAGTATGAGCCCCTATATAGTCCCTCTATATGCAATATGAGCCCCCACATATCTCCTTGTTTGCAGTGTGAACCCCCACATAGCCTCCTATATACAGTATGAGCCTCCATATAGCCTCCTATATACAGTATGAGCCCCCATATAGACGCTCTATATGCAATATGAGCCCCCACATAGCCTCCAATATAAGCATGAACCCTCACATAGCCTCCTATTTACAGTATGAGCCCCATATAGCCTCCTATATACAGTATGAGCCTGCACATAGCCTCCTATATACAGTATGAGCCCCATATAGCCTCCTATATACAGTATGAGCCTGCATATAGCCTCCTATATACAGTATGATCCTCCACATAGCCTCTCTACATACAGTATGAGCCCCCACATAGCCCCAATATACAGTGTGAGCCCACATAGCGTCCAATATACAGTATGAGCCCCCATATAGCCTCAAATATACAGTACTAGATTGTGGCCCGATTCTAACACATCGGGTATTCTAGAATATGCATGTCCCCGTAGTATATGGACAATGATGATTCCACAATTCGCGGCAGACTGTGCCCATCGCTGATTGGTCGAGGCAACCTTTATGACATCATCGTCGCCATGGCAACCATTATGACATCTACGTCGATACTGTGCCCGTCGCTGAATCAGAAACGTGGGATTTCTACGTCCTTTATGACATCATCGTCGCTGTGCTCGTCGCTGATTGGTCGAGGCCTGGCGGCCTCGACCAATCAGAGACGCGGGATTTCTACGTCGATGCTGTGCCCGTCGCTGATTGGTCGAGGCCTGGTGGCCTCGACCAATCAGAGAGGCGGGATTTCCAGGACAGACAGACAGACAGACAGAAAGACAGACAGACGGAAAAACCCTTAGACAATTATATATATAGACTAGACTGTGGCCCGATTCTAACGCATCGGGTATTCTAGAATATGCATGTCTCCGTAGTATATGGACAATGATGATTCCAGAATTCGCGGCAGACTGTGCCCGTCGCTGATTGGTCGAGGCAACCTTTATGACATCATCGTCGCCATGGCAACCATTATGACATCATCGTCGCTGTGCCCGTCTCTGATTGGTCGAGGCCTGGTGGCCTCGACCAATCAGAGACGCGGGATGTCTACGTCCTTTATGACATCATCGTCGCTGTGCCCATCGCTGATTGGTCGAGGCCTGGCGGCCTCGACCAATCAGAGGCGCGGGATTTCTACGTCGATACTGTGCCCGTCGCTGATTGGTCGAGGCCAATCAGAGACGTGGGATTTCCAGGACAGACAGACAGACAGACAGAAAGACAGACAGACAGACAGACAGACAGATGGAAAAACCCTTAGACAATTATATATATAGATGAGCCCCCACATAGCCTCTCTATGTAAAGTGCGAGTCCCCACATAGCATCCTATATACAATATAAGTCTGCACATAGCCTCCTATATACAGTATGAGCCCCCACATAGCCTCTCTGTATACAGTATGAGCCCCACACATAGCTTCCAAAATACATTATGAGCCTGCACATAGCATCCTATATGCAGTATGAGACAATATAGCCTCTCAATATACAGTATGTGCCCCCCACATAGCCTCCAATATACATTATGAGCCCAACATAGCCTCCAATATACAGTATGAGCCCCATATAGCCTCTTTATATACAGTATGAGCTCCCATATAGCCTCCTATATACAGTAGGAGCCTGCACATAGCCTCCTATATACAGTATGAGCCCCCATATAGCCTCTCTATATACAGTATGAGCCCGCACATAGCCTCCAATATACAGTATGAGCTCCCACATAGCCTCTCTATATAAAGTATGAGGCCCCACATAGCCTCCTATATACAACTAGACTGTGGCCCGATTCTAACGCATCGGGTATTCTAGAATATGCATGTCTCCGTAGTATATGGACAATGATGATTCCAGAATTCGCGGCAGACTGTGCCCGTCGCTGATTGGTCGAGGCAACCTTTATGACATCATCGTCGCCATGGCAACCATTATGACATCATCGTCGCTGTGCCCGTCTCTGATTGGTCGAGGCCTGGCGGCCTCGACCAATCAGAGGCGCGGGATTTCCAGGACAGACAGACAGACAGAAAGACAGACAGACAGAAAGACAGACAGACGGAAAAACCCTTAGACAATTATATATATAGATATGAGTCTGCACATAGCCTCCTATATACAGTATGAACCCCATATAGCCTCCTACATACAGTATCAGCCCCCACATAGCCTCTATGTATGCAGTATGAGCCCCACACATAGCTTCCAATATACAGTATGAGCCTGCACATAGCCTCCTATATACAGTATGAGCCCAATATAGCCTCTCTATATACAGTATGAGCCCCCACATAGCCTCCAATATACAGTATGAGCCCCCACATAGCCTCTCTATATAAAGTATGAGGCCCCTCCTATATACAATATGAGTCTGCACATAGCCTCCTATATACAGTATGAACCGCATATAGCCTCCTACATACAGTATGAGCCCCCACATAGCCTCTATGTATGCAGTATGAGCCCCACACATAGCTTCCAATATACAGTATGAGCCTGCACAATAGCCTCCTATATACAGTACTAGATTGTGGCCCGATTCTAACGCATCGGGTATTCTAGACTATGCATGTCCCTGTAGTATATGGACAATATGGACTGATTGGTCGAGGCAACCTTTATGACATCATCGTCGCCATGGCAAACATTATGACATCTACGTCGATACTGTGCCCGTCGCTGAATCAGAAACGTGGGATTTCTATGTCCTTTATTACATCATCGTCGCTGTGCCCGTTGCTGATTGGTCGAGGTCTTGCGGCCTTGCGGACGCGGGATGTCTACGTCCTTTATGACATCATCGTCGCTGTGACCGTCTCTAATTGGTCAAGGCCGCCAGATGATTTCTGGCGGCCTCGACCAATCAGAGACTCGGGATTTCCAGGACAGACAGACAGACAGACGGAAAAACCCTTAGGCAATTATATATATAGATGAGCCCAATATAGCCTCTCTATATACAGTATGAGCCCCCCACATAGCCTCCTATATACAGTATGAGCCCCCATATAGCCTTTCTAGATACAGTATGAGCTGCCACATAGCCTCCAATACACAGTCTCTGATATACAGTATGAGGCCCCACATAGCCTTCTAAATACAGTATGATCCCTTCCACCACCAACGTATTCACCACTGTCTGCATTCTGAGGATGTGGATAGCGGTGACAGTGGGCGATGGCGGATGGACAGCAGGCGAGGGCATGGTGAGGCCTGTAGTCCAGTGTTTCAACTCTTCAGCTGTTTCGGTCTGCATGCCGGATTGGAACAGCCAATGGATCAGATGTGGCCTGCGGGCCACTGTTTGCCCAGCTCTGACCCAGAGTATGTGTGTGCACAGGACTGTTTTGTTTAACTGTTTGTGTGGTTAAATAGTTTGTTTGCTATTGATATGAAGCCAACTTCTGAGTTGGAATGTGCAGAAATTTTACGCCTCTCTAGTGGTGTTCTGAAGATATTTCAATTAATTTTTTTTAAATATAATTTTATATTTATGTTTTTTTGCGATTATGTAGAGAATGGTAGGTCTTAATACGCCAAAACCTGAATGCTTTTGTATTCCATTTTTGTCAAACTCCTAAAAAAATAATCAAAAAACACATTAAAAAATTAAACATTTTTCATATCCTCCTCCACTCTCTCATTTCACTGCCATGTGCCGCCCTTAACGCCTATGCTGACATTAACTTCTGGCCTCTGATTGGCCGGCGGCGTTTATTCTAGTGCATTGAGCCAGCAGGTCTCTGCACTGCAATACGTAATACACTGATGTTCTAGGACACACAACCAGCTGAAATAAGCTGTGTCGTCAGTGGCCCCCATCCTTCACGGGCCCTGATCATTACACCCCTGTGAAGAGGTGCAATTAACTGCTTAGTCATACCAAGGGTGCACTGAGCAACTAACAGATTTCCTTGAATTCTGTTTGGCATGCAATTGAATCCGATTTTTGAAAATGACCATCAGCAATGTGAAAACATTAACATTTTTGCATGCAGACTACAGGTTGTCAAGTGGCTTTAAGAAAGTAACATGTTAATTCTAAAACTGACATTTATTTCAGCATAGAACTGTACAATTCAATTACATTTAGAATAACGTGCAGTTCTCTGTGCTCTCTTGCCAGATAATTAGCAATATGTTTTGTGCCGCTCACAGCCTGGTGGAGCTAACAATAGAAGTCTTTGGATCTCAGTGGGACATTTGTGCGTTCCTCAGGGTGTAAATGCTAGGAACATAACAAACAAGTGGCATTCAGCGCTCTTCTATTGAATGAGCAATTTTCTAAACTTGGCGCTTATCATCACTTAAATCTTTCTTTTCTTGAGCTCAGTGAATGCTCAAAAATTTGATGTCCTACTGAAATAAAGGTGATAGTTTTCTTTCACATGGGCTAAAAATAAAGCCTATATTTTTTTTTTAGCCAGACATGCTGCAGCTTGTGGAATAATCATTCTAAAAATCTCTGAAAACACAAATTTTATAAAGCCAGTTTGCAAAAATAAGATTTTTACATGGCCCACAGCCTCTCTAATTCTTGTTAAATACATACAGCTTAATACACTTTTTCATGAATGCCAATCTATAACCATGGTATTGAAAGGCTCTACTGAATTCCGATCTGCCTATGCAGAGCGCAGCAGTTGAGATGAATTTTTCATTGGCTACTGTGTTCTGCATAGATTACAACATTCTTGATATGATGAAATGAGCTTTGTTATCTCATTTGGCCACCCATAAACAGCTGAATAGATAATGACAAACTCATCTAGACTGCTGCACTCTGCATAGGCAGATCGGAATTTAGTAAACCCTTTAAATCTATGACCATAAGGAAAGAGGCAGTAGATGTAGGAGCTTGCCATTAGGATTACCTTGTGTTGGAAGATGCAGAGTTGGCGGTAGGGGCTAGGTACTAGCCAGAGACCACAGCACCTATGACAGTCAAGAGAAAACAATTCCATCTGAGACAGATTGTGGAATCAATTGCTTTGTTCTGCCTATTAATGTGCAGAAAGTTAATTCACAATGTAGTACCAGTTGTCACCATTAGAGGTCATTAGGTACACATTTATCCTGCTCCTGTATTCAGGAGCATTTCACTTTAAGCCCTGTGTTCTGACTAGAACCGCCCCCTGGTTTCCCAGGCAAGAGTAGCCATTTTCCTCCCGACCTTTGAGTTTTACACACATGTCCCTGGCTCTCTCTTCCTGCAGATCATTGCTCTTGATAAGTGGATTGCGGTGAGGCACAAATGTACTTACATGTGTGTGTTATGTAAGAATCTGTATATGCAGCCACCGTGCAATGTACTGTGTAGTTAGGTATATTGTGCAATGTATCCTGCACTTTATTATAATGATTTGCACTGCTTACAGATAGATTGCATTTCTGTATAGTGCAGAACAGTGTTGCAGGATGTATTTACCTTAGATAGATATTATAACTGCATTCCTGTGTTGTAATGTTACTGTGCAGCCTCTGTAATGGGAGGTACTGATATAATCATGCTTTTGTCTGTGTTATCTGCCAGTACTGATACACTGTTTATTCCCTTTGTAGTTTTTATCCATTATCATCCATTGTTCGTCAACTCAATAAATATAGACTTAAGAATCCATACAGTCTGTTTACTGGGAAGTGGATGAGGGTTAGCCGTATGCTGAAATCCACACAGCACCATGCGTGGAGGAAGGCAGAACATGCTTACTATCCCTTAGGTCCAACATTTGGATGATCTCTAGATTGATCTATGCAATGGAAAAGTTCAAGAATAACACTACTAATGGTGGAATTATTTCCTTGTAGATGGTATAGCATAGAACATGAAGACATTTCCTATTTGCCAAAGGAAGCTCCTTTACAGGTAAGTCACAATGTGATTGGGTTCTTTAGATGCATAATGATTTTGGAGAATGAAAGTTGAAGGTAAATTTTAAAAAATTCACAGATTTTTCTTTGACAAGAGGCCCAAGCAGTATTCCCAAAACCAGTGACTCTCAGGCTTCTCTAGTGTTTTCGCAAAAGCAAATACTACTAGAATTTGGCACCAAATCCATATACATTCTCTGTCAGAACTATGGAAATATAGTAATTGTTTCACTGCAGTCACACGTAAAAAGCAGAGCTTACAGCCCAGATGCCCGTCCGTACACGTTACAAAGATGTTGGCCAAACGAGCTGGCAGCTATCTCTGCTGACTCCATTGTTCACCACTCCGAGTTCTCAATTCGTCTTCAGAATAAGCGGCTTTGGGACATCTTATTTCCTTGGAGAAGAAAAGAATGATTTCAAACTGACCAATTGTAATCCACTTTTGCCCTGACATCACTTGATGAACCCAGTTCTGACTTTTATTGCAGCCTTGGTGTCTCTATTGCTTCCTGAGTCACATAACTTCAGGAAGTCTCGTGAGGCCTCGGAAGCGACAGAGTTGTCCAGCAGAGCTCTTAGCTCATCTCAACCTTACATTGATTGGAAATTAGCAAAAAATATTTTCATTTGTTGATGACATACAGAATCTGGAATAGAAGACCTCTGTATTTAATCAATGGACTCTATAGACGTTATCGGTGCAAGATTATGGCACCATGGTATGGCCACATGAATGAGGCCTTACGGTAAAATCCGTTCTTTCTTACAGGGTAAATATTGGTAACAGCTCCATTTTCCAGATCTCTATTGGAATTATTAACGCGAGTCTTCAATTTTGGAAAACCCCCGCTCACCGGCTTAAATAATATGCAAACCGAGCATTACTCATCCTTCCCTGGGTCCAGTGTTGAGTCTTTGAGTCTCCGCAACTGGTCCTGTTGTGTATTATTGCCCGATGCAGCCAATCAGTAAGCTCAAATGCTCTGCTCAAATAGATGGCATGAGCCAATCAGAAGCTCTGAGTTCAACGATTGGCTGCAGTTATTTTTTACGTGACGTGAGCACCGTAGGCAATAACAGCTACATGGAGCAGCTGCTAAGGCTTGCTGGACCTGGTAATGGTGAGTAAAGCGTACTAAAAAAAAACCTGCGCCTGGGGATAGGGGTTTTTTAAAACCCTTCAACCGAGCTAAAGTGTATGTTATCTTTTTACATTATCCTTTTATTTCCTTTTATTTTTTTTTCTCTCTGTGTTCCACAGAAAAGTCTCCATGATGAAATTACCGTTAAACATTCAGAAGAGAATTTCAAAGAAGATGGATTTTTGAACACGAAAAAACTAAAAGTTCCCATCCAAAATACTTTATTGGGAAATGAAGAAAAAATAGTTTTTGCTAATGAGAAATTACTGCTGGAAAGTAAACAGGATGTTCCATTTCATGGGAAGAAATTGGAAGTAACAAGCAATGATCTAATCTCAGAGGGTCGAGAAATGCTAGAATATCTGTCTGTGCTGGGCAGCGACAGCGATCCTGGTGAGAACTCTGCAAGAACGTGAACAAAGAAGCTCACCATCTCAGTGATAAAAGATGCACGGTGCTCTTTTTGAGGGGTCGTCAGCTTAGAAAAATAAAAATGTTTATATACAGTAGAAGAAATGTCTGAAAAACTCATAATGTGTTCATCAACATCCACTGAGGGATAAAGGTCTGGCCAGAGATGATTACCAACTTGTCACAGGAAAAATAAAAAATGGCTTCTTTCAGTATCACAAAATTACAATCCAAGCTTTCCATTTTCAGCATAAACAAAGAAGATCCGCAGCTCTCCAAAATTGATCCAAAAAAATAAAAGTTTATATCCTTGTACTGTTTATTCTTTCATTACATTTTGGAGTTTGGATGTTCATTGGACGAGCACATAATACGGTTTAGCGCCCATACATTGTCCTGCTGTGTTATGAAAAATTACTTTTTTATTATACAATCCAGATTTAATTTTAAAGGTAGTTTTAATGATATCTAAAAAAAATTACTTTGACACACGAATGACGAATAGGCCGTCAGCTTGTAGGAAAACCTGCTTAGTAGAATTCCTAATGAATATTCAGCTTATCTGCCTCAGTATATAAACATTCACACATTCAGTATTTGGTCAGTATTTTACATCAGTACTTGTAAGTAGTGTTGAGCATTCCAATACTGCAAATATCGGGTATCGGCTTTCAGTATATCGGATACTGGAATCGGAAGTTCCCATAGTGCAATGAGCCAGTTTGATTTAATTCAGCCAATGAGGAATCCTAAGAAGTGTGGGCATATCCTGTCATGCATGTTAGGCATGTAAGTAAGGGCATGGCTGTGATTGGCTGCTGAAATGATGTCATGATGCACTATAAAAGCCGCTGCCGCCATTTTGGGTTCACTCTGCTGTGAATTCAGTTAGGGACAGGACGCTGTGTTCTGACTGAAGGATAGTTTGAGACAGTGATTTGCTTCATTGTGCTTTACCCAGGCTAATTTAGCAACCGCTGTGTGAGAACCTTGTTTTTGCCTTGCAGCGCTGTTCACTGTTGTCTGCAAGGTGAGTGCAGCTCACTCTGTAGTCTGCTGGTTGTAGTCAGCTCAGAGTGCGTCATTGCCTCATACTGTTCCATTGTCCATTTTTCAATTAGTGAAGCCTGCTGCACATTTTTTCTGATTTATCCTATTAGTGGGTATCCATCCGTCTCCTGCTAGATTGTGGAAAAACACTATATAGGAGTGCATAGAGGAGCTTTTTTTGGCCTTGCAGTGCTGTTCATGGCTGTCTGCAAGGTCTCTGTGTGAGTGCAGCTCACGCTGTAGCCTGTTCTGCCGCCACAGCTGGTTGTAGTTAGCTCAGCGTGCGTCACTGCCTCATACTGTTCCATTGTCCTTTATTCAATTAGTGCTGCCTGCTGCACATTTTTTCTGATTTATCCTATTAGTGGATTTCCATCCGTATCCTGCTAGATTGTGGAAAAACACTATATAGGAGTACATAGAGGAGCTTTTTTTGGCCTTGCAGCGCAGTTCACGGCTGTCTGCAAGGTCTCTGTGTGAGTGCAGCTCATGCTGTAGTCTGTTCTGCAGCTACAGCTGGTTGTAGTAGGCTCAGCGTGCGTCACTGCCTCATACTGTTCCATTGTCCTTTTTTCAATTAGAGCTGCCTGCTGCACATTTTTCCAGATTTATTCTATTAGTGGGCTTCCATCTGTATCCTGCTAGATTGTGGAAAAACACTATATAGGAGTACATAGAGGAGCCTTTCTGCAGCCTTGTGCCCTGCAGCCCCAGCCACATTAGTATTAGCCTATTTTTTAGAACCTCATCTATTGCATTGTAGGTTACCTTCCTGCATTGTAATCGCTACAAAAAGTTGGTGATACTATCGGTTTTACATCTTTGGGCACATCCAGTGTCTTTTTGTGAAAAAAAACAAAAAGTTAATAAAGTTCACCAAACACTCCACTTTACAGTTGTGTAGGCCACATCAGCTCATATTAAAGTCTAGTCCACTCTTTATAAAATTAGTGTTTCTTATACCTGTTAGCAGCTGTTCAGGAATAAGCACACTAAGCCCGTAGTACTTTTCTGCCTATCTTTATCAGTCTACCAAGATGAAGAAGGCAGGGAGTAAGGCACGTAGTCATGGGCGTGGAGTTTCTGCAGGGAGAGGACGTGGGGATTCTGCTGCGGGCACCGGTGACTCATCCCCCAGTTTTAGCAGGGAAAAGTCCTTCATGCGCAGCTTTGTAGGAGCTCGCCGTACCCCACTGCTGCGGGACGAACAAATTGAAGCCGTTGTCGGATGGATGGCAGCTAACGCATCGACTTCAATTAGTGCCACATCCTCTCAGGCACAGTGCACTGAAGAGCACCCATCTGTCTCTTCACCAGCTGCCAAATTGCCCAGGCAGTCAGAGAGCACAGGACAGGAGCTATCTCTACTTCTGTTCTCTGAATCTCTTGGCTTGGAAAGAGGGGGCCAGCCAAGCAGCATTCAAGAAACTGAAGAAGAGGCAGTATGCAGTGATGCACAACTGCTTTGTCTGAATCCGAAGAGGCGGGTGGGCCAGTGCCTACGTAGTACGCATCTGATGATGAGACTCAGGTGCCACTTTCTGGTGCATACTGTGCTGCCGAGACTACCCAGGAGAAGCAGCTGTTGGAAGAGGGTAGTGTAGATAATGAGGTCCATGACTCATCATGGCGTGAGGTACAGGAAGGTGGTGGGAGCAGCTCTGAGGAAGAGATTCCCCGAAGAGCCCAAAAAGGAGGGAGAGGGAGGGTGAAGACTGCGTTGCTTGTAGCCTCCACTTCGGCACCCATTAGGAGCATGCCTCTTCCAAAAGCCAAAAGGGGCACTCCCAAGACTTGCAGTGCCTGGTCCTTTTTGACACAGTTGCAGATGACATTTGCTTTGTCAAATGCAAGCTGTGTAATCAGAAAGTCAAAAGAGGGAAAAGTGTCAGCAACCTCAATACCACTAATAGGTGGAAACATGTGCAGACCAAGCACGTGGTGGAGTTACAAAAACACACTGAAAACCTAGGCCAACCTACAGCGGCACCTACCACCTCTTCAGCTCGTGTTGTAGCCTCTTCCTCCAGCTTACACACAGCTGGTTTGGCTTCCTCACAGGATCTCCATGAAAGAACCTCTGGCACTGTTGTACAGAGACCCAGTGTAATTCCACCCACAGCACCATGTTCCCTGTCATCCTCACACTTCCAGGCCAGTCTACAGCCATCGGTAGCACAGGCATGGGAGAATAGGTGGCAATTCTCGGCAAACCACTCTCGAGCACAGGCTCTGAATGCTTGCATTGCAAAACTACTGTCCCCTGAAATGCTGTCATTCAGGCTGGTGGAGACTGACAACTTCCGTAACTTGATGGCATTGGCAGTCCCACAATACAACGTGCCCAGCCGCTTTTATTTCAGCAGGCAAGTAGTCCCTGCCCTGCAAAAGCATGTGACGGGAAACAAACATGCGCTACTAAACGCCGTCAGTAGCAAGGTCCCCCTGACCACCGATTCGTGGACCAGTCACCATGGACAGGGACGATACCTTTCCCTCACTGCCCATTGGGTAAATGTTGTGGAGTCGGGTACAGATCTTGAGGGTGGCGCTGTACGTGTTCTGCCTACTTCAAGGATTGCAGGAATCCAGTCTGCACACATTGACTCCTCCTCATACTCCAGATCCTCTGAATCACCGCTGCAGGAGCCATCACAGTCTACCTCCACATGGACCCGTGAACGCTTACCTGTTACGACCAATATGAGCACAGCCGTGGCCAAACGTCAACAGGCCATATTGAAATTAATTTCTTTGGGGAATCGAGGCCACACAGCGCAGGAGCTCTGGAATGCCATCAAGCAGGAGAGCGATGTGTGGTTTGTGCCAGTGACTCTCCAGCCAGGCATGGTAGTGTGTGACAATGGCCAAAATCTGGTGGCAGCTCTGGGCCTAGGCAACCTCACTCACATCCCATGTCTGGCACATGTGCTCAACTTGTTCGTGCAGAGTTTTTTGAGGGACTATCCGGATCTTGATGCACTGCTGGAGGGTTGTGTGAGCAGCAGCCAGCAGTAATGGAGCACGGGCTGCATCAGGTGCAAAAAAGTCGCACTGCGCGCCGTTCAGACTTAACAACTGAGTGGGCCGCTATGAAGGACATCTGCCAGATTATGCGTGCGTTCGATGATTCCACGCGGATGGCGAGTGCAGATGATGCACTAGTCATCATGACTATCCCCCTTATCTGCCTGCTTCAAAATACACTGCAAGCGCTAAGGGATGAGGTTGTGGAAGAGGTGGAGGATGAGGAGTCACAAATGCCATCTGCTTCTGGACAGTCTGCACAATGTGGTTCCTCACAAAGGCCTAGGCAGGGGACACTTTGTGAGGAGGATGAGGAGGAGTCAATGGAGGAGGAAGACATCTGTCCAGAGGAGGGAGGTACACAATGCTCTAGTAGTCAGTATGTAGAGCGAGGGTGGGGTGATGCAGAGCAGGCAGAGATCACGCCTCAAGCAGGGGACAGCGTTTCTTGGCCAGTTGGCAGGCTGCAGCACATGGTTGATTTCATGCTGCAGTGCCTGAGAAACGACCGCCGCATCACCCACATTCTCAACACGGCTGATTATTGGGTGTACACCCTCCTAGATCCTCGCTACCGGAACAACTTACAAAGCCTCATAACACTGTTGAACCGGGAGTGTAAAATGTGGGAGTACCAAGACACACTGGTGCATTCCATCATCTTCTCCAGTCCAACCGAGAGCAGTGCTGCTAGTGCTTTACAAAGCAGCTCAGTGCGTCGAGGCAGTGGAGGAAGCTCTGCACAAAGAGGGAGCCGAAGCAGTGCCTCAGCACAAGGTAAGACCAGTTTGGCCCAAATGTGGCAAAGGTTTGTGTGCCCGCCACAAATGTCTACACCATCACAGATGGCTCCGGTCAGCAGAAGGCAACGTTTCTGTCAGATGGTGACAGACTACATGTCTTGCCCTCTCAGTGTACTCCCAGACGGCTCTTCCCCCTTCAAGTTTTGGGTCTCTAAGCTGGATACATGGCCAGAGCTTAGCCAGTATGCATTGGAGGCTTGCCCTGCTGCTAGTGTATTATTGGAACGCGTCTTTAGTGCCGCAGGTGGTGTACTAACAGACCGTCTCATGCGGCTATCCTCCGATAACGTAGACCGGCTTACTTTTCTGAAAATGAACAACGCCTGGATCTCGCAGGAATTTGCCACTCCTTTTCCAGATTAAATAATTGGTTGGCAACAGTATCCAGGTCTCCTGTTGTGTTCAAGTTTCTACCACCTGAACTGTAATCCCTGTGCTCCAGCACCGCCAGTTGCTGCTCAGAAGGGCCATCAGCACCGTCAACACATGACCCAGTGTTATTGGGTTTCAGTAACGTCAGCTGATCCCCAGCTGTGTATCCGGCAATTTCTCCTGCTCCGTCCACACTCACACTACAACAGATATTAAACTTGCTCCAATTAGGCCTCAGCCTACACTCTGCTTTTCCTGGATTCCCTGGGCTCCAACACTGCCAGTTGCTGCTCAGAAGTGCCGTCTGCACAGTCAACACTTGCTGCCGTGTTATTGGGTTTCAGTAATGTCAGCTGATCCCCTGCTGTAAATACGGCAATTTCTCCTGCTCCCTCCACATTCACATTACAACAGATATTAAACTTGCTCCAATTAGGCCTCAGCTTACACTCTGCTTCTACTGGATTCCCTGGGCACCAACACCGCCAGTTGCTGCTCAGAAGTGCCGTCTGCACAGTCAACAGTTGCTCCTCTGTTATTGGGGTTCAGTAACGCCAGCTGCTCCCCTGCTGTGTATCCGGCAATTTCTCCTGCTCCCTCCACAATCACATTACATCAGATATTAAAATCGCTCCAATTAGGCCTCTGCCTACACCCTGATTGACCCTGGGCTCCAACACCGCCAGTTGCTGCTCGAAAGTGCCGTCTGCACAGAGAAAAACACTAGCTCCTGTGGTAGTGGGGTTCAGTAACGTCAGCTGCTTCCCTGCTGTGTGTCCGGCAATGTCTCCTCCACCCTCCACATTCACATTACATCAGATTTTAAACTTGCTCCAATTAGGCCTCGGCCTACACCCTGATTGACCCTGGGCTCCAACACCGCCAGTTGCTGCTCGGAAGTGCCGTCTGCACAGTCAACACTTGCTACCATATTATTGGGTTTCAGTAATGTCAGCTGATCCCCAGCTGTGTATCCAGCAATTGCTCCTGCTCCATCCAGACTCACACTACAACAGATATTAAACTGCCTAAAATTAGGCCTCAGCCTACATGCTGCTTCTCCTGGATTCCCTGGGCTCCAATGCCACCAGTTGCTGCTCGGAAGTGCCGTCTGCACAGTCAACACTTGCTCCTCTGTTATTGGGGTTCAGTAACGCCAGCTGCTCCCCTGCTGTGTGTGCGGCAATTTCTCCTGCTCCCTCCACACTTAGATTACAACAGATATTAAACTTGCTCCAATTAGGCCTCAGCCTACACTCTGCTTCTCCTGGATTCCCTGGGCTCCAACACCGCCAGCTGCTGCTCAGAAGTGCCGTCTGCACAGTCAACACTTGCTGCCGTGTTATTGGGGTTCAGTAATGTCAGCTGATCCCCTGCTGTGTATCCGGCAATTTCTCATGCTCCCTCCACATTCACATTACAACAGATATTAAACTTGCTCCAATTAGGCCTCAGCCCAAGCGCTGCTTCTCCTGGATTCCCTGGGCTACAACACTGCCAGTTGCTGCTCGGAAGTGCCGTCTGCACAGTCAACAGTTGCTCCTCTGTTATTGGGGTTCAGCAATGCCAGCTGCTCCTCTGCGGTGTGTGCGGCAATTTCTCCACTCTTTTTCTAGCATTAAACCTGGGCTCCAACACCGCCAGTTGCTGCTCGGAAGTGCCGTCTGCAGAGTCAACAGTTGCTCCTCTGTTATAGGGGTTCAGTAACACCAGCTGCTCCCCTGCGGTGTGTGCGGCAATTTCTCCACTCTGTTTCTAGCATTGAACCTGGGCTCCAACACCACCAGTTGCTGCTCGGAAGTGCCGTCTGCACAGTCAACAGTTGCTCCTCTGTTATAGGGGTTCAGTAACACCAGCTGCTCCCCTGCGGTGTGTGCGGCAATTTCTCCACTCTGTTTCTAGCATTGAACCTGGGCTCTAACACCGCCAGTTGCTGCTCGGAAGTGCCGTCTGCACAGTCCACAGTTGCTCCTCTGTTATTGGGGTCCAGTAACGCCAACTGCTCCCCTGCTGTGTGTGTGGCAATTTCTCCTGCTCCCTCCACACTAAGAGTACAACAGATATTAAACTTGTTCCAATTAGGCCTCGGCCCACACTCTGCTTCTAGCATTGACCCTGGGCTCCAACACCGCCAGTTGCTGCTCAGAAGTGCCATCTGCACAGTCAACAGTTGCTCCGCTGTTATTGGGGTTCAGTAATGCCAGCTGCTCCCCTGCGGTGTGTGCGGCAATTTCTCTACTCTGTTTCTAGCATTGAACCTGGGCTCCAACACCGCCAGTTGCTGCTCGGAAGTGCCGTCTGCACAGTAAACAGTTGCTTCTCTGTTATTGGGGTTCAGTAACGCCAGCTGCTCCCCTGCTGTGTGTGCGGCAATTTCTCCCGCTCCCTCCACACTAAGACTACAACAGATATTAAACTTGCTCCAATTAGGCCTCGGCCTACACTCTGCTTCTAGCATTGACCCTGGGCTCCAACACCGCCAGTTGCTGCTCGGAAGTGACGTCTGCACAGTCAACACTTGCTGCCGTGTTATTGGGGTTCAGTAATGTTAGCTGATCCCCAGCTGTGTATCCGGCAATTGCTCCTGCTCTGTCCACACTCACACTACAACAGATATTAAACTGCCTCAAACTAGGCCTCAGCCTACACGCTGCTTCTCCTGGATTCCCTGGGCTCCAATACTGCCAGTTGCTGCTCGGAAGTGCCGTCTGCACAGTCAACAGTTGCTCCTCTGTTATTGGGGTTCAGTAACGCCAGCTGCTCCCCTGCGGTGTGCGCGGCAATTTCTCCACTCTGTTTCTAGCATTGAACCTGGGCTCCAACACCGCCAGTTGCTGCTTGGAAGTGCCGTCTGCACAGTCAACAGTTGCTTCTCTGTTATACGGGTTCAGTAACGCCAGCTGCTCGCCTGCGGTGTGTGCGGCAATTTCTCCACTGTTTCTAGCATTGAACCTGGGCTCCAATACCGCCAGTTGCTGCTCGGAAGTGACGTCTGCACAGTCAACAGTTGCTCCTCTGTTATTGGGGTTCAGAAATGCCAGCTGCTCCCCTGCTGTGTGTGCGGCAATTTCTCCTGCTCCCTCCACACAAAGACTACAACAGATATTAAACTTGCTTCAATTAAGCCTCGGCCTACACTCTGCTTCTAGCATTGACCTTGGGCTCCAACACTGCTAGTTACTGCTCCGAAGTGCCGTCTGCACAGTCAACACTTGTTGCCGTGTTATTGGGGTTCAGTAACGTCAGCTGATCCCCTGCTGTGTATCCGGCAATTTCTCCTGCTCCCTCCACACTCACACTACTACAGATATTAAAGAGAAGGAAAAACAGGAGGAGAGTTGCGTATTGAGGGTTAAAAACAAATACTTTATTATAAACCTGTCAAGTTACATAAATACAATACAAAAATATTAAAAAAGGAAAAGGATGATGTGCACGATCACAGGTACCATCAGCCCCCCATTAATACAAAAAGTCTCTGAGTGACAGAAGGCATAAGGTGCACATATATAATAGCCAAGTGGTCTATATAAACGTTATATATTTTCTAAAGCAGCGCTTACCAAAAAAGTCAACAGGATAAGTGGGGTAGACGGTGGATGGTACCAGGTTGTATCCAAGAGCACCCCAACACACGTTTCGCCTCTTAGTGTACAACTTTTTCCCCTTGAAGAACTTTCCCCTTGGGATTACTCTGTTTCTCCTGTAATCCCTGGGCTCCAACACCGCCAGTTGCTGTTCAGAAGTGTCTTTGGCATGGGTACTCCCTCCTGCCCAGCCTGGTTCCAGCATGCCAGCTGTTTCCAGGTAGTGTCTTGGTCACTTTGCCTCCAATGCATTGTCCTGTCGGGTTGCGGTCGGGTTAGCCAACTCTATGGTGCCTGCAGTTTAGGTGCTGCCTATGTGGGCTGCGGGAACTGGCAATCAAGGCTGGTTCCGTAGTGCCAATAGGACAAGCTCCCCCTGTAGGACTGTGGGTTTTCACTAACTCCGGCCGGCCCGCGGCCTAGCAATTTTTTTTTCATGTAGACCTTCTGCTGCCTATCTGAGTTCCAGCACCATTAGCTGGTTCTTTGGAAGACAATCTTGAATAGGTCCCCCTGGTTCCAGTACCATCAGCTGGTTCCAGGCAGAGCCTTTGGCATAGGTGCCTCCTTCTCGGTATCCGAGTTCCACCAAAGTCTGGTGGTCCTTGGTAGTGCTTTCTGGCATGGGTACCTCCTGCTTAGTAACCGGGTTCCAGTACTGTCAGCTGGTCCTCAGTAGTTCCATTGGCTCTTGTACCTTCTGCTACCCATCCGGGTTCCAGTACCGTCAGCTGGTTCTCGGCAGTGTCTTTTGCTCTTGTACCTTCTGCTACCCATCCTGGTTCCAGTACCATCAGCTGGTTCCAGGCAGAGCCTTTGGCTTAGGTACCTCCTTTTCGGTATCCGAGTTCCACCAACGTCTGGTGGTCCTTGGTAGTGCTTTCTGGCATGGGTACCTCCTGCTTAGTAACCGGGTTCCAGTACTGTCAGCTGGTCCTCAGTAGTTCCATTGGCTCTTGTACCTTCTGCTACCCATCCGGGTTCCAGTACCATCAGCTGGTTATCGGCAGTGTCTTTGGCTCTTGCACCTTCTGCTCCCCATCCTGGTTCCAGTACCGTCAGCTGGTTCCAGGCAGAGCCTTTGGCTTAGGTGCCTCCTTCTCGGCATCCGAGTTCCACCAACGTCTGGCGGTCCTTGGTAGTGCTTTCTGGCACGGGTACCTCCTGCTTAGTAACTGGGTTCCAGTACTGTCAGCTGGTCCTTGGTAGTTCCATTGGCTCTTGTACCTTCGGGTAGCCCTCCGGGTTCCAGTACAGTCAGCTGGTTCTCGGCAGTTCCTCAGCCTTCTTGTACCTTCTGCTACATTTCCAAGTCAAGCTTCTGGAAATGGTTTTTGCTAATCACTCTGGATCTCCCTGACGATGACCCTGAAGACCACCCCGAAGAAGACGACGACCCCGGAGACGACGACCCTGGAGACGACGACCCTGAAGACCACCCCAAATAAGACGAAGACCTTGGAGACGATGACCCTGGAGACGACTACCCTGAAGACCACCCCGAAGAAGACGACGACCTTGGAGACGACGACCCTGGAGACGACGACCCTGGAGACCACCCCGAAGACCAAGAAGCAGAAGAACAAGAAGCTGCAGAACAAAAAAACAGAAGAACATTAAGCATAAGACTAAAAATCAGAGCAAAAGATATTATCTAAATTATAAACAGAAGAAACTAAGCAGTGTATGGGGGTGAGTCCATTCCTCCTCTTGGTGCCCCTGGAAAAAACCTGCTGCTGCAGGCCAAACTGAACGCGGACAAATCCTGTTGTAAATCTTTTGTGACAGGCAGAAC
Organism: Ranitomeya imitator; assembly: GCF_032444005.1. NCBI lineage: Eukaryota > Metazoa > Chordata > Amphibia > Anura > Dendrobatidae > Ranitomeya > Ranitomeya imitator. The sequence continues at coordinate 668,112,051 of NC_091282.1, forward strand.
GGAAGGTGTAATCTTCAAACTTTTATAGATAACAACTACAGGAATGCCTGTCACAAATAAGAATATGATGAAGAAGAAGAAGAAGATGAAGAAGTAGAATATGAAGAAGAATAGTAGTTGAATAAAAAGAATATGAAGAATGTAAAAAAAAAAGAATAATAGGAAGAAGGTGAAGAAGAAGATAAATAAGGTGAAGAAGAAGTTGATGAAAAAGATGCTGCTGCTGAGGATGATGAAGAAGAAAGTGTGGGAGAAGTAAAAAAAAGGTGAAGAGCATGGAAGTAGTGAAACATAAATATCTGACAAAATATAAAAAAATCTTAACATAGTCAATATCTTTGTAACTCCGAACGTCTTAAAAAAATAATAATTCCTGCTATTCCATTTGATTGGGCTAAACCTCTATGCCTTTAATGTCTCCTCCACCTCCCCCAATACATCCTACATTATTAGTTGTTTTCCTTCATGTAGAATTAACCTACAAGGAAAGAAAGGGTGTATTTTAATTCCGATATTTTTGTCCCATTGACTTGCATTGGTATTGGGTATCGGTATCGGTCATATCCGATATTTTTTGGATATCGGCCGATCCAATCCGATACCGATATTTCCTAATATTTGAAGGTATCGCTCAACACTACTTGTAAGACAAAACCAGGAGTGGGTGATCAATACAGAAGTGGTGACGTGTTTCTATAAGGCTGGAGTCACACTCGCGAGTTTTACGGACGTATGAGCGCATAAAATATGTCCGTAAAACTCGCCTAACAAACGTCCCAATTATTCTCTATGCCCCTGCTCCTATCTGCCGTATTTTACTGATCAGTATTATACGGCTTTCTACGGCCATAGAAAATCGCAGCATGCTGCGTTTGTCACCGTATTGCGCAAAAAAAAACGCCAATGAAAGTCTATGGAAGCCCCAAAAATACGGATTACACACGGACCAGCAGTGTGACTTGCGAGACATACGCAGCGGTGTTAGAGAGAAAAGCCGGCAATTCAGTGCGGTGTACAGTAAAATCACACTGACAGCTTACAATAGAATAGGTAGAATAAATGTGTACACATAGAATAGGTATATATATATATATATATATATATATATATATATATATATATGTCAGTGAGACACATATATGTATATATTATTATTTCATACAGCGCTAGATAGCTTTAAAGCCGGTAATTCAATTACCGGCTTTTGCTATCTCCTTCCTAAACCTGACATGATATGAGACATGGTTTACATACAGTAAACCATGTCATATTCCCATTTTTTTTGCATATTCCACACTACTAATGTTAGTAGTTTGTATATGCAAAATTTGGCCGTTCTAGCTATTAAATTAAAGGGTTAAATGGCGGAAAAAATTGGCGTGGGCTCCCGCGCAATTTTCTCCGCCAGAGTAGTAAAGCCAGTGACTGAGGGCAGATATTAATAGCCTGGAGAGGGTCCACGGTTATTGGCCCCCCCCCTGGCACACACACACATTAATAAAAATTATTTTAATGAAATAAAAACAAAGGTTGTTGTAATAATTTATTCGACGCTCAATCCATCTGAAGACCCTCGCTCTGTAACAAAGTAAAAATAATAAACCAACAATATACATACCTTCCGAAGATCTGTAACGTCCCACGATGTAAATCCATCTGAAGGGGTTAAAATATTTTGCAGCCAGGAGTTCTGCTAATGCAGCTACTCCTGGCTGCAAAACCCCGGGGAATGAAGGTAATGTAGGTTAATGACCTATATTTACCTTCATTTGCGGTGAGGCGCCCTCTGAAGACAACCAGCAGAGGCCGCCCTCATATGAACTCGAGCCTGGGAGCTTTCTAGGAAAGTTCCCACACTCCAGGAACAGCCAGCAGAGGGCGCCTCACCGCAAATGAAGGTAAATATAGGTCATTGACCTACTTTACCTTCATTCCCCGGGGTTTTGCAGGCAGGAGCAGCGCTGCATTAGCAGAGCTCCTGGCTGCAAATTTTTTTAACCCCTTCAGATGGATTTACATCATGGGACCTTACAGATCTTCGGAAGGTATGTATATTGTTGGTTTATTATTTTTACTTTGTTACAGAGCGAGGGTCTTCAGAAGGATTGAGCGAAGAATAAATTATTACAACAACCTTTGTTTTTATTTCATTAAAATAATTTTTATTAATGTGTGTGTGTTTTTTTTAACCCTTTACTAGTATTGGATTAATGGATAGGTGTCATAATTGACGCCTCTCCATTATTAATTTGGCTTAATGTCACCTTACAATAGCAAGGTGGCATTAACCCTTCATTACCCCATATCCCACCGCTAGACGGGAGTGGGAAGAGAGTGGCCAAGTGCCAGAATAGGCGCATCTTCCAGATGTGCCTTTTCTGGGGTGGCTGGGGGCAGGTGTTTTTAGCCAGGGGGGGGGGGCAATAACCATGGACCCTCTCCAGGCTATTAATATCTGCCCTCAGTCACTGGCTTTACTACTCTGGCGGAGGAAATTGCGCGGGAGCCCACGCCAATTTTTTCCGCCATTTAACCCTTTTAATAGCTAGAACGGCCAAATTTTGCATATACACACTACTAACATGTAGTAGTGTGGAATATGCAAAAAAAATATGGGAATATGACATGGTTTACTGTATGTAAACCATGTCTCATATCATGTCGGGTTAAGGAAGGAGATAGCAAAAGCCGGTAATTGAATTACCGGCTTTAACCCCTTCATGACCGGGGGATTTTTCGTTTTTCCGTGTTCGTTTTTCGCTCCCCTCCTTCCCAGAGCCATAACTTTTTTATTTTTCTGTCAATTTGGCCATGTGAGGGCTTATTTTTTGCGGGACGAGTTGTACTTTTGAACGACATCATTGGTTTTAGCATGTCGTGTACTAGAAAACGGGAAAAAAATTCCAAGTGCGGTGAAATTGCAAAAAAAGTGCAATCCCACATTGGTTTTTTGTTTGGCTTTTTTGCTAGGTTCACTAAATGCTAAAAATGACCTGCCATTATGATTCTCCAGGTCATTACGAGTTCATAGACACCAAACATGACTAGGTTATTTTTTATCTAAGTGGTGAAAAAAAATTCCAAACTTTGCTAAAAAAAAAAAAAAAAAAAAATTGCGCCATTTTCTGATACTCGTAGCGTCTTCATTTTTCATCATCTGGGGTCGGTTGAGGGCTTATTTTTTGCATGCCGAGATGACGTTTTTAATGATAGCATTTCGGTGCAGATACGTTCTTTTGATCGCCCGTTATTGCATTTTAATGCAATGTCGCGGCGACCAAAAAAACGTAATTCTGGCGTTTCGAATTTTTTTCCCGCTACGCTGTTTAGCGATCAGGTTAATACTTTCTTTAATTGATAGATCGGGCGATTCTGAGCGCGGCGATACCAAATATGCGTAGATTTGATATTTTTTTTATTGATTTATTTTGATTGGGGCGAAAGGGGGGTGATTTAAACTTTTATGTTTTTTTTATTTTTTTCACATTTTTTTTAAACTTTTTTTTTTAACTTTTGCCATGCTTCAATAGCCTCCATGAGAGGCTAGAAGCAGGCACAACGCGATCGGCTCTGCTACATAGCAGCGATCTGCTGATCGCTGCTATGTAGCAGAATTGCACGTGTGCTGTGAGCGCCGACCACAGGGTGGCGCTCACAGCGACGGGCAATCAGTAACCATAGAGGTCTCAAGGACCTCTATGGTTACCATTCACAAGCATCGCCGACCCCCGATCATGTGACGGGGGTCGGCGATGACGTCATTTCCGGCCGCCCGGCCGGAAGCGGTAATTAAATGCCGCTGTCTGCGTTTGACAGCGGCATTTAACTAGTTAATAGGTGCGGGCAGATCGCGATTCTGCCCGCGCCTATTACGGGCACATGTCAGCTGTTCAAAACAGCTGACATGTCCCGGCTTTGGTGCGGGCTCACCGCGGAGCCCTGCATCAAAGCAGGGGAGCCGGCATCGGACGGTATCGTACGTCCGATGCCGGTAAGGGGTTAAAGCTATCTAGCGCTGTATGAGGTAATGATATATATATACATATATGTGTCTACTGACATTATATATATATATATATATATATATATATATAGACAGTATATATGTTTTATTTATTTTTTTACACATGGATCCCTTGTATAGCCGTATGTCGGTTTTGCAAGCCTGCGAGAAAAACACGCAGTACGGATGCCATACGGATTATACGCTGACACACCCTGCCTACGGAGGAGCTACGGACCACTATTTTGGGGACTTTTCAGCGTATTACGGCCGTAATATACGGACCGTATTGTCTTACGCTGAGTGTGACTCCAGCCTTATACTTTTCCTCTGTTCCACTCCTGGTTTTGGCTTACAAATACTGATGTAAAATACTGACCAAATACTGATCGTGTGAACGTGACTTAATAGTCTCAGCTTTCTCACCAATTGTGTAGTTGCTTGTGCATTATTGGATTATATATATGTGTATATATACAGTGGAGAAAATAATTATTTGATACACTGCCGATTTTCAAGTTTTCCCACCTACAAAGAACGGAGTGGTCTGTACTTTTTTTTTTTATCATAGATACACTTCACCTGTGAGAGACAGAATCTAGAAATAAAGTCCAGAAAATCACATTGTATGATTTTTACATAATTAATTTTCATTTTATTGGATGAAATAAGTATTTGATACAATAGAAACTAGAGCTTAATATTTGGTCCAGAAACCTTTGTAATTACAAAGGTCAGACGATTCCTGTAGTTCTTGACCAAGTTTGCACACACTGAAGCAGGGATTTTGGCTGACTCCTCCATACAGATCTTCACCAGATCTTTCAGGTTTTGGGGCTCCCTGGCTTTCTAGGTAATTTCCCACGATCTATGAACAGCCAGCAGAGGGCGCCTCACCGCAAATAAAGCTAAATATAGATCATTGATCTATTTTTAGCCTCATTCCCTGGGATTTTGCAGCGAGGAGCAGCCTGCATTAGCACAGCTCCTTGCTGCAAAATGTTTTAACCCCTTCAGAAGGATTTACATCGTTGGACGTTACAGATCTGCGGAGGGTAAGTATATTGTTGGTTTATTATGTTTTTTTACTCACAGAACGAGGGTCTTCAGTGACTGGATTGGGCGTTGAATAAAATACTGCAACAACCATTGTTTTTATTTCATTAAAATAATTTTAAAAAATGTGTTTGTGTTTTATTTAACCCTTTACTAGTATTGGATTAATAATGGATAGGTGTCATAATTGACGCCTCTCCATTATTAATTAGGCTTAATGTCACCTTACAATAGCAAGGTGGCATTAACCCTTCATTACCCCATATCCCACCGCTACACGGGAATGGGAAGAGAGTGGCCAAGTGCCAGAATAGGCGCATCTTCCAGATGTGCCTTTTCTGGGGTGGCTGGGGGCAGATATTTTTAGCCAGGGGGGGGCCAATAACCATGGACCCTCTCCAGGCTATTAATATCTGCCCTCAGTCACTGGCTTTACTACTCTGGCGGAGAAAATTGCGCGGGAGCCCACGCCAATTTTTTCCGCCATTTAACCCTTTATTTTAAGAGCTAGAACGGCCAAATTTTGCAGATACACACTACTGACATTAGTAGTGTGGAATCTGCAAAAAAAATGGAGAGAAGACATGGTTTACTGTATGTAAACCATGTCTCAAATCATGTCGGGTTTTAGGAAGGAGAAGGAAAAAGCCGGTAATTGAATTACCGGCTTTCAAGCTGTCTAGCGCTGGAATAAATATTAATATATATACATATATGTGTCTCACTGACATATATATATATATATATACCTATTCTATGTGTACACATTTATTCTACCTATTCTACTGTAAGCTGTCAGTGTGATTTTACTGTACACCGCACTGAATTACCGGCTTTTCTCTCTAACAGCGCTGCGTATTTCTCGCAAGTCACACTGCTTGTCCGTGTGTAATCCGTATTTTTCACGCTTCCATAGACTTTCATTGGCGTATTTCTTGCGCAGTACGGTGACAAACGCAGCATGCTGCGATTTTGTACGGCCGTAGAAAGCCGTATAATACTGATCAGTAAAATACGGCAAATAGGAGCAGGGGCATAGAGAATAATTGTGCCGTATTTTTTGCGAGTTTTACGGACGTAGATTCTGCGCTCTTACGTCCGTAAAACTCGCATGTGTGACGGCGGCCCAAAGATGTTTTGTTGAGTTCAGGTCTGGAAACTGGCTAGGCAACTACAGGATCATGAAATGCTTCTTACGGAGCCACTCCTTAGTGGCAGTGTATTTGAGGTCATTGTCATACTGGAAGACCCAGCCACATCCCATCTTCAAGGCTATTACGGAGGTAAGGAGGTTGGTGGACAAAATCTTGAGATATATGGCACCATCCATCCGCACTTCAATATGGTGCAGCTGTCCTGTCCCCTTTGCAGAAAAGCACTCCCAAATTATGATGTTTCCCCCACCATACTTCACGGTTGAGACGATATTCTTGGGGTTGTACACATCCTTCTTCTTCCTCCAAACACATGAGTGGAGTTGATACCAAAAAGTTCTGTTTTTGTCTCATCTGACCACATGACCTTCTCCCATGCCTCCTCTGGATCATCCAGATGGTCATTGGCGAACTTCAAACAGGCCTGGACATGTTCTGTGTGAGCGGGGGACCTTGCGTTCCCTGCAGGATTTTAATCCATGACGGCGTAGTGTATTATTAACGATAATGTTTGAGATTGTGGTCCCAGCTCTCTTCAAGCCATTGACCAGGTCCTCCCTTGTAATTCTGGGCTGATTCCTCACCTTTCTCAGAATCATCCTTACCCCTCGAGGCGAGATCTTTTGTTTGGAGCCCCAGACCAAGGAAGATTGACAGTCATCTTGTGTTTCTTCCATTTTCTAATAATTGTGCCAACACCTTCTCACCAAGCTGCTTGCCTATTGTCCTGTAGTCCACCCCAGCCTTGTGCAGGTCTACAATTTTGTCCCTGGTGTCTTTAGACAGCTCTTTGGTCTTGGCCATGGTCGAGAGGTTGGAGTGTGATTGAGTGTGTGGACAGGTATCTTTTATACAGGTAACAAGTAGGGTTGAGCGACCTTGACTTTTTTAGAGTCGAGTCGGGTTTCGCGAAACCCGACTATCTCAAAAGTCGAGTCGAGTGGAATCAGCCGATTATCGCGAAAAGTCGGGGATCGACCGAAACACGAAACCCAATGCAAGTCAATGGGGGAGCATAGTCGGCAGTGAGTGGAGGCCAGGAAAACACCTACAGTGCCCATTTTAATGGCAAAAAACATACATTCTTGTTACTGAAGCTTGTCAATCTAAATTTACCTTATAATAATAGTAAGGCATTGGAAATTGGGGGTCATTTGGCTAAAGTTGTGGTAGGGCTGGTTCAAGTATTTAGTGGGCCCAGGAAATCTGGACCACGTCACGGCAGTGGAGCAGGGAAAGGTAAGTGTTTCAACTTTGCAAGTGCTGTGATCCTGAGCAAGCAGGGGGGGCCCACTCGTTGGCATTGGCACTGGCACAGGGCCCCTCAAAGTACAGCGGTGTGTTTGCACGGCGGGGGCACCTCCCACCGGCAGCAACACTTTTGCATACTATGAGGGGCCCTGTGCCAGTGACGTCGCCAACGAGTATTCCTCCCCCCACCTGATGATGGAACCTGCACCTTCATCTGCACCTTCCTCATTGTCCCCGTGTAAGGTGGTATGGTATGCGGGAAGGGGAACCTGACTTTCAGCAGGGTCACAATCTTGCAGTGTAGCGTGCACGGGGAATGTTGAGTTATGGGTCAATGTACCAGCAGACTCATCTATCACTGGCTGGGCAATGGGCAGGATGAGGGGGAAACAGATATGGGCCCAAAGAATAAAGTGGGCTAAATGCAGTTCAAAATTGGTAACAGGACTAACCAGGGGGCATTGCTTTGTTCAGTGGAGGACAACTGGAATGAGAGGCTGACACAGAGAGTAGGCCCAAATCAGTAAGTAGTCTAAATGCAGTTCAAAATTGGCAACAGTAGTAAACAGGCGGCACAGCTTTGTTCACTGGAGGAGAACAGCAAGGAGCGGCAGACACCGATAGAAGGCCCCAACCCAACTAGTAGGCCCACTGCATTTTTAAAATTCCGATAGGCTGAAAACCAGATAATTGTAGGTCATTTTTTGTAAAGAGGACAGCTGTATTGAGTGGCGCAGCCAGACACTACAAGTAGGCCTTAAACCACAAAGTTGGCTCGACGCAGGTTTAAAAAAGGTTACATGGGTACACGGTCTGCATTGGTGTGCTCAGTGGAGGACAATTGGAAGGAGGGACCGCAGAAAGACTTTGTAGGCGTAAAATTACAAAATAGGCTCTATGCAGCTTCGATTATGTGGCAACCTGGAGAACACCTTGGAGCGGCAGACACCGTCTCTACGACCCAGACCCAACTTGTAGGCCTAATGTAGTGTTGTTTCAACAACTACTAAACGAGAGCTAGAAGCTCAAAGCTATGGAGAGGAAACCTGGGGAACACCTTGGAGCGGAAGACACCGTCTCTACAACCCAGACCCAACTTGTAGGCCTAATGCAGTGTTGTTTTCAACAACTACTAAACGAGAGCTAGAAGCTCTAAGCTATGGAGAGGAAACCTGGGGAACACCTTGGAGTGGAAGACACCGCCTCTACAACCCAGACCCAACTTGTAGGCCTAATGCAGTGTTGTTTTCAACAACTACTAAACGAGAGCTAGAAGCTCGAAGCTATGGAGAGGAAACCTGGGGAACACCTTGGAGTGGAAGACACCGTCTCTACAACCCAGACCCAACTTGTAGGCCTAATGCAGTGTTGTTTTCAACAACTACTAAACGAGAGCTAGAAGCTCGAAGCTATGGAGAGGAAACCTGGGGAACACCTTGGAGTGGAAGACACCGTCTCTACAACCCAGACCCAACTTGTAGGCCTAATGCAGTGTTGTTTTCAACAACTACTAAACGAGAGCTAGAAGATCAAAGCTATGGAGAGGCAACCTGGGGAACACCTTGGAGCGGCAGACACCATTAGTAGGCCCTACCGAAGTAGTAGTAGTAGCCCCAATGCAGTTTTCAAAATCCTATAGGCTGAAAACCAGACTATTGACGCTCAGCTTTTTTAAAAGGATGACAGCTGTATTGAGTGGCGCAGACAGACACAGGTAGTAGGCCTTAAACACACAATTTGGCTCAATGCAGTTTAAAAAAGGTTACAGGGGTACACAGGCAGCATTCGTCTCTTCAGTGGAGGACAATTTCAATTATTATTATTATTATTATTATTTATTGTTATAGCGCCATTTATTCCATGGCGCTTTACATGTGAGGAGGGGTATACATAATAAAAACAAGTACAATAATCTTAAACAATACAAGTCATAACTGGTACAGGAGGAATGAGGACCCTGCCCGCGAAGGCTCACAATCTACAAGGGATGGGTGAGAATACAGTAGGTAAGGGTAGAGCTGGTCATGCATCGGTTTGGTCGATCGGTGGTTATTATGGACCGCAGACAGAGTTTGTACACCTACTATTAAAAAAAGGATGCTCTATGCAATTTAAAATAGGTTCCAGGGGTACACGGGCAGCAGTGGTCTGGTCAGTGGAGGACTAGTGGAAGGAGGGACCGCAGACAGGCTTAGTAGGCCTAACATAACAAAATTAGGCTCTAGGCACTTTAAAATAGGTTCCAGGGGTACACGGGCAGCTGTGGTCTGGTCAGTGGAGGACTAGTGGAAGGAGGGAACGCAGACAGGCATAGTAGGTCTAACATAACAAAATTAGGCTGTAGGCACTTTAAAATAGGTTCCAGGGGTACACGGGCAGCAGTGGTCTGGTCAGTGGAGGACTAGTGGAAGTAGGGACCGCAGACAGGCATAGTAGGCCTAACATAACAAAATTAGGCTGTAGGCACTTTAAAATAGGTTCCAGGGGTACACGGGCAGCAGTGGTCTGGTCAGTGGAGGACTATTGTAAGGAGGGACCGCAGACAGGCATAGTAGGCCTAACATAACAAAATTAGGCTGTAGGCACTTTAAAATAGGTTCCAGGGGTACACGGGCAGCAGTGGTCTGGTCAGTGGAGGACTAGTGGAAGGAGGGACCGCAGACAGGCATAGTAGGCCTAACATATCAAAATTAGGCTGTAGGCACTTTAAAATAGGTTCCAGGGGTACACGGGCAGCAGTGGTCTGGTCAGTGGAGGACTATTGGAAGGAGGAACCGCAGACAGGCATAGTAGGCCTAACATAACAAAATTAGGCTGTAGGCACTTTAAAATAGGTTCCAGGGGTACACGGGCAGCAGTGGTCTGGTCAGTGGAGGACTATTGGAAGGAGGGACCGCAGACAGGCTTAGTAGGCCTAACATAAAAAAATTAGGCTGTAGGCACTTTAAAACAGGTTCCAGGGGTACACGGGCAGCAGTGGTCTGGTCAGTGGAGGACAAGTGGAAGGAGGGACCGCAGACAGGCATAGTAGGCCTAACATATCAGAATTACGCTGTAGGCACTTTAAAATAGGTTCCAGGGGTACACGGGCAGCAGTGGTCTGGTCAGTGGAGGACTATTGGAAGGAGGGACCGCAGACAGGCTTAGTAAGCCTAACATAACAAAATTAGGCTGTAGGCACTTTAAAATAGGTTCCAGGGGTACACGGGCAGCAGTGGTCTGGTCAGTGGAGGACTAGTGGAAGGAGGGACCGCAGACAGGCTTAGTAGGCCTAACATAACAAAAGTGGGCTGTAGACACTTGGAATTCTCTTGCAGGGGTACACAGGCAGCATTGGTGTTGTCAGCGGAGGCCAATTGTAATGAGTGTCTGACAGTTAGTACTCACAAAAAATAAATAGATGTTAATGTCTCGCAATACAACAAAACCAAAACACAAAAGGGTGGAATAATAAGGTACAGGGGTGGGCTCCTCTGCTGAGTTTCAGACCTAGTAATTTGGCGCTAAGTATTTACTGGTGTAAAAATAGGACACTGCCCCTGACTATTTTAAGTACCATCATACATGTCAACACATTGGTATTGTCAGTGCCAGGCATTGAAGGATGTCAGCGCATAGACTAAACATTGGTGGAACTGTGAGAGATAATTTTGCAAGTGGTAGAGCACTGTTTGAGCTGGGGGGGAGAAATCTCTTGTGGCCGGCAGTACAGGCCCAGGGCCCCTCATGTTACAATGGTGTGTCTGACGTTGGGTGCGCACCACCACCGCCAGAGACACTTTATTGTACTATGAGGGACCCAGTGGCAGTGCCGTCGACCAAAAGCGTGCACACCCACCTCTTCAGACAAACGGCAAGTGACGAGACCACGGCCCCGTGGGGGGAGTTTGGCCATTTAGGGAGGTGTAAACATGTCGTATGCTGCACAAACAGCTGCTGCAAATTACGAGATTGGAAAAGTCAGTCAGAGCAGTCCACAAGCAAGACCTTTTCATAGGAAAGCTAGGTGTCAGCCGGGCAAGGTGGGGCAAAAGATTTCGAAATCCAGTTGTGGTTCATTTTAATGAAGGTTAGATCATCAACATTTTGGGTAGCCAGACGAGTCCTTTTTTCGGTTAATATTGAACCTGCAGCACTGAATACTCTTTCTAATAGGACACTATCTGCTGGGCAAGCAAGTCCCTGCAATGCATATTCTGCCAATTCTGGCCAGGTGTCTAATTTGGATGCCCAGTAATCAAATGGGAATGACGGTTGAGGGAGAACGTCGATAAGGGATGAAAAATAGTTAGTAACCATACTGGACAAATGTTGTCTCCTGTCACTTTGAATTGATGCTGCAGTACCTGTCCTGTCTGCGGTCATAGCAAAATCACTCCACAACCTGGTCAGAAAAACCCTCTGTCCAACGCCACTTCTGATTTGTGCACCTCTAACACCTCTGGCCTGCTGCCCCCTGCAGCTCGTGTGATAACGATCACCGGTGCTGTGTGCTGGGAATGCCTGAATCAAACGGTCAACAAGAGTTGATTGTTTGGTTGCTAATATTTGTTCCAGGTTTTCATGTGGCATAATATTTTGCAATTTGCCTTTATAGCGAGGATCAAGGAGGCAGGCCAACCAGTAATCGTCATCGGCCATCATTTTACAAATACGTGTGTCCCTTTTGAGGATATGTAAGGCATAATCCGCCATGTGGGCCAAAGTTCCAGTTGTCAAATCTGTGGTTGTGCTGGGTTGAGGGGCAGTTTCAGGCACATCTAAGTCACTTGTCTCCCTAAAAAAACCTGACCCCGGCCTTGCAACGCCACCAGTTGCTATTGGCCCCGGAGAAGCTTCCTCATTACAAAAATAATCATCCCCATCATCCTCCTCATCCTCCTCGTCCTCCTGTTCACCCGCCACCTCGTCCTGTACACTGCCCTGACCAGACAATGGCTGACTGTCATCAAGGCTTTCCTCTTCCTCTGCTGCAGACGCCTGCTCCTTTATGTGCGTCAAACTTTGCATCAGCAGATGCATTAGGGGGATGCTCATGCTTAGTATGGCGTTGTCTGCACTAACCAGTCATGTGCATTCCTCAAAACACTGAAGGACTTGACACATGTCTTGTATCTTCGACCACTGCACACCTGACAACTCTATGTCTGCCATCCTACTGCCTGCCCGTGTATGTGTATCCTCCCACAAATACATAACAGCACGCCTCTGTTCGCACAGTCTCTGAAGCATGTGCAGTGTTGAGTTCCACCTTGTTGCAACGTCGATGATTAGGCAATGTTGGGGAAGGTTCAAAGACCGCTGATAGGTCTGCATACGGGCGAACGGCGGATATGCGAGCAAAGTCCGCGCACTTTGAGGAGCAGGTCGGATAACCCCGGATAACTTTTCAGGAAGCACTGCACCACCAGGTTTAAGGTGTGAGCCAGGCAAGGAATGTGTTTCAGTTGGGAAAGGGAGATGGCAGCCATGAAATTCCTTCCGTTATCACTCACTACCTTGCCTGCCTCAAGATCTACAGTGCCCAGCCACGACTGCGTTTCTTTCTGCAAGAACTCGGACAGAACTTCCGCGGTGTGTCTGTTGTCGCCCAAACACTTCATAGCCAATACAGCCTACTGATGCTTGGCAGTAGCTGCCCCATAATGGGACACCTGGTGTGCAACAGTGGCAGCTGCGGATGGAGTGGTTGTGCGACTGTGGTCTGTGGACGAGCTCTCGCTTCTGCAGGAGGACGAGGAGGAGGAGGGGGTGCGAACGGCTACAGCCAACTGTTTCCTAGACCGTGGGCTAGGCAGAACTGTCCCAAAATTGCTGTCCCCTGTGGACCCTGCATCCACCACATTCACCCAGTGTGCCGTGATGGACACGTAACGTCCCTGGCCATGCCTACTGGTCCATGCATCTGTTGTCAGGTGCACCTTTGTACTCACAGACTGCCTGAGTGCATGGACGATGCGCTCTTTAACATGCTGGTGGAGGGCTGGGATGGCTTTTCTCGAAAAGAAGTGTCGACTGGGTAGCTCGTAGCGTGGTACAGTGTAGTCCATCAGGGCTTTGAAAGCTTCGCTTTCAACTAACCGGTAGGGCATCATCTCTAACGAGATTAGTCTAGCTATGTGGGCGTTCAAACCCTGTGTACGCGGATGCGAGGCTAAGTACTTCCTTTTTCTAACGAGAGTCTCATGTAGGGTGAGCTGGACTGGAGAGCTGGAGATCGTGGAACTAGCGGGGGTGCCGGTGGACATGGCAGACTGAGAGACGGTTGGAGACGGTATTGTTGCCGCCGGTGCCCTAGATACAGTGTTTCCTACTACGAAACTGGTGATTCCCTGACTCTGACTGCTTTGGCCTGGCAACGAAACCTGCACAGATACTGCAGGTGGTGCGGAAAATGGTGGCCTTACAGTGACGGAAGGGATGTTGCGTTGCTGACTAGCTTCATTGGCCGAGGGTGCTACAACCTTAAGGGACGTTTGGTAGTTAGTCCAGGCTTGCAAATGCATGGTGGTTAAATGTCTATGCATGCAACTTGTATTTAGACTTTTCAGATTCTGACCTCTGCTTAAGGTAGTTGAACATTTTTGACAGATGACTTTGCGCTGATCAATTGGATGTTGTTTAAAACAATGCCAGACTGCACTCTTCCTAGCATCGGATACCTTTTCAGGCATTGCAGACTGAGCTTTAACCGGATGGCCATGCTGTCCTCCAACAGGTTTTGGCTTTGCCACGCGTTTTGGGCCAGATACGGGCCCGGCAGATGGAACCTGTTGCGATGTTGATGCCTGCTGCGGCCCCTCCTCCTCCGCTTCAGAACTACTGCCGCCTGCACCCTGTTCCCCCAATGGCTGCCAATCGGGGTCAACAACTGGGTCATCTATAACCTCCTCTTCTATCTCGTGTGCAACTTCGTCTGTGTCACCGTGTAAGTCGGTGGTATAGCGTTCGTGACGGGGCACCATAGTCTCATCAGGGTCTGATTCTGGATCAGTACGCTGCGAGGGCAATGTTGTGGTCTGAGTCAAAGGAACAGCATAGTAATCTGGCTGTGGCTGTGCATCAGTGCACTCCATGTCCGATTCAACTTGTAATGGGCATGGCCTGTTAACTGTTTCACTTTCTAACCCAGGGACGGTATATGTAAAGAGCTCCATGGAGTAACCCGTTGTGTCGCCCGACGCATCCTTCTCTGTTGTTGTTTTTGCTGAAGAGGACAAGGAAGCGACTTGTCCCTGTCCCTGACCGTGAACATCCACTAACTACGCGCTGCTTTTACATTTACCAGTTTCAGAAGAGGAGGCAAAAGAGCTAGAGGCTGAGTAAGCAAGGTAAGCCAAAACTTGCTCTTGCTGCTCCGGCTTTAAAAGCGGTTTTCCTACTCCCAGAAAAGGGAGCGTTCGAGGCCTTGTGTAGCCAGACGACGAACCTGGCTCCACAGCTCGAGACTTAGGTGCTATATTGTTTTTCCCACGACCACCTGATGCTCCACCACCACTACCATCATTACCAGCTGGCAATGAACGCCCACGGCCACGACCTCTTCCACCAGACTTCCTCATTGTTTTAAAAACGTAACCAAAGTAACGGTATTTGTTACTGTAAAACAACTTACAAGGTGAACTCAAACTTCTGTAGGATTTAGATATCCCTTTATAGGTGGGTGAGACTGCAAGGAAAATCAGGCACAATGTTACACACTCGGTTTTCTGTGGCACCAAATGAGAGAAATGCCACACACGCAGGACTGTCACTCAAGCACAAATGCCAATATTATTCTCCCACTGTATTTTTTTTTTTTCAGGGAGAATTTAAAAACCGAAAAAAAAAAAAAACAGACACTAGGCTTTCTGTGGCCCACTATTTGAGAGAGATGGCACACAGGACTGGCACACAAGCACAAAGGCCAATATTAATCTCCCACTGTTTATTTTTTTTTTTCAGGGAGAATGTTATGTCTGCTAATGACAGGTGTTATGAAGGCAATCCAGAAACACAGTGTGCTTAGCGATCAGAGCGCACACAGTGATCTGACAAATACCCAAAAATACAAGAACGAGCTCTGAGACGTGGAAACTCTGTAGACTGCACACCTGATCCTATCCTAAACACAACTAAAAGCGGCTGTGGATTGCGCCTAACAACTACCTAGGCAACTCGGCACAGCCTAAGAAACTAGCTAGCCTGAAGATAGAAAAATAGGCCTGACTTGCCCCAGAGAAATTCCCCAAAGGAAAAGGCAGCCCCCCACATATAATGACTGTGAGTAAGATGAAAAGACAAAACGTAGGGATGAAATAGATTCAGCAAAGTGGGGCCCGATATTCTAGGACAGAGCGAGGACAGTAAAGCGAACTTTGCAGTCTACAAAAAACCCTAAAGCAAAACCACGCAAAGGGGGCAAAAAAACCCCACCGTGCCGAACTAACGGCACGGCGGTACACCCTTGCGTCTCAGAGCTTCCAGCAAAACAAAAGACAAGCTGGACAGAAAAAAAGCAACAAAAAAGCAAAAAGCACTTAGCTATACAGAGCAGCAGGTCACAGGAACAATCAGGAGAAGCTCAGATCCAACACTGAAACATTGACAAGGAGCAAGGATAGCAGCATCAGGCGGAGTTAAGTAATGAAGCAGTTAACGAGCTCACCAGAACACCTGAGGGAGGAAGCTCAGAAGCTGCAGTACCACTTGTGACCACAGGAGTGAATTCAGCCACAGAATTCACAACAGTACCCCCCCCTTGAGGAGGGGTCACCGAACCCTCACCAGAGCCCCCAGGCCGACCAGGATGAGCCGCATGAAAGGCACGAACAAGATCGGAAGCATGAACATCAGAGGCAAAAACCCAGGAATTATCTTCCTGAGCATAACCCTTCCATTTAACCAGATACTGGAGTTTCCGTCTAGAAACACGAGAATCCAAAATCTTCTCCACAATATACTCCAATTCCCCCTCCACCAAAACCGGGGCAGGAGGCTCAACAGATGGAACCATAGGTGCCACGTATCTCCGCAACAACGACCTATGGAATACATTATGTATGGAAAAGGAGTCTGGGAGGGTCAAACGAAAAGACACAGGATTGAGAACCTCAGAAATCCTATACGGACCAATAAAACGAGGTTTAAATTTAGGAGAGGAAACCTTCATAGGAATATGATGAGAAGATAACCAAACCAGATCCCCAACACGAAGTCGGGGACCCACACGGCGTCTACGATTAGCGAAAAGTTGAGCTTTCTCCTGGGACAAGATCAAATTGTCCACTACCTGAGTCCAGATCTGCTGCAACCTATCCACCACAGAATCCACACCAGGACAATCCGAAGACTCAACCTGTCCTGAAGAGAAACGAGGATGGAACCCAGAATTGCAAAAAAATGGAGAAACCAAGGTAGCCGAGCTGGCCCGATTATTAAGGGCGAACTCAGCCAACGGCAAAAAGGACACCCAATCATCCTGGTCTGCAGAAACAAAACATCTCAGATATGTTTCCAAGGTCTGATTGGTTCGTTCAGTCTGGCCATTAGTCTGAGGATGGAAAGCCGAGGAAAAGGATAGGTCAATGCCCATCCTACCACAAAAGGCTCGCCAAAACCTTGAAACAAACTGGGAACCTCTGTCAGAAACAATATTCTCAGGAATGCCATGCAACCGAACCACATGCTGAAAGAACAAAGGTACCAAATCAGAGGAGGAAGGCAATTTAGCCAAGGGCACCAGATGGACCATTTTAGAAAAGCGATCACAGACCACCCAAATGACTGACATCTTTTGAGAAACGGGAAGGTACGAAATCACAAAGTCGAAGCGGGCAAAAAATAACGACCAACGGGCCTGTCTAGGATTCAAGCGCTTAGCAGACTCAAGATAAGTCAAGTTCTTATGATCAGTCAATACCACCACGCGATGCTTAGCTCCTTCAAGCCAATGACGCCACTCCTCGAATGCCCACTTCATGGCCAGCAACTCTCGATTGCCCACATCATAATTACGCTCAGCGGGCGAAAACTTCCTGGAAAAGAAAGCACATGGTTTCATCACTAAGCAATCAGAACCTCTCTGTGACAAAACCGCCCCTGCTCCAATCTCAGAAGCATCAACCTCGGCCTAGAACGGAAGAGAAACATCTGGCTGACACAACACAGGGGCAGAACAAAAACGACGCTTCAACTCCTGAAAAGCTTCCACAGCAGCAGAAGACCAATTAACCAAATCAGCACCCTTCTTGGTCAAATCGGTCAATGGTTTGGCAATGCTAGAAAAATTACAGATGAAGCGACGATAAAAATTAGCAAAGCCCAGGAACTTTTGCAGACTTTTCAGAGATATCGGCTGAATCCAATCCTGGATGGCTTGGACCTTAACTGGATCCATCTCGATAGTAGAAGGGGTAAAGATGAACCCCAAAAATGAAACTTTCTGCACACCGAAGAGACACTTTGATCCCTTCACAAACAAAGAGTTAGCACGCAGGACCTGAAAAACCATTCTGACCTGCTTCACATGAGACTCCCAATCATCTGAGAAGATCAAAATGTCATCCAAGTAAACAATCAGGAATTTATCCAGATACTCACGGAAGATGTCATGCATAAAAGACTGAAACACAGATGGAGCATTGGCAAGTCCGAACAGCATCACTAGATACTCAAAATGACCCTCGGGCGTATTGAATGCAGTTTTCCATTCATCTCCTTGCCTGATTCTCACCAGATTATACGCACCACGAAGATCTATCTTAGTGAACCAACTAGCCCCCTTAATCCGAGCAAACAAGTCAGATAACAATGGCAAGGGATACTGAAATTTAACAGTGATCTTATTAAGAAGGCGGTAATCAATACACGGTCTCAGCGAACCATCCTTCTTGGCTACAAAGAAGAACCCTGCTCCCAGTGGTGATGACGATGGGCGAATATGTCCCTTCTCCAGGGATTCCTTCACATAACTGCGCATAGCGGCGTGTTCGGGCACGGATAAATTAAATAATCGACCTTTAGGGAATTTACTACCAGGAATCAAATTGATAGCACAATCACAATCCCTATGCGGAGGTAGAGCATCGGACTTGGGCTCTTCAAATACATCCTGATAATCAGACAAGAACTCTGGGACCTCAGAAGGGGTGGATGACGAAATCGACAAAAATGGAACATCACCATGTACCCCCTGACAACCCCAGCTGGATACCGACATGGAATTCCAATCCAATACTGGATTATGGGTTTGTAGCCATGGCAACCCCAACACGACCACATCATGCAGATTATGCAACACCAGAAAGCGAATAACTTCCTGATGTGCAGGAGCCATGCACATGGTCAGCTGGGCCCAGTATTGAGGTTTATTCTTGGCCAAAGGTGTAGCATCAATTCCTCTCAATGGAATAGGACACCGCAAAGGCTCCAAGAAAAACCCACAACGTTTAGCATAATCCAAATCCATCAGATTCAGGGCAGCGCCCGAATCCACAAACGCCATGACAGAAAACGACGACAAAGAGCATATCAAGGTAATGGACAGAAGGAATTTGGACTGTACAGTACCAATGACGGCAGACCTAGCGGACCGCTTAGTGCGCTTAGGACAATCAGAAATAGCATGAGTGGAATCACCACAGTAGAAACACAGACCATTCAGACGTCTGTATTCCTGCCGTTCAACTCTAGTCATAGTCCTATCGCACTGCATAGGCTCAGGTTTAACCTCAGGCAGTACCGCCAAATGGTGCACAGATTTACGCTCGCGCAAGCGTCGACCGATCTGAATGGCCAAAGACAAAGACTCATTCAAACCAGCAGGCATAGGAAATCCCACCATGACATCCTTAAGAGCCTCAGAGAGACCCTTTCTGAACAAAGCTGCCAGCGCAGATTCATTCCACTGAGTGAGTACTGACCATTTCCTAAATTTCTGACAATATACTTCTATATCATCCTGACCCTGGCACAAAGCCAGCAAATTTTTCTCAGCCTGATCCACTGAATTAGGCTCATCGTACAGCAATCCGAGCGCCAGGAAAAACGCATCGACACTACTCAATGCAGGGTCTCCTGGCGCAAGAGAAAATGCCCAGTCTTGAGGGTCGCCGCACAAAAAAGAAATAATAATCAAAACCTGTTGAATAGGATTACCAGAAGAATGAGGTTTCAAGGCCAGAAATAGCTTACAATTATTTTTGAAACTTAGAAACTTAGTTCTATCTCCAAAAAACAAATCAGGAATAGGAATTCTTGGTTCTAACATAGATTTCTGATCAATAGTATCTTGAATTTTTTGTACATTTATAACGAGATTATCCATTGAAGAGCACAGACCCTGAATATCCATGTCCACACCTGTGTCCAGAATCACCCAAATGTCTAGGGGAAAAAAAAAAGTGAACACAGAGCAGGAAAAAAAAAAAAAATGATGTCAGAACTTTTTCTTTCCCTCTATTGAGAATCATTAGTTGGGCTCCTTGTACTGTTATGTCTGCAAATGACAGGTGTTATGAAGGCAATCCAGAAACACAGTGTGCTTAGCGATCAGAGCGCACACAGTGATCTGACAAATACCCAAAAATACAAGAACGAGCTCTGAGACGTGGAAACTCTGTAGACTGCACACCTGATCCTATCCTAAACACAACTAAAAGCGGCTGTGGATTGCGCCTAACAACTACCTAGGCAACTCGGCACAGCCTAAGAAACTAGCTAGCCTGAAGATAGAAAAATAGGCCTGACTTGCCCCAGAGAAATTCCCCAAAGGAAAAGGCAGCCCCCCACATATAATGACTGTGAGTAAGATGAAAAGACAAAACGTAGGGATGAAATAGATTCAGCAAAGTGGGGCCCGATATTCTAGGACAGAGCGAGGACAGTAAAGCGAACTTTGCAGTCTACAAAAAACCCTAAAGCAAAACCACGCAAAGGGGGCAAAAAAACCCCACCGTGCCGAACTAACGGCACGGCGGTACACCCTTTGCGTCTCAGAGCTTCCAGCAAAACAAAAGACAAGCTGGACAGAAAAAAAGCAACAAAAAAGCAAAAAGCACTTAGCTATACAGAGCAGCAGGTCACAGGAACAATCAGGAGAAGCTCAGATCCAACACTGAAACATTGACAAGGAGCAAGGATAGCAGCATCAGGCGGAGTTAAGTAATGAAGCAGTTAACGAGCTCACCAGAACACCTGAGGGAGGAAGCTCAGAAGCTGCAGTACCACTTGTGACCACAGGAGTGAATTCAGCCACAGAATTCACAACAGGAGAATTTAAAAACCCAAAACAGACACTAGGCTTTCTGTGGCCCACTATTTGAGAGATGGCACACAGGACTGGCACACAAGCACAAAGGCCAATATTAATCTCCCACTGTTTTCTTTTTTTCAGGGAGAATTTAAAAACCAAAAAAAAAAAAAAAAAAAAAAAAAACAGACACTAGGCTTTCTGTGGCCCACTATTTGAGAGAGATGGCACACAGGACTGGCACACAAGCACAAAGGCCAATATTAATCTCCCACTGTTTATTTTTTTTTCAGGGAGAATTTAAAAACCCAAAACAGACACTAGGCTTTCTGTGGCCCACTATTTGAGAGAGATGGCACACAGGACTGGCACACAAGCACAAAGGCCAATATTAATCTCCCACTGTTTTCTTTTTTTCAGGGAGAATTTAAAAACCAAAAAAAAACAAAACAAAAAAAAAACCAGACACTAGGCTTTCTGTGGCCCACTATTTGAGAGAGATGGCACACAGGACTGGCACACAAGCACAAAGGCCAATATTAATCTCCCACTGTTTATTTTTTTTTCAGGGAGAATTTAAAAACCCAAAACAGACACTAGGCTTTCTGTGGCCCACTATTTGAGAGAGATCGCACACAGGACTGGCACACAAGCACAAAGGCCAATATTAATCTCCCACTGTTTATTTTTTTTTTTCAGGGAGAATTTAAAAACCCAAAACAGACACTAGGCTTTCTGTGGCCCACTATTTGAGAGATGGCACACAGGACTGGCACACAAGCACAAAGGCCAATATTAATCTCCCAATGTTTTTTTTTTTTTTCAGGGAGAATTCAAAAACCCAAAACAGACACTAGGCTTTCTGTGGCCCACTATTTGAGAGAGATGGCACACAGGACTGGCACACAAGCACAAAGGCCAATATTAATCTCCCACTGTTTATTTTTTTTTTTCAGGGAGAATTTAAAAACCAAAAACAGACACTAGGCTTTCTGTGGCCCACTATTTGAGAGAGATGGCACACAGGACTGGCACACAAGCACAAAGGCCAATATTAATCTCCCACTGTTTTTTTTTTCAGGGAGAATTTAAAAACCCAAAACAGACACTAGGCTTTCTGTGGCCCACTATTTAAGAGAGATGGCACACAGGACTGGCACACAAGCACAAAGGCCAATATTAATCTCCCACTGTTTTCTTTTTTTCAGGGAGAATTTAAAAACCAAAAAACAAACAAACAAACAAAAACAGACACTAGGCTTTCTGTGGCCCACTATTTGAGAGAGATGGCACACAGGACTGGCACACAAGCACAAAGGCCAATATTAAGCTCCCAATGTTTATTTATTTTTTTCAGGGAGAATTTAAAAACCCAAAACAGACACTAGGCTTTCTGTGGCCCACTATTTGAGAGAGATGGCACACAGGACTGGCACACAAGCACAAAGGCCAATATTAATCTCCCACTGTTTATTTATTTTTTTCAGGGAGAATTTAAAAACCAAAAACAGACACTAGGCTTTCTGTGGCCCACTATTTGAGAGAGATGGCACACAGGACTGGCACACAAGCACAAAGGCCAATATTAATCTCCCACTGTTTATTTTTTTTTTCAGGGAGAATTTAAAAACCAAAAACAGACACAAGGCTTTCTGTGGCCCACTATTTGAGAGAGATGGCACACAGGACTGGCACACAAGCACAAAGACCAATATTAATCTCCCACTGTTTATTTTTTTTTCAGGGAGAATTCAAAAACCCAAAACAGACACTAGGCTTTCTGTGGCCCACTATTTGAGAGAGATGGCACACAGGACTGGCACACAAGCACAAAGGCCAATATTAATCTCCCACTGTTTACTTTTTTTTTCAGGGAGAATTTAAAAACCAAAAAAAAAAAAAACCAGACACTAGGCTTTCTGTGGCCCACTATTTGAGAGAGCTGGCACACAGGACTTGCACGCAAGCACAAAGGCCAATATTAATCTCCCACTGTTTTTTTTTTTCAGGGAGAATTTAAAAACCAAAAACAGACACTAGGCTTTCTGTGGCCCACTATTTGAGAGAGATGGCACACAGGACTGGCACACAAGCACAAAGGCCAATATTAATCTCCCACTGTTTATTTATTTTTTTCAGGGAGAATTTAAAAACCAAAAACAGACACTAGGCTTTCTGTGGCCCACTATTTGAGAGATGGCACACAGGACTGGCACACAAGCACAAAGGCCAATATTAATCTCCCACTGTTTATTTTTTTTTTTCAGGGAGAATTTAAAAACCAAAAACAGACACTAGGATTTCTGTGGCCCACTATTTGAGAGAGATGGCACACAGGACTGGCACACAAGCACAAAGGCCAATATTAATCTCCCACTGTTTATTTTTTTCAGGGAGAATTTAAAAACCAAAACAAAAAAAACAAAAAACAGACACTAGGCTTTCTATGGCCCACTATTTGAGAGAGATGGCACACAGGACTGGCACACAAGCACAAAGGCCAATATTAATCTCCCACTGTTTATTTATTTTTTTTCAGGGAGAATTTAAAAACCCAAAACAGACACTAGGCTTTCTGTGGCCCACTATTTGAGAGAGATGGCACACAGGACTGGCACACAAGCACAAAGGCCAATATTAATCTCCCACTGTTTTTTTTTTTTTCAGGGAGAATTTAAAAACCCAAAACAGACACTAGGCTTTCTGTGGCCCACTATTTGAGAGAGATGGAACACAGGACTGGCACACAAGCACAAAGGCCAATATTAATCGCCCACTGTTTATTTTTTTTTTTCAGGGAGAATTTAAAAACCAAAAACAGACACTAGACTTTCCGTGGCCCACTATTTGAGAGAGATGGCACACAGGACTGGCACACAAGCAGAAATGCCAATCTTAATCTCCCACTCCTTTTTTTTGTTAGGGAGAATTGCCAAGAAATCAGGGCCAGTATTACACACTAGGCTTTCTGTGCCCCAAAATTGGAGAGAGATGGCACACACAGGACTGGCACTCTAGCAGAAATGCCAATCTTAATATCCCACTCCTTTTTTTTTATGGAGAATTAAAAAAAAAAAAAAAAAGGATTATAGACACTAGGCTTTCTGTGCCCCACAATTGGAGAGAGATGGCACACACGACTGGCACTCAAGCACAAATGCCAAGATTAATCTCCCACTATTGATTTTTTTTCAGGGAGAATTAAAAAAAAACAAAAAAAACAGGGACTGTCCTACAATTACTATCTCCCTGCAGTAATCTCAGCCAGGTATGGCAGGCAGCAATAACAAGGAGTGGACTGCTGCACAAATTAAATCAAAAGTGTGGACAAACAAAAAAGATAGCTGTGCAGAAAGGAAGGAACAACAGGATTTGTGCTTTGAAAAAAGCAGTTGGTTTGCACAGCGGCGTACACACAGCAATGCAGCTATCAGGGAGCCTTCTAGGGCAGCCCAATGAGCTATAGCGCTGAGGAAAAATCAGATCAGCAGCAGTAAGATGGCGGTCGGCGGGAACGCCCCTGTGACGCCGCAGACAGCAAGCCAATCACTGCAATGCCCTTCTGTAAGATGGTGGGGACCAGGACCTATGTCATCACGCTGCCCACACTCTGCGTCCACCTTCATTGGCTGAGAAATGGCGCTTTTCGCGTCATTGAAACGCGACTTTGGCGCGAAAGTCGCGTACCACATGGCCAACCCCACACAGGGATCGGGTCGGGTTTCATGAAACCCGACTGTGCCAAAAGTCGGCGACTTTTGAAAATGACCGATCCGTTTCGCTCAACCCTAGTAACAAGTTCAAACAGGCGCAATTAATACAGGTAATGAGTGCAGAGTAGGAGGGCTTCTTAAAGAAAAACAAACAGGTCTGTGAGAGACAGAATTCTTGCTGGTTGGTAGGTGATCAAATACATATTTCATGCAATAAAATGCAATATAATTATGTAAAAATCATACAATGTGGTTTTGTGGAATATTTTAAGATTCTGTCTCTCACAGGTGAAGTGTGCTTATGATAATAATTACAGATCTCATCATTCTTTGTAGGTAGGAAAACTTGCAAAATTGGCAATGTATAAAGTATAGTGATGAGCGAGTGTACTTGTTGCTCGCTCGGGTGACCTCCGAGGATTTATGACTGCTCGGAGATTTAGCTTTCATCACGGCAGCTGAATGATTTTACAGCTATTAGCCTGCTTGATTACATGTGGGGATTCCCTAGCAACCAGGCAACCCCCACATGTACTCAGCCTGGCTAGTAGCTGTAAATCATTCAGCTGCCGGGATGAAAACTAAATCTCCGAGCACTAAAAAATACTCGAAGGTCACCCGAGCGAGCTCGGGAAAACCCGAGCAACGAGTACACTCGCTCATCACTAATCAAATACTTATATTCTCCAATATATATATATATATATATATATATATATATATATATATATATACACACACACACACACACACACACAGCTCTAAATAAGGCCAGATGAACATTGGTGGAAAATTGTTGTTTTGGGTTCAGCATCCCACATTAGAAATGATTGGCAATTTCTCATGCATTTTGGCATTCAAAGACTATGTCCCCAATTCATCAAATGGTTGTCAACAGCTTTTTGCCTTTTCATACCAGCTCTGCCAAATTTTTGAACACTGGGTGGAACTTACCGAGAGAGGGCACGGTTAACAAATTCATCATAATTTTCTCCATAAAAGTACATTTCTTACTGGTGCATGGCAGCTGAAAGATACTGTATGTAAGGGTCTGCATCTGTTACGGCCCTAAACACTGGTGACATAGGTCATCTGGGCATGTGTGGTGGTGTTTACTTTAACTGTTCTTTTCTTAGGCTGCACCCTATTAAATGATACAGGAGCCCCAAATATACAGTATTGATAAAGATGGATTCAGTTAAGTAAATAAACTGTGCTTTGTTGGCCAACTTGGTGTAACATATAGTATATACGAGTGGTAGCAGGTATGTAACGTGAAGCAGGGCGGTAGCCGTGAATGAGTTACTCGTCTCTTACGCCCTGGCACATTACATGAAGTTTGGGGTCCTGGCTGTGTCTGTGGATTTGTGCTGTGGGGGCACTACACCCTAGCAAGCTGCATGATGCCAATAGCTTGGGTTGACCAGGACCAGATGTTCAATGAGGGAGACCACCAGTCAAAATTAAACTTTTTACTGCACGATAACTTGTGTAAGAGGAAGCAGTGATACCCCTGGAAATCCCTTGTGTGATGTCACATTAGTGAGGAAAGACTGCCATCTGCAGGCCGGGCAAAACCAAGTGGAACCAATTTGTACCAGAATTATTGCAAGGGGAGCAAGTTCTTGTGCTGGACCTGGTCAGGTGACTCACACGACAGAGTTCCTGGATATAAAAGCCCTGCGCACCAAACCACAGGGAGATTTGGTGCCAAGAAGGAGAGAGGAGCAGACGTGGACCAGGGATGATGCAGAGACCAGCGTGACAGGCCTCAGCAGAAAACCTATGCCACTAAGGTGTCAGTCATCGCCTTACAAGGTCCAGATGACTCATTAAACAAATGATGTCCAATGACAATATTGTAGGCACTTCATAAATGCAAATAGATATAACAAATCCAAACCCTGAGAATGAAGGTTCAAATAAAGAAGAGATCCATAATATTAAAATATTTTACTTTTAGTCAATCTATATATATAATCGTCTAAGTGATACTTCCATCTGTTTGTCTCTCTGTCTGTTTGTCTGTCTGTCACGGAAATCCCGCGTCACTGTTTGGTCACGGCCGCCAGGCGGGCACAGTCCGGCTGCGAATTCGCCCCTTCCTACTCTCTGTCAGTGGCCCCTCCAGTCAGCGCTCACACAGGGTTAATGGCTGCGTTACACAGCGTTATGCCGTGGTGTAACGCAGTCTGTTAACGCTGCTATTAACCCTGTGTGACCAACTTTTTACTATTAAAGCTGCCTATGCAGCATCAATAGTAAAAAGATCTAATGTTAAAAAAAAAAATCATTATATACTTACCCTCCGGCGCCTTTCCCGCTTATCGCGACGCTCCGGGCCATGCATTGTGGTCTCGCGAGATGATGAATTAGCTGTCTCGCGAGACCGCTAAGTCATCTGGGTAATTTCGCAATGCATCGCTAGGAACGGAAGCTGGTGGCCCCATTGCACGCATAGGGACAGCTTCGCTGGACGCCGGAGGGTGAGTATATAACTATTTTTTATTTTCATTCTTTTTTTAACAGGGATATGGTGCCCACAGGGCTATATAGTACTTGGGCTGTGTTATATACTGTGGGGCTGCTATATACTGCGTGGGCAGTGTTATATACTACGTGGGCAATTTTATATACTACGTGGGCAATCTTAAAAACTACGTGGGCTGTGTTATATACTGCGTGGATGATATATATTACGTGGGCTGTGTTATATACTACGTGGCAGTGTTATATACTATGTGGGCAGTGTTATATACTACGTGGCAGTGTTATATACTACGTGGGCAGTGTTATATACTAAGTGGCAGTGTTATATACTACATGGGCTGTGTTATTTACTATGTGGCAGTGTTATATACTACATGGGCAGTGTTATATACTATGTGGGCTGTATTATATACTACGTGGCAGTGTTATATACTACATGGCAGTGTTACACACTATGTGCGCAGTGTTATATACTGCGTGGGCTGTGTTACATACTACGTGGGCTGTGTTATATACTACGTGGATGTGTTATATACTACATGGCTGTGCTATATACTACGTGGCTGTCTGCGTTACGTGGCCTCTGCTATATGCTATGTGGCTGCTATATATAGTACATACATACATACATACATACATATTCTAGAATATCCGATGCGTTAGAATCGGGCCACCATCTAGTCATAAATATAAAAATTTGGCTATAAAAATGGAAAGCAGAGATGCCCAGAAAGGGATTCTGAATGTAGGTGATAAGGTAAGATCAGGATGATACAAAGTATTTCAGTAATACTGTGACTTTAAATGTTCCTGTATCATTGCTATAAAGTAGATAATAGAAGTACAGCAATAATATTGCACGCCCCTACTTTTCAGTTTTTGAATTTCCACAAAAATTTTAAATAACCAATAAATTTCGTTCAACTTCACAATTGTGTTCCACTTGTTGTTGATTCTTCACCAAAAATTTACATTTGGTGTCTTTATCTTTGTAGCATCATATGCGGGAAAAGGTTGAAAAGTTCCAGGGAGCCGAATACTTTCGCAAGGTACTGTCTGTCAGCAATACCCATACTATTACCTGGAAAGTCCGATCTTTCTGCACTAACATTTAAAGGACTTACACGTTGCCCCAACCCCACGTCACCTTAACCTTTAGCTATACCTTTCTGGGCACCCAGCTCTGTCCCCACGGACGCTGAGCTCTCTTTCATCTCTGTTCCACTTCCCAGAGCATCAAAGATGTTTCTGCGTCTCTTAGGATCTAAATGGCCACATCTTTACTCAGTTGCAAACTTACTACTTCAGCTTTCTTCCTCCTACACAAACTCAGAATGCGACTTGATTCTCAATGTAGCACCAGCCATTTGCTGAGAACTAGAAACTTCACAATTTGGTTTCTAAGGCCATGTTCACACAGTGCGTTTTTTACCGCGGAACCGCGGCGGTTTTGCCGCTGCGGTTCCGCAGCTGTTTTCCATGCAGGGTACAGTACACTGTACCCTATGGAAAACAGGACACACTGTGCACATGGTCCGGAAATTGTAAAAAAAAAGACGCGCTGAATAGCTCCCGGAAAAAAGAAGGAGCATGTCAATTCTTTTTCCGGAGCCGCAGCGGTTCTGCACCCATAGACCTCCATTGTGAGGTCCAAACCGCAGTAAAACCCGCAGATCAAAAATATATCTGCGGGTTTTACTGCGGTTTGATGTGCAGAACCGCTGCAGCAGGAAGTGCGGGGGAGCGGGCGGAAGTGCGTGGGCGGAGTGTGGCTGCCCCCCCCCGTGCTCCGATCTCGCCCCCCCGTGCTCCGATGCCCCCCCCAGTGCTCCGATGCCCCCCCCCAGTGCTCTGATGCCCCCCCCCGTGCCCTAATCTCCCCCCCTTATACTCACCCGGCGTCCCGGTGTCCGTCCGGCCGTCTTCTCCCTGGGCGCCGCCATCTTGCAAAATGGCGGGCGCATGCGCAGTGCGCCCGCCGAATCTGCCGGCCGGCAGATTCGTTCCAAAGTGCATTTTGATCACTGAGATATAACCTATCTCAGTGATCAAAATAAAAAAATAGTAAATGACACCCCCCCCCCCCTTTGTCACCCCCATAGGTAGGGACAATAAAAAAAATAAAGAATTTTTTTTTTTTTTTTTTCACTAAGGTTAGAATAGGGGTAGGGTTAGGGGTAGGGTTAGGGTTAGGGGTAGGGTTAGGGGTAGGGTTAGGGTTAGGGGTAGGGTTAGGGGTAGGGTTAGGGGTAGGGGTAGGGTTAGGGGTAGGGTTAGGGGTAGGGTTAGGGTTAGGGGTAGGGTTAGGGGTAGGGTTAGGGTTAGGGTTAGGGTTAGGGGTAGGGTTAGGGGTAGGGTTAGGGGTAGGGGTAGGGTTAGGGGTAGGGGTAGGGTTAGGGTTAGGGGTAGGGTTAGGGGTAGGGTTAGGGTTAGGGTTAGGGTTAGGGTTAGGGTTAGGGGTAGGGTTAGGGGTAGGGTTCGGGGTAGGGGTAGGGTTAGGGTATTTTCAGCCATTTTAACCCTAAAAAAATTCCTAGAAAACACACAGACTCTGGCTAGAAAACTGCATAAAAAAAACGCATCAAAAAACGCATCAAAAAACGCATCAAAAACGGACCAAAAAAGGACCAAAAAAAGGACCTGCGTTTTCTGCCAAGAGCTGCAGTTTTTTAAAAAACAGTCAGGAAAAAAAAAGGATGGAAATCCTGAACGTGTGAACATACCCTAAAACTCCTCCAGCTTTAGGGTCTGGCCAACTATTAGCTCTCTCTTCTTTGGTGGCTTTAGATTACCGTACATTAATGCAAAATTTCAGTCACTGATCAAAAAGGAGAGCTCCAATGAAGTCAGACTGCAAACAGAAAGATCTAAAAGAGCATACAGTCCTCTATACAGCAGTTTGATAATCCACTACTCTGGAAGAGAATTAAAATCCAGAATAATTGTAAAATTCTACTTAAGACTTCTCTACTTTTAAATATTTAATGCAGAAAAGTGTGTTTGCTGCCTCTAATTCACCTAGAAGTGACCACAGTAATTACTGTTTCTCAAATGTAGCCCATACTCATGTGTCTGCTGCTTTATCTGCTGGGTGAGGTAGTAGTTCCCAAGCTGCGCTTATGCAATCCTTGGAAAAAATACATACCAGTATGTGGCCTGTGTGCTAAGGAACTGTCAGGGCCACAATTCCCATAACAGATTAGGGCAGTCTACAGAGGACTCTGATGCTTCTCAGATGTGGCCGGACGTGTTGTGCCATTGTTTCTAGCAACAGTATTTCTATGGAGGGTTAATCATGTGCGTAAATCTGTCTTTTTATGAGGCTCTTCCAGCCTACGTACTTCTTTGCGATTGTTGGATAGACCACTGTGATATTTTATAAACCAGGTTATGCTCCTAGGCTAAATAACTAGTTAGAAAGTTTACTCAACAGAAAGGAACAAGTCTACCAATTATATGTGTAGGAGGGTAGAGTGGTTAGAAAGCCACACACAGCTCATTTAACCTTCTCAGGTGTTAACAGTTAAGCTGCTGGATAGGAAAACATCCGATGCAGAAACACTGGAAGTATTTCAATTAAGGAGTGCACATGCCAATCACTCTGCAAATGCTGAAAAATCTCCATGGCACAACATTAATGTTTGGTGGTAAGAACCATCCGACTTATTTTATACAAATATCAACCACCATCATATCTAAGGGGAACATGGGCCAAGGGTCAGACCACATTGCCACTTGGCCCTCATGTTCAAAGCCGGTTCCTTGGCTTGAATCTCATCTGAAACCAGTTTCAATGCTTAATATAGTGTGAACTAGAACATCTCTCCAAAGCTGGGTTTTGGGGTACTACTTCCATGTCCCCCCACAGGCAGCATGGGGCACGCAGATACCCCCTAATAAGACCACTGATTAAATCTCTAGAATTCTACCTTGCATAGAAAATTGAAAAGTAAAATCCTAACCTAAATCCAAAAATTGTAATCTTAAAAGGTGGATTTTAGATGAGACGATCCCCTGCATGTAAATGCAATCTAGAGAGAACACCAAAAAAACAGGCAAACATGCTTACCTGTCTAGGCCTCAAATCAATTGCACTATCATGGTGCAGCGGGCCCAAGTAAAGATGGCGAATAAAGGTGCGATAATACCAAATGAGACAGCCAGCCTACAATCAGGGATTGGCCGTTTGGCCCACCAGTGCCGACAGATAATCGGCAGCAGTGTTCACACAGATGGCTTTGTAATTTGTGGCCTCTTTTTGTACAGGACGCAGTACAGCTAGCACTGGGCAACCCGCCACAGGGCGATTATTAATAGGCTGTGATGCTTTGCATTCTCTGTGTGAACACTACCGCATGCAGATTATCTGTCTGCACTGGTGGGCCAAACGGCCAATCCCTGATTGTAGGCTGGCTGTCTCATTTGGTATTAACGCACCTGTGTAGTCGCCATCTTTACTTGGGCCGGCTGCACCATGATAGTACATTTGATTTGAGGCCTACACAGGTAAGCATCTTTGCCTGTTTTTTTGGTGTTTTCTCTAGAATAGTGAAGGTTTTTTCCTCCTTTTGTGATTTTCATGTAAAGGGAATCTGTCAGCAGATTTTTGCGATCTAATCTGATCGGTGGTGAAATCATCTCCTCTGGACAGAGAGCCGTGGTTCCCACGCTGTTAAAAGACAGCGTGAGCACTCAGCTGTGATCGGAGATATAAAGTATACCTCCGGTCACTGGTGTCAGCTAATGGGACTACTGCTCCCATCATCCGACACCTGCTGTCGCTAATAACAGCGAGAGCAGGAGTGGCTGATGGGTGTATTCATTAGCTGACTCCTGCACTGAAAACAAATAATTAAAATAAAACCTGATGTGGGTTCCCCTGTATTTTTGATAACCAACCAGGCAAAACTCACACCTAGGGGCTGAGCTGTCAGCTTCAGCAAGGTTGTTTATCAAGAACAGGTCCCCGCGCCATATTTTTTAATTATTTAAATAAATAATTTAAAAAATGACATGGGGTCCCCCTCATTTTTGACAACCAGCCTTGCTAAAGCAGACAGGTGGGAGATGGTATTCTCAGGCTGGTAAGGGGCCATGAATATTGACCCCCCCAGTTTAAAAATAGCAGCTCGTAGCAGCCCAGAAAAGGCACATCTATTAGATGCACCAATTCTGACGCTTTGCCTGACTCTGCCCACTTGCCCTGTAGCGGTAGCAAGTGGAGTTCATATTTGTGGGATTGATGTCACCTTTGTATTGTCCAGTGACATCAAGCCCACAGTTTAGTAATGGAGAGGTGTCTATAAGACACCTATTGTTATGTCCCATGAATGAGACATTTCACAGACTGTCCTGTACAGTTTACATGCTGTATTGCAGTCTCTCATATTGTTTATTGTTGCCATGTGTTCCTCTGTTTTGCATAGCTTAAATCCTCCCTTTCCATGAAGTTTGTCCCTTCTGTCTCCCTGTCTCCCTCTGCTGGGTGTTATGTCACTTCCTTCTTCTCCTCCCTGTGTCTCAGTCTCCATCTTGGCTTCATTAGAGGCACATGTGCTTTCAGCTTGTCTGAAGAAAGTCTTTTTTTACCTGCTGCTGTTTGTATGCATTCAACAAGAATTCTTAAAGAAATCAATGTCTCTTCTGGATTCTTCATAACATGTGTGCCTGCAGCTGAGTTAAAGGGCCACTGTCACCCCCTCCAGCCGTTATAAACTAAAAGAGCCACCTTGTGCAGCAGTAATGCTGCATTTTAACAAAGTGGTTCTTTTAGTTTTGTGTTCATGTATTACTAAAATAAAGCGCTTTGAAACTTTTCAAAAATACCTGTCTTTGTACATGAAGGCGGGTCTGAAGCCTCCTCTGTGAAGCGCCCAACTGCCGTCACTCATCTCTTCTGGGGCAATGGTCACCGCCCCCTGCGCGCAATTCTTCTTAAATCCGGCGCCTGTGCTGTGCGTGCCTGCCTGGGGCAGGCGCAGTGTTCATTGGCCGTCATAGCTCAGATGCCGGGTTCCTGACTGCGCCTGTGCGGGCAGTGCGGCCACCCTGTTACTGAATCCCCGCCCCGCAGTGTGTTATGCATTATGCACAGTGCGGGGCTGGGATTCCTGGGCATGCGACTTGATGCAGGCAATTGACATACAGTCCTATGCCCTCCGGTTCTGCTAAGTGTCCTAGAGTCCCACTATAGCCTCGGGCTCACAGGTACCTGGTTCTGCGCTCTGGTCCCCAGGGTGTCCTTCTGCTGTTCCCCTGCTGAGCCTCTTCCTCCTCTGTGCTTCTTCCCTCTAAGCTCCTCCACAATTCAACTTTTTCAGTAGTCCTCTTTCCAGGGGTTGCAGCTCCCTCATGGCTGCTCGGTCCCCACGTCTGCTCCAGACGTCCTTCTTCTCACTCCTGGAGACCAACTGTCTCCCTCCACTGTCTCCCTCAGACTGGCTAAGACTGACTGGCTCCTCCTCCAGACCAGGATACATAAAGTGTAAGGTAGCTCCCCTGAATCCTGAGCTCACCCTCCTGGCATAGATTCAGATGTGCTACAAGTGAGTGCCTTACCTGATAGAAAGAAGCTCCCTTGCCTCCAAGCGTGACATCACCCTCCCTGAAGGGAAGGAACATCAGGGCCGCCATCAGGGCATTACTGCCACATCGGGACCCGTCTCTTCTGCTGATCGGGCCCCAGCGGCAGAATTTACTGAACCCTGCGTTGTTGTTTTTTACATTTATTGAAAGCGGCAAGCCGGCAGGATGGAGGCAAGTGTCCATCCTGCCGGGGGCAGAATAGAGACGGGGCAGAATGGAGACAGGGGGCATGGTGAAAGATATTGAGGTATGATTGGAGACACA
This sequence comes from Ranitomeya imitator, assembly GCF_032444005.1. Taxonomy (NCBI): domain Eukaryota; kingdom Metazoa; phylum Chordata; class Amphibia; order Anura; family Dendrobatidae; genus Ranitomeya; species Ranitomeya imitator. The sequence continues at coordinate 668,145,798 of NC_091282.1, forward strand.
GGGTAGGATTGGAGACACGGGTCAGAATGGAGATGGGGCAAGAATGGAAACAGGGCAAGAATAGAGACACGAGGCAAGAATGGAGACAAGGGGCAGAATGGAGACACAGGGGGCAAGAATGGAAACGGGAAGAATGGAGGCACGGGGGGAGAATGGAGACATGGGGCAAGAATGAAGACACATGGGCAAGAATGGAGACACATGGGCAAGAATGGAGACACGGGGCAAGAATGGAGACACAGTGGAAGAATTGAGACACAGGGGGAAGAATGGAGACACGGGGCAAGAATGAAGACGGGAGACAGAATGGAGACACAGGGGGCAAGAATAGAGACACAGAGGAAGAATGAAGACACGGGGAAGAATAGAAACACGAGGCAAGAATAGAGCCAGAGTGGAAGAATGGAGACACAGGGGGCAAGAATGGAGACACAGTGGAAGAATGGAGATACAAGGGCAAGAATGGAGACATGGGAAGAATGGAGACTGTTATAATCCGGTGACCTTGGAGCAGCATGAAAACTTTCACTGGAGTAGGTGGGAACTTATACTGACCGCAAACCCTGATCTTAACATCGCAACTAGAAGTAGCCGTGGGGCGTGCCTAACAAAACCTAGACACCTCGACACAGCCGGAGGACTAAATACCCCTATAGATGGAAATAGTAATTTCTACCTTGCCTCAGAGCAGAACCCCAAAGGATAGGCAGCCCCCCACAAATAATGACTGTGAGTAGTAGAGGAAAAGACACATGCAGGCAGGAAACAGGATTTAGCAAATGAGGCACACACTAGCTAAATAGGAAAGGATAGGACAGGATACTAAGCGGTCAGTATAAAAAATCCTTCCAAAGATATCCACAGCAGAAAATACAAAAACTCCACCATCTAACTAAAGATGTGGAGCGTATATCTGCATCTCCAGAGAATCCAACAAGACTGAGAAAATACTGACACGGTCTAAGCTGGACAAGACAAAAACAAATGAATAGCACAGGATATAAGCACACTGCATGTGTGCCACAGAAACAAAAACCAGACACTTATCTTTGCTGAATTGGCAGCTAAGCATGAGAAGCCAGAAAGTGATTCAACACTTCAGAAGAAACATTGACAACTGGGAAGGACTAATGAATCCTGCACACCTAAATATCCCAGTCAGAACTGCAATCAGCAGATACACCTGGCCAGGACTGCGACTCAGAGACAACTGCATTCCCACCTACAACCACTGGAGGGAACCCAAGAGCAGAATTCACAACAGGAGACATGGCAAGAATGGAGACACAGTGGAAGAATGGAGACGTGGAGCAAGAATGGAGACACGGGTGGATGAATGGAGACAGGGGGCAAGGATGGACACACAGGGGGAAGAATGGAGACACAGGGGGCAAGAATGGAGACACGGGGAAGAATGGAGATACGGGGCAAGAATGGAGACACAGGGGAAGAATGGAGAAAGGGAGCAAGAATGGAGACATGGGGGAAGAATGGAGACAGGGGGCAAGGATGGAGACATGGGGAAGAATGGAGACACGGGGCAAGAATGGAGACACGGGAAGAATGGAGACATGGGGCAAGAATGGAGACACGGGTAAGAATGGAGACACGGGGGAAGAATGGAGGCACAGGGGGCAAGAATGGAAACACAGGGGAAGAATGGAGACATGGAGCAAGAATGGAGACACGGGGGACAGAATGGAGACACAGGAGCAGAATAAAAGATATGGGGGCAAGAATGGAGACACAGTGGAAGAATGGAGATACAAGGGCAGGAATGGAGACATGGGAAGAATGGAGACATGGCAAGAATGGAGACACAGTGGAAGAATGGAGACGCGGAGCAAGAATGGAGACACGGGGGAAGAATGGAGACAGGGGGCAAGGATCGACACACAGGGGGCAAGGATGGACACACGGGGGAAGAATGGAGACACAGGGGGCAAGAATGGAGACACAGGGGAAGAATGGAGATACGGGGCAAGAATGGAGACACAGGGGAAGAATGGAGACAGGGAGCAAGAATGGAGACATGGGGGAAAAATGGAGACACGGGGCAAGAATGGAGACACGGGTAAGAATGGAGACACGGGGTAAGAATGGAGGCACAGGGGGCAAGAATGGAAACACAGGGGAAGAATGGAGACATGGAGCAAGAATGGAGACACGGGGGACAGAATGGAGACACAGGGGCAGAATAAAAGATATGGGGGCAGAATTGGAGACATGATGGCAGGATGAAGGATGGGGCAGGATTGGAGACACAGGGGGCATGATTAAAGACAGATCGGGCAGGATGGAGACAGATGGGACAGGATCATGGGGCAGGTAGGAGACAGATGGTGCAGGTTCATAGGGCAGGACAATGGGACAGATGGGGCAGAATAATGGGACAGTTGTGGCTGGATCATGGGACAGATGGGGCAGGATGGGGACATCACATGGGGCAGAATGGATACTCATGAGGGCAGGATGGGAGAACACATGGCTGGAGCCAGGAATGAGACAAATGGGGGCCAGGATGGGGAATATTATTATCATAGGGGCTAATTAATGGATATTATTACTGCAGTGATGTATTTATTTTATTTTTTGAGGATACTGTTTTAAATGGGGGGGGGGGGTTCTGTTACTGTGCAGAGTGAAACTATGTTGCCTTTTTTCTGCATTTGGTGTAGTGTAAAAGTTGGGGGAAAAAAATAAGTAATGTGTTCTGCAAGCGGTGCTCTAGCTAACTGTGTTATTTCCTGCAGAAACGAGCCAGTATGGAGCCCTGAAATTTCTAGTGGCAGCCTCGGGCAACATCACTGCAACAACCGGGGTGTTGCACTTACAGTACAAGACATTGTAACCAGGAGTAGTGGCAGCAGTTAGAGCAATCCAGTGCAGCTTGTTAGTCATAGGCACAGTATATATATATATATATATATATACATATATATATATATATCTACTATATAAAGCTGAATGTGTGTATGTGTGTGTGTATGTGTGTATGTATGTTTGGGATTGGCATCTGCACCGTCGCAGCTACAGCCACAAAATTTTGCACAGTCACACGTCTGGACCCCGAGAGCGTCATAGGCTATATTGTGAGGCGAAATTTTAACCCCGCGCGTTCCAATTCACCAAACAATTTTGCCCCTATCTACATAATGGGGTAAAAAGTGAAAGGAAAAGTGTTGGAAGCGTCGCAGCTACAGCTGCAAAATTTTGCACAGTCACACGTCTGGACCCTGAGAGCGTCATAGGCTATGTTGTGAGGTGAAATTTTAACCCCGCGCGTTCCAATTCACCAAACAATTTTGCCCCTATCTACATAATGGGGAAAAAAGTGAAAGGAAAAGTGTTGGAAGCGTCACAGCTACAGCAACAAAATTTTGCACAGTCACACGTCTGGACCCTGAGAGCATCATAGGCTACGTTGTGAGGTGAAATTTTAACCCCGCGCTTTCCAATTCACCAAACAATTTTGCCCCTATCTACATAATGGGGAAAAAAGTGAAAGGAAAAGTGTTGGAGGCGTCGCAGCTACAGAAACAAAATTTTGCACAGTCACACGTCTGGACCCTGTGAGCGTCATAGGCTACGTTGTGAGGTGAAATTTTAACCCCGCGCTTTCCAATTCACCAAACTATTTTTCCCCTATCTACATAATGGGGAAAAGTGTTGGAGGCAAATTGACAGCTGCCAGATGTGAACAAGGGGGACTTAAAGAATGAGAGCGATGGCGCCAAAGAGTATATACCGATCAGTTGCTAAGGTGGGGCCCCGACATGAGATACTCACCACACATGGGGATATGAACACACACACAAAATGCGCCACACACTACCACGTGCTTGAACACATATACCACCCTCAGCACACATTTCACCACATATACACCAACCTCGCCACATAAAAGTCGAAACACAAAAGTCGCCGCTCAAAACTCACCACGCGCAAAACTCGCCACATGCAAAAACTAGGCTCACGCAAAACTCGCCACAAGTGCAAAACTCACCTCATGGAAAACTCGCCACACGCAAAACTTGCACACGCGGAAAAATTGCCACATGCACAAAATTTGCAACACATGCAAAAGTTGCCTCACACAAAACTTGCACATACTCAAAAGGCACCAGACATAAAACTCACCACGCGCAAAACTCGCCATGCGCAAAACTTGCTGCACACAACTTGCTACACTAACCTGTCACATGCAACTCGACACACAAAAAGTTCCTACACGCATGTTGCCACACAAAACTCATCTCACAAAAGTCGCTACATGCATGTCACCACACACAACTCAACACACACAACTTGACAGACGAAACTCGCCCTAAAACACACACAAGTCTGGTATTAGCCTTCAAAAATAAAAATCTGATTAATAAGCAGACAAACTACAAGAGCAACAAATGTACCATATAGGAAATACAGCAGCTGTCAGTCACATGACCTGTCTATTATGTGTATGTGTGAGCTAATATATACTGCCAGGGGGAGGGCTTCCTGTTGGCTGGGGATTTATCAGGCTGCCAATTTATCTTACAAATACTGAGGTAAAAATACTGAGCAAATAACGTGTTAACGAGGTCTAATACAGGAGATCACACAGGTATATACTGTATACAGGGGAGATGACACACAGATATATACTATATACAGGAGAGATGACACACAGGTATATACTATATAGAGGAGGAGATGACATACAGGTACATACTATATACAGGAGGAGATGACATACAGGTATATACTATATACAGGAGGAGATGACACACAGGTATATACTATATACAGGAGCAGATTACCTACAGGTATATACTATATACAGGAGGAGATGACATACAGGTATATGCTATATATAGAAGATGACATGCAGGTATATACTATATACAGGAGGAGATGACACACAGACATATACTATATACAGGGGAGATGACACAGGTATATACTATATACAGGAGGAGATGACATACAGGTATATACTATATATAGAAGGAGATGACATATAGGTATATACTATATATAGGAGGAGATGACATACAGGTATATACTATATATAGGAGGAGATGACATACAGGTATATACTATATATAGGAGGAGATGACATACAGGTATATACTATATACAGGGGAGATGACACACAGCAGGTATATACTATATACAGGGGAGATGACATACAGGTATATACTATATACAGGAGATGACATACAGGTGTATACTATATATAAGGGAAATGACAAACATGTATATACTGAGGTGAAAATGAGAGGTGTGAGGTGAAAATGAAAAGGTGTGAGTGCAAAATGAGAGGAGTGAGGGAAAATAGTGTAGTGATCGGAAAATGACAGATGTGAGGTCGAAATGACAAGTGTTAGGCGGGAATGAGAGGAGTGAGGGAGAAAATGAGAGGTGTGAGGGAGAAAATGAGAGATGTGAGGGGGAAAATTAAAGATGTGATTGGGAAAATGAGAGGCGTGATGGGAAAATAAGAGAAGTGACGTGCTATAAATAACCACAGATATTTACTATGCCCAGTCAACGCCGGGCTCTTCAGCTAGTATATATATATATATATATATATATATATATATGAGTCAAAAAAGGATACTATATCCGAAACGTTGCCATGCCATTCGGGCAATAAAGTCCACATTTTTTTCATTTTTGTAGTGCTGTTTTCCTTTTTTTGTCTTTTATATTTTGAGCCGCCATGAACAGTGGCTTGGGAAGCTTTGCACTTTGTCTAAGGTAGTATTTTGATGCTGTTCCGTTTTTTTTCACTATATATATATATATATATATATATATATATATATACTAGATTGTGGCCCGATTCTAACGCATCGGGTACTCTAGAATATGCATGTCCCCGTAGTATATGGATAATTATGATTCCAGAATTCACGGCAGACTGTGCCCGTCGCTGATTGGTCGAGGCAACCTTTATGACATCATCGTCGCCACGGCAACCATTATGACATCTACGTCGATACTGTGCCCGTTGCTGATTGGTCGAGGCGAATTCGCGGCAGACTGTGCCCGTCGCTGATTGGTCGAGGCAACCTTTATGACATCATCGTCGCCATGCTGTGCCCGTCGGCCTCGACCAATCAGAGACGCGGGATTTCCAGGACAGACGGAAAAACCCTTAGGCAATTATATATATAGATATATATATGTATCTTTTATATACTACAGCAGTTATGGAGTGGAGCTAGCAGGTACTGTTGCTGTCTGAGTCCATTCAGAGTTCGCAGAGCTGGGCTACATTGTAATTTGCAGGATCTGTGAGGCAACAGTTTGGGCAGCGAAAGGTGGTGAAATCTTTGCCTGCATTGTAAGCAGAGCTGCTGGGACACATCTACAGCCCCAACTGTACACTGGCATCGTCATGTGGGGCCATTATACTGTATGCAGCATCATGTGGGGCCATTAAACAGTACGCAGCATATTATAATACAGTATGGAGCACTACAGTATTGAGCATCATTAATAACAGAACTAGGCAACATGTCAACAGGGAAATTCAAGCACTAAATAGCGCTAGAAGACCCCACAACAAAAAAAGCAAACTGACTCCATATAGTCCATAAAGAAATAGGAGTAGAATCGGAGCAAAAGAATAATGCAAAATATAATTTATTAATAAACAGCAATGGTGCATAGATACATATTAAACGGTACAAAAGGATGATTAAAAAAAGGGAAAGTGAGTCACCCCCGGTAAGTACCCTGCCACGAACAAATGTCCCATAGACAGATAGTATAACGGTAATAGCTATATGTATTAACCAGGTTGCTCCTGTGGGTAACTAGTATACCCCCCACAGGATAAAATACTAGCAACAATGCAGCGCTTACCAAATAGAATGCAATGCAGGGAGGCAGGGTGTACCGGGCTGGGAGCAGAAAGGTCCCCCCTTTTTTTAATCATCTTTTTGTACCGTTTAATATGTATCTATGCACCATTGCTGTTTATTAATAAATTATATTTTGCATTACTCTTTTGCTCCGATTCTACTCCTGTTTCTTTACAGTATTGAGCATCATGTGTGACGATTGTGCAGTATGGAGCACTGTGTGGCCATTATACAGTATTGAGCATCATGTGGGGCCATTATACAGTATGGAGCATCATGTGGGGCCATTATACAGTATTGAGCACTGTATGGAGCATCATGTGTAGCCATTATACAGTATTGAGCATCATGTGGGGCCATTATACAGTATGGAGCATCATGTGGGGCCATTATACAGTATTGAGCATCATGTGTGGCCATTATACAGTATGGAGCACTGTGTGGCCATATTTTTTCTGTTTATAATTATTATGAAACAGTGTGATCAGCAGTGCTAAATGGGTGTGGTTGGTGCGTTGATTTGGGCGTGACTAGTTGTGAAATGGGTGTGGTCAGAGGCGTGGCCTAAAATTTGTCTGTAGATGAACAGTGGACTCCCAGAGTCAGTCACTGGTGGGCCCTTGCCACCCTAGTCTGACACTGTTGTCATCATTTTTATCCCAGTATGAAACATTCCTTTAATCTAGTTTCAATCTGTTCTCATACTTGCCAGATAATCAGATATCGACTCTGAGCGGCTCGTGCCGAACCACTGAGCTCGGTGATCAGTTGCAGCGCTGTAAATGGGACATCAGTACTGCAGATAATAACAGGAACTGGGAGCAGCGGTGGAGACTCAGCTCAGGACCTTGGCAGGGTAAGTATAGCCCCTTTATTTTCTTTTTCAAACAAACAGCAGCCATAACTAGTAAAACCATTTAATAAATCATTTATTTATCAATTACCATGTATTGAATAGGTTTTATTGTTTTTCCCGTGGTCTTAATTAATCATGAAGATTGATAAAAATTATTGAAAAAAAAGAGTAGAAAATTGAATATTTTGCAGACCAGCTCTGACTTCATGGTTTGGCATGGGGTCGTTGCTATAGCATCCTTTTGCTACCTCATCCTAATATCAACCGATTGCCGTTTTAAGAAGTGCAGGTCCACCCCTCCCCGTCTGCTTCTTTCTTGTGCGTTGCTGAAGTAAGCAGCATCATTCTTCTCAGGAGTGACGGGAACCTGCACAGAGAGACTGATGATGGATTGTATCATCCTCATGGAAGCGCACAATAATCCATGTGTTATGACGCCAGGTACCGGTCGCCCTATCTGACATACTTCAAGGAACATTCTGCAATACGTTTGAGCCTGGTTTGGTTATGATGAAATGCCGTGGCACCACAACACATCGAGGCTATGACCTGGAACCAAGGTGCAAGGAATAATTAATATCCGTCCTTGAGATTTTAGGAATTGTGTAGACCTTCTGGTAAAAGGCGGCACGGTGGAGCACAGAGCAAAAAATCGGGCAGTCATGAAGGACAAAGACTTCATTGCCAATGTCGAGAGAGGGAAGCCTGCTACGTACACCGGAGACAAGAAGGCAAAAATGGCTGCCAAAACTAATAAAAAATGGGTGAGACTGGCAACAGTTTTTGCCTATGTGTTATCTGTCTCCCTGGCTGCTATCATCCTCGCTGTCTACTATAGTTTGATATGGAAGCCGGTAAGAACAAGTGGTGACGTTCAAAACCCTGAAGAACCCAACACTTCAGTTTCCGGTAACACGACCGGTGCTCCCAATGTCAACAGCAGTGATGGCGATGGTCTTAAGGCCAAGGCGGACTCGGCAAAACGTTTTGCATTTTTGGAAGAAGCAGACCAGCAAGAGATGGATAAAAGAAACAACGATGATGGTATCTCAACACCTACAACACATGATTTTACAGGTAAGGGAACCAAAACACAGCCAACTGTAAATCCCATGCACAGAAATGAAGAGTCAGAGACTTTATCAACAAGCACAAATGCAGGAACAATGGCCTTAAAACAAACCATGGAAGATGTGATACCAGGGGAGATGACTTCTGAGCATACCCCAAGCCAGGCCCCTCTAATGACACAATCTATAGGCAAGTCATATTCTCAGATGACCAAAGACATTACAGGAATTTCCCATGAGATCACAACAGCACAGTACAGCTCAGATACTGTGGACCAGAAAGATGTGAGTGGGAACACGGGATTCCTAAGGCATGAAACCACCGAAGCTGAAAGAAGCCATGGGTCCACAGGCTACACAGATAGTACTCCACATACATCCGCACCGGCAAACCTATAGGAGTCAGGGATAAAACCTCCTCAGGGAGCAGAAAATGTCTTTCTTATGTAATGGACGATGACCTGTGCATTTCACATATCAGCACCTGACTCAATGACTACCTTTCCTCTGTTACAGCCAAATATTCTGTGATGAGAAATTGTTTCATAGACTGTCATTTTTTCTTCCTTTTGTTTAGTTGTTTTTAATTGACTCTGGAATTGACGAGCAGCATTTCGAAAATTGTGAACTTTCTATAGACTCAATTATGAAGTAATCCGAATTTATTTTTATGACATAAAACAGGGGAGGGAGCTTGCTTCTGTAGAGATAACTATTTATGTAATGATACAACTCACAAGAGTGGAGCTCAGGTATGTTCATGTATCGCCTGTAATTATATCCTGTACGTACATCTGTCATGTTAATAATCAAGGTACGGTGCACACCTTAAAGGGAGGCCATCATCAGACAATGACCCATTGTTTAAATCAGAATTTTGTGTTACATACAGTATACATTTTTCAAATGTTGGCAATGAGAATATGTAATATATATATATATATATATATATATATATACATATATATATATATATATATATAATCAATGTAACACAATCTGAATTAGAAAAAAAATAAATAATTCTTGCCGTTTTCATCAGCCATTGGGGCCCTTTTAGACTCCTACTTCCTATTGTTTCAGGAAACAACACCTGCACAGATCTACAGATGTCAGATCCATATCAACCCTATCTTTTGTATTGAAGTGCAAAGGTTATTGTGAAGGTAGGGAGAGCAAGGTCAGCTGTGACATCAGTTATTGTGATGGGTGGATTCTGCTTATCATGTCAGTGTAATCTTTCCTCTGATGATAAAGAGCCTACTGAAAACAGTCTCTAAAGTAGACCCAGTGGCCATTGTAAAAACTGCAAGATTATCTATCTATCTATCTATCTATCTATCTATCTATCTATCTATCTATCCATAAATATTGATAGATATTTATAAATATCTGTATAAATATCTTGATCTCTCTCTCTATATATATACATATATATATATATATATATATATATATATATATATATACATGAAGAGCAAAATCCTTATTTAAACATAAGGTCATTTTTGATGATAGCTTTCCTGTAAAGAGAAACTGTTAATTAAGGGCTATTGCTATAAATGGCACATTCACGATATTAAATATTGTTGATTATTTGCTTTTCTATTTTTTTATTGCACCACCTTTTTTTCTGAGTCAAACATATTTTTAAAGAACTTGAAAGGCCATATGCATCAAGTATGTTTGTCAATCACTCTGTATTTGTGTATTATTTGCTGGTATACCCCTTATTATATGCCTTGTTAGTTATTAGGGAGAAGTTCCCCCTCTACAATAATTATTGAATCCGTCTTTATACTTTAGACGATAGCCAGGAGCCATTAAATTGTAATGTGTCACCCAAATAATATAAGACGGCTTACATATTGGTCTTCTGGAATTCGGCTTTCTTCAATCTGAATAGGATAGAAGTGAAAAGTTCCCTGATTTAGTAGATAAATGCATGTATTACTGCATGCGTGAATGTTGTTAATGGTAATTATACGTACATATTGTTTAAAGGGTTAACTACTATTAAAGGGGATTAACGGTTTCAGAAACCTCCTGTCTCCAGGTACAGTTTCTTTTAAAAAACAAACTGTTTTACTCACCCTCCCAAGGTCAGAGTCTAAGTTTCCACCACTGCTTCCGATGTCCGTTGCTGTCTGCAGCATTGATGACACATCGTCAACACTGCAGTCTGCAGCCAATCACTTAGCTCAGTGGATCATGCTGTCAACTTAGGTAGATGCTGCTGAGCTCAGTGATTGGCTGCAGCGCTGTTGATGTCACATCAGCACTGCAGACAATAAAGGATACCTGGAGGACTAGCAGATACTCAGTACTGGGCCCCGGGAGGGTGAATAAAGGACTTTAAAAAAAACAAACTGCGCCTGGGGAGCAAAAAAGCCCTTTAATAATATCTTTGGAGATCTGAAATGTGGACAGATTATGTCGGGGAAAAACAGGATTGATCAGTCTGAAATCCCTGGATCCTTTTTTGTCCCTAGAGACAAGCTTCTGACAGCGGTGTCCTGCAGTACACACTCCATTTTGCCATTTTTTACTTAAATTTTTTACTTAAATGCATGTATTTGGGTCTCAAAATCATTTTTGTTGTTGAGTTTTATTAAAAATATTGTCTTCTACAGCCTCTATGTTACACTGTCTATTGCTGGCTCCAGAATAAGTCAGTGAGCTCCTTTTACTGACATGGAATTTGTAATTCTTTTTGACCTGTCTTTTTCTGAGCTCATGTTAGCTGATTCACATCAAAGAGCCCGTAAAAGCAAAATGGTGCAACATTTTTAATGAAACCCAACTGCAAAAATAATTTTTAGCCCCAAAGACCTGCGTTTAATTAAAAAAGGTCCCCAAAAGAAGTTTCCTGAGTGTTTATGCCCAATTTATGTACAGCATTGACCTGTTTTCAATGTCATATTTAAGTGACATCAGAAAATTTTATAAATGGACAATCCCTTGAAGAAAGTGGAAATAGGCTCAATTACAGGTCTATCACTTTCTAGTAACTCGATGATGCCTAACACCATTAATATGTAGGCGTGGCATGAGAAGTGGCAAACCTGAGAGCTAAAAAAGGATAAAAATGATATTGCTGTAATATAGATCCTAAAATAATTTAATTACTTCTATCCTAGCTCTGCTCTCTGCAATCCATTGACAAGGGCCGCAGGGAAATAGCGTCTCTCCCATTACAGCACTAAAGCCTGGGATACTGCTGTAAAGCGTGCTGTAAAACAAGACTTTCCTGTTGTGAAGTCACCGGGAGGGCAGTCCAGTATATACCCCCACCTCTGCCCACATGCATAACTACATGTACGTGTAGTATATTTTAAACTCATTCTTATTGACTGAATAAAAACACAAATGAAGTGATTGTGTCATCTTCATTTTTACCACTGAGTCAGGTGAAGCAGTGAGGTCACATATATGCTGCATCTTCCTGTATTGTCATTATAACGTTGGCCCATGCAAGTTAATGTAATATCCTGCAAACACGGTTTAACCCATAAATAGCTCTAATATTTGGTCAGTAATCTCTGGCTAGTGGACGGGAGACCTGAGTGCCGCCTTCTACCGCCTGGAATCTGTGGCTCTTCTGTTGATTAATCAACCTGGCATAATGTCACATGTGCATCGAGCCAGACCAGCTAATCAAAAGTTTTACAAAAGTACTGAGCAAGATAGAGGAGTTAAAGACACTCTGAAAATGGTGGGGGATTTATAATGACGACGAATTTAGTACACGTGAAAATAAGAAACTTTGTAATATATCTTATTAGAGAAATTCTCTTCTTTCTCCTCTTGGACTGAACTTTCACTCTCAAAGATCTCAATTCAAGGGTAAAATCTGTTTGTTCCCAATACTGAGATAGGAGATGACAGTTGGTGCTCATAATGTTCTATGGAGAGCTGTAACTGTCGTTTCAGGAGAACTTGCTGTAGAATGTCTGTGTCTTCCTCTGGCTCCTCCTCCTCCATAGAATATTAAAAGCACCAACTGCCATCTCCTATCTAAGTAATGGGAAAAACTGTCTTCAATGAAGACATATTTTTCAGATATTACCCATGAGTGAAAGATGAATCCAGGAGGAGAAAGGACATTTCTGTAACAACATATATTCCGAAGTTGCATATTTTGTTGTGTACTATTGATATATGAAATAAAAATTACAACAACAGTTACACTATCCATGCAATTATGGCTATAAATCATTTGTGCAGTTGGGTTTTGTGAAGATCCGAGATTGTGGGTTGTACTAATCACCCCTGCAGGTTAACAATTCAATTAGTTTTATTTGTTCCATCCATGGTCTTAAATCAACTCCAGGTAGATGGCCACAATGAAATGCCTCCAGTACACAAGATCCCAAACCAGAACTGGTAGCTCTACTGCCCCCATACCAGGGAATACTCACTGTCTCACAACTTTTGGTTGGCACACAGCTTTTGTATCTCCCACCAGTATAGTCTGCAATCACAGCCTATGCTTCTTCAGATGATGGATGCCATGACCGTAGCACATGTATCCAGCTCCAACCAGCAACAACCCCCCTAGATTCCCTCCTCAGTGTCCAAAATACCCCAAGCCACCTCCCGGAATTGAGCTCAGCACTTGGGAAACACATACCCCCAAAGCTAACTGTGTATTGGTGAAGGTATTTTTCTGATGCCAAGCCCATCACATGGGACTGCATGTGAGACCCCCTGTGGTGACGGGTCCACTAGGTCTACTATCCCCATTCACACAATGGGACTAATGGTTGGGAGAACAATGGCTTGAGGCCCCTGAGTCACTAACAAGAGTAATGGAATGATTGCATTACCTGATTACCAATCTTGAGTCTGGCCTTATGTATGCACAAGATCCAGCCGACATGTCTTCTTCTGCTCACTGTCGCTGAATCACTGAATGGAAACATTGATTCCTGAGGCTGAATACTTTCCAGGAGAGATTTGTGACCTTAAATTGATGAGCAAGCAAATCTCTAATAAACCACAACAATAAGATCAATGTAACCGGTGCTCCATGTTGGAAAAAGTCTGCATCCCTTAGAGCCATGGACTCCGCTCTACATGCAGTAGTCTTTAGTCCAAGGCCAGCTCCTCACAGGTTTTGTTCAAAATGCTGCACTTTTGCTGGCCACTATGTTGCAGTGCCTATCGCTGGTCACAGAATGAGCTGAGAATCTATCAGAGAGCTTATTCTGATAGTGTGACAGAAGCGTTTATACAGTTTTATCTGTCTTTTTCCCAACTCCTCTCAGCTGATTTATGACCACTGACTACATCAGAGTTGAACGAAGAGCCTGTAAATTCCAAGAGGTGCAACATTTTTAATGAAACCCAATTGCAAAAAAAATATTTGTAACCCTAAATACATATGATTACGTAAAAATAAAAATCGACAACCCCTTTAAGGAACATGGTGCTTTAAGTTTAGCTAAGGCCTTCTCATCGTGCTGATGGGTGGGGACGATGAGTTGTGAAGAGCCTCTCTAGCACAGTGACCCACAGTTGTAACTAGGCTGTCTGTACCTGAAGTTAAAAAGATTCTTCCAGAGAAAAGGTCATTAATGATAGGAGCGGATTTGGGCTAATTGTAGGGAATGATCCCATTCTGTATGTATTTAAAACATTTGGTAATGTACTTAAGGGAAAGCATAAAACTTCATCTGTTCAGTTAACAGCAGATCAGCCCCAGATGCCATCATTTTATTTTACCCGTGAATGTTAATTAAGCCGAAAGGGAAAAAAAATAGAACACACGATATCTCCGATTTACATAGAGTACAATATGACCGAGTAGATAATGAACAACAGGGTAGCTCCACAGAGTAATGAAGTCCACTCCTCCAGGGATGACTAATTAAAAATATCTCTGTCTGTTCCCTGCAGTCAGAGACTTTAAATTAAATCTTTGCACAAAATTAATAACTGTGGAAAAAAAATTATGTCTCCAAACTCTAAAATGTGCAAAAAAACGCATAAGTGATAATTCTCCCCAAATAAAAGTCTTTAAAAAATTTTGACTATTGTGAATGTTTTTCTTTTTTATTTTATGACCTTCCTTTCTACCAAATCAGAAACTAGTGGTCCACAATTCTCTAGGCTTCTTGTTCCCTCCAGTTCTTCCATTGAGCTATTTTTGTTCTTTATAACACAAAAGGTATAAATTTAAGTAAGGGGTCCCTTATCACCCCCCCAAAAATACTGGTGTGTCTTCTAACATCTTCACACTCCTATATTTGGAAACTGTGATTGTTCAACCCCTTTTTCCATCTCTTGCTGGAATTGGCACAATGGCATTGAACCTTTCTTCACCTCCAAATCCCTGGATGCAACGGTGTTAAAAAGCAATCATATAAAAAGCATTAAATATAGACAAAAATAAACATAATCAGTTTTTTTTTTTTTTTAATTAAATAGGACCTCTCACCAGGTCACAAATTTTATTCCCACTGACTGCCACGCTGTGATCGTACAAAAGTCGTGGAGGAGGGGCACTATACTGTCCCTTAACCTAGGGAGGCCCTAATTCACCTCTAACCCTGGGATTACCCCTGAAGGTGGAGATGCCTGGGTCATGTGCCTCTCTGTTCTCCTAAGAAATCCTACGCAACCTCCATCCTGCCCAGGAAGGAAAAGGGCAGGAGTTAAAAGTGGACACCGGCTAGACTGACAAGGGAAACCAAGGAACAATCAAACGAGACACAAAGGATAAAATAGAAAGGGAAAATGGGTTCACAGTAAAGAGGCAAAAAAGCAATACGAAAGAATACCAGAAGGTGAGTGTAAAGGTATTCACAACAATCCACATGCAACAATCACTAGAGCGACTCTCCAGAACGCCTTCTCCAATGCAGCCAGAGCAGAATGAAGATTCTATTGCTTGCATGGAGGGAAGCCAGACACAGGTTCATATAAGGGAAGGGTGTGGTTCCAGTAAGTAGCACAGCCAATAGTCCATGTTGAACTATAAACCCTTTGCATGCCACAAGAAGCCCGTTAATTCATGAAGATATAGATTTAAAGAGGACCTATGCTCAGCTAAGCGCTGTGATCTTCTAATCTCAGATGTACCACAGGTCCCAGCAGAATGCAGCACATTCATGACACTGCTCCCTTGAGTATTTTGGGTTTTTTTTCAATCTGCCATTAGTTTCCAGAGATATAGGATTTTTTTTATTTTTTTTCTTTGCTTTGATCCTCAGGGGGTGTCTTTAGGCTACTCTGCATTATTACCCTCTGAGCCACACCCCCTCAGTAAAGATCTGAAACATTTTCACTAAATAAAAAGGTTGATATTCCTGTAACTGTGTGGTGGATTTAAAAATACAGCATACTTAGAGGAACACCAGGAATAAAATAAAAGGAAAAACTGGCCACGTTTGACCGAGTGACAGGTCTTCTTTAAACAGCTGCCAATTCTGATGAGATGCTCATTGACTGTTTCTCTACTTGGCTGAGCATGCATGTTTATTTCAGTAGGGAGAGTGGAGAAAGTGCCAGACACCTACAGTATGTGTTAAGACTCGTGATGAGCGAATATACTCATTACTCGAGATTTCTCGAGCACGCTCGGGGGTCCTCCGAGTATTTTTTAGTGCTCGGAGATTTCGTTTTTATTGCCGCAGCTGAATGATTTACATCTGTTAGCCAGCATAAGTACATGTGGGGGTTGCCTGGTTGCTAGGGAATCCCCACATGTACTAATGCTGGCTAACAGATGTAAATCATTCAGCTGCGGCAATAAAAACTAAATCTCTGAGCACTAAAAAATACTTGGAGGACCCCCGAGCGTGCTCGAGAAATCTCAAGTAATGAGTATATTCGCTCATCACTAGTTAAGACAAGTCCAAGGCAGTGAATCCCACTCCCCTTTGTCCCTGAAGTTCAGTCTGTAAGTTTGTGACCGAGGGTTCCTCATCTGCTCCGGTGACTCTCTTCAAGCCCTGTTGGTGATGTATTTCATGGTAATGCTCATTTATGGGCTAAAAGAAAGCACATTATGTGACCCTCATAGGTCATCCTCATAGGCCCCACCACTAAAACAAGTCACTGCTTTGCTTGCAATGAATAGGTCACTTATGCCTCTAGTCCACCGACACTTCCTGATGGACATGTTGCTCCATGCTCTGGCTGACTGATGCAACATAGATGAAAAAACCTGAGCCTAACCCCCACATTGGTCAATTGGAGGTCTTACAGGTAACTCAGTCAGACTATCCTTTGCCCATTTGGAGCCAAACCACTCCCTTTTATGAGGTCTCCTATGTCCTTCCTATCAGTGCTTTGGTGCTGTATTCTTGTATTACAACACATATTCCCATGTCGGTGCTGGGCTTTTTTCAGGCCTACGCTACACTTACAGCATACAGCCAATAAACAGGTCATGATGGTGCTGCTGTGTATCATGGACCACCATACCATGAAAATAGTGATAATAGTTGCACAGTATATTACTTCAAACTATAATTTAGTATATACTGTATGATATACTGGAAAAATACATGCGAGCCTACTCCGCCTACCCCTTGTGTCATCCCAGCTTACTGCACATTGCAATACAATGGAGAGAGTCATAAGCTCTCCAACCCCATTTGTCTGCAGATAAAAAAATGAATAAACCAATTATTTTGTTGTCATTTGTATGGTCATCTTACAGCAGCTGACAAATCACACAATTACACCCAACATTACACGCAACACATCTTTATTCAATTTCATGGGAATATTGGCACAAGGGTGCGGTGTGTGGTAGCCAGGCAGTTCTTCATGGGGCATCCAGAGAAAGGTTTAGAACTAGCAACTCCTTCAACAAATTAACGCTAACCCCTGTACAGGGATTCAGACTTATACAGGAGCACCTGGGTTGGGTCCACAGTGTAGCTGCTGGCCGGTAAACACAGCTAGCAAAATGTTTAGTCAAATGCAAGCCCAAAGTAAGGAGAGAAATCAGACCAAAGTATAAACCAAGAAATTTTGTCAAGTAGAGGGGACGGCAAGGGTTACAGATTTGTGCATGTGCTTGCATCCTCAATGCACTAGTAGTTCAGTGAGTGGTTTATCATCTTCCTATAGTGTTACCCAGCACTGTCTAACTACAGGAGCAGAGGTGGTAGGAGCATGTTCAGACACGGATCGTACACATATGGTCTACAATTTTATTTGCACTGGTAGATTTCTGCTCATTTCCAGCGCTGATCGACTATAATTAAAATTATTGATCACCATCTTGATGGTCACTAATGGTGATCATGTAATAGTGATTTGCCTCATCCTGGATAATCAGATTGTGGATTTCCATTAGATGAGCTAGTGTATATAAAAGTGTTACTTGCATTTATGGAGCTCTTGGTTAATCTGAAACTCTTCTGCAAAAAAAAAAAAGAATTGTGTAACCTTCCATGAAAAATATAATTTCATCTACAAAGACAGCTGTGCATAGTGAGAACCAAGGTTCACCAAATCCCGAGAGAAGACGAGCTAATTGTATTAGATATTTCCTGCTTGCATATACATTTTCGATCGGTCTACAGATATTATTTACGAATGTTCCTATTGCCAGGCTGCCATCGGTTGGTCTATGTGGTCAATGTAATAATCAGTATATTGCCCTCCTCTAGTGTACAATAATTTAAGAACTTTTTATCTAAATTCTGTAATGGGTTGTATCTGGTCGCTTTTCTGTTTCCAGTCCATTCTTATCTTGCTTGTCATCATGAACTCCTTCAGGCAACAAGGATGGTGAATTATCAGCAGTCATCTGCAAAACATGAACTATTAAACCCCCAACTGACCCCATATAAGCCTATTTATTACAGTGGCACTATGTGTGTATCGGTACAGCCATGCGTATTACATAATCCACTGTACAAGGGAAGGTACTGCTGATTTGCTGTCAGCTTAGAAGTGAAGCAGTTAACTGTATTGGAAGAGAAAGAGTAGTCATCTGATATAATATAATTTACAGAGTGGGCCCTGGGGAGGAAGACAGTTTTCAAGTCACTGCGTCCAATCCCTTAATTATGGGAAGAGCAGAGGCAGTAGATTTGTTTGTGCAGAGTCGTAGTGACACAACAAAGCAGCTGCTGCAACGATTGGCCCTGTTGTGTCACTCCCAATAGAAATGCATTTGCCTTCTTTTCCTGCTGTCTGTATGGGGAAACATTTCCTGTTCTCAAAAAATAAATATATTTATTATAATAACAGGAGGGCTATTTTTATGAAATATTTTATAACATTTTTGGATGTTGACGGCAGCGGGTTCCAGAGGGTCCTTTTAAGTGTAGGGGACAGCGAGGGGTTACAGATTTGTGCATGGGATTTCTATGCACTAGTAGTTGAGTGAGTGGCTTGATATCTTCTCATAACGTTTTCTGCTAGAATCAGTTGCCCCATAACAGAGTTTTTTTATATGTCACCCACAGTGGCAGCATAAAAATGTCTGTTGCAGTGGCATGATAATAATGGGTAGAAGTGCCCCATAACGCCATCAGTAACAGTGCCAAGGTGGATAATTTTTGGACGGAGCCCTATATTCACAGTGTCCAACCATACAAAGCCACCGCACTAGACCACCAAAACCTTTATCCAGTGCCAGAGGCTACAAACAGGGCAACCACAACCATGGTTGTGCCAACACTCATGAACTAATAAAATGTATAGTAGTAAAAAAATTAATTAAATAGATATAGAAATAGATATTAAATAGAGTTTTACCTTTCACAGGGTCTACTCCTTGTATCCCAGCCTACATGGAGTTGATTCCCAGTGCCACCTTTTTGTTGGTTGCTGCCACGGCCAGAAGTGATGGAGTACTACCCATTCAGTCAGCTGACTGCTGAAGTCACTGACTGGCTGTAGGGTCGCGTGACTGATGGATGGTTCGTTATCCACCATCAGTAATGCCATCCCATCCCAACCCTGCATGGAATGGATGGGATATCATGAACACCATCAGAGTGAAGGTGCTGGATCATTCTGACTTCATTAGTGAAAATATGCAAATTGCCTCTTCAGAGAGGAAGAGTACTAGAACTCTAATGCCACCTATTGGAAGTAGCCTAATTTCCCAGAGGAGCATGCATGGCGTGTAAGACTCCTCACTCTGACATGCCAGGCCTGGTTTGTCCCTCTTCACAAGGAGAAATATTACCCCTTAGTCTCAGTCTTAAGCCTCTGACCTAACTAAATTATAGTTTGCGCTGATGAGGGGCAGCATCCTGAAACACAGTGTCTGAAAATTGAGGTCCTGATTTGGCTTTTATCCTAAGTCATACGCAAGGCCCGTTAAAGGGTCGATATTGACTTTTAGGATCGCTACTTCCGATAGGTGGCGCTCTAGAGTTTTACTCCTCTTCCTCCCTGAAGAGACAATTTGCATATTTAATTTCCCAGAGGAACATGCATGGCGTATAATTCCCCTTACTCTGAAATGTTACACCTTAGATATTAGTGAAAAATAACACTATTTTTCCTTTATTTTATTACAATTCCTACCTTTTAGCCACTTTTGGAAATAGTTGTGGAAAACTCCTTAAATGCATCTTATTTTGGATGTAGTGTGAGAAGACTGAGCTCAGGGAATTGTCTGATAATTAATTGAGAACTGAAATAATCCCTGGAACCTCAAAAATAATGCATGAGATTGCACTCTAATATGGAATCAAACAACGCCACCCAAAAATGGAAGGCTAATACGTGTAGATAAATCCAAAAACATAAATCTTTATTATTTGATATTCAAAAAGTCCATATAAAAAATGGAACAGACCATTCTACAGGGAATATCCTGATCGCCTGCTCAAGTAACAGTTGTGTGTATAGAACAAATACCAATAAACCTGCCAATATATGCATGAGGTCACGATAAAATCATACAGCAATTATAGCAACAACAACCATAAATAGACGTAAAGTGGCAATCACATAATAAGGTGCATTAGGGCAGCAGCAAATAAATGACTATCAAGTACATACAGTTGTGCTCAAAAGTTTCCATTCCCTGGCAGAATTTTTGCTTTCTTGGCCTTTTTTAAGAGAGTATGAATGATAACACCAAAACTTTTTCTCCACTCATGGTTCATGGTTGGGTGAAGCCATTTATTGTCAAACTACTGTGTTTTCTCTTTTTAAATCATAATGACAACCCAAAACATCCAAATGACCCTGATCAAAAGTTCACATAATCTTATGATTTTGGTCTGATAACATGCACAGAATGACACAAATGGGTCTGGCTGGCTACTAAAGGTAACATCCTCACCTGTAACCTGTTTGCTTGTAATCAGTGTGTGCGCATAAAAGCTGGGTGAGTTTCTGGGATCCAGACAGACTCTTGCATCTTTCATCCAGCCACTGATGTTTCTGGATTGTGAGTCATGGGGAAAGCAAAAAGATTTGTCAACGGATCTATGGGAAAAGGTAGTTGAACTGTATAAAACAGGAAAGGGATGCAAAAAGATATCCAAGGAATTGATAATGCCAGTCAGCAGCGTTCAAACTGTGATTAACAAATGGTAAATCAGGGGCTCTGTAAAAACAAAATCACGGTCAAGTAGACCAACAAAAATGTCATCCACAAGTACCAGGAAAATTGTTCGGGATGCAAAGAAAAACCCACAAATAACATCAGCTGAAATACAGGACTCTCTGAAAACTAGCGGTGTGGCTGTTTCCAGATGCACAATATGGAGGCACTTAAAGAAAAATGTAAGTAAAAGCGTAGAGAGATAGAGAAGAACCATAATAGTCTGAAAAATACAAATTTACATCTGTACAGAAATAATAGCAACCGAGTATAACACATATATTGTCTCCTGTGGTTACAGGCCATGTAATATCATCTACAGCAAGGTCATTTATCATCTGAATGCATCATTCTCAAAGGCGAACCAACAGACGCATCTGTATTTATTACATTCAGCTCATCAAGACATGGCAAGTATGAACACATCAATGCAAAGCTATAGAAACATGCACATCTATAGGTCTAGAGTGGTTAGTCAGGAAATCGTAAGGGGTTGTCCACAGCATTTTATTTATGTAAAAACAGGCTCACAGTGGTCATAACTCAAATAAAAAACATAGTAACCCACTACTCCTCTCTGAACGGGGATCCATAGACTGGATGAAGAAGATAGGGATCGTCGTGAGACCTCCATTTGGATTGTTTATTTTTTTTAAATGAGGGAAAGAGAGAAATTGTTGGTGAGATTGTTTTTCAAATGAAGTTTTTTTTCTGTCTGTTTTTTTTTTCTGTGTGCTTTCTTCTGTTTTTACTTACTGGGTTAGTAATGTGGGTGTCTGATAGACTCCTCTCCATAGCTAACCCATGGGCTTGATGACAGCGGACATTACACAACTGACATCAACCCCACAATCCCATTAACCCAATTGTGACTGCACCAGGGCAATCAAGAAAGCCAAGGCTAAGTGCCAGACATCCATTAGATGCGCCATTTCTGGGGTGACTGAGGACTGGCCTTATTAGGCTGAGAAGGGGCCAATATCCATTGCCCTTACAAGCCTATCAATATCCGCTCCCAGCTGTCTGCTTTGCCTTAACTGGTTATTAAAAATAGGGGGGACTATTTATTTATTAGTATTTTTATTTATTTATTAGTAATAAATACACATTAAAAAACAGGTGTGGCGTCCACCCTATTTTTATAACCAGCTAAGCTATAGCAGACAGCTGGGCACGGTTATTCTCAGGCTGGGAAGGTCCAGGGTTATTGGGCCCTTCCCAGCCTAAAAATAACAGCCTGCAGCTGCCCCAGAATAGATACATCAATTAGATGTGCCAATTTTGGCGCGTTGCCCTATTATTATAGGGTGAATTTGCCTGTGCTGTAGATCACTGAATCCAGTACCGATAGAAGGGAGGAAGAGGTATGTATTGTGGAAGGAGTGCAGGGAGCAGGCTCGGGATTCCAGTGCCACAACTGATGCTGATGGGAGGGGGTAAGTATTACAATGAAGACAGGAGGTAGGGATTTCTTACAGCACCACATGCCCCGGAGCCTGGAAGAAATCATTAGCATAAGGAAAGAATATAAGATTTCTCAACAACAAGATCATTAATATGAGGCATACAGGTAGGACTACTGTAACATTTCTATCATCTATATGCCCATATTAATAGGTTATATACATCCAGGGGGTGACAGATTCCCTTTAAAGACAAGTAAAAACAAAGCTTTCTCTCTGCTGATTGACTTAGCATTGCCAAGAAAATTAACTTTTGTGTTCTTTGAGCATATTAGGATGGCAAGTGCCCAGAGGGAGGTCCCAACCAAGGTAAAAGTTCTGGATCCACCTCAACGCTTCACCACTGATTTTTATTGAGGGGTTTCATTGCCAAACACCTTGGCATTGCATATAACTGGTGCAATGGGGACAAATGAAAGAGCACTTACCTAGCTTGGGACCACCACCCACTTGGCACATACTTTTCAGATAGAATAAAAGTTCATTTTCTGAGCAATACAAAGTTGATCAGTGGTTTAAAACATCTTTAACTGCATTAGAATTGGTATAGTATGGAAAAATCTGTTAATAGACTATTTAAATCAAGGGGAATTTTTATTATAAAAACGAAGACACTGGCGCTCCTAACCAAAATTAGATGTTTGGAAAAAAGAGGTGGTCCTTTGTGTAGAATGCTGCTGGTGAATGCCACAGGTTCTGTGTGCACCTGTTAAAATGAATGGTGGGTTACTAATGGAAATAATATTCACCTGCGCTGTCTACAATAAAGTAAGAATGTGGAGATAAATATGAGTTCAAAAACACTTACAATTTGTTATCATTGAAAAAAGTATGGGTGAACTCCGGATCCTGTATGGTGCCCGTTGCAGGTGGCGTTTAAGTTATTAGTGCCAATATGGGTGCCGTGCTACTTGCAGATACTCAGATGTTTGGGAATGTTGGTTCCCGTATCGTCTTACCGTTCCCCCTGAGAGATAAATTTACATCTTTTTAAATTATGAATTCACTAGTCCAAATAAAGCCTGGAACTGTGGGTTTAGGTGTACTCACTCTTCATGGGCGGTCAGAGAGCTGGTAGAAGGTGCTTAGAGCAGAGTTTATGTCCTGTGCAATTCAATTTTGGAGAATCGTCTCCCTGATAGAGTGAATGTGCCGATATAATATACAGGTCAACATGCACACATGATTATAGTGCCGTATAGTTAATACTTACTGATTCCCCGTGCTGCAGGGTTTGGAAATCGTGCAGATCACGAGCAGATCACCACTGTGATTTGTGAGGTAGACTGCGAGTGAAGCTGTGGCGAGAGCCGTAGGACCGCGAAAAACCTTGCGTGCCCCGCCCGGAAGCAACGCTAAGGTAGCGGTCAAAGAGGGTGAGAGGAGCTGGGGGTGACGTCACCGAGCTACGTAGGACAGGTGTGCTGTGGACAGCCAACCAACGGGTTTCAAGGGCCCTCTTTGTCAGGGTAATGACTGCCTACGCCCAGACCTGACCTTGTATAATGATATGCCGTTCCCACCCTCCTGTTCTAATGCAGCCTTGGCGGCTCAATTCAATTAGTCGACTAATTCGGGTTACTAGAGTGATCAATTATGGCCAGGTTAATTAGCTGCTATTAACCACCTCATATGGTCAGTACATTGCATTTTATAGGTTAATTAGGCCGTAATTGAGTTTTCCTGAACTGACAGAAAGTATGAGTCTAAGAAAATAGCTCTTGTGAAAATTGCATGATTACTATTTTTTTATAAAGATCATGAAGTGAAGTAAAAAAAATGCCCTTAAAAAAAATACATGTAACACAAAACACGATTTAAACAGTAGGTTATGCTCTGCTGATAGCCTGCCTTTAAAGAGGCCCTGTTATTTGCCATAAATATGTATGGCTTCCTCTATCCTGCATGTAAATCTAGTCTTGTTACCAAGAGGGAATGGTCCTCAAGACAACACCCATGAAGAATAGTTTAAGGCCACGCCCACTTGTCTAAATGACCAGATTTATATACAGGGAAGAGGGGGCTATATCTCAGAAACAGGGAGGGGCAGGAACAAATGAAAAACAACGCCGGATTCAGGAGAACAGTGGTATCTACACTGGGTAAACATAAAATAAAGGTACACATTTATGGCAAGTGACCGGTAATGATTCACTTATGCAGGATATTACATAAAACAAAGCTTCTTAATGTCCAGGGGATTTTTAATTGTCGCCTTCATAGAGGGTCTACATTTTGGATAACTCCTTTGTCCTGCATTATCTCTTAATCTCAATGTTCCCATGTAAAAATATCAAAGATGCAGACAAAATACTTCTGACATTTCATTAATTTATTATATAGGTACATAAGGGTCCAACTTTTACATATCTGCAGAATATATATATTTTACACTTTATATACACCTGTGTACAAGTTAGACTGTTTACATACCTGAGCTCTACGACCTGTAGAAAATCAATTACAAAAGTCATTTAGGAATTCTGTCTTCATCGGTTACCATTCTAGATTGGTAGAAAATAAAAATAAAAAATTGTTTCCTATCCTATGTCACGTAGCAAAGCAAGGCTGGCACCGTCCGGCAATAGCAAGCAAGCAAGCTCTGATTACGTGCACTGCCATGGGGGAGGGGGGAGCCAGCCCCTCCAGCGCTTACAGGGTTAAGATGAAGGCTTGCGTAGATTGAACGAAGCACAGTGGCATCTTCATGGACACCCAAGACTATTCTTACAAACTGGATATGCTGCATAACACATAAGTGATCATTGATTCATTCTAGAATTAGCTAGAAACGTATCTATAGGGTGACGTTGGGGGTCGTCTGAGATATCTCAGCATCCATGCAATACATAAGGGGATTGATTGGTCTACTGCAAGTAGGGGCCAAAAGTGGGGTCGTTAAGCCGAAAAAGGGAAAAGATTTGGTTTCTCCTTAATCCTTCCTCTCCTCTTGAGGATGCGATCATGATATATGGACCTGGCCTTGCTCACTTTATGAAATTTTTCAGAATTTTTATTTTTTTTTTGCCACCAGAATTATGGTGAAAAAAAAAGAGGTCAAATTTTGGATGAAATGCAAAGAAAGAAAAAATCTTTTGCAACTTTACGTTGAAATCTGTAGCCAAATCTCCTTGTAGTACTTGATGATTTGGGGGCCGATTTGCGGCTGATTGAAAGGGGTTAAATTATTTAACCTCTTTCAATCAGCCACAAATTGGCCCCCAATCCACAGCATAAGCTGAAGTTAAATCCACAAAGCACCCTAATTTATGCAGGAGATTTTCTGTACGGTGTGGATGAATTTTTAAAAAGTTATCATCCAGTGGACTTTCCGTCCACATTGCTGATTATCCGACAAGTGGAACATATCCCAAAAAAAGAAAAATACTGCATGCAAAATTATATTAAAACTTCAGAGTGTGTCCAGTAAATTTCTTTAAAAAAAAAGGGACGTGATGCTCGACTACATGTAAACAGATCACTGGAGTTCGTTCAATCTGAATTAATAAAATATTTTTGGATAACTGCATTTTACACATTGGAGACTTCCCCCATTAGACTTAGAACATAAAAGAATATAAAGTTCTACTCGTGTCTACCCCCAAAATGACAATTAGACATAAGAAATTGTGACAGTAATAAAATAGGCAAATTCTATATTTGATATCTCGTTCTTTACCAGAAAGAAATGAAAAATCTTAAAAAGATAAGTATCAGCTTCCGAGCCTGTCCACAGAATGCTTGACCATCTCCTCTCATTGTCATCCAGTGAGGCAAGAGGTAATGCAGAGAAGAAGAAGAATGAGGCTTTACATGCAAAGGCAAACAAAGGGCTGATCTATTCTCATCATTGGCTAAAAATGGTCCAAAGACACGTTATTGTAATCCCTCATTGCCAGATGGGACTTCTTCATGGCACAGCAGGGTTAATATCCCCATATACCCATGCATACATAGACATTAGAAATCTTTGGTTATCTCCTATGATGGTCTCCATTCCTGTTTTTCTTAGAAGATTGTGCATGGAAATCACCGTTTTGTAACACCACCGTGTCCAAGGCAAACTCCTGAGTTCCATCCATGGTGAAGGTATCTGTTGCCTCTCCAGAATCCTTGACTTGCCTTTCGGAATTTCCAGATGTCTTCTTCTTATTTGTGTTCCTTGACAGTTGATTTTCGTGATCTTCCTTGATGCGAAATCTTGCTTCGCGAGCTCTTCTTACATTTCCCAGCCCTTGCGCCGTCTCTGGAGCTTGACTTGTGCTGTCAATTTCAGAGACCTGAGGCCTGCTAGACGTGGTTTCATTGAGAGGAAGTGTAGGGGTCACCAGACTGTGGTTGCTATTGCTGCTGTTCCCACTACTGGATCTCACCGGCATCCAAATTAAGCTGTAGTAAATAGCCAAAATTATGGCTGCCATTGATACCGAGAGTACGTATGCAAAGACAGTTGCGAGTCTCACCCATTTTTGGTTGGTCTTGGCTGCCATTCTTGCTTTTTTATCTCCGGTGTATGTTGCAGGTTTACCCCTTTCTGTGTTGGGCATGAAGTCTTTGTCCTTCATAGCTCCCCTGGCTTTAACTCTATGCTCCACTGACCGATCCGTGTTGAAGCGTTGTGTATATATCCTTACGACAGTCAACGTATAGAAATCAGCAGCCAAACCTGGCAATGGGCTCCGTGTTCATGACTTTTCTCCCCAGTAGAGTCATTTCCCTGCAGACTGTCTGCATTGCATCACCACTTCTCGCTCCTCATTCAGCCTCTCCATCATCGGCCTTGGATGCTCCTTAAGACTGGGACGAATCCAGCTAATTCTCTCCTTTCTCGCTGCTCGAACAAATTATTTTGAGCCGATTACCATGGTTTTATCACCCCGTCTGCTTCTCCTTTGGTAATCAAGCCCCTGCTTTCAGTGAGAAGATGTGAGCAGCCCTCGAGAAATCAAATGACAGCTTAGAAAAGGGAGGAGAGAAGTTGAGTGTTCTTAAAAGGGAAACACACATACGGGCGTGCTGCTCGGATGGGAGGTTGAAGATCGTCGTCATGGTAACAATGAAAACTTGCCAAATCAAGGATAGACGTCCTCAGCTTGCCAACCGCTGTATACACTGGATAAAAGTCCAAAGCAAAAAAAAAAAAGATAACAAAGGGTAGAAAGAAATATACATTTTTAATAAAATGTATAATTGCAAATACGGAAAGATTTGTATGTGATAAATGCAATTAAAGGGACCTGCCATGTTGATAACGATCTCTAATCTGTTGCAGGATGCTGTAGAGCAGGAGGAGTTGAGCAGATTGTTCTGCATTTTAGTGAGAGAAGTGTCAATAAAACTTGTATTTTATTAATTGAAATCCATGGTATTTGTCTGCATGAGTCCAGTGGGCGGTCCTACTCAGTTATTGATCTTCTTGCATGAATGACTGCATGCAGAGATAGCCGCCGATCCTTGAGTAGGACCGCCCACTGGACTCATGCATACAAGCATCGGGGATTACAATTAATGAAATACAAAGCAGTTAGATAACTGGAATTGGATCGAGTGATTGGGGATAGATCATCAATATCAGATCAGAGTGGTCTGGTACTAGGCACCCCCACTGATTGTCATTACTTCCCATCACACCGTGCCTTCAGGGGGTTGTAGCTCAGCTCCTATTGAAGTGAATAGGAGCTGAGATGCAACACCAAAAAATGGCCACTACTTAGTGAATGGACAGATGCTGTTTGTCTCTGTTCACTGTTTACAGCCTTCTACTGCTGAAGCGTCAACTAGCTAATTGGTATCGGGTGCCGATCCAATAATGATGCCCTATTCCAAAAGAGGCATCGGAATATTCTACCTAGAAAACCATTTTAAGCTTACAATAAAGCCGAGCATAGCAGCCTTACATATGAATCAATGGGGTAGTCGTCACTGTGCGTTGACCCTTGTAAGGTGTAGCCAGGGCGTGCCCATCTTGCCTGCAACCTACCATATGTAGATAAATGCTGGGCTAAAATACTAGAACACATCCCCATTACTCCTACAAGAGCTTTTATGACCCCACATTCTCAATTCATAGTTATTAATATGGAGATGGTCCCATATTTGCAGCTTTAACATCTCACACTTTTTTGGAAAGGTTTTCTACAAGATTTTGGAGGTGTTTGTGAATGTTTGAGTCCCTCATCCAGAAGAGCATTTGTGAGGTAAGATACTTGTGTTGGAGAAGAGGCCAGGCTCAAAATTTCTGATCTAATTCATCCCAAAGGTGTTGGAGGTCTGGGCTCTGTGTGGCCAGTCATTTTCTCCTGTAGGAAGATGGACTGGGCCGGTAATACCGCTCTCGTGTTGGTTCCAGAAGTATCTGGGCTGTCACCATTGTTGCTGGGGGGGAAGTGTGGCACCCCAGGAGTTCGGGTACCACAGTAGTGCTGCCTGCCTCTCGGGGAGGGTAGTGCTATGCCTGGAAACAAGAGAGATCTCTTTGGAAGATAAATCACACACATAACACCTTCTGAATCCAGGCCAGGAGGGGGAGCTCAAAACCCTGTTTTAGTGCAGCTTCCCCAAACAAAGATCCTGGTTTGGAAGAGGAGCTAGTTTAGTCATGATCAGACAGTCTGGAGAGCAGACAGGAAAGGAGCAGAGGAGAGATTTCAGGGCTCAAAGAGGTTGCAAGTGGGCCTCCGAGGAGCCAAAAGCGCAGAAATCGGGTACCAGGAGACCGAGGCTAGAGTGGAACTGAAGGACACTTAGCAGAACCGGAGGGCACAGATTACACGTGTACTGCCCAAGTTAAGCCTGTGGTACAGCAGCACCCTGGAGCCTGGAGTCGATGTGCAGAGACCCCAGAAGGAACAGCTCAAGCTGCCTACCATACAGGTACCTTTCCCAGAACAGGGGAAAGAACCAGGACCTTGTTAGGACATTATAGACAGCAAGGGACTATAGCAAGCGCACAGTGGAAGGCTCCCAACCTGACTTGCCAAGGGGATTCCGCTTGTTTCCGGGCTGCCTGGACTCCTAATGTACCTGTTGCCGATACCCTGGACTGTGGGCTGCCAACTACAGTAAACCAGGTAAAGACTCTACAACTTGTTTCCTTTACTCATTGACCGGCAAACCCCATCATCACCATACACTCTAGGACCCCTGGGGACCCCACTTCACCTGTGGGAAGCGTTACCATCATTGCTGCAACAACATCCACCATAGGATCCCTTTAAAGCAGCGTCAGTCCCCCTATTGACCGAACACCACAGGTGGCATCATGACAGACTTATTCACAATTCCCTTTAAAGACCGTTCTTCTTTTACAGTGAGTCCCAGGGCCACGGACTGGGTCGCAGCCACCATGACATCCCCTTTAATAGCTGACCGGACCCGATACCGAGTACCCTGCCCAGGTGGGCGACTCATCTTTTTGGTGTCACGAACATGATTTTGTGCCCTGGCATCGCCAGGTACTGTGTGCCAGAGACTGTGACAGTTTGTTTGAAAACCGCCATTGCCATGCCGCATGGAGTGTGAGGGGGAGGAGACGTACCGTCATGGGCGGTGCTGGCCGAAAAGAGCACGAAGGAGAAACGGGTGCCGCGCTAGGAGGAACGCCGGAAGTGAAGACGCCGTGCAGCAGAGCCGGAAGTGAGGACGCCGCAAAGTGATGGACGGAGGACCGGGAATCGCTTCAGACTGCGCACTGGAGGAACCACTACAGACTCCGGAGGAGAGACGCCGGCTTCGACCAGGTTAGCGAGGGGGAAAAGCCATGTCTGACCCGGGAGGAGGATTGGCGGCGAACTCAGCCGCAAGCCCCATTGTACCCCCAGGCCCCACAGTGGATGCACCCGCAGGCCCAGTGATGCCCCCAGGCCCCGCGGTGGACAGAGCCGCAGGCCCCATACCGCTACCAGGTCCTGCCATGCCCGCAGCTCCAATAAGCTGGCTGGACCCCGCCGCAGCTACGGCGCCCATCATGCCGCTGTCCACCATGCCATATATTCCTGGAGCAGCTTGGCTTCAACAGTATTTCGGAGAGTCCCATACATTAAGTGACTTTAAGGAAAGGCTCTGCAGCCTATATTAAGTCTATCCCCTGACTGAGCATCAAAAAGTTAACATCTTAACTGGTCAACTGATTGGCATGGCCCTAAAAGGTAAATCCTGGCCAGATATGGAAAAAAGGACTGTGCAGCAGATCTTTGCTAAACTCAATATCACCTTTCACACCTGCACTACTGCAGAGATTAAAATGAAGTTCTTCGGGTGTAAGCAAAGAATAGAGTATAGCATATGGGACTATGCCCTTAATCTGCAAGTGGCACTACGGGCCATAAAACAGGTTGATCCTAACAGCGTGCAGGATGGAGATAAACTCTTAAAGGAGCAGTTCATTGAGGGACTCCTGTCCAGCACCCACATGACCCAGCTATGCATCCTGGCCTTGCAAAACCCTGACCTGGACTTTGCACAATTTCAAGACAGGGCCATCAGGGTGCTGCACGAACCTCAGCCCAGCCACACAGTGCCCCCTAGGCATCCAGCCTTCTTGTACCACCAGGAGGTGGCATCATATCTTCAGGTCCCGGTTGAGGCCGACGCACAGATCCTGGATGATGATCCCTCCAGAGGACTACGCCTCCTGGTGCAGGAGCTGACTAAAAGCGTAGCTGCACTAGCCCGGACCGTGCAGTCTCTACAGGAATCCCCAAAGGAGAAGACCAAGCTGGCTTCTAGACCGTTCCCCTTTTACAGTGAATCCCAGGGCCACGGACCGGGTCGCAGCCACCGTGACATCCCCTTTAATAGCCGACCGGACCCGGTACCGGGTACCCTGCCCGGATGGTTGACTTAAAAAGCTTTCTGACCCGGACAGACCTTTGCACTCTACTGTAGGGGGGCGTGTCAGCGATAAAAGGGACGGTGCGCGGGAAAGCGAGGGACTTGGAGGGAAGACAGAGAGCGCAGCAGGAGAAGGTTGATTCACTTTCCGTGGGGTGATGCGATTATCCAGGCCCATGCTGCAGCTCCCCAGCCCATGCGCACACTGACTGTGAGGAACGTATATCTGAGTGCCCGCTTACCCTTGACTGCCACTAGTGTGCGGCACCCCAGGAGTTCGGGTACCACAGTGGTATTGCCTTCCTCTTGGGGAGAGTGATACCATGCCTGGAAACGCGGAGGATCCCTTTGGCAGGTAACCTGTACATTTAACATGTTCTGACTCCAGGCCAGAAGGGGGCGCTCAAAACCCTATATAGGGTATTGGTATGGAGGAGGAGTTAGTTAGTCTGGAGCAGACAAGGAACAGTGAAGGAGCACAGGAAGACTAAGGAGCTGGAAGGGAGCCATGACTGGGCTCCTTCCAGGCTGAAGCGCAGAAACCGGTCATCGGGAGCCCGAGGCTGTGTAGAACTACATGTCCCACGGCAGAAACGGAGGGTAAGAAATTGAAAGTGACTTTCCCACATTACACCTGAGGTACAGCATACAAAGCCCAGAGTCACCATGGATAGAGACCCCAATGAAACGGTTCGCATTGCCTACCATGCAGGAACTGTCCTAGGACAGAGAGTAAGAGAAGACCTTGTCAGGAAGCCCCAGGCAGCAAGGGCCTATTATTCAGCACATAGTGGAAGGCTCCCAATCTGACCTGACAAAGGGAATCCCAATTGTTTTCAGGCTGCCTGGACTCCATCGATACCTGTTGCTGATACCCTGGACTGAGGCTGTGTACCATCAGTAAACCAGGTAAAGAGACTGCAACCCTGTGTCCTCTGTTTATTTCCGGTACCACACCATCTCTGCCAAATGCATCAGGAGCCCTGGGGACCCAGCTTCACCTGTGGGAGGCGATACCATCTTTGCTGCATTACTATCACCCCCAGAGGACCCTTTTAAGCAGCGTTGGTCACCCCCAACTAAGTACCACAGGTGGCGTCACAAACTTTTCCTATTTTACAAACTTTATTCAAACCCCTTTAAAGACAGTCCCTTTTACTTGGGCGCCCAGGGCCACGGACTGGGTCGCCGCCACCGTCACACATCCCCTTTAAATACTGACCTGGTACCAAGTACCCCTAGGCCCTGGCGGGTGTTTCAAGTGCGTGGCCTAAGGCTTACCACGTGAATCATACAGAGCTGGGTAGCTTCACCAGCCACTGAACTGAGTCACACTCCGGCGGTACCACAGACTATTTCTCAGCACGTATGTCGCCCCGGTAATGCAGGACCTCGCCTAGGTTCCAAAGACATACTGATAGGGAATCTAGATTGTGAGCCCCATCTGGGACAGTGATGATAATGTGTGCAAACTGTAAAGCGCTGCGGAATATGTTAGCGCTATATAAAAATAAAGATTATTATTATTATTATTAGGAGAGCCGGGATACGTTGCTTCCATCAGGAGACAGTGCATGAGCTTTCTTCAGGATCAGGCCAGAGACTTCACGCGCCACTGGTGGCGTTACCGTGGGATTTCAAGCTTCCACAGCCCAGAAAACATCAGACTGATGAATTTACCTGTTCCATAAACATTTGTTCTTACCCTGATACAATATTAAGTTTTATTCCCCTCATAACCCTTTCTCTCCCTGCTTGGAGTATCCCCTGTAATAAACCCGTGAACTCTTCCTCTGCCTCCTGCTCGTCCCTGCAATTCTACACTCCCACCAACTGTGTTTTTATGGACCTTGTACACTTGGAATAATTATGGAGAACAGAAAAAGGCCCTCCTCAAGCTGATCTCACAAAGTTGGAAGCATAGACAATAAGCAAGTAAAAGCCCAGAATGGAAGAGGAAATGCCAGGCTTTCATAGAGCTCTTGTGCAGATGTTCCACCAAGATAAAACATCTCACACCCTACCCCTAAATGAACACAGGCAGTACTCGCTCCAGTCCAGACCATTGCTTAAAGATATGTTTTATCTGCCTGGGCTGATCTTTTCTAGTCCACATTAACTCAGGCAAAAAAAAGTCACATGTGGCTGCTGGTTGACATCATGCACTTAAGTTCCTGTAGCTGTATGTAGTTCCACTATGATAGGCAACTATCAGGCAGCAGTCTGACATAGTCTTAATCTTCCCATCCGAGAAGCACCAGTCACTGTATGGCCAGATCAAGGCCTGCGCAGGTTGTGTTCAGTGAAGAACGTACAAGTGTGGAGAAGAGAGGGAGGTTTAAGGAAGACCGGAGATTACATGTGGGAAGACATTGTAAGATTAGTTCAGAGATGTATAAGGCTGGGTTCCCATTGCGTTATGGGACCGCGTTAAACGGACAGCGTTGCACGGCGAAATTAACGCCGTGCAACGCGGCCGTTAACGCGCCCATTCACGCTAATGGGAACGCGCTTCACTAGCGCGTGCCATGTTCGGCACGCGCTAGCAACGCGCCGGTGATTCCTGGCGCGCCGCGGACGCTGCTTGCAGCGTCCGAGGCGCGCCCGCGGTCCGTTCCCCGCTCTCGCAGATCGGGGATCTGCGAGAGCGGGGACGTTACCGCGACCCCGACCGCAGCCCCATAAAAAACATTGCGTTAGCACAATCCGCTAGCGCTAGCGCTAAACGGATTGCACTAACGCAATGTGACCCTAGCCTAAGGGAAACAGATTATAGATGGCTTTGCAGGTCAGTGTTAGTAGTTTGAAGTGGATACGTTGAGGAATTGGGAGCCAATGAAGGGATTTGCAGAGGAGAGATACAGACAAGTAGAGAGGAGAGAGGACAGCAGAGTTAAGGATAGACTGGAGAGGTGTGAGATTTTTAGCTGGAAGGCCAAGAGGGGGATCTTGCAGTAGTCGAGGTGGGAGATGATGAGGACAAGCACTATCATTTTAGTAGATTGAGGGTTGAGGAAATCACAGGTTCTGGAGATATTTTTAAGTTAGAAGCAGCAGGAGGTGTCAAGACCTTGGATGTGTGGTTTGGAGGACAAGGCAGATTAAGGGTTGCTCCTAGGCAGCGAACTTCAGGTACAGGGGGAAACATGATGTAATATTTTGCCACAGGTAGATCTGGTAGGGAAAGTAGGTGAGATGGAGGAAAGATGATGAATTCAGTTTTGTCTATTTAGAGTTTTAGGAATGGAGAAAAGAAGAAGGAGGATATGGCTAATAGATACTCTAGGATTTTGGACAGCAGAGGGGTGATGTTGTGAATTCCGCTCTTGGGCTCCCTCCGGTGGTTGTAAGTGGCACCTTTGTGAGTTCTGCTCTTGGGCTCCCTCTTGTGGTTTCTAGTGGTATGGCTGCTCCTTGGAGTTAGCTGTGATCAGCTGCCTCCACTTATCGTCTCTTCTGCTCGGCTATTTAGGTCTGGCTCTTTCTTCAGCCAGTGCCACTTGTAAATGGTTCCTGGTTGGATTCACATCTCTTTGGAGTTCCCTGTTATCCTGACCAGTTCAGCTAAGCCAAGTTTTTGCTTGCTCTTTTCTGTCCATAGATTGTGGACTTATCCATTCTGTGCTTTCTATGTTTGTCCAGCTTATCAGTGTGAATTAATTCTGTCTTGCTGGAAGCTCTGGGAGGCAGATTTGCCCTCCACACCTTTAGTCAGGTGTGGAGATTTTTTGTAAACTCTGCGTGGATTTTTGTAGTGTTTTATACTGACCGCACAGTATTCCATCCTGTCCTATCTATTTAGCTAGACTGGCCTCCTGTGCTCATCCTGGTTTCATTCTGTGTATGTCTTTTCCCTCTCCACTCACAGTCATTATTTGTGGGGGGCTAATCTATCCTTTGGGGATTTTCTCTGAGGCAAGATAGTTTTCCTGCTTCTTTCTTTAGGGGTAGTTAGCTCTTAGGCTGTGACGAGATGCCTAGGGAGAGTTAGGAGCATTCCACGGCTACTTCTAGTGTTGTGTTGAGCTTAGGGACTGCGGTCAGTACAGTTACCACTTCCTTCAGAGCTTGTTCCATGTTGCTCCTAGACCACCGTATCATAACAATACAAGTGGCCAAAAATGAATTAAATGCATCTCAAAAGAAGGAAAAGAAAGTTCTGAACCATTTTTTTTTCTGTGCTCTGGTTTGTCGTTTTTTTCCTCTTGATATCTGGGTGGTTCAGGATATATGCTTTGGCATGAATGTTCAGGGTTTGTTTTCTCGTGTGGATCAACTTGCTGCAAGAGTACAGAGTATCCAGGACTATGTTGTCCAGACTCCGGCTTTAGAGCCTAGAATTCCTACTCCTGATTTGTTTTTTGGGGACAGATCCAAGTTTTTGAACTTTAAAAATAACTGCAAATTGTTTTTTGCTTTGAAACCCCGTTGATCCCATTCAGCAAGTAATCCCATTCAGCAAGTAAAAATCATCATATCCTTGCTGCGTGGTGACCCTCAAGACTGGGCTTTCCTACGCCTGCCGGTTTGAGCGAATCTATGTCTCTAGCCATTCAGATTGATCGGCGTCTGCGCGAGCGCAAAGCTGTGCACAATATGGCAGTATCCTCTGAGCAAAGTCCTCAACCTATGCAATGTGATAGGATTTTGACTAGAATAGAACGGCAGGAATTCAGACGTCAGAATAGGCTGTGTTTTTACTGTGGTGATTCGGCTCATGTTATCTCTGATTGCCCTAAGCGTACTAATAGAGTCGCTAGGTCTGTTACCATTAGTACTATACAGCCTAAATTTCTCTTATCTGTGACCCTGATTTGCTCATTGTCGTCCTTTTCTGTCATGGCATTTGTGGATTCAGGCGCTGCCCTGAACTTAATGGACGTAGAATTCGCCAGGCGCTGTGGTTTTTCCTTGCAGCCTTTGCAGAGCCCTATTCCTTTGAGGGGCCTTGATGCTACACCCTTGGCCAAGGATAAACCTCAGTACTGGACACAGATGACTATGTACATGGCTCCTGCACATCAGCAAGATTGCTGTTTTCTGGTGTTGCATAACCTGCATGATGTTGTTGTACTGGGATTTCCATGGTTACAGGAACATAATCCGGTGCTCGATTGGAAAACTATGTCAGTGACTAGTTGGGGTTGTCGAGGAGTACATAGTGACGTTCCTTTGATGTCAATTTCCTCTTCCCCCTCTTCTGAGGTCCCTGAGTTTTTGTCGGATTTCCAGGATGTATTTGATGAGCCCAAGTCCAGTTCCCTTCCTCCACATAGGGACTGTGATTGTGCTATTGACTTGATTCCTGGTTTTAAGTTCCCTAAGGGCCGACTTTTCAATCTGTCTGTGCCAGAGCATGCCGCCATGCGGAGCTATGTTAAGGAATCTTTGGGGAAAGGGCATATTCGGCCCTCTTCGTCACCATTGGGAGCGGGTTTCTTTTTTGTTGCTAAAAAGGATAGCTCCTTGAGACCCTGTATTGATTATCGTCTTCTTAATAAGATCACGGTCAAATTCCAATACCCCTTGCCTTTGCTTACTGATTTGTTTGCTCAGATTAAGGGGGCTAGTTGGTTTACTAAGATTGACCTCCGAGGGGCATATAATCTTGTTCGTATTAAACAGGGTGACGAATGGAAAACTGCATTTAATACGCCCGAAGGCCATTTTAAATACCTTGTGATGCCATTTGGGCTCTCTAATGCTCCATCTGTGTTCCAGTCTTTCACGCATGTTATTTTCCGCAATTATCTTGATAAATTCATGGTCGTATATTTGGAAGATATTTCGATTTTTTCCGATGATTGGGAGTCTCATGTAAAGCAGGTCAGGATGGTGTTCCAGATCCTTCGTGATAATGCTTTATTTGTGAAGGGGTCTAAGTGCCTATTCGGAGTTCAGAAAGTCTCTTTTTTGGGTTTTATTTTTTCTCCCTCGTCTATAGAAATGGATCCTGTTAAGGTCCAAGCTATTCATGACTGGATCCAACCCACATCTGTGAAGGGTCTTCAAAAATTTTTGGGCTTTGCTAATTTCTATCGCCGTTTCATTGCCAACTTTTCCAGTGTGGTTAAGCCCCTTACTGATTTGACGAAGAAAGGCGCTGATGTGACGAATTGGTCCTCTGAGGCTGTTGAGGCCTTTCAGGAGCTTAAACGCCGATTTACTTCTGCCCCTGTGTTGCGTCAACCGGATGTTTCTCTTCCTTTTCAGGTTGAGGTCGACGCTTCTGAGATTGGGGCAGGGGCCGTTTTGTCTCAGAGGGAGTCTGATGGTTCTTTGATGAAACCGTGTGCTTTTTTTTCCAGAAAGTTTTCACCTGCGGAACGCAATTATGATGTCGGCAATCGGGAGTTGTTGGCTATGAAGTGGGCGTTTGAGGAGTGGCGACATTGGCTTGAGGGAGCTAAACACCGTGTTGTGGTCCTGACCGATCATAAGAATCTGATTTACCTCGAGTCGGCCAAGCGGCTGAATCCTAGACAGGCTCGATGGTCCCTGTTTTTCTCCCGTTTTGATTTTGTGGTCTCGTATCTTCCGGGATCTAAGAATGTTAAGGCTGATGCCCTCTCTAGGAATTTTTCGCCTGATTCTCCTGGAGTCATTGAGCCGGTTGGCATTCTTAAGGAGGGGGTGATTCTTTCTGCTATCTCCCCTGATTTGCGGCGGGTGCTTCAGGAATTTCAGGCTGATAGGCCTGACCGCTGTCCAGTGGGGAAGCTGTTTGTTCCTGATAGATGGACAAGTAAGGTAATTTCTGAGGTTCATTGTTCAGTGTTGGCTGGTCATCCTGGGATTTTTGGTACCAGAGATTTGGTTGCTAGGTCCTTTTGGTGGCCTTCCTTGTCGCGCGATGTGCGTGCTTTTGTGCAGTCCTGTGGGACTTGCGCCCGGGCCAAGCCTTGCTGTTCCCGCGCTAGTGGGTTGCTTTTGCCTTTGCCGGTCCCTGAGAGGCCCTGGACGCATATTTCCATGGATTTTATTTCGGATCTTCCTGTTTCCCAGAAGATGTCTGTTATCTGGGTTGTTTGTGACCGGCTCTCTAAAATGGTCCATCTGGTACCTTTGCCTAAGTTGCCTTCCTCCTCAGATCTGGTTCCATTATTTTTTCAGCACGTGGTTCGTTTGCATGGCATTCTGGAGAATATTGTGTCTGACAGAGGTTCTCAGTTTGTCTCTAGATTTTGGCGGGCCTTTTGTGCTAGGATGGGCATTGATTTGTCTTTTTCTTTGGCGTTTCATCCTCAGACTAATGGCCAAACTGAGCGAACTAATCAGACCTTGGAGACCTATTTGAGATGCTTTGTGTCTGCTGATCAGGATGATTGGGTGTCTTTCTTGCCGTTGGCCGAGTTTGCCTTTAATAATCGGGCTAATTCGGCTACTTTGGTTTCCCCTTTCTTTTGTAATTTTGTTTTTCATCCTCGTTTTTCTTCTGGGCAGGTTGAGCCTTCTGATTGTCCTGGTGTTAATTCTGTGGTGGACAGGCTGCAGCAGATTTGGACTCATGTGGTGGACAATTTGACGTTGTCTCAGGAAAGGGCTCAACGTTTTGCTAACCGCCGTCGGTGTGTTGGTCCCCGGCTTCGTGTGGGGGATTTGGTTTGGTTGTCTTCTCGTCATGTTCTTATGAAGGTTTCTTCTCCTACGTTTAAGCCTCGGTTTATTGGTCCTTATAAAATTTCTGAAATTATTAATCCGGTGTCTTTTTGTTTGGCTCTTCCTGCCTCTTTTGCCATTCATAATGTTTTCCATAGATCTTTGTTGCGGAGATATGTGGTGCCCGTTGTTTCCTCGGTTGACCCTCGTGCCCCGGTGTTGGTTGAGGGAGAGTTGGAATATGAGGTTGAGAAGATTTTGGATTCTCGTTTTTCGAGGCGGAGGCTTCAGTATCTTGTCAAGTGGAAGGGTTATGGCCAGGAGGATAATTCTTGGGTTGTTGCCTCCGATGTCCATGCCACCGATTTGGTTCGTGCTTTTCACTTGGCTCATCCTGATCGGCCTGGGGGCTCTGGTGAGGGTTCAGTGACCCCTCCTCAAGGGGGGGGGGGGGTACTGTTGTGAATTCTGCTCTTTGGCTCCCTCCGGTGGTTGTAAGTGGCAGTTTTGTGAGTTCTGCTCTTGGGCTCCCTCTTGTCGTTTCTAGTGGTATGGCTGCTCCTTGGAGTTAGCTGTGATCAGCTGCCTCCACTTATCGTCTCTTCTGCTCGGCTATTTAGGTCTGGCTCTTTCTTCAGCCAGTGCCACTTGTAAATAGTTCCTGGTTGGATTCACATCTCTTTGGAGTTCCCTGTTATCCTGACCAGTTCAGCTAAGCTAAGTTTTTGCTTGCTCTTTTCTGTCCATAGATTGTGGACTTATCCATTCTGTGCTTTCTATGTTTGTCCAGCTTATCAGTGTGAATTAATTCTGTCTTGCTGGAAGCTTTGGGAGGCAGATTTGCCCTCCACACCTTTAGTCAGGTGTGGAGATTTTTTGTAAACTCTGCGTGGATTTTTGTAGTGTTTTATACTGACCGCACAGTATTCCATCCTGTCCTATCTATTTAGCTAGACTGGCCTCCTGTGCTCATCCTGGATTCATTCTGTGTATGTCTTTTCCCTCTCCACTCACAGTCATTATTTGTGGGGGGCTAATCTATCCTTTGGGGATTTTCTCTGAGGCAAGATAGTTTTCCTGCTTCTTTCTTTAGGGGTAGTTAGCTCTTAGGCTGTGACGAGATGCCTAGGGAGAGTTAGGAGCATTCCACGGCTACTTCTAGTGTTGTGTTGAGCTTAGGGACTGCGGTCAGTACAGTTACCACTTCCTTCAGAGCTCGTTCCATGTTGCTCCTAGACCACCGTATCATAACAGGGTGACCCCTGGGCCAGAGAGGTAGATCTGAGAGTCATCAGCATATAGATGGTATTTGAATCCATGGAACTTTATCAGTGTCCCAGGCCAAAAATATACATGAAGAAGAGTAGGGGTCCTAAGACAGAGCCTTGAGGGACTCCGACAGAGAGAGGAGTGGATTAAGAGGTGTCGGAGGAAGAGATGCTAAATGTGCAGTTAGGGAGGTATGATGAGATCCAGAAGAGGGCAAGGTCTGTGATACCCAGGGGTGCTGCTATCATGGGGCAAATTGAGCCCTTTGCTTCAGGTGGCAGTCGTCACTGAAAGACAGGGGGCGGCAGAGCCGCGGTCAGAAAACCTGGTACTTAAGTGAAAACACCGTGTGCACAGTCACTATATGGTGCATAGACTAGGTTCCCAGACCATCAAAATAAATAAAAAAGAAGTCTAGCACTCATCTTCAGCAAACGTGGAATAGATTTATTTGTAGCACTTGAAACGTTTCAGTCCAAAGGGACTTTCATCAGTCACGTGCTAATGATAGCCAGTAGGGCTATGTTCATGGGAAAAGAAACAGTACCCAATCAATGTACAAAGACGCCTCCACTCTATAGGGCACAAAGGATAGGAGTAATATAACTTAGGCAGAGTGCTAGTATGGTGGGGCAATGACCACCTATAAAGTAAAACACCTGCAGTCTGAGGATGATGGTAACAGGAGAAAGAGAGGCACGACCTCCTGACACGGAATCCTATAAAGTGGCGGCGTCTTTGTACATTGATTGGGTACTGTTTCTTTTCCCATGAACATAGCCCTACTGGCTATCATTAGCACGTGACTGATGAACAAGGCCGCCATCAGGGCATTACAGCTGTGACTGGCGTATGGGGCCCGGTGAGCAGAGGGGGCCCGCATCGGGCCCCCTCTTACCTGCTCACCGGGCCCCTACCGGCAGCCGCAGGCTGAAATGGGCCCTTAGCGGCGGCCGGCGCTGCAGCTGTTTAACGCTATTAACGTGCGGGCCCGCACGTC
The DNA here is from genome assembly GCF_032444005.1 of Ranitomeya imitator. NCBI lineage: Eukaryota > Metazoa > Chordata > Amphibia > Anura > Dendrobatidae > Ranitomeya > Ranitomeya imitator. The sequence continues at coordinate 668,187,282 of NC_091282.1, forward strand.
AATAGTTATCAGCCGCCAGCCACAGCGTGCAGGTCGCCGGCGTCTGACGTCATTGTCAGTCGCCGGCGAGTGCACGCTGCAGCTGCATGGAGAGAGCAGGTGCGCGGCAGGTAAGCAGAACTTTTTTTTTTTTTATTATTGAGAGCGGCGATCCGGGGGGGGGGGGGGGGGGGGTTCAGGGCACTAAAGCTGGACACAGGGGGGGGCAGAAAGCTGGACACGGGGGGGGGGGGCAGAAAGCTGGACACGGGGGGGGGGCAGAAAGCTGGACACAGGGGGGGGCAGAAAGCTGGACACAGGGGGGGCAGAAAGCTGGACACGGGGGGGCAGAAAGCTGGACACAGGGGGGGCAGAAAGCTGGACACAGGGGGGGGCAGAAAGCTGGACACAGGGGGGGGCAGAAAGCTGGACACAGGGGGGGCAGAAAGCTGGACACAGGGGGGGCAGAAAGCTGGACACAGGGGGGGCAGAAAGCTGGACACAGGGGGGGCAGAAAGCTGGACACGGGGGGCAGAAAGCTGGACACAGGGGGGGCAGAAAGCTGGACACAGAGGGGGCAGAAAGCTGGACACAGGGGGGCAGAAAGCTGGACAAAGGGGGGGGCAGAAAGCTGGACACAGGGGGGACAGAAAGCTGGACACAGGGGGGGGGCAGAAAGCTGGACACGGGGGGGCAGAAAGCTGGACACAGGGGGGGGCAGAAAGCTGGACACAGGGGGGGCAGAAAGCTGGACACAGAGGGGGCAGAAAGCTGGACACAGGTGGGGGCAGAAAGCTGGACACAGGGGGGGGGGCAGAAATCTGGACACAGGGGGGGCAGAAAGCTGGACACGGGGGGGCAGAAAGCTGGACACGGGGGGGGGGCAGAAAGCTGGACACGGGGGGGCAGAAAGCTGGACACGGGGGGCAGAAAGCTGGACACAGGGGAGGCAGAGTGCTGGACACAGATGGGGCAGAATGCTGGACACAGATGAGGCAGAGTGCTGGACACAGATGGGGCTGAGTGCTGGACACAGATGGGGCAGAGTGCTGGACACAGATGGGGCAGAGTGCTGGACACAGATGGGGCAGGATTGAACACAGATGGGGCAGAGTGCTGGACACAGATGGGGCAGGATTGGAAACAGATGGGGCAGAGTGCTGGACACAGATGGGGCAGGATTGGACACAGGTGGGGCAGGATTGGACACAGATGGGGCAGGATTGGAAACAGATGGGGCAGAGTGCTGGACACAGATGGGGCAGAGTGCTGGACACAGATGGGGCAGGATTGAACACAGATGGGGCAGAGTGCTGGACACAGATGGGGCAGGATTGGAAACAGATGGGGCAGAGTGCTGGACACAGATGGGGCAGGATTGGACACAGATGGGGCAGAGTGCTGGACACAGATGGGGCAGAGTGCTGGACACAGATGGGGCAGAGTGCTGGACACAGATGGGGCAAAGTGCTGGACACAGATGGGGCAGGATTGGACACAGATGGGGCAGAGTGCTGGACACAGATGGGGCAGGATTGGACACAGATGGGGCAGAGTGCTGGACACAGATGGGGCAGAATGCTGGACACAGATGGGGCAGAGTGCTGGACACAGATGGGGCAGAGTGCTGGACACAGATGGGGCAGAGTGCTGGACACAGATGGGGCAGAGTGCTGGACACAGATGGGGCAGAGTGCTGGACACAGATGGGGCAGAGTGCTGGACACAGTTGGGGCAGAGTGCTGGACACAGATGGGGCAGAGTGCTGGACACAGATGGGGCAGAGTGCTGGACACAGTTGGGGCAGAGTGCTGGACACAGATGGGGCAGAGTGCTGGACACAGATGAGGCAGGATTGGAAACAGATGGGGCAGAGTGCTGGACACAGATGGGGCAGAGTGCTGGACAGAGATGGGGCAGAGTGCTGGACAGAGATGGGGCAGAGTGCTGGACAGAGATGGGGCAGAGTGCTGGACATAGATGAGGCAGGATTGGAAACAGATGGGGCAGAGTGCTAGACACAGATGGGGCAGGATTGGACACAGATGGGGCAGAGTGCTGGACACAGATGGGGCAGGATTGGACACAGATGGGGCAGAGTGCTGGACACAGATGGGGCAGATTGCTGGACACAGATGGGGCAGAGTGCTGGACACAGATGGGGCAGAATTGGACACAGATGGGGCAGAGTGCTGGACACAGATGGGGCAGGATTGGAAACAGATGGGGCAGAGTGCTGGACACAGATGGGGCAGGATTGGACACAGATGGGGCAGAGTGCTGGACACAGATGGGGCAGAGTGCTGGACACAGATGGGGCAGAGTGCTGGACACAGATGGGGCAGAATTGGACACAGATGGGGCAGAGTGCTGGACACAGATGGGGCAGGATTGGAAACAGATGGGGCAGAGTGCTGGACACAGATGGGGCAGGATTGGACACAGATGGGGCAGAGTGCTGGACACAGATGGGGCAGAGTGCTGGACACAGATGGGGCAGAGTGCTGAACACAGATGGGGCAGAGTGCTGGACACAGATGGGGCAGAGTGCTGGACACAGATGGGGCAGAGTGCTGGACACAGATGTGGCAGGATTGGAAACAGATGGGGCAGAATGGAGACAGATGGGGCAAGATTGGAGACAGATGGGGCAGGATGGGGAGATCATATGGGGCAGAATGGATACTCATGAGGGCAGGATGGGAGAACATATGGCTGGAGCCTGGAATGAGACACACGGGGGCTAGGATGGCGAATATTACCATAGGGGCTAATTAAGGGATATTATTATTGCAGTGATGTATTTATTTTATTTTTTGAGTATACTGTTTTAAATGGGGGGCGGTCCTGTTACTGTGTAGAGTGATACTATGTTGCGTTCTTCATGTTGTGTAATGTAGAAGTTGGGAAAATTAAGTAATGTGTTCTACAAGCGGAACTCGAGATAACTGTTTTTTTTCCTTCAGAGACAAGTCCTGGCTGGATGAAGTGATGGCGGTCTGTGCTGGATGAAAGATGAAGGACTTCACCTAGCGACGTCACTGGCGAGTCAGTGTTACCTATACACTGACACTATACACTGTATACTATATACAGAGGTCCTGTGTACAATGTCACTAGTGATCACTGTATTACCTATACATTATATACAGAGCTCCTGTGTGTAATGTCACTGGTGATCACTGTATTACCTGTACACAGACACTGCTTACTAATTACAGATCTCCTGTGCATAATGGCACTGATGCTGATAGTATTGTGGGGTTTTTTTTTAATTACTGATCAGTATTGTAGTATTCAGTCATTGGTGGTAATATGCGGTCTGGTCATGGTGTAGCGGTATTTGTTCTTTGTATGTGATATTATTCAATCACTGTGGTGGTAATATGTCATCTGGTCATAGTGCTGTGGTACTTGTTATTATTATTATCATTATTTATTGTTATAGCGCCATTTATTCCATGGCGCTTTCCTGGTATGTAGTATTATAGGTCATTTTAAAAATTGAAAAATAAATAAATATGCAATACCTAAATTGTATTGCATATTTTAACAAATATTTAATAGGTTACAGCAGAGTAGGGCCCGGCCAAAGTGTCTACCGTGTTATGGTGGTATAAAATCTTTTGGCCAAAACAAAAGCTGCTGGCTATATGTGCGATCTGTTAATGTGTGATAGGTGAGAAGTGGAGATTTTCCAAGAGAGAGCAGTGGGACTGTGGACAGTTCGAGGGGTGGAGCCTGGAGGCGGGGCTGGGGTGGAGCCTGGGCGGAGTTTCAAGGGGGCCCCGAAAATTTTGCCAGTATGGGGCCCCAAAATTTCTAGTGGCAGCCCTGCTGATGAAAGTCCCTTTGGACTGAAACGTTTCAAGTGCTACAAATAAATCTATTCCACATTTGCTGAAGATGAGTGCTAGACTTCTTTTTTATTTAGAAAACCTGGTACTGACTCTCCATAATCCCTGACATTTGCTGTCACTAGTGTGGTGCGTGCGCCCCTGCTCACAACCCACGGTGTGCAATATCAGCTGGTCATCCCTGCACCCACAGAGCAGCACATCACATATTGGCTGCTCTGTGGAAGCAGGACCTGTGATGAGGTCACAGGAGGGGAGGAGTCAGAGGTCACATGATCGGGACCTCCATGGATTGCAGACTCTGCTGTGCTGGTTGCCATGGTAAGTGTGTGTATGAGGTGTATGGAGCGGAGCCATGTGTGTATGAGGTGTATGGAGCGGAGCCGTGTGTGTTTGAAGTGTATGGAGCGGAGCCGTGTGTGTATGAGGCGTATGGAAAAGAGCTGAATGTGTACGAGGTGTATGGAGCAGAGCTGAATGTGTACGAGGTGTATGGGGCGGAGCCGTGTGTGTATGAAGTGTATGGAGTGGAGCCGTGTGTGTATGAGGTGTATGGAGCGGAGCTGAATGTGTACGAGGTGTATGGAGCGGAGCCGTGTGTACGAGGTGTATGGAGCGGAGCCATGTGTGTACGAGGTGTATGGAGCGGAGCTGAATGTGTATGAGGTGTATGGAGCAGAGCCGTGTGTGTATGAAGTGTATGGAGCGGAGCTGTGTGTGTATGAAGTGTATGGAGCGGAGCTGAATGTGTACGAGGTGTATGTAGCGCAGCCGTGTGTGTACCAGGTGTATGGAGCGGAGCCGTGTGTGTATGAGGTGTATGGAGCGGAGCTGAATGTGTACGGAGCGGAGCCGTGTGTGTATGAGGTGTATGGAGCCAAGCTGAATGTGTATGAGGTGTACGGAGCGGAGTCTTGTGTGTATGAGGTGTACGGAGCAGAGTCTTGTGTGTATGAGGTGTACGGAGCAGAGCTGGGTGTGTATGAAGTGTACGGAGCAGAGCTGGGTGTGTATGAGGTGTATGGAGCAGAGCTGGGTGTATATGAGGTGTACGGAGCGGAGCCGGATGTGTATGAGGTGTACGGAGCGGAGCTGCATGTGTATGAGGTGTACAGAGCGGAGCCGTGTGTATGAGGTGTATGGAGCGGAGCCAGGTGTGTATGAGGTGTATAGAGCAGAGCCGGGTGTGTGCGAGGTGTATAAAGTGGAGCTGAATGTGTACGAGGTGTATGGAGCGGAGCCGTGTGTGTATGAGGTGTATGGAGCGGAACTGAATGTGTATGAGGTGTATGGAGTGGAGCTGAATGTGTATGAGGTGTATGGAGCGGAGCTGAATGTGTACGAGGTGTATGGAGCGGAAGCCGTGTGTGTATGAGGTGTATGGAGCGGAGCTGAATGTGTACGAGGAGCAGAGCCGTGTGTGTATGAAGTGTATGGAGCAGAGCTGAATGTGTTCGAGGTGTATGCAGCGGAGCCGTGTGTGTACGAGGTGTTTGGAGCCGAGCCGTGTGTGTATGAGGTGTATGGAGCGGAGCTGAATATGTACGAGGTGTATGGAGCGGAGCCGTGTGTGTATGAGGTGTATGGAGCGGAGCTGTATGTGTACGAGGTGTACGGAGCGGAGCCGTGTGTGTATGAGGTGTATGGAGCAGAGCTGAATGCGTATGAGGTGTACGGAGCGGAGTCTTGTGTGTATGAGGTATACGGAGCAGAGCCGGGTGTGTATGAGGTGTACGGAGCAGAGCTGGGTGTATATGAGGTGTACGGAGTGGAGCCGGGTGTGTATGAGGTGTGCGGAGCCAGGTGTGTATGAGGTGTACGGAGCGGAGCTGCATGTGTATGAGGTGTACAGAGCGGAGCCAGGTGTGTATGAGGTGTATGGAGCGGAGCAAGGTGTGTATGAGGTGTATGGAGCAGAGCTGGGTGTGTGCGAGGTGTATGGAGCGGAGCCGCGTGAGTACGGAGTGTAGCCGTGTGTGCAAGATGTATGGAGCACAGCCGCATGTGTAGGAGTAACTAAGTGTGGCCATTATACTGTATGGAGCAATATATGGGGCTCATTATACTGTATGGAGCAATATATGGGGCATGTTATTCTGTATGGGGCGCTGTGTGGTGCCCACAATACTATATTGAGCAATATATGGGGCTCATTATACTGTATGGAGCAATATATGGGGCGCATTATTCTGTAAGGAGCGCTGTGGTGCCCACAATACTGAATGGAGGACTCTACTGTCTGATTTATGTCCTATTGTAGAATGTACAATAATTATCACTCATGTAATGTATGGGGGACTGTATATGAGATGGGAGCCCTATAAGGGGGCTGTACTGTATATGTGTTTGGGGGGCGCCGTTTTGAAGTTCGCCTCAGGCAGCAGTGTGGCTAGATTCACCCCTGGTGATACCGAGGGAAGAAAGGATCTGTAATAGGATCTTACAACACTCTTACAGCAGAGAAGATGACAAGTATGTCCCTTTGTCATTGTTCGAGGCAAAGTGTAAAAATATCATAAGAAAGATCTCTGTACTGTCCCATTGTATATATTTACATAGTATTAAGATCGCACCTAAGCCTTAATTTTTACAAACTGTATAACGTCATTTTTAATAACATGTCCTCATATTGCAGTCCTTAATAACCTTGGCCGCTCTTCTCAGCAAATTGCAAATTTTCAACCAAACCTCCAGCTTATCTAAATCCATCTGTAATATTACCGTATAAATCGAGTATAAGCTGAGATTTTCAGCCAAAAAAAATGGGCTTTAAGTGCCCCTCTCAGCTTATACTCGAGTCATGGTCGGCGGGTGAGGGGCAGCGACGCCTGTCAAATACTCACCTGCTCTCGGCGCTCCTGACGCAGTCCCTGCATGTCCCACGGTCTCCAGGTGCGGCAGCTTCTTCCCCTGTTCAGAGGTCACTGGTACCACTCATTAAAGTTATGAATATGGACTCCACTCCCATAGGGGTGGAGCCGCATACTCATTACTGTAATGAGTGGTACCATGTGACCGCTCACTACAGGAAGAAGCTACCGCGCCCGGAGGCAATGGGACATGCAGGGACCATGTCAGGAGCGCCGGAAGCAGGTATTTCATATTCACCTGTCTGGGTTCCACCGACGCTCCGTCTTCCGCGTCCTCTGCACTGACTGTTCAGGTCAGAGGGCGCGATGACGTATAAGTGTGCGCCCTCTGCCTGAACAGTCAGTGCGGAGAGACGGGACGCTGAGGAGCAGCGGGCAGTGAGAGGTGAGTATGTCATTTTTTTTAGTGCAGCAGCAGCATTATATGTGGCACAATGTTATATGGAGCATCTATGGGGCCATAATGAACTGCATGGAGCATTATATGGGGCATCTATGGGGCCATAATAAACTGCATGGAGCATTATATGGGGCATCTATGGGGCCATAAAGAACTGCATGGAGCATTATATGGGGCAGTTATGGGGCCATAAAGAACTGCATGGAGCATTATATGGGGCATCTATGGGGCCATAAAGAACTGCATGGAGCATTATATGGGGCATCTATGGGGCCATAAAGAACTGCACAGAGCATTATATGGAGCATCTATGGGGCCATAATGAACTGCATGGAGCATTATATGGAGCATCTATGGGGCCATAATAAACTGCATGGAGAATTATATGGAGCATCTATGGGGCCATAAAGAACTGCATGGAGCATTATATGGAGCATCTATGGGGCCATAATGAACTGTATGGAGCATTATATGGAGCATCTATGGGGCCATAATGAACTGCATGGAGCATTATATGGGGCATCTATGGAGCCATAAAGAACTGCATGGAGCATTATATGGGGCATCTATGGGGCCATAAAGAACTGCATGGAGCATTATATGGGGCATCTATGGGGCCATAAAGAACTGCATAGAGCATTATATGGAGCATCTATGGGGCCATAATGAACTGTGTGGAGCATTATATGGAGCATCTATGGGGCCATAATGAACTGCATGGAACATTATATGGAGCATCTATGGGGCCATAATGAACTGCATGGAGAATTATATGGAGCATCTATGGGGCCATAAAGAACTGCATGGAGCATTATATGGAGCATCTATGGGGCCATAATGAACTGTATGGAGCATTATATGGAGCATCTATGGGGCCATAATGAACTGCATGGAGCATTATATGGGGCATCTATTGAGCCATAAAGAACTGCATGGAGCATTATATGGGGCATCTATCGGGCCATAAAGAATTATTGGATTAAAAAGTGGGAGAGTTTGTACAACGCAAAAAGGGTAATCAGACAAAGAAAATAACCAAACAAGTGTAACCACAAGCAAAAGTCCACATGCATATGAGGTAAGTACCTGATCAACAAGTGGTTGGTTCTTCTGTATGCCCTCTGCAAGGTCATTAATAAATATGTTAAAAAGAAGAGGTCCCATTACCGACTCCTGTGGTAATCTACTGTCAGTTGAGACCCAATAAGAAGGTGTTCCATTAATAACTACCGTTTCTGTCACCGAAATAGCTGTTAACCCAATTACACATATTTAACCCTTAGTTCCATTATTATTTCATGCATCAACCTTTTATGTGGCGCCATATCAAATACCTTTGATAAGTCCAGTTAACGTGTTTGATTATAGGCTGAATCGATTGGATTTCTGTCTTTTTGCAGTCTTAGAAAGTACTTATCAGCAATGTGGGGCTGCACTTTTTAGATAATAAAATAGCGGGCAGCCCCAGACTAGTAACTTTATTAAATACTATCTGAAGAGCCTGGCGTTGCCTGGGCATAGTAAATATCTGTGGTTAGTTATAGCACCTCACTTCTCTCATTTTCCCCCTCACATCTCTCATTTTCTCCCTTATACCTCTCATTTCCCCCCTCACTCCTCTTATTTCCTCCCTCACTCCTCTCATTCCCCCCTAACACTTGTCATTTCGACCTCACATCTGTCATTTTCTCATCACTCCACTATTTTCCCTCACTCCTCTCATTTTGCACTCACACCTTTTCATTTTCACCTCACACCCCTCATTTTCACCTCACACCTCTCATTTTCCCCTCAGTATATACATGTTTGTCATCTCCCTTATATATAGTATATACTTGTGTCATCTCCCCTGTATATAGTATATATGTGTGTGTCATCCCCCCTGTATATAGTATATACCTGTGTGTCATCTCCTCCTGTATATAATATATACCTGTGTGTCATCTCCTCCTGTATATAGTATATACCTGTGTGTTATCTCCCCTGTATATAGTATATATGTGTGTGTCATCTCCTCCTGTATATAGTAAATACCTGTGTGTCATCTCCTCCTGTATACAGTATATACCTGTGTGTCATCTCTCCTGTACAGGCTCGGACTGGGGCACCGGGACACCGGAGAATCCTCCGGTGGGCCCCGCCCGCCCCCAGCCCCTGCCTCCTTCATTTGTTCCTGCCCTGCATGCGGCGGTGCACAGTTTATTATTATAGCCGGCGGTCGGCGCACATGCTGTACTGAAAAATGTGAAGTGCTGTGCAAGCAGCCGCGCGGCAGCTGCTCGCTCCTTCACATCTGAAATGATCACACACACTCATCTCGCACTGGCCTGCGATGGCGACGCCGAGTCTGTGCTCAGAGGCTCTTGATAAGAGCGGCCCGTGCGCAGCGTGGTGCGAGTGCCGACCTCACTGACTTCAGCCAGCACACAGCACAGTCCGAGGAAACAGCTGACTGTGTGACTCAGAGTCAGAGAGGAGAAGACAGGGAGGGACACACGCACCCGCACGACGCACTGTCTGCACTGAGTCTGCACTGTTCATCATCACCGACCTGTTTATTGTTACTTTGCCCGCCCTCGACTCCGCCTCTTCATCAATAAAACTCTGTGGTCTGACTGGAGTCTGGACTAAGGGTGTATTCTAATGCTGATTGGCTGACAGATGCAGGCAGGAGCAGCCAATCAGCATTAGTTTTCTTTGTGTGACCTCACAGGTCACAGCACACCTCAATGAGCTGTGCTGTGATTGGTCGTCTGTCCTCCTGCCCAAGCAGCACACCACAGGTCAGGCACACAGGCGCGCGCACTGTCTGCAATACTATGATTGGAGGCTGCCTGGAGCTGAGGGACGTCACATTTTTTTGGATGATCGCAGCCAGTCAGTAAGGTGTAAGTAAAATATGCCTGCAGGCAGCCTGCAGCATAGTTTGAGACACTGAGACAGTTATGGGAGGCCCCCCTGCAATCTGAAGGTGACACAACAAGGTGGGGGTCCCCCATAGAAAATTTCTAATTTCCTGTGGTCCCCTCCCCCTTCCCCACTGTCTCCTAATTTACTGTGGATCACCTCTCCCACCATTTCACCTCTGGGGAAGGGGGCCCTCATGAAATTAGATGAAACAGTGGGGAAGGGCCCGGGGGCCCTCAGGAAATTAGGTGATGCTGTGGAGAAAGGGGCACACAGAAAATTAGGTGACACAGTGGGGAAGGCGCCCTCAGATATTTGACCCCTTCACAACATCCGCCTTACATGTATGGCGCATGTTAAATGCCATGCCACTGTCAATCTCTGACAGCCGCATTAAACATGTGGCGCCGACATGTGTGTGCATCAGGCCGGCGTCACACTCACTCAGCGTATGAAAATATGGTCCGTTTTTTACGGCCGTAATACGCAGAAATGTTCCCAAAACAGTGATCCGTATTTCATCCGTAGGCAGGGTGTGAGAGCGTATTTTGCGCATGGCATCCTCTGTATGTAATCCGTATGGCATCCGTACTGTGAGTTTTTTCACAGGCTTGCAAAACCGACATTCAATGGATCAATAGGCTCAAATGTTCGTAAAAACATATATACAGTAATTATATACAGCGCTAGCAAGCAGAAAAGCCAGTACTTCAATTGCCGGCTTTTCCAATCTCCTTCTCAAACCCGACAGGATATGAGACATGGTTACATACAGTAAACCATCTCATATCCCTTTTTTTTTTTTGCATATTCCACACTACTGTTACTAGTGTGTATGTGCAAAATTTGGGCGCTGTAGCTTGCAAAATAAAGGGTTAAATGGCGGAAAAAATTGGCGTGGGCTCCCGCGCAATTTTCTCCGCCAGAGTGGTAAATCCAGTGACTGAGGGCAGATATTAATAGCCTAGAGAGGGTCCACAGTTATAGGACCCCCCCTGGCTACAAACATCTGCCCCCAGCCACCCCAGAAAAGGCACATCTGGAAGATGCGCCTATTCTGGCACTTGGCCACTCTCTTCCCATTCCCGTGTAGCGGTGGGATATGGGGTAATGAAGGGTTAATGCCACCTTGCTATTGTAAGGTGACATTAAGCCAGATTAATAATGGAGAGGCGTCAGTTATGACACCTATCCATTATTAGTCCAATAGTGCTAAATGGTTAATAAAACACACACACGTTATTCCAAAGTATTTTAATGAAATAAAGACACAGGGTATTGTAATATTTTATTAGACTCTTAATCCACCTGAAGACCCTCGTTCTGTGACAAAGGAAAAATAAAAAATCAACAATATCTCATACTTTCCGTCGTCCAGTCACGTCCCACGATGTAAATCCATCTGAATGGGTTAAATCATTTTACACCCAGGAACTCTGCTAATGCAGCTGTGCTCGTGGATGTAAAAACCCGGGGAATGAAGCCAGGGAATGCAGGGGAATGACCTGTGGTTACTAGGGTTGAGCGAAACGGGTCGGCCATTTTCAGAAGTCGCCGACTTTTGGCAAAGTCGGGTTTCATGAAACCCGACCCCTGTGTGGGGTCGGCCATGAGGTGGGCGATCTTCTGAATCTGGTATCGGAATTCCGATACCGAGTTCCGATATGTTTGCAATATCGGAAATCGGTATCGGAATCCATATTTAAGTGTAAAATAAAGAATTAAAATAAAAAATATTGCTATACTTACCCTCTGACGCGCCCTGGTACTAACCGACAGCCTTCCTTCCTTAGAATCAGTGCGTGAATGACCTTAGATGACGTCGCGGCTTGTGATTGGTCGCGCAACCGCCCATGTGACCGCTCACGCGACCAATCACAAGCCGCGACGTCATCTAAGGTCCTTCACGCGCTGATTCTAAGGAAGGAAGGCTGCCGGTTAGTACCAGGGCGCGTCAGAGGGTAAGTATAGCAATATTTTTTATTTTAATTCTTTATTTTACACTTAAATATGGATCCCAGGGCCTGAAGGAGAGTTTCCTCTCCTTCAGACCCTGGGAACCATTGGAAACCCAATGCACTGCATTGGGTTTCGTGTTTCTGCCGACCCTGACCCCGACTTTTTTATAGGATCGGCCGATTTCACTCGACCGTCGGGTTTCGTGAAACCCGACCCGATCCTATAAAAGTAAAAGTCGCTCAACCCTAGTAGTTACCTTCAGTCTTTGTGATGCGCCCCCTGCTGGATGTCCTCATGTTACCATTGTAAAAGTTAAAATAAAAAAAAACAGTGCATACTCACATTCTGATGTCTGTCACGTCCCCCGCCGGCGTCCACAGGGTTAAAACTGCTTTCGGCAAGAGAGCTGCTTAATGCACGCGCTGCTGCCGAGAGCTTCCCTCTGACTGTGTCAGCGCCGTCAGTAACAGCGGTGACGTCACCGCTGTGCTCTGCTTTACGGCCGGAAGGAGATAGCACAATGTCTTCAAAAGAAATCCAGATTTAAAAGACAACCCAGAAGAAGCTGTTGCAAAAAAGAAAAAGTATAAGTCTGGTGCATGGAGAGATGGCCAGAATTTTGACTACCTCACCACTTACATCACTGTGTGACAGGGCCACGTGCTCAAATTTGATGCAAGTTCCATTTGTGGGACTTCTACTTTAAGGAAATGTACCTTGAAAGTATTTTTTGTTGTCAAAGTATTGGAGTGTTTCTTTAGTTTGTTATTTATACATTAAGTTAAATTGGTTATTTATTGGTTAATAAACACTTCGTTTGATATTACATCATTTTGCAACATAATTGGTATTATTTCTACATAACTGCAAGGTGGGCCCCAAGAATGATTTTTCTCTGGTGGGCCCAAGGTACTCCAGTCCGACGCTGCTCCTGTATATAGTATATATGTGTGTCATCTCCCCTGTATATAGTATATACCTGTGTGTCATCTCCTCCTGTATATAGTATATAAAAAAACACCATAAGAGGAAAGACCTCCACTATTCTAAACAAACATTTTTTTGCCATCTTAACTTGGGTCCGCTGCACACTGGTTAGTGCAATTGTTGGAGGCCTTGAACAGGTAAGCATCTTTGCCGGTATACTGGTGTTTTTTTGTTTTTTTGTATATAGTATATACCTGTGTGTCATCTCCCCTGTATATAGTAGATATGTGTGTGTCATCTCCCCTGTATATAGTATATACCTGTGTGTCATCTCCTCCTGTATATAGTATATATCTGTGGGTCATCTCCTCCTGTATATAGTATATACCTGTGTGTCATCTCTCCTGTATATAGTATATATGTGTGTGTCATCTCCCCCTGTATATAGTATATACCTGTGTGTCATCTCCTGTATATAGTATATATGTGTGTCATCTCCCCTGTATATAGTATATACCTGTGTGTCATCTCCTGTATATAGTATATATCTGTGTGTCATCTCCTCCAGTATATAGTATATATGTGTGTGTCATCTCCCCTGTATATAGTATATACCTGTGTGTCATCTCCTCCTGTATATAGTATATACCTGTGTGTCATCTCCTCCTGTATATAGTATATACCTGTGTGTCATCTCTCCTGTATATAGTATATATGTGTGTGTCATCTCCCCCTGTATATAGTATATACCTGTGTGTCATCTCCCCTGTATATAGTATGTACCTGTATGTCATCTCCCCTGTATATAGTATATACCAGTGTGTCATCTTCTCCTGTATATAGTATATATCTGTGTGTCATCTCCCCTGTATATAGTATATATGTGTGTGTGTCATCTCCTCCTGTATATAGTATATACCTGTGTGTCATCTCCTCCTGTATATAGTATATACCTGTGTGTCATCTCACCTGTATATAGTATATACCTGTGTCATCTCCCCTGTATATAGTATATATGTGTGTGTCATCTCCCCTGTATATAGTATATACCTGCGTGTCATCTCACCTGTATATAGTATATATGTGTGTGTCATCTCCTCCTGTATATAGTATATATCTGTGTGTCATCTCCTCCTGTATATACTATATACCTCTGTGTCATCTCCCCTGTATATAGTATATATGTGTGTTTCATCTCCTCCTGTATATAGTATATACCTGCGTGTCATCTCACCTGTATATAGTATATATGTGTGTGTCATCTCCTCCTGTGTATAATATATATATGTGTGTCATCTCCTCCTGTATATAGTATATACCTCTGTGTCATCTCCCCTGTATATAGTATATATGTGTGTGTCATCTCCTCCTGTATATAGTATATACCTGTTTGTCATCTCTCCTGTATATAGTATATACCTGTGTGTCATCTCCCCTGTATATAGTATATACCAGTGTGTCATCTTCTCCTGTATATAGTATATACCTGTGTGTCACCTCCCCTGTATATAGTATATATGTGTGTGTCATCTCCTCCCGTATATAATATATACCTGTGTGTCATCTCCTCCTGTATATAGTATATACCTGTGTGTCATCTCACCTGTATATAGTATATATGTGTGTGTCATCTCCTCCTGTATATAGTATATATCTGTGTGTCATCTCCTCCTGCATATAGTATATACCTCTGTGTCATCTCCCCTGTATATAGTATATACGTGTGTCATCTCCTCCTGTATATAGTATATACCTGCATGTCATCTCACCTGTATATAGTATATATGTGTGTGTCATCTCCTCCTGTATATAATATATATCTGTGTGTCATCTCCTCCTGTATATAGTATATACCTCTGTGTCATCTCCCCTGTATATAGTATATATGTGTGTGTCATCTCCTCCTGTATATAGTATATACCTGTGTGTCATCTCTCCTGTATATAGTATATACCTGTGTGTCATCTCCTCCTGTATATAGTATATACCTGCATGTCATCTCTCCTGTATATAGTATATATGTGTGTGTCATCTCCTCCTGTATATAGTATATATCTGCGTGTCATCTCCTCCTGTATATAGTATATACCTGTGTGTCATCTCCTCCTGTATATAGTATATACCTGTGTGTCATCTCTCCTGTATATAGTATATACCTGTGTGTCATCTCCCCTGTATATAGTACATATGTGTGTGTCATCTCCCCTGTTTATAGTATATACCTGTGTGTCATCTCCTCCTGTATATAGTATATACCTGTGTGTCATCTCTCCTGTGTATAGTATATACCTGTGTGTCATCTCCCCACTATATGACAAAAGAAGAAAAAAGACACTGCTACAAAATTGCACACCACCCAATGCATATACAGTGGGGCAAAAAAGTATTTAGTCAGTCAGCAATAGTGCAAGTTCCACCACTTAAAAAGATGAGAGGCGTCTGTAATTTACATCATAGGTAGACCTCAACTATGGGAGACAAACTGAGAAAAAAAAATCCAGAAAATCACATAGTCTGTTTTTTTAACATTTTATTTGCATATTATGGTGGAAAATAAGTATTTGGTCAGAAACAAAATTTCATCTCAATACTTTGTAATATATCCTTTGTTGGCAATGACAGAGGTCAAACGTTTTCTGTAAGTCTTCACAAGGTTGCCACACACTGTTGTTGGTATGTTGGCCCATTCCTCCATTTGATCTCCTCTAGAGCAGTGATGTTTTTGGCTTTCGCTTGGCAACACGGACTTTCAACTCCCTCCAAAGGTTTTCTATAGGGTTGAGATCTGGAGACTGGCTAGGCCACTCCAGGACCTTGAAATGCTTCTTACGAAGCCACTCCTTCGTTGCCCTGGCAGTGTGCTTTGGATCATTGTCATGTTGAAAGACCCAGCCACGTTTCATCTTCAATGCCCTTGCTGATGGAAGGAGGTTTGCACTCAAAATCTCACGATACATGGCCCCATTCATTCTTTCATGTACCCGGATCAGTCGTCCTGGCCCCTTTGCAGAGAAACAGCCCCAAAGCATGATGTTTCCACCACCATGCTTTACAGTAGGTATGGTGTTTGATGGATGCAACTCAGTATTCTTTTTCCTCCAAACACGACAAGTTGTGTTTCTACCAAACAGTTCCAGTTTGGTTTCATCAGACCATAGGACATTCTCCCAAAACTCCTCTGGATCATCCAAATGCTCTCTAGCAAACTTCAGACGGGCCCGGACATGTACTGGCTTAAGCAGTGGGACACGTCTGGCACTGCAGGATCTGAGTCCATGGTGGCGTAGTGTGTTACTTATGGTAGGCCTTGTTACATTGGTCCCAGCTCTCTGCAGTTCATTCACTAGGTCCCCCCGCGTGGTTCTGGGATTTTTGCTCACCGTTCTTGTGATCATTCTGACCCCACGGGGTGGGATTTTGTGTGGAGCCCCAGATCGAGGGAGATTATCAGTGGTCTTGTATGTCTTCCATTTTCTAATTATTGCTCCCACTGTTGATTTTTTCACTCCAAGCTGGTTGGCTATTGCAGATTCAGTCTTCCCAGCCTGGTGCAGGGCTACAATTTTGTTTCTGGTGTCCTTTGACAGCTGTCTGGTATTCACCATAGTGGAGTTTGGAGTCAGACTGTTTGAGGGTGTGCACAGGTGTCTTTTTATACTGATAACAAGTTTAAACAGGTGCCATTACTACAGGTAATGAGTGGAGGAAAGAGGAGACTCTTAAAGAAGAAGTTACAGGTCTGTGAGAGCCAGAAATCTTGATTGTTTGTTTTTGACCAAATACTTATTTTCCACCATAATATGCAAATAAAATGTTAAAAAACAGACAATGTGATTTTCTGGATTTTTTTTTCTCAGTTTGTCTCCCATAGTTGAGGTCTACCTATGATGTAAATTACAGACGCCTCTCATCTTTTTAAGTGGTGGAACTTGCACTATTGCTGACTGACTAAATACTTTTTTGCCCCACTGTATATACAAAACGAAAACACTTTATTGGCATAACAATAAAAACAATTAAAATCACTACCCCACTATGGGCCCCTGGATACATAATATAACAACATGTATGAACAAATATAACGCCTGTCAGTTTATCAATAGAATGCAAACAAGTATAAAATAATACCGTCCTGCCTAATGGCTCATGGGGTATCTAAAGGCATATACAGTTAGGGCCAGAAATATTTGGACAGTGACACAATTTTCGCGAGTTGGGCTCTGCATGCCACCACATTGGATTTGAAATGAAACCTCTACAACAGAATTCAAGTGCAGATTGTAACGTTTAATTTGAAGGGTTGAACAAAAATATCTGATAGAAAATGTAGGAATTGTACACATTTCTTTACAAACACTCCACATTTTAGGAGGTCAAAAGTAATTGGACAAATAAACATAACCCAAACAAAATATTTTTATTTTCAATATTTTGTTGCAAATCCTTTGGAGGCAATCACTGCTTTAAGTCTGGAACCCATGGACATCACCAAACGCTGGGTTTCCTCCTTCTTAATGCTTTGCCAGGCCTTTACAGCCGCAGCCTTCAGGTCTTGCTTGTTTGTGGGTCTTTCCGTCTTAAGTCTGGATTTGAGCAAGTGAAATGCATGCTCAATTGGGTTTAGATCTGGAGATTGACTTGGCCATTGCAGAATGTTCCACTTTTTGGCACTCATGAACTCCTGGGTAGCTTTGGCTGTATGCTTGGGGTCATTGTCCATCTGTACTATGAAGCGCCGTCCAATCAACTTTGCAGCATTTGGCTGAATCTGGGCTGAAAGTATATCCCGGTACACTTCAGAATTCATCCGGCTACTCTTGTCTGCTCTTATGTCATCAATAAACACAAGTGACCCAGTGCCATTGAAAGCCATGCATGCCCATGCCATCACGTTGCCTCCACCATGTTTTACAGAGGATGTGGTGTGCCTTGGATCATGTGCCGTTCCCTTTCTTCTCCAAACTTTTTTCTTCCCATCATTCTGGTACAGGTTGATCTTTGTCTCATCTGTCCATAAAATACTTTTCCAGAACTGAGCTGGCTTCTTGAGGTGTTTTTCTGCAAATTTAACTCTGGCCTGTCTATTTTTGGTATTGATGAATGGTTTGCATCTAGATGTGAACCCTTTGTATTTACTGTCATGGAGTCTTCTCTTTACTGTTGACTTAGAGACAGATACACCTACTTCACTGAGAGTGTTCTGGACTTCAGTTGATGTTGTGAACGGGTTCTTCTTCACCAAATTAAGTATGCGGCGATCATCCACCACTGTTGTCATCCGTGGACGCCTGTTATGAAAGGCAATTCAGAATCACAATGGACATGGAGGTCAGAGCACATACAGTGAACTGACAATAACCCAAAATAATAGAACGAGCTCTGAGACGTGGGAACTCTGCAGACCGCAAACCATAAGCCTATCAAACCACACTAAAGGTAGCCGTGGAGCGCTCCTGACCAGAACCTAGGCGCCTCGTCACAGCCTGAGAAACTAGCTAATCCTGAAGATAGAAAAATAAGCCTACCTTGCCTCAGAGAAATTCCCCAATGGAAAAGGCAGCCCCCCACATATAATGACTGTGAGTAAGATGAAAACACAAACATAGAGATGAAACAGATTTAGCAAAGTGAGGCCCGACTAGCTGAACAGAACGAGGATAGGGAAGATAACTTTGCGGTCAGCACAAAAACCTATAAAAAACCATGCAGAGGGGACAAAAAGACCCTCCGCACCGACTAACGGTACGGAGGTGGTCCCTCTGCATCTCAGAGCTTCCAGCAGGCGAGAAAAACCAATAAAGCAAGCTGGACAGAAAAATAGCAACAAAATAACATAAGCAAAACTTAGCTTTGCAGAGCAGCAGGCCACAGGAATGATCCAGGGAAAAAACAAGTCCCACACTGAAACATTGACAGGAAGCATAGATCAAAGCATCAGGTGGAGTTAAGTAGAGAAGAAGCTAACGAGCTCACCAGATCACCTGAGGGAGGAAACTCAGAAGCTGCAGTACCACTTTCCTCCACAAACGGAAGATCCCAGAGAGAATCAGCCGAAGTACCACTTGTGACCAAAGGAGTGAACTCTGCCACAGAATTCACAACAGACGCCCAGGCCTTTTTGAGTTCCCAAGCTCACCAGTCAATTCCTTTTTTCTCAGAATGTACCCAACTGTTGATTTTGCTACTCCAAGCATGTCTGCTATCTCTCTGATGGATTTTTTCTTTTTTTTCAGCCTCAGGATGTTCTGCTTCACCTCAATTGAGAGTTCCTTTGACCGCATGTTGTCTGCTCACAGCAACAGCTTCCAAATGCAAAACCACACACCTGGAATCCACCCCTGACCTTTTAACTACTTCATTGATTACAGGTTAACGAGGGAGACACCTTCAGAGTTAATTGCAGCCCTTAGAGTCCATTGTCCAATTACTTTTGGTCCCTTGAAAAAGAGGACACTATGCATTACAGAGCTATGATTCCTAAACCCTTTCTCCGATTTGGATGTGGAAACTATCATATTGCAGCTGGGAGTGTGCACTTTCAGCCCATATTATATATATATAATTGTATTTCTGAACATGTTTTTGTAAACAGCTAAAATAACAAAACTTGTGTCACTGTCCAAATATTTCTGGCCCTAACTGTATATAACAAAATGACATATCTAAACCCAAGAAGAGAAGGGTAGGCTAAATAGCCACAAGGTGCCTATATAGTGGCAGCAAGGGAATCCCCATACCTCCATACAGAGTAATAAAGCCCAGTAAGCTGTGGTATAATACAAACCAACCTATAGAAAGACAGGCTGGGATATCCAGGAGACCTAGTGGACCATAGCCCCACGCGTATCGCCTCCAAAATGAGGCGCTTTAGAGCCGCTAAACGCGCGTCGGGGCGTTTTTCTCTTCCGGCGGGACCCCCCTCCTGTGCCCTCCACTGGTAAGCCTATCTATGATACCTATAACGCTATTATGCATTACATACTATCATCAGCATAGCCTGTTTCTTGGCTATTGTACTGGCCTAGATACATTTAGGCTTGCCTGCCACCCTATTTTCTATGTGGGGCTTTTTTCTATTCCCCCTCTGTTATGGTTTATGTATGAACATATGGGGGTAACGGGGGGTAGTCCTCCTTTCTGTGCTTGACTGGGTTATGCCCATTAATGGAATGTATTACTATTTTAACATTTTTGTACTAATAAAGACACTTGTTTAAATTAATCTATACTGTATGCTCCTTTTTCCTCTGGCTCATATAGTGTAGCAAGTTATGTGCAGCAAGTTTTGCGCATGGCGAGTTTTGTGCGTGGCAAGCTTTATGTGTGGTGTGTTTTGAGTATGTGCAAATTTTGTGTGAGGCAACTTTTGCATGTGTTGCAACTTTTGTGCATGTGGCAATTTTTCCGCGTGTGCAAGTTTTGCGTGGGGCGAGTTTTCCATGAGGTGAGTTTTGCACATGTGGCGAGTTTTGCGTGAGCCTAGGTTTGCATGTGGCGAGTTTTGCGCGTGGCGAGTTTTGAGCGGCGACTTTTGTGTTTCGACTTTTATGTGGCGAAGTTGGTGTATGTGTGGTGAAATGTGTGCTGAGGGTAATATGTGTTCAAGCACGTGGTAGTGTGTGTGTGTTCATATCCCCGTGTGTGGTGAGTATCCCATGTCGAGGCCCCACCTTAGCAACTGTACGGTATATACTCTTTGGCGCCATTGCTCTCATTCTTTAAGTCCCCCTTGTTCACATCTGGCAGCTGTCAATTTGCCTCCAACACTTTTCCTTTCACTTTTTCCCCATTATGTAGATAGGGGCAAAATTGTTTGGTGAATTGGAACGCGCGGGGTTAAAATTTCGCCTCACAACATAGGCTATGACACCCACCCACACACACACACACACACACACACACACACACAGAGTCAGTTTTATATATTAGGTAAGTTAGTGTCAAAACAACTCATAAATGCTCTTACTATCCCCCGAAAAGAGCTCGACTTTCTGCAAAAGTCAGGCTGAACTTCCAGGTTGTGCGATCTCACCATGCAAAGTGGGATACTGCAACTCGCAATATCTCACTCTTTGCACTAACCACTTGTACTTTTGTAATGACCAGAGGTCCGAATAAGATCCAGTGAGTCACAAACCAAGACCAAGGCAGAAATCTCCAACGGTATTTACTCAAAGGCAAATTAATCAAGGTAATATGGAGAATATTAAGGCAGATGCACCCCAAAGATACACTAATTCAGCAGCAGCTGAAATCACTGTGCCACTCAAAGGTCTCCTGAGAACTGTGTACTACAACAGACTAGTAAGAAATTTACCTAACAGGCAACTAAAAACAGGAACAAGTGTAAATTGAATGTAGTGTTATTAAGGGAGCCCCTGGAATGGCACATTGAGTATAACTTACACAACTCTAATATAAGATACACCTCTAAAGTAACAATTTAACACTCTGAGCAGAGATACCCAGGTATCTATAACTATGGTACCGTATCCTGAGATGGATTTCCTCTCAGGCAGGAATCCGCAGAGGCTGTAGCCAGTTCATATCTTCAGCGCCAATAAGTTACAGCAAGCTCCTCTTGTCTTGTCGGCCGATGCCGAGCCCAAACGCCGGGGACTTAGTTAGTGGTCTCACGATGTAGTCTCTGCTTCTGTAGCTCCTAGGAATGGTTCCACGACAATCCGTCCGTCTCTGTATCAGCAGTCTGTCCAGACTTGTTCCTCCACTCAATGCACAGGGAATCCACAGACTTCCAAATTCATACTGGGTTCTTAGCAAAGTCTCCGTCTTTTCTTAGATAAAGGGTTAGCTCCTCTCCAGGAAACGTTAGCAACACAAGTCTCTCACAGAGTTAAACAAAAGGTTAGCTCTTCTCCAGGGGAACGTTAGCAACAAAAAGTCTCTCAAAAGCTTCTTTTCCTCCAAAAACACTTGCAGTAAATCCACACAGTTTCTTTTTAAGATCTCACAGCAGCTTCTCCTTTTCTTCCCGCCTTTTCTCTCTCAGCTCTCACTTCCTACTTTCACTTTACACTCGAGACACTAGACCCCACCCCGCAGCACACATTGTCTCTGGGAGGTCTGTCCTCTGCTGCAACAGGCAAAAACCACAGGGTCCTAGTGCCCTCTCAGTGGGACTACAGTTCACCCTCTTACATGCCACCCCACTAGAGGTTGGCGTCCTCGACATACCTTCCCACTCAAATTCATCTTGAGCATATCGCTGAGGCGGTATTCCTGCCGTAGATCGTGTAGTTCTCCTGAGTCCTACATCAACAGGTGCGACCTTAGAGGGAGCTAGAGTCTCTTCCGTGGTCGTGTTAGTGGGCGTAAGTGGAGTTGTCTCCTCCTGCGGCTCGATGTCCTGTGATACAGCGTCAGGACCAAGCAGTTGACCTGATGCACTCTCCTCAACAACATCCTCCATGTCCCCAACATTCTCATCACCCGAGGCCAGATCGGTCACAGGGGGCAAATAAGCAGGCGCAGGAGTAAGCACACCATCAAACTCAAGATCATTCAGAGCTTCCGCCCCTTGGAACATGGCCTCTGGCTCTAGGGGGGTAGGCGCCGAATCTTCAAACCAGCACCGTTGTAACATGTTACGATGCAAATTACGGGTTGGCCCCCCTGTCCCCACCGGTTCGACCTCGTACACTGGAATCTCAGGGTTCACCTGTTTTTTTATCAGATACGGTATCGCCTCCCATCGGTCACTCAGCTTTCCTGACCGTCGTTTTGTCCTCACCAACACTCTGTCCCCCGGAGGGAACAGCTCTGTTTGTACAGGTCGCGTGTCCTTATGGACCACCTGTCGAAGGCGGTCGCCCACCACCTGATGCACCACCCTCAACCGCCGCCGATGCTCTCGTACCCACTCGGATGCAGTCCGAAGGGGGGCGGAGGAGGGATCTGGCATGTTCAAATCCTCAATGTCTCGGCCAGGTCTACCAAACATCAACATGTGTGGTGAGTAACCAGTAGTACTGTGCACCCTGTTATTGTAAGCCCACATCAATTCGGGGAGATACTCAGGCCAGCATGTCTGTTGCTGACTCTCTAAGGACCTCAACATTTGCAACAGGGTCAGATTAAAACGCTCACACGCCCCGTTACCCTGAGGGTGGTAAGGCGTTGTTCTCGACTGCTCGATACCATAGAGCTGGTGCAACTCTTTCATCAGCGTCCCCTGAAAGCAGGCCCCTTGATCTGAATGTATTCTCTGCGGACACCCGAACACTTGGAAGAAATGTCGGCACACTGCCTCAGCCGCCGACTTGGCCGTCTGATCTCTTGTCGGCACCGCTACAGCATACTTGGTAAAGTGATCTGTCATCACCAGGCAATAGGAGTACCCTGACGTAGAGTACCCTATCAACACGTAGTCAATCATGAGTAGCTCCAGTGGAGCTGAAGTCTTAATAGACTGTGTGGGAGCCCGCTGCTCAGGGCTTTTGTTGAGCCCACAAATTCGGCACTGCCGACACGCGTCGGTCACCATCCCTCCCAACTCAGGGCAGTAGAGGACTCGCTGCAACCACTGAAGTGTCTTTTCACTTCCAAAATGGGCCCCCTTCTCATGCGCCTCACGAGCGACCACTGGCCCCATCCCCACAGGAATTATCAGTTGGTACCGATGCTGCAGCTCCGATGGCAGGTACACCTTACGATACAAAAGACCTTGCTCCACACACAATTTATCCCATTGTCGAAGGAGTTTCATTCCTTCCATGGACAACTGAGCCTTGTCCTCTGCACTGGGCCAGGCCTTGTTTTGTACCCAACGGCGCACAAGTGCAATGTCCGGACACTCATCCTGGACTCTTGTCCAATCTGAGGGTGTTTTACCCAGGACACAGGGCATCCCGGTGGCCACCCCACTTGAGTGTACCACACTTTGGAAGATAGGTATCTGCCCCAAAGCTGGAGTTTCAGTATCCTCAAGTTGTTCGTCAACATCTTCCCCGGATAACCCAAGGGGCACCCTTGACAATGCATCTGCATTGCCGTTCTCTCGACCAGAGCGAAATTTAATGCGGTAATTGAACTTGGCCAGTCTGGCGACCCACCGCTGCTCCAACGCCCCCAGTTTTGCATTCTCTAAGTGAGCTAGCGGGTTGTTATCTGTCATGACTAGCACCTCAGCCCCTGTTAGATACTCGGCGAAGCGTTCTGTCATTGCCCACACCAGGGCCAGCAATTCCAGCCGGAATGAGCTGTAGTTAGCCGGATTTCGCTCGGAGTCTCTTAAAGATCTGCTGCCATAAGAAATCACTCGTTCTCGGCCGTCCTGCACCTGTGCTAGTACTGCCCCCAACCCATGAAGACTACCATCGGTATACAACAAAAAAGGGGTGTCAAACCGGGCGTAGGCCAGCAATGGGGCACTCGTTAGGGCGGTTTTCACTCCATCAAATGCCTTTTTCTGTAGGGGCCCCCATGGAATGGGACGATTTCGAGGACCCAGCACTGTCCCTCTCAAAAGTTCATTCAAGGGACTCACCACTTGTGAGAATTTAGGCACAAACCGCCGATAGTATCCTGCTAGGCCCAGGAAGGCCCGCACTTCTCGCAGGTCACAAGGAGGTGGCCACTCTTGTACCGCCTTAATCTTACTGGCTAAAGGTAGTACCCCGTCCGGGGTCACCAGATGCCCCAAATATTCAATCTGGTTTCGTAACAGTTGACATTTTTTTGGCTTTATTTTCAGGCCGTAGCTCTTGAGCCGCCGGAGAACTTGACGCAGCTTCTCCAGATGATCTTCAAATGAGGTTCCGAACACCACAATGTCGTCTAGATATATCAGGACTGATTCAAAATTTAGATCGCCCAAGCAATGTTCCATCAGGCGTTGGACGGTTCCTGGGGCGGTAGCGAGGCCAAAGGGCATCCGGTTGAACTCAAAGAGCCCCATTGGCAAGACAAACGCCGTCTTGGCCCGATCTTTTTCAGCCATTGGGACCTGCCAGTACCCGCTTGCCAAATCCAACGTTGAGAAATACTTGGCCCGACCCAGGGCCGACAGGGATTCTTCAATACAGGGTAAAGGATATGCGTCCCGTACGGTGTGGGCATTCAATTTCCGATAGTCCACACAAAATCGGAGTGTCCCATCCTTCTTGCGGACCAAGACTACAGGGGCCGCCCAGGGACTCCGGCTCTCTCGGATCACTTGGTTGTCCAGCATACTGGCCACCATGCTCTTCACCTCTTGATAGAGCGCCGGAGGAATTTGACGATATCTTTCTCTAATGGGTGGAGTATCCCCCGTTGGAATCTCATGCTCAATTGTCTGGGTACACCCAAAGTCCTCTCCATGTCGGGAAAATGTCTCTTGATGTTCCCACAAAACACTCTCCAACTGCTCCAACTGCACGGGGGTCAGCTTCTCCCGATCCACTCCCATCTGCTCCATGATCACATGAACATTCCATTCCTCCGTAGGAGGTTCAGTCCGGCCTACCTCGACCGCGAATGTCCAGGATGACTGTTGGTCTGGTCGCAATTCGAACCCTGCATTTTCCGGCACCTTCTCTGCCGGCACGAACAGTTCAGCCAGTATGGTCCCAGCGGGAATTGCAACAGCTTCATCTAAAACATTGATGCATCGGACCGGCACTCGTCCATTCTTCACAATCGCCAAAGACCGGGCCACATGTACCTTGGCAAATGAGGAACCCTCTCGGGCGGGCTCAAGTAGCACTTCAAGCCCATTCAATCTCTGTGCAGCTCCCACAGGCAGCATTAAGAGTTCCTCTTGTCTGGGTCCCAGCAGGATCGGGGCCCTCGAAGTCACTTGGACCCGGCCCACCCGGCCACCTGGGACCGCACTTTTCAGCAAGTCGCAACTCAGCACTAGACGGTGTAGAATTCTCTGTGTGGGTCGGTGTCTTGTCGCACGGGCCCAGTATCGGGGTCCTTCACTGGCATACATCTGGTGATTCAAATCTCGCAGCACGTTCATTCCGAGCGTCACTTCCATCCCTCTTCTAGGGGGGTGATCCACCAGTACTACCCCTTTCTGCCCCAGCTCTTGACCAAACATTTTTAGTTGCATCCACACGATCCCTTTGACTGACAATTGACCATTATTTGCGGCGGTCAGTCGTATCACTCGGCCATCCTCTGGAATCACTAGTCGACTGAAGTATCTCTCATATACTTCTAGAGGCATTATAGTACATTCGGATCCCGTGTCAACCAAGCACCTCATCTTCCGCCCTTCAAACTCTGCTTCTATCACTGGACTACATGCAAACAAATCTTGTTCATTCCGTCGAGGGCTTTGTGTGGGTGGGGCCGCTGCTGCTTGCCCTCTCATGGCAGCGGCCGGAAGTTTAAAGCCGGCGACGGGGTTTCTGGGGCTGTAAGCGCCCGGCAGTAACGCGAGATGTGTCCCTGGCGGCCACACTTCCAGCAGGTAATTGTTCCTCGTGGGCGAGGGCTTGACTCATTCTGATAGGACGACCTGGCCATTTGCAGGGTCACCGTTCCAGGGGGTGGGGCAGGAGGTTCCCGTGAGGTGGTAGAGGCGGGATCAACTGTCAGTTGAGACAATTTCAGCTTCAACTCCTTCACCTCAGCACGCAAAGCTTGTACCACGCTTACAAGCCCCTCTCCCCCCGACCCTGATGACACACCTTCCTCCAGCTGGGCACTGTTCATTGACCCCTCGGGAACATAGGCTGATTTCTCTTCCCTTTCCACTGCAGCTCGGTAAATCTGCCAGAAAGATAACTCTGGTGCAACCCGGGCCATTTCCAACAGCTTGTCCCGGAGAAGTCTATGGGCTAAACCGGTGATGAATTGGTCCCGGAGCAAGCGGTCTACCTCCCGGAACGCCCCCATGGCCCCCGGGTCTAGTCGCTGCATCTCATTCAACATCTCTTGTAAAATATTAGAGTACTGCATCAGGGACTCACACTCTCTCTGGGGACGATTAAAGAATAGGGACCGAAGCTGGGCCACACGCGCTCGGCCCCCCAAATTCCCCTCTAACAGTTCCAAAATCTTTTCTAATGTATCCCTCTCTGATTCTGGGCGCACCATCACCATACGCCTAATATCACCCTCCAGTGCATTTAATGCCAGCTCAGCGCGTAACGCGGGGGTCAAATTACACATGCGCAGAATACTCCGGATTCTCTCAGCCCAATCTTGCAACGCCATATTGCGCCCATCGTATTTCGGCATGTGCTGAAGTAAAGCTCCTACAGGCACATACCCTCCCGGAGTCGCAGCGGCTACCAGGGGAACCCCAACCCCCGAGGAGGATGCGGATACAGCGGGGCCATTTCCACCCTCGCCCTCGTCCATGACAAACACTGGATCCTGCCGACTACGCCAAAAATGTAATGACCAGAGGTCCGAATAAGATCCAGTGAGTCACAAATCAAGACCAAGGCAGAAATCTCCAACGGTATTTACTCAAAGGCAAATTAATCAAGGTAATATGGAGAATATTAAGGCAGATGCACCCCAAAGATACACTAATTCAGCAGCAGCTGAAATCACTGTGCCACTCAAAGGTCTCCTGAGAACTGTGTACTACAACAGACTAGTAAGAAATTTACCTAACAGGCAACTAAAAACAGGAACAAGTGTAAATTGAATGTAGTGTTATTAAGGGAGCCCCTGGAATGGCACATTGAGTATAACTTACACAACTCTAATATAAGATACACCTCTAAAGTAACAATTTAACACTCTGAGCAGAGATACCCGGGTATCTATAACTATGGTACCGTATCCTGAGATGGATTTCCTCTCAGGCAGGAATCCGCAGAGGCTGTAGCCAGTTCATATCTTCAGCGCCAATAAGTTACAGCAAGCTCCTCTTGTCTTGTCGGCCGATGCCGAGCCCAAACGCCGGGGACTTAGTTAGTGGTCTCACGATGTAGTCTCTGCTTCTGTAGCTCCTAGGAATGGTTCCACGACAATCCGTCCGTCTCTGTATCAGCAGTCTGTCCAGACTTGTTCCTCCACTCAATGCACAGGGAATCCACAGACTTCCAAATTCGTACTGGGTTCTTAGCAAAGTCTCCGTCTTTTCTTAGATAAAGGGTTAGCTCCTCTCCAGGAAACGTTAGCAACACAAGTCTCTCACAGAGTTAAACAAAAGGTTAGCTCTTCTCCAGGGGAACGTTAGCAACAAAAAGTCTCTCAAAAGCTTCATTTCCTCCAAAAACACTTGCAGTAAATCCACACAGTTTCTTTTTAAGATCTCACAGCAGCTTCTCCTTTTCTTCCCGCCTTTTCTCTCTCAGCTCTCACTTCCTACTTTCACTTTACACTCGAGACACTAGACCCCACCCCGCAGCACACATTGTCTCTGGGAGGTCTGTCCTCTGCTGCAACAGGCAAAAACCACAGGGTCCTAGTGCCCTCTCAGTGGGACTACAGTTCACCCTCTTACACTTTACTAAGCTGCTGCCAAACGATACCCACTCTAATGATGTTACCGATCGGTAACAGCTCAGTAAAGTAAATATTTTTACAAAATGTTAGAGGCTTACATTATCTCTCCTTGTAAATGTATCCACATTCGTTGTCATTAGACTCAATTCACATATACATTCGGATATTCCATTTGCCTGTTCCATTTTAGGACAAGACAAACAGAATGAGTGATCCGCTGCACCCTTTAGGCCAACAGAAGCAGAGGGGCCACAATGATTACTATGGGTTCTGTATTGGTAATCTTTTTTGGAAAGGAAGAAAAAGTTCTGCTTGCAGAACTTTTTTTTTTCCTCTCTAAAATCTGTCACCAAATGGAAACCATAATTATCCTCTTATCCTCTGCTTCTATCTGCATAATGATCCGATGGATAACTTCTTCTGTCGTTTCCTAAAGCCCAACAAATGGAGTGTCCTACTTCATAATGGGCTGTAGAGGGCAGTGCAACATGTCAAATATATACCATGGCCTTTATCTAGAAGAGTCATCACAGTAATTATACATTATGTTATTTAACAAAACCGACAAAAATCTTAATTAGCAAAACATCCTAGCAGTAACTGTGGAATATACAATTTAACCTAACTAGAAATAATACAGACTAAAGGGTTTTTGGGGGATTGATCATTGATGACCTGCCCATAGCCTATCGATGACTGATTCATGGAGGTCTGATCAGAAAGTCCTGCAGAATGAGCACCATGATCAATATAATGTTCATCCACAAGCAGAATACTGTCACATTATAACTTAAAGGGAGCATGTCGTACATGTAGCCCGATCTGTGGACAGCTCAGTATAGAGAAGGAGAAGCCAAGCAGGATGATATATTAGGGTGTGGGAAAGGATTCAGTGTAACTTGCATTATATGTAATGAATCCTCAATGTATTGAAACCTGCAATGCCCACAGCTTCTGGTCCCAACGTTTCCTTCACCACCAGCAGAATGAATACACCAGCGCCCAGTGAGTGGTGCAGGCATCGCAGGAACAGGTGCTAGAGGAGATGTGACACACATGCTACTTTATAAGGCTATGTGCACATGATGCGGAGTTGCTGATCCGCAGCGGATTTTTACGCCCAGAAACGCTGCAGATGGGCACCGTGATGTCCAGTACAATGTTAGTTAATGGGAAAAAAAAAGCTGTGCAGATGGTGCGGAAAAATCAGTGCGGAATTGCTGCGGATTTCAAAGAAGTGCATGTCACTTCTTTTGTGCGGATCTGCAGCGTTTCTGCACCCCTCCATGCTAAAAATCCGCAGAAAATCCACAGCAATTCTGCATAAAAACCGCACAAAATCCGCATAAAAACCACAGCAAATCCGCGACTGCGGATTCTGCCAGGAGATGTGGATTTTGTGCAGAAAATTCTGCACGTCTTTTCCTACGTGTGCACACAGCCTAAGACTTTCTAGCCACTTTATGTTGCCAGACAGCTATTTAAGGAGGATTGCAACTTGACATGAATATGCATTTTTTTGTCTGGCATATACACCACTCTTCTCCTGAATCCGGCATTGCTTTTCTTTCACTCCTGCTTCTCTCCGTTCCCGAGATATGCCCCTTTATTGCTTTCTAGTCATTTCAACAAAGTGGGTGTGGCCACTAAGGCTACGTTCACATTTGCGTCCTGCCGGGCTGCGCCGGGCGCAGCCGCGGCGACGCATGCGCCATGCGCCCCTATATTTAACATGGGGGCGCATGGACATGCGTTTGCATGCGTTTTGCAATGCATGCGGGGTTTTTTGCCGCAAGCGTTAGGGCGCAGAGGACGCAGCAAGATGCATTTTTTTTGCGTCCAAAATTCGGCAAAAAAGGACGCATGCGTCGCAAAACGATGCGTTTTAGCATGCGTTTTGGTGCGTTTTTGTTTGCATTGTGCGTTGCGTCGCCGACGATGTGAACGTAGCCTAAGAAGACTGCACTTATATGCAGGGAAGATGGGACCATCTCTCAGGAACAGAGAGGCGCAGGAACAAAAGAAAAACAATGCCGGATTCAGGAGAACAGCAGCTTTTATGTCAGGTTTAAAAAATATATATTTACTAGATGGTGGCCCGATTCTAACGCATCGGGTATTCTAGAATATGTATGTAGTTTATTTATGAAGTTTTCAGAATAATGCAATTAATACACAGGATTCGGCCGGCCGCGACCAATTAGCGAAGCGTGGTTCAAATTCCGCGCCAATTCGCAAGCGGACTGCGCCTGTCGCTGATTGTTCGCGGCCGGGCATGACCAATCAGTGAAGCCAGGGCCGGCTCCAGGTTTTTGAGGGCCCCGGGCGAAAGAGTCTCAATGGGCCCCCCTCTTTAACACATACCACGATTCATGATGCACAGATACAGCAGAGAAATATAGCACAGCCAACTAGCGTACAGCCCACGTAGTATATAACACAGCCCACGTAGTATATAACACAGCCACGTAGTATATAGCACAGCCCACGTAGTATATAGCACAGCCATGTAGTATATAGCACAGCCACGGAGTATCTAACACAGCCCACGTGATATATAGCACAGCCGCGTAGTATCTAACACAGCCCACGTAGTATATAGCACAGCTACGTAGTATATAGCACAGCCACATAGTATATAACACAGCCCACGTAGTATATAGCACAGCCACGTAATGTATAGCAAGGCCACGTAGTATATAGCACAGCCCATGTAGTAAATAGCAGACACGTAGTATATTGCCCAGCCATGTAGTATAATGCAGTATATAACCCAGGCCACGTAGTACAGAGCACAGCAATGTAGTATATTGCCCAGCCACGTAATATATAGCACAGCCCTCATAGTATATAGCACAGAGATGTAGTATATAGCACAGCCCACGCAGTATATAACACAGCCCACGTTTTATATAGCAATGTGGGCCCCATATCCCTGTTAAAAAAAGAATTAAAATAAAAAATAGTTATATACTCACCTTCCGTCGGCCCCCCGGATCCAGCCCAGGTGTTTACCGATGCTCCTCGCAACGCTCCGGACCCAAGAGTGCATTGTGGTCTCGCGAGATGATGACATAGCGGTCTCGCGAGACCGCTACGTCATCATCTCGCGAGACCGCAATGCATGGACCGGTCACCGAAGCGTCGCAAGGAGCGGGAAAGGCGACGGAAGGTGAGAATATAATTTTTTTTTTATTATTAGTAGTATTTTTAACATTAGATCTTTTTACTATTGAGGCTGCATAGGCAGCATCTGTAGTAAAAAGTTGGTCACACAGGGTTAATAGCAGCGTTAACGGAGTGCATTACACCGCTGCATAATGCGGTCCATTAATGCTGCCATTAACCCTGTGTGAGCGCTGACTGGAGGGGAGTATGGAGCGGGCACTGATGGCAGGGGAGTAGGGAGCGGCTATTTTGCCGCCGGACTGTGCCCGTCACTGATTGATCGTGGCCGTTTTGCCGCGACCAATCAGCGACTTGGGATTTCCGAGACAGACAGACAGAAAGACAGACAGAAAGACGGAAGTGACCCTTAGACAATTATATAGTAGATGGTAAGTGACAGGTCCTCTTTAACCCCTTAGTGACAGAGCCAATTTGGTACTTAATGACCAGGCCAATTTTTGCAATTCTGACCACTGTCACTTTATGAGGTTATAACTCTGGAACGCTTCAACGGATCCCGCTGATTCTGAGAATGTTTTTTCGTGACATATTGTACTTCATGTTAGTGGTAACATTTCTTCGATATTACTTGTGATTATTTATGAAAAAAACGGAAATATGGCGAAAATTTTTAAAATTTTGCAATTTTCAAACTTTGTATTTTTATGCCCTTAAATCAGAGAGATATGTCATGAAAAATAGTTAATAAATAACATTTCCCACACGTCTACTTTACATCAGCACAATTTTGGAAACAAAATATTTTTTTGTTAGGGAGTTATAAGGGTTAAAAGTTGACCAGCAATTTCTCATTTTTACAACACCATTTTTTTTTAGGGACCACATCACATTTGAAGTCATTTTGAGGGGTCTATATGATAGAAAATAATGAAGTGTGACACCATTCTAAAAACTACACCCCTCAAGGTTCTCAAAACCACATTCAAGAAGTTTATTAACCCTTTACGTGCTTCACAGGAACTGAAACAATGTGGAAGGAAAAAATGAACATTTAACTTTTTTTTGCAAACATCTTAATTCAGAACCATTTTTTTTATTTTCACAAGTGTAAAAACAGAAATGTAACCATAAATTTTGTTATGCAATTTCTCCTGAATACGCCAATACCCCATATGTGGGGGTAAACCATTGTTAGGGCGCACCGCAGAACTTAGAAGTGAAGGAGCGCCGTTTGACTTTTTCAATGCAGAATTGGCTGGAATTGAGATCGGACACCATGTCACATTTAGAGAGCCCCTGATGTACCTAAACAGTGGAAACTCCCCACAAGTGACACCATTTTGGAAACTAGACCCCTTAAGGAACTTATCTAGATGTGTGGTGAGCACTTTGAACCCCCAAGTGCTTCACAGAAGTTTATAACGTAGAGCCGTGAAAATAAAAAATCGCTTTTGTTTACACAAAAATGATCTTTTCGCCCATAAATTCTTATTTTGACAAGGGTAACAGGAGAAATTAGACCACAAAACTTGTTGTGCGAGTTCTCCTGAATACGTCGATACCCAATATGTGAGGGTAAACCACTGTTTGGGCGCACCGCAGAGCTTGGAAGTGAAGGAGCGCCGTTTTGCTTTTTCAATGTTGAATTGGCTGGAATTGAGATTGGACGCCATGTCGCGTTTGGAGAGCCCCTGATGTGCCTAAACAGTGGAAACCCCCCACAAGTGACACCATTTTGGAAACTAGACCCCTTAAGGAACTTATCTAGATGTGTGGCGAGCACTTTGAACCCCCATGTGCTTCACAGAAGTTTATAACGTAGAGCCGTGAAAAAAAAAATTGCATTTTTTCTACAAAAATGATCTTTTTGCCCACAAATTTTTATTTTCACAAGGGTAACAGGAGAAATTAGACCACTAAAGTTGTTGTGCAATTTCTCCTGAGTACGTCGATACCCAATATGTGGGGGTAAACCACTGTTTGGGCGCACCGCAGAGCTTGGAAGAGAAAGAGTGCCGTTTTACTTTTTCAATGTAGAATTGGCTGGAATTGAGATCGGACGCCATGTCGCGTTTGGAGAGCCCCTGCTGTGCCTAAACAGTAGAAATCCCCCACAAGTGACCCCATTTTGGAAACTAGACCCCCCATGGAACTTATCTAGATGTGTGGTGAGAACCTTGAATGCCCAAGTGCTTCACAGAAGTTTATAATGCAGAGCCGTGAAAATAAAAAATATTTTTTTTTCCACAAAAAAGATTTTTTAGCCACCAAATTTTTATTTTCACAAGGGTAACAAGAGAAATTGGACCCCAAAAGTTGTTGTCCAATTTGTCCTGAGTATGCTGGTACCCCATATGTGGGGGTAAACCACTGTTTGGGCGCACGGCAGAGCTCGGAAGGAAGGAGCGCCGTTTTGGAATGCAGACTTTGATAGAATGGTCTGCGGGTATTATGTTGCGTTTGCAGAGCCCCTGATGTACCTAACCAGTAGAAACCCTCCACAAGTGACCCAATTTTGGAAACTAGACCCCCCAAGGAACTTATCTAGATGTGTGGTGAGAACTTTGAATGCCCAAGTGCTTCACAGAAGTTTAGAATGCAGAGTCGTGAAAATAAAAAATATTTTTTTTTCCACAAAAAAGATATTGTAGCCCCCAAGTTTTTATTTTCACAAGGGTAACAGGAGAAATTGGACTGCAATAGTTGTTGTCCAATTTATCCCGAGTACGCTGATGCGCCATATGTGGGGGTAAACCACTGTTTGGGCGCACGGCAGAGCTCGGAAGGGAAGGAGCGCCTTTTTGGAATGCAGACTTTGATAGAATGGTCTGTGGGCATTATGTTGCGATTGCAGAGCCCCTGATGTACCTAAACTGTAGTAACCCCCCACAAGTGACCCCATTTTGGAAACTAGACCCCCCAAGGAACTTATCTAGATGTGTGGTGAGAACTTTGAATGCCCAAGTGCCTCACAGAAGTTTAGAATGCAGAGTCGTGAAAATAAAAAATATTTTTTTTTCCACAAAAAAGATATTGTAGCCCCCAAGTTTTTATTTTCACAAGGGTAACAGGAGAAATTGGACTGCAATAGTTGTTGTCCAATTTATCCCGAGTACGCTGATGCCCCATATGTGGGGGTAAACCACTGTTTGGGCGCACGGCAGAGCTCGGAAGGGAAGGAGCGCCTTTTTGGAATGCAGACTTTGATAGAATGGTCTGTGGGCATTATGTTGCGATTGCAGAGCCCCTGATGTACCTAAACTGTAGTAACCCCCCACAAGTGACCCCATTTTGGAAACTAGACCCCCCAAGGAACTTATCTAGATGTGTGGTGAGAACTTTGAATGCCCAAGTGCTTCACAGAAGTTTAGAATGCAGAGTCGTGAAAATAAAAAATATTTTTTTTTTCACAAAAAAGATTTTGTAGCCCCCAAGTTTTTATTTTCACAAGGGTAACAAGAGAAATTGGACCCCAGAAGTTGTTGTCCAATTTATCCCGAGTACGCTGATGCCCCATATGTGGGGGTAACCCACTGTTTGGGCGCACGGCAGAGCTCAGAAGGGAGGGAGCACCATTTGACTTTTTGAGCGCAAAATTGGCTGTCGTGTTTGGAGACCCCCTGATGTACCTAAACAGTGGAAACCCCCCAATTCTAGCTCCAACCCTAACCCCAACACACCCCTAACCCTAATCCCAACCTCATCCATAATCCTAATCACTAACCCTAACCATAATCACAACCCTTACCCCAAAACAACCCTAATGTCAACCCTAACCATAACCCTAATCAAAACCCTAAATCCAACACACCCCTAATCCTAATCTCAACCCTAACCTCAAACCTAACCCTAATCCCAATACACCCCTAATCACAACCCTAACCTTAACCCTAATCCCAAACCTAACCCTAATCCCAAGCGTAACCCTAATGCCAACCCTAACCCTAATACCAACCCTAATCCAAACCCTAACCCTAATCCCAGCTCTAACCCTAACTTTAGCCCCAACCCTAGCCCTAACTTTAGCCCCAACCCTAACCCTAGCCCTAGGGCTACTTTCACACTTGCGTCGTTTGGCATTCCGTCGCAATCCGTCGTTTTGGACAAGAAACGGATCCTGCAAATGTGCCCGCAGGATGCGTTTTTTGCCCATAGACTTCTATTACCGACGGATCGTGACGGATGGCCACACGTCGCGTCCGTCGTGCACTGGATCAGTTGTGTTTTGGCGGAGCGTCGGCACAAAAAAACGTTCAATGAAACGTTTTTTTGTACGTCGCATCCGCCATTTCTGACCGCGCATGCGTGGCCGTAACTCCGCCCCCTCCTCCCCAGGACATAGATTGGGCAGCGGATGTGTTGAAAAACTACAGCTGCTGCCCACGTTGTGCACAATTTTCACAACGTGCGTCGGTATGTCGGGCCGACGCATTGCGACGGCCCCGTACCGACGTAAGTGTGAAAGAAGCCTAACCCTAAGTTTAGCCCTAACCCTAAATTTAGCCCCAACCCTAACCCTAAATTTAGCCCCAACCCTAGCCCTACCCCTAACCCTACCCCTAACCCTACCCCTAACCCTAACCCTAACCCTACCCCTACCCCTAACCCTACCCCTAACCCTACCCCTACCCCTAACCCTACCCCTAACCCTACCCCTAACCCTAACCCTACCCCTACCCCTAACCCTACCCTAACCCTACCCCTAACCCTAACCCTACCCCTAACCCTACCCCTAACCCTACCCCTAACCCTAACCCTACCCCTAACCCTAATTTTAGCCCCAACTGCTGTTCTCCTGCCGGCCGGCAAATGGAGACAGATGGCGGGCGCACTGGGCATGCGTCCGCCATGTTCTGCTGCCGGCGGCCAGGAGGAGCAGCAAGAGGATCCAGGGACCTAGGTGAGTATGCTAGGGTCCCCGAATCCCCCTATTTCTCTGTCCTCTGATGTGCGATCACATCAGAGGACAGAGAATTACACTTTACTTTTTTTTTTTTTTTTTCGCGGTCGCCGGTAAACAGTTAATTACCGGCGATCGCAAAACAGGGGTCGGTAGTACCGACCCCGATCATGCTCTTTGGGGTCTCGGCTACCCCCGGCAGCCGAGACCCCAAAGATTCTCCCGGTGCCGGCCGGCGGGCGCACTGCGCATGCGCCCGCCATTTTGAAGATGGCGGCGCCCACCGGGAGACACGAGGAGCATCGGGGGAGCTAGGTGAGTATTGGGGGGCCACCTGGGACCCCTTTTCTCTGTCCTCCGATGTGCGATCACATCGGGGGACAGAGAAATTAAAAAGATCTTTTTTTTTTGCGATCGCCGGTAAACGGTTAATTACCGGCGATCGCAAATGCGGGGTGGGTTAAAAACCCCTCGAATCATGTTCTCTGGGGTCTCGGCTACCCTCGGCAGCCGAGACCCCGGAGAAAATCGGCCTCTGGGGGGCGCTATGGACTTTTTCCACAGCGCCGTTAATTAACGGCGCTGTGGTTTAAGTACCCTTAGCGGCCGCCGTTAAAAGGCGTATCGGCGGTCGCTAAGGGGTTTTAATCTCTATAAACAGGTCTGGCAATTGCTGGGTGTGACTGGTGACATTGAACTTGATTTTATATTTAGTTTGGTTAATTGGTTGATTTAATAGATAAAGGGGTAATAACTTTATTATATTGGACAAGATATGCCTGAACTGCATTTTTCCTACAAAACATAAAATAATAGTATATACAGTTAGGGCCAGAAATATTTGGACAGTGACACAAGTTTTGTTATTTTAGCTGTTTACAAAAACATGTTCAGAAATACAATTATATATATAATATGGGCTGAATGCTGCAAAGTTGATTGGACGGCGCTTCATTGGGCTGAAAGGTGGCAGATGAGGTTTAACAATGATAAATGTAAGGTTATACACATGGGAAGAGGGAATCAATATCACCATTACACACTGAACGGGAAACCACTGGGTAAATCTGACAGGGAGAAGGACTTGGGGATCCTAGTTAATGATAAACTTACCTGTAGCAGCCAGTGCCAGGCAGCAGCTGCCAAGGCAAACAGGATCATGGGGTGCATTAAAAGAGGTCTGGATACACATGATGAGAGCATTATACTGCCTCTGTACAAATCCCTAGTTAGACCGCACATGGAGTACTGTGTCCAGTTTTGGGCACCGGTGCTCAGGAAGGATATAATGGAACTAGAGAGAGTACAAAGGAGGGCAACAAAATTAATAAAGGGGATGGGAGAACTACAATACCCAGATAGATTAGCGAAATTAGGATTATTTAGTCTAGAAAAAAGACGACTGAGGGGCGATCTAATAACCATGTATAAGTATATAAGGGGACAATACAAATATCTCGCTGAGGATCTGTTTATACCAAGGAAGGTGACGGGCACAAGGGGGCATTCTTTGCGTCTGGAGGAGAGAAGGTTTTTCCACCAACATAGAAGAGGATTCTTTACTGTTAGGGCAGTGAGAATCTGGAATTGCTTGCCTGAGGAGGTGGTGATGGCGAACTCAGTCGAGGGGTTCAAGAGATGCCTGGATGTCTTCCTGGAGCAGAACAATATTGTATCATACAATTATTAGGTTCTGTAGAAGGACGTAGATCTGGGTATTTATTATGATGGAATATAGGCTGAACTGGATGGACAAATGTCTTTTTTCGGCCTTACTAACTATGTTACTATGTTACTATGTTCATAGTACAGATGGACAATGACCCCAAGCATACAGCCAAAGCTACCCAGGAGTTCATGAGTGCCAAAAAGTGGAACATTCTGCAATGGCCAAGTCAATCTCCAGATCTAAACCCAATTGAGCATGCATTTCACTTGCTCAAATCCAGACTTAAGACGGAAAGACCCACAAACAAGCAAGACCTGAAGGCTGCAGCTGTAAAGGCCTGGCAAAGCATTAAGAAGGAGGAAACCCAGCGTTTGGTGATGTCCATGGGTTCCAGACTTAAGGCAGTGATTGCCTCCAAAGGATTTGCAACAAAATATTGAAAATAAAAATATTTTGTTTGGGTTATGTTTATTTGTCCAATTACTTTTGACCTCCTAAAATGTGGAGTGTTTGTAAAGAAATGTGTACAATTCCTACATTTTCTATCAGATATTTTTGTTCAACCCTTCAAATTAAACGTTACAATCTGCACTTGAATTCTGTTGTAGAGGTTTCATTTCAAATCCAATGTGGTGGCATGCAGAGCCCAACTCGCGAAAATTGTGTCACTGTCCAAATATTTCTGGCCCTAACTGTACTTGAATTATGTTTATCTAAGACTGTAGATTGATAATATTAACAAAATTAAATTATGTCAAAATAAACAGTAAGAAACTGGGAAGGGAAATAGAACTGTATGTGACGCGCCCACAGGGCAGTGGGGTACTTGGTACCGGGTCCTGAGTTCACAGGGGGATGTAACGGTGGCTGCGACTCGGTCCGTGGCCCTGGGCATCAACGTTAAAAGGGAAAGGTCTTTAAAGGGAATAAAGTTTATGTTCCTGACGCCACCTGTGATATTCAGTCAGTGGGGACCGACGCTGCTTTAAGGGGTCCTCTGGGGTGATGTTATGGCAGCTCGATGGTATACTGTTATGGCTGGCAATCAGGCAACACAGCGTGCGGTAATCAGCGCACATACAGAGATCTGGCAATAACCAAAAACAATAGGACGAGCTCTGAGACGTGGAATCTCTGTAGACTGCAGTACCTGATCTATCCTCACACAACTATAAGCAGCAGTGGATTGCGCCTATCACTACCTATGCAACTCGGCACTGCCTGAGGAGCTGACTAGCCTGAAGATAGAAATACAAGCCTGACTTACCTCAGAGAAATACCCCAAAGGAATAGGCAGCCCCCCACATATAATGACTGTTAGCAAGATGAAAAGACAAACGTAGGAATGAAATAGATTCAGCAAAGTGAGGCCCGATATTCTAGACAGAGCGAGGATAGCAAAGAGAACTATGCAGTCTACAAAAAACCCTAAAACGAAAACCACGCAAAGGGGCAAAAAGACCCACCGTGCCGAACTAACAGCACGGCGGTGCACCCCTTTGCTTCTCAGAGCTTCCAGCAAAAGTTAATAGCAAGCTGGACAGAAAAAACAGAAAACAAACTAGAAGCATTTATCTAGCAGAGCAGCAGGCCCAAGGAAAGATGCAGTAGCTCAGATCCAACACTGGAACATTGACAAGGAGCAAGGAAGACAGACTCAGGTGGAGCTAAATAGCAAGGCAGCCAACGAGCTCACCAAAACACCTGAGGGAGGAAGCCCAGAGACTGCAATACCACTTGTGACCACAGAAGTGAACTCAGCCACAGAATTCACAACAGTACCCCCCCCTTGAGGAGGGGTCACCGAACCCTCACCAGAACCCCCAGGCCGACCAGGATGAGCCACATGAAAGGCACGAACAAGATCTGGGGCATGGACATCAGAGGCAAAAACCCAGGAATTATCTTCCTGAGCATAACCCTTCCATTTGACCAGATACTGCAGTTTCCGTCTAGAGACACGAGAATCCAAAATCTTCTCCACAATATACTCCAATTCCCCCTCCACCAAAACAGGGGCAGGAGGCTCCACAGATGGAACCATAGGTGCCACGTATCTCCTCAACAACGACCTATGGAATACATTATGTATGGAAAAGGAGTCTGGGAGGGTCAGACGAAAAGACACCGGATTGAGAATCTCAGAAATCCTATACGGACCAATAAAACGAGGTTTAAATTTAGGAGAGGAAACCTTCATAGGAATATGACGAGAAGATAACCAAACCAGATCCCCAACACGAAGTCGGGGTCCCACACGGCGTCTGCGATTAGCGAAAAGCTGAGCCTTCTCCTGGGACAAGGTCAAATTGTCCACTACCTGAGTCCAGATCTGCTGCAACCTGTCCACCACAGAATCCACACCAGGACAGTCCGAAGACTCAACCTGTCCTGAAGAGAAACGAGGATGGAACCCAGAATTGCAGAAAAATGGAGAGACCAAGGTAGCCGAGCTGGCCCGATTATTAAGGGCGAACTCAGCCAACGGCAAAAATGACACCCAATCATCCTGGTCAGCGGAAACAAAACATCTCAGATATGTTTCCAAGGTCTGATTGGTTCGTTCGGTCTGGCCATTAGTCTGAGGATGGAAGGCCGAGGAGAAAGATAGGTCAATGCCCATCCTACCACAAAAGGCTCGCCAGAACCTCGAGACAAACTGGGAACCTCTGTCAGAAACAATATTCTCAGGAATGCCATGTAAACGAACCACATGCTGGAAGAACAAAGGCACCAAATCAGAGGAGGAAGGCAATTTAACCAAGGGCACCAGATGGACCATTTTAGAAAAGCGATCACAGACCACCCAAATGACCGACATTTTTTGAGAAACGGGAAGGTCAGAAATGAAATCCATCGAAATATGTGTCCAAGGCCTCTTCGGGACCGGCAAGGGCAAAAGCAACCCACTGGCACGTGAACAGCAGGGCTTAGCCCTAGCACAAATTCCACAGGACTGCACAAAAGCACGCACATCCCGTGACAGAGACGGCCACCAGAAGGATCTAGCAACCAACTCCCTGGTACCAAAGATTCCTGGATGACCGGCCAGCACCGAACAATGAAGTTCAGAGATAACTTTACTAGTCCACCTATCAGGGACGAACAGTTTCTCGGCCGGACAACGATCAGGTTTATTAGCCTGAAATTTCTGCAACACTCTCCGCAAATCAGGGGAGATGGCAGACACAATGACTCCTTCCTTGAGGATACTCGCCGGCTCAGATAACCCCGGAGAGTCGGGCACAAAACTCCTAGACAGAGCATCCGCCTTCACATTTTTAGAGCCCGGAAGGTATGAAATCACAAAATCAAAACGAGCAAAAAATAACGACCAACGGGCCTGTCTAGGATTCAAGCGCTTGGCAGACTCAAGATAAGTAAGGTTCTTATGATCAGTCAAAACCACCACGCGATGCTTAGCACCCTCAAGCCAATGACGCCACTCCTCGAATGCCCACTTCATGGCCAGCAACTCTCGGTTGCCCACATCATAATTACGCTCAGCAACAGAAAATTTCCTGGAAAAGAAAGCACATGGTTTGAACACTGAGCAACCAGAACCTCTCTGTGACAAAACCGCCCCTGCACCAATCTCAGAAGCATCAACCTCGACCTGGAACGGAAGAGAAACATCAGGTTGACACAACACAGGGGCACAGCAAAAACGACGCTTCAACTCCTGAAAAGCTTCCACGGCAGCAGAAGACCAATTAACCAAATCAGCACCCTTCTTGGTCAAATCGGTCAATGGTCTGGCAATGCTAGAAAAATTACAGATGAAGCGACGATAAAAATTAGCAAAGCCCAGGAATTTCTGCAGACTTTTTAGAGATGTCGGCTGAGTCCAATCCTGGATGGCCTGAACCTTAACCGGATCCATCTCGATAGTAGAAGGGGAAAAGATGAACCCCAAAAATGAAACTTTCTGCACACCGAAGAGACACTTTGATCCCTTCACGAACAAGGAATTAGCACGCAGTACCTGGAAAACCATTCTGACTTGCTTCACATGAGACTCCCAATCATCTGAGAAGATCAAAATGTCATCCAAGTAAACAATCAAGAATTTATCCAGATACTCACGGAAAATGTCATGCATAAAAGACTGAAAAACAGATGGAGCATTGGCAAGTCCGAACGGCATCACCAGATACTCAAAATGACCCTCGGGCGTATTAAATGCCGTTTTCCATTCATCTCCCTGCCTGATTCTCACCAGATTATACGCACCACGAAGATCAATCTTAGTAAACCAACTAGCCCCCTTAATCCGAGCAAACAAGTCAGAAATCAATGGCAAGGGATACTGAAACTTAACAGTGATCTTATTAAGAAGGCGGTAATCAATACACGGTCTTAGCGAACCATCCTTCTTGGCTACAAAAAAGAACCCTGCTCCCAATGGTGACGACGATGGGCGAATATGTCCCTTCTCCAGGGACTCCTTCACATAACTGCGCATAGCGGTGTGTTCAGGTACGGACAAATTAAATAAACGACCCTTAGGGAATTTACTACCAGGAATCAAATCGATAGCACAATCACAATTCCTATGCGGAGGTAGGGCATCAGACTTGGACTCTTCAAATACATCCTGAAAGTCCGACAAGAACTCTGGGATGTCAGAAGGAATGGATGACGAAATAGACAAAAATGGAACATCACCATGTACTCCCTGACAACCCCAGCTGGTTACCGACATAGAGTTCCAATCCAATACTGGATTATGGGTTTGTAGCCATGGCAACCCCAACACGACCACATCATGCAAATTATGCAGTACCAGAAAGCGAATAACTTCCTGATGTGCAGGAGCCATGCACATGGTCAGCTGGGCCCAGTACTGAGGCTTATTCTTGGCCAAAGGTGTAGCATCAATTCCTCTCAACGGAATAGGACACCGCAAAGGCTCCAAGAAAAATCCACAACGTTTAGCATAATCCAAATCCATCAGATTCAGGGCAGCGCCTGAATCCACAAACGCCATGACAGAATACGATGACAAAGAGCACATTAAGGTAATGGACAAAAGGAATTTGGACTGTACAATACCAATAACGGCAGAGCTATCGAACCGCCTAGTGCGTTTAGGACAATTAGAAATAGCATGAGTAGAATCACCACAATAGAAACACAGTCTGTTCAGACGTCTGTGTTCTTGCCGTTCTACTTTAGTCATAGTCCTGTCGCACTGCATAGGCTCAGGTTTACTCTCAGACAATACCGCCAGATGGTGCACAGATTTACGCTCGCGCAAGCGACGACCGATCTGAATGGCCAAGGACATAGACTCATTCAAACCAGCAGGCATAGGAAATCCCACCATTACATCCTTAAGAGCTTCAGAGAGACCCTTTCTGAACAAAGCCGCTAGTGCAGATTCATTCCACAGAGTGAGTACTGACCACTTCCTAAATTTCTGACAATATACTTCTACATCATCCTGACCCTGGCATAAAGCCAGCAGACTTTTCTCAGCCTGATCCACTGAATTAGGCTCATCGTAAAGCAATCCCAGCGCCTGGAAAAATGCATCAACATTACTCAATGCAGAATCTCCTGGTGCAAGAGAAAACGCCCAGTCCTGTGGGTCGCCGCGCAAAAAAGAAATAATAATCAAAACCTGTTGAATAGGATTACCAGAAGAATGAGGTTTCAAGGCCAAAAATAGCTTACAATTATTTCTGAAGCTCAGGAACTTAGTTCTGTCACCAAAAAACAAATCAGGAATCGGAATTCTTGGTTCTAGCATCGATTTCTGATCAATAGTATCTTGAATCTTTTGTACATTTACAACGAGATTATCCATTGAGGAGCACAGAGCCTGAATATCCATGTCCACAGCTGTGTCCTGAAGCACTCTAATGTCTAGGGGAAAAAAAAGACTGAAGACAGAGCTAAGAAAGAGAAAAAAAAATGATGTCAGGATTTCTTTTTTCCCTCTATTGGGAATCATTGGTGTGGCTCCTTGTACTGTTATGGCTGGCAATCAGGCAACACAGCGTGCGGTAATCAGCGCACATACAGAGATCTGGCAATAACCAAAAACAATAGGACAAGCTCTGAGACGTGGAATCTCTGTAGACTGCAGTACCTAATCTATCCTCACACAACTATAAGCAGCAGTGGATTGCGCCTATCACTACCTATGCAACTCGGCACTGCCTGAGGAGCTGACTAGCCTGAAGATAGAAATACAAGCCTGACTTACCTCAGAGAAATACCCCAAAGGAATAGGCAGCCCCCCACATATAATGACT
This sequence comes from Ranitomeya imitator, assembly GCF_032444005.1. NCBI lineage: Eukaryota > Metazoa > Chordata > Amphibia > Anura > Dendrobatidae > Ranitomeya > Ranitomeya imitator. Next base: position 668,231,562 of record NC_091282.1, read on the forward strand.
GTTAGCAAGATGAAAAGACAAACGTAGGAATGAAATAGATTCAGCAAAGTGAGGCCCGATATTCTAGACAGAGCGAGGATAGCAAAGAGAACTATGCAGTCTACAAAAAACCCTAAAACGAAAACCACGCAAAGGGGCAAAAAGACCCACCGTGCCGAACTAACAGCACGGCGGTGCACCCCTTTGCTTCTCAGAGCAAAAGTTAATAGCAAGCTGGACAGAAAAAACAGAAAACAAACTAGAAGCACTTATCTAGCAGAGCAGCAGGCCCAAGGGAAGATGCAGTAGCTCAGATCCAACACTGGAACATTGACAAGGAGCAAGGAAGACAGACTCAGGTGGAGCTAAATAGCAAGGCAGCCAACGAGCTCACCAAAACACCTGAGGGAGGAAGCCCAGAGACTGCAATACCACTTGTGACCACAGAAGTGAACTCAGCCACAGAATTCACAACAGTATACCTTCCCACAGGTGAAGTATATCCCCAGGGCTCCCGGTGTGTAGATGGAAGATGGTGAGAGGTGCAATGAAGAACGAGGACACAGGTTTGCAGGCTCTTTACCTTCTTTACTGAAGTCTTCAGGCAGCCACAGTCCAGGGCACCAGATCACAGCGCAGGCAGGATCCGGCCAACTTGGAGGCAAGTTAAGAGTCCCCTTACCTAGGTGGAAATCAAAGTCTTCCTCTAGCGCCATTGTGTTGTAGTCCCCTACTGCCTAGGGCTTCAAGTAAGGTCCTCACAGGTGTTCTATTGTTCTCTCTGTCCCCCATATAGGATAGGACACGACCCGTATGACTGGTGACTTGAGGCGGTTTATAGGGATTGTAGCATGCCCCAGCCTTGAAGGGTGTCACCGTGCCTCCTGGGTACTAAGGCGGACAGGTAACGTGGAGTTCAGCTGTCCTGTCGGTCTCTGATGTAAGTCGTAGAGGGCCTTACGATTCTCGGTGTTCCGGCTACCGCTTTCTGCTTCTCAAAAGGAGGTAGCCTGCTCTGCTCAGGGCTGGTCTCCCCCTGGTATCCTCTCCTGTGCTTTGCTCTCCTGCACGTTCACTGCAATGTATTCGGCTTTCTGGATGTCTCTTTTCGGGAACTGCTGCACTGCGGCTACACAGCTCCGTAAACCCTCTTCTGCCTCAGACTGATCCAGTCTGCGTCCTGGCAAGAACTGACTAACTTTCCCTACAGACTACCATATATATATGGGGAATCACTTAGTAAATAGGATCAAAAGGTCCCCCTGGTGGCCTGGAGTGTGAATGTGTTGCATGCTTGTGTTACCTAGTTACAGTTATCCCTTCTTGCCTTCAAGCGTAATATCACTCTCCCCGTGAGGAAAGCAATGCTACTGTGACGACCAGGACCCTGGGGCGCCACATACAGTATGTCCTGTGGCCAGTGGTGTCCAGCAGCACTAGCCGAACTCATGGTAGAGGAGTGCGGTAGATGAAATGATGTCAGACTGCACGCACACACGGGGTGCTGATTCATAATGTCAGCACAGCCCAGTGTAAGCATCTGGAAATAGAAATGCCAAGTGTTAGAAATTCTTATGTGTAGGTGTCAAACTTCCCTTCATCTTTAGGTTCATTACATCCTCTTGTCTTTCATCTCTAAAACTGGAAATGTTAAAACGTGCTTCTGCTTTTTTTGTCTTCATCTTCGCCCTTTCTCTGACTTCTGAGCTCTCTTCCGGACTGACTTTACAATTCTAATGTAATGCTAAAAACACAGAAGAGAAGACCACTAGTGGTCATTAAAGAATTATTGGCATCTTCATAGATTGATATTGTTGGATAGGGCTTGTAGAATTAAACACTTTTGAAATTTACTATTTATTAAAATTTGCAGCCGTTCTCAAGCTACTAACCATTTTCTATTGTTTACAGCTCATTGCCTATGACACCGACCACCGCTGCTATCCAGCTTGCAATACATTTGGGACTAGGAAAAGACAGTGCTCTCCAGCTTCAAAACAGTGCTTACAAGCCCAATGGAAATGAGTAGAACTGCGCATGTTCTACCATCTAGGCGACGTGGTCGGTCTCCAAGGCAACAATCTGTAAATAAAAAAAGAAAAGCGTTAATATCTCAAAAACGGCTGAAAACTTTAGCAGTAAATTGCAAAATTGCTTGTATCTTACAATACCAATCTATGAAGATGGGAATAATCCTTTAAAAGAATTATCGTAAGAGTAAGTGTTTAGGAAGTTAAGGATCTAACCCTTGATTGACAGTGAAGGGCAAAAACAGTGACAAGAAGAAGAACTGTTGAGGTTCAGGGAACCATGAGCAGACCCTAGAAACAGATGACTAGTAACAGGAGAAGTGCCAAGGTCCTAGAGGTGGTCTGGAAGTGGAGAGACAACACCCTAGAAATAAGGATTGATGAAGTGGATGGCTATAAGTTTCTGTGACATTCAAGTGTTGAGTAGGACAAAACCGGCAAAAAATCAAAAACAAGTTATGAAGAAGAGGCAAGATAATGATTTGTCCTGTTTTATATCCCACAGCTAGGATCACCTTACATATTTGTCGTAACCAAGTACAGATCCCTGTATTCATCCGACTGACACTTTTGGAACTTCTCGAAGTCATCACGCACACAAACAATTCCTCTGTGGGCCACGATGGATCTTTATTTTTGCCAGCATTGCCATATCAGGGATTGTTATTTGTGAAATGAGATGAAGTTATTGTTAGGACTGGCGGAACGCACCAAGAGAGATGATATAGATGCGTTCGCAGTCCGGGGTCCACCGTGCAGGTGAAACCTGCTGCTAGGAAATGACAGACAATATGGCGGTATTCAAAAGTATACACGCGTGGGTTAAACCTCACCCAGCGTGAAGAAAGTGATCCTGTTGCATCACAGGACCGCGGTACCGCACATAGAGCGCGAGCAAGTGGTCAGCGAACTAAACCCCAACAGGGATTGTAGTCCGATTAGACCCTTGCTGGCACTACACCGCAACTGGGTGTGAAAGGAATATATAATTAAGGCACCGAAGTGCGAACTGTGCCGTGCTGGCAGGCACCACTAAGCACCCAGACGTGGGTCAGGAAGCGCACACTGGCGCGTGGCACCGCACTGGCGGTCACAGCAGTAGACGCTGACACGTGTGTGACACGTTGAGTGATAAGTCGGGCGCTAGATAGCAGCCATACTCCATACGCGAACAATCATACAATAGGGTAGGGGTATTTAAAGAACGACTTGCACTCACAACAAACACACGTATTAAATTGTACACTAGCGCATGGCCGTGCGGTCATGCGCAGTTTATATAGTTGCAGGACAGGAAGCGGCCACAGAAACTTTGCCCTTCCAAGACCTGCCAAGAGGACCAATAGAATGCGCTGCAGAGTCTGAGCACATGACCCTCGATCTCCAACGGGAGATCTTGCCCTGGGCATGCTCAGTGTGCGCAGACAAGGACTTAGTCCCAGAGAAGTCCACTCGCTGCTGACCAGTATAGGCTTTACAGGCAGAAGCTGGAGAAGCAGCAGTAACTCTTCTCACAGAGTCAGACTGAGCGAGACGCTGGGATCGACGTCCCTGCTGAGCAGGCTCCACTGTGGCTGGAGGAGAATGGGAGACCGCAGCGGAGACGGATCGAGATTCCCCCTGTGCAGCAGAGGAAACTCGACTCCTAACAGTTATGAACGCCATTTTATTCACCGTCTAGTCTACTGAAAAATGGAACTAGTTTCAGGAGGCGGGGAGATTATCAAACAGGGTCAGGTCTGGATTTTTTTTAAATTTCACAGTGAGGGATAAATAATGTGAGATTTAAAAATTTCAAATTTAAAGTGTTAATGTGGTTTCAGGAGAACTTGCAGCAGAATGCCTGTGTCTTCCTCTAGCTCCACCCCCTCCATAGAACTTTCTGAGCACCAACTGCCACCTCCTATCCCAGTAATGGGGAAGTCAGTATTCACTGAAGACAGGTTTTATCTATGAATTGTGAATATTAAGAATGAAAGATCAATTCAGGAGGAAAAAAAAGCAGATTTATCAGATGAGATACATTACAATGTTTCTTATGGTCATGTGTACTATTGATGTAGGAAAAATAATATAAAAGGTTACTTTTTAATGGGGATATGTCATCAGATTCATACTGCTTGATTCACGGTCGGCATAAATCAGACACTGGCTGTACGATTGCAACCAGGCATGTATTATTCTGAAATGCTGTTGGGTAAACACTTTGAAAAGCAGGACAGGGTCCCCGGCCATCGTCTTCCATCCCAAATCCCCTTGTCATTAGGTTTCTCTCTATGTGTTCTATGGCAATAAGTTCCCCCTCTCTTACTGAGTTCAGGTTGTAGGGGAAACTGATTGGGTTGCGGAGGGAAAGGCTGCCATATTTAGAGTTAGTTTGGACCACAGCAGTTAGGAGTTTCAGCATGCTCGGACTGGAACACAGGAGAACAGGTAAATCTCCCGGTGGGCCCCCCATACTCTTACATGGGAAGTACTGTAGTTGGCACAGATACAGAAAGGTGATACAGAGAGCAGTAACATTTCAGCATCCATTTAAAGGGACTCTGTCACCTGAATTTGGAGGGAACAATTTTCAGCCATAGGGGCGGGGTTTTCGGGTGTTTGATTCACCCTTTCCTTACCCGCCGGCTGCATGCTGGGTGCAATATTGGATTGAAGTTCATTCTCTGTCCTCCATAGTACACGCCTGCGCAAGGCAGGACTCGAGACCGGAGCGTGCGACTGCATAGAAATACAAGCAGCTGCACTGGCAAGAACCTTAGCCCACTCCATACATACATGCGTGTCTGAGGTCACTTATGCAGGTAAGGAGTTAACCCCTTTTTGACATAGGATATATTGGTATGTTATATGTTAGGTGCAGGTGTATGGAATTTATTGTGGAATTGAGGAGTGCAAATAATCCATACATGGCTGGTGCCAACTGCAACATACAGCCAGCACCTACCTCTAACAGCAGCGATCAGAGCCAGCTCCAGTCACTGCTATTTAATCAATTAAATGCCACTGCCAATTGCATCATGGCTTTTCCCTGTGCAAATATATTTATGTTTTTATTTGTTTTTTGGGGGGGATTCCAGGCATCTGTTGAAGTACAATCTATTAACCCCTTCCCAACCTGTGACACAGCATATGCGTCATGAAAGTCGGTGCCAATCCGACCTGTGACGCATATGCAGTGTCACAGAATGATCGCGTCCCTGCAGATCGGGTGAAAGGGTTAACTCCCATTTCACCCGATCTGCAGGGACAGGGGGAGTGGTAGTACAGCCCAGGATGGGTGGCTTCACCCCCCCGTGGCTACGATCGCTCTGATTGACTGTTGAAAGTGAAACTGCCAATCAGAGCGATTTGTAATATTTCACCTATTAAAACTGGTGAAATATTACAATCCAGCCATGGCCGATGCTGAAATATCATCGGCCATGGCTGGAAACACTGGTCTGCACCCCCCACCGCCACCGATCCCCCCCCCCCCAGTCCTCCGATCAGTCCGGTACACAGCTCTGCTCCTCTCCGTCCTCCTGTCCGCTCACCCCCATGCTCCAATCCTACCCCCGTGCTCCAACCACCCCCCCTGCACTCCGATCCACCCCCCCTGCACTCCGATCCACCCCCCCTGCACTCTGATTCATCCCCTGGTGCTCCAATCCACCCCCCCGTGCTCCGATCCACCCCCCGTGCTCCGATCCACCCCCCGTGCTCCGATCCACCCCCCGTGCTCCGATCCACCCCCCGTGCTCCGATCCACCCCCCGTGCTCCGATCCACCCCCCCCCCCCCGTGCTCCCCCCCACCCCATCATACTTACCGAGCCTCCCGTGGTCCGTCCGTCTTCTTTCCTGGGCGCCGCCATCTTCCAAAATCTGCCGGCCTATCTGTGACCTATCACAGTGATCAAAATAAAAAAAATACTAAATGACCCCCCCTTTGTCACCCCCATAGGTAGGGACAATAATAAAATAAAGAATTTTTTTTTTCTTCCACTAAGGTTGGGGTAAGAACTAGGGTTAGGGTTAGGGTTTCAGTATGTGCACACGTATTCTGGTCCTCTGCGGATTTTTCCGCAGCGGATTTGATAAATCCGCAGTGCTAAACCGCTGCGGATTTATCGCGGATTTACCGCGGTTTTTCTGCACATTTCGCTGCGGTTTTTCAACTGCAGTTTACTATTGGAGCAGTTGTAAAACTGCTGCGGAATCCGCAGAAAGAAGTGACATGCTGCAGAATGTAAACCGCTGCGTTTCCGTGCAGTTTTTCCGCAGCATGTATACAGCGATTTTTGTTTCCCATAGGTTTACATTGAACTGTAAACTCATGGCACATAGCCTTAGGGTTAGGGTTGGAATTAGGGTTGTGGTTAGGTTTGTGATTAGGGTTATGGCTACAGTTGGGATTAGGGTTAAGGGTGTGTTGGGGTTAGTGTTGGAGGTAGAATTGAGGGGTTTCCACTGTTTAGGCACATCAGGGGTCTCCAAACGCAACATGGCGCCACCATTGATTCCAGCCAATCTTGTATTCAAAAAGTCAAATGGTGCTCCCTCACTTCCGAGCACCGACGTGCGCCCAAACAGTGGTTTACCCCCACATATGGGGTACCAGCATACTCAGGACAAACTGCACAACAATTATTGGGGTCCAATTTATCCTGTTACCCTTGTGAAAATAAAAAATTGCTTGCTAAAACATCACTTTTGAGGAAAGAAAAATGATTTTTTATTTTCACGGCTCTGCGTTGTAAACGTCTGTGAAGCACTTGGGGGTTCAAAGTGCTCACCACATATCTAGATAAGTTCCTTGGGGGGTCTAGTTTCCAAAATGGGGTCACTTGTGGGGGGTTTCTACTGTTTAGGCACACCAGGGGCTCTGCAAATGCAACGTGACGCCCGCAGACCATTCCATCAAAGTCTGCATTTCAAAAGTCACTACTTCCCTTCTGAGCCCCGACGTGTGCCCAAACAGTGGTTTACCCCCACACATGGGGTATCGGCGTACTCAGGAGAAACTGGACAACAACTTTTGGGGTCCAATTTCTCCTGTAACCCTTGGGAAAATAAAAAATTCTGGGCTAAAAAATTATTTTTGAGGAAAGAAAACGTATTTATTATTTTCACGGCTCTGCGTTATAAACTTCTGTGAAGCACTTGGGGGTTCAAAGTGCTCACCACACATCTAGATAAGTTCCTTTGGGGGTCTAGTTTCCAAAATGGGGTCACTTGTGGGGGGTTTCTACTGTTTAGGCACATCAGGGGCTCTGCAAACGCAACGTGACGCCCGCAGAGCATTCCATCAAAGTCTGCATTTCAAAACATCACTACTTCCCTTCCAAACCCCGACGTGTGCCCAAACAGTGGTTTACCCCCACACATGGGGTATCGGCGTACTCAGGAGAAACTGGACAACAACTTTTACAGTCCAATTCCTCCTGTAACCCTTGGGAAAATAAAAAATTCTGGGCTAAAAAATTATATTGGAGGAAAGAAAACGTATTTATTATTTTCACGGCTCTGTGAAGCACTTGGGGGTTCATAGTGCTCACCACACATCTATATACGTTCCTTTTGGGGTCTAGTTTCCAAAATGAGGTCATTTGTGGGGGATCTCCAATGTTTAGGCACACAGGGGCTCTCCAAACGCGACATGGTGTCCGCTAATGATAGGAGCTAATTTTCCATTTAAAAAGCCAAATGGCATGCCTTCCCTTCTGAGCCCTGCCGTGCGCCCAAACAGTGGTTTACCCCCACATATGGGGTATCAGCGTACTCAGTACAAACTGGACAACAAAATTTGGGGTCCAATTTCTCCTATTACCCTTGGCAAAATAGGAAATTCCAGGCTAAAAAATAATTTTTGATGAAAGAAAAATTATTTTTTATTTTCATGGCTCTGCGTTATAAACTTCTGTGAAGCACCTGGGGGTTTAAAGTGCTCAATATGCATCTAGATAAGTTCTTTGGGGGGTCTAGTTTCCAAAATGAGGTCACTTGTGGGGGAGCTCCAATGTTTAGGCACACAGGGGCTCTCCAAACGCGACATGGTGTCCGCTAACAATTGGAGCTAATTTTCCATTCAAAAAGTCAAATGGCGCACCTTCCCTTCCAAGCCTTACCATGTGCCCAAACAGTGGTTTACCCCCACATGTGAGGTATCAGTGTACTCAGGAGAAATTGCCCAACAAAGTTTAGGAACCATTTTATCATGTTGCCCATGTGAAAATGAAAAAATTGAGGCTAAAAGAATTTTTTTGTGAAAAAAAAGTACTTTTTCATTTTTACGGATCAATTTGTGAAGCACCTGAGGGTTTAAAGTGCTCACTGTGCATCTAGATAAGTTCCTTGGGGTGTCTAGTTTCCAAAATGGGGTCACTTGAGGGGGAGCTCCAATTTTTAGGCACACGGGGGCTCTCCAAACGCAACATGGTGTCCGCTAAAGAGTGGAGCCAATTTTTCATTCAAAAAGTCAAATGGCGCTCCTTCCCTTCCAAGTCCTGCCGTGCGCCCAAACAGTGGTTTACCCCCACATATGAGGTATCAGCGTACTCAGGACAAATTGGACAACAACTTTCGTGGTTCAGTTTCTCTTTTTACCATTGGGAAAATAAAAAAATTGTTGCTAAAAGATCATTTTTGTGACTAAAAAGTTAAATGTTAATTTTTTCCTTCCATGTTGCTTCTGCTGCTGTGAAGCATCTGAAGGGTTAATAAACTTCTTGAATGTGGTTTTGTGCACCTTGAGGGGTGCAGTTTTTAGAATGGTGTCACTTTTGGGTATTTTCAGCCATATAGACCCCTCAAACTGACTTCAAATGTGAGGTGGTCCCTAAAAAAAAATGGTTTTGTAAATTTCGTTGTAAAAATGAGAAATCGCTGGTCAAATTTTAACCCTTATAACTTCCTAGCAAAAAAAAATTTTGTTTCCAAAATTGTGCTGATGTAAAGTAGACATGTGGGAAATGTTATTTATTAACTATTTTGTGTCACATAACTCTCTGGTTTAACAGAATAAAAATTAAAAATGTGAAAATTGCGAAATTGTCAAAATTTTCACCAAATTTCCGTTTTTATCACAAATAAACGCAGAATTTATTGACCTAAATTTACCACTAACACGAAACCCAATATGTCACGAAAAACAATCTCAGAACCGCTAGGATCCGTTGAAGCGTTCCTGAGTTATTACCTCATAAAGGGACACTGGTCAGAATTGCAAAAAACGGCCAGGTCATTAAGGTCAAAATAGGCTGGGTCATGAAGGGGTTAAAAATTAATTAAATGATGTGATAAATGGTGCAAAAAGAAAGGAGAACTGAAGCACCAGAGTTGTGTATTTTTTTTTTTTTGGGGGGGGGTCGCTGCACTAGCCACAAAAAATGCAATAAAAGAAAATTCAGCCAAAATATTATACCGTATGTGCTCCAAAATGGTATCAATAGAAACATCAGCTCAACACATAAAATACAAGATCTTGTACACTTTAATCTACATAAAATAAACCAAAAAAATCACAAATCTCAAAAAATGGTGACACAAATCAAATGTATATTTTTTTTAACAAAACTCCAAATTGATTTAATCAGTCCTGCCCCTAGTGTGTCCAGCATCTCTGCCCCCAGTGTCCAGCATCTCTGCCCCCAGTGTCCAGCATCTCTGCCCCCAGTGTCCAGCATCTCTGCCCCCAGTGTCCAGCATCTCTGCCCCCAGTGTGTCCAGCATCTCTGCCCCCAATGTGTCCAGCATCTCTGCCCCCAATGTGTCCAGCATCTCTGCCCCCAATGTGTCCAGCATCTCTGCCCCCAGTGTCCAGCATCTCTGCCCCCAATGTGTCTAGCATCTCTGCCCCCAATGTGTCCAGCATCTCTGCCCCCAGTTTCCAGCATTCTGGCCCGGGTCCCCCGGATCGCCGCTCTCAATCAAAAAAACAAAAACAAGTTGTTCTCACCTGACCGCGCTACTTCTGCGAAGCTTCCTCCTCGCATCTGAAGCACGCACTCGCCGGCGACTGGCAATGACATCAGATGCCGGCGACGTGCGCGCTGCGGCTGACGTCAGCTGCCAGCCTCCGATTGGCTCGCGGCTGTTAACTATTGATGTGCGGGCCCAATAGCGTTAAACTGCCGCATCGCCGGTAGGGGCCCGGTGAGCAGATGATACGGGGCCCGATGTGGGCCCCCTCTGCCCGCCGGGCCAATACGCCAGTCAGGGCAGTAATGCCACACCACTGGGCCCTGAGCTACTGCCCAGATTGACCTCATTATAATCTGCCCCTGCTTCTGCAGCATGTCACTTCTTTGTGCGGATTCCGCAGCGGTTCACACTTGCTCAATAATAGGAATCCACAGGTGTAAAACTGCAGGTGAAACCCGCAAAAAAATTGCAGTAAATCCACGGTAATTCCACAGGAAATCCGCAGTGCGGATTACCTGCGGATTTAACAAAATCAGTCCGGAAAAATCTGCAGAGTAATCCGCAGCGTATGCACATAGCCTTAGGCTATGTGCACACGTTGCGGAGTTTGCTGCGGATCCGCAGCGGATCTGTAGCTGCGGGTCCGCAGCAGCTTTCCATGCGTTTACAGTACCATGTAATTATATGGAAAACGCAATCCGCAGTGCACATGCTGCGGAAAAAAACACGCGGAAGCGCTGCGGGTTACATTCCGCAGCATGTCAATTCTTTGTGCGGATTCCGCAGCGGTTTACTCCTGCTCCTCAATAGGAATCCGCAGGTGTAACCGCAGGTGGAATCCGCACAAAATCTGCATAAAATCCGCGGTAATTCAGCAGTAAATCCGCAGGTAAAACGCAGTGCCTTTTACCTGCGGATTTATGAAATCCGCCGCGGAAAAATCCGCGGAGCTAAAAAATACGTGTGCACATACCCTTAAAGTTTGCCATAAATCGCACTAACCTGCAGAATCATGTTGCCAGGTCATTGAATACTGTCAAAATAAACTCCTAAAATACAACGGCAAAATTGGTTTTTTTGTTGTTGTTATTTTTATTCAATTCACCCCGCTGTAATTTTTCTTTTTTTTTTCTCTCCATTACATTATACAGTAAAGTGAATGGTATCATTCAAATCTTCAACTCTTGCCATAAAAATACTAAAATAAACAAAACAAGTGATGTAAAAATTTTTAAAAAAAGTTGTGATTCTTGAAAAAAAAAAGCGTAAAATATTAAAAAATAAATAAAAATCTTCTGGTCTTAAAGGGGTTAATAATGAATGTTCTGGGCAAAATGAATAGATGACTAGTGCAGAGTTTGGGGATGGAGCATGACACAGGGGCTCTCCTTCCTTGATGATCCTCTCACCATGCTCCAACCATTCAGACTGATGAGTGTTTCTTCCACTGTAACATTCAGCTTATTAGACGCTCGTTTCTTTTTCTCAGAAGACGAAAAAGTAAGAACTGTGCAAGGGGAAATGTGTGATGTTCCATGTAAACCCGAGAGGAACTTCGGAGCCCTTATATTTTCAACTTGTCCCTTCCTCATGACCAAATCTTTGAGACACTAAAAGAGGAAGCGACTTTTACTTGCTCATTTACCAATCCTACCTTATGGGGGCAGTATAAGAAGGATGTAAAGATGACTTACCACCAGGATTAGCCATGCCTTTGCAGGTGGATAACGTGGACACTGAGCTTTTGTATTTCATTCTGCATTATTCCACATAGCCTGGTGTAAAAATTGCACTTTCTAAAACATTATTGAAAGATCGCTGCTCTGAAGCTTGAAAATTTGTTAACGCTGCTCTCAACTGCAACACAGGCTGTAACTCAGGATCAGTGCAAAATATATTTGCAAATGTACAACACAACCTATGTTATACATCTAGGTATACTTGGCAAAATAGGAAAAACCTTAAAGGGCTTGTCCATATGGCCAGACTAAGGGTCTCCAACCTTTCTTACTTTGAGAGCCAGGTCAGCTCTAAGAGATGCTTGTGAGCCACATTCTATTAGGAGAAAACTTACAAGCCCACCATTGTGGCCCTTTGGAAGTTGGAAATAATTTAATTCCCCTTACAAATTAATAATACTGCAAATTCCCCCTTTATAAAGCAACAATGGCCCAAGTATCCCTAATCAAGCACTTATGACCTGAGTTCCCCTTAAGTAATAATGCCACAATTGCCAACTTAAAAGGAATCAGTCACCAGGTTTTTGCCCCTAATCTAGGAGCAGCATGATGTAGAGACTGTAATGTGTCACTTACTGGGCTGCTTGTGTAGTTTTGATAAAATCAGTTTTATTAGCAGGACATTATCTTTAGAGGACTAGTAAACCTGCTGCCATGTAGTCCTCCAAATTCATAAGCTCTGTATAACCCCACCCCCACCACCGATTGGCTGCTCTCTGTGTACACTGTACATGTGCTACCAATCAGTGGTGTGGGCGGGGTTATACAGAGCTCAGCATTCAGAGCTCTGTAGCAGATGAAACAATAAAACACTGATTGTATCAAAATGACAGGAAGCAGACTAGTAAGTGACACATCGCTGGAATCAGAGTCTCTATCTCTATATAATGCTGCCCACAGATTAGATAGCAAAAACTTGGTGACAGATTCCTTTTAAAGAATGCCTCCTAATAAAGTAATTATAACCCGAGGGTCCCTTTATAAACAAATTATTGCCTGATTGCCACTTAAAGAAATATTGTCCTGAGCGCTCCCACACCAAGAGTTAATGTTCCTTGTGGACACTTAGACAGTTGAGTATGGCACTCAACTCAGAGGACAACTGTGAGCACCACATTAGGGGGCCACGAGGCACTGCTTGGGGACCTGTGCGCTAGAGTATTACTGATCGATGGAAGTCTGTACTTCACAAACCCTGAAAAATAAAGGGGGTAAAAGTGATAATTATTCCTAGAGGAATAGTAAACCTGCTGCCAGGTAGTCCAGCCACATCCCCACCACTGATTGACAACTTTTTGTCTATGCACAGTGTACACAGGAAACCTGTTCCTGTTTCCATAATTGTTCTCTTGTGTCTACAAGACTGGGGAGCTACCCACCACTCCTCTTGGGCTATCTGCACAAAAGCTGTTCTACCCTGTATGCACACATGGATTTTTCCTCTCTGAACCCTGTTCACACAGGTAATATACAGATGATCAGTTTTTTAAATACATCAGATAGGGATTGCATACATTAGTTAGGACTGCTCTGATAAGGGTATACCGTGAAGTTTGGTAGAGCAGCTTAGTATACATTTTTTGCAAAAAACGTATCAACCAAATACCCTGTTTTTTACATCTTTTACTAGCACTTGCGGATTACTGCAACATTTTTTTCAAACTGAGTGTTTTTGGTTTTACTATTCTCTTTTGTGTCTTCAGGTTTCTTGGTGGTGTGTGAACATGATCCTACAGACTTGTTCACTGTGCAAGTAGCCCATGTGTTCCTGTTTCCATAATTGTTCTCTTGTGTCTACAAGACTGGGGAGCTACCCACCACTCCTCTTGGGCTATCTGCACAAAAGCTGTTCTACCCTGTATGCACACATGGATTTTTCCTCTCTGAACCCTGTTCACACAGGTAATATACAGATGATCAGGTTTTTAAATACATCAGATAGGGATTGCATACATTAGTTAGGACTGCTTTGATAAGGGTATACCGTGAAGTTTGGTAGAGCAGCTTAGTATACATTTTTTGCAAAAAACGTATCAACCAAATACCCTGTTTTTTACATCTTTTACTAGCACTTGCGGATTACTGCAACATTTTTTTCAAACTGAGTGTTTTTGGTTTTACTATTCTCTTTTGTGTCTTCAGGTTTCTTGGTGGTGTGTGAACATGATCCTACAGACTTGTTCACTGTGCAAGTAGCCCATGTGTTCCTTGCTCTCAGATAGGGTAGCAAAACTTGGTGACAGATTCCCTTTAACCCCTTTCTGACATCTGACGTACTATCCCATCGAGGTGGTATGGGCCCCTATGACCACCGACGGGATAGTGTTATGACCTGGTGGTTAGGAGCACCCGACACGACCTGATAGTTAAACTCACACAGGACAAGCTCTGGGATGTGGGAGCTCTGCTGACCGCAGGCCCTAATCCTATCACAACAACTAAAATTAGCCGTGGAGCGTTCCTGACTCTCCCTAGACGCCTCTTCACAGCCTAAGAGCTAACTAGCCCTAGAGATAGAAAATAAAGCCTACCTTGCCTCAGAGAAATTCCCCAAAGGAAAAGGCAGCCCCCCACATATATTGACTGTGAGTAAAGATGAAAGTCACAAATGCAGAAATGAAACAGGTTTCAGCAAAGGGAGGCCAGACTTACTAAACAGACAGAGGATGGGAAAGGTATCTTTGCGGTCAGCACAAAAAACTACAAAAGACCACGCAGAGTGTGCAAAAAGACCTCCGCACCGACTAACGGTGCGGAGATGCCACTCTGCATCCCAGAGCTTCCAGCTAGCAAGACAAAATCATGGTAACCAGCTGGACAAGGAAACAATGAACAAATAATAACTATCAGGAACTTAGCTTCTGCTGGAGAAGACAGGTCACCAGAAAGATCCAAGAGCGAACTGAACCAATGCAGGAACATTGACAGCTGGCATGGAGTAACGATCTGAGTGGAGTTAAATAGAGCAGCCAACCAAAGGATAAACCACGTCACCTGTGTAAGGAACCTCAGAAGCAGCAGCTTCACTCACAGCCACCAGAGGGAGTCCATGGACAGAACTCGCCGAAGTACCATTCACGACCACAGGAGGGAGTTCGACAACAGAATTCACATTAGTACCACCCCCTTGAGGAGGGGTCACCGAACCCTCACCAGAGCCCCCAGGCCGATCAGGATGAGCCAAATGAAAGGCACGAACTAGATCGGCAGCATGAACATCAGAGGCAAAAACCCAGGAATTATCTTCCTGACCATAACCCTTTCACTTGACCAGGTACTGAAGTTTCCGTCTCGAAACACGAGAATCCAAAATCTTCTCCACCACATACTCCAACTCCCCCTCGACCAACACCAGGGCAGGAGGATCAACGGAGGGAACCATAGGCGCCACGTACCTCCTCAACAACGACCTATGGAACACATTATGGATGGCAAAAGAAGCTGGAAGGTCCAAACGAAATGACACAGGATTAAGAACTTCAGAAATCTTATATGGCCCAATGAAACGAGGCTTAAACTTAGGAGAGGAAACCTTCATAGGAACATGACGAGATGACAACCAAACCAAATCCCCAACATGAAGTTGGGGACCAACACAGCGCCGGCGGTTAGCGAAACGTTGAGCCTTCTCCTGGGACAATGTCAAATTGTCCACCACATGAGTCCAAATCTGCTGCAACCTGTCCACCACCGTATCCACACCAGGACAGTCCGAAGGCTCAACCTGCCCTGAAGAGAAACGAGGATGGAAACCAGAATTACAGAAAAAAGGAGAAACTAAAGTAGCCGAGCTGGCCCGATTATTAAGGGCGAACTCAGCCAAAGGCAAGAAGGACACCCAATCATCCTGATCAGCAGAAACAAAGCATCTCAGATATGTTTCCAAAGTCTGATTAGTTCGTTCGGTTTGGCCATTATTCTGAGGATGGAAAGCCGAAGAAAAAGACAAATCAATGCCCATCTTAGCACAAAAGGATCGCCAAAACCTCGAAACAAACTGGGAACCTCTGTCCGAGACGATGTTCTCTGGAATGCCATGCAAACGAACCACATGCTGGAAAAACAATGGCACCAAATCAGAGGAGGAAGGTAATTTAGACAAGGGTACCAAATGGACCATCTTAGAGAAGCGATCACAAACCACCCAAATGACCGACATCCTTTGAGAAACAGGGAGATCAGAAATAAAATCCATGGAAATATGCGTCCAGGGCCTCTTCGGGACCGGCAAGGGCAAAAGCAACCCACTGGCACGAGAACAGCAGGGCTTAGCCCGAGCACAAGTCCCACAGGACTGCACAAAAGAACGCACATCCCGTGACAAAGAAGGCCACCAAAAGGATCTAGCCACCAAATCTCTGGTACCAAAGATTCCAGGATGACCAACCAACACCGAACAATGAACCTCAGAGATAACTCTACTAGTCCATCTATCAGGGACAAACAGTCTCTCCGCTGCACAACGGTCAGGTCTATCAGCCTGAAACTTCTGCAGCACGCGCCGCAAATCAGGGGAGATGGCAGACAAAATTACCCCCTCTTTAAGAATACCCGCCGGCTCCGGAACACCCGGAGAGTCAGGCACAAAACTCCTTGACAGGGCATCAGCCTTCACATTCTTAGATCCCGGAAGGTATGAAACCACAAAATCAAAACGGGAGAAAAAGAGCGACCATCGAGCCTGTCTAGGATTCAACCGTTTGGCAGACTCGAGATAAGTCAAATTCTTGTGATCCGTCAAGACCACCACGCGATGTTCAGCTCCTTCAAGCCAATGTCGCCACTCCTCGAATGCCCACTTCATGGCCAACAACTCTCGATTGCCAACATCATAATTGCGCTCAGCAGGTGAGAATTTTCTAGAAAAGAAGGCACATGGTTTCATCACCGAGCCATCAGAACTTCTTTGCGACAAAACAGCCCCTGCTCCAATCTCAGAAGCATCAACCTCGACCTGAAACGGGAACGAAACATCTGGCTGGCACAACACAGGGGCAGAAGAAAAATGACGCTTCAACTCCTGAAAAGCCTCTACAGCCGCAGAGGACCAATTGACCACATCAGCACCTTTCTTGGTCAAATCAGTCAACGGTTTAGCAACGGTTTAGCAATACTAGAAAAATTAGCGATGAAGCGACGGTAAAAATTAGCAAAGCCCAGGAACTTCTGCAGGCTCTTCACAGATGTCGGCTGAGTCCAATCATAAATGGCCTGAACTTTAACAGGGTCCATCTCGATAGTAGAAGGGGAAAAAATGAAACCCAAAAATGAAACCTTCTGAACTCCAAAGAGACACTTTGACCCCTTCACAAACAAGGAATTCGCACGAAGGACCTGGAACACCATTCTGACCTGCTTCACATGAGACTCCCAATCATCCGAAAAGACCAAAATGTCATCCAAATATACAATCATGAATCTATCCAGGTACTCTCGAAAGATATCATGCATAAAGGACTGAAACACAGATGGAGCATTAGAAAGCCCGAATGGCATAACCAGGTACTCAAAATGGCCCTCGGGCGTATTAAATGCTGTTTTCCATTCATCGCCCTGTTTAATTCGCACAAGATTATACGCCCCTCGAAGATCTATCTTGGTGAACCAACTAGCCCCCTTAATCCGAGCAAACAAATCAGACAGCAGCGGCAAAGGATACTGAAATTTGACTGTGATCTTATTAACCCCTTCCCGACCCATGACGCCACGTAGGCGTCATGAAAGTCGGTGCCAATCCGACCCATGACGCCTATGTGGCGTCATGGAAAGATCGCGTCCCTGCAGGCCGGGTGAAAGGGTTAACTCCCATTTCACGCGATCTGCAGGGACAGGGGGAGTGGTAGTTTAGCCCAGGGGGGGTGGCTTCACCCCCCCCCTGTGGCTACGATCGCTCTGATTGGCTATTGAAAGTGAAACTGCCAATCAGAGCGATTTGTAATATTTCACCTATTATAACTGGTGAAATATTACAATCCAGCCATGGCCGATGCTGCAATATCATCGGCCATGGCTGGAAACACTAATGTGCCCCCACCCCACCCCACCGATCGCCCCCCCAGCCCTTCCGATCTGTCCGATACACTGCTCCGGCTCCGCTCCGTCCTGTGCTCCGCTCCCCCCGTGCTCTTGTCCGCTCCCCCCATGCTCCAATCACCCCCCCCGTGCTCCAATCACCCCCCCTGCACTCCGATCCACCCCTCCGTGCTCCGTTCCACCCCCCCGTGCTCCGTCACACCCCTCCCGCGCTCCGATCCACCCCCCATGCTCCGATCCCCTCCCCCCGTGCTCCCCCCACCCCATCATACTTACCGATCCTGCCGGGGTCCGTCCGTCTTCTCCTTGGGCGCCGCCATCTTCCAAAATGGCGGGCGCATGCGCAGTGCGCCCGCCGAATCTGCCGGCCGGCAGATTCGTTCCAAAGTGCATTTTGATCACTGAGATCCGCTGCGGAATCCGCACAAAAAAGTGTGTGTACAGCGATTTTTGTTTCCCATAGGTTTACATTGAACTGTAAACTCATGGGAAACTGCTGCGGATCCGCAGCGTTTTCCGCAGCGTGTGCACATACCTTTAGAATTAGGCTATGTGCACACGGTGCGGATTTGGCTGCGAATCCGCAGCGGATTGGCCGCTGCGGATTCGCAGCAGTGTTCCATCAGGTTTACAGTACCATGGAAAACCAAATCCGCTGTGCCCATGGTGCGGAAAATACCGCGTGGAAATGCTGCGTTGTATTTTCCACAGCATGTCAATTCTTTGTGCAGATTCCGCAGCGTTTTACACCTGTTCCTCAATAGGAATCCGCAGGTGAAATCCGCACAAAAAACACTGGAAATCCGCGGAAAATCCGCAGGTAAAACGCAGTGCCTTTTACCCGCGGATTTTTCAAAAATGATGCTGAAAAATCTCACACGAATCCGCAATGTGGGCACATAGCCTTAGGGTTAGGGTTGGAATTAGGGTTGTGGTTAGGGGTGTGATTAGGGTTATGGCTACAGTTGGGGTTAGAGTTAGGGGTGTGTTGGGGTTAGTGTTGGAGGTAGAATTGAGGGGTTACCACTGTTTAGGCACATCAGGGGTCTCCAAACGCAACATGGCGCCACCATTGATTCCAGCCAATGTCGTATTCAAAAAGTCAAATGGTGCTCCCTCAATTCCGAGCCCCGACGTGTGCCCAAACAGTGGTTTACCCCCACATATGGGGTACCAGCATACTCAGGACAAACTGCACAACAATTACTGGGGTCCAATTTCACCTGTTACCCTTGTGAAAATAAAAAAAATGCTTGCTAAAACATCATTTTTGAGGAAAGAAAAATGATTTTTTATTTTCACGGCTCTGCGTTGTAAACGTCTGTGAAGCACTTGGGGGTTCAAAGTGCTCACCACATATCTAGATAAGTTCCTTGGGGGGTCTAGTTTCTAAAATGGGGTCCCTTGTGGGGGGTTCCTACTGTTTAGACTCACCAGGGGCTCTGCAAACGCAACGTGACGCCCGCAGACCATTCCATCAAAGTCTGCATTTCAAAAGTCACTACTTCCCTTCTGAGCCCCGACGTGTGCCCAAACAGTGGTTTACCTCCACACATGGGGTATCAGCGTACTCAGGAGAAACTGGACAACAACTTTTGGGGTCCAATTTCTCCTGTAACCCTTGGGAAAATAAAAAATTCTGGGCTAAATAATTATTTTTGAGGAAAGAAAACGTATTTATTATTTTCACGGCTCTGCATTATAAACTTCTATGAAGCACTTGGGGGTTCAAAGTGCTCACCACACATCTAGATAAGTTCCTTTCGGGGTCTAGTTTCCAAAATGGGGTCACTTGTGGGAGGTTTCTACTGTTTAGCCACATCAGGGGCTCTGCAAACGCAACGTGACGCCCGCAGAGCATTCCATCAAAGTCTGCATTTCAAAACGTCACTACTTCAATTCCGAGCCCCGGCATGTGCCCAAACAGTAGTTTACCCCAACATATGGGGTATCAGCGTACTCAGGAGAAACTGGACAACAACTTTTGGGGTCAAATTTCTCCTGTTACCCTTGGGAAAATAAAAAATTGCAGGCTAAAAGATCATTTTTGAGAAAATATATATTTTTTTTATTTTCATGGCTCTGCGTTATAAACTTCTGTGAAGCACTTGGGGGTTCTAAGTCCTCACCACACATCTAGATTAGTTCCTTTGGGGGTCTAGTTTACAAAATGGGGTCATTTCTGGGGGATCTCCAATGTTTAGGCACACAGGGGCTCTCCAAACGTGACATGGTGTCCGCTATTGATTGGAGCTAATTTTCCATTTAAAAAGCCAAATGGCGTGCCTTCCCTTCCGAGCCCTGCCGTGCGCCCAAACAGTGGTTTACCCCCACATATGGGGTATCAGCGTACTCAGGACAAACTGGAAAACAACATTTGGGGTCCAATTTCTCCTATTACCCTTGGCAAAATAGGAAATTCCAGGCTAAAAAATAATTTTTGAGGAAAGAAAAATTATTTTTTATTTTCATGGCTCTGCATTATAAACTTCTGTGAAGCACCTGGGGGTTTAAAGTGCTCAATATGCATCTATATAAGTTCCTTGGGGGGTCTAGTTTCCAAAATGGGGTGACTTGTGGGGAAGCTCCAATTTTAAGTCACACAGTGGCTCTCCAAACGCGACATGGTGTCCGCTAACAATTGGAGCTAATTTTCCATTCAAAAAGTCAAATGGCGCGCCTTCCCCTCCGAGCCCTGCCGTGTGCCCAAACAGTGGTTTACCCCCACATATGAGGTATCGTCGTACTCGGGAGAAATTGCCCAACAAATTTTATGATCCATTTTATCCTATTGCCCATGTGAAAATGAAAAAATTGAGGCGAAAAGAATTTTTTTGTGAAAAAAAGTACTTTTTCATTTTTACAGATCAATTTGTGAAGCATCTGAGGGTTTAAAGTGCTTACTAGGCATCTAGATAAGTTCCTTGGGGGTCTAGTTTCCAAAATGGGGTCACTTGTGGGGGAGCGCCAATGTTTAGGCACACAGGGTCTCTCCAAACGCGACATGGTGTCCGCTAACGATGGAGATAATTTTTCATTCAAAAAGTCAAATGGCGCTCCTTCCCTTCCGAGCCTTACCATGTGCCCAAACAGTGGTTTACCCCCACATGTGAGGTATTGGTGTACTCAGGAAAAATTGTCCAACAAATTTTAGGATCCATTTTATCCTGTTGCCCATGTGAAAATGAAAAAATTGAGGCTAAAATAATTTTTTTGTGAAAAAAAGTACTTTTTCATTTTTACGGATCAATTTGTGAAGCACCTGGGGGTTCAAAGTGCTCACTATGCATCTAGATAAGTTCCTTGGGGCATCTAGTTTCCAAAATGGGGTCACTTGTGGGGGAGCTCCAATTTTTAGGCACACGGGGGCTCTCCAAACGTGACATGGTGTCCGCTAAAGAGTGGAGCCAATTTTTCATTCAAAAAGTCAAATGGCGCTCCTTCCCTTCCAAGCCCTGCCGTGCGCCCAAACAGTGGTTTACCCCCACATATGAGGTATCAGCGTACTCAGGACAAATTGGACAACAACTTTCGTGGTTCAGTTTCTCCTTTTACCATTGGGAAAATAAAAAAATTGTTGCTAAAAGATAATTTTTGTGACTAAAAAGTTAAAAGTTCATTTTTTCCTTCCATGTTGCTTCTGCTGCTGTGAAGCACCTGAAGGGTTAATAAACTTCTTGAATGTGGTTTTGAGTACCTTGAGGGGTGCAGTTTTTAGAATGGTGTCACTTTTGGGTATTTTCAGCCATATAGACCCCTCAAACTGACTTCAAATGTGAGGTGGTCCCTAAAAAAAATGGTTTTGTAAATTTCGTTGTAAAAATGAGAAATCGCTGGTCAAATTTTAACCCTTATAACTTCCTAGCAAAAAAAAATTTTGCTTCCAAAATTGTGCTGATGTAAAGTATACATGTGGGAAATGTTATTTATTAACTGTTTTGTGTCACACAACTCTCTGGTTTAACAGAATAAAAATTCAAAATGTGAAAATTGCGAAATTTTCAAAATTTTCGCCAAATTTCCGTTTTTATCACAAATAAACGCAGAATTTATTGACCTAAATTTACCACTAACATGAAGCCCAATATGTCACGAAAAAACAATCTCAGAACCGCTAGGATCCGTTGAAGCGTTCTTGAGTTATTACCTCATAAAGGGACACTAGTCAGAATTGCAAAAAACGGCAAGGTCTTTAAGGTCAAAATAGGCTGGGTCATGAAGGGGTTAAGAAGGCGGTAATCAATACAAGGTCTCAAAGAGCCATCCTTCTTGGCCACAAAAAAGAACCCTGCTCCCAATGGTGACGATGACGGGCGAATATGACCCTTCTCCAAGGATTGCTTTATATAACTCCGCATAGCGGCGTGCTCTGGCACAGATAAATTAAACAGACGGCCCTTAGGAAACTTACTACCAGGAATCAAATTAATAGCACAATCGCAATCCCTGTGAGGAGGTAGGGCACCGGATTTGGGCTCTTCAAATACATCTCGGTAATCTGATAAAAACTCAGGGACTTCAGAAGGAGTGGAAGGCGAAATTGACAACAATGGAACATCACCATGTACCCCCTGACAACCCCAGCCGGACACAGACATAGATTTCCAATCTAACACTGGATTATGGACCTGTAGCCATGGCAACCCCAAAACGACCACATCATGCAGATTATGCAACACCAAAAAGCGAATATCCTCCTGATGTGCAGGAGCCATGCACATGATCAATTGAGTCCAGTGCTGAGGCTTATTCTTGGCCAAAGGCGTAGCATCAATTCCTCTCAATGGAATAGGATACTGCAAGGGCTCCAAGAAAAAACCACAGCGCCTGGCAAACTCCAAGTCCGTCAAATTCAGGGCAGCGCCTGAATCCACAAATGCCATAACAGAATAGGATGACAGAGAGCAAATCAGAGTAATGGACAAAAGAAATTTAGACTGTACCGTACCAATGGTGGCAGACCTAGCGAACCGCTTAGTGCGCTTAGGACAATCGGAGATAGCATGAGTGGATTCACCACAGTAAAAACACAGCCCATTCCGACGTCTGTGTTCTTGCCATTCAGCTCTGGTCAAAGTCCTATCACACTGCATAGGCTCAGGCCTATGCTCAGAGAATACCGCCAGATGGTGCACAGCTTTGCGCTCACACAAACGCCGATCGATCTGAATGGCCAAGGACATAGACTCATTCAGACCAGCAGGCGTGGGAAATCCCACCATGACATCCTTAAGGGCTTCAGAAAGACCCTTTCTGAAAATTGCCGCCAGGGCACACTCATTCCACTGAGTAAGCACAGACCACTTTCTAAACTTCTGACAGTACACCTCCACTTCATCCTGACCCTGACACAAAGCCAGCAAGATTTTCTCTGCCTGATCCACTAAATTTGGTTCATCATAAAGCAATCCAAGCACCAGAAAAAACGCATCAACATCACGCAATGCAGGATCTCCTGGCGCAAGGGAAAATGCCCAGTCTTGAGGGTCACCACGCAACAAAGAAATAATGATTTTTACTTGTTGAACGGGGTCACCAGAGGAGCGGGTTTCAAAGCTAGAAACAGTTTACAATTATTTTTGAAATTCAGAAACTTAGATCTATCCCCAGAAAATAAATCAGGAATAGGAATTCTAGGCTCTAACAAAGGATTCTGAACCACAAAATCTTGAATGTTTTGTACCCTTGCAGTGAGATGATCCACACAAGAGGACAGACCTTGAATGTCCATATCTACACCTGTGTCCTGAACCACCCAAAGGTTTAGGGGAAAAGAAAGACAAAACACAGTGCAAAGAAAAAAAATGGTCTCAGAACTTCTCTTATCCCTCTATTGAGATGCATTAATACTTTGGGCCAACTGTACTGTTATGACCTGGTGGTTAGGAGCACCCGGCACGACCTGATAGTTAAACTCACACAGGACAAGCTCTGGGATGTGGGAGCTCTGCTGACCGCAGGCCCTAATCCTATCACAACAACTAGAAATAGCCGTGGAGCGTTCCTGACTCTCCCTAGACGCCTCTTCACAGCCTAAGAGCTAGCTAGCCCTAGAGATAGAAAATAAAGCCTACCTTGCCTCAGAGAAATTCCCCAAAGGAAAAGGCAGCCCCCCACATATATTGACTGTGAGTAAAGATGAAAGTCACAAATGCAGAAATTAAACAGGTTTCAGCAAAGGGAGGCCAGACTTACTAAACAGACTGAGGATAGGAAAGGTATCTTTGCGGTCAGCACAAAAAACTACAAAAGACCACGCAGAGTGTGCAAAAAGACCTCCGCACCGACTAACGGTGCGGAGATGCCACTCTGCATCCCAGAGCTTCCAGCTAGCAAGACAAAATCATGGTAACCAGCTGGACAAGGAAACAATGAACAAATAATAACTATCAGGAACTTAGCTTCTGTTGGAGAAGACAGGTCACCAGAAAGATCCAAGAGCGAACTGAACCAATGCAGGAACATTGACAGCTGGCATGGAGTAACGATCTGAGTGGAGTTAAATAAAGCAGCCAACCAAAGGATAAACCACGTCACCTGTGTAAGGAACCTCAGAAGCAGCAGCTTCACTCACAGCCACCAGAGGGAGTCCATGGACAGAACTCGCCGAAGTACCATTCACGACCACAGGAGGGAGTTCGACAACAGAATTCACAACAGGATAGTACGTCTAATGCGATCAGCCACACTCAAGGGGGGAGCGCGGCCGACAAGGCTGCCACTAGAAATTTCGGGGCCCCATACTGGCAAGATTTTCGGGGCCCCCTTGAGACTCCACCCAGGCTCCACCCCAGCCCTGCCTCCACCTCTCGAACTGTCCACAGTCCCACCGCTCTCTCTTGGAAAAACTCCACTCCTCACCTATCACACATTAACATTTCCCATCACCAGATCACACATATAGCCAGGAGCTTTTGTTTTCGAAAAAAGATTTTTTAAGCCACCACCATAACACGGTAGACACTTTTGGCCGGGACCTACTCTACTGTAACCTATTAAATATTTGTTAAAATATGCAATACAATTTAGGTATATTTTTATTTATTTTTCAATTTTTAAAATGACCAATAATATCACACACAAGGAACAAATACAACACCATGACCAGACCACATATTACCACCAGTGACCGAATAATATCACATACAAGGAACAAATACCACCGCACCATGACCAGACCACATATTACCACTAGAGTTGAGCGACATTGACCTTTTTAGAGTCGAGCCGGGTTTCGCGAAACCCGACTATCTCAAAAGTCGGGTCGAGTGAAATCGGCCGATTATGACGTAAAGTCGGGATCGACCGAAACACGAAACCCAATGCAAGTCAATGGGGCAGCATAGTCGGCAGTGAGTGGGGGCCAGGAAAACACCTAGAGTGCCCATTTTAATGTCAAAACCATCCATTCTTCTTAATGAAGCTTGTCAAGCGTAATTTACCTTATAATAATTGGAAGGCATTTGAAATTGGGGGTCATTTGGCTAAAGTTGTGGTGGGTAGGGCTGGTTCAAGTAATTAGTGGGCCCAGGAAATCTGGACCACGTCACGGCAGTGGAGCAGGGAGAGGTAAGTATTTCAACTTTGCAAGTGCTGTGAACCTGAGCAAGCAGGGGGGGCCCACTCGTTGGCATTGGCACTGGCACAGGGCCCCTCAAAGTACAGCGGTGTGTTTGCGCCTCCCACCGGCAGCAACACTTTTGCGTACCATGAGAGGCCCTGTGCCAGTGATGTCGCCAACTAGTATTCCTCCCCCCACCTGATGAAGGAACCTGCACTTTCATCTGCACCTTCCTGTTTGTCCCCGTGTAAGGTGGTATGGTATGCGGGAAGGGGGACCTGACTTTCAGCAGGGTCACAATCTTGCAGTGTAGCGTGCACGGGAAATGTTGCGTTATGGGTCAATGTACCAGCAGACTCATCTATCACTGGCTGGGCAATGGGCAGGATGAGGAGGAAACACAGATATAGGCCCAAAGAATAAAGTGGGCTAAATGCAGTTCAAAATTGGTAACACAGGACTAATCAGGGGGCATTGCAGTGGAGGACAACTGGAATGAGAGGCTGACACAGAGAGTAGGCCCAAATCAGTAAGTAGTCGAAATGCAGTTCAAAATTGGCAACAGTAGTAAACAGGCGGCACAGCTTTGTTCAGTGGAGGAGAACAGCAAGGAGTGGCAGACACCGATAGTAGGCCCCAACCCAACTAGTAGGCCTAATGCAGTGTTGTTTTCAACAACTACTAAACGAGAGCCAGAAGATTGAAGCAATGGAGAGGAAACCTGGGGAACACCTTGGAGTGGAAGACACCGTCTCTACACCCCAGACCCAACTTGTAGGCCGAATGCAGTGTTGTTTTCAACAACTACTAAACGAGAGCCAGAAGATTGAAGCAATGGAGAGGAAACCTGGAGAACACCTTGGAGCGGAAGACACCGTCTCTACAACCCAGACCCAACTTGTAGGCCGAATGCAGTGTTGTTTTCAACAACTACTTAAGAAGAGCTTTAAGATTGAAGCAATGGAGAGGAAACCTGGAGAACACCTTGGAGCGGAAGACACCGTCTCTACAACCCAGACCCAACTTGTAGGCCGAATGCAGTGTTGTTTTCAACAACTACTTAAGAAGAGCTTTAAGATTGAAGCAATGGAGAGGAAACCTGGAGAACACCTTGGAGCGGAAGACACCGTCTCTACAACCCAAACCCAACTTGTAGGCCGAATGCAGTGTTGTTTTCAACCACTACTAAACAAGAGCTTTAAGATTGAAGCTACTTAACGAGCGCCTGAAAACGGAATTTCAGGACAGGAAACCAGGAGAACAGCAAGGAGTGGCAGACACCGATAGTAGGCCCCAAACCAACTAGTACGCCAAATGCAGTTGTTCCGTTTAACCACAATTTAATGAGAGCCTGAAGATAGAAGTTCAGGAAAGGCAACCTGGAGAACACCTTGGAGTGGAACACACCATCTCTCTACACCCCATACCCAATTTGTAGGCCTAATGCAGCGTAGTTTCCAACAACTACTAAACGAGAGCATGATGATCGAAGCATTGGCGAGGAAACCTGGGGGACACCTTGGAGTGGAACACACCATCTCTCTACAGTGGAACACACCATCTCTCTACACCCCATACCCAATTTGTAGGCCTAATGCAGCGTAGTTTCCAACAACTACTAAACGAGAGCCGGAAGATCGAAGCAATGGAGAGGAAACCTGGGGAACACCTTGGAGTGTAACACACCATCTCTCTACACCCCATACCCAATTTGTAGGCCTAATGCAGCGTAGTTTCCAACAACTACTAAACGAGAGCCGGAAGATCGAAGCAATGGAGAGGAAACCTGGGGAACACCTTGGAGTGGAACACACCATCTCTCTACAGTGGAACACACCATCTCTCTACACCCCATACCCAATTTGTAGGCCTAATGCAGCGTAGTTTCCAACAACTACTAAACGAGAGCCGGAAGATCGAAGCTCAGGAAAGGCAACCTGGGGAACACCTTGGAGTGGAACACACCATCTCTCTACACCCCATACCCAATTTGTAGGCCCAATGCAGCGTAGTTTCCAACAACTACTAAACGAGAGCCGGAAGATCGAAGCTCAGGAAAGGCAACCTGGGGAACACCTTGGAGTGTAACAAACCCTCTCTCTACACCACGGAAGGGCTGATTCTTAGGAAGGAAGGCTGTCGGAAAGAAGCAGGGCGCGTCCGAGGGTGATTATATTCTTATTAGGTATATACTCACCCTCGGACGCGCCCTGCTTCTTTATTTGTAATGAATGTTTATTTGCAATGTGGTTTTGACTTACTCTATTTTTTTGGTAAATAATGATTTTATTATTTTCATTGTTTTGCATCTTCTTGGCAATAATATAAAGAAGACGCGACAGGACAACACTCGGTGGATGCCATATCTGTGTTTAAAATTGAAAAAACCTTTCAGTTAACTACTTGCAGGAGAAAGTTATTGTAGCTGGTGGCCATTTTTAGTACTGTACCAGATTTTTGTTGTATGTGTTTGTTTTTAATGTTA
Source organism: Ranitomeya imitator (assembly GCF_032444005.1). Taxonomy (NCBI): domain Eukaryota; kingdom Metazoa; phylum Chordata; class Amphibia; order Anura; family Dendrobatidae; genus Ranitomeya; species Ranitomeya imitator. The sequence goes on from NC_091282.1 coordinate 668,259,295, forward strand.
AAATGTCTGCATTTGATATCTCTCCAGTATTTTCTTTTTTATAAGCAAAATACTTATTTTTATATTTTCTGATGTTGGTTCCAGGGGTACACGGGCAGCAGTGGTGTGGTCAGTGGAGGCCTAGTGGAAGGAGTGACCGCAGACAGGCATCGAAGGCCTAAAATAATAACACATGGCTGTAGGCAATTTTAAATTGGTTCCAGGGGTACACGGGCAGCAGTGGTGTGGTCAGTGGAGGCCTAGTGGAAGGAGTGACCGCAGACAGGCATCGAAGGCCTAAAATAATAACACATGGCTGTAGGCAATTTTAAATTGGTTCCAGGGGTACACGGGCAGCAGTGGTGTGGTCAGTGGAGGCCTAGTGGAAGGAGTGACCGCAGACAGGCATCGAAGTCCTAAAATAATAACACATGGCTGTAGGCAATTTTAAATTGGTTACAGGGGTACACGGGCAGCAGTGGTGTGGTCAGTGGAGGCCTAGTGGAAGGAGTGACCGCAGACAGGCATCGAAGGCCTAAAATGATAACACATGGCTGTAGGCAATTTTACATTGGTTACAGGGGTACACGGGCAGCAGTGGTGTGGTCAGTGGAGGCCTAGTGGAAGGAGTGACCGCAGACAGGCATCGAAGGCCTAAAATAATAACACATGGCTGTAGGCAATTTTAAATTGGTTACAGGGGTACACGGGCAGCAGTGGTGTGGTCAGTGGAGGCCTAGTGGAAGGAGTGACCACAGACAGGCATCGAAGGCCTAACATAACAAAAATGTCAATACAATGGTATTGTCAGTGGCAGGCATTGAAGGATGTCAGCGCATAGACTAAACATTGGTGGAGCTGTGAGATAATTTTGCAAGTGGTAGAGCACTGTTTGAGCCGGGGTGGGGGGAAACTGTCTTGTGGCCGGGGGTACAGGCCCAGGGCCCCTCATATTACAACGGTGTGTCTGACGTTGGGTGCGCACCACCACCGCCAGAGACACTTTATTGTACTAGGAGGGACCCAGTGGCAGTGCCGTCGACCAAAAGCGGGCTCACCCACCTCTTCAGACAAACTGCACTCTCACGGGTGCTGTCGCCAAGTGTCGATACCACGGCCCCGTGTGGGGAGTTTGGCCATTTAGTGAGGTGTAAACATGTCGTATGCTGGACAATCAGGTGCAGAAAATTACGAGATTGGAAAAGGCATTCAGAATAGTCCACAGGCAAGACCTTTTCATAGGAAAGCTAGGTGTCAGCCGGGCAAGGTGGGGCAAAAGATTTCGAAATCCAGTTGTGGTTCATTTTAATGAAGGTTAGATCATCTACATTTTGGGTAGCCAGACGAGTCCTTTTTTCTGTTAGTATTGAACCTGCAGCACTGAATACTCTTTCTGATAGGACACTAGCTGCCGGGCAAGCAAGCTCCTGCAATGCATATTCTGCCAATTCTGGCCAGGTGTCTAATTTTGATGCCCAGTAATCAAATGGGAATGACGGTTGAGGGAGAACATCGATAAGGGATGAAAAATAGTTTGTAACCATATTGGACAAATGTTGTCTCCTGTCACTTTGAATTGATGCTGCAGTACCTGTCCTGTCTGCGGTCATAGCAAAATCACTCCACAACCTGGTCAGAAAACCCCTCTGGCCAACGCCACTTCTGATTTCTGCCCCTCTAACTCCTCTGGTCTGCTGGCCCCTGCAGCTCGTGTGAGAACGATCACGGGCGCTGTGTGCAGGGAATGCCAGAAGCAAACGGTCAACAAGAGTTGATTGTTTGGTTGCTAATATTAGTTCCAAGTTCTCATGTGGCATTATATTTTGCAATTTGCCTTTATAGCGAGGATCAAGGAGGCAGGCCAACCAGTAATCGTCATCATTCATCATTTTAGTTATGCGTGTGTCCCTTTTGAGGATACGTAAGGCATAATCCGCCATGTGGGCCAAAGTTCCAGTTCTCAAATCTGCGGTTGTGCTTGGTTGAGGGGCAGTTTCAGGCAAATCCACGTCACTTGTGTCCCTCAAAAAACCAGAACCCGGCCTTGCCGCGCCACCAATTTCCAGTGGCCCCGGAAAAGCTTCCTCATTAAAAATATAATCATCCCCATCATCCTCCTCGTCCTCCTCCTCCTCTTCGCCTGCTACCTCGTCCTGTACACTGCCCTGGCCAGACAATGGCTGACTGTCATCAAGGCTTTCCTCTTCCTCAGCTGCAGACGCCTGATCCTTTATGTGCGTCAAACTTTGCATCAGCAGACGCATTAGGGGGATGCTCATGCTTATTATGGCGTTGTCTGCACTAACCAGCCGTGTGCATTCCTCAAAACACTGAAGGACTTGACACATGTCTTGAATCTTCGACCACTGCACACCTGACAACTCCATGTCTGCCATCCTACTGCCTGCCCGTGTATGTGTATCCTCCCACAAAAACATAACAGCCCGCCTCTGTTCACACAGTCTCTGAAGCATGTGCAGTGTTGAGTTCCACCTTGTTGCAACGTCTATGATTAGGCGATGCTGGGGAAGGTTCAAAGAACGCTGATAGGTCTGCATACGGCTGGAGTGTACGGGCGAACGGCGGATATGTGAGCAAAGTCCACGCACTTTGAGGAGCAGGTCGGATAACCCCGGATAACTTTTCAGGAAGCACTGCACCACCAGGTTTAAGGTGTGAGCCAGGCAAGGAATGTGTTTCAGTTGGGAAAGGGAGATGGCAGCCATGAAATTCCTTCCGTTATCACTCACTACCTTGCCTGCCTCAAGATCTACAGTGCCCAGCCACGACTGCATTTCTTTCTGCAAGAACTCGGACAGAACTTCCGCAGTGTGTCTGTTGTCGCCCAAACACTTCATAGCCAATACAGCCTGCTGACGTTTGCCAGTAGCTGCCCCATAATGGGAGACCTGGTGTGCAACAGTGGCAGCTGCGGATGGAGTGGTTGTGCGACTGCGGTCTGTGGACGAGCTCTCGCTTCTGCAGGAGGACGAAGAGGAGGAGGAGGGAGTGCGAACGGCTACAGCCAATTGTTTCCTAGACCGTGGGCTAGGCAGAACTGTCCCAAACTTGCTGTCCCCTGTGGACCCTGCATCCACCACATTTACCCAGTGTGCCGTGATGGACACGTAATGTCCCTGGCCATGCCTACTGGTCCATGCATCTGTTGTCAGGTGCACCTTTGTGCTCACAGATTGCCTGAGTGCATGGACGATGCGCTCTTTAACATGCTGGTGGAGGGCTGGGATGGCTTTTCTGGAAAAAAAGTGTCGACTGGGTAGCTCGTAGCGTGGTACAGCGTAGTCCATCAGGGCTTTGAAAGCTTTGCTTTCAACTAACCGGTAGGGCATCATCTCTAACGAGATTAGTCTAGCTATGTGTGCGTTCAAACCCTGTGTACGCGGATGCGAGGCTAAGTACTTCCTTTTTCTAACCATAGTCTCATGTAGGGTGAGCTGGACTGGAGAGCTGGAGATCGTGGAACTAGCGGGGGTGCCGGTGGAAATGGCAGACTGAGAGACGGTGGGAGATGGTATTGTTGCCACCGGTGCCCTAGATGCAGTGTTTCCTACTACGAAACTGGTGATTCCCTGACCCTGACTGCTTTGGCCTGGCAAAGAAACCTGCACAGATACTGCAGGTGGTGCGGAAAATGGTGGCCCTACACTGCCGGAAGGGATGTTGCGTTGCTGACTAGCTTCATTGGCCGAGGGTGCTACAACCTTAAGGGACGTTTGGTAGTTAGTCCAGGCTTGCAAATGCATGGTGGTTAAATGTCTATGCATGCAACTTGTATTGAGACTTTTCAGATTCTGTCCTCTGCTTAAGGTAGTTGAACATTTTTGACAGATGACTTTGCGCTGATCAATTGGATGTTGTTTAAAAAAATGCCAGACTGCACTCTTTCTAGCATCGGATACCTTTTCAGGCATTGCAGACTGAGCTTTAACCGGATGGCCACGCTGTCCTCCAACAGGTTTTGGCTTTGCCACGCGTTTTGGGCAAGATACGGGCCCGGCAGATGGAACCTGTTGCGATGTTGATGCCTGCTGCGGCCCCTCCTCCTCCGCTTCAGAACTGCTGCCGCCTGCACCCTGATCCCCCAATGGCTGCCAATCGGGGTCAAGAACTGGGTCATCTATTACCTCTTCTTGTAGCTCATGTGCAACTTCGTCTGTGTCACCGTGTCGGTCGGTGGTATAGCGTTCGTGATGGGGCAACATAGTCTCATCAGGGTCTGATTCTTGATCAGCACCCTGCGAGGGCAATGTTGTGGTCTGAGTCAAAGGACCAGCATAGTAGTCTGGCTGTGGCTGTGCATCAGTGCACTCCATGTCAGATTCAACTTGTAATGGGCATGGACTGTTAACTGCTTCACTTTCTAAGCCAGGGACGGTATGTGTAAAGAGCTCCATGGAGTAACCCGTTGTGTCGCCTGCTGCATTCTTCTCTGTTGTTGTTTTTGCTGAAGAGGACAAGGAAGCGACTTGTCCCTGACCGTGAACATCCACTAACGACGCGCTGCTTTGACATTTACCAGTTTCACGAGAGGAGGCAAAAGAGCTAGAGGCTGAGTCAGCAAGATAAGCCAAAACTTGCTCTTGCTACTCCGGCTTTAAAAGCGGTTTTCCTACTCCCAGAAAAGGGAGCGTTCGAAGCCTTGTGTAGCCAGACGACGAACCTGGCTCCACAGCTCCAGACTTAGGTGCAATATTTTTTTTCCCACGACCAGCTGATGCTCCACCACTACCACTACCCTCATTACCAGCTGACAATGAACGCCCCCGGCCACGACCTCTTCCACCATACTTCCTCATTGTTTTAAAAACGTAAACAAACTAACGGTATTTGTTGCTGTCACACAAATTACACGGTGAGCTATAACTTCAGTATGATTTAGCTACCCCTTTACAGGTGAGTGAGACCACAACGAAAATCAGGCACAATGTTACACACTCTGTTGTTGGTGGCAACAAATGAGAGAGATGCCACACACGCAGGACTGTCACTGAAGCACAAATGTAAATATTAATCTCCCACTGATTTGATTTTTTTTTTTTTTTCAGGGAGACTTTAGGAAAAAAAAAAAATAGAATAAAATGATTTTTTCAGGAAGAATTTAGAAACCAAAGAAAATAAAATGATTTTTTCAGGGATAATTTAGAAAACAAATAAAACAAAAAAAGGCTTTCTATGGCCCACTGAGTGAGAGATGACGCACACAGGAGTCAGGAGTGGCACACAAGCCCAGAGGCCAATATTTATCTCCCACTGATTGATGTAGTGATTTTTTCAGGTAGATTTTGGAACCCAAATCAAGCTAAAAAAATAATAGGCTTTCTATGGCCCACAATTGGAGAGAGAGAGAGAGATGGCACACCCAGGAGTCAAGACTGGCACACAAGTAGAAAGGGCAATATTAATCTCCCACTGATTTGTTTTTTTTTTTTTCAGGGAGACTATATGAAAAAAAAAAAAAATAGAATAAAATGATTTTTTCAGGAAGAATTTAGAAACCAAATAAAATAAAATGATTTTTTCAGGGAGAATTTAGAAAACAAATAAAACAAAAAAAGGCTTTCTATGGCCCACTGAGTGAGAGATGACGCACACAGGAGTCAGGAGTGGCACACAAGCCCAGAGGCCAATATTTATCTCCCACTGATTGATGTAGTGATTTTTTCAGGTAGATTTTGGAACCCAAATCAAGCTAAAAAAATAATAGGCTTTCTATGGCCCACAATTGGAGAGAGAGAGAGAGATGGCACACCCAGGAGTCAAGACTGGCACACAAGCAGAAAGGGCAATATTAATCTCCCACTGATTTGTTTTATTTTGTTTTTTTTTTCAGGGAGACTTTAGGAAAAAAAAAAATAGAATAAAATGATTTTTTCAGGAAGAATTTAGAAACCAAATAAAATAAAATGATTTTTTCAGGGAGAATTTAGAAAACAAATAAAACAAAAAAAGGCTTTCTATGGCCCACTGAGTGAGAGATGACGCACACAGGAGTCAGGAGTGGCACACAAGCCCAGAGGCCAATATTTATCTCCCACTGATTGATGTAGTGATTTTTTCAGGTAGATTTTGGAACCCAAATCAAGCTAAAAAAATAATAGGCTTTCTATGGCCCACAATTGGACAGAGAGAGAGATGGCACACCCAGGAGTCAAGACTGGCACACAAGCAGAAAGGGCAATATTAATCTCCCACTGATTTGTTTTTTTTTTTTTTTTTTTCAGGGAGACTTTAGGAAAAAAAAAAATAGAATAAAATGATTTTTTCAGGAAGAATTTAGAAACCAAAGAAAATAAAATGATTTTTTCAGGGAGAATTTAGAAAACAAATAAAACAAAAAAAGGCTTTCTATGGCCCACTGAGTGAGAGATGACGCACACAGGAGTCAGGAGTGGCACACAAGCCCAGAGGCCAATATTTATCTCCCACTGATTGATGTAGTGATTTTTTCAGGTAGATTTTGGAACCCAAATCAAGCTAAAAAAATAATAGGCTTTCTATGGCCCACAATTGGAGAGAGAGAGAGAGATGGCACACCCAGGAGTCAAGACTGGCACACAAGCAGAAAGGGCAATATTAATCTCCCACTGATTTGTTTTTTTTTGGTTTTTTTTTCAGGGAGACTTTAGGAAAAAAAAGAAATAGAATAAAATGATTTTTTCAGGAAGAATTTAGAAACCAAAGAAAATAAAATGATTTTTTCAGGGAGAATTTAGAAAACAAATAAAACAAAAAAAGGCTTTCTATGGCCCACTGAGTGAGAGATGACGCACACAGGAGTCAGGAGTGGCACACAAGCCCAGAGGCCAATATTTATCTCCCACTTTTTTTTTCCAGGGAAAATTTATAAACCCAATAAAAAAAAAAAAAAAAAAATAGGCTTTCTATGGCCCACTATCTGAGAGAGAGAGATGGCACGCTTAGGACTGGCACACAAGCCCAAAGGCCAATATTAATCTCCCACTGATTGATTTATTGATTTTTTCAGGTAGAATTTAGAACCCAAATAAAGCAAAAAAAAAAAAAAAAATGGGCTTTCTATGGCCCACTGAGTGAGTGATGATGCACACAGGAGTCAGGAGTGGCACACAAGCCCTGAGGCCAATATTTTTCTCCCACTGATTGATGTAGTGATTTTTTCAGGTAGATTTTAGAACCAAAATCAAGTAAAAAAATAAATAGGCTTTCTATGGCCCACTGAGTGAGTGATGATGCACACAGGAGTCAAGAGTGGCACACAAGCCCTGAGGCCAATATTTTTCTCCCACTGATTGATGTAGTGATTTTTTCAGGTAGATTTTATAACCCAAATCAAGCAAAAAAATAAATAGGCTTTCTATGGCCCACTGAGTGAGAGATGACACAGACAGGGATGGCACTCTAGCAGAAATGTCAATCTTAAAGGGACTCTGTCACCTGAATTTGGCGGGACTGGTTTTGGGTCATATGGGCGGAGGTTTTGGGTGTTTGATTCACCCTTTCCTTACCCGCTGACTGCATGCTGGCTGCAATATTGGATTGAAGTTCATTCTCTGTCCTCCATAGGACACGCCTGCGCAAAGCAATCTTGCCTTGTGCAGGTGTGTACTATGGAGGACAGAGAATGACCTTCAATCCAATATTGCAGCCAGCATGCAGCCAGCAGGTAAGGAAAGGGTGAATCAAACACCCGAAAACTCCGCCCATATGACCCAAAACCAGTCCCGCCAAATTCAGATGACAGGTTCCCTTTAATCTCCCACAAAAAAAAAAAACAGGGAGTGTCCTTCAATTACTATCTCCCTGCAGTAATCTCAGCCAGGTATGGCAGGCAGCAATAAGGAGTGGACTGATGCACAAATTAAATAAAAAGTGTGTACAAACCAAAAAGATAGCTGTGCAGAAAGGAAGGAACAAGAGGATTTGTGCTTTGAAAAAAGCAGTTGGTTTGCACAGCGGCGTACACACAGCAATGCAGCTATCAGGGAGCCTTCTAGGGCAGCCCAATGAGCTACAGCGCTGAGGGGGAAAAAAAAAAATGTAGCTTCCACTGTCCCTGCACACCGAAGGTGGTGTTGGGCAGTGGAAATCGCTACAGCACAAGCGGTTTGGTGGTTAATGGACCCTGCCTAACGCTATCCCTGCTTCTGACGAAGCGGCAGCAACCTCTCCCTAAGCTCAGATCAGCAGCAGTAACATGGCGGTCGGCGGGAACTCCCCTTTATAGCCCCTGTGACGCCGCAGACAGCAAGCCAATCACTGCAATGCCCTTCTCTAAGATGGTGGGGACCAGGACCTATGTCATCACGCTGCCCACACTCTGCGTTTACCTTCATTGGCTGAGAAATGGCGCTTTTCGCGTCATTGAAACGCGACTTTGGCGCGAAAGTCGCGTACCGCATGGCCGACCCCGCACAGGGGTCGGATCGGGTTTCATGAAACCCAACTTTGCCAAAAGTCGGCGACTTTTGAAAATGAACGACCCGTTTCGCTCAACCCTAATTACCACCACATAGTGACTGAATACAATACTGATCAGTAATAAAAAAAAAGCACAATACTAATATCACCATCAGTGCCATTATACACAGGAGATGTGTACTTAGTATACAGTGTCTGTATACAGGTTATACAGTGATCACCGGTGACATTATACACAGGACCTCTGTATATAGTATACAGTGTATAGTGTCAGTGTATAGGTAACAACCTGACTCACCAGTGAAGTCTCTAGGTGAAGTCCTTCATCTTTCATCCAGCACAGACCGCCATCACTTCATCCAGCCAGGACTTGTCTCTGCAGGAAATAACACAGTTATCTCGAGCTCCGCTTGCAGAATACATTACTTAATTTTTTCCAACTTCTACATTACACAACGTGAAGAAAAAAAGGCGACATAGTGTCACTCTACACAGTAACAGGACCGCCCTCCCCTTTTAAAACAGTGTCCTCAAAAAATAAAATAAATACATCACTGCAGTAATAATATCCCTTAATTAGCCCCTATGGTAATAATAATATCCCCCATCCTGGCCCCGCGTGTCTCATTCCTGGCCTCAGTCAAATGTTCAACCATCCTGCCCCATATGATCTCCCCATCCTGTCCCATCTGTCTCCAATCATGCCTCCTGTGTCTCCAATCCTGCCCCATCTGTCTCCAGTCATGCCCCCATGTATTTCATCCTGCACTGTGTCTCCAATCATACCGTGTATCTCCATTCTGCCCCGTGTCTCCAATCATGCCCGTATCTCCATTCTGCCCCCTATGGCTCCAATAATGCCCCCATGTCTCCAAACATGCCCCCTGTGTCTCCATTCTGCCCCATCTGTCTCCAGTCATGCCCCCAGTGTCTCCAGTCATGCCCTGTATCTCCATTCTGCCCTGGTGTCCAGCATTCTGTCCCTGTGTCCAGCATTCTGCCCCTGTATCCAGCATTCTGCCCCTGTATCCAGCATTCTGCCTGTGTCTCATAGTCTGCTCCTCGTGTCCAGCATTCTGCCCCTGTGTCCAGCATTCTGCCCCCGTGTCTTACAGTCTGCCCCTGTGTCCAGCATTCCGCCCCCGTGTCTCAGTCTGCCCCTTGTGTCCAGCATTCTGCCCCGTGTCCAGCATTCTGCCCCCATGTCCAGCATTCTGACCATGTCCAGCACTCTGCTCCTGTGTCCAGCATTATGCCCCCATGTCTCACAGTCTTTCCCCGTGTCCAGCATTCTGCCTGTCATGATCCCAATGGCAGGGGATCACAAAAGGACAAGCACAAAAAACAAAACAAGCTCTAGGGTGATGGAAACTGAGCTGACCGCGATCCTGAACCTCAACACACAACTAGCTGTAGCCGGGGAACGTGCCTACGATGATTCTAGACGTCTCGCGCCAGCCGAAGAACTAACTTTCCCTATTAGAAGAAACACAGACCTCTCTTGCCTCCAGAGAAACACCCCACAGAAATAGCAGCCCCCCACATGTAATGACGGTGAAATGAGAGGAAAGCACATACAGTGGGGCAAAAAAGTATTTAGTCAGTCAGCAATAGTGCAAGTTCCACCACTTAAAAAGATGAGAGGCGTCTGTAATTTACATCATAGGTAGACCTCAACTATGGGAGACAAACTGAGAAAAAAAAATCCAGAAAATCACATTGTCTGTTTTTTTAACATTTTATTTGCATATTATGGTGGAAAATAAGTATTTGGTCAGAAACAACATTTCATCTCAATACTTTGTAATATATCCTTTGTTGGCAATGACAGAGGTCAAACGTTTTCTGTAAGTCTTCACAAGGTTGCCACACACTGTTGTTGGTATGTTGGCCCATTCCTCCATGCAGATCTCCTCTAGAGCAGTGATGTTTTTGGCTTTTCTCTTGGCAACACGGACTTTCAACTCCCTCCAAAGGTTTTCTAAAGGGTTGAGATCTGGAGACTGGCTAGGCCACTCCAGGACCTTGAAATGCTTCTTACGAAGCCACTCCTTCGTTGCCCTGGCGGTGTGCTTTGGATCATTGTCATGTTGAAAGACCCAGCCACGTTTCATTTCAATGCCCTTGCTGATGGAAGGAGGTTTGCACTCAAAATCTCACGATACATGGCCCCATTCATTCTTTCATGTACCCGGATCAGTCGTCCTGGCCCCTTTGCAGAGAAACAACCCCAAAGCATGATGTTTCCACCACCATGCTTTACAGTAGGTATGGTGTTTGATGGATGCAACTCAGTATTCTTTTTCCTCCAAACAAGACAAGTTGTGTTTCTACCAAACAGTTCCAGTTTGGTTTCATCAGACCATAGGACATTCTCCCAAAACTCCTCTGGATCATCCAAATGCTCTCTAGCAAACTTCAGATGGGCCCGGACATGTACTGGCTTAAGCAGTGGGACACGTCTGGCACTGCAGGATCTGAGTCCATGGTGGCATAGTGTGTTACTTATGGTAGGCCTTGTTACATTGGTCCCAGCTCTCTGCAGTTCATTCACTAGGTCCCCCCGCGTGGTTCTGGGATTTTTGCTCACCGTTCTTGTGATCATTCTGACCCCACGGGGTGGGATTTTGCGTGGAGCCCCAGATGGAGGGAGATTATCAGTGGTCTTGTATGTCTTCCATTTTCTAATTATTGCTCCCACTGTTGATTTCTTGACTCCAAGCTGGTTGGCTATTGCAGATTCAGTCTTCCCAGCCTGGTGCGGGGCTACAATTTTGTTTCTGGTGTCGTTTGACAGCTCTTTGGTCTTCACCATAGTGGAGTTTGGAGTCAGACTGTTTGAGGGTGTGCACAGGTGTCTTTTTATACTGATAACAAGTTTAAACAGGTGCCATTACTACAGGTAATGAGTGGAGGAAAGAGGAGACTCTTAAAGAAGAAGTTACAGGTCTGTGAGAGACAGAAATCTTGATTGTTTGTTTCTGACCAAATACTTATTTTCCACCATAATATGCAAATAAAATGTTAAAAAAACAGACAATGTGATTTTCTGGATTTTTTTTTCTCAGTTTGTCTCCCATAGTTGAGGTCTACCTATGATGTAAATTACAGATGCCTCTCATCTTTTTAAGTGGTGGAACTTGCACTATTGCTGACTGACTAAATACTTTTTTGCCCCACTGTACGTAGTTATGAAAACAGATTCAGCAAAATGAGGCCCGCTAAAGCTAGATAGCAGAGGATACAAAAGTGAACTGCGCGGTCAGCGAAAAACCCTACAAAAAACCATCCTGAAATTACTTGAACTCATGTTCCAACTCATGGAACATGAGGAGTAATATCAGCCCACTAGAGCAACCAGCAAAAAGGAATCACATAACTGCAAGCTGGACTAAGACAAAAATTAAGCAAAACGTGGAACAGGAAAATCAAAAACTTAGCTTGTCCTGAAGAATACAGAAGCGGGAAGCAGAGGTAACAAGACACACTGATTACATTGATAGCCGGCGAGGAAATGACAAGAAAGCCAGGTTAAATAGGAAACTCCCATATCCTGATAGAACAGGTGGACACCAGAGACGGCAGAGAACACAAGTCACCCAGTACCATCTGTAACCACCAGAGGGAGCCCAAAAACAGAATCCACAACAGTACCCCCCCCTTGAGGAGGGGTCACCGAACCCTCACGAGAACCACCAGGGCGACCAGGATGAGTCCTATGAAATGCACGGACCAAATCAGCAGCATGAACATCAGAGGCAACCACCCAAGAATTATCCTCCTGACCATAACCCTTCCACTTGACCAAATATTGGAGTTTCCGTCTGGAAACACGAGAATCCAAGATCTTCTCCACAACATACTCCAATTCTCCCTCCACCAGCACTGGAGCAGGAGGCTCAAGCGAAGGAACAACAGGTACCTCATACTTCCGCAACAACGACCGATGGAACACATTATGAATAGCAAACGATGCCGGGAGATCCAAACGAAACGACACAGGGTTAAGAATTTCCAAGATCCTATAGGGACCGATGAACCGAGGCTTGAACTTAGGAGAAGAGACCTTCATAGGAACAAAACGAGAAGACAACCACACCAAGTCCCCAACACGAAGTCGAGGACCCACGCGGCGATGGCGATTAGCAAACTGCTGAGCCCTCTCCTGGGACAACTTCAAATTGTCCACCACATGACTCCAAATCTGATGCAACCTATCCACCACCATGTCCACTCCAGGACAATCAGAAGGCTCCACCTGACCAGAGGAAAAACGAGGATGAAACCCCGAATTACAAAAGAAAGGAGAAACCAAGGTAGCAGAACTAGCCCGATTATTAAGGGCAAATTCGGCAAGCGGCAAAAAGGTAACCCAGTCATCTTGATCAGCAGAAACAAAACACCTTAAATAAGTTTCCAAGGTCTGATTAGTTCGTTCCGTCTGGCCATTCGTCTGAGGATGGAATGCAGACGAAAAGGACAAATCAATGCCCATCTTAGCACAGAACGTCCGCCAAAATCTAGACACAAACTGGGATCCCCTGTCAGAAACGATGTTCTCCGGAATTCCATGCAAACGAACCACGTTCTGACAAAACAGAGGGACCAACTCAGAGGAGGAAGGTAACTTAGGCAAGGGTACCAGATGAACCATCTTAGAAAAGCGGTCACACACAACCCAGATGACGGACATTTTTTGAGAGACAGGGAGATCCGAAATAAAGTCCATGGAAATGTGCGTCCAAGGCCTCTTCGGAATAGGCAAAGGTGACAACAATCCACTGGCCCGAGAACAGCAAGGCTTAGCCCGAGCGCAAACTTCACAAGACTGCACAAAAGAACGCACATCCCTCGACAAGGAAGGCCACCAAAAAGACCTGGCCACCAAGTCTCTAGTACCAAATATTCCAGGATGACCTGCCAACGCAGAAGAATGGACCTCGGAGATGACTCTACTGGTCCAATTATCCGGAACAAACAGTCTTTCAGGCGGACAACGATCAGGTTTATCCGCCTGAAACTCCTGCAAAACACGTCGCAAGTCTGGGGAGACAGCCGACAAAATCACCCCATCCCTAAGAATACCAGTGGGCTCAGAATTTCCAGGGGAGTCAGGCACAAAACTCCTAGAAAGAGCATCCGCCTTCACATTCTTTGAACCTGGCAGGTATGAAACCACAAAATCGAAACGGGAGAAAAACAGTGACCAACGAGCCTGTCTAGGATTCAGACGCTTGGCAGACTCAAGGTAAATCAGATTTTTGTGATCAGTCAAGACCACCACACGATGTCTAGCACCCTCAAGCCAATGACGCCACTCCTCAAATGCCCACTTCATGGCCAAAAGCTCCCGATTACCAACATCATAATTCCGCTCAGTGGGCGAAAACTTTCTAGAAAAGAACGCACATGGCTTCATCACTGAGCAATCGGAGCTTCTCTGTGACAAAACCGCCCCTGCTCCAATCTCGGAAGCATCAACCTCAACCTGAAAAGGAAGCGAAACATCTGGCTGACGCAACACAGGAGCAGAAGAAAACCGGCGCTTAAGTTCCTGAAAGGCCTCCACAGCCGCAGGAGACCAATCAGCAACATCAGCACCCTTCTTAGTCAAATCCGTCAAAGGCTTAACAACACTAGAAAAATTAGCTATGAAACGACGATAAAAATTAGCAAAGCCCAAGAACTTCTGTAGACTCTTAAGAGATGTAGGCTGCGTCCAGTCACAAATAGCCTGAACCTTGACGGGATCCATCTCAATAGTAGAAGGGGAAAAAATATACCCCAAAAAAGAAATCTTCTGGACTCCAAAGAGACACTTTGAACCTTTTACAAACAAAGAATTGGCCCGCAGGACCTGAAACACCTTCCTGACCTGCTGAACATGGGACTCCCAGTCATCCGAAAAAACCAAAACATCATCCAAATACACAATCATAAATTTATCCAGATATTCACGGAAAATATCGTGCATAAAGGACTGGAAGACAGAAGGAGCATTAGAAAGTCCAAAAGGCATCACCAAATACTCAAAATGGCCCTCAGGCGTATTAAATGCGGTTTTCCACTCATCACCCTGCTTTATCCGCACAAGATTATACGCACCCCAAAGATCAATCTTAGTGAACCATTTAGCCCCCTTAATGCGAGCGAACAAATCAGTCAACAATGGCAAAGGATACTGATGTTTAACTGTAATCTTATTCAAAAGACGGTAATCTATACAAGGCCTCAAGGAACCATCTTTTTTGGCCACAAAAAAAAAACCTGCTCCCAAAGGGGACGAAGATGGACGGATATGTCCCTTTTCCAAGGACTCCTTAACATAATCCCGCATAGCAGTATGCTCTGGCACTGACAGATTGAACAAACGACCTTTAGGAAATTTACTGCCAGGAATCAAATCTATAGCACAATCGCAATCCCTGTGAGGAGGAAGCGAATTGAGCTTAGGCTCCTCAAAAACATCCCGATAATCAGACAAAAATACCGGAACCTCAGAAGGAGTAGATGAAGCGATAGAAATCGGAGGTGCATCATCATGAACCCCCTGACATCCCCAGCTTAACACAGACATCGTTTTCCAGTCCAAGACTGGGTTATGAGTTTGTAACCATGGCAGACCAAGCACTAAGACATCATGTAAATTATACAGTACCAGGAAGCGAATCACCTCCTGATGAACGGGAGTCATACGCATGGTCACTTGTGTCCAGTACTGAGGTTTATTCATAGCCAAAGGTGTAGAGTCAATTCCTTTCAAAGGAATAGGGACTTCCAGAGGCTCCAGACTAAACCCACAGCGGTTGGCAAATGACCAATCCATAAGACTCAGGGCAGCGCCTGAATCCACATAGGCATCGACGGAAATGGCTGATAATGAACAAATCAGAGTCACAGACAGAATGAACTTAGACTGTAAAGTACTAATGGCAACAGACTTATCAACCTTTTTTGTGCGTTTAGAGCATGCTGATATAACATGAGCTGAATCACCACAATAAAAACACAACCTATTTTTCCGCCTATAGTTTTGCCGTTCACTTCTGGACTGAATTCTATCACATTGCATTGTCTCAGGTGCCTGTTCAGAAGACACCGCCAAATGGTGCACAGGTTTGCGCTCCCGTAAACGCCGATCAATCTGAATAGCCATAGTCATAGACTCATTCAGACCTGTAGGCGCAGGGAACCCCACCATGACATCTTTAATGGCCTCAGAAAGGCCATCTCTGAATCTTGCAGCCAGGGCGCACTCATTCCACTGAGTAAGCACCGACCATTTCCGAAATTTCTGACAATATATTTCTGCTTCATCTTGCCCCTGAGAGAGAGCCAATAAAGCTTTTTCAGCCTGAATCTCTAGGTTAGGTTCCTCATAGAGCAAACCCAATGCCAGAAAAAACGCATCCACATTGAGCAACGCAGGATCCCCTGGTGCCAATGCAAATGCCCAATTCTGAGGGTCACCCCGCAGGAAAGATATAACAATCTTGACTTGCTGAGCAGGGTCTCCAGAAGAGCGAGATTTCAAAGAAAGAAACAACTTGCAATTGTTCCTAAAGTTCAGAAAACTAGATCTATCTCCAGAAAAAAACTCTGGGATAGGAATTCTAGGTTCAGACATAGGAGCATGTACAACAAAATCTTGTATATTTTGAACCTTACCAGCAAGATTATTCAGGCTGGAAGCCAAACTCTGGACGTCCATGATAAACAGCTGAGGTCAGAGCCACTCAAGGATTAAGAGGAGGTAAGACGCAGCCAGGCTGCAATTAAGGCTATGCAGCAAACTCTGAGGGGAAAAAAAAAAAAAAAAAACTTCCTCAGACTACTTTTCCTCCTACTTCAGCCAATACGATTACCACTTTATGGCCGGCTATACTGTCATGATCCCAATGGCAGGGGATCACAAAAGGACAAGCACAAAAAACAAAACAAGCTCTAGGGTGATGGAAACTGAGCTGACCGCGATCCTGAACCTCAACACACAACTAGCTGTAGCCGGGGAATGTGCCTACGATGATTCTAGACGTCTCGCGCCAGCCGAAGAACTAACTTTCCCTATTAGAAGAAACACAGACCTCTCTTGCCTCCAGAGAAACACCCCACAAAAATAGCAGCCCCCCACATGTAATGACGGTGAAATGAGAGGAAAGCACATACGTAGTTATGAAAACAGATTCAGCAAAATGAGGCCCGCTAAAGCTAGATAGCAGAGGATACAAAAGTGAACTGCGCGGTCAGCGAAAAACCCTACAAAAAACCATCCTGAAATTACTTGAACTCATGTTCCAACTCATGGAACATGAGGAGTAATATCAGCCCACTAGAGCAACCAGCAAAAAGGAATCACATAACTGCAAGCTGGACTAAGACAAAAATTAAGCAAAACGTGGAACAGGAAAATCAAAAACTTAGCTTGTCCTGAAGAATACAGAAGCGGGAAGCAGAGGTAACAAGACACACTGATTACATTGATAGCCGGCGAGGAAATGACAAGAAAGCCAGGTTAAATAGGAAACTCCCATATCCTGATAGAACAGGTGGACACCAGAGACCGCAGAGAACACAACACTCCACAGAATAGTAGTCCAGCCGCACCCTAAACATGTGCTATCTTTATGGATAGTATGGTGCACGTCCTTACCAGGGGATCCATCCCGGTATCCAAATCCAAGTCCAAATGTAAAAAAGAGGGACAGCACCACAGCAGTTGTGAAAAAAGAACCACTTGTTTATTCCACCTCTTGCAACGTTTCGGTCCTTAAGACCTTTGTCAAGCTTTGCTTGACAAAGGTCTTAAGGACCGAAACGTTGCAAGAGGTGGAATAAACAAGTGGTTCTTTTTTCACAACTGCTGTGGTGCTGTCCCTCTTTTTTACATTTGGACGCAGAGAACACAAGTCACCCAGTACCATCTGTAACCACCAGAGGGAGCCCAAAAACAGAATCCACAACATCTGCCCTCGTGTCCAGCATTCTTCCCCTGTGTCCAGTATTCTGCCCCCATGTCTCACAGCCTTTCCCCGTGTCCAGCATTCTGCCCCCGTGTCCAGCATTCTGCCCCGATATTTCACAGTCTTTCCCTGTGTCCAGAATTCTGCCCCTGTGCTCAGCATTCTGCCCCCCGTGTCCAGCATTCTGCCCCCCATGTTCAGCATTCTGCCCCCCGTGTCCAGCAGTTTGTCCCCCGTGTCCAGCAGTTTGTCCCCCGTTTCCAGCATTCTGCCCCCCATGTCCAGCAGTCTGTTCCCCGTGTCCATCATTCTGCCCCCCGTGTCCAGCATTCTGCCCCTGTGTCTCAGTCTGCCCCTCATGTCCAGCATTCTGCCCCGTGTCCAGCATTCTGCCCCCATATCCAGCATTCTGCCCCCGTGTCTCAGTCTGCCCCTCATGTTCAGCATTCTGCCCCTGTGTCCAGCATTCTGCCCCGTGTCTCACAGTCTGCCCCTCGTTTCCAGCATTCTGCCCCTCGTGTCCAGCATTCTGCCCCCATGTCTCAGTCTGCCCCTCGTGTCCAGCATTTTGCCCGTGTTCAGCATTCTGCCCCCATGTCTGTCTGCTCCTCGTGTCCAGCATGCTGCCCCTGTGTCCAGCATTCTGCCCCTCGTGTCCAGCATTCTGCCCCCGTGTCCAGCATTCTGCCCCCGTGTCTCAGTCTGCCCCTCATGTCCAGCATTCTGCCCCTCGTGTCCAGCATTCTGCCCTCGTGTCCAGCATTCTGCCCCAGTGTCTCAGTCTGCCCCTCATGTCCAGCATTCTGCCCCTGTGTCCAGCATTCTGCCCCGTGTCTCACAGTCTGCCCCTCGTGTCCGGCATTCTGCCCCCATGTCTCAGTCTGCCCCTTGTGTCCAGCATTCTGCCCGTGTTCAGCATTCTGCCCCCGTGTCTCAGTCTGCTCCTCGTGTCCAGCATGCTGCCCCTCGTGTCCAGCATTCTGCCCGTGTCCAGCATTCTGCCCCCGTGTCCAGCATTCTGCCCCCGTGTCTCAGTCTGCCCCCATGTCCAGCATTCTGCCCCAGTTTCTCAGTCTGCCCCTCGTGTCCAGCATTCTGCCCCTGTGTCCAGCATTCTGCCCCTGTGTCTCACAGTCTGCCCCTCATGTCCAGCATTCTTCCCCTCATGTCCAGCATTCTGCCCCTGTGTCCGGCATTCTGCCCCTGTGTCCAACATCTCTGCCCCAGCGTGTCCAGCATTCTGCCCCGGGGCCCCTGGATCGCCGCTCTCAGAAAAGAAAAAACACGAGTTCTTACCTGGCCACGCTCCTGCGGCGGACTAAGCTCACTTCCTCCATGCAGGTGAAGCACACACTTGCCGGCGGCTGACAATGACGTCAGACGCCGGTGAAGTGCACACTGCGGCTCAAGTCAGCTGCCAGCCTCCGACTGGCTGGCGGTTGTTAACTATTGACGTGCGGGCTCAGACACGCACGTCAATAGCGTGCCGCAGCACCTGTAGGGGGGCCCGGTGAGCAGATGAGATGGGGCCCGATGCGGACCCCCTCTGCCCACAGGGCCCCATACGCCAGTCATGGCTGTAATGCCCTGATGGCGTCCCTGGCGGCCGATCGTGGCCGGGGGTCAGCTAATTATCACAGCTGACATCCGACACTATGTGCCAGCAGCGGTCACGGGCGGCTTCTGGCACCTTAACCCCGGAAACACTGCGATCAAACATGATCTCAGCGTTCCGTGGCATATGGAAGTATCACGCAGGGAGGGGGCTCCCTGCGTGCTTCCCTGAAACCCTCGGAGCAACACGATGTGATTGTGTTGCTCCAAACATCTCCTCCGTCCTCCTCCCTGCAGGCCCTGGATCCAAGATGGCGGTGGGGCTCCTTTCGGGTCCTGCAGGGAGGTGGCTTGCAAGCTCCTGCTGAGAGATCGCTGATCTGGCACAGTGCATTGCAAAGTGTCAGATCAGCGATCTGACAATATATAGTGATGTCCCACACTGGGACAAAGTGAAAAAGTTAAAAAAAAAAATATTTACATGTGTAAAAAAAAAAAAAAATCCTTAAAAAAAAAATTATAAATACCGTATATACTCGAGTATAAGCCGAGATTTTCAGCCCAAAATTTTGGGCTGAAAGTGCCCCTATCGGCTTATACTCGAGTCAAGGTGGGTGGCAGGGTCGGCGGGTGAGGGGGTGAGGGCGCTGAGGTATACTTACCTAGTCCCAGCGATCCTCGCGCTGTCCCTGCCGTCCCACGGTCTTCTGTGCTGCAGCTTCTTCCCCTCTTCAGCAGTCACGTGGGACCGCTCATTACAGAAATGAATAAGCGGCTCCACCTCCCATAGGGGCGGAGCCGCCTATTCATTCCTCTAATCAGCGGTGCCGGTGACCGCTGATAGAGAAAGAAGCTGCGGCACCGAAGACCAGGCAGAGGGACAGCGCGAGGATCGCCAGGACTAGGTAAGTATAGCATATTCACCTGTCCTCGTTCCAGCCGCCGAGCGTCGCTCCATCTTCCCGGCCGGCGCCTCCATCTTCCCGGCGTCTGCGCTCTGACTGTTCAGGCAGAGGGCGCGATGACGCATGTAGTGTGCGCAGCGCCCTCTGCCTGATCAGTCAGAGCAGAGACGCCGGGAAGATGGAGGCGCCGGAACGAGACGCCGGGAGCTGCAATCAAGGGAGGTGAGTATGTGGTTTTTTTTTATTGCAGCAGCAGCGGCGGCAGAGATTTATGTGGAGCATCTATGGGGCACAGTGAACGGTGCAGAGCACCGTATATGGCACATCTATGGGGCACAGTGAACGGTGCAGAGCACCGTATATGGCACATCTATGGGGCACAGTGAACGGTGCAGGGCACCGTATATGGCAAATCTATGGGGCACAGTGAACGGTGCAGAGCACCGTATATCGCACATCTATGGGGCACAGTGAACGGTGCAGAGCACCGTATATGGCACATCTATGGGGCACAGTGAACGGTGCAGGGCACCGTATATGGCACATCTATGGGGCACAGTGAACGGTGCAGGGCACCGTATATGGCACATCTATGGGGCACAGTGAACGGTGCAGTGCACCGTATATGGCACATCTATGGGGCACAGTGAACGGTGCAGGGCACCGTATATGGCACATCTATGGGGCACAGTGAACGGTGCAGAGCACCGTATATGGGGCACAGCTATGGGGCACAATGAACGGTGCAGAGCACCGTATATGGCACAGCTATGGGGCACAATGAACGGTGCAGAGCACTGTATATGGGGCACAGCTATGGGGAAATATGAACGGTGCAGAGCACTGTATGGCACAGCTATGGGGAAATAATGATCTATTTTTATTTTTGAAATTCACCGGTAGCTGCTGCATTTCCACCCTAGGCTTATACTCGAGTCAATAAGTTTTCCCAGTTTTTTGTGGCAAAATTAGGGGGTCGGCTTATACTCGGGTCGGCTTATACTCGAGTATATACGGTATATATATATTGTTCCAATAAATACATTTCTTTATGTAAATAATAATAAAAAGAACAATAAAAGTACACATATTTAGTATCGCCGCATCCGTAACGGCCAGACCTATAATACGGTCCCACTAGTTAACCCCTTAAAAAAAACTAGGCTAAAAACGCTTTATTATCATACCGCTGAACAAAAAGTGGAATAGCACGTGATCAAAAAGACAGACATAAATAAGCATGGTACCGCCGAAAACGTCATCTTGTCCCACAAAAACGAGCCATGAAACAGCATCATCAGCAAAAGAATAAAAAAGTTATAGTCCTCAGAATAAAGCGATGCAATTTTTTTTTCTATGAAATAGTTTTTATTGTATAAAAGCGCCAAAACATAAAAAAAGATATAAATGAGGCATCCAAGTAATCGTACTGACCCGAAGGATAAAACTACTTTATCAATTTTACCAATCGCGGAAGGAGTATAAACGCCCCTTCCCCCCCAAAGAAATTCACTGCTGTTTTTTTTTTAAATCGGAATAAAAAGCGATCAAAAAATGTCATCTGCCCAGAAATGATACCAATAAAAACGTAAACTCTTCCCGCAAAAAACAAGATCTCACATGACTATGTGGACCAAAATATGGAAAAATTATAGCTCTCAGAATGTGGTAATGCAAAAAATATTTTTTGCAATAAAAAGCGTCTTTTAGTGTGTGACAGCAGCCAAATATAAAAACCCACTATAAACAGTAAATCAAACCCCTTATTATCACTGCTTTAATTAGGGAAAAATAATAAAGTAAGGAAAGTATTTATTTCCATTTTCCCATTAGGGTTAAGGTTAGGGTTGGGGCTAAAGTTAGGGTTAGGGTTGGGGCTAAAGTTAGGGTTGGGGCTAAAGTTAGGGTTTGGGCTAAAGTTAGGGTTGGGGCTAAAGTTGGGGTTAGGGTTTGGATTACGTTTAAGGTTTGGTTAGGGGTGTGTCAGGGTTAGCGGTATGGTTAGGGTTGGGATTAGGGTTAAGGGTGTGTTGGGGTTAGGGGTGTGTTGGGGTTTCGGGTGTGGTTAGGGTTGGGATGATGTTTAGGGGTGTGTTGGGGTTAGAGTTGGAGTTAGAATTGGGAGGTTTCCACTGTTTAGGCACACCAGGGGCTCTGCAAACGCAACATGACGTCCGATCTCAATCCATACAATTCTGCATTGAAAATGTAAAACAGTGCTCCTTCCCTTCCGAGCTCTGCCTTGCGCCCAAACAGTGGTTTACCTCCACATATGCGGTATCAGCGTACTCAGGACAAATTGGACAACAACTTTTGGGGTCCAATTTCTCTTGTTACCCTTGGGAAAATACAAAACTGGGGGCTAAAAAATCATTTTTGTGGAAAAAAAAGGATTGTTTTATTTTCATGGCTCTGCGTTATCAACTGTATTGAAACACTTGGGGGTTCAAAGTGCTCACCACACATCTAGATAAGTTCCTTGGGGGTTCAAGTTTCCAAAATGGGGTCACTTGGGGGTTTCTACTGTTTAGGTACAGCAGGGGCTCTGCAAACGCAACGTGATGCCTGCAGACCATTCCATCAAAGTCTGCATTCCAAAACATCACTTCTTCCCTTCCGAGCTCTGCCATGCGCCCAAACAGTAGTTTTCTCCCACATATAGAGTATCAGCGTACTCAGAACAAATTGTACAACAACTTTTGGAGTCCAATTTCTCCTGTTACCCTTGGGAAAATAAAGAATTGGGAGCGAAAAATCATTTGTGTGAAAAAAATTAGATTTTTTATTTTTATGGCTCTACATTATAAACTTCTGTGAAGCACTTTGGGGTTCAAAGTGCTCACCACGCATCTAGATATGTTCCTTAGGGGGTCTACTTTCCAAAATGGTGTCACTTTTGGGGGGTTTCCACTGTTTAGGCACATCAGGGACTCTCCAAACGCGACATGGCGTCCTATCTCAATTCCAGTTTTGCATTGAAAAGTCAAGTGGCGCTCCTTCCCTTCCGAGCTCTGCCATGCGCCCAAACAGTGGATTACCCCCACATATGGGATATCGGCGTACTCAGGACAAATTGTACAACAACTTTTGGGGTCCAATTTCTCCTGTTACCCTTGGTAAAATAAAACAAATTGGATCAGAATAAATTGTTTGTGAAAAAAAGTTAAATGTTCTTTTTTTTTTAAACATTCCAAAAATTCCTGTGAAACACCTGAAGGGTTAATAAACTTCTTGAATGTGGTTTTTAGCACCTTGAGGGGTGCAGTTTTTAGAATGGTGTCAGACTTGGGTATTTTCTATCATATAGACCCCTCAAGGTGACTTCAAATGAGATGTGGTCCCTAAAAAAAATGGTGTTGTAAAAATGAGAAATTGCTTGTCAACTTTTAACCCTTATAACTCCCTAACAAAAAAATGTTGGCTCCAAAATTGTGCTGATGTAAAGTAGACATGTAGAAAATGTTACTTATAAAGTATTTTGTGTGACATATCTCTGTGATTTAAAAGCATACAAATTCAAAGTTGGAAAATTGCAAAATTTTCAAAATTTGCGCCAAATTTCTTTTTTTTCACAAATAAGCTCAAGTAATGTCACAGAAATTTTACCACTAACGTGAAGTACAATATATCCCGAGAAAACATTGTCAGAGTCCCAAACTGGCACACTTACTGTAATAATGTCCCTTTGGTGTTCCTAGACCCTTAATTGTCATCATCCTGTACGGGTTTTGAGTCCTGTCTGCCATTTTCCCAGGCTGATCATGTCAAGGGTTAACTTTGCTCTCCCTCATTCTGGGTTAAGGTTTGCTATTTAGCATCCTCCAGGCGGTGTCAGTTATATTTTTCTGCCTTCGGCATGAGTATCTGACTCTGGTAGTACCCTGATTTGTCCTGCTAAGCTTTCTGACCTTGCCCGTGTCTATTCCTCCTTCCCTGCCCATCCTATCTTAGTGTTTCCTGATTGCTTTTGGATTTCCTGGTGTTTCACTCGGCTTTGACTCTGACTTGACTTTGCCTCTGGTCCCTTGTACTTCTGCCTTTTGTCTGGTATTGACTCTTTGGCTCTCCACTGACTCTGTGATTGTTTTTTCCCTTTGTACTGCGTGATGGTGTAGGTTTTGACTCAGCTTGTTTAACTATTCTGCTGCCACCTGATGGTAGCTTCTCTGCAGCACTGCAGGTCTGCCCTTGTAGACTTTTTACTTTCCTTCCACTCTATTGCCATCTGGTGGAAGGTGCAGTTACCTGCATAGCTGCAGCGTGGCATTACTTGCCCGCACTTATGTAGCATGATATCCACTCAGTTTCCCACACAGTACAAAACAGATGTTTTTTTTTAACTGGCGAAAACTGGTTCTTGGGGATATTTAAATGGTCACCATTGTTTCAACTAACCTTCCACAAATCAATTGTACAAGCAAATATAAGAAAATGTAATACAGTGATGGCGGCCAAAAGTGTTGGCACCCTTGAAATTGTTCTAGAAAATGAAATATTTCTATATTCTAATATTTTTAATGACAGGTAAAGTGCAAGTGCAATAGAAGCAAGTATGTGCCAGGTCCCCTACGCGCATTTCTTCCAGAAGAATGCAACCACCAAAACACGCATAGAGGACCTGGCACACTCTCTTAGCTTGGGTAATTACAATTTTTTTTACTTAAGTTTGCTTCTATTGCACTTGCACTTTACTTGTCATTGTGCCCATTAGCTAGTATTTCTCTATAATTAGATTTCTTTATACATACCGTGCCTATTTAGACTTTATGCACAATACTTATGCCAATATTTACATTGAAAAATCCATTAACATTTTGCCATCATTCTATTTTTTTTTGTTTGTATCTGGGCCATATACCCTTTTAGTGTGCTAAGTGCACATTTATAGAAGCAATGTACTTCCATCCATCTGAACACCCTATGCTGTGACTAATGCCCTTTCATTTTGGTCCGGCTGTTTTTTTGCTTGTTAATATTTTATATGTTATTTGAGTAACAAAGATTTCTACTTTTTAAAATAATTCTCTTTGCGATCTGGTTTTTTCTGCACCATTTTTCTATATGATCCATCAATTGGTATAGTGCATGACCTCCCTTTTGTCCAATATCTCTTATCTGGTATAATTTGCAAACTTATACAAGTTGTTCATATATGCATACATCAAACTTTCCCCATAGTAGTGTAGTCCATTACTCAATAGGTAGCAGTGCTATGATGAAACTGTCAAGATAAACTGATGGAGCCCTCCGGAAGTGTGAATTCAAAAGAAAAAAGGAAGTTCTTTGGTCTAACTTGCCGAAGCATATTTGCTATTAAAGTATTTATTTGCACGCAGACTATTCGTCCTACAGCACAGCTCCAGGACGCTGAAAGAAGATCGCTCACCAGCCGGCTTATTTACAATGCAGATTGAGGGGGACTGGGTGATTTGGTTGTAGCAAAGTCTGGCTATAAATCCAGGAAGCCTGAGAGGGATGGCTGAAGGCGCACACGTTACAGGACACATGATGTGAAGACAGCAAGCAAGACAGCCGTCACAATCCAGGATGTCCATGCTAACGCCTATCCTAACCCACTCCGAGATCAAAGCCTACCTGTCCAAGGGTGAGCGATTCATAAAATGGGACGATGTAAGTAATAGTATCCACTGCTCTTCTTTCCGCACTAACTGTTAATTACATGGGTAAATCTGCAGGGATCTAGTTTACATTCATTTTTTTGCACTTCAATAGAATTGTCTCATCGTGGCGAAAGATGAGATGGAAATGGCACAAAATGAAAAGACAAAGAATTGTGCAAGGCAACAGCTTTGTTCTATAGGGGAATTGTTAGCACCGTTTGGTCCCAGTAGTTGAACACTCAACAACTAGGATGTTACGTTATTTATCACCTATCTGATACATAGGTGACATGGAGTCTTTTACTGATGTTTCAGAAACTAAGTAGAAACTCTAAGTTTTTAAGCTTTGGAGGAGGATTTGGAAAGTTTCTGATTAGTTTCTGCTCCAAAAACTCCTTGAAAATCCTTGAAAAACTAACATAGCCTAAGGTTCTGTGCACACTGGGTCCTTATGCAGAGTTTTCAGAATAGAAATGTTTTGAGATTTGTAGGAAGATTTGACGAAGTTCTGCTTTGTGCCGCCCAGGCAAAGCTGGCAGCTTTTTTCCAGAAGTGGTTTTCCCGTTGTTTTCGTGGCCTGACAAATGAACATGTTATTTATTTTAACCAGTCCTCCACATAGACAGTTTCTGCTCCAAAAACTCTTTGAAAAACTCCATAAAGCACACAGCCTGAAATGCGAATGAATAAACTTTCAAAAATGAGTTTCTGGGTTTATTTAACTATTCATTATTTTATTTCACATGAACTTTTGTTATTGCTTTTGCGTCTTTTTTTGGTGGGCTATTTTGCCTCTTTTTTCAGTTGCAACTTATTCTTCCTTTAGTTTGGGCCTTTTTTAAAGTTTATTTAATATTTGTTTGTCGTTTTTTTTTTGTAATGTTCCTCAATGTGGCTGATTCCTCAATTATGACTTTCTAAAAAGTCGCAAAATGTTCAAAATTGTAGTGCAAATGTGCTCCAGTCTTTCTTCCACTGTTATGTGTACCTGTAATTTGGGTGAAAATTTTGCAACATCTTACTGGAACAGGCAATTGTTTAGCTAAAAATTAGCAAAAAGGTTAAAGAAAAATTGAAAGAGCTTTTTTTCTCATGAACCACATGACACATTTTAAAGAATTAGACATCAAAAAAGTCAATGATTCTAACAAGACAAAAAAAATAAAGAAAAGGGACTTAAAAGCAAACAATAAAAATGCAAACAATGAATCAGCTCCTTTGTGCTTCAGTTTCTTATCCTTCTATCCAGCCAAGATAGTCCAGAGCACGCAGCAGACATCTCTCTCTTGCGCTGATG
The DNA here is from genome assembly GCF_032444005.1 of Ranitomeya imitator. Lineage (NCBI taxonomy): Eukaryota > Metazoa > Chordata > Amphibia > Anura > Dendrobatidae > Ranitomeya > Ranitomeya imitator. The sequence continues at coordinate 668,286,029 of NC_091282.1, forward strand.
GTTTGGTCAATGTATCTCTGCAATATAAAAGTCTACATTCGGAGTTTGATTCTGCCTTTGTGAGCCTAAAAGACTATTCTATCTAAAGAGTTTAATTTAAAGAAAAATACTGTGCCTTACACTGCTTTGTACTGATGAGGGGCAAAAACCCTGAAACAGCTATCTACCGATGGGTTTCTCAGCTTGCATCAGCTAGTATACCTTGGAGTTGAGTGTTTAGGATATTGCGGGCCATAGTATTGTCGCACATCTGACCCCATGTTAGGCTTAGCCAGCCTGCATCATGACCAAGGTTAGGAGCCTTGTCATACATCCATACACACAGCTGTTTTGGGATACTAGCTCTGTGACATTACAGAGTAGAGTTTGGCTGGTTAAAAGAAAGCCAATTTGCATGTTTTTTTCCCCATGAAGCATTGCCATTGAAAAATATTTTATTCTATCTTTTCATGGTGCAGCACTGAAGATCTGACACTTTGATACAATGTAAAGTAGTCGGTGTGCAGCTTGTATAACAGTGTAAGTTTGGTGTGCCCTCTAAGTAACTCATACATCCATTAATATCTAAACCACTGGCCACAAAAGTGAGTACACCCCTAAGTGAAAATGGCCAAATTGTGCTCAATTAGTGTCATGTGGCTCATTACTGTTACAAGGTGTGAATGTGGAGCAGGTTGGTTAAATTTGGTGTTATCACTCTCACATTCTCTCATACTGTTCACCTGAAGATCAAGCTGGCACCTCATGTCAAAGAACTCTGAGGATCTGAAAAAAAGAATTGTCACTCTACATAAAGCTGGCCAAGGCTATAAGAAGACCTACAACACCCTGACACTGAGCTGCAGCTCGGTGGCCAAGACCATACAGTGGTTTAACAAGACAGGTTCCACTCAGAACTGGCCTATCCATGGTCGACCAAAGAAGCTGAGTGCACATGCTCAGCATCATATCCAGAGGTTGTCTCATTGCTGCAGAGGTAACAGGGGTGGGGATCTGTCAGTCAGTGCTCAGACCATCCACTGCATTAAATTGGTCTGCATTACTGTTGTCCCAAAAGGAAGCCTCTTCTAAAGTTGATGCACCAAAAAGCCCATAAAAACTTTGCTGAAGACAAGCAGAATAAGGACATGGATTACTGGAACCAAGTCCTGTGGTCTGATGAGACCAAGACAAACGTATTTGGTTCAGATGGAGTCAAGCGTGTGTGGTGGCAACCAGGTGAGGAGTACAGACAAGTGTGTCTTGCCTAGAGTCATGCATGGTGGTGGGAGTGTCATGGTTTGGGGCTGCATGAGTGATGCCAGCTGTGGGGAGCTACACTTCATTGAGGGAACCATAATTGCCAACATGTACTGTGACATAATGAAGCAGAGCATGATCCCCTCACCCCGGACAGTATTCCAACATGATTATGACCCCTATCACTCCCTTGCTAAAGAAACTGAGGGTAAAGTTGCTGGACTGGCCAAGCATGTCTCCAGATCTAAACCCTATTGAGCATCTATGGCGCAGCCTCAGAAGGAAGGTGGAGGACAGCGAGGTCTCTAACATCCACCAGCTCCATGATGTCATCATGGAGGTGCGGAAGAGAATTCTAGTGGCCACCGATGAAGCTCTAGTGACCTCCATACCCAAGAGAGCTAAGGCAGTGCTTGAAAATGATGGTGGCCACACAAAACATTTACACTTTGGGCACAAGTTGGCCATATTCACTTAGGGGTGTACTCACTTTTGTTGCCAGAGTTTTAGATATTAATGGCTGTGTGCGTTATTTAGACGGCACAGCAAATTTACCATGTTATACAAGCTGCACACTGACTACTTTACATTATATCAAAGTGTCACAAGACAAGATACAGTACAATATTTACAAAAATGTGAGGGGTATGTATATATATATATATATTTATATATATATATATATATAAATATAAAGAAAGAAAAAAAGAGTTAGAGCAGCACAAGAAATAGAAAAATAGGGTGAAAGGCCCCCCAGGCAATGACCAAACCTGGATTTATATATGATACTAGATGGTGGACCGATTCTAACGCATCGGGTATTCTAGAATATGCATGTCCACGACGTATATTGCACAGCCACATAGTATATTGCCCAGTCATGTGTATATTGCCCAGCCACGTAGTATATTGCCCAGCTACGTAGTATATTGCCCAGCCACGTAGTATATTGCTCAGCCACATAGTATATTGCCCAGCCACGTAGTATATTGCCCAGTCACGTACTATATTGCCCAGCCACGTAGTATATTGCCCAGCCCACGTAGTATATTGCCCAGCTACGTAGTATATTGCCCAGCCACGTAGTATATTGCTCAGCCACATAGTATATTGCCCAGCCACGTAGTATATTGCCCAGTCACGTACTATATTGCCCAGCCACGTAGTATATTGCCCAGCCACGTAGTATATTGCCCAGTTACGTAGTATATTGCCCAGTCACGTAGTATATTGCCCAGCCACGTAGTATATTGCCCAGTGACGTAGTATATTGCCCAGTGATGTAGTATATTGCCCAGCCACGTAGTATATTGCCCAGCCACGTAGTATATTGCACAGTGACGTAGTATACAGCACAGAGCCACGTAGTATACAGCACAGACACGTAGTATACTGCCCAGTCACATAGTATATTGGCCAGTCACGTAGTATATTGCCCAGCTACGTAGTATATTACCCAGCCAGGTATGTAACAGGTTAAAAAATAAAAAAGAAACATATACTCACCTTCCGAGGGCCCCTTGTAGTTCTATCGCCTGTGTGCGGTGCACGAAGCAGCTTCCGGTCACAGGATTGGTATGAGCGCAGGACCTGTGATGACATCGCAGTCACATGACCGTGACATCATGGCAAGTCCTTCTCGCATACCATCCTTAGCACTGGAACCTGCCGCTTGCATTGCCGATGACAGGGTAACACGTCAGAGGGTGAGAATAACGTTTTTTTTTTATTATTATTTTTTGTAACATTAGATATTTTTATTATTGATGCTGCATAGGCAGCATGAATAGTAAAAAGTTGGTCACACAGGGTTAATAGCAGCGTTAACCGAGTGCGTTACACCGCGATCAACGCTGCCATTAACCCTGTGTGACCACTGACCGGAGGGGAGTATGCGGGCGCCGGGCAGTGGGTTAATAGCTGCGTAACCGGAGTGCGTTACAATGCGGTCCGGTAACGCTGGCATTAACCCTGTGTGAGGGCTGACTGGATGACTGGAGGGGAGTATGGAGCGGGCACTAACTGCGGGGAGGAAAGAGCGGCCATATTGCCGCCAGACTGTGGCCGTCGCTGATTGGTCGTGGCAATGGTCGTGGGCATTTTTCCACGACCAATCAGCGACTTGTATTCCATGACAGACAGAGGCCGCGACCAATGAATATCCGGGACAGACAGAAAGACTTAAGTGACCCTTACACAATTATATAGTAGATATAGCTAGATAGATATAGATATCGATATAGATATTTGTGCTCAAAAGATTACATACCCCAGCAGAATTTTTGCTTTCTTGGCCTTTTTTCAGAGAATATGAATGATGACACCAAAACTTTTTTTCCACTCATAGTGGTTGGGTGAAGCCATTTATTGTCAAACTACTGTTCTTTCTCTTTTTAAATCATGACAACCCAAAACATCCAAATGACCCTAATCAAAAGTTCACACACCCCATTTCTTAATACTGTGTATTGCCTATCATCAGTGACAGCTTGAAGCCTTTTGTGGTAGTTGTGGATGAGGTTCTTTATTTTCTCAGTAAAGCTGCCCACTCTTCTTGGCAAAAAGCCTCCAGTTCCTGAAAATTCCTGGGCTGTCTGGCATGAACTGCGTGCTTGAGATCTCCCCAGAGTGGCTCAATGATATTGAGGTCAGGAGACTGAGACGGCCACTCCAGAACCTTCACTTTATTCTACTGTAGCCAATGACAGGTCGACTTGGCCTTGTGTTTTGGATCGCTGTCATGTTGGATCGTCCAAGTATGTCACATGCGCAGCTTCTGGACTGATTAGTGCAAATTTGTCTCCAGTATTTGCTGATAACATTCTGTGTTCATCTTTCCTTCAACTTTGACCAAGTTTCCTGTGCATTTGTAGCTCACACATCTCCAAAACATCAGCGATCCACCTCCGTGCTTTACAATGGTAATGGTGTTCCTTTCATCATAGGCCTTGTTGACCTTTCTTCAAATGTAACGTTCATGGTTATGGCTAAAAATTGGTCTCATCACTCCAAATTACCATATTTGCGGATTATAAGATGCACCCCAAATTTTGAGGTGAAAAATAGGAAAAAAACTTTTTTTAATAAAATATTGGTGCTTGTTATAATTCATGCATCTAATTGGTTACCGAGGGTGGTTGCTGTGGTGAAGCGGGGTCGCCGCTGGAGGAGGCAAGAGTGGAGTGTTGCTGAAGGCCGCAGGCTGGGATGAGGGGGTGTTCGGATGTGCAGTGCTGCGCACCGCTGTGGGTGTTCGGTGCTGCGGGTGTTCAGTGCTGCGGATGTTCGGTGCTGCGGCAGCTCTGCCGACATCTTGTGAAAGCCCAGAGCCCCAGCAGTTGCATGGTTTAGTATGCGATGGACTGGACTCCGGGAAAATGGCTGCTGGCCAGGGGCAGTGCATGCACAGATGGAGATCTCGGCACCAAGATCTCGGGAGATGAGATCTCAGCGCTGGGGTAAAAATTTTGCCAGGGGAAGGAAATTTAATCTTTTGAGCACAATTGTATATACATATATGTAATTAATCTTAATTAATATCTGTGATAGACGTGATAATATTTACAAAATAACATATCTCATAAGAAATGATGGACTAAAGAAGTATATTTTACTGTCTACTTCCTCTAAGGAAAGAATACAAATCAATGGTTGGTTTGATGTGTCAGTATTTTGTGTCGAGTTCCTTGTTCCATATGAATTAAAATGTAACAAAGTCCTCGAATTTAACTGTTTGTATTCTGGATGGACCCCCCCATGATCCTAACAAATGTAGTTCTTCCTAGGAATCAAGTCATTAATTGAAGATTAACGTATAAAAGGTTCATTATAATGTATCCAGTACTTGATAAATTAGCATCTTAAAGGGGCTGTCCTGCCTTTGCAGAAAAATATTTCCATATATAAAATCTCTCCAGGAGACAAATGGGGTAAAGTAAATTGTGACCATCAAAGTTTGGATCGCATCGCGTTGTCCTGATGGAAGGTGGGTTCAGATGGGTTAAATGCCAGTGTTCGGTACTAGCACCGATTGTGGGTTTTGCTGCGGGGTGTCACAGAGCTGACACCCGCACACAATCGTCGTGGTGCTCAGTGTGAGGCACCCACAGAGCAGTACATGTACGGCACATGTTGGGAAGGGGTTAAATACAGTGCACAAAATGCTTTTCGGATACTTGTAGGCACAAACGCATAGTAGTTTACTCAATTGAGAAATTATTCCTGGACGTTGCAGGAAAACCATAATTAAAAAAGAAATTTAGACAATTCTTTTGTCCAGAAGGCTTTCCCATCAAAGAAACCACAAAATCACCAGACACACTATTATTCCACATCCGAGGCGTAGCTAGGGTTTTGGTTCGGGGGGGGGGGGAAGGAGCGAAACTTCTGAGTGGGCCCCTAACCAGGTAACCTTGATTACAACTCGGTGACGCTCCCTAATAGTGGAGGAGAACCTCAGCAGATGACCGTGCTGTTAATGAAGATAATCTTTATATAAAGACCAACATGGATATTACTGCCATATGGTCAGTGGTAGATACCAGTCCTACAAAACATATAAGGGATCACTGCAGAGTTACAGATAATTACTTACCACTGACATCCTTTCTGATGGAATCATTCATTTTTCCTGTCTTTTCCATCTGGCCCAGACCGACATGACAACTCCTTCCAGCAATGACTCACCTGCAGAGAATACAACAAAGACACATTTCATCTCCCATATTCCAGCCATCGCCATCTATTCCCAACCTGCTCAAACTCCTCATCCTGCTGATACCCCAATACTGAGCCGCTGCTGCCGTATGTGTCCCTATTACTGCCCCTGATACCCCAATACTGAGCCGCTGCTGCCGTATGTGTCCCTATTACTGCACCTGATACCCCAATACTGAGCCACTGCTGCCGTATGTGTCCCTATTACTGCACCTGATACCCCAATACTGAGCCGCTGCTGCCGTATGTGTCCCTAGTACTGCACCTGATACCCCAATACTGAGCCGCTGCTGCCGTATGTGTCCCTAGTACTGCACCTGATACCCCAATACTGAGCTGCTGCTGCCGTATGTGTCCCTAGTACTGCCCCTAATAGCCCAATACTGAGCTGCTGCTGCTGTGTGTGTCCCTATTACTGTACCTGATACTCCAATACTGAGCCGCTGCTGCCGTATGTGTCCCTATTACTGCAACTGATACCCCAATACTGAGCCACTGCTGCCGTATGTGTCCCTATTACTGCACCTGATACCCCAATACTGAGCCACTGCTGCCCTATGTGACCCTATTACTGCACCTGCTGTGTGGTTCTCTCTGCCCTCTAAATTCTAAAGCAACCCTCTATAATATAGTAATGCCGGGTGCAAGTGCCCTAGAAAACAGTGCCCTCATTTTGCCCCCTAGAAAGTAATATTGCCCTGTGTGCCCCTTTAAAAGTCACAGTAACCTGAGTTCCCCCTAAAACAATAAGTGCCCACTTCACATTGAATAATGTCTTGAGTCTGTCCCCCTGTACTGCTTCCCTATACACTGTTTGATGGCTCCAGCACTGTAAGATGGCCCCTTCACTGTAATTCCCACACTGTAATCCCCACACTGTACGATGGCCCACCAGATGGCCTCCATATAGTATAATGCACCAGATAGTCCTCAATATAGTATAAGGCACTCCCCATAGGCAGACTGTATAGCACAAGGCAGCACCCCATAGGCAGACTCTGTAGTATAAGACAGCACCCTCATAGGCAGACCCTGTATTATAAGGCAGCACCCCATAGGCAGACCCAGCAGTATAAGACAGCACCCCATAGGCAGACCCTGTATTATAAGGTAGCACCCATAGGCAGACCCTGTAGTATAATGCCGCACCCCATAAGCAGACCCTGTATTACACGGCGGCAGACCCTGTAGTAAAAGGCCACACCCCATAGGCAGACCCTGTAGTAAAAAGCAGCACCCCATACGCAGACCCTGTAGTAAAAGGCAGCACCCCATAGGCAGACCTTGTAGCATAAGGCAGCACCCCATAGGCAGACCCTGTAGTAAAAGGCAGCTGTTATGACCTGGTGGTAAGGACAATAATGGACCTGGTGGTTGAGAGCACACGGAATGACCTGATAGTTACTAATAATATAGGACGAGCTCTGAGACGTGGGAACTCTGCTGACCGCAATCCCTAATCCTATCACACACACTAGAAATAGCCGTGGATTGCTCCTAACGCTCCCTATGCAACTCGACACAGCCTAAGAAACTAGCTAGCCCTAGAGATAGAAAAATAAAGCCTACCTTGCCTCAGAGAAATTCCCCAAAGGAAAAGGCAGCCCCCCACATATAATGACTGTGAGTAAAGATGAAAATTACAAACACAGAGATGAAATAGATTTAGCAAAGTGAGGCCCGACTTACTGAACAGACAGAGGATAGGAAAGGTAACTTTGCGGTCAGCACAAAAAACTACAAAAAGACCACGCAGAGGGCGCAAAAAGACCCTCCGCACCGACTCACGGTGCGGAGGCGCTCCCTCTGCGTCCCAGAGCTTCCAGCAAGCAAGACAAAAATCAAAATAGCAAGCTGGACAGAAAAATAGCAAAACAGAGAAAAACAGGCAGGAACTTAGCTTCTGCTGGGAAGACAGGTCACAAGAATGATCCAGGAGAGAACTAGACCAATACTGGAACATTGACAGGTGGCATGGAGCAATGATCTAAGTGGAGTTCAATAGAGCAGCCAGCTAACGAATTAACCTCGTCACCTGTGGAAGGAAACTCAGAAGCCGCAGCTCCACTCACAACCACCAGAGGAAGCCCATGGACAGAACCAGCCGAAGTACCATTCATGACCACAGGAGGGAGCTTGACAACAGAATTCACAACAGGCAGCACCCCATAGGCAGACCCTGCAGTATAAAGCAGCACCCCATAGGCAGACCCTGCAGGATAAGGCAGCACCCCATAGGCAGACCCTGTAGTATAAGGCAGCACCCCATAGCCAGACCCTTTAGTATAAGGCGGCATCCCCATAGGCAGATCCTGTAGTATAACGCAGCACCCCAGAGGCAGACCCTGTAGTATAAGGCAGCACCCCCAAAGGCAGATCCTGTAGTATAAGGTAGAACCCCTATAGGCAGATCCTGTAAGTATAAGACAGTACCCCCATAGGCAGACCCTGTAGTACAAGGCAGCCCCAATAAAAAAAAAAAAATACTCACCTCTCTTCCTCCTTGTTCCAGTGGTGCTCCGAGCACCCTCTCATCTCCTGACAGCAGGTGCTGGGTGGTGACGTCACCGCGCCTACTGTCAGTGTCAGTGCTGGCGTCGGTCAGACGCTGACAGGGGGGGTGATGGGAGAAGGAGCGCGCAGCGCTCCTTCCCTCATCGATGCGGTCAGCTGTATCGGCTAAATGCTGATACAGCTGACCTTGCGGTGATGGGCGGGGGGCCCACTGCTGGCACCGGACCCCACGCCTGCTCAGGGGCCCTATAGCGGCCAGGCGGCAGAGCAGGGAGACCAATTCTCCCTGCTCTGCTGCAGAATGTAACTGTATCAGCGCGCATCTCCGGGTGGGCCCCCTCTGAGCTCTGGGCCCGGGGCGCTCGCACCTCTGCCCCCTGGTTGCTTCGCTACTTTTCCAAGTGCTTCGTTCCTGCCACTTGATAGGTGTCAGTCTCTACCATAGTCCCTACACATGGACCTCTTTCTCTAACCCCAGACCTCGTTCTGTGTTAGTCTTCAAGGGCTTTGTCTCCGTGTCCCCTCCAAATCTCTCTGCAGTCTCTATGGGGCCATACAGATGCTGCCAACTCCATTACAGAGCTCAACTATAACCCACCACAATTCCAGCAGATTTTAACAAATTAACCTCTTAAATTCACACTATACTTTATCCCTCACTAGTGGGAGATGCCCAATCCCACCTCGTTCACAGCACAAATATGTCAACCCCAGCCAGTGTTGATCAATGATTAGCTCACAGTCCACTCCACATCTCACCACCCGCCACCCGCAAAGCAGCTGAACTACCTTCTATTCTGAGGTCTGCTCATCTTCGAAAAGATCACCACTAGGCACAGCTCTTCACAGGCTTCTACGGCATTTTTATATTCATTTTACCATATCCCTATCAGTTTTGGGGGCTATCCCTTATGCAATAGGTGTTAGAATATTTTTCATACATTAACCTTAAAGAGGACCTTTCATTGATTCTTTTGATTTAAACTGAGCAACTCCTCCAATTGCGGCTGCTCAACTGATTCTGGAACAGTTCTTCATTTTCTTCTGTGTCCCTCCATTCCAAAGTTATGCCTCCCGATATTAACGGTGCACATTTTCCCTACAACCAACTGGGCGTGTATCACAGAACTTCTCTGTGGGCGTATCCTTTTTTCTTCCAATTCTGGCCAATTAAAATATGGCCTCGCCCATGCGTGGTACACGCCCAGTTAGTTGAAGGGAAATGTTGCAGTATTTCCTGCAGGCTATAACTTTGGAACAGAGGGGCACAGAGGAAAAAGAAAACTAGTTCCAGAATCAGTGGAGCAGCACCAATTGGACGAGGAGTTTGGTTTACATTTTAAGAAATTCAGCAAATGGTCCAGGTCTGTAAAGCCAGACGTATGCAAGATAGCTAAAATATTTGGTCTCAGCTTTTTAGGATTGCTTAGAAAGTAAAGGAAATCCATTGGCTCCCACACTCTTCATACACAGAGACAAGAGGGATTCCTGTTTTCCTATCTCTCTGTATAACATCTTAAGCAGCAGCAGCATGGACAGTATTATACAGAAGTACTGAGTGGTGAAGCTGTGAATCCAACACTGGGATGAGATTAAACTAGAGAGATGGAGCATGACCTGTCATGTGTGTGTCTGGTAATCTGACTTGTCTTGAGTAAGATGGATTTTAGCTACAGTATATTTCTGAGTGAATATGAGCTCAGTAGGTATAGAATAAAAATGGCTCATAAGTAGAGAAAGCAGCCTGTAGATTCCTGTTTTGTTGCAAGAACATATTTTTTCAAATTCTTCTTGGATTAAAAAAAAAAAGTATTTATTATGAATTTTCTATCATTTTGTGTTTGCAGGTCCTGTGCAGGCCTCTGCAACTCTATGGTAACAGATTATAAACAGACCCTATGCAGTCTAATTCTGCAGCCATTCTTCCTTCTACTGTCCACTTGTTTATAGTCTGAGCTATAAATCTGCATAGGACCATGGTACACGACTGAGCAGAAGCTTCACTGTGCATGTTGGATGGCTTAAATATTCATCAGGTCAGATGACCCTGACACCCAGTTTGATGCCAGGTGCCAAGTAGTTTGAGAGTCCAGGGTGCAGAAGTTCCCAAAGAGTGGCGACCAAGGGGTGCCTTAACTTATAGGTTGTAGGACTCCACTTGAATTCATACACATTTCCACCACACTTCAACTTTCTTACATTTAAGCACACGCCCTTTTTCAGGTCATTTGTGCTAGGGTTCTCTTTGAGGCTATGTGCACACGTTGCGGATTCGTGTGCGGATTTTTCCGCACCGTTTTTGCAAAATCCGCAGGTAAGTCGCACTGCGGATTACCAGCGGATTTTCCGTGGATTTCCTGCATTTTTTGTGTGGATTCCACCTGCGGTTTTACGCCTGCGGATTTCTATTGAGGAGCAGGTGTAAACCGCTACGGAATCTGCACAAAGAATTGACATGCTGAGAAAAATAATCTGCAGCGTTTCTGCACGGTATTTTCGGCACCATGGGCACTGCGGATTTTGTTTTCCATATGTTTACATGGTACTGTAAACCGCATGGAAAACAGCTGCGAATCCGCAGGGTCAAATCCGCTGCGGATCCGCAGCAAAATCAACAACGTGTAAACATAGCCTTAGGAGCGGCTGCAATCCCAGATCCAATGAGACATTCACAGATCTGGGCAGCTTTCTCAAGTGGTTGGGATCATGTACTGATTTTAAGGGCATCTTTTTCCTTGCACATTTTCACTGTCTTTCAGTGGAGGTTTATATCATGTATGATCTTATTCAGTATGTGGATCAGAGACATATAGATGCTACCTGTAGATTAGTTATTTGACATGTTTAATACCTGCTCCTGTTGGACTTGGTAGCATAATTATTAGACATGGGATCCGTTCAGGGCTAGTCTGTTAGATAGCTCATTCACCTGAGAGCTACATATCCCAACTCCTATACATAATGTTGGAGTAATGCTTATTACTCTATATATTGCATCAATTTCTATTTTCTAATGTTTAATAGTGCACGAGTTTCTGTTTCCAGCAATAGTGTTATATTGCCAGTAAAATATTGTTAAAAAAAAGGAAGTTCCTGTTCACTGTGTGTGTAGCTGGAGCACATTTTACTTTCAGTTTGCAAGATGACAGACAAGATGCTAAGAAGACCCTAAGCTAAACTAAATACCATTTGTAAGTGATCTTATCTTTGTTCTTGAATAAATATATAATCACTGTAGAACGGCTGTACAGAGATTAATCCTCTGCCAAGAGGTTATGGGCTCAGAAATCCAAAGACCCAGAGAACAGCCCACTAGAGAGAACAACAGTTTACTAAGAAGAAGCAAAGATGGCGCCAGCTGCAACGCTGAAGATCACAGTGCCAAATCCGACTAACCAGAGCTACCAATCCTGGAAATGCAAGGGAAAGATGCTGCTGATAAGAGCAGGCTCGTGGAAATACACACAGGATTCTAGACCTGAACTATTACCAAAAGACTGGGCAGATAAGGATCAAGAAGCACAATCATTATGTAGTGACGGCGCCTCTGCCTTCAGTACCTCTCCCCTTACAGAGATGCCAGTGTGCTCACTGCCGCGGCCCCCGTCCTGCTCCTTTCGGGTCTGCTGCTACCTGGGGTGCATGCACCGCACACAGGTCCCCAGGCACTGTGCTTAGGGCGCGCCCACTCACAAATACCCTTTCTTAAAGGGCCTGCATGCGTTCCTCTAAAATGTTCCCAGCCAATAGCTGGTGGACATTTACTATTTAAATCGCCTCCACAAGAGTTTGTTTCCTAACACTCTTTTGAGTTCTCAGGTCCCAGTGCTCGTATCCCTGTACACTGCACCTGCCAGTGCTCATCTCAACGTCAACTGATCCTGCTGCACTTGACAGTTCTCATCTCAATGTAAGCGGATCTCACTGCACTTGGCAGTGCTCATCTCAACATTAGCCAGTCCCGTTGCACCTGCCAGTACTCATCTCGACTTCAGCCAATCCTGTTGCACCTGTCAGTGCTCATTTCAACATCAGCCAATACCGCTGCACCTGCCAATGCTCATTTTTACATCACCTGGTCCAGTTGCACTTGCCAGAGCTCATCTCTCCCTCAGCCGGTCCCATCTGTATCTGTGGTACATGTCATCTTCCAATGCCTGCCTGCATCTGTTGGACATTCCCTTTGGTCAACCCAGCTATCTGTTCATAGGGGGTCAGCTGCCATCCATCCAAGGTCAATCCTGGAGTAGCACCTGATCCCTCTCCTTTGTCTCTCCTTGGATCTCGGTATCATATTCTGCTGTGTGTCCATGGTCGGATTGGGTGAAGCTCCTAGTCACACCCCTCAGATCTTCTTTGGGCTCTGGCACAGTGGTTACACCACCCCGCCCGTTTCACACTATCTACCTCAGTATAGATGATCAGATTGTGTTTATATGTAAAGTGAAACTGCAAAAGAAATGTGGGAGCAGCTGTAGAAAGTGCATGAAAAATATAAACCTCAACACTAAGCTCTATTTAAAGAGATTAAGCTCTATCAATATAAGCAAAATAATGCCCAAAATATGCAGCATTATATAAGAAATAATCAAGAAATTGTGGAGCACCTACTGGGAACTGGGGTAGATCTAAAGGATCTCCATGTTGCTGCACTACTACTAAGCGGTCTACCAGAAAGCTATGACGTACTAGTTGCATACCCAGATTATGAGTTTACATTGGAGTATGTCAGAGGATAGCCTGTAGATGACTATAAGAGAAAGACAGAAAGTGTAAGCAGTAGTTGGGTATCCAAAGCAGAATCCGCTTTAAAAACCCAATATCTACCCCAAAATAAGTCATTTGAAGGAAATACATGAGTGTTTTGTCTGCAAGAAATCAGAACATCAAAAGGCTGACAGCAGAATCTGTAAAACTAGAATAAATCAGCTGAAAATGCCAAATAAAAGTGCCATTACTGAAGAATATGACACTTCAAGTACTGAAGCTTTGTTTACTGTTAATGCAAGTACATCAAAGCATGTATGGTGTATGTGGAGCGCCCCCGTAGGGCAAGGGGTACTCGGTACCGGGTCCTTCGGTTCTCAGGGGGATGTCACGGTGGCTGACCCGGTCCGTGGCCCTCGGGAGGTCCGTTGTAAAAAGGGGTGATGTCTTTAAAGGGGAAATGTTCGTGATGCCACCTGTGGTATTCTGTCAGGGTAACCGACGCTGCTTAGGGGTCCACTGCGGTGATGTTATGGCAGCTAGATGGTATACCTTCCCACAGGTGAAGTGTGTTCCCAGGGCTTCCCAGAGAGTGGATGGTGTGAGGCGCAGTGAAGAATGAGGACACAAGGTTACAGTCTCTTTACCTTTTTACTGTAGACTTCAGCATCCACAGTCCAGAGCACCAGATCATGGGGCAGGCAGAGTCCGGCCGGTTAGGAGGCAAATCCAGAGTCCCCTTATCCAAGTGGAAATCAGTAGCTTTCCTCTAGTGCCTGGGTGTTCTAGTACCTTACTGCTAAGCTTCTCATAAGATCCTCACAACTCTTGTAGATGTTCTAGAGTTCTAGATGTTGTGTCTCTCTGTTCCCCAGATGGATAGGACAAACCCGTATGACCGGTGGCGTGAGGCTTTTTACAGGGACTCTATCACGCCCCAGCCTCTCGTGGGTGCCACCTTGCCTCCTGGGTATAGGGCAGGCAGGTAACATGGAATTAGCTGTCCTGCTGGTCTCTGGAGCAAGGCATAAAGAACTGTTGCTCCCTCGGTGTTCGGGCTACCGGGATCCTGCGCCTCAGAAGGTGGCAGCCTGTGTAGGGCAGAACTCCTTCTGGTTTCCTCTCCTTTTGCTATGACTTCTTCTCACTCTCTACAATACAGTTCTCCTTCAGTGTCTCTTTCTGGAAGCTGCCGCACGTGGGGCAGGCACAGCTCCGTGGCCTTCTGTCTAGGCCTCTGTCAGGATCCCACCCCTGTCAAGGACAAACTACCTGAGCGGAGCTCAGATAACAACTGCCTCAGCGAAGCTCAGCCAGCTTCTAACTAACTTTCTCTCCAGACCACCAGTTTTACCTAACTGTGACGAGTGCCCTAGTAAATAGAAGCATAGCTCCCCCTGGTGGACTGGAGTGTGAAATGTGTTGTATGTTGGTGTTACCTGGTAGTGAGATCTCCTTTACTGCCTCCAAACGTAACATCACTCCCCCCTAGAGGAGAATGATATTACTGCAACGACCAGGACACTGGGGCGCTGCATATGGACTCTGGTGCAACTAGTCATATTACTAATGACAGAGCCTTCTTCTCTGAACTAGACCAAAATAAGTCAGAGAAAGTGATCTTGTCTAATGATCAGTATATGCATTCAGAGGGAATAGGAGATTGCTACATTAATTGTCAAGTCTATCCAAAACTAGCAGAAAGATCCCAGTAACAGATGTGCTCTATGTCCCTAGTCTTGAAAACAATATGTGAAGAATCTCACAAGACAAGGAAAATAAGATCTCAAAGGAAGGTCACACAGTAGCAGTAGGAAAAATCAAAGATGAGTTGTAACAGCTAAAATGCAAGTAAAGTTTATACACTGTTAAACATGCACAGCACAAGAATTGTATCCATGTATGGCACAGGGATCTTGCACATAGAGATCCAGAAGCAATGAGAGTTAGTTCAAAAACAATTTTCTGATGGTATTTCAGCTGATCTATATAATCAGAAAATGAGTTGCGTTAAGTGTCTTAAAGGGAAAATGTAAAAAAAATCCTTTCATAAGAATAATCTACTATATAATTGTATAAGGGTCACTTCCGTCTTTCTGTCTGTCCTGTCTGTGACGGATATCCATTGGTCGCGGCCTCTGTCTGTCATGGAAATCCATGTTACTGATTGATTGCGGAAAAAACAGCCACGACCAATCAGCGACGGGCACAGTCTGGAAGAAAATGGCCGCTCCTTTCTCCCCGCAGTCACTGCCCGGCGCCCGCATACTCCCCTCCGGTCAGTGGTCACACAGGGTTAATGGCAGCGTTGATCGCGGTGTAACGCACTCGGTTAACGCTGCTATTAACCCTGTGTGACCAACTTTTTACTATTCATGCTGCCTATGCAGCATGAATAGTAAAAATATCTAATGTTAAAAATAATAAAAAAAATAAAAAATAGTTACTCACCCTCGGTTGGCCCCCGGATCGAAGCGACCGGTCACCGATGCTCCTTGCGATGCCCTGGTGACCGCTCCATGCATTGCGGTCTCGCGAGACCGCTACGTCATCATCTTGCGAGACCGCAATGCACTCTTCAGACCAGAGCGCACGACAAGCATCAGTAACTGGCCGCTTCGATCCGGAAGGTGAGTATGTAACTATTTTTTATTTTAATTCTTATTTTTTACAGGGATATGGTGCATACTACGTGACTGGCCAATATACTACGTGACTCGGCAGTATACTATGTGTCTGTGCTGTATACTACGTGCCTCTGTGCTGTATACTACGTGACTGGGCAATATACTACGTGACTGGGCAATATACTACGTGGCTGGGCAATATACTATGTGGCTGGGCAATAAACTATGTGGCTGGGCAATATACTACGTGACTGTGCTGTATACTACGTGACTGGGCAATATACTATGTGGCTGGGCAATATACTATGTGGCTGGGCAATATACTATGTAGCTGGGCAATACACTGCGTGTCAGGGCAATATACTATGTGGCTGGGCAATACACTGCGTGGCTGAGCAATATACTATGTGCCTGGGCAATATACTATGTGGCTGGCCAATATACTATGTGGCTGGGCAATATACTACGTGGCTGAGCAATATACAACGTGACTGGGCAATATACTATGTGTCTGTGCTGTATACTATGTGGCTCTGTGCTGTATACTACGTCACTGGGCAATATACTATGTGGCTAGGCAATATACTACGTGGCTGGGCAATATACTACGTGGCTGGGCAATATACTATGTGACTGGGCAATATACTATGTGGCTCTGTGCTGTATACTACGTCACTAGGCAATATACTATGTGGCTAGGCAATACACTACATGGCTGGACAATATACTACTTGGCTGGGCAATATACTATGTGGCTGGGCAATATACTACGTGGCTGGGCAACATACTACGTGGCTGGGCAATATACTACGTGGCTGGGCAATATACTACGTGGGCTGGGCAATGTACTACGTGGCTGGGCAATATACTACGTCACTGGGCAATATACTACGTAACTGGGCAATATACTACATGGCTGGGCAATATACTACGTGTCTGGGCAATATACTACGTGGCTGGGCAATATACTACATCACTGGGCAATATACTACGTGGCTGGGCAATATACTACGTGGCTGGGCAATATACTACATGGCTGGGCAATATACTACGTGGTTAGGCAATATACTACGTGGACATGCATATTCTAGAATACCCGATGCGTTAGAATCGGGCCACCATCTAGTACTATATAATCAGAACAGGTTCTGGACTTCATACACAAAGATGTTTGTGGTTTAATGAGTACTCAAGCTCCTGGAAAGAAGATATATTTTCTCACATTTACAGATGATTATTGAAGATACACAGTTGTCTATCAGCTTCACAGGAAAGATGAAGTTCCAGAGAAACTTGAGATATGTCTCACTGAAGTAAATAACAAATTTAGGCGATTGCCAACATTTCTGCATGCAGATAATAGTACTGAGTATACAAACAATGAGACCACAGTACCATACAGCATAGAACCGAAAAGGAGAGAAAAGGGAGAAAAGGATCTATAATGTGAAGTGTTCAAACAAGTCATCAGACCATGCTACCAATTATATATGATCTAAAGATCCAATTAAAGAATTCAGGGGATTTGTAATAAATCAACACAAATTTTATTGCACACATAAACTGTGTGCAGAATTATTAGGTAAGTTGTATTTTAGAGGATTATTTTTATTATTGATCAACAACTATGTTCTCAATCAACCCAAAAGACTCATAAATAACAAAGCTTAATATTTTTGGAAGTTGGAGTGGTTTTTTTTTTTTAGATTTGGCTATCTTAGGAGGATATCTGTTTGTGCAGGTAACTATTACTGAGCAGAATTATTAGGCAACTTAATAAAAACCAAATATATTCCCATCTCAGTATACGAAAACGTGGAAACTCCAGCTCCAATAAAATGGCAAAATTCTTTATTAGTCCAACTTCATTAAAAAGGACATCCTTACAAAGTAACAAGGACGCAGGTGGTTACATGAATATAGGCAACGCCTTTCGATCACACGGGATCTTATTCATGCCCATCTCAC
This sequence comes from Ranitomeya imitator, assembly GCF_032444005.1. Classification (NCBI taxonomy): domain Eukaryota; kingdom Metazoa; phylum Chordata; class Amphibia; order Anura; family Dendrobatidae; genus Ranitomeya; species Ranitomeya imitator. The sequence goes on from NC_091282.1 coordinate 668,303,800, forward strand.
TTGTTTATTTTCACCAGGTAAACCAATATAACTGCACAAAATTTAGAAATAAACATTTCTGATATGCAAAAACAAAACCCCCAAAAATTAGTGATCAATATAGCCACCTTTCTTTATGATGACACTCAGCAGCCTTCCATCCATAGATTCTGTCAGTTGCTTGATCTGTTTACGATCAACAGTGCGTGCAGCAGCCACCACAGCCTCCAGACACTGTTCCGAGAGGTGTACTGTTTTCCCTCCGTGTAGATCTCACATTTTATGAGGGACCACAGGTTCTCTATGGGGTTCAGATCAGGTGAACAAGGGGGCCATGTCATTATTTCTTCTTCTTTGAGACCTTTACTGGCCAGCCACGCTGTGGAGTAGTTGGAGGCATGTGATGGAGCATTGTCCGGCATGAAAATCATGTTTTTCTTGAACGATACCGACTTCTTCCTGTACCACTGCTTGAAGAAGTTGTCTTTCAGAAACTGGCAGTAGGTCTGTGAGTTGAGCATCACTCCATCCTCAACCCGAAAAGGTCCCACAAGTTCATCTTTGATGATACCAGCCCATACCAGTACCCCACATCTGCCTTGCTGGCGTCTGAGTCGGAGTAGAGCTCTCTGCCCTTTACTGATCCAGCCTCTGGCCCATCAAGAGTCACTCTCATTTCACCAGTCCATAAAACCTTTGAAAAGTCAGTCTTAAGATATTTCTTGGCCCAGTCTTGACGTTTTATCTTATGTTTCTTGTTCAAAGGTGGTCGTTTTTCAGCCTTCCTTACCTTGGCCATGTCCCTGAGTATCGCACACCTTGTGCTTTTTGTTACTCCAGTAACGTTGCAGCTCTGAAATATGGCAAAACTGGTGGCAAATGGGATCTTGGCAGCTTCACGCTTGATTTTCCTCAATTCATGGGCAGTTATTTTGCACCTTTTTTGCCCAATACGCTTCTTGCGACCCTGTTGCCATGAAATGCTTGATTTGTTCGGTGATCACGCTTCAAACGTTTGGCAATTTCAAGACTGCTGCATCCCTCTGCAAGATATCTCACAATTTTGGACTTTTCAGAGCTCGTCAAATATCTCTTCTGGCCCATTTTGCCAAAGGAAAGGAAGTTGCCTTATAATTAAGCACACCTTACATAGGGCTTTGATGTCATTAGACAACACCCCTCCTCATTACAGAGAGGCACATCACCTGATTTACTTAATTGGTAGTTGGCTCTCAAGCCTGAACATCTTGGAGTAGGACAACATGTATAAAAAGTATCATGTGATCAAAATACAACTTGCCTAACAATTTTGCACACAGTATAATAACAAACTACAAAATACAAAGGTATTTTAGTGAGGTAGAAATATCAGCTAAAGAAACCAGAGCTACAAAAATTAGTAGATCGTAAGTACTGCACTGGACAGAAAAACGCGCATCTCACACCACATCTGCATAAGATGCCGCACATCTGACGAAGCTGAAGGCGCATCGAGGCCCTGCGCATCTCACTGGCACCCCTGCATGCCGTGCCAGTATGTTTCAAGTGGGAGTGTTGGAATAATACTTATTATTGTGTACATGATCTCAACTACTATTTACTACTATTTAATAGGGCATGAGTTTCTGTCTCCAGCAATAGTGTTATATTGCTAGTAAAGCACTGTTAAAAAAACACAGCAAGTTCCTGTTCACTGTGTGTAGCTGGAGCACATTTTACTTTCACTTTGCAAGCTGACAGACAGGAAGCTAAGATCCTAAGCTATAAGAAATACCAGTTGTAAGCTGTTATCTTTGTTTCTGAATAAATATATTATCACTGTTGAACGAATAGACAGTACCGAGATTGATCCGCAGCCAACACGTATGAATGCTTAACTCGCCTCAACATTCATATATTTTCAATGAGAAAAGAGGAGAAAGCCCCTGTCAAGCACCACTGATGGTGCCATATTTGCCCTGAAAATAAAAAAAATCAAGCATTTAGGTAGTTGTAGTTCCAATAAAATTAGTGTTTTATTAGCGGGAGACTATGATTAGAGGACTAGTTGCCTCCTGCAATGTGTAATCCCACCGCTGATTGGTAATTTTCTGCTTGTGCATGTGTACACAGAAAGCTGTCAGTCAATGATGTGGATGGGGTTATACAGGGCACATTGCAAGGAAAAAAAACAAAATTAGCTTATTCTTAATAGTAAGTAAATAACTAATAATAGTACATGTAAATAACATAAATGTACTTAGTTAACACTAATTTGATCAAAAAAGTGTAAAAGTCATCCCACCGTGACAAGGTGTATCTAGTCGGGATGGTTCTATCCCGTCTCTAGTATTAAAGCCTAAAGGTACCGTCACACTAGACGATATCGCTAGCGATCCGTGACGTTGCAGCATCCTGGCTAGCGATATCGTCCAGTGTGACAGGCAGCAGCAATCAGGCCCCTGCTGTGCTGTCGCTGGTCGGGGAAGAAAGTCCAGAACTTTGTTTCGTCGCTGGACTCCCTGCAGACATCGCTGAATCGGTGTGTGTGACACCGATTCAGCGATGTCTTTGCTGGTAACCAGGGTAAACATCGGGTTACTAAGCGCAGGGCCGCGCTTAGTAACCCGATGTTTACCCTGGTTACCATCGTTAAAGTAAAAAAACCAAACGCTACATACTTACCTACCGCTGTCTGTCCCCGGCGCTGTGCTTCTCTGCTCTGGCTGTGAGCACAGCGGCCGGAAAGCAGAGCGGTGACGTCACCGCTCTGCTTTCCGGCTGCCCGGCGCTCACAGCCAGAGCAGAGAAGCACAGCGCCGGGGACAAACAGCGGTAGGTAAGTATGTAGCGTTTGTTTTTTTTACTTTAACGATGGTAACCAGGGTAAACATCGGGTTACTAAGCGCGGCCCTGCGCTTAGTAACCCGATGTTTACCCTGGTTACCGGGGACCTCGGGATCGTTGGTCGCTGGAGAGCTGTCTGTGTGACAGCTCTCCAGCGACCAAACAGCGACGCTGCAGCGATCCGGATCGTTGTCGGTATCGCTGCAGCGTCGCTTAGTGTGACGGTACCTTTAGCTTGTGTCAGCTGATGTCAATGTAGATAAGGGCAGAGCAGGACAGGGGCCTACTGGTCAGACACCCAGTCATGGAAAGCTATAGTGATGAAATGCCTAGCTTAGAAAGGGGGAAACATCCCTCTTTGTACAAAGCACAAAAAAACTACAGCAAACCCAAAAACAGTGAGCTGGAGCATAAGTTGGTATATGTGCAATGTGTAAGAGAATGTTCACACTGTTTTTCAAACATTTTTATTGGTATTTTCAATTTTAAACAGGTAGAAATGAGAGAAAGGGGAAGGAAATAAACATATGGTAGGGAAAAGGAAAGGAATCCCCAAGTGAAATGGGGAATGAAATATCAGGCATTAGAAAACAGACCATAAATTGGTAGCTTAAATATACTACATATATATGTCACTAACAAAAGGACGAAAATTAAATTAGTCTTGCGATGCAGTATAGTAAAAATAAGCATTAGCAGTAAAGAAAAATGTTGCTTAATAACTAAGCCCAAGAGAATAGACAAAAGTATACAAGTCAGAATTAAAGTAGCCTGTGCGATGAAGTAGAATAATAATAAGCATTTACAGTAAAGAAAAATGTTGCTTAATAGCTGGGCCTAAAAGAGAAAACAACCATATACATGTCGGATTCAAAGTAGCCTAAGCATAGAGATATACTGTATGAATATGATGCCTACTTATAAACACAATAAGTGGAATATCAGATAACGTCGTTTAAAAGTCAATATTATATGATGCTCAGTAATATTAGTATACACGTTTTTTATAGCCTGTGAGATAAAAGTAGATTAAAGGTCGCATAATGTGTGAAATAATGCCTGCCCAAGTCCCAGAGTGCACATGGCACCCCTAAGACCTAGTGGAGGAAAGTTCGGTTTTGATCCAAGAAACAATCAAGTAACGAAAAAAAATTAAAAAAAAACTTTTAAAGTGGAATTAAGTTGTTACAGCTAGTCAAATAACAGATTTTTGTAGATTGTTCAACCAGAACAGTTACCCTTCAAGTTGTTGGTAGGGAACTGGATGTGGCTTCAGAGGAGTTGATTCCAATGCGTTTTAAAAATTCAATACCCTCGTCCGGAGAGGCAACATGAAATAAACCTGACGGAAGTCTCACCCGGAGGGTTGATGATCTTGTCCAGGAGTAAGAGAGGCCTGCACGCAGTAGTTCTCTTGTGGTATGCGAAAAAACTCTCCTGTTTTGGAGAGTGACTTTAGACAAATCCTTATAAAAAACCAGTTGCTTGTAAGGGGAAGAGAGAAATCTCGGATTTTTTGAGATACCTAAGAGCGCGTTCCTGACCCAATTTGGATAAAAAGTAACAATGACGTCACATGATAAATCCCTGGGAAGCGTGGGTGGTCTGCGTATTCTGACAACCTTTTCTATCAGAGGGCCTTCGGTAGAGTTAGGAAATAAGTTAGAGATCATTGATGATACATAACTCTCCAACTGGGAAGCCTGAATTGAATCTGGTATACCCCTGATCTTAACGTTATTCTTCCTTCTAAAATCCTCAAAGTTGTTTAAATTGGCCTTTAGAAGATCCATTTTTTTCTGAATCTCCCTCCAATAATTCTGAAGGCTTAGAGATTGCTTGAGATAAGTTTTGTTCGTTTTTTTCAAGTTTGTTTTTATATGCAAATGATTCTTGAGCAAGTGAAGTTCCAGTAGCTATGCTAGGGGGGATTGACTCAGTGACAGAGTTTACAGATTTTATTATCTCTTGGAAAAGCTTTTTTATAAAAGCTTGGGAAGCCTTTGAATTAAATGATTGTTTAGGATCAGGGATGACATCTTTACCACAAATATTCATAGTGGTCAAAAATGATTTGAGGAGATACACCATAAAACCCTCAGTTGGATAGTCATCAGATGCTGGGATCCCTTCCAATGTTAATAAAGCAGGGGAAGAGTTTTTAAAGCTGCGCTTTTTAGGCAATTTAGATGACTCACAGGGAGCCTCACTTGATGTAGAATATCCGGAATAATCATCCGTTTCATAGTCAGAGAAATTAAAGCCCTCACTATTCACAGATGACTCGTTTGATATTGAACGCTCTGATCCCTCTAAGGATCCATTACAGCTGTTAGATATATTAGTCATTACATCTTCTACTTCTTCCCCTTCCCCCTCCTGCTTTCTTCCTGTAGCTCTGTTTCTATTAAAGTAAGTAATTAGGGACTCATAAAACTCAGAATTAAACCCAAGATCATCCATTATAATTTTTTGACTCCTAGATACAGTATTTCCCCTAGTGGTGTTTCATTGGGATTCTCTCTCTGCAGCTCTAAGAAGTTATGGCAGGGGGGGCTTACAACAGTAGGGCTGTGCTGTAATTGTACTTCAGTAGTGTCATGTTTCCCCTTAATGCTGGTAAACCCAGCTAAGCCCCCTGCGGTGCTATTGTAAGGAGATGACTGTTCATTTAAAATGGGGTAGTGCAGCACATTGCTTACCCACGCAGAAGTCCCTTGATCCACTCCATTCTCAAGTCCGTTTGTTTTATAATCCACTCCTGTAGTAGTAGCGCATTCTTCTTTATCCAGGTTCCCTTGGTTCAGCAACCTGTCGCTCCTTTCCATATGCAGCAGCGCTCCCTCTTGTAATTCCAGTGTGAAACTTCCCTGGGGCGATCCCGTTACTGCTTTCTCTGCATAGAGCGGCATTCCTTTCTGTGACCCCTGTTCAGCGGTCAGAGTCGCGGTCTCACTCCGGGTCCCGGCAGCTGTCAGTGTCTTCGGCACAAACTCCTGTGCCCTGTGGTTTAGGCTGCTCCTCCGTGCTTGGCTGGGCAGCTGCAGCTTGCTGGGCTCCTGTAAAGGATGAGTCATCTCTTTGTTCTCATCTGCTGCTTGCTTCATCCCTGCGCCCAGTTCCACCACAGCTCCTTGCTTCTTTCTGCTGCCACTCACCAGTGACAGCACAGCTGGAAGGGGAGCTTTCTTGCTGGTCTGCACCCCGGAGATCAGCTTTACTGCAGGAGTCCTTGGTTTAGCTGGGGTCTGACAGGGTGTCGGCTTCAGCTGTGCAGATCCTCCATGCTTTCCTCCTTGCAGGGACAGCACTCCTCCAGAGCCACGGCTATATTTCTGTCCTGGAGAAGGTTTTCTCTTCACAGGACTGGGTCCATTCTTCTTGGAGTCAGTTCCAGGCATGTTGATAGAGCTTTAGGACCCAAATAATCCACTTTTTGTAGCTTTTTAGTAGCTTGGATCTGGGAAATTACAGGAGCTCCTGTAAAGTAGGTCTGCTCCTGCTCCCGTGCAAACCACGCCCCGTCAGAATGTTCACACTGTGTCCATTTCAAAGCCCAAAGAAAAAACAAAATGCACCCTGGTGTGATGGCCTTTATGCTTTTTTGGTCAAATTAGTGTTAGCTAAGGAGTGGACCCTATGTCATTTACATGTACTATTACTATTTATTTACTCACTACTATAAGCTCACTCTTTCTTTTTGCTTAGGTTTTGTCTGGGAAATGGACACAATGTGAACGTGCACTTACACATTGCACGTATACCTTCTTATGCTCCTGCTCATTTCTTTGGTTTTGCTAGTGCTACACAGGGCTCAGCACTCAAAAAAGGTAAATCTGCAGCATATAAAGCAAAGCTCTTCTTAAAACTGCTGAAAGCAGACCAGTAAGTGTCGCGTCACTGAAATCAGGATCTCTATCCTTACATCATACTGCTTTCAAATTACATATGAAAAACCTGGTGACACAGCTGTTGCCTGACCTGGGACCAGAAGCTCGTTCCCTATCCCTAACACTAGGGGGCGCCCTAGCTCACCCTATTTCCTGTGATACTTCTGAAGTTGAAGATGCTGGGGTCGCCGCCCTTGCCTTGTCTCTTGAGTTCCCCCACCCAGGAAGAGGGGCGCTATTGTGCACTGCAGTACACCAACCTGACTAACAAGGGTAAATAAACAAGGGTTTTGGGCATTCAAAATATTCATTCACATATAACAGAGGAATGTACCGGGGAGTGGAGGATGGAGAAAAAGCAAAAGTAGAGAAGGGAAGGGAATTACAACACTTACAACCAAGCAACACTCACAGATAACTAGTCCAACTCTCCTTCTCATATGAACTCCTCTCCCTCTGTTAGGGTACCGTCACACAGTGGCACTTTGGTCGCTAGGAAGGCACGATCCGTGACGTTCCAGCGATATAATTACGATCTCACTGTGTCTGACACGCTACTGCGATCAGGGACCCCGCTGAGAATCGTACGTCGTAGCAGATCATTTGAAACTTTATTTCATCGCTGGATCTCCCGCTGACATCGCTGAATCGGCGTGTGTGATGCCGATTCAGCGATGTCTTCACTGGTAACCAGGGTAAACATCGGGTTACTAAGCGCAGGGCCGCGCTTAGTAACCCGATATTTACCCTGGTTACCAGTGTAAATGTAAAAAAAAAAAAAACACATACTTACATTCCCGGTGTCTGGTCATGTCCCTCGCCTTCAGCTTCCCGCACTGACTGGTGAGCGCCGGCCGGCCGTAAAGTACAGCGGTGACGTCACCGCTGTGCTTTCCGGCTGTCCGGCGCTCACTGTCAGTGCAGAGAAGCACAGCGCTGGGGGACAGACACGGAATGTAAGTATGTAGTGTTTTTTTTTTTTTATGTTTACGCTGGTAACCAGGGTAAACATAGGGTTACTAAGCGCGGCCCTGCGCTTAGTAACCCGATGTTTACCCTGGTTACCAGGGGACTTCGGGATCGTTGGTCGCTGGAGAGCTGTCTGTGTGACAGCTCTCCAGCGACCAAACAGCGACGCTGCAGCGATCGACATAGTTGTCGTATCGCTGCAGCGTCGTTTTAGTGTGACGGTACCCTTAGCCATGCAGCAAATGCTAACTCTGACAAGGATCAGAGCCCAGATTATAAAGGGGTAGGGAGTGGCTAACTGAGCTCAGCTGCGAACTCAGGGTTTTCCAACATGGCCGATTAACCCCTGTTCTGCCAAAAGGAATATACACCATTAAAATGAAAGAAAGGGCTTCTTCTCAGAACCAGAGTAGAAGCAATCAGACACTGCGGTCTTCTGGCTCCACACTGTCACCGTAACCCCGTCACAGATTCCCTTTAACCCCTTCCCGACCCATGACGCCACGTAGGCATCATGAAAGTCGGTGCCAATCCGACCCATGACGCCTATGTGGCGTCATGGAAAGATCGCGTCCCTGCAGATCGGGTGAAAGGGTTAACTCCCATTTCACCCGATCTGCAGGGACAGGGGGAGTGGTAGTTTAGCCCAGGGGGGGTGGCTTCACCCCCCCATGGCTACGATCGCTCTGATTGGCTGTTGAAAGTGAAACTGCCAATCAGAGCGATTTGTATATTTCACCTATTATAACGGGTGAAATATTACAATCCAGCCATGGCCGATGCTGCAATATCATCGGCCATGGCTGGAAATACTAATGTGCACCCACCCCACCCCATTGATCGCCCCCCCAGCCCTCCGATCTGCCCGGTACACTGCCCCGCTCCCCTCCGCCCTGTGCTCTGCTCCCCCCGTGCTCTTGTCCGCTCACCCCCGTGCTCCAATCACCCCCCCGTGCTCCAATCACCCCCCCTGCACTCCGATCCACCCCCCCGTGCTCCGTTCCACCCCCCCCGTGCTCCGTTCCACCCCCCCGTGCTCCGTTCCACCCTCCCCGTGCTCCGTTCCACCCCTCCCGCGCTCCGATTCACCCCCCCATGCTCCGATCCCCCCCCCCCCGTGCTCCCCCCACCCCATCATACTTACCGATCCTGCCGGGGTCCGTCCGTCTTCTCCCCGGGCGCCGCCATCTTCCAAAATGGCGGGCACATCCGCAGTGCGCCCGCCGAATCTGCCGGCCGGCAGATTCGTTCCAAAGTGCATTTTGATCACTGAGATATAATCTATCTCAGTGATCAAAATAAAAAAATAATAAATGACCCCCCCCCCTTTGTCACCCCCATAGGTAGGGACAATAAAAAAATAAAGAATTTTTTTTTCCACTAATGTTAGAATAGGGTTAGGGGTAGGGTTAGGGTTAGGGCTAGGGTTAGGGGTAGGGTTAGGGTTAGGGCTAGGGTTAGGGTTAGGGGTAGGGTTAGGGCTAGGGTTAGGGCTAGAGTTAGGGGTAGGGTTAGGGCTAGGGTTAGGGCTAGGGGTAGGGGTAGGGTTAGGGCTAGGGTTAGGGGTAGGGTTAGGGCTAGGGTTAGGGCTAGGGTTAGGGCTAGGGTTAGGGTTTCGGTATGTGCACACTTATTCTGGTCCTCTGCGGATTTTTCCGCTGCGGATTTGATAAATCCGCAGTGCTAAACCGCTGCGGATTTATGGCGGATTTACCGCGTTTTTTCTGCGCATTTCACTGCGGTTTTACAACTGCGATTTTCTATTGGAGCAGTTGTAAAACCGCTGCGGAATCCGCACAAAGAAGTGACATGCTGCGGAATGTAAACCGCTGCGTTTCCGTGCAGTTTTTCCGCAGCATGTGTACAGCGATTTTTGTTTCCCATGGGTTTGCATTGAACTGTAAACTCATGGGAAACTGCTGCGGATCCGCAGCGTTTTCCGCAGCGTGTGCACATACCATTAGAATTAGGCTATGTGCCCACACTGCGGATTGGCCGCTGCGGATTCGCAGCAGTGTTCCATCAGGTGTACAGTACCATGTAAACCTATGGAAAACCAAATCTGCTGTGCCCATGGTGCGGAAAATACCGCGCTGAAACGCTGTGTTGTATTTTCCGCAGCATGTCAATTCTTTGTGCGGATTCCGCAGCGTTTTACACCTGTTCCTCAATAGGAATCCGCAGGTGAAATCCGCACAAAAAACACTGGAAATCCACGGAAAATCCACCGGTAAAACGCAGTGCCTTTTACCCGTGGATTTTTCAAAAATGATGCTGAAAAATCTCACACGAATCCGCAACGTGGGCACATAGCCTTAGGGTTAGGGTTGGAATTAGGATTGTGATTAGGGTTATGGCTACAGTTGGGATTAGGGTTAGGGGTGTGGGGGGGTTAGTGTTGGAGGTAGAATTGAGGGGTTACCACTGTTTAGGCACATCAGGGGTCTCCAAACGCAACATGGCGCCACCATTGATTCCAGCCAATCTCGTATTCAAAAAGTCAAATGGTGCTCCCTCAATTCCGAGCCCCGACGTGTGCCCAAACAGTTTTTTACCCCCACATATGGGGTACCAGCATACTCAGGATAAACTGAGCAACAATTACTGGGGTCCAATTTATCCTGTTACCCTTGTGAAAATAAAAAAATGCTTGCTAAAACATCATTTTTGAGGAAAGAAAAATGATTTTTTATTTTCACGGCTCTGCGTTGTAAACGTCTGTGAAGCACTTGGGGGTTCAAAGTGCTCACCACATATCTAGATAAGTTCCTTGGGGGGTCTAGTTTCTAAAATGGGGTCACTTGTGGGGGGTTTCTACTGTTTAGGAACACCAGGGGCTCTGTAAACGCAACGTGACGCCCGCAGACCATTCCATCAAATTCTGCATTTCAAAAGTCACTACTTCCCTTCTGAGCCCCGACGTGTGCCCAAACAGTAGTTTACCCCCACATATGGGGTATCACCGTACTCAGGAGAAACTGGACAACAAATATTGGGGTCAAATTTCTCCTGTTACTCTTGGGAAAATAAAAAATTCTGGGCTAAATAATTATTTTTGAGGAAAGAAAACGTATTTATTATTTTCACGGTTCTGCATTATAAACTTCTATGAAGCACTTGGGGGTTCAAAGTGCTCACCACACATCTAGATAAGTTCCTTTCGGGGTCTAGTTTCAAAAATGGGGTCACTTGTGGGGGGTTTCTACTGTTAAGCCACATCAGGGGCTCCGCAAACACAACGTGACGCCCACAGAGCATTCCATCAAAGTCTGCATTTCAAAACGTCACTACTTCACTTCCGAGCCCAGGCATGTGCCCAAACACTGTAAAGCGTACTCAGGAGAAACTGGACAACAACTTTTGGGGTCACATTTCTCCTGTTACCCTTGGGAAAATAAAAAATTGCAGGCTAAAAGATCATTTTTGAGAAAATATTTTTTTTTTTTATTTCCATGGCTCTGCGTTATAAACTTCTGTGAAGCACTTGGGGGTTCAAAGTCCTCACCACACATCTAGATTAGTTCCTTTGGGGGTCTAGTTTCCAAAATGGGGTCATTTCTGGGGGATCTCCAATGTTTAGGCACACAGGGGCTCTCCAAACGTGACATGGTGTCCGCTAATGATTGGAGCTAATTTTCCATTTAAAAAGCCAAATGGCGTGCCTTCCCTTCCGAGCCCTGCCGTGCGCCTAAACAGTGGTTTACCCCCACATATGGGGTATCAGCGTACTCAGGACAAACTGGACAACAACATTTGGGGTCCAATTTCTCCTATTACCCTTGGCAAAATAGGAAATTCCAGGCTAAAAAATCATTTTTGAGGAAAGAAAAATTATTTTTTATTTTCATGGCTCTGCGTTATAAACTTCTGTGAAGCACCTGGGGGTTTAAAGTGCTCAATATGCATCTAGATAAGTTCCTTGGGGGGTCTAGTTTCCAAAATGGGGTCACTTGTGGGGGATGTCCGCTAACAATTGGAGCTAATTTTCCATTCAAAAAGTCAAATGGCGCTCCTTCCCTTCCGAGCCTTACCATGTGCCCAAACAGTGGTTTACCCCTACATATGAGGTATCGGCGTACTCGGGAGAAATTGCCTAACAAATTTTAGGATCCATTTTATCCTGTTACCCATGTGAAAATGAAAAAATTGAGGCTAAAAGAATTTTTTTGTGAAAAAAAGTACTTTTTCATTTTTACGGATCAATTTGTGAAGCACCTGGGGGTTCAAAGTGCTCACTATGCATCTAGATAAGTTCCTTGGGGCGTCTAGTTTCCAAAATGGGGTCACTTGTGGGGGAGCTCCAATTTTTAGGCACACGGGGGCTCTCCAAACGTGACATGGTGTACGCTAAAGAGTGGAGCCAATTTTTTATTCAAAAAATCAAATGGCGCTCCTTCCCTTCAAAGCCCTGCCGTGCGCCCAAACAGTGGTTTACCCCCACATATGAGGTAACAGCGTGCTCAGGACAAATTGGACAACAACTTTCGTGGTTCAGTTTCTCCTTTTACCATTGGGAAAATAAAAAAATTGTTGCTAAAAGATAATTTTTGTGACTAAAAAGTGAAATGTTAATTTTTTCCTTCCATGTTTCTTCTGCTGCTGTGAAGTACCTGAAGGGTTAATAAACTTCTTGAATGTGGTTTTGAGTACCTTGAGGAGTGCAGTTTTTAGAATGGTGTCACTTTTGGGTATTTTCAGCCATATAGACCCCTCAAACTGACTTCAAATGTGAGGTGGTCCCTAAAAAAAATGGTTTTGTAAATTTCGTTGTAAAAATGAGAAATCGCTGGTCAAATTTTAACCCTTATAACTTCCTAGCAAAAACAATTTTGTTTCCAAAATTGTGCTGATGTAAAGTATACATGTGGGAAATGTTATTTATTAACTATTTTGTGTCACATAACTCTCTAGTTTAACAGAATAAAAATTCAAAATGTGAAAATTGCGAAATTTTCAAAATTTTCGCCAAATTTCCGTTTTTATCACAAATAAACGCACAATTTATTGACCTAAATTTACCACTAACATGAAGCCCAATATGTCACGAAAAAACAATCTCAGAACCGCTAGGATCCGTTGAAGCGTTCCTGAGTTATTACCTCATAAAGGGACACTGGTCAGAATTGCAAAAAACGGCAAGGTCTTTAAGGTCAAAATAGGCTGGGTCATGAAGGGGTTAAACAACACCTGCCTTATACATTTCTTCCACAACTTTTTAATTTGTGGTAAGTCGGGAGGTAAGCCAGATCTACTGAAATCAGCAAATTTGGACAACTTTAACCTGCGTACGGGAACCTTTAGTACCACCAGTGTAGTCAACATAAAGAACATGTAACATGTACAGTACTTAAAGAGTAATCGCCTTTTTGTTGTATGTTTTTCATAAATCAGCAGTACATGTAAAAGTAAGAAACTGTGTAATATTTCATATTAGAAAAAGCAGCTTCATTCTACTCCTGGACTGACTATTCTCTCTCAAAATCCTCAGTTCACAGGTAAAATTTGTCTTCAATGAATGTAGAGACTCCCGTTACCGAGATAAGAGAGGGCAGTTGGTGCTCATAAAGTTCTATGGTTAATTTGCAGTAGAATGTCTGTGTCTACCTCTAGCTCTTTTCTCCATAGAATTTTAAAGGTACCAACTGCCATCTCTTATCTCAGTAATGGAAAAATCTGTATGAAAGATTTTACATATTTTACCCTTGAATTGAGAATGAACTATCAATCCAAGAGGAGAGATAAGCCGATTTCTCTGATGAGATATATTACAAAGCTGTTTGTTTTCACCTACTGTACATTATTGATTTATTAAATAAAAATTAACAGTTACTAATTAATTGACTTTGTCTGGCAAGAAAGGGTTCAGTACCGAAGATCTTTAGCATGTGTCGGTACAAATTGTGGTTTGTTTAGCAGTCATCTCAGTATTTGAGTTTAATTTGCTATGAAAATACAAGCAAATTAGAAAGCAAAAACTCTGTGCTCTGGGAAGCCACATCCAGGAATATGAGATCTTGCTCTATTCTGGATTGGAGTGTTGCTATTATTGCAAGTCCCGATTGTTTACTTTGCTACATCGGTGACACCGTCATGATCACTTCCTCTAAGCTCGGTGACTGAGACCTAAAACAGTAAAATAAAAAATGAAAATTACTTTTATTAAGTTACCTGAGGTTGAGAAAAAAGACACTACTCTATCAATTTCAAGCTTCTTTTCTCTTCTTTTTTTGAACTGTTTGATTTAAACAAAAAGCATAAATAGTCAATCAATTGATTTCCCTTGATCAAACATCATTTTTTAATACTGCAAAAGTTGTCACTAGATACATTTCTAGCACTCTTTTAATGCTGTTATTGTATCTTGCCATTAATACCCTTGTGATTAGGCATTTCATAGAGTTTCACTGCTCTAACTATAAAGAACCCTTTCCAATATTGATTTGTTCAATGTGCAGGTATTGGAAAGAGAAAGTCTTCAAACATTTCTTAATTCAGTATATTTTTCCTAGATGAACAGGACTGATTTTTCTAGATTCTTTGATATAGAGTTCTCCTATCTATACAAGCTTAAGACGCTGCGTATTGTCACCTGGTGAGCCTTCAGGGGACCCATATGTGAGGTGTGTGGCCATAATACAAGGCTCAGAGGACATCATTGTCATTTCAGAGTAGTAGGATTAGATAGTTTAGCTACAGGGTGGGACATCTTGCAGAGCCCTGTGAGGGTCATTTCTGAAACCATGCAGGCTGTGAAGATGAAGACTAGGTCATGCTGAGGAGTTTGCTGGACAATGTGAGATGTCAGTCTGAGCGGAAGCTTGGGTGGCAGGAGGCCACTACCCTGGGAAAAACTACACTCAGCCTGGAAAAGTTAAAGGGAATCTGTCACCCAGAAGCATGGAACCTGTGAGTCAGGGGGGCCCAGTGCCAGTGCCGGTACTTGCCTTGCACTCACCCCCCCACATGACTTTTCCAACTGTATTAACATCCTGGATGCCAATACAGTTGAAAGCAATCATGGAGAAGGGAGCCAATAGCACCGTCCTCCATCATTCTCTCACTGCGTGTAATATCTGACGTCTCAGCCATGCAGGCACAATGTTGTTTCTACTCTAATTCATGCCTGTGCCGAGCAGTGAAAATCTTCAGAACACACACAAGAGAGACTGGAACAGCAGGAGATCGAGGAGAGGGGAGTACTTTTTTTAAATCAATGAGAATATTGTTAGGCTCATTATACTATATGGAAGACAATGTGGGGCCCTTTATACTATATGGAGGAATATGTGGGGGCCATTATATTGCATGGAGGAATATGTGGGGGCCATTATATTGTATGAAGAACTATGCAGGGCTTATTGTACTATATGGAATTCAATGTGGGTTCCATTATGCTGAAAGAAAGGCAATGTGGGGCCCATTATACTATATGGAGGGCTATGTGTTGCCCATTATACAGTTGGAAGGCTATGTGAGGGAAGATTATATTATTTGGAAGGCTATGTGGGAGCCATTTTACTATTTGAAGGGCTGTGCAGAGGACATCATACTATTTGGAGGCCTATGGAGGGCCATTCTACCATTTCAAGGGCTATGTGGGGGCAATATTACTATTTGGAGAGCTATGTGGGGCATTAATTGGGGGGACATTATATTGTTAAGAGTGCTATGTGGCGCCATTATACTGTTTGCAGGGCTATGTGGGGATAATTATACTGTTTTCAGGTTTATGTGTGGACAATTATACTGTTTGCAAGTTTATGTGGCAGCCATTATACTGATTGCATGGCTATGTAGTGACCATTATACTGTTAGCAGGTTTATATGGGGGCAATTATTCTGTTTGCATGGCTATGTAGGGTGGGGGCTATTATACTGTTTGCAGGGCTATTTGGGGACCATTATACTGTTTGCAGGTTTATGTGGGGGCAATTATACTGTTTGTAGGGTTTTGTGGGGTAGGGAGCTATTATATTGTTTGCAGGGCTATGTGGGGACCATTACACTGTTTACAGGGTTATGTGGTGTAGGGGCTATTTGCAGGGCTATGTGGGGACAATTATACTGTATGCAAGAAATTATCTAGTGTGTTGGGTCCATCATACTATGTAGGTGCCATTATACTGTTTTATGGCCCCACTAGCCCACCATACTGTGTGGAGGGTTGTATTA
Organism: Ranitomeya imitator; assembly: GCF_032444005.1. NCBI lineage: Eukaryota > Metazoa > Chordata > Amphibia > Anura > Dendrobatidae > Ranitomeya > Ranitomeya imitator. The sequence continues at coordinate 668,319,636 of NC_091282.1, forward strand.
AGCCATCATACTGTGTGGAGGGATGTGGAGGCCATTATACTGTTTGCAGGTTTATGTGGGGGCAATTATACTGTTTGCAGGGTTTTGTGTGGTAGGGAGCTATTATATTGTTTGCAGGGCTATGTGGGGACCATTACACTGTTTGCAGGGTTATGTGGTGTAGGGGCTATTTGCAGGGCTATGTGGGGACAATTATACTGTATGCAAGAAATTATCTAGTGTGTTGGGTCCATCATACTATGTAGGTGCTATTATACTGTTTTATGGCCCCACTAGCTCACCATACTGTGTGGAGGGTTGTATTAAGCCACCATACTGTGTGGAGGGATGTGGAGGCCATTATACTGTATGAAGGCCTATTATACTGTATAGAGGACTGTGTGGGGGTTACAATTGGGGCATAATACTGTGTTAGGCCGGTTCATGTCTCCGGTACACTGACACATGTAGACACATTCAAATGAATGTGTCTATGCACATGTCAGCGTGTTTTCACGGACCGTGTATCCGTGTGCACAACACGCAGACATGCACGTCTTTACCTGGACACATGGGCCGCAAAAGGTGCCACACACGTGCACATTTAGAACAGTGCACATTGTCCACGGAAGGCTGCCAGGGAAGCGCTGTTCCCCTGCGTGTGGTGCTGAATGTGGCTTTCATCCATTCTCCCGTGCTCTGCTGGCGAGCAGCGCGAGCAGAGGAGAATGAATGAATGAATGAATGAATGAATGCAGTTTACAACCGGGAGTGGTGATAATGCGACCGGCCTGGCTGTAAACTACTGGGGAATGAATGATATGTATGAACTCCTGTGACCTCAGGACCGTGGGAGAATGCAAGTGATGAGATCACGGCAGTACAAGCTCTGTCACAGTGACCTCATTACTTGCATTCTCCCACGGTCCTGAGGTCACAGGAGTTCATGCCGGCAACCGAGCACAGACTCAGTGACATCACCGCTAGTTACTGAGCCTGTGCCCGCTTCTCATTCATTCATTCTCCCCTGCTCGCACTGCTTGCCGGCAGAGCAGGGGAGAAGGGATGACAGTCGGCTTCAGCACCACATGCAGGGGAACAGCGCTTACAGTAGCGCTACTTCCCTGGCTTCAGTCTGTGTGGTACTGATGCGGCACACGGTTGCCACACGTGTGCCGCACATAGTACACACACAGACACTGATATCTCCGCTACCGGTTTTTCCAGTACCGGAAATATCAGGACGTGTGAAACCGGCCTTAAGTTGACTTTACTTTGACAGGGGGATTGATGGAAGGGTACAATAGGGTCATCGTACTGTGCATGTGCAGGGTACCATGGACGAATTCACTGTGGGGGAATAATGATCCACCCGCAGCTGTTAACTAGTTAAATGCGGCTGTCAATCTCTGACAGCGGCATTTAATTTGCGCTTTTGGCAAGCGCACTGGAAGTCTGGCCCATCGGTGACTCCGTCACATGATCGTGGGTCACCGATGGGTTGGCATGACAACTAGAGGTCTCCAGAAGACCTTTATGGTTGTCATAGCCAGATTGCTATGAGCGGCGCCCAGTCGTCAGCACTCAAAGTAAATGAGCATTTCTGCTACATACAGGTGATCTGATCATCGCCTGTATGTAGCAGAGCCAATCGGACAAGTTCAGCTTCTAGTCTCCCATGTCTCACTATTGAAGCATGCAAAAAGTAAAAAAAAAATGTTTTTAAAAATATTAACAAAATAAAATACAAGTTCCAATCACCCCCTATTTGCCCCATTCAAAATAAAACAATAAAAAAATCAAACATACACATATTTGGTATTGCCGCACTCAGAATTTTTTAAACAAACTTTGGAATTTTTTTTTCACCACTTAAATAGAAAAGCACTTAGACATGTTTGGTGTCTGTGAACTCATAGTGACCTGGAGAATCACAATGACAAGTCAACTGTGGGATTGCACTTTTTTGCAATTTCATAGCACTTAGAATTATTTTTCCCGTTTTCCAGTGCACGATGTTAAAACCAATGGTGTCATTCAAATGTACAACTTGTCCTTCAAAAAACAAGCCCTCACATGGCAATTTTGACCCAAAAATAAAAAAAAGTAATGGCTCTGGGAAGAAGGGGAGCAAAAAGTGAAAATGCAAAAACAAAAATTCCTCTGATCATTAAAGGGTTAATATGTAAATGAGGGCTCCTTGGTGCACCATTCCGGCCTCTCAGTCAGTCAACAGCTTGATTGTAGCTCTTATTTTCCCCAGAGTGAGCACGTGTTTTCAGCATCTGCTTGTGAGCGGGGTCTCCAGAAGGGTGAGAGGTATGAGAGAGTGCCCACACTGTCAAGCTAATAGAGATGCAACATAATGATGGGGTGGGACAATGCCTTGATCCAAAGGGTGCACTTGAGAGCCCTCATTTACATATGAAACATAATAAACATATGACCGTTTAAATAGTTTACATCATATTTGGCAGATGACAGACTGCCTTGTAGACCCATATTTTGGGATGTTGGCTGCTCTGATGTCTGTGGTGTGGTCTGGACCATTTCTTTAGAGTAGTGGACTGAATCTGAGGTGTAGGGGGGATTTGTTGAAGAAGGGCTCTCAGGCATACGACCAAGTGTAGAATTGAACCCCTTTCTGTTTTCAAAAAGAAAATGTTGCTATGTTGGAAACTTATGCTGAGAGTTGACATTAAATCGAGACATCTTCTAATGATTGTTGTGAAGGAAGAGAACTTTGGGGTCTGTATGAAGTCATCATTCATCTGCTCTAAGTTAACACGTAAAGAGATGCTGATTCCAGCAATGGGTCACTTATTGGGCTGTGTGCTTTGGTTTCAATAAACTCAGTGTTTTATCAGCAAGAGATTATCAATACAAGACTATATGCCTAATGCCATCTAGTCCTGCCCTGTATAACCCCACCCTCACCACTGATTAGCAGCTGTCAATACACAGTGTACACAGAAAGCTGCCAATCAGTGGTGCAGGCAGCGTTATACACAAAAAGTAGCCTATCAGTGGTGTGGGCGGGGTTATACAGGGCTCAGCATTCAGAGCTTTGCTGGATCAACAGCAGAGAAAGCAGGGATTTTATTACAACTGCAGCAGTAGGTAAAGTAAGTCAGAAATCGCCGGAATCAGGGTCTCTGCAACTGCTGTCAGATGGGGTAGCACAAACCTGGTGATCAATACCAATTGTCTACCTCTGACATTGCCCAGTCATTGCCCCTCCTACAGCTGTAGGGCACTGGATGGAGGTATTATTTCCATTCTCTATGATGATACTTTGTGAGTACTTTACGTGCATAACGGGCAGTATTATTGCAGTACTGCATGGCGATATTCTTTGTGCACAGTACGGCCACATTATTTCAGAGATGACATTATATTATGTGAGCACTGTGCAGTGGTATGAAGTTGTGTAACCTACTATTGCACAAGCACTGTTATGTAGGCTTAGCATGGTAACAATGGAAATGACAAATAAAGGAACTTACTAATATACTTTCCTTTTCTGACATGCACTGTTTTTATGCCATGCCTCGTGGTTCCAGAAGCAGAGCCTCGCCTGTGTACAGTGATGTTTTGCCATATGCAGGGAGCTTTCTCTCCTCTCTTTGATGGTGACATGCTAGATAGGAGCAGCTGATGCTAAAATAGACAAGTGGGCTGGCTTAGCCAATAATAAACTGAGCCAAACAGCCAGTCCCCTCAAACACCCCACCAGAAGGTTGGAGATGAAGCTTTTTGCCTGTGTCTGAATGTTAAAGGAGTCTTGTCATCTAAAAGAGTAAAGCAATTTTCTATTTTTTGTTTTGCCAATTCTATCCAGCATCAAAAGCTGTTAAACTTTGTAATACTTTAAAAAGAGTTGCCTTTAGTCCTGTAAAAACAAGCAACTTTGTAATTTACTTGTCTTTAAAAATCTTCTCCATTCTTAAGAATTTTTAAATGCATTGTTTATTGCTTGTTGCCTAGGCTACCGACCACCTTTGAAATCTATTAGCAGTGGCCAGTCTATGTATGGAGTTCAGAACTTGCAAGCCTTTAACCTTTAAGAACTACTCTTAAACTGACAGATTCCGTCACCCTTAGTGGCACCGTTCTCCTCCAATTCTGCCTCTGGTTACATCATGGGGCAGTGCACAGTTTAGGCAAGAGGTGCACCAATGCCGCTGATCCGATCTGTCAATCACCAGTAGTCTCCTCCCCCACCCCCAGCAAACAGAAAGCCGAGAAGCTGTGGGTTTTTGAAGGCAATCCCTTAAATGTTCAGGAATCCAATGCAGGGATTATATATGTGCCATTGTTGGATTTTCGAATATGCAATTATATTGGTAAATTATTTATTATTTAAATGAAAAAAATAAAGTAACTCAGAAATCCCTTTAACTCTATAAGTCTGCTTTAAACATATGACATATTATTAAACATATCATATTAAACATATTTTTATTAATTTAAACATATAATAAGAAATTAATAGGCACAGTAATGCTCATCTAAAAACCTTATGATAGTAACCCCTTCCCAACCACAGACATATACAGTGTGAAAAAGTGTTTGCCCCTTCTTGATTTCCTATTCTTTTGCATGTTTCTTACACTTAAAGGTTTCAGATCACAGAAGAAATGTAAATATTAGACAAAGATAACACGAGTATCCACAAAATGCAGTTTTTAAATGAAGGTCTTTATTATTAAGAGAGGGAAAAAGAAATCCAAACCTACAGGGCCCTGTGTGATTAACCCCCCAACCTCCCCCCCCCCCACACTAAAATTTAAATTAACTGTGGTTTATCACATCTTTGGGAGGCTGAGTTCAAATTCCCTAGTCACATCCAGGCCTGATTACTGTCACACCTGTTCTCAATCAATAAATCACTTAAATAGGACCTGCCTGACAAAGTTAACCCATTACTTGCCAAATTAGAAATTTTCATTTTACGGATTTTTCAGAAAAGGGCGTCCCAATATTCAATTAAAAATGACAATGACATGATTTCCTATTTTGAAAACATTCATTTTACAAACACAACACAAAAAATTGGACCTAATTATAAAAATTATAAAATCTTAGTTGCTAGAAGCAAAAGATTAGGCATCCCAAAAAAGGAGATTGGTAGATAATGGGTTAAGAAGGTCAAAAAATCGTCAAAATCTAGACATCATGCTGCAATACAAAGAAAGCCTGGGACAAATTATAAAGTAATTGAGATCTATCAATCTTGAAAAAGTTTTAAAGCCTTTTCTAAAGCTTTGGGACTCCAGTGAGCCACAGTGAGATCCATTATCTACAAATGGTCAAAATATGGAACAGTGGTGAACCTTCCCAGGAGTGGCCAGCCGACCAAAATTACCCCAAGAGCGCAGCGACAACTCATCCAAGAGGTCACAAAAGACCAACAACAAAATTCAAAGAATTGCAGACCTCATTTGCCTCAGTTAAGGTCACTGGTCTTGACTCCACCATAAGAAAGACACTGGGCAAAAATGGCCTGAATGGCAGAATTCCAAGACGAAAACCACTGTTGAGCAATAAAAACAAAGTCTCGTCTCAGCTTTGCCAGAAAACATCTTGATGATCCCCGAGACGTTTGGGAGAATAGTCTGTGGACGGACAAGGCAAAAGTTGAACTTTTGGGAAAGTGTATGTCTCATTACATCTGGCGTAGAAGTAACACAGCATTTCAGAAAAGGAACATCATACCAACAGTAAAATATGGTGGTGGTAGTGTGAGGTTCTGGGGCTGTTTTGCTGCTTCAGGACCTGGAAGACATGCTGTGATAAATGGAACCATGAATTCTGCAGTCTACCAAAAAAATCCTGAAGGAGAATGTCCGGCCATTTGTTCATGACCTCAAGCTAAAGCGCACTTGACTTAAGCAGCAGGACAATGATCCAAAACACACCAGCAAGTCCACCTCTAAATGGCTTAAAAAAAAAAATTAAGACTTTGGAATGGCCTAGTCAAAGACCTGACCTTACTTTGATTAAGATGTTGTGGCATGACCTTAAAAAGGTGAATCATGCTCGCAAAGCCTCCAATGTAGCTGAATTAGAACAATTCTGCAAAGATTAGTGGGCAAAATTCCTCCAAAGTGTTGTAAAAGACTCATTGCCAGTTATAGCAAACGTTTGATTGCAGTTATTGCAAAGAGTGGCCCAATAAGTTATGTTTAGGGGGCAATCACTTTTTCACACAGGGCCCTGTAGGTTTGGATTTCTTTTTGCCTTAATAATATAGACCTTCATTTATAAACTGCATTTTGTGATTACTTGTGTTATTTCTGTCTAATAGTTAAATGTGTTTGGTGATCTGCAACATTTAAGTGTGGCAAACGTGCAAAAGAAGAGGGAAAATACACTTTTTCACACAACTGTATACACTGAAGTTATTAGTGCTGTATAGCACAGGCTCAGGAGCTGACCGATGAGTGCGAGCTGTAACACACAGCCAGGCTCCTGCTGAAACAGCCGGGATACGAGTTAGATTACAGATTATGTGGAATTATTAAATGATTGGAATGGAACTGATAATTCAGGAATGAAGTAATTTGAAAGAAAATTAAAGTCATTACTATTTACTTGATTTCAGCTGTTCTTTTGAGAAATTTACACCATTCTGCCAAAACCGTAAAGATGCGCAGGACATTGGCAGGCTCTCATATATAATATGTAAATGATGTAAAGTTTATTTCTATTCATTCTTACAGGAAACGTCGATAGCTTCTCCAGTTATTCTACGTGTTGACCAGAAGGGTTATTACCTGTACTGGACTTTCCAGAGCAAAGTAAGGATATTCTTATCTACTACATTTTGTACATTTTTCAGTGTTGCCCAAGTCTCATTCCCATATATCCTGTTTAATAGATAGAAGACATTTTTAATTTTTTTTTTGCATTTGAAAGAAATGGATACAACACTGATAGCAGGAGTGGACACAAGGACCAAAAATAGAAAAAGAAAATCAGATCCAGCACACTGATGAACAATGGTCTGTTCTTTCCTGCATGCAACAAGAAGGATATCTAAATGAAGCTTAACACATTATTTTACTATTCTATCATATTTTATTATTCTACGTTATTTTATTGCCTTATTATTATACTGGCCATAACATCTGGTGTTAGAAATGTTTGTTTTTTGCACAGAGCCCCTACGCTTCATAATGGTGTCCCTCCTTATTCCCACTTTGTAAGATCTTACCAGGCCCCATATTGTCTCTAAAGGTACTGTCACACTCAGCGACGCTGCAGCGATATAGACAACGAGCCGATCGCTGGAGCGTCGCTGTTTAGGTCGCTGTAGAGATGTCAAACACAGCAGCTCCAGAACGATGCAGGAGCGATCCAGTGACGTAACGGTGACTCACTTATCGTTCTCGCTGGTTGTTAGCTCCATGTCAAACAGCCGGAGTGTACCGATCCGACACACATCTAGGGGCCCTATGCTCGTTGCTGGCGTCGTTGCTTTTGATGTCAAACATGACGATACACGCCGACCTGGTGACGAAATAAAGTTCCGGACTTCTAGCTCCGACCAGTGATGGCACAGCGGGATCCAGATCGCTGCTGCGTGTCAAACACAGCGAGATCGCTATCCAGGACGCTGCAACGTCACGGATCGTTGTCGTTCTCTTTGCAAAGTTGCTGAGTGTGACGGTACCAAGACTATGGAGCCTCGTAGAGGTACCAATAGGCCACCCGCAGAGCGTCTAGGAGTCGGTAATCCTTTGCCTCTGTACACGGTCCATGGTCTCTTAGGAAAAGCAAGGTTGAAAAGTTGCACAGTTTTCTGAAATGATGTTTAATTTGTCAAGCAGTGGCTGATTATGCCCCATTTTCCTATACCCCTTGCTTAGCTTTCTTCAGGCTACATTTGCACACCTCATCTATATAATTGGAGTACGGATTCTGTCTGCAGATGGGCCACCTAGAGAGCGTTCGTGCACCCAAGGGCGATAATGCTGAAATGTAGTCTCCATTAAGTGTTCTGCTCCTTAAGGGAACCAGTCACTGGAAATAATAATAATAATAATTTTATTTATATAGCACCAACATATTCTGCAGCGCTTTACAAATTATAGAGGGGACTTGTACAGACAATAGACATTACAGCATAACAGAAATCACAGTTCAAAACAGATACCAAGAGGAGTGAGGGCCCTGCTCGCAAGCTTACAAACTATGAGGAAAAGGGGGGACACGAGAGGTGGACGGTAACAATTGCTTTCGTTGTTTGGACCAACCATAGTGTAAGGATCGGGTGTTCATGTAAAGCTGCATGAACCGGTTATCAGCCTAAGTATGTAGCAGTACAGACACAGAGGGCTAATACTGCATAAAGTGTATGAGAACATGATGCGAGGAACCTGATTATGGTTTAAGTTTTTTTGAATGGGCCACACAGGGATAGTTAGTGTGTTGAAGTGGTAGGCCAGTCTGAACAAATGCATTTTTAGGGCACGCTTAAAACTGTGGGGATTGGGGATTAATCGTATTAACCTGGGTAGTGCATTCCAAAGAATTGGCGCAGCACGTGAAAAGTCTTGGAGACGGGAGTGGGAGGTTCTGATTATTGAGGATGCTAACCTGAGGTCATTAGCGGAGCGGAGGGCACGGGTAGGGTGGTAGACTGAGACCAGAGAGGAGATGTAGGGTGGTGCTGAGCCATGGAGTGCTTTATGGATGAGGGTAGTAGTTTTGTACTGGATTCTGGAGTGGATGGGTAACTAGTGTAATGACTGGCACAGGGTAGAGGCATCGGTTTAACGGTTGGTGAGGAGTATGAGCCTGGCACCCGCATTCAGGACAGATTGGAGCGGGAGAGTTTGGTAATCGGGAGGCCGATTAGTAGAGAGTAACAATAGTCCAAACGAGAATGAATGAGTGAAACAGTAAGTGTTTTTGAAAAAAAAAAAAAACGCATCTGCAGGCAGGTGCCAGCAGCATAAATCTCATGGTTACTGTGCACTTAATCCCTTTTGCTTATTTAATTGAGAGAGGAAAAAAAAAAGTCAATTTGAAAATGGTGCCTGCCTTGCCTGTGCAGTAGCAGAAATCAGTTTGCATAGAGATCCAATAGCTGCCGTTGCGCAGGCACCACTGGCACCATCTTGCTTGAGAAGAAAAAAAAGGTCCTCCTCCAAGATGTGTCCTCCAGCCACTGAACCCCCAATACTGACTGCCAGCAGCTCATAACAAGTAAGCTGACAAATAAACTGTCTAAATATATACCGGTATATGGAAAACCTATATTCACGAAGGGCATAAATAAACAAGAGCTCCAGAATTCTTTGGAGAATGTTGGAATTCATAAGCCGGTGTATTCGTCTGTTCTCACCAGCCATTGACTGAATCCGAGAAACTTCTAAGTTGGAGTTAAAGGTTCTCCAACCGCTCATCACTCATAATGTGAGATGAGAATGCTCAGAGTAGACCGTCTTCTGAATTTTGGCAGGAGTTGAGCGCTGCCGTGCTGGTGTCTCTCATTGTGTGATGCTAATATGCTCTGCTGTTTAGCTCAGTGTGTCCTGCATTCACACATCTTATTATGGGCTTGTTCACACTATCATATTTTTGGTCCAAGCACTGTTTGTGAAATAAATGGACTGCACTCGGACCTCTGCTCTTCAATCAGGCTCTGCAGATGAGCAATTTTTTTTTTTTCGCTGACCGAATTTTTAACAGATGCATTGCAATTCTGTAATATAAGAAACTGTAAATGGGGAGAAAAAAATGAGTTCTTTTCTGTGTGTGAACCTGCCCATAATGTGAAGCCGTACTGCTGCAGACACCATGTCATTATGATTTTAAGATGCTGCATCTGTAAACAGAATCCATCCTCCAATCACATAGACATTACGGCTCCAGCCATACCTCTCCGCTGCTGCCACAGTTTTTATTGACCTGCTGCAGTGGTGATGTCATAACTACACTGCGTGTAACTGCTGCAGGCAATCACTGAGCCCAACAGCTACAATAAACAGCATCTACAATGTCCAATCTCAGTGATTGGCTGCTGCGGTCATGTGATGTAAACCCTGCAGCCTGTCGAGAGGCAGCACTGGAGGAGGGAATGGTGAGAACCAGCTCAGTTTCTTGTTTTTAAAAAATATTTGGCATACTAGTAGAGAATAAAGAACTTTAAGACACTTCTAAGTTAATTTCAATTTGTTTAAATCATTTTTACAGGAAATAGAATTTATCGAGCTGACCAGTATCCGCGACACACGCTATGGGAAAAATGCCAAAATCCCCAAGGTATGCAATTTATCATTGGTGGGAAATGGAAACCAGATGTATTGAGCTTGATGCATTCTGTTGTCACATTTGCTGTATTTTTGTTACTTTTGCCTTCATTTTCTGTGTAACTTTACTTTTAGACTTAGTGAACATGAGATGTGTAGTGCTGGCTACTTTTGCTGAAAATTAGTAATCACATTTTCATTACCGGTACCCTAAAGCGGATCTGTCACCAGATTTTTCTAGCTACGGACATTAGTAAAAATGTATCTAATGGACCTGAAGTTGGTGTACTTACTTTGAAAATCCACAGCTGTATAATCCTGCTTCTAAAATGTGTCCAGCTACAAAAAGTGTTCCGAGTGAGAGAGATCTGGTCTATTCCCTCCTAGCCTGACTTACAACTTCAGCTTGTACTGTAAAGATTACAGCGGCAGGGAGGCGGTGCACTGAGGAAAAGATAACCAGGACAGGTGGGAGGAGATCAGTGGCAAAGAAGAGCTATCAATCAGGCCAGGTGGGTGGAGAGAGTGAGTGCAAACCTTCATGAAGGATTAGATCTACAGTATTCTGACATGGATATTTACAGTAAGCTCACCAGCCTCATTTGGTTCGAGGGATCTATTTCATAATTTAGACACTTTGTTTTGCAAAATAGGATGATTTTATCACAATTTATACTTGGCCAAAGAGAAAAGGATTAACTACTTTGCCTGCAAAGCTAGGGTAATGCTGCAAGTGCACGGAGAGCTGCTTAGCAGTAGCATCTTCTTCCTTCACATCCTTCATGATGGAAGAAAAAAGGAACTGAAATCAAGTACAAGAAATCGTGGACAATGTGGTTATGATGACCTTTAACCTTCTCTGTAGATACTGTGGGAGAGGGAGTTGATCTGTTGTATGTTGCAGCTTTCCCTGGCCATACCTTTCTCATCAGTGTCCCAGTTTCTGTCCTTCATTCCCCTGTTCCACCATAAGCTAGTACCACCAGGAGCATTAAGTTTATACAGCACATAATAATGAGACCTCAGCTACTTCTTAACCCTTTCAGGATAGCCCATAGACTGTAAATGCCCGGGATGGTGCGCGCTTCACTTTGTACTGATGTTCTAAAATGTTAATGCAGAGTGAGCTGGTTGCACAAGAAGATCCTGCAGCTGGGAATTCAAACTAATGAAGATGTTCAATTCTATGACACTAGGACTCAATTTAACACCTGGATTTATGAGTCACTACATGGATACAATTCACACCTCCACCTGACCTACTCCAGATAACTAAGAACATTATTCCCACTGCCTCTCCATTTGTAAGAAAATGCCTAATTTGATTTCCTTGGCTCATCTTTAGGAAGCATCACTCTGCCCACCCACTGAACAAATGTCCTGCTGTAGTATTCTCTAAATGTTGTACTTGTTTCTTATTAATCTATTTTTAATCTTGCCTGAAGAAGGAGCCTCTGTGCTCTGAAAGCTTGCAAACATATTCTTTTCTGGTTAGCCAATAAAGGTATCACTCCTAGAATATTTGTCGTCATTGGGCAGAAAAGTATTCACATCGATAAACATTTTTTGAAAAATAGACACATTTTTCCAATTTTTCTTTACATTTTTCCCGATCTCCGCAATAAAAAAAAAAGAAATATAAAATTGACACAAAAATGTAACTTGTTTATGTAAAAAAAAAATCTGAACGAGAAATACTTTTCACAACCGTTAACCTAAAAATGTGGGTGGTAAGGAAAGGAGTAAGATAAGATGGCCCAATCATGAAGCGGATTAAACTCCTATGACTAAACTAATATTTTATCATTCATGGCTTGTGTCCTGAAGGTAGACACGAACAGTAAAAGTTGTTTTTTTTTTACAATGAATAGAAAGCTGTGGTTAAGGCCTCTTCCACACTTCCGTCTTTCAGCTCCCGTCACAATCCGTCGTTTTTTGACAATCCTGCGTTTTTTGAGAATCCTGCATTTTCCCATAGGCCGGGGTCACACATGCGAGAAACACGTCCGTGTCTCGCATGTGAAATCCAAGCTCTGGCGCCGGCACTGTGAAGCGGAGTGTGCGGCCGCATAGGAACACATGGAGCCGCACGCTCCGCTCTGGAGTGTCGGCGCCAGAGGAGGGATTTCACATGGGAGACACGGACATGTTTCTCGCATGTGTGACTCCGGCCATAGACTTGTATTAGCGTCGGATTGTGATGGCCATCCGTTTCATCCGTCTTTCACTGGATCTTGCATAAAGAAAAACGGTCCGTCGGGCAGAGAAAACCTTCAGAGGAATGTTTTCTCTGCACGTCGGAAAATCGGTCAGCGACTCATCCTGCGCTACCCGTCACTGTCTACAATGGAAGCCTATGGGCGCAGGATGCGTCGCTGCCTGTGAATAGCAGGAATCCAGCGACGGGTTCTGTCTTTTCAAAGAGAGCATGTGTGGAAGAACTTCCTGTCAGGGAAATTCTCGCTCGCTCTCTCTCTTTCTCTTTTTACTATTGATGCTGCCTATGCAGCATCAATAGTAACAAGATAGAATGTGAAAAATAATTTTAAAAACAATCGCAATATTCTCACCTACCGGCCTTCCCGCGCAGCGTCACCGATGCTCCCGGCAGCTAGCGTTACTTCCTAGTAATACATTGCGAACTCTCGGGAGATTTCGCAATGTATAACTAGGAACGCTAGCTGCCGGGAGCATCACTGTGCGGCAACGTCTGTAGGTGAGAATATTGCGATTTTTAATTTTTTTTAAACTGGTTTGTGTTGTGTATGCGTTTTCACAGTGGAAAACCGCTGCGAAGACGCATACACAACAGGTGCACATAGAAAGACGGACCCAGTGCACACGTTTTCCACAATCTGCACAGGATCCGTCATTTCAACGTCTTGACGGATCCTGTGCAGATTTGGAAGAGGGAAGTGTGAAAGGGGTCTAACACTGAGTAAGGAGTGTCATCTGATACAATAATGCAGAAGCAACAGATCTTTCAGATATAAATCTGACATCTCAGTGGAAGGGCCTTTTACATGGGGTAATGATCACTTCAATGACTGTTCACAGAAATATTCGTTCTCGGTCCCGATCATGCCCAGCCATCATGTGAACAGAGGATGTGCTCTGCCAACAATAATAAAAACTGTATAAATGGTAAATGAAAAATTTCACGAAACCCTCAAAATATGGAAAACCCAATTGAACGCCAGAAAAATATTATATATAATATACTGGAAAAGTGGTTTGACCTAGGGGAATGTAAACTTCAAGGGGATGTCCCAAGTTGGCAAATTATCATCTCTCACAGGACTGATAGTATCTGATTGCTAGGGGCCCGACCCCACCCATCCCGGGCACAGAGCCCTGAGATGCCCCTTTACAATGGAGGAGCTGCCATGTATGAAAATTCATTGTCCATAGCACTGTAATTACAGAAATTATCTTTGGCTGTCTCCTAAACAAATAGAGAAATGGCGGCAAATTGTTACTTTAGTTTATGCTAAGCCATTTCCCTAGACTTTCCCAGTCCTTTAAATATATATTGCTTCTAGTCCCACATGGTATGATACCGCTTTCATAGACCCCATAAGACCCCCATGCACAGTATAATGCCCACAGTCCCCCCACAATACAATTCCCCACCACACATTATAATGCTCCTGAACACTGTATGATGCTCCCCTTAAACACTGTAATGTCCCACAGTCCCCCCACACACAGTATGATTCCACAGTCTCCCCACAAAATGTGATGCACCCACAACAGTATGATGATCGCACAGTCCCCCACACACAGTATACAGCCCCTCCCACATTGTGATGCCCCACAGTCCCCCCCAGAGCAGAGTATAATGACCCCACAGTCTGAATTCCCCAGTGGCCCACACACAGTATAATACTCCCACCATATGATTTCCCCTCAGTTCCCGTCCATCACAATCAACCCACTTGCCTGTGTGATCTGTTTCTCTGCTAAGCTGCTCACGTTTATTACGTGGCCTGAAGGTCCTTCAGTTCCTATGTAGACGGTCAACGGTAGAGCAGGATGTGATGGCTCCCTGCTCTGCCATTGTGTTCATCTGTATCTGTGTCCTAAGGTCAGGACATACACAAAGTTGAAGTTGGGACAAAAATCTTGACACAAATGGAACAGCTCCCCAAATTTGGGACCCTTGCTCTAAATCTGGGACAATTGGGAGGGTTTTTTTAGTGCAAAACCTTAACCCCCTCACCCCAAAGCCTGTTTTCACCTAAGTGACAGGGCCAATTTTTACAATTCTGACCACTGTCACTTTATGAGGTCATAACATTGAAACGCTTCAACGGATCCTGGTGATTCTGACATTGTTTTCTCGTGACATATTGTACTTCATGATAGTGGTAAAACTTCTTCGATATGACTTGCATTTATTTGTGAAAAAAACAAAAATTTGTCTGAAATTATGAAAATTTAGCAGTTTTCAAACTTTTAGTTTTTATGTCCTTAAATTAGAGAGTTATATCACATAATATAGTTAATAAGAAACATTTCCCACATGTCTGCTTTACATCAGCACAATTTTGGAAACATAATTTTTTTTTTTGTTAGGGAGTTATAAGGGTTAAAAGTTGACCAGCGATTTCTCATTTTTGCAACAAAATTTGCAAAACCATTTTTTTTACGGACCACCTCACACTTGAAGTGACTTTGAGGGGTCTATATGACAGAAAATGCCCAAAAGTGACACCATTCTAAAAACTGCACCCCTCATGGTACTCAAAACCACATTCAAAAAGTTTATTAACCCTTCAGGTGCTTCACAGGAATTTTTTGAATGTTTAAAAAAAATTGAACATTTAACTTTTTTTTCACAAAATTTTTACTTCAGGTCCAATTTGTTTCATTTTACCAAGGGTAACAGGAGAAACTGGACCACAAAACTCATTGTACAATTTGTCCTGAGTACGCCGATACCCCATATGTGGGGGTAAACCACTGTTTGGGCACATGGCAGAGCTCGGAAGGGAAGGAGCGCTATTTGACTTTTCAATGCAAGATTTGCTGGAATTGAGATCGGAGCCCATGTCACGATTGGAGAGCCCCTGATGTGCATAAACATTGAAACCCCCCACAAGTGACACCATTTTGGAAAGTAGACCCTCTAAGGAAGTAATCTAGATGTGTGGTGAGCACTTTGAACCACCAAGTGCTTCACAGAAGTTTATAATGTAGAGCCGTAAAAAAAATTTCATATTAATTTTCACAAAAAATGATCTTTTTGCCCCAAATTTTTTATTTTCCCAAGGGTAACAGGATAAATTGGACCCCCAAAATTGTTGTGCAATTTGTCCTGAGTACGCTGATACTTCATATATGGGGATAAACCACTGTTTGAGCTCATGGCAGAGCTTGGAAGGGAAGGAGCGCCATTTGACTTTTCAATGCAAAATTGGCTGGAATTGAGATCGGAACCCATGTCGCATTTGGAGAGCCCCTGACGTGCCTTAACAGTGGAAACCCCCCACAAGTGACCCCATTTTGGAAAGAAGACCCCCCTAAGGAACATATCTAGATGTGTGGTGAGCACTTTTAACCCCCAATTGTTTCACTAAAGTTTAGAATGTAGCGGTGTGAAAATTAAAAAATCATTTTTTCTTTCCACAAAATGATGTTTTAGCCCGCAATTTTTTTTCCCAAGGGTAACAGGAGAAATTGGACCACAAAAATTATTGTCCAATTTGTCCTGAGTACGGTGATACCCCATATGTGGGGGGGAACCACTGTTTGAGTGCATGGCAGAGCTCGGAATGGAAGGAGCGCCGTTTGAAATGCAGACTTAGATGGATTGGTCTGCAGGTCTCATGTTGCATTTGCAGAGCCCCTGATGTACCTAAACAGTAGAAACCCACCACAAGTGACCCCATATTGGAAACTAGACCCCCCAAGGAACTTATCTAGATGTGTTGTGAGAGCTTTGAACCAACAAGTGTTTCACTACAGTTTATAACGCAGAGCCATGAAAATAAAAAATATTTTTTTCCACAAAAATGATATTTTAGCCTTCACGTTTTTATTTTGCCAAGGGTAACAGGACAAATTAGACCCCAAAAGTTGTTGTCCAACTTGTCATGAGAACGCTGATACCCCATATGTTGGGGGGAACCACTGTTTGGGTGCACGGCAGAGCTCGGAAGAGAAGGAGCACTGTTTTAGTTTTTCAAAGCAGAATTGGCTGGAATTGAGATCGGACGCCATGTCGCGTTTGGAGAGCCCTGATGTGCCGAAACAGTGGAAACTCCCCAATTCTAACTGAAACCCTAACCCCAACCCTAACTTTAGCCCCAACCCCAACCCCAACCCTAACCCTAGCCCTAACCCTAGTCCTAACCCTAACCCTAATGGGAAAATGGAAATAAATACATTTTTTTACATTTTATTATTTTTCCCTAACTAAGGGGGTGATGAAGGGGGGTTTGATTTACTTTTATAGCATTTTTTTTTGGCGGATTTTTAGGGTTGGCAGCCGTCACACACTAAAAGATGCTTTAAATTGCAAAAAATAGTTTTTGCATCACCACATTTTGAGAGCTATAATTTATCCATATTTTGGCCCACAGAGTCATGTGAGATCTTGTTTTTTGCGGGACGAGTTGACGTTTTTATTGGTACCATTTTCGGGCAGATGACATTTTTTGATCGCTTTTTATTCCGATTTTTGGGAGGTGGAATGAACAAAAACCAGCAATTCCTGAAATTCTTTTAGGGGGGGCGTTTATACCGTTCTACCTGTGGTAAAATTGATAAAGCAGTTTTATTCTTCAGGTCAGTATGATTACAGCAATACCTCATTTATGTAATTTTTTTAATGTTTTGGCACTTTTACACAATAACAACTGTTTTATATAAAAAAATAATTGTTTTTGCATCGCTTTATTCTGAGAGCTATAACTTTTTTATTTTTCTGCTGATGATGCTGTATGGCGGCTTTTTTTTTGCGGGACAAGATGACGTTTTCAGTGGTACCATGGTTATTTATATCCGTCGTTTTGATCGCGTGTTATTCCACTTTTTGTTTGCCTATATGATAATAAAGCAATGTTTTTTGCCTTGTTTTTCTTTTTTTTTTTACGGTGTTCACTGAAGGGGTTAACTAGTGGGATAGTTTTATAGAGCGGGTCGTTACGGACGCGGCGATACCAAATATGTGTACTTTTATTGTTTTTTTTTAATTTACATAAATAAATGGATTTACTGGGAAATGTTTTTTTTTTCTTTATTTGGGGATTTTTTTTAATTTTTTTTTATACATTCTATTTTTTATTTTTTTTTTACTTTCTACCATTGTCCCAGGGTGGGACATCACTGTATTAGATCAGATCGTTGATCTGACAGTGTTCATAGCACTCTGTCAGATCAACAATCTGACAGGCAAGTTTAGGTGGCTTTCCGGCGCCTGCTCTCAGCAACTCTCAGCAGGCGCCGGCTAGCCAGGTCATTTCATGACCCGGAAGGACTCCCACGGCCATCTTGGATCTGGGGACTCCTTCCGGATCACCGGAGCAACGCGATCTCATCGCGTTGCTCCGGTGGGAGAGCGCAGGGAGCCCCCGTCCCTGCGCGATCCCCCTCTATGCCGATGTCACTACTGACAGCGGCATCAGAGGGGTTAAATGCCTGCAATCGGCGGGCATTGCTGTGGGGTGTCAGCTGTCATATACAGCTGACACCCGCACCCAATCACCGCGGCACTCAGTGCGAGACCGCGGTGATCGGTGCGCCGTACTAGTACTGCTGCTGGCACAAATGCAGTGCCGGCAGCGCAGTACTAGTACGGCGCATGTCGCAAAGGGGTTAAAGGACAATTCTAACATCCTGGTTTATGTTGGCACATTTGAGGGAAATTACATATCGTGTGTCGTAAAATATAAAAATATAGACACCTTGTGGGGTGTTTTATTGTTATCCAGATAGACAACTAAGGCCACTTTCTTTTGGTCAGTATTTTACATCAGTATTTCTCAGCCAAAACCAGGAGTGGGTGATAAATGCAGAAGTGCTAAATATGTTTCTATTATACTTTTCCTCTGATTGTTCCACTCCTGGTTTTGGCTTACAAATATTGATGTAAAATACTGACCAAATACTGATCGTGTGAACGTGGCCTAAGTGTCTCCTCTACCCATCTGCCTTACTGTACTGAGAGCCCGGGCAGATTTCTGACACCAAGTCATTCCGACTCCTTTTCCTGGAGGTTCATTGACTATTTACCAGTTACTGGTCGGGCTCACTGTGTATTTGTGTCATGTCAGATGAAGTATGTCATTTCACTTACATTCTGTGCATTTTTTCTAATTAATTAATTAATTAATTAATAGCAAATTTAGCAATAACAGTACAGTAAGAAAACAGCAATAACAGCACAAACAGTATAATCCTAGCAATGCCGATGCATGCCGGGTGCATTCATAAAAATAAAGTAGACATTAAAAAAAAAAAAATTCAAACTCTTTAATTACCCAGTGATAGAAATGCAGGGTATGCCATGAACTCGGATTGTCTGCGGGACTTTGCACAGATTTGCATGGTAGGATATGACTACTGGTGTCATTTGCACAGGAAATGCGCCTAGGTAAATTCACAGAAAGTAGATCTCCTGCTCTGGAGCAGCTGCCTTTGTGGGTATAATGCCTTTTACATGCTGATTTGTGATTCCCGGCTTGTAGATTGCCCGCATTCACCAGATAATCTGTTCTCCGGTTACGAGAAGCTTGAATAAACTGAAATCTGTGTACATAGAGATTATAGGGACACGACAAGAAAACGACACGTCCTCAAACACAATGATAAATCTAATAGTCAGTGCCAATTTTCTAATGAGTACAGAACACACATACCAATGGAAGTCATGCTACAAAGAAATTAAAAAATGTAGAGAATTATATAAAAAGGAAAAGAAGCAATGCTCATTTAATATTTGTCAACAAATGTGTGCAATTTATACAATAAATACAGGTGCTTCTCACAAAATTAGAATATCATCAAAAAGTTAATTTATTTCAGTTCTTCAACACAAAAAGTGAATCTCATATATATATATATATATATATATATATATATATATATATATATATATATATATATATATATATATATATATATATATATATATATATATATATAATGTTTCAAGTGTTTATTTCTGGTAATGTTGATGATTATGGCTTACAGCCAATGAAAACCCAAAAGTCATTATCTCAGTAAATTAGAATACTTTATAACACCAGCTTGAAAATGATTTTAAAATCCGAAATGTTGGCCTACTGAAATGTATGTTCAGTAAATGCACTCAATACTTGGTCGGGGCTCCTTTTGCATCAATTTATGCATCAATGTGGCGTGGCATGGAGGCGATCAGCCTGTGGCACTGCTGAGGTGTTATGGAAGCCCAGGTTGCTTTGGTAGCAGCCTTCAGCTCGTCTGCATTGTTGGGTCTGGTGTCTCATCTTCCTCTTGACAATACCCCATAGATTCTCTATGGGGTTCAGGTTAGGTGAGCTAGCTGGCCAATCAAGCACAGTAAGGCTGCCGTCACACTAGCAGTGTTTGGTCAGTATTTTACATCAGTATTTGTGAGCCAAAACCAGGAGTGGGTGATAAATGCAGAAGTGGTGCATATGTTTCTATTATACTTTTCCTCTAATTGTTCCACTCCTGGTTTTGGCTTACAGATACTGATGTAAAATACTGACTAAATACTGCTAGTGTGACGGCAGCCTAATACTGTTGTTTGAAAACCAGGTATTGGTACTTTTGGCAGTGTGGACAGGTGCCAAGTCCTGCTGGAGAATGACATTTCCATCTCCAAAAAGCTTGTCGGCAGAGGGAAGCATGAAGTGCTCTAAAATTTCCTGGTAGGCGGCTGCGCTGACTTTGGTCTTGATAAAACACAGTGGACCTACATCAGCAGATGAAATGGCTCCCCAAACCATCACTGGTTGTGAAAACTTCACACTAGACCTCAGGCAGCTCAGATTGTGGCCTCTCCACTCTTCCTCTAGACTCCGGAACCTTGATTTCCAAATGAAATGCAAAATTTACTTTCATCTGAAAACAACACCTTGGGCCACTGATCAACAGTCCAGTTCTTTCTCTCCTTGGCTCAGGTAAGACGCTTCTGGTGTTGTCTTCTGGTCATGAGTGGATTGACACAAGGAATGTAACACTTGCAGCCCATGTCCTGGATATGTCTGTGTGTGGTGGCTCTTGAAGCAATGATTCCAGCAGCAGTCCACTCCTTGTGAATCTCCACCAAATTTTTGAATGGCCATTTCTTAACAATTCTTTCAAGGCTGCTGTTATCCCGGTTGCTTGTGCACATTTTTCTACCACACTTTTTCCTTCCACTCAACCTTCCATTAATATGCTTGAATACAGCACTCTGTGAACAGCCAGCTTCTTTAGCAATGACCTTTTGTGGCTTACCCTCCTTGTGGAGAGTGTCAATGACTGCCTTCTGGACATCTGTCAAGTCAGCAGTCTTCCCCATGATTGTGGAGCCTACTGAAACAAACTAAGGGACCTTTTTAAGTGCTCAGGAAACCTTTGATGGTGTTTTTTGTTAAGTATTCTAATTTACTGAGATAATGACTTGTGGGTTTTAATTGGCTGTAAGCGATAATCATCAACATTAACAGAAATAAACATGTGAAATAGATCACTCTATTTGTAATGACTCTATATTATATATGAGTTTCACTTTTTGTATTGAAGAACAGAAATAAACTAACTTTTTGATGATATTCTAATGTGAGAAGCACCTGTATACGACACTGCCCAATATACGGTAATTTGTCAACCTTTTTCAGAGTAAGGAATACCCAAAAAATGAAGCGATCCATAGCAATATAATAAAAATATTAACAACAATTCTAAAAAACAGAAATGCCTCACAAGGGGACACAGTAGCTCAAATAAGTAAAATCTTTTCCAAACATATTCAGTTGTGTACCGTATATAGGTGCCACCAGTTAAATATTTTAACTAAAATGTAGTAAATTCATACTCTGAAAAAGGTTGATACATTTGTTTAATCTGATAAAAAAAACAGCAATTCTGGCATATTTCTTTAACTGTACAGGATAAAGAATTTCAATGATTAGATTTTTTGGGACTCAGTAATATCAAATATGTTTAGCTTTTTATTAATAGAATGGTAAAAAGGAGGGCTATTTAAACTTTGTTTTTGTAGTAGTTAAAAAATATTTTTTAAAAATCCCATTTTTTTACGTCCCTCTTAAACTTGAACCTGATCTGGTTTGTACAGTATTCTGCATTGTATTGGAAATGTACTAATCTACTTAGTAGCACAAACATGGCTGCCATGAAAACACCACTAACACATCACAATTAAGATGAAGTGACAGAGGAACCCCCATCTAAAAACACATAGCTGCCTGCTCCACAAATAGATGGTAGGTACAAGCTGCCATGATTAGTGCTAACTCAAATCACCAGTTTAACCCCTTTGATGCCAAAGTCAATAGCAAAATTAGCATCTAAGTAGTTAAGAATGTCAACCCATCTTTCCCTTTCTCTTAATTAAAAAGAAAAACAACTAAAATGAAAGATATTTAGAATCCCAGTATCCATAAAAGTCTAAACTTTAACCATAAATATTCTGTGGTTGTTTTATGAATACATAGTGGGTGCCAGCTGCATTTAACTGTGATGACTGATGCCAACTCAGATCACTGCAGATTAATCCCTAAGAAGCTATGGTCGCTAAGGACTGTGGCATACAAGTAGTTAGACAGATTCAGCCATTGCTCCAGCCTTTTCTCATTCTCGTAATTAAAGAAAGTAAAACCAAAACATATTTGGTATCACCATGTCCATAAAAGTCTAAACTTTATACATAATGGGTGCCACCTGCCTTTAACTGTGATAACTGGTGCTAACTCAGATCACTGCAGGTTAATCCTTTAGATGCCACAGTCAATAGTGACCATAGCATCTGAGTAGTTAGACAGAGTATCAGCACATTGTGTCTCCCTTTTTCCATTCTCTTAATTAAAAAAATAAAATAAAACATATTTGCTATCACCACGTCCATAAATGCTTACATTTTATAGATGATAGGTGCCACCTGTCTTCACTGTGACTACTGGTGCTAACTCAGATCACCGGAGGTTAATCCCTTAGATGCCACATTATCTAAGTAGTTAAGACAGAGTATCAACCCATTAAAAGACATACATCTCAGAATATGTAGGTACAAATCAATTGTTTTCAAAGTTTTTGCTTAGTTTTATGAAAAAACCATAAGACATAAAAAAAATCTATAAATGTTGTATCTGCTCCTCGTTTCATTCCGATGCATTTACCAGTAGCATATACAGTGCCTTGAAAAAGTATTCCTGCACCTTAAATTTTTTTCACATTACACCCACAAACTGAAAAGTATTTTATTGGGATTTTATGTGATATATCAACACAAAGCAGCAAGTATTTGTGAAGTATAAAGGAAATTATACATGGTTTTCAAAATATTTTAAAACTAGAAATCTGAAAATCGTGACGTCCATTTGAATTCAAATATAGTCTGATAAACCTGAATAAAATCTCTTGTGACTACTTGCCTTCAGAAGTCACATAATTAGTAAATTGAAGCCAACTGTGTGTAATTTCTTCTCAGTATAAATACAGTTGTCCTGTGAAGGCCTCAGAGGTTTGTTTGAAACATCAAAGATCAAGCAGCATCATGAAAACAAAGGAACACACCAGACAGGTCAGGGATAAAGTTGTGGAAAAGTGTAAAGTAGGGTTAGGTTTTAGAAAAATAGCCCAAGCTCTGAACATTCCACGGAACACTCTTCAATCCATGATCCAAAAATGGAAGGAGTATGGCACAACTGCAAACATAAACTACATACAAAACTAAATACAAACTAAGCAAGGAAAGCACTAATTATAGAAGCAGCCAAGATGCCTATGATCACTCTGGAGAAGATGCAGAAATCCATAGCTCAGGTGAGAAAATCTGATCGCAGGACAACTGTAAGTTGTATACTCCATGAATCTGGCCTTTATTGAAGAGTGGAAAAAAATAAAACCATTTTTGAAAGCAATCCAAATCAGCCATGTTTGCAGTTTCCAAAAAGTCATGTAGGGGACAAAGCTGTGGTGGAAAACTTATACTGTGTCAAGGACTCACTAGATGAGGTGAATCCTCAAAGCCCAAGGTCCAGGTGGGCACACGGACCATGGGCATCGGTGAAGCAGGCAGTTGAGGAACACAGCAAGCGCAGACTGGTAGTATAGGTACTGGAAGCTGCAGACAGCCTGGAGACAGCAGACAGGTATCAGGTCTGGGAAGCTGCAGGTGGATAGGTGGTGTCCTGGAAACCGCAGAGACATAACTGAGGGACTGCAAGCTGCAAGCAGCAAGAACATATGCTGTAGACTACAGACAGGTGGCAGATGTACTGAAAGCAGCAGGCAGACAGGTATCTGAAGGACTCTGGAAGCCGCAGGGAGCTGTGCATAGACAAACTAAAAGTCTTAACACCAAGATACAGGTGCGTGTCTTAGGAAACCATAAATAGGTCTAGGAAGTTCAACACATGTGAACATGTCAGGCTACTTGCAAAGACTGACCTAAAGCACAAGAAAGTTTAGCAGAACAGGACATAGGGAGCAGAGCCCATACCCGGCACAAGTGTGCAACAGTACCCCCTTCAAAGTGCCCCCCCCCCAAAAAAAAAGTCCCTAACCCATGGCAATGTGGCTGTTGTTGCTGTGTACCATGGTCTTGGTATTCTGTCACGTGCTCACTAGGCAGGGTGGATCCTCAAAGCCCAAGGTCCAGCTAAATACGGTACAATCCTGTATGAAATCCTGTTAGAAGTCGAAAGATACTTGAAGCTAAAACATAAGTTCGCCTTCCAGCAGGATAACGACCCTAGACATACTGCTGGAGCTACATTGGAATATTTAGATAAAAGCATATTCATGTGTGCAGGGTCGGACTGGGGTGTCTGGGGCTCACCAGGGGAATGGACTCTAGGGGCCCACCCTACAGCTATATGCAAATATCTGTCATTTTAGCGGAACATCAGCTGTAAAACAAAGGCGGCTGCTGCACATCTACTGTGTGCCCCAATAACTGGGATGTATAATTATGGTAGTTTACATTAATGGGGTTCTTTGGTTAAAACAAATTATCACTGATCCATGGGTTCCACAGGATAGGTGATCGCTTAGGTACGACCATTAGAAACTGCACCGATCGGAAGAATGAGGAAGTTTTATCCCTGACAGGACACTTTTATCACTATTTTAAAATGCAGCGGCAGGTGGGATGTCTGACCGCATCTCCATTCATTCTCTTTGGGGCTTCCAGAAAAAAACAAGTGCAGCCACTGAGGGAATGAATGGATCAGTGATCTAGTCAGACATGCCATTCCAGTCTAATGGGGATAAAAAGTTCCACATTTTGCTAAATGGGTCCAAGCAGTCAGACCCCCCCCCACCAATCAATACATTAGCGCTTATCCTGTGGAAAGGTGATTACTTTTTTCCACCGGAAACCCCCTGTAAGTGCATCTCCGCCACTGTGTATAAAGCATTAAAACTCTAATGGAAATAAAGAATCTTCTCCTAATTAATATCAAAGAGAACAAATGACCACCATACACAACACAATCCCCTATACCAAGACCAATATTACCACATACAGGAAGAAATACCATCACACCATGACCAGACCACATAGTGACCGAATAATACTACATACAAGGGACAAATACCGCCACACCATGAGGTAATACAGTGATCACCAGTGACATTATACACAGAAGCTCTGTATATAGTGTCAGTGTACAGGTAATACAGTGATCACCAGTGACATTATACAAAGGAGCTCTGTACACAGTATACAGTTTATAGTGTAAGTGTACAAGCAACACACTGACTCACCGGTGACATCTGTAGTTGAAGTCTTTTTTCTTCATCCAGTGCAAACCGCCATTACTTCTTCCAGCAAAGACTCGTCTCTGCAGAAAATAGCACAGTTTGCTATACCTGATCGCTTCCAGAGCACATTCCCCACTATTTTCCTCGACTTCTATACTATGTCAGATGAAGAAAAAAAAGACATAGTGCCACCCTGCACAGTAGCAGGACCCCCTTTTGTTCTCCCCATGGAAGATAGTAAGCTCAAAAGTAAATTGCAGCAGTAATAATGTCCCCTAATTGGCCCCTACAGTAATTATGTTCCCACTTGCCACCCTAAACCAATAATGTATGTTCCTCATCCTGACCTCAATAGAGTAATTATGTCACCCCTTTATTTAATAAGGTGGCAGATCCTTGGCCCCTTTATTTAATGTCTCCATCTTGGACCCCAATGTCCACCTTAATAAGGTCCCTATCCTGGGCCCCTTCCAGTAATAATGTCCTCATCCTGGGCCCCTTTATTTAATGTACCCTTCCTGGGCCCCTATGTCCGTCCCTATGGCCACTACCTTGCCCAACTACTGAGGGGAGATTCTTCTCACCTTCTTGCGCTCCCCAGCATCCTCTTGTGGCTTCATATTCGGCGTGGTCGTTACAATGACTGCCGACTGCAGCTGTGACAGGGTGCTCTGCTCTGTGACAGGCCGCGTGCGGATGTCACATAGCAGTAACATTGAAAGGCCGCCAACCTATCAAAGGCTGCAGGAGTCATTTAACAAAACTGCTTTGTGACTTCAACACATGGCCTGTCACAGAGCAGAGCGCCCTGTCACAGCTGAAGCCGGCATTTATCTTGATGTGCGTTGTCGCCAGGGTCGGCTCCAGGTTTTCATGGACCTCGGGCGAAAGAGTTTCAGTGGGCCCCTTTAACACATGCCACGATTCCTGATGCACAGATAAAAAACATATAGTACAATATATAGGCATCACACAGTGCACCATACAGTATTATGGTCAACACATAGTGCTCCATACTGTATTAGAGGCACCTCATAGTCCTCCATACAGTATTACGGGCACCTCATAGTCCTCCATAGAGTATTATGGGCAACCACATAGTGCTCCATACAGTAATACAGGCACCTCATAGTCCACCATACAGTATTATGGGAAACCACATAGTCCACCATACAGTATTATGGGCAACGACATAGTCCTCCATACAGTATTATTGGCCTCATATATTGCTCCTCCATACAGTATTATTGGTCCCACCTGCATGTGTGTGAATGGCATAATCAAAGTCCAGACTTAAATCTTATTGAGAAACTGTGGCAAGATTAAAAATTGCTGATCACAGACGTCTCCATCTAATCTCACTGAGCGAGAGCAAGTGTGCAAAGAAGAATGGGCAAAATTGTCATCTCTAGATGTGCAAAGCTGGTAGAAGCATCCCCCAAAAGACTTGCAGCAGTAATTACAGTAAACGGTGGTCCTATAAAGTATTGACTCAGGGGTTTGAATACAAATGCATGCCACAATTTTCAGATTAATATTTAGAAAACCATGCATCAGTTTTTTTTACTCTTCAGAAATACTTGCTACTTTGTGTGGGTATATCACACAAAACCTCAATAAAATGCATTTAGGTTTGCGGCGTAGTTTTTAGAAAATGTGGAAAATTTCATTTGGTATGAATACTTTTTCAAGGCACTGTAAATCTTGTAAATCTATGCAGGGTTTTGATCATTCAGCTTCAGGGGGTACAAGACGGCTTCCATATTTTTGGTGTTTGGATGTAAACACTTCCTCTCACGTGGTGTGTGTGGTCTAGGAGCGATCTAAAGCTCTGAGGAACTATGCTTCATACCGGACAGGAACTCATTTCTTTATAATAGATGTGGATATGTTTTCTTCTCAGAATTTGGCAGACTTTTCCAATATGGCCACGTGCCAGCCGTCATTTCATTTTCCTTTTTTTTTCACGTACAGAACAATTATATTGATTTGCATAGAGATTAGATCTTAAATTGGCAAGGCCCATCAAATCCCTATCCTTCTCTCTGTGCAAATGTTATTGTTGTAGACTTTAGTTACAACTTGGTATAAAAATACATATAGACTAACACGTGGCAAGGTGAACATGAGTGCAAAATTGGGAGCATGCACTGAAAACGAGGAGGCTGGGAGAGAATGGATGTAAATGCTATGGGAGAATCCATTTGCAGGGCTCCTGTCCAACTGTCACAGATTACGGACCTGGATGCTAGACAAGTTCCCCTTTAAGTGGAAAGTGGCCCAATACCGACACTTGTGGTACCCCACTAGTAACTGTGACCCAGAGTGTGTTCCATTAATAACCACCGTCTCTTTCCTATCACTAAGACCATTGCTAACCCATTAAAAAGAGATGAGAGAATTGATTTGCAGGAAACCTGCCCGGCATCCAAGTACGCAGTCTGTGACCACTAGGTGGGAACCCTCTGAATTGCTGCTTAGCTGCCATCATTCAAGGGTCTTTAATTGGCTGGTCTGGCACAACGTCATGTGTGAGCCATGCCGCAATAATGACATTATGCCATCTCAGCTAATCAAAAGAAGAGGTGAGCAGGTCTCCTGTCCAACGGCCACAGATTGCGCACCTGGCTGATAGACCAGGGTACTGCAAATCAATTGTCCCATCTATAGTTAATGACTTATTACTTGTATCAGAGAGATGAAACACACTGTGTTTAGTAATGAAGCATACTCTAATTGGGTCACAGTTGACAGTGGGGTACCACAAAGGTCGGTATTGGGCTCTCTTCTATTTAAAGGAAACTTGTCTGCTAGACTGAGCGGTCTCTCCCTTAGCACACACATACAAAAAGGTGAGTGTGCAGCTTAGTAGTAGTGTCAGTAGCCTGAATTTTCTAGCTTTTAGTTTCAAATGGGTAGTGGCATGGAAAAGAACCTAAAAAATGTGTTAACGTTTGGACTGGACATTTATGATTCTCCTATTGTATGGCTAAGGGAAAAGTAGTGGTTATTTAATTCAGGATCACCGCTTTATTTAATCACATAGCTGCAAGTTGATTCTCAATATTTAGTTGACTATAGCCATCTCTGTGTGTTATTTGGTGAGGTGCTGAAAGTATCAAAGGATACAGTTTTATATAATTACCTTATTGTTTATTATATTATGTGTTAGGAGAACTGGACTTTTCCATGGTTTTGTGATGTTTTGATGTTTTGGTAAAGCAACAGTGACATCTGGTGGTACATTACTGTATTCACACTTGTTCCTAAATACACAAAATAAGCCGTATTTCCTTTTAGGACAAAAAGAAGCAGATGTGAATAGTTTTCCTGTTATTGTTTTGTCAATTTTAAAACTGACTCTGTCAGCACAAAATGACAGGCGCAAGGTGCATTATAGTGGGACTAGTGATGAGCGAGTATACTCGTTGCTTGGGTTTTCCCGAGCACGCTCAGGTAGTCTCCGAGTATTCGTAACTGCACGGAGATTGAGTTTTTGTTGACGCAGCTGCATGATTTACAGCTGCTAGCCAGCCTGAGTACATGTGGGGGTTGCCTGGTTGCTAGGAAACCCCCACATGTACTCAGCCTGGCTAATAGCTGTAAATCATTCAGCTGTGGCGATGAAAACTAAATCTCCGAGCACTAAAAAATACTGGAAGGACCCCCGAGCGTGCTCTGGAAAACCCGAGTAACAAGTACACTCGCTCATTACCAAGTGGGACCAATCATTTATATACTTCTTCCCACCTGCTTGTTTTCCCTCAATCTCCATTCCCCTCTTCTGCTTGACAGCTCTGGAATCATAGGGACAGAGATGAGCAGAGATTGATGGAAACCAGCAGGTGGGAAGGTCATGATGGTGTTTATAAAGAATTGGCCCCGCCATGGTGGACACACTCCGACCTAGCAACAAAAACTCTCCATAGGGTCCCCCAATTAAGTGTCTACAGTCCCTAAAAATTATGCCTAGTACACATCAAAACTGTGTCTGCAGTCCCAACCAATTAGGCCTGTTGCGCCTCAATACTGCGGCTACAGTCCCAAACAAATGCACTTGCTATTGTTCAAAACTGTTCTTGTAGTCCCAAACTA
Organism: Ranitomeya imitator; assembly: GCF_032444005.1. Lineage (NCBI taxonomy): Eukaryota > Metazoa > Chordata > Amphibia > Anura > Dendrobatidae > Ranitomeya > Ranitomeya imitator. The sequence goes on from NC_091282.1 coordinate 668,348,915, forward strand.
CTGCTCTTGCTACTTTCCAATACTGTGTCTGCAGTCCCAAGCAATTCTGCCTGCAATCCCAAACAATTAAGTCGGTTGCGTCTCAAATCTGTGCCTGCAGTCTCAAACAAATATGGCTACTACTCCCCAGTACTGGGCTTGTAGTCCCAAAACAATTGTGCCTGTTGCACTCCTATATCCCTCAATGCTATGGTCACTGTGTGCCACTGTCTTCTACCACCCAGTACTGTGTCGGCTACCCACTAATACTGTGCCTACCCTGCTGCCCGCCCACCATATTATTGTAAGGGTACGGCTGATCAATCATCCTTAGGGTACGTGCCCACGATCAGGAATAGCAGTGTTGTGGGCCCAGTGCCCTTGAGCTGCACCCATAACACTGCACTGTATAGTACAAGCACGGTGGATGATTTATGGAAATCCAATACCTACTGTGCTTCTATTAGACCCTGAGTAAACTCCTCCGTGGCGCGGGTTTACAAGCCACAGCATATCAAATTTCTAGTCCTGCTATATATATGTCCTCCGTTATAGTATAAATATCCCTATCCTGTTATATATGGCCCTTTTTCTGGACCCCATCAAGGTATGTATGTCCCTTATCCTAGTTCCCATCCTGGTAATATGTCCCTTATCCTGAAAAATAGTACTTATCCTTGTAACACATCCCTTATCCTGGTAATATGGGCCTTATCCTGGCCCCATCCTGGTAATATGTCCCATATCCTGGTCAGGGCCGGTTTTAGGCAAAATGGGACCCTAGGCAAAAGTATAAATGGGACCCCAAATGCTGACATATGGCACATCACATAGAAGCATTTCGGTTGTATTTACATGCGCTGATCTCAGGCCGCTAAACAAGTGTGATCGACAATACTGAAGTGCTTCGCTTGTTTCCCGGCCTCTTTCCACCATCTGAGAAAGAATGATGGGGACAGAACAATCACAATTAGATCAATCTGTCCCCATACAGTATCATGTTATCAGCAGCACAACTACAGTTTACACCGGTGATGTGCTGCTGAGAACAAAGATTTTTGTTCCGGCATAAACAATCCAATCACTTGATGAATATGCAGCATTTTGCTGGTTTAGTATAATACACCCCATAGTCCTCCATATATTATAATGTGCCCCACAGTCCTCCATATTGTAAAATGCACACCCCATAGTCCTCCATATAATATAATGTGCCCCATAGTCCTCCATATAGTATAATACACTCCCTATAGTCTTCCATATAGTATAATACACTCCGTGTAGCACTCCATATATTAAAATACATTCCTCAGTCCTCCATATAGTATTATATACTCCCCATAGTCCTCCATATAGTATAATACACTCTTCAGTCCTCCATATAGTATTATACACTTCCGATAGTCCTGCATATAGTATAATATACTCCTCACAGTCCTCCATATAATATAATACACTCCTCATAGTGCTCCATATAGTATAATGCACAGCATAGTCATCCATGTAGTACAATTCACTTCCCATAGTATAATGCACCCCATAGTTCTTCATATAGTGAAATGTATTCTCCATAGTCCTTGATACAGTATAATGCTACCACCCCATAGAGCATAATGCAGCCACCCCACAGAGTATAATGCAGCCATACAAAAGAGTATAATGCAGCCACCCCACAGAGTATAATGTAGCCCCCTCAAGAGTATAATGCAGCCCCACCATAAATATAATGTAACCCCATAGAATATATTGCAGCCCCCCTCATAAAGTATAATGCAGCCCCTCCAACAGAACATATATGGTAGCTCCCTCATAGAGTATAATGCAGCTCCCCATATAATATAATGCAGCCCTTCCATAGAATGTAATGGAGCCCCCTTATATAGTATAATGTAGCCCCTCCATAGAATACAATGTAGCCCTCCTCATAGTATAATGCAGCCCCCATAGAATATAATGTAGCCCCCTCATAGAGTATAATGAAGCCCCCCATACAATATAATCTAGCCCGCTCATATAGTATAATGTAGCCCCCTCATAGAGTATGATGCAATTCTCCCTCATAGAATATAATACAGCCCCCATAGAATATATTGTAGCCCCCTATAGAATATAATATAGCCCACCTCCTCATAGAATACAATGTAGCCCTCTCATATAGTATAATGTAGCCCCCTCATAGAGTATGATTCAATCTTCCCTCATAGAATATAATACAGCCCCTCATAGAGTATAATGTAGCCCCCCATAGAATATAATACAGCCCACCTCCCCATAGTATATAATGTAGCCCCATCAAAGATTACGATGCAATCCTCCCTCATAGAATATCATACAGCCCCCACATAGAATATACTGTAACTCCCCATATATTATAATACAGCCCCCCAAAGAATATAATGTATCCCCCCATAGAATATAATACAGCCCCCCATAGAATATAATGTAACCCCCCATAGAACACAGTCCCCCCGAGAATGGCCCCACAGTCCAGTACTCACTCACTGATATATTTTAAAAAATAAATAAATACACAATCCTCACCTATCCTCTTGCCCCGTGCTGCTCCAGCCTCGGCTCTGATCTCAGCGGCGGCACACAGTGGGTTCGTGATGAAGTGATGTCATCGCGCACCCGCAGTGTCAGAGGCAGAGGGGAATGATGGGACAGGGAGCATCGTCTGACGTTCTCTCCTCCATCATTGCTTTGAACTGTGCCGGCGTCATAGACGCCAGCATAGTTGAATGCGGTGGCGTCACTGGTGGCGGGGAGGGGAGGCGACGCTGGTGGCAAGCGGGCCCCCCTGACTCAAAGGTCCCATAGCAACTGCGGGATTTTCTGCTATTAGCAGCACGCCACTGGCTGGAGGCCCCTTGGAGAGCGGGGGCCCTAGGCAGCTGCCTGGTCTGCCTGCTGCTAACTCCAGCCCTGATCCTGGAATATGTCCCTTATATCCTGGGCCCCATCCTGGTAATACAGTATGTCCCATATCCTGGTATATGTCTTTTATCCTGGTAACATATCCCTTATCCTGGTAATACATGCCTTATCTTGGGCCCCATCCTGAAATATATATATCTCCCATCTTGATATACATGTCCCTTATCCTGGTATATGTTCCTTATCCCAACAACGGTTTATGCGTCCACCCCAACAAAACGCGCGTCAGGGTAGGCGCATATCACTTCAAGCTGCACAAGTCAAGGTAATGATTTAGCCCTCCATTTGATTGCAATTGATCATACCACACAATTATATTGCAAACATACACCAGACATTCTAGGTCTCTGTTTAGTAACAATAGAGGTGGTGCTTCTAGTATAAATCTTGCTTGTCACTTTGTAAAAGCTTTTTGTTTGGTGTGCACATGTACGGTATGTATATATATACAGTATATACTCATTTTAGACTGATGATTTTTGCAGGATTTGTTTATGATCGCTATTTAGCTTTAACTAGAAATCCTTTTGCACATGCACATTATTAATATAGATTTCATCTCAATCTATACAATACACAATATACAATATATTGACTTAGTTCTTGCACCTCTCAATATATACAGTATATCTATTATACTTAAACATAACCACATGACAACTTGCACACTGCCTTTCTTTTTGTGGTTTGGTCAGAAAATCTAGTTAATTATCCTTTGATTTTTATGATCTTTGGGATTTATTGCTATTTATTCATTATTTGTATCATCATTGGCAGCTTTTTAATCTTTATACATGCTAAATAATGTAACATTCATTATTACATATGCCTCCTGTTTTTAGCATCTCTGTTGCATAACCACTGCATACTACTTATACTATAATAACCCATTTTTTCCACTACTAATGACCACAATCTTAGTTTCTTTTTTTCCGTCTTTTGTTCAAATTATATACAGGCGCGTCTCACTAAATTAGAATATCATCAAAAAGTTAATTTATTTCAGTTCTTCAATACAAAAAATGAAACTCATATTATATAGAGTCATTGCAAACAGAATTATCTATTTCAAGTTTTTATTTCTGTTAATGTTGATGATTATGGCTTACAGCAAATGAAAACCCAAAAGTCATTATCTCAGTAAATTAGAATACTTTATAACACCAGCTTGAAAAAATTATTTTAAAATGTGAAATGTTGGCCTACTGAAATGTATGTTCAGTAAATGCACTCAATACTTGGTCGGGCTCCTTTGGCATCAATTACTGCATCAATGCGGCGTGCCCTGGAGACGATCAGCCTGTGGCACTGCTGAGTTGTTATGGAAGCTCAGGTTGCTTTGATAGCAGCCTTCAGCTCATCTGCATTATTGGGTCTGGTTTTTCTGGTGATTCTCTACGGGGTTAAGGTCAGCTGAGTTAGTTGGCCAATCAAGCACAGTGATACTGTTGTTTTTAGACCAAGTATTGGCACTGTGGGCAGGTGCCAAGTCCTGCTAGAGAATTAAATTTCCATCTCCAAAAGCTTGTCGGCAGAGTGAAGCATGAAGTGCTCTAAAATCTCCTGGTAGGCGGCTGCGCTGACTTTGGTCTTGATAAAACACAGTGGACCTACAACAGCAGATGACATGGCTCCCCAAACCATCACTGATTGTGGAAACTTCACACTAGACCTCAAGCAGCTTGGATTGTGGCCTCTCCACTCTTCCTTCAGACACTGGGACCTTGATTTCCAAATTAAATACAAAATTTACTTTCATCTGAAAACAACACCTTGGACCACCGAGCAACAGTCCAGTTCTTTTTCTCCTTGGCCCAGGTAAGACTCTTCTGGCATTGTCTATTGGTCATGAGTGGCTTAACACAAAGAATATGACACTTGTAGCCCATGTCCTGTGTTGTGAATTCTGTGGTCAAGCTCCCTCCTGTGGTCATGAGTGGTACTTCGGCTGGTTCTGTCTATGAGCTTCCGCTGGTGGATGTGAGTGGGGCTGCGGCTTCTGAGTTTCCTTCCTCAGGTGATGAGGTTAAGTCGTTAGGTGCTGCTCTATTTAACTCCACCTAGTTCTTTGTTCCTGGCCTCCAGTCAATGTTCCAGTATTGGTCTGGCTCTCTCCTGGATCGTTCTTGTGGCCTGTCTGCCCTGCATAAGCTAAGTTCTGCTTGTGTTACTTTTGTTTGCTATATTTTCTGTCCAGCTTGCTATATTGGTTTTTCTTGCTTGCTGGAAGCTCTGAGACGCAGAGGGAGCACCTCCGTACCGTTAGTCGGTGCGGAGGGTCTTTTTGCCCCTCTGCGTGGTTGTTTGTAGGTTTTTGTGCTGACCGCAAAGCTATCTTTCCAATCCTCGGTCTATTCAGTAAGTTGGGCCTCACTTTGCTAAATCTATTTCATCTCTGTGTTTGTATTTTCATCTTAACTCACAGTCATTATATGTGGGGGGCTGCCTTTTCCTTTGGGGAGATCCTGCATTATGTGATATTGATACGTTTTTTCTGGCGCTCGGGTTGCTTTATGATGAACCTAATTCAGTGGATCAGGCACAGAAAATCTTGCTGGCTCTGTGTCAGGGTCAGGATGAGGTAGAGATATATTGTCAGAAATTTAGGAAGTGGTCTGTGCTCACTCAATGGAATGAATGTGCTCTGGCAGCAATTTTCAGAAAGGGCCTCTCTGAAGCCCTTAAGGATGTCATGGTGGGATTTCCTATGCCTGCTGGTCTGAATGAGTCTATGTCTTTGGCCATTCAGATCGATCGACGCTTACGTGAGCGTAAAACTGTGCACCATTTGGAGGTATTATCTGAGCATAAACCTGAGCCTATGCAATGCAATAGGACTTTGACCAGAGCTGAACGGCAAGAACACAGACGACGGAATGGGCTGTGTTTTTACTGTGGTGATTCCACTCATGCTATCTCTGATTGTCCTAAGCGCACTAAGCGGTTCGCTAGCTCTGCCACCATTGGTACGGTACAGTCGAAATTTCTTTTGTCCGTTACTTTGATCTGCTCTTTGTCATCCTATTCTGTCATGGCATTTGTGGATTCAGGCGCTGCCCTGAATTTGATGGACTTGGAGTATGCTAGGCGCTGTGGGTTTTTCTTGGAGCCCTTGCAGTATCCCATTCCATTGAGAGGAATTGATGCTACGCCTTTGGCCAAGAATAAGCCTCAGTACTGGACCCAGCTGACCATGGCTCCTGCGCATCAGGAGGATATTTGCTTTTTGGTGTTGCATAATCTGCATGATGTGGTCATGTTGGGGTTGCCATGGCTACAAGTCCATAACCCAGTATTGGATTGGAAATCAATGTCTGTGTCCAGCTGGGGTTGTCAGGGGGTACATGGTGATGTTCCATTTCTGTCTATTTCATCATCCACCCCTTCTGAGGTCCCAGAGTTCTTGTCGGATTACCGGGATGTATTTGATGAGCCCAAGTCCAGTGCCCTACCTCCGCATAGGGATTGTGATTGCGCTATCGATTTGATTCCTGGTAGTAAGTTTCCTAAAGGTCGACTGTTTAATTTGTCTGTGCCTGAGCACGCCGCTATGCGGAGTTACGTAAAGGAATCCTTGGAGAAGGGTCATATTCGCCCGTCGTCGTCGCCATTGGGAGCAGGGTTCTTTTTTGTGGCCAAGAAGGATGGTTCGCTGAGACCTTGTATTGATTACCGCCTTCTAAATAAAATCACGGTCAAATTTCAGTACCCCTTGCCGCTGCTGTCTGATTTGTTTGCTCGGATTAAGGGGGCTAGTTGGTTCACCAAGATAGATCTTCGTGGTGCGTATAATCTTGTGCGCATTAAACAGGGCGATGAATGGAAAACAGCATTTAATACGCCCGAGGGCCATTTTGAGTACCTGGTTATGCCATTCGGGCTTTCTAATGCTCCATCAGTGTTTCAGTCCTTTATGCATGACATCTTCCGAGAGTACCTGGATAAATTCCTGATTGTATACTTGGATGATATTTTGGTCTTCTCGGATGATTGGGAGTCTCACGTGAAGCAGGTCAGAATGGTGTTCCAGGTCCTGTGTGCGAATTCTTTGTTTGTGAAGGGGTCAAAGTGTCTCTTTGGTGTTTCATTTTTGGGTTTCATTTTTTCCCCTTCTACTATCGAGATGGACCCTGTTAAAGTTCAGGCCATTTATGATTGGACTCAGCCGACATCTCTGAAGAGTCTGCAAAAGTTCCTGGGCTTTGCTAATTTTTATCGTCGCTTCATCAATAATTTTTCTAGTATTGCTAAACCGTTGACTGATTTAACCAAGAAGCGTGCTGATGTGGTCAATTGGTCTTCTGCTGCTGTGGAAGCTTTTCAAGAGTTGAAGCGTCGTTTTTCTTCTGCCCCTGTGTTGTGTCAACCAGATGTTTCGCTCCCGTTCCAGGTCAAGGTTGATGCTTCTGAGATTGGAGCAGGGGCTGTTTTGTCGCAAAGAAGTTCTGATGGCTCGGTGATGAAACCATGCGCCTTCTTTTCCAGGAAGTTTTCGCCTGCTGAGCGTAATTATGATGTTGGCAATCGAGAGTTGCTGGCCATGAAGTGGGCATTCGAGGAGTGGCGTCATTGGCTTGAAGGAGCTAAGCATCGCATGGTGGTCTTGACTGATCATAAGAACTTGACTTATCTCGAGTCTGCCAAACGGTTGAATCCTAGACAGGCTCATTGGTCGCTGTTTTTCTCCCGTTTTGACTTTGTGGTTTCGTACCTTCCGGGCTCTAAAAATGTGAAGGCGGATGCCCTGTCTAGGAGTTTTGTGCCCGACTCTCCGGGTTTGTCTGAGCCGGCGGGTGTTCTCAAGGAGGGGGTAATTTTGTCTGCCATCTCCCCTGATTTGCGGCAGGTGCTGCAAAAATTTCAGGCTAATAGACCTGACCGTTGCCCAGCGGAGAAACTGTTTGCCCCTGATAAATGGACGAGTAGAGTTATCTCTGAGGTTCATGGTTCGGTGTTGGCTGGTCATCCTGGAATCTTTGGTACCAGAGATTTGGTGGCTAGATCCTTTTGGTGGCAGTCTCTGTCGCGGGATGTGCGTTCATTTGTGCAGTCCTGTGGGATTTGTGCTCGGGCTAAGCCCTGCTGTTCTCGTGCCAGTGGGTTGCTTTTGCCCTTGCCAGTCCCAAAGAGGCCCTGGACACATATCTCGATGGATTTTATTTCGGATCTCCCCGTCTCTCAAAAAATGTCGGTCATTTGGGTTGTTTGTGATCGCTTCTCGAAGATGGTCCATTTGGTACCCTTGTCTAAATTGCCTTCCTCCCCTGATTTGGTACCATTGTTCTTCCAGCATGTGGTTCGTTTACATGGCATTCCGGAGAACATCGTTTCTGACAGAGGTTCCCAGTTTGTTTCGAGGTTTTGGCGAGCCTTTTGTGCTAGGATGGGCATTGATTTGTCTTTTTCCTCGGCTTTCCATCCTCAGACAAATGGCCAGACTGAACGAACCAATCAGACCTTGGAAACATATCTGAGATGTTTTGTTTCTGCCGATGAGGATGATTGGGTGTCTTTTTTGCCTTTGGCTGAGTTCGCCCTTAATAATCGGGCCAGCTCGGCTACTTTGGTTTCGCCGTTTTTCTGCAATTCTGGTTTCCATCCTCGTTTCCATCCTCGTTTCTCTTCAGGGCAGGTTGAGTCTTCTGACTGTCCTGGTGTGGATACTGTGGTGGATAAGTTGCAGCAGATTTGGACTCATGTGGTGGACAATTTGACATTGTCTCAGGAGAAGGCTCAACGTTTCGCTAACCGCAGGCGCTGTGTGGGTCCCCGACTTAGTGTTGGGGATTTGGTTTGGTTGTCATCTCGTTATATTCCTATGAAAGTTTCCTCTCCTAAGTTTAAGCCTCGCTTCATTGGTCCGTATAGGATTTTTGAGGTTCTTAATCCTGTGTCTTTTCGTTTGACCCTTCCAGCTTCTTTTTCCATCCATAACGTATTCCATAGGTCATTGTTGCGGAGATACGTGGCACCTGTGGTTCCATCCGTTGATCCTCCTGCCCCGGTTTTGGTTGAGGGGGAGTTGGAGTATATAGTGGAGAAGATTTTGGATTCTCGTATTTCGAGACGGAAACTTCAGTACCTGGTTAAGTGGAAGGGTTATGGTCAGGAAGATAATTCCTGGGTCTTTGCCTCTGATGTTCATGCTGCCGATCTGGTTCGTGCCTTTCATTTGGCCCATCCTGGTCGGCCTGGGGGCTCTGGTGAGGGTTCGGTGACCCCTCCTCAAGGGGGGGTACTGTTGTGAATTCTGTGGTCAAGCTCCCTCCTGTGGTCATGAGTGGTACTTCGGCTGGTTCTGTCTATGAGCTTCCGCTGGTGGATGTGAGTGGGGCTGCGGCTTCTGAGTTTCCTTCCTCAGGTGACGAGGTTAAGTCGTTAGGTGCTGCTCTATTTAACTCCACCTAGTTCTTTGTTCCTGGCCTCCAGTCAATGTTCCAGTATTGGTCTGGCTCTCTCCTGGATCGTTCTTGTGGCCTGTCTGCCCTGCATAAGCTAAGTTCTGCTTGTGTTACTTTTGTTTGCTATATTTTCTGTCCAGCTTGCTATATTGGTTTTTCTTGCTTGCTGGAAGCTCTGAGACGCAGAGGGAGCACCTCCGTACCGTTAGTCGGTGCGGAGGGTCTTTTTGCCCCTCTGCGTGGTTGTTTGTAGGTTTTTGTGCTGACCGCAAAGCTATCTTTCCTATCCTCGGTCTATTCAGTAAGTCGGGCCTCACTTTGCTAAATCTATTTCATCTCTGTGTTTGTATTTTCATCTTAACTCACAGTCATTATATGTGAGGGGCTGCCTTTTCCTTTGGGGAATTTCTCTGAGGCAAGGTAGGCTTATTTTTCTATCTTCAGGGCTAGTTAGTTTCTCAGGCTGTGCCGAGTTGCATAGGGAGCGTTAGGCGCAATCCACGGCTACCTCTAGTGTGGTATGATAGGATTAGGGATTGCAGTCAGCAGAGTTCCCATGTCTCAGAGCTCGTCCTATGTTAGTAACTATCAGGTCACTTTGTGTGCTCTTAACCACTAGGTCCGTTGTGGTTCTGAATCACCTGTTCATAACAGTCCTGGATACGTCTCTGTGTGGTGCCTCTTGAAGCAATGACTCCAGCAGCAGTCCACTCCTTGTGAATCTCCCCCAAATTTTTGAATGGCCTTTTTTTAACAAGCCTTCCAAGGCTGCGGTTATCCCGGTTGCTTGTGCACCTTGTTCTACCACTCTTTTTCCTTCCACTCAACTTTCCATCAATATGCTTGAATACAGCACTCTGTTAACAGCCAGTTTCTTTAGCAATGACCTTTTGTGGCTTACCCTTCTTGTGAAATGTGTCAATGACTGCCTTCTAGACATCTGTCAAGTCAGCAGTCTTCCCCATGATTGTGGAGCCTACTGAAACACACTAAGGGACCTTATTAAACGCTTAGGAAGCCTTTGCAGGTGTTTTTTGTTAATTATTCTAATTTACTGAGATAATGACATTTGAGTTTTCATTGGCTATAAGCCATAATCGACAACATTAACAGAAATAAACACATGAAATAGATCACTCTGTTTGTAGTAACTCTATGTTATATATGAGTTTCACTTTTTGCATTGAAGAACTGAAATAAAGTAACTTTTTAATGATATTCTAATTTTGTGAGAAGCATTTGTACCTCCTAATTCAGGTCATCTTCACAGCAATGCTTACAAGCTAGACAGCATTGGTGGTTGGACTTTTAAATATCAAGCTGTACATACAAGAAAATAAAATGTTAAAAAGGAGCATTTCACCAGTTTTTCACAATATTAACAAAAACAACTACCTTTAAAGGGAATCTGTCAGCAGTTGTTTGCTGACACTGTAGGATTAATCGCCTTGTGATTAACATTGCTGTGACTAGCTGGCACGTGAGCGCTTGTATGACTCCGCCCCTTCTATGAACCTGGTGTGGGAGGAGTTAGCTTTCTCAGCTCTGCTACATTACTAAATCTATCAGAACAGCTGCACCCAGTAAGTCAAGTGATACATTGTTGGATTCAGGGTCTCTTTGCCTACATCAGTTTGCAGTAGCAAAAACCTGCTGACAGATTCCCTTTAACTACACTTGCACTGCAGTCCATCAACGAATATACTGTATATTTGCCACTAACTCCATCTGCATATCCCAAACTAAACCCTTTTATAAGTCTCCCACAATGTTTGCTAATCAGCATGGTCTGATCCAATGGTTGTCGCAGGTTTGGGGTCTTCACCTCCTCTATCGGCAAATCTCTGTCCTCCTGTCTTGATTAAAGTGGATGACTCATCCTTCCTCATCCACAGATTGCTCCGAATCTTGTGTCTGCACAGTTGAAGCACATGCGTACTTTGCTCTGGTCCATTAAGGGGCATAGTAAAGTCATGTACTGTGCATGTGTCAGCGCCAATTTCACTTCTATTGAAAAGGTGTCAATGCATTAGAGGACTTTGCTTAAGATTCAAAGACTCAAGCCAGGTCACCAGGCTACGGAAAGCCTGTTAGATCATGCTCAGATCATGGTCTAAGAGGCTTCTGTCAGTTCAGCACTGACAGGTATAAAGCATTGTTATATTGGTGCATTGCAATGCTTTATACCAGGGATCAGAACCATGAAAGTTGAAGTCCCATAGAGGGACAAAGTAAAAAATTTAAAAATAAGTTAAAACAAAATTTGTAAAAATATATAAAAAACTACTACTAATAAAATAAATTTATATTACACAAATAAATACGGATTTATGTAAAAACAAAAATAAACAAAAACGTACACATATTTAGTATTGCCACGTCCGGAACAACCAGACCTATAAAACAGTCACACTAGTTAGCCCTATCAGTGAACAAGTCAAAACGCTATTCTTTTTCATCATACCACCAAACAAAAAAGTGGAATAAAACGAGATTAAAAAAAAAAAAAGATGAATGGAAATAAAAATGGTATCTCTGAAAATGTCAACTCGTCCCACAAAAAGCAAGACATAACATGACCCTATTGGCAGAAATATAGAACATCATATGCAAAATAGTTGCAAGTCAAATTTATGTATGAGATAGCCAAGATGATTGTCTATAAAATGATGGTAGTCTCATGTTCAAAGCAGTAGTGGATGATGAGAAATGGAGCCTGAAAGTCAAAAGTTCAAAAGATTGTGACCCTTCTAATCCTCAGTGTTGAATGCAGGATACACGCGATCCAAAATGTTATGTAAAATATTCCCAGTAAAATCTTCAAATCTATCCCCCCAAAAAGTCACTCATGTTCATTATCTGTTAACGGAAATATTCAGGGGCTTCCACATTACTGGTAGCACAAAGGCTCTGGAAAAGCAAAATGGCTCCTCACCCCTAAACGAAATTCAGCGAATTCCAAATACAAATGCCCCTTCTGAGCCCCTCCTAAGCCCCATTGTGTTCCTAAATCGAAGATAGCATCCATATTTGGTGTCACGATTCACACCGTGACCGTCACCCTCACGACACAAATCGGGGTGACTTTAGGCCAACAGACGGCTATCACCTGTGCAGGGGGGCTTATCTTAGTTATCCCTCCACTCCACAATGTGATGAAAAAACACACACAAGGCTATTGACCTCTTAGTAGGCTTATTTTAGGTATCCCACTGCTCTTCAATATACCACGAACTGCAGGGATTTATGTATATCCCACTTACAGTTCCACTTGAAACTTGCAGCTCTCTGGCACCCCCTTACTCTCAGGTCAGATTAGGTACTGCACCTAGGGTAATTAGTCGCTAGAAAGGCTGCCTGCTATGTACTGGTTATTGGGCATGCTGCAGCGATGCGATTAACTACTCCCACTCAGGCAGGAACAATAATTATCAACGCCAAAGTCGCTATGACTCCCAAAGGCCCGCACACGGTATGCTGCCACCAGCTTCGATTAAACAGGTCCGAAGCAAACCCAAAACAGTAGCGTAATTCCCTTCAGAAGACTTAGGGTACGTTTTAGAACAGGAAGAATGAACTAGTAATTTATATATTTTACTCTGAAAGTTTAAGGCAGTATTTATAAAAAGGCATATAAAAGATGTTACAATATGAGACAATTCAAAATATGTACAAGGTAATTATAAAAATAACAGGGGTTAAATGAGAAATCAACACTTACATGTGTTCAGAGCATTGCAGGCAACCAGGCTAGTTCCATATGTCCCAATGCATCAGGCTAGCAGTCAGGGCTTCCCAGGTAAAACTGTGCTGACTCTCTAGCCTGGGAAAAGTGGAGTCACTTAACCCCTTTCTGACATTAGACGTACTATCCCGTCGAGGTGGGGTGGGCCCCTATGACCACCGACGGGATAGTACGTCATATGCGATCGGCCGTGCTCACGGGGGGATCGCGGCCGGGTGTCAGCTGCCTATCGCAGCTGACATCCGGCACTATGTGCCAGGAGCAGTCACGGACCGCTCCCGGCACATTAACCCCCAGCACACTGCGATCAAACATGATCGCGGTGTGCCGGCGGTATAGGGAAGCTTCCCGCAGGGAGTGGGCTCCCTGCGGGCTTCCCTGAGCCCCCTGCAGCAACGGGATGTGATCGCGTTGCTGCGAGGGTCTCCTCACCTCCCTCCCTGCTCCAGGCCCGGATCCAAGATGGCCGCAGCATCCGGGTCCTGCAGGGAGGGAGGTGGCTTCACAGAGCCTGCTCAGAGCAGTCACTGTGAAGCCTGCAGCGCTGTAAGTCACATTGGTGATCTGACAGAGTGCTATGCAAACTGTCAGATCATCGATCTGTGATGTGTTCCCCCCTGGGACAAAGTAAAAAAGTAAAAAAAAATTTTTCCAAATGTGTAAAAAAAAAAAAAAAAAAAAAATCCTAAATAATGAAAAAATATATATATATTATTCCCATAAATACATTTCTTTATCTAAATAAAAAAAAACAATAAAAGTACACATATTTAATATCGCCGTGTCCGTAACGACCCGACCTATAAAACTGGCCCACTAGTTAACCCCTTCAGTAAACACCGTAAGAAGAAAAAAAAACGAGGCAAAAAACGCTATATTATCATACCGCCGAACAAAAAGTGGAATAACACGCGATCATAAAGACGGATATAAATAACCATGGTACCGCTGAAAACATCATCTTGTCCCGCAAAAAACGAGCCACAATACAGCATCATCAGCAAAAAAATAAAAAAGTTATAGTCCTGAGAATAAAGCGATGCAAAAATTATTATTTTTTCTTTAAAATAGTTTTTATCGTATAAAAGCGCCAAAACATACAGAAATGATATAAATGAGGTATCGCTGTAATCATACTGACCCGAAGAATAAAGCTGCTTTATCAATTTTACCAAACGCGGAACGGTATAAACACCTCCCCCAAAAGAAATTCATGAATAGCTGGTTTTTGCTCATTCTGCCTCACAAAAATCGGAATAAAAAGCGATCAAAAATGTCACGTGCCCGAAAATGTTACCAATAAAAACGTCAACTCGTCCCGCAAAAAACAAGACCTCGCATGAATCTGTGGACCAAAATATGGAAAAATTATAGCTCTCAAAATGTGGTAACGCAAAAAATATTTTTTGCAATAAAAAGCGTCTTTCAGTGTGTGACGGCTGCCAATCATAAAAATCCGCTAAAAAACCCGCTATAAAAGTAAATCAAACCCCCCATCATCAACCCATTAGTTAGGGAAAAATTTTAAAAATGTATTTATTTCCATTTTCCCATTAGGGTTAGGGTTAGGGCTAGGGTTAGGGTTAGGGCTAGGGTTAGGGTTAGGGCTAGGGTTAGGGTTAGGGCTAGGGTTAGGGTTGGGGCTAGGGTTAAGGCTACAATTAGGGTTTGGGCTAAAGTTACGGTTAGGGTTTAGATTACATTTACGGTTGGGATTAGGGTTGGGATTAGGGTTAGGGGTGTGTCAGGGTTAGAGATGTGGTTTGGGTTACTGTTGGGATTAGGGTTAGGGGTGTGTTTGGATTATGGTTTCAGTTATAATTTGGGGGGTTTCCACTGTTTAGGCACATCAGGGGCTCTCCAAACGCGACATGGCATCCGATCTCAATTCCAGCCAATTCTGCGTTGAAAAAGTAAAACAGTGCTCCTTCCCTTCCGAGCTCTCCCGTGTGCCCAAACAGGGGTTTACCCCAACATATGGGGTATCAGCGTACTCAGGACAAATTGGACAACAACTTTTGGCGTCCAATTTCTCCTGTTACCCTTGGGAAAATACAAAACTGGGGGCTAAAAAATAATTTTGGTGGGAAAAAAAAAGATTTTTTATTTTCACGGCTCTGCGTTATAAACTGTAGTGTTCTCACAACACATCTAGATAAGTTCCTTGGGGGGTCTAGTTTCCAATATGGGGTCACATGTGGGGGGTTTCTACTGTTTAGGTACATTAGGGGCTCTGCAAACGCAATGTGACGCCTGCAGACCATTCCATCTAAGTCTGCATTCCAAATGGCGCTCCTTCCCTTCCGAGCCCTCCCATGCACCCAAACAGTGGTTTCCCCCCATATATGGGGTATCAGCGCACTCAGGACAAATTGGACAACAAATTTTGGGGTCCAATTTCTCCTGTTACCCTCGGGAAAATACAAAACTGGGGGCTAAAAAATAATTTTTGTGGGAAAAAATTTTTGTTTTGTTTTTACGGCTCTGCATTATAAACTTCTGTGAAGCCCTTGGTGGGTCAAAGCTGTTGTGAATTCTGTGATCAAGCTCCCTCCTGTGGTCACGAGTGGTACTGCGGCTTCTGAGTTTCCTTCCTCAGGTGATGAGGTTAAGTCGTTAGGTGCTGCTCTATTTAACTCCACCTAGTGCTTTGATCCTGGCCTCCAGTCAATGTTCTAGTATTGGTCTTGCTTCCTCCTGGATCGTTCCTGTGGCCTGTCTGCTCAGCATAAGCTAAGTTCTGCTTGTGTTACTTTTGTTGCTATATTTTCTGTCCAGCTTGCTTTTTTGTTTTTGCTTGCTTGCTGGAAGCTCTGAGACGCAGAGGGAGCACCTCCGTACCGTTAGTCGGTGCGGAGGGTCTTTTTGCCCTCTGCGTGGTTGTTTGTAGGTTTTTGTGTTGACCGCAAAGCTATCTTTCCTATCCTCGGTCTATTCAGTAAGTCGGGCCTCACTTTGCTAAATCTATTTCATCTCTGTATTTGTATTTTTCATCTTATCTCACAGTCATTATATGTGGGGGGCTGCCTTTTCCTTTGGGGAATTTCTCTGAGGCAAGGTAGGCTTATTTTTCTATCTTCAGGACTAGCTAGTTTCTCAGGCTGTGCCGAGTTGCATAGGGAGCGTTAGGCGCAATCCACGGCTACCTCTAGAGTGGTTTGATAGGTTTAGGGATTGCGGTCAGCAGAGTTCCCACGTCTCAGAGCTCGTCCTATGTTTTGTGGTTTTTGTCAGGTCAGTTGTGTGCTCTGAACTTCAAGGTCCATTGTGGTTCTGAATTACCTATTCATAACAGTACTGGAGGCCCAGAGTACTAATGCTTCTCAATAGAGGGAAAAAAGAAGTTCTGAGACCATTTTTTTTCTTTGCACTGTGTTTTGCCTTTTTTTTCCCCTAGACATTTGGGTGGTTCAGGACACAGGTGTGGACATGGACATTCAGGGTCTGTCCTCTTTGATGGATAATCTCACTATAAGTGTACAGAACATTAAAGATTTAGTGGTTCAGAATCCTATGTTAGAACCTAAAATTCCTATTCCTGATTTGTTTTCTGGAGATAGAGCTAAATTTCTGAGTTTCAAAAATAATTGCAAACTGTTTCTGGCGTTGAAACCTCGCTCCTCTGGTGACCCAGTTCAACAAGTTAAGATCATAATTTCTTTATTACGTGGCGACCCTCAAGACTGGGCATTTTCCCTTGCGCCAGGAGATCCTGCATTATGTAATATTGATGCGTTTTTTCTGGCGCTCGGATTACTGTACGATGAACCTAATTCAGTGGATCAGGCAGAGAAAAATTTGCTGGCTCTGTGTCAGGGTCAGGATGAGATAGAGATTTATTGTCAGAAGTTTAGAAAGTGGTCTGTGCTCACTCAATGGAATGAATGTGCTTTGGCAGCAATCTTCAGAAAGGGTCTCTCTGAAGCCCTTAAGGATGTTATGGTGGGATTTCCTATGCCTGCTGGTCTGAATGAGTCTATGTCTTTGGCTATTCAGATCGGTCGACGCTTGCGTGACCATTTGGCGGTATTATCTGAGCATAAACCTGAGCCTATGCAGTGCGATAGGACTTTGACCAGAGCTGAAAGGCAGGAACACAGACGTCAGAATGGGCTGTGTTTCTACTGTGGTGATTCCACTCATGCTATCTCTGATTGTCCTAAGCGCACTAAGCGGTTCGCTAAGTCTGCCACCATTGGTACGGTACAGTCTAAATTTCTTTTGTCTGTTACTTTGATCTGCTCTTTGTCTTCCTACTCTGTCATGGCATTTGTGGATTCAGGCGCTGCCCTGAATTTGATGGACTTGGAGTTTGCTAGGCGCTGTGGGTTTGTCTTGGAGCCCCTGCAGTGTCTTATTCCATTGAGAGGAATTGATGCTACGCCTTTGGCCAAGAATAAGCCTCAGTATTGGACCCAGCTGACCATGTGCATGGCTCCTGCGCACCAGGAGGATATTCGCTTTCTGGTGTTGCAAAATCTGCATGATGTGGTCGTGTTGGGGTTGCCATGGCTACAAGTCCATAACCCAGTATTAGATTGGAAATCAATGTCTGTGTCCAGCTGGGGTTGTCAGGGGGTACATGGTGATGTTCCATTTCTGTCTATCTCATCATCCACCCCTTCTGAGGTCCCAGAGTTCTTGTCTGATTACCGGGATGTATTCGATGAGCCCAAGTCCAATGCCCTACCTCCGCATAGGGATTGTGATTGTGCTATCGAGTTGATTCCTGGTAGTAAGTTTCCTAAGGGTCGACTGTTTAATTTGTCTGTACCTGAGCACGCCGCTATGCGGAGTTACGTAAAGGAATCCTTGGAGAAGGGTCATATATAATAAAATCACGGTCAAATTTCAGTACCCCTTGCCGCTGCTATCTGATTTGTTTGCTCGGATTAAGGGGGCTAGTTGGTTCACCAAGATAGATCTTCGTGGTGCATATAATCTTGTGCGTATTAAACGGGGCAATGAATGGAAAACTGCATTTAATACGCCCGAGGGCCATTTTGAGTACCTAGTTATGCCATTCGGACTTGCCAATGCTCCATCAGTATTTCAGTCCTTTATGCATGACATCTTCCGAGAGTACCTGGATAAATTCCTGATTGTATACTTGGATGATATTTTGGTCTTCTCGGATGATTGGGAGTCTCATGTGAAGCAGGTCAGAATGGTGTTCCAGGTTCTGCGTGCTAATTCTTTGTTTGTGAAGGGATCAAAGTGTCTCTTTGGTGTTCAGAAGGTTTCATTTTTGGGGTTCATTTTTTCCCCTTCTACCATCGAGATGGACCCTGTTAAGGTCCAGGCCATTTATGACTGGACTCAGCCGACATCTCTGAAGAGTCTGCAAAAGTTCCTTGGCTTTGCTAATTTTTATCGTCGCTTCATCTGTAATTTTTCTAGTATTGCTAAACCATTGACCGATTTGACCAAGAAGGGTGCTGATGTGGTCAATTGGTCTTCTGCTGCTGTGGAAGCTTTTCAAGAGTTGAAGCGTCGTTTTTCTTCTGCTCCTGTGTTGTGTCAACCAGATGTTTCGCTTCCATTCCAGGTTGAGGTTGATGCTTCTGAAATTGGAGCGGGGGCTGTTTTGTCGCAAAGAGGTGCTGATTGCTCGGTGATGAAGCCATGCACCTTCTTTTCCAGGAAGTTTTCGCCTGCTGAGCGAAATTATGATGTTGGCAATCGAGAGTTGCTGGCCATGAAGTGGGCATTCGAGGAGTGGCGTCATTGGCTTGAAGGAGCTAAGCATCGCGTGGTGGTCTTGACTGATCACAAGAACTTGACTTATCTCGAGTCTGCCAAACGGTTGAATCCTAGACAGGCTCGTTGGTCGCTGTTTTTCTCCCGTTTTGACTTTGTGATTTCGTACCTTCCGGGCTCTAAAAATGTGAAGGCGGATGCCCTGTCTAGGAGTTTTGTGCCCGACTCTCCGGGTTTGCCTGAGCCGGCGGGTATTCTCAAAGAGGGAGTAATTGTGTCTGCCATCTCCCCTGATTTGCGGCCGGTGCTGCAAAAATTTCAGGCTAATAAACCTGATCG
This sequence comes from Ranitomeya imitator, assembly GCF_032444005.1. Taxonomy (NCBI): domain Eukaryota; kingdom Metazoa; phylum Chordata; class Amphibia; order Anura; family Dendrobatidae; genus Ranitomeya; species Ranitomeya imitator. The sequence goes on from NC_091282.1 coordinate 668,368,016, forward strand.
TTGCCCAGCAGAGAAATTCTTTGTCCCTGATAGGTGGACGAATAAAGTTATCTCTGAGGTTCATTGTTCGGTGTTGGCTGGTCATCCTGGAATCTTTGGTACCAGAGATTTGGTGGCTAGATCCTTTTGGTGGCCGTCTCTGTCGCGGGATGTGCGTTCTTTTGTGCAGTCCTGTGGGATTTGTGCTCGGGCTAAGCCCTGCTGTTCTCGTGCCAGTGGGTTGCTTTTGCCCTTGCCGATCCCGAAGAGGCCTTGGACACATATCTCTATGGATTTTATTTCGGATCTCCCCGTTTCTCAAAAAATGTCGGTCATTTGGGTAGTTTGTGATCGCTTCTCTAAGATGATCCATTTGGTACCCTTGTCTAAATTACAACAAAGAAGATCCAGGAAAACAAACTCAGAAGGGAGGTAAGAACATTTCTAAAACAATCCACAGCGAGGAGATTGGAACAAAACAAAATCCTCTAAACTGCATGCTTGCAAACGCCAGAAGCCTGACAAACAAGATGGAAGAACTAGAAGCAGAAATATCTACAGGTAACTTTGACATAGTGGGAATAACCGAGACATGGTTAGATGAAAGCTATGACTGGGCTGTTAACTTACAGGGTTACAGTCTGTTTAGAAAGGTGTCATGATCCCAATGGCAGGGGATCACTAAAGGACAAGCACAGACACAAACAAGCTCTAGGGCGATGGAACCTGAGCTGACCGCGACCCTGAACCTAACACACAAATAAAAGTAGCCGGGGAACGTGCCTACGATGATCCTAGACGTCTCGCTCCAGCCGAAGATCTAACTTCCCCTATTAGAAGAAACAGAGACCTCTCTTGCCTCCAGAGAAATCCCCCACAGAAATAGCAGCCCCCCACATATAATGACGGTGAAATGAGAGGAAAGCACATACGCAGTATGAAAACAGTTTCAGCAAAATGAGGCCCGCTAAGGCTAGATAGCAGAGGATACAAAAGTGAACTGCGCGGTCAGCGAAAAACCCTTCAAAAAAACCATCCTGAAATTACTTGAACTCATGTGCCAACTCATGGTACATGAGGAGCAATTTCAGCCCACTAGAGCAACCAGCAGCAAGAATCACATATCTGCAGGCTGGACTAAAAACCAAATAAAGCAAAACACCAAAACAGGAAAATCCAAACTTAGCTTGACCAGAAGGTTCTAGGAGCAGGGAGCAGAGGTAACAAGACACACTGGATACATTGATAACCGGCGAGGAAATGCCAGCAAAGCCAGGTTAAATAGGAAACTCCCATATGCTGATGGAACAGGTGGAACCCAGAAACCCACGAAAGACAAGTCACCCAGTACCATCAGTAACCACCAGAGGGAGCCCAAAAACAGAACTCACAACAGTACCCCCCCCCTTGAGGAGGGGTCACCGAACCCTCACGAGAACCACCAGGGCGACCAGGATGAGCCCTATGAAAAGCGCGAACCAAATCATCAGCATGAACATCCGAGGCAACCACCCAAGAATTATCCTCCTGACCATAACCCTTCCACTTGACCAAATACTGGAGTTTCCGTCTGGAAACACGAGAATCCAAGATCTTCTCCACAACATACTCCAATTCTCCCTCCACCAGCACTGGAGCAGGAGGCTCAAGAGAAGGAACAACAGGTACCTCATACCTCCGCAACAACGACCGATGAAACACATTATGAATAGCAAACGATGCCGGGAGATCCAAACGAAACGACACAGGGTTAAGAATTTCCAAGATCCTATAGGGACCGATGAACCGAGGCTTGAACTTAGGAGAAGAGACCTTCATAGGAACAAAACGAGAAGACAACCACACCAAGTCACCAACAAGAAGTCGAGGACCCACGCGGCGACGGCGATTAGCAAACTGCTGAGCCTTCTCCTGGGACAACTTCAAATTGTCCACCACATGACTCCAAATCCGATGCAACCTATCCACCACCATGTCCACTCCAGGACAATCAGAAGGTTCCACCTGACCAGAGGAAAAACGAGGATGAAACCCCGAATTACAAAAGAAAGGAGAAACCAAGGTAGCAGAACTAGCCCGATTATTAAGGGCAAACTCGGCCAGCGGCAAAAAGGTAACCCAGTCATCCTGATCAGCAGAAACAAAACACCTTAAATAAGTTTCCAAGGTCTGATTAGTTTGTTCAGTCTGGCCATTCGTCTGAGGATGGAATGCAGACGAAAAGGACAAATCAATGCCCATCTTAGCACAGAAAGTCCGCCAAAATCTAGACACAAACTGGGATCCCCTGTCAGAAACGATGTTCTCAGGAATCCCATGCAAACGAACCACATTCTGAAAAAACAGAGGGACCAACTCAGAGGAGGAAGGCAACTTAGGCAAGGGTACCAGATGAACCATTTTAGAAAAGCGATCACACACAACCCAGATGACGGACATTTTTTGAGAGACAGGGAGATCCGAAATAAAGTCCATGGAAATGTGCGTCCAAGGCCTCTTCGGGATAGGCAAAGGTGACAACAATCCACTGGCCCGAGAACAGCAAGGCTTAGCCCGAGCACAAACCTCACAAGACTGTACAAAAGAACGCACATCCCTCGACAAGGAAGGCCACCAAAAAGACCTGGCCACCAAGTCTCTAGTACCAAATATTCCAGGATGACCTGCCAACGCAGAAGAATGGACCTCGGAGATGACTCTACTGGTCCAATTATCCGGAACAAACAGTCTCTCAGGCGGACAACGATCAGGTTTAGCCGCCTGAAACGCCTGCAAAGCACGTCGCAAGTCTGGGGAGACAGCAGACAAAATCACCCCATCCCTAAGGATACCAGAGGGCTCAGAATTTCCAAGGGAGTCAGGCACAAAACTCCTAGAAAGAGCATCCGCCTTCACATTCTTTGAACCTGGCAGGTATGAAACCACAAAATTGAAACGAGAGAAAAACAGTGACCAACGAGCCTGTCTAGGATTCAGACGCCTGGCAGACTCAAGGTAAATCAAATTTTTGTGATCAGTCAAGACCACCACAAGATGTCTAGCACCCTCTAGCCAATGACGCCACTCCTCAAATGCCCACTTCATGGCCAAAAGTTCCCGATTACCAACATCATAATTCCGCTCAGCCGGCGAAAACTTTCTAGAAAAAAACGCGCATGGCTTCATCACTGAGCCATCGGAGCTTCTCTGTGACAAAACCGCCCCCGCTCCAATCTCGGAAGCATCAACCTCAACCTGAAAAGGGAGCGAAACGTCTGGCTGACGCAACACAGGAGCAGAAGAAAACCGGCGCTTAAGTTCCTGAAAGGCCTCCACAGCCGCAGGAGACCAATTAGCAACATCAGCACCCTTCTTAGTCAAATCCGTCAAAGGCTTAACAACACTAGAAAAATTAGTTATAAAACGACGATAGAAATTAGCAAAGCCCAAGAACTTCTGTAGACTCTTAAGAGATGTAGGCTGCGTCCAGTCACAAATAGCCTGAACCTTGACGGGATCCATCTCAATAGTAGAAGGGGAAAAAATATACCCCAAAAAAGAAATCTTCTGGACTCCAAAGAGACACTTTGAGCCTTTTACAAACAAGGAATTGGCCCGCAGGACCTGAAACACCTTCCTGACCTGCTGAACATGAGACTCCCAGTCATCAGAAAAAACCAAAATATCATCCAAATACACAATCATAAATTTATCCAGATATTCACGGAAAATATCGTGCATAAAGGACTGGAAGACTGAAGGAGCATTAGAAAGTCCAAAAGGCATTACCAAATACTCAAAATGGCCCTCAGGCGTATTAAATGCGGTTTTCCACTCATCACCTTGCTTTATTCGTATAAGATTATACGCACCCCGAAGATCAATCTTAGTGAACCATTTAGCCCCCTTAATGCGAGCAAACAAATCAGTCAACAATGGCAAAGGATACTGATATTTTACGGTAATCTTATTCAAAAGACGATAATCTATACAAGGCCTCAAGGAACCATCTTTTTTGGCCACGAAAAAAAAACCTGCTCCCAAAGGGGACAAAGATGGACGGATATGTCCCTTTTCCAAGGACTCCTTAACATAATCCCGCATAGCAGTATGCTCTGGCACTGACAGATTGAACAAACGACCTTTAGGAAATTTACTGCCTGGAATTAAATTTATAGCACAATCGCAATCCCTGTGAGGAGGAAGCGAACTGAGCTTAGGCTCCTCAAAAACATCCCGATAGTCAGACAAAAACACAGGAATCTCAGAAGGAGTAGATGAAGCGATAGAAATCGGAGGTGCATCATCATGAACCCCCTGACAACCCCAGCTTAACACAGACATTGATTTCCAGTCAAGGACTGGATTATGAGTTTGTAACCATGGCAGACCAAGTACTAGAACATCATGCAAATTATACAGTACCAGGAAGCGAATCACCTCCTGATGAACGGGAGTCATACGCATGGTCACTTGTGTCCAGTACTGAGGTTTATTCATAGCCAAAGGTGTAGAGTCAATTCCCTTCAAAGGAATAGGGACTTCCAGAGGCTCCAGACTAAACCCACAGCGATTGGCAAATGACCAATCCATAAGACTCAGGGCAGCGCCTGAATCCACATAGGCATCGACGGAAATGGATGATAATGAACAAATCAGAGTCACAGACAGAATGAACTTAGACTGTAAAGTACTAATGGAAACAGACTTATCAACCTTTTTTGTGCGTTTAGAGCATGCTGATATAACATGAGCTGAATCACCACAATAAAAGCACAACCCTTTTTTCCGCCTATACTTTTGCCGTTCACTTCTGGACTGAATTCTATCACATTGCATTATCTCAGGTTCGGACGACACCGCCAAATGATGCACAGGTTTGCGCTCCCGTAAACGCCGATCAATCTGAACAGCCATAGTCATAGACTCATTCAGACCAGCAGGCGCAGGGAACCCCACCATAACATCTTTAATGGCCTCAGAAAGGCCATCTCTAAACTTTGCAGCCAGAGCGCACTCATTCCACTGAGTAAGTACCGACCACTTCCGAAATTTTTGACAATAAATTTCTGCTTCATCTTGCCCCTGAGAGAGGGCCAACAAAGCTTTTTCAGCCTGAATCTCTTGGTTAGGTTCCTCATAGAGCAAACCCAATGCCAGAAAAAACGCATCTGCATTAAGCAACGCAGGGTCCCCTGGTGCCAATGCAAATGCCCAATCCTGAGGGTCACCCCGCAGGAAAGATATAATTATCTTGACTTGCTGAGCAGGGTCTCCAGAGGAGCGAGATTTCAAAGAAAGAAACAACTTGCAATTGTTCCTAAAATTCAGAAAACGAGATCTATCTCCAGAAAAAAACTCTGGGACAGGAATTCTAGGTTCAGACATAGGAGCATGTACAACAAAATCCTGTATATTTTGAACCTTAGTGGCAAGATTATTCAGGCTGGAAGCCAAACTCTGGACGTCCATGATAAACAGCTGGGATCAGAGCCATTCAAAGATTAAGAGGAGGAGGAAGTAGCCAGGCTGCAATAAGGCTAGGCAGCAAACTCTGAGGGAAAGAGAAAGAAAAAAAAAAAAAAAAAAAACGTCCTCAGACTACTTATCCTCCTACTTCAGCCAATACAATTAACACTTTGTGGGCCGGTTATACTGTCATGATCCCAATGGCAGGGGATCACTAAAGGACAAGCACAGACACAAACAAGCTCTAGGGCGATGGAACCTGAGCTGACCGCGACCCTGAGCCTAACACACAAATAAAAGTAGCCGGGGAACGTGCCTACGATGATCCTAGACGTCTCGCTCCAGCCGAAGATCTAACTTCCCCTATTAGAAGAAACACAGACCTCTCTTGCCTCCAGAGAAATCCCCCACAGAAATAGCAGCCCCCCAGATATAATGACGGTGAAATGAGAGGAAAGCACATACGCAGTATGAAAACAGTTTCAGCAAAATGAGGCCCGCTAAGGCTAGATAGCAGAGGATACAAAAGTGAACTGCGCGGTCAGCGAAAAACCCTTCAAAAAAACCATCCTGAAATTACTTGAACTCATGTGCCAACTCATGGTACATGAGGAGCAATTTCAGCCCACTAGAGCAACCAGCAGCAAGAATCACATATCTGCAGGCTGGACTAAAAACCAAATAAAGCAAAACACCAAAACAGGAAAATCCAAACTTAGCTTGACCAGAAGGTTCTAGGAGCAGGGAGCAGAGGTAACAAGACACACTGGATACATTGATAACCGGCGAGGAAATGCCAGCAAAGCCAGGTTAAATAGGAAACTCCCATATGCTGATGGAACAGGTGGAACCCAGAAACCCACGAAAGACAAGTCACCCAGTACCATCAGTAAACACCAGAGGGAGCCCAAAAACAGAACTCACAACAGAAAGGATCGTAAAAATCGGAGAGGAGGAGGGGTTTGTCTCTATGTAAAGTCTTGTCTAAAGTCCACTTTAAGGGAGGATATTAGCGAAGGAAATGAGGATGTCGAGTCCATATGGGTCAAAATTCATGGAGGGAAAAATGGTAACAAAATTCTCATTGGGGTCTGTTACAAACCCCGAAATATAACAGAAACCATGGAAAGTCTACTTCTAAAGCAGATAGATGAAGCTGCAACCCATAATGAGGTCCTGGTTATGGGGGACTTTAACTACCCGGATATTAACTGGGAAACAGAAACCTGTGAAACCCATAAAGGCAACAGGTTTCTGCTAATAACCAAGAAAAATTATCTTTCACAATTGGTGCAGAATCCAACCAGAGGAGCAGCACTTTTAGACCTAATACTATCTAATAGACCTGACAGAATAACAAATCTGCAGGTGGTCGGGCATCTAGGAAATAGCGACCACAATATTGTACAGTTTCACCTGTCTTTCACTAGGGGGACTTGTCAGGGAGTCACAAAAACACTGAACTTTAGGAAGGCAAAGTTTGACCAGCTTAGAGATGCCCTTAATCTGGTAGACTGGGACAATATCCTCAGAAATAAGAATACAGATAATAAATGGAAAATGTTTAAGAACATCCTAAATAGGCACTGTAAGCGGTTTATACCTTGTGGGAATAAAAGGACTAGAAATAGGAAAAACCCAATGTGGCTAAACAAAGAAGTAAGACAGGCAATTAACAGTAAAAAGAAAGCATTTGCACTACTAAAGCAGGATGGCACCATTGAAGCTCTAAAAAACTATAGGGAGAAAAATACTTTATCTAAAAAACTAATTAAAGCTGCCAAAAAGGAAACAGAGAAGCACATTGCTAAGGAGAGTAAAACTAATCCCAAACTGTTCTTCAACTATATCAATAGTAAAAGAATAAAAACTGAAAATGTAGGCCCCTTAAAAAATAGTGAGGAAAGAATGGTTGTAGATGACGAGGAAAAAGCTAACATATTAAACACCTTCTTCTCCACGGTATTCACGGTGGAAAATGAAATGCTAGGTGAAATCCCAAGAAACAATGAAAACCCTATATTAAGGGTCACCAATCTAACCCAAGAATAGGTGCGAAACCGGCTAAATAAGATTAAAATAGATAAATCTCCGGGTCCGGATGGCATACACCCACGAGTACTAAGAGAACTAAGTAATGTAATAGATAAACCATTATTTCTTATTTTTAGGGACTCTATAGCGACAGGGTCTGTTCCGCAGGATTGGCGCATAGCAAATGTGGTGCCAATATTCAAAAAGGGCTCTAAAAGTGAACCTGGAAATTATAGGCCAGTAAGTCTAACCTCTATTGTTGGTAAAATATTTGAAGGGTTTCTGAGGGATGTTATTCTGGATTATCTCAATGAGAATAATTGTTTAACTCCATATCAGCATGGGTTTATGAGAAATCGCTCCTGTCAAACCAAGTCTAATCAGTTTTTATGAAGAGGTAAGCTATAGGCTGGACCACGGTGAGTCATTGGACGTGGTATATCTCGATTTTTCCAAAGCGTTTGATACCGTGCCGCACAAGAGGTTGGTACACAAAATGAGAATGCTTGGTCTGGGGGAAAATGTGTGTAAATGGGTTAGTAACTGGCTTAGTGATAGAAAGCAGAGGGTGGTTATAAATGGTATAGTCTCTAACTGGGTCGCTGTGACCAGTGGGGTACCGCAGGGGTCGGTATTGGGACCTGTTCTCTTCAACATATTCATTAATGATCTGGTAGAAGGTTTACACAGTAAAATATCGATATTTGCAGATGATACAAAACTATGTAAAGCAGTTAATACAAGAGAAGATAGTATTCTGCTACAGATGGATCTGGATAAGTTGGAAACTTGGGCTGAAAGGTGGCAGATGAGGTTTAACAATGATAAATGTAAGGTTATACACATGGGAAGAAGGAATCAATGTCACCATTACACACTGAATGGGAAACCACTGGGTAAATCTGACAGGGAGAAGGACTTGGGGATCCTAGTTAATGATAAACTTACCTGGAGCAGCCAGTGCCAGGCAGCAGCTGCCAAGGCAAACAGGATCATGGGGTGCATTAAAAGAGGTCTGGATACACATGATGAGAGCATTATACTGCCTCTGTACAAATCCCTAGTTAGACCGCACATGGAGTACTGTGTCCAGTTTTGGGCACCGGTGCTCAGGAAGGATATAATGGAACTAGAGAGAGTACAAAGGAGGGCAACAAAATTAATAAAGGGGATGGGAGAACTACAATACCCAGATAGATTAGCGAAATTAGGATTATTTAGTCTAGAAAAAAGACGACTGAGGGGCGATCTAATAACCATGTATAAGTATATAAGGGGACAATACAAATATCTCGCTGAGGATCTGTTTATACCAAGGAAGGTGACGGGCACAAGGGGGCATTCTTTGCGTCTGGAGGAGAGAAGGTTTTTCCACCAACATAGAAGAGGATTCTTTACTGTTAGGGCAGTGAGAATCTGGAATTGCTTGCCTGAGGAGGTGGTGATGGCGAACTCAGTCGGGGGGTTCAAGAGAGGCCTGGATGTCTTCCTGGAGCAGAACAATATTGTATCATACAATTAGGTTCTGTAGAAGGACGTAAATCTGGGGATTTATTATGATGGAATATAGGCTGAACTGGATGGACAAATGTCTTTTTTCGGCCTTACTAACTATGTTACTATGTTACTATGTTACCTTCCTCCTCTGATTTGGTGCCATTGTTCTTCCAGCATGTGGTTCGTTTACATGGCATTCCAGAGAACATCGTTTCTGACAGAGGTTCCCAGTTTGTTTCGAGGTTTTGGCGAGCTTTTTGTGCTAGGATGGGCATTGATTTGTCTTTTTCCTCGGCTTTCCATCCTCAGACAAATGGCCAGACTGAACGAACCAATCAGACCTTGGAAACATATCTGAGATGTTTTGTTTCTGCTGATCAGGATGATTGGGTGTCCTTTTTGCCGTTGGCTGAGTTCGCTCTTAATAATCGGGCCAGCTCGGCTACCTTGGTTTCACCGTTTTTCTGCAATTCTGGGTTCCATCCTCGTTTCTCTTCAGGGCAGGTTGAGTCTTCGGACTGTCCTGGTGTGGATACTGTGGTGGACAGGTTGCAGCGGATTTGGACTCATGTAGTGGACAATTTGACCTTGTCCCAGGAGAAGGCTCAACGTTTCGCTAATCGCAGACGCTGTGTGGGTCCCCGACTTCGTGTTGGGGATTTGGTTTGGTTGTCATCTCGTTATATTCCTATGAAGGTTTCCTCTCCTAAGTTTAAGCCTCGTTTCATTGGTCCGTATAGGATTTCTGAGGTCCTTAATCCTGTGTCTTTTCGTTTGACCCTTCCAGATTCTTTTTCCATCCATAACGTATTCCATAGGTCATTGTTGCGGAGATACGTGGCGCCTGTGGTTCCATCTGTTGATCCTCCTGCCCCGGTTTTGGTGGAGGGGGAGTTGGAGTATATAGTGGAGAAGATTTTGGATTCTCGTGTTTCGAGACGGAAACTCCAGTATCTGGTTAAGTGGAAGGGTTATGGTCAGGAAGATAATTCCTGGGTCTTTGCCTCTGATGTCCATGCTGCCGATCTTTTTCGTGCCTTTCATATGGCTCATCCTGGTCGGCCTGGGGGCTCTGGTGAGGGTTCGGTGACCCCTCCTCAAGGGGGGGGGTACTGTTGTGAATTCTGTGATCAAGCTCCCTCCTGTGGTCACGAGTGGTACTGCGGCTTCTGAGTTTCCTTCCTCAGGTGATGAGGTTAAGTCGTTAGGTGCTGCTCTATTTAACTCCACCTAGTGCTTTGATCCTGGCCTCCAGTCAATGTTCTAGTATTGGACTTGTTTCCTCCTGGATCGTTCCTGTGGCCTGTCTGCTCAGCAAAAGCTAAGTTCAGCTTGTGTTACTTTTGTTGCTATATTTTCTGTCCAGCTTGCTTTTTTGTTTTTGCTTGCTTGCTGGAAGCTTTGAGACGCAGAGGGAGCACCTCCGTACCGTTAGTCGGTACGGAGGGTCTTTTTGCCCTCTGCGTGGTTGTTTGTAGGTTTTTGTGTTGACCGCAAAGCTATCTTTCCTATCCTCGGTCTATTCAGTAAGTCGGGCCTGACTTTGCTAAATCTATTTCATCTCTGTGTTTGTATTTTTCATCTTATCTCACAGTCATTATATGTGGGGGGCTGCCTTTTTCTTTGGGGAATTTCTCTGAGGCAAGGTAGGCTTATTTTTCTATCTTCAGGACTAGCTAGTTTCTCAGGCTGTGCCGAGTTGCATAGGGAGCGTTAGGCGCAATCCACGGCTACCTCTAGTGTGGTTTGATAGGTTTAGGGATTGCGGTCAGCAGAGTTCCCATGTCTCAGAGCTCGTCCTATGTTTTGTGGTTTATGTCAGGTCACTTGTGTGCTCTGAACTTCAAGGTCCATTGTGGTTCTGATTTACCTATTCATAACACAAAGCGCTCACCACACATCTAGATAAGTTCCTTAGGGGGTCTACTTTCCAAAATGGTGTCACTTGTGGGGGGTTTCAACTGTTTAGGCACATCAGCTGTTCTCCAAACGCAACATGGCGTCCCATCTCAATTCCTGTCAATTTTGCATTGAAAAGTCAAACGGCGCTCCTTCCCTTCCGGGCTCTCCCATGCGTCCAAACAGTGGTTTACCCCCACATATGGGGTATCAGCGTACTCAGGACAAATTGTACAACAACTTTTGTGGTCCAATTTCTTCTCTTACTCTTGGGAAAATAAAAAATTGGAGGCGAAAAGATAATTTTTGTGAAAAAATATAATTTTTTTATTTTTACGGTTCTGCATTATAAACTTCTGTAAAGCACTTGGTGGGCCAAAGTGCTCACCACACATCTAGGTAAGTTCCTTAGGGGGTCTACTTTCCAAAATGGTGTCACTTGTGGGGGGTTTCAATGTTTAGGCACATCAGTGGCTCTCCAAACGCAACATGGTGTCCCATCTCAATTCCAGTCAATTTTGCATTGAAAAGTCAAATGGCGCTCCTTCACTTCCGAGCTCTGCCATGTGCCCAAACAGTGGTTTACCCCCACATATGGGGTATCATTGTACTCAGGACAAATTGTACAACAACTTTTGGGGTCCATTTTCTCCTGTTACCCTTGGTAAAATAAAACAAATTGGAGCTGAAGTAAATTTTTTGTGAAAAAAAGTTAAATGTTCATTTTTATTTAAACATTCCAAAAATTCCTGTGAAACACCTGAAGGGTTAATAAACTTCTTGAATGTGGTTTTCAGCACCTTGAGGGGTGCAGTTTTTAGAATGGTGTCACACTTGGGTATTTTCTATCATATAGACCCCTCAAAATGACTTCAAATGAGATGTGGTCCCTAAAAAAAAATGGTGTTGTAAAAATGAGAAATTGCTGGTCAACTTTTAACCCTTATAACTCCCTAACAAAAAAAATTTTGATTCCAAAATTGTGCTGATGTAAAGTAGACATTTGGGAAATGTTACTTTTTAAGTATTTTGTGTGACATATCTCTGTGATTTAATTGCATAAAAATTCAAAGTTAGAAAATTGCGAAATTTTCAAAATTTTCGCCAAATTTCCATTTTTTTCACAAATAAACGCAGGTAATATCAAATAAATTTTACCACTATCATGAAGTACAATATGTCACGAGAAAACAATGTCAGAATCACTGGCATCCGTTAAAGCGTTCCAGAGTTATAACCTCATAAAGGGACAGTGGTCAGAATTGTAAAAATTGGCCCGGTCATTAACGTGCAAACCACCCTTGGGGGTAAAGGGGTTAAATAACCACAGCCTGTGACATCACCAACAGGGCTGGTTTACTCAGACCCTCCTCTATCTTCAGCCTTCTAGTTTTCTCCACCAATTCTTATAATTTGTGTATTTTCGGTCCAGAACATGTCAGAATCGTAACACACCCAGCATTCACCTTATTTTAACATTGGTGTTCTAAGGAGACCAAATTTGGACTTGATGCGATGCATAATTCCAGAGAAATCCCCCCGTTAAATCCAGTACTCCGTGACTGGGAAAAGAAAACAACAATACATTAGCAAAAAGTCATGCTAATTTTTAAAATGCTATAAAACAAATTAATTTAACTGTGCTTCCCTTTATGGGAGGTGAGCACACTTGAACGTTACAAAGAAAACATATTTACATTGCCGACTTACTTCTATAGCTGACCATTTTAGTAACAGATGTATTAACTAACTATGAAATATAATTACTCTTACAGGTATACTATCTATTAACTGCAAAAGCAAACATCTTATCTTTATTCAAGTACAAACAATTATTATTTTCTAAGTGCAAAATTATCAACTAACTAGCTAACTAACTAACTAACCCCCACGGGTTCACTTTATTTAAATGCAGAACAATCTATTAACCCCCACGGCCTCACTGCATTTTCTTTCACTTTATTCAAAGTACATCAACTCAGACTATCTAACTTTTAACTCTATGACTATGTAAACACAATTCTATCTAACTATTCAATATTGGCAAACATTACCACTTTTAAGTAAAGTGCAACAAATAAACATTCCCTTTAAGGGCAAAGTCAAGTCTTTCAATGAGGTAGTGCAACATATCAATCACATCATCAATCAAGTCAGTTTTAGCAACAAAGGTGACGTGATGCGAGAGACCCGTGACGAACCCCCAACGTTGGATTGAGTGGGCTACAAGACGTGTATCCTGACCCAGAATTCTGCCACACCAATGGGTTTTTCTTCAGGGCTGTAAAATAAAGCAAATCTTACAACAAGATTAGTAGCAGTCTCCATTAGAGGCAGTCTATGTAAAAGCCTCCTTTGTAAAACCAGTAGGAAGCACCCTTAAGAAGTGCAAACTATTTACAATGGACAGTTTCTGATCATGCGCAGTTCATGATTCACACTTCTTTAAGGCAATGATGAACTTTGTGCAAATTGAGGATCCCTTTAAGTATGGGACCCCTTTAAGAGTCAACCCTAGACGGGTTTAAAGTAGGAAAAAGGAAATGTTTGTGAACTATGTACAATCTTTTCAGTGTTCTTTTATTGCAACTCTGGATGTAGCACTGGTGGAGGTAGCCCTGTTGGATACTGGCGGCTACCAGGTGCTACATAGGGGGCCCCCTCACTCCAGATGGGGGTCTGAGAGCCCACTGAGTTCCGCTCAGGGGTAAGCTTAGCACAGGTTACCGTTGGATTGGGCTCTGTGGCCACGGCAGTTTCTGTAGTAGTGACCGTGCATACAGTGGTCCTAGTGAAGGTGCAAGTAGGTGTGACAGTAGTGGTGGTAGTAGTGGCAGTGGTCTTCTTGACACATGCCGGCGCTGTTGTCACAGGAGATGGCATAGCTGGGGTTTTAGCATGGTGCTTCTTAGTGTCCCTTTGCTTATGAACATTCAGGGCGAACCAGCCTTTTCCACCAAAATGCCTGGTGTAAGTGACATTGTCTCCCGGGTACAAGTCTCTGTCTGGATGTCCTTCCCAGAGGTGAGATTCCACATCCCTTCGGTTAACAAAGATCTATGCATAGAGTCCCTGTTCCTTGATGAAACCCCAACCTCCTTGTAGTTTAAATGTTACGACTGTGCCCTGCTTACGTGGGGCCTGGTTAGTGGTGCGGTCCTTGCAGGCCTGGGCTTTAATCTGTAAGTCTCGTTGGTCAAAGGCTCTGTGTTGGGCCTGTTGTCTTTCTTCTGTTTCCTCCCACTTGAGGGCGAGCTGGGCCTGGTAGTCCTCCCAACTAAAGACTTCCACTGTTTCTCCCTTCTGCTTTTCTGCCCCGGGGAACCCTATAAAGTCTGATCCCTGATTCACCCAGCGGTATACAGTCCGCTCTGCATATAGGTCACCCGGCAGGGTAGTGGGCACAATTGGGGCCTTCATGAATTGCTCCTTTCCCTTGGCCTGGTCCCAAGGCTCAAGACGCTGGAGCCGGTGGGTACCGCGGGGAGGTGGTCCCACTACGGGGCCTATGAGCAGTTCTTCTGTCACCGGGGCAGGGTCGTCGTCCTTACCTGCCGCATCGGTGTTGGTAGCGGTCGGTTCTGCTGGCGGCGGCGTCTGCAGCGGTGCTGGCAACGAGTCAGAGGCGGCGCCGGTGGGTCCTCCGCAGGCGGTGTCCGGTGCACGGCCTTGGTGTTCACCCGCTGCTGCAGGAGCTGGTCAATCAGCTCTTCCACTCCGGCCTGCATGAAGTCAACGCCAACTGTGGATGCCTGGTCGCGGTGCCTCTCCAGGTGGCTGGGGGAGTCCTCTGCTCCGACCCCACACTCCGGTTCCGGGCGGCTGGCCATGGCATCTTCCACATGACTGGCTCCTTCCTGGTCCTTTTCCCGCTCTCTTCTCCAGGGGCAGTTCCATTTTCTTTGTCTCCGCCCGCCATTGAGGATCAGGAGGCAGATCTCGGCTGCTGACGGACACGTCCTCAAGGTACAGAGATATTTAGACTGGGCGGCCATTATTTTTCGCGCCTAGTTCGTTCATGCCCACAACGACACGTCCTTCTTCTCCAGCGCTCCTCATGGCGCTGTAATGGCGGCGGTTTTGGCGGGAATTTTTGGCAGTCTTTTGCAATATACAGTCCTTAAGCAAATCACAGTTCAAGTACAATTCTGGCACAGTTCTTAGGCGCACACGACCTGATTTTCAGGCTTAAGAAGATCCTGTTCATGACGCCAAAAGATTGGAGCGCCCCCGTAGGGCAGTGGGGTACTCGGTACCAGGCCCTTCGGTTCTCAAAGGGGGATGTCACGGTGGCTGACCCGGTCCGAGGTCCTCGGGAGGTCCGTTGTAAAAGGGAAAGGTCTTTAAAGGGGAAATGTTCGTGACACCACTTGTGGCATTCGGTCAGGGTGACCAACGCTGCTTAGGGGTCCGCTGGGGTGATGTTATGGCAGCTAGATGGTATACCTTCCCACAGGTGAAGTATGTCCCCAGGGCTTCTCAGTGTGTAGATGGTGGATGGTGTGAGGCGCAGTGAAGAACGAGGACACAAGGTTGCAGTCTCTTTACCTTTTTACTGAAGGATTCAGCATCCACAGTCCAGAGCACCAGATCACAGAGCAGGCAGAGTCTGGCCGGTCTGAAGGCAAATCCACAGTCCCCTTATCCAGGTGGAAATCAGTAGCCTTCCTCTAGCACCTGGATGTTGTAGTGCCTTCCTGCTAAGCTTCTCGGTAAGGTCCTCACAACTGTTGTAGATGTTATGTCTCTCTCTCTGTCCCCCAGATGGATAGGAACAAACCCGTATGACTGGTGGCCTGAGGCTTTTTACAGGGACTCTAGCATGCGCCAGCCCCCACAAGTTGCCACCATGCCTCCTGGGTATAGGTCGGGCAGGTAATATGGAATTAGCTCTCCTGCCGGTCTCTGGAGCAAGGCATGGAGACAATTGCTCCCTCGGTGTTCCGGCTACCGGATCCTGCGCCTCAGAAGGAGGCAGCCTGTATAGGGCAGAACTTCTTCTGGTTTCCTCTCCTTTTGCTATGACTTCGGTTCTCATCCTCTACAATACAATTAGCTGTTCTTATCTCTTTCTTTGGATGCTGCCACATCGGTAGGCAGTCGCAGCTCCGTGGCCTTCTGTCTAGGCCTCTGACAGGATCCCACCCCTGTCAGGGACACACTACCTGAGCGAAGCTCAGATAGCAGCTAACTGGGTGAAGCCCAGCCAGCTTCTGACTAACTTCCTATCCAGACCACCAGTTTTACCTAATTGTGAAGAGTGCCCTAATAAATAGGAGCATAGCTCCCCCTGGTGGACTGGAGTGTGAAGTGTGTTGTGTGGTTTGTGATACCTGGTAAAGAGATCTCCTTTATTGCCTTCAGATGTAACATCACTCCCCCTGGTGGAAGAATGACATTACTGCAACGACCAGGACCCTGGGGCGCTGCACTAATATGATCACTGCACCCTTAGATGAATTTATTGAGAGGTGTAGTATGTAAAATGAGCTTGTTTATGGGGTTTCTGCTGTTCTGGCACCTCAGGGGTTCTGCCAATGTGAGATGGCACCCTGAAACCAGTCCAGTAAAATATACACTACAATATGGCACTGCTTCCCTCTTGAGCTTTGCACTGTGCCTCCGACCACTGTGTTTCCGACCACAGAACCGGAGTGTTGGCGTACTCATAAGAAATTGAGTAACATACTTTGTGGTCCGTTTCCTCCTATTATCCCTTTTGAAAATTAAAAACGTGAGGCCAACATTAAATTTTAGTAGATAAATGTTAATTTTCCATTGACTCAGCCGAATGTTATACAATTCTGTGAATTGCTTGAGGGTTAGAAATGCTCACTACACTGCTAGATGAATTCCTCAAGAGGTGGAGTTTTCAAAATGGGTTCACTTGTTTGGGTTCCTGCTATTTTGGCATGTCAGGGGCTCTTCAAATGTGACATGACATCTGCTCCTTGCGTTCCAAGCCCTGCTGTGCTCCAAACAATAGTTTTCTACCACATGTGGGGTATCAGTGTACTCAGAAGAAATTGCACAATATTTTCTATGTCCTATTTAGCCTGTTACCATTGTGAAAATGAAAAATTTAGGACAGAAGGAACATGTTTGTGGGAAAATGTAATATTTCACTTTCACAGCATAATGTCATAAAATTCTGTGAAGCACCTGTGGGTTCAAGCTGCTCACCACAGCTCTAGATATGTTCCTTGAGGAGTGACGTTTCTAAAATGGTCTCACTTTGTGGGTGGTTTCTATTGTTTTGGCACATCAGGAGCTCTGTAAACGCAACATGGTGTCTGCTATCTATTCCAACCAATTTTGCTTCTTCCTTTCTGAGCCCTGCCTTGTGCCCAAACATAGGTTTTCCACCACATGTGGGGTATTGGGGTACCCAGAAGAAATTGCACAACAAACCGTAAGGTTCATTTTCTCCTGTTATTGTTGTAAAAAAGGGTTAACAAACTTCTTGAATGTGGTTTTGAGCACATTGAGGGGTGCAGTTTTTAGAATGGTGTCACTTTTAGGTACTTTCTGTCATATAGACCCCTCAAAGTCACATGAAATGTGATGTGGTCCCTGAAAAAATGGTTTTTAAAATGTTGTTGGAAAAATTAGAAATTGCTGATCAACTTTTAACCCTGCTAACTTCCTAACAAAAAAATGTGTTTTAAAAATAATGCAGATGTAAAGTAAACACATGGGAAATGTTATTTATACATTATTTTGTACAACATGACTAACTCATTTAACTCCTTTCTGACGTTGGGCGTAATAATAGGCCGACGTCGGAATTGATATGGGCTCCGGTGCTGAGTCCACATCTTTTAACAGCTGACATGTGCCTCTAACAGCCGCGGGTGGAATCACGATCCACCCGGGCTGTTAACCTGTTAAATGCCTCTTTCCATCTCCGACAGCGGCATTTAACTCGCGCTTACTGGTAGCGTGCGGGAAATCCCGCCCATCGGTGACCCCGTCATATGATCGCAGGTCACCGATGGGTTGGCATGACAGCCACAGGTCTCCAGCAGACCTTGATGGTTGTCATTACTGGATTACTATGAGCGCCGCCTGGTGGTCGGCGCTCATAGCAAGTGAGCATTTTTGCTGCACACAGGCGATCTGATCATCGCCTGTGTCTAGCAGAGATGATCAGACAACCGCAGCTTCCAGTCTCCCATAGAGACGATTGAAGCAGGAAAAAAGTAAAAAAAAATGTTTTTAAAAATATTTAAAAAAATTAAAAAATATAAAAGTTAAAATCACCCCCCTTTCAGCCCATTCAAAATAAAACAATAAAAAAATCAAACATACACTCGTACTTGGTATCGCCGTGTTCAGAATCGCTCGATCTATCAATATTTAAAAAAAAAAAATTAACCCGATTGCTAAATGGCGTAACGAGAAAAAAATTCAAAACGTCAGAATTTTCTTTTTCTTTTTTTCTTTTTTCTTTTTTTACGACATAAAATGTCCTTTTAAAAAGGTTTACTGCAAGAAAGGTCTGGGACACACTTGATTGTGGAGTTCCTTACCAGTGAATGTTCATTTCGGGGCCTCACAGGAAAGATAAGTTACATCTGTCCGGCGATTTGGCATTACATAAGCAGAATGTGACAAATTGAGGAAGTCTTGGGTTGTCAGTGCCGCTTTCCACATTGTGATTCTTTCCTGGCCAGTGAAGCGGAGTCTGGACGGTGTCACGGTCACATCAATATTTAAGATAAAACATTCAGGATGTTATGTGAGAATTTCAAGGGAATGAGCTGAACAACTTCCCATTGCGTCTGCGGTATGTTTCCCAGAACCGTATATGTTTTTTTTCCCAGGCTGCTCTGTATATTGTCAGATAACAGTATGGTAGAAAGGGCAAAACTTTGTAAGAGTTTGTAAAAGCCAAACTCTTCATAAGCTAAAGCTACTTCTGGGATACAGTATTGTGCTACAATACATTTTTACTATAGTCTGTCCCCCACAAGTGCAAGTTAAACTGCTTAAACATCTATAAAGGCGACTTTGTCCTTATATAAAAATACGCAAGATATGTTGTATTTGCAGAAAAACTTTTATTTAATATGCAAATGAAGGTGCTTCGGTGCCCCCTCGGTGTGGCCAATGGCGTGGTGCACCGTTACACCCCTGATTTGCATGTTAAGCCCTGCCCCTTATTTTGATTGACAGCACTCACTTGGTAAGAGCAAGTATCATCTAAAATCAATCTTGTGCATTGAAGCTGGACGCCCTCTCTGAAGTCGCACACTCACTGCGCTGCTGGGAGGATTAGCGCAGCAATCGGAGGCCACAGACAGTGAAGAGGCAGGCATAGCGCGCACATAGCCACATTGCTAGTCAGGGGGGATTAAGAGTAGTCAGGGCTCTGGAGAGTTTAGAGGGTGTAGCCCCCCAATACCCGATGTATCACGTGACATGTCTTATGATTCCCTTTGTGCTTATCATGTTACAGGTCACATGATTAACAGACAGGTGCTCTGGTGCACATCTGCAGATGCAAGAGATAAAGACAGCGACACACTGAGATTGCCATGCAATTTTTTTTTTGCTTATTGTGATGCAGCGATCACTAACGGGTTGGGGAATACTCGCTTGGCAACAGGAAAAACGTAGACAGGCACGTTTTTTTCACATAAAAAGTCTATTTTGGTTTATTCAAGCATCATATACCGCTGTAGGTCATGTTACTCATCGCAGACCTCACATAGCCCTTAGCACTTTACAGTATACGGCTTTGAAATGCAGTCACTAAACACGCCGGACCTCTTTGTCCAGTTACCGTGGGCGACCGCACGCCCATCAGTTCATTATTGTCCATGGAACGCAACTAGCACCAACACACGACAATAGGTTACAGTCTCTAAACATGCTGGTCCTTACTCTGTCCAGTTACCACAGGTTACCGCACAGTTCATTAACTGACCCCCTTTCAGTGCACACAGTTCCCCATACTCTTGGTTACATTCCAAGAGCTCCTGCTCCACACGGTGACTCCTGTCAGTACTCTTTCTCCCAGGGAAGCTGCCAAACTGGGATCACCGTCCCTGACAATGCCTTGCTCACCATGCCACCTGACAGTCCAGATCCTCAGACGGACGGTAGCTCCCCCAATGCAGTTCCGTCACAGACTCTGCATACATGGCCTCTCCATGTTCTATTCAGGAAGTCCTACTCCCAGGATCTTCCAACACAGGATGTGCTGTCCAGGAAGTTCTACTTCCAGGATCTTCCAACACATAGGCCTCCAGGTCCAAGGCCTCACCATGTGCTCTTCAGGAAGTCCGTCCCCACCTGGGACTTTCCAACACAGGATGTGCTATTCAGGAAATCCTACTCCCAGGATCTTCCAACACAGGCCTTAAGATGTATGGCCTCACCATGTGCACATCAGGGATCCGTCCTACTCCAAGGATCTCCCAACACACCCGCCATCCAGGATCTTACACACAGACCATTCAGGTCCACACACTCTCTACCACAGAGCACCAAGTGACCACACCATGGTCACATTATATACTTGTAACCACTCCAATAAGTGGGAGGTGTGTGTGGTTAGTCAGACCCACCCAGCTCTCCAACTAACCCTGTAAGACTCCCTTTAAAGCTACACAACAATACTTGTGGGACTACAGATCCCAGAACAACAATACAGGCTTTCAGCACAGACTCCCTCTGCGACACATACCGGCCATTTACAATCTTGCTGGACAATGTCTCACCATCATAGTTATGCCTGCAACTGCCATACATTCCCATGGCCTCAATTGTTGTGAATTCTGTTATCGAACTCCCTCCTGTGGTCATGAATGGTACTTCGGCGAGTTCTGTCCATGGACTCCCTCTGGTGGCTGTGAGTGGAGCTACTGCTTCTGAGGTTCCTTCCACAGGTGACTTAGTTTATTCTTTGGCTGGCTGCTCTATTTAACTCCACTCAGATCATTACTCCATGCCAGCTGTCAATGTTCTTGTACTGGTTCAGTTCGCTCTTGGATCTTTCTGGTGACCTGTCTACTCCAGCAGAAGCTAAGTCCCTGCTAGTTAATTATTTGTTCATTGTTTTCTTGTCCAGCTTGCTATCATGATTTTGCCTTGCTAGCTGGAAACTCTGGGATGCAGAGTGGCACCTCCGTGAGTCGGTGCGGAGGTCTTTTTGCACACTCTGCGTGGTCTTTTGTAGTTTTTTGTGCTGACCGCAAAGATACCTTTTCTATCCTCAGTCTGTTTAGTAAGTCTGGCCTCCCTTTGCTGAAACTTGTTTCATTCCTGTGTTTGTGACTTTCATCTTAACTCACAGTCAATATATGTGGGGGGCTGCCTTTTCCTTTGGGGGAATTTCTCTGAGGCAAGGTAGGCTTTATTTTCTATCTCTAGGGCTAGTTAGCTCTTAGGCTGTGAAGAGGCGTCTAGGTCGAGTTAGGTATGCTCCACGGCTATTTCTAGTGTGTGTGATAGGATTAGGAGTTGCGCTCAGCAGAGCTCCCACTTCCCAGAGCTTATTCTGTGATGGTTAAACTATCAGGTCGTTCCGGGTGCTCCTAACCACCAGGTCCATAACAGTACAGCTGGCCCAAAGTATTAATGCATCTCAATAGAGGGATAAGAGAAGTTCTGAGACCATTTTTTTTTCTCTGCAGTGTGTTTTGTCTTTTTTTTCCCCTTAACCTCTGCGTGGTTCAGGACACAGGTGTAGATATGGACATTCAAGGTCTGTCCTCTTGTGTGGATCATCTCACTGCAAGGGTACAAAACATTCAAGATTTTGTGGTTCAGAATCCGATGTTAGAGCCTAGAATCCCAATTCCTGATTTGTTTTCTGGGGATAGATCTAAGTTCCTGAATTTCAAAAATAATTGTAAACTGTTTTTTGCTTTGAAACCCCGCTCCTCTGGTGACCCCGTTCAACAAGTAAAAATCATTATTTCTTTGTTGCATGGTGACCCTCAAGACTGGGCATTTTCCCTTGCGCCAGGAGATCCTGCATTGCGTGATGTAGATGCGTTTTTTCTGGCGCTTGGATTGCTTTATGAACCAAATTCAGTGGATCAGGCAGAGAAAATCTTGCTGGCTTTGAGTCAGGGTCAGGATGAAGCGGAGGTATATTGTCAGAAGTTTAGAAAGTGGTCTGTGCTTACTCAGTGGAATGAGTGTGCCCTGGGGGCAATTTTCAGAAAGGGTCTTTCTGAAACCCTTAAGGATGTCATGGTGGGATTTCCCACGCCTGCTGGTCTGAATGAGTCTATGTCCTTGGCCATTCAGATCGATCGGCGCTTGCGGGAGCGCAAAGCTGTGCACCATTTGGCGGTATTCTCTGAGCATAAGCCTGAGCCTATGCAATGTGATAGGACTTTGAGCAGAGCTGAACGGCAAGAACACAGACATCGGAATGGGCTGTGTTTTTACTGTGGTGATTCCACTCATGCTATCTCCGATTGTCCGAAGCGCACAAAGCGGTTCGCTAGGTCTGCCACCATTGGTACGGTACAGTCTAAATTTCTTTTGTCCGTTACTCTGATTTGCTCTTTTTCGTCCTATTCTGTTATGGCATTTGTGGATTCAAGCGCTGCCCTGAATTTGATGGACTTGGAGTTTGCCAGGCGCTGTGGTTTTTTCTTGGAGCCCTTGCAGTATCCTATTCCATTGAGAGGAATTGATGCTACGCCTTTGGCCAAGAATAAGCCTCAGTACTGGACTCAATTGACCATGTGCATGGCTCCTGCACATCAGGAGGATATTCGCTTTTTGGTGTTGCATAATCTGCATGATGTGGTCGTTTTGGGGTTGCCATGGCTACAGGTCCATAATCCAGTATTGGATTGGAAATCTATGTCTGTGTCCAGCTGGGGTTGTCAAGGGGTACATGGTGATGTTCCATTGCTGTCAATTTCGCCTTCCACTACTTCTGAAGTTCCTGAATTTTTGTCGGATTACCGGGATGTATTTGATGAGCCCAAATCCAGTGCCCTACCTCCTCATAGGGATTGCGATTGTGCTATTAAATTGATTCCTGGTAGTAAGTTTCCTAAGGGCCGACTGTTCAATTTATCTGTGCCAGAACACGCCGCTATGCGGAGTTATATAAAGGAATCCTTGGAGAAAGGTCATATTCGCCCGTCGTCATCACCGTTGGGAGCAGGGTTCTTTTTTGTGGCCAAGAAGGATGGTTCTTTGAGACCTTGTATTGATTTCCGCCTTCTTAATAAGATCACAGTCAAATTTCAGTACCCTTTGCCGCTGCTGTCTGATTTGTTTGCTCGGATTTAGGGGGCTAGTTGGTTCACCAAGATAGATCTTCGAGGGGCGTATAATCTTGTGCGTATTAAACAGGGCGATGAATGGAAAACAGCATTTAATACGCCCGAGGGCCATTTTGAGTACCTGGTTATGCCATTCGGGCTTTCTAATGCTCCATCTGTATTTCAGTCCTTTATGCATGACATCTTCCGAGAGTACCTGGATAGATTCATGATTGTATATTTGGATGATATGTTGGTCTTTTCGGATGATTGGGAGTCTCATGTAAGGCAGGTCAGAATGGTGTTCCAGGTCCTTCGTGCAAATTCCTTGTTTGTGAAGGGGTCAAAGTGTCTCTTTGGAGTTCAGAAGGTTTCATTTTTGGGTTTCATTTTTTCCCCTTCTACTATCGAGATGGACCCTGTTAAAGTTCAGGCCATTTATGATTGGACTCAGCCGACATCTGTGAAGAGCCTGCAGAAGTTCCTGGGCTTTGCTAATTTTTACCGTCGCTTCATCGCTAATTTTTCTAGTGTTGCTAAACCGTTGACTGATTTGACCAAGAAAGGTGCTGATGTGGTCAATTGGTCCTCTGCGGCTGTAGAGGCTTTTCAGGAGTTGAAGCGTCGTTTTTCTTCTGCCCCTGTGTTGTGCCAGCCAGATGTTTCGCTCCCGTTTCAGGTCGAGGTTGATGCTTCTGAGATTGGAGCAGGGGCTGCTTTGTCACAAAGAAGTTCTGATGGCTCGGTGATGAAACCATGTGCCTTCTTTTCTAGAAAGTTCTCGCCTGCTGAGCGAAATTATGATGTTGACAATCGAGAGTTGTTGGCCATGAAGTGGGCATTCGAGGAGTGGCGACATTGGCTTGAAGGAGCCAAGCATCGCGTGGTGGTTTTGACGGATCACAAGAATTTGACTTATCTCGAGTCTGCCAAACAGTTGAATCCTAGACAGGCTCGATGGTCGCTGTTTTCCTCCCGTTTTGATTTTGTGGTTTCGTACCTTCCGGGCTCTAAGAATGTGAAGGCTGATGCCCTGTCAAGGAGTTTTGTGCCTGACTCTCCGGGTGTTCCTGAGCCGGCGGGTATTCTCAAAGAGGGGGTAATTTTGTCTGCCATCTCCCCTGATTTGCGGCGGGTGCTGCAGAAGTTTCAGGCTGATAGACCTGACCGTTGTCCAGCGGAGAAACTGTTTGTCCCTGATAGATGGACTAGTAGAGTTATCTCTGAGGTTCATTGTTCGGTGTTGGCTGGTCATCCTGGAATCTTTTGTACCAGAGATTTGGTGGCTAGATCCTTTTGGTGGCCTTCTTTGTCACGGGATGTGCGTTCTTTTGTACAGTCCTGTGGGACTTGTGCTCGGGCTAAGCCCTGCTGTTCTCGTGCCAGTGGGTTGCTTTTGCCCTTGCCGGTCCCGAAGAAGCCTTGGACGCATATTTCCATGGATTTTATTTCAGATCTCCCTGTCTCTCAAAGGATGTCGGTCATTTGGGTGGTTTGTGATCGCTTCTCTAAGATGGTCCATTTGGTACCCTTGTCTAAATTGCCTTCCTCCTCTGATTTGGTGCCATTGTCTTTCCAGCATGTGGTTCGTTTGCATGGCATTCCGGAGAACATCGTCTCGGACAGAGTTTCCGAGTTTGTTTCGAGGTTTTGGCGGTCCTTTTGTGCTAAGATGGGCATTGATTTGTCTTTTTCTTCGGCTTTCCATCCTCAGACAAATGGCCAAACCGAACAAACTAATCAGACTTTCGAAACATATGTGAGATGCTTTGTTTCTGCTGATCAGGATGATTGGGTCTCCTTCTTGCCTTTGGCTGAGTTCGCCCTTAATAATCGGGCCAGTTCGGCTACTTTGGTTTCGCCGTTTTTCTGTAATTCTGGTTTTCATCCTCGTTTCTCTTCAGGTCAGGTTGAGCCTTCGGACTGTCCTGGTGTGGATACTGTGGTGGACAGGTTGCAGCAGATTTGGACTCATGTGGTGGACAATTTGACATTGTCCCAGGAGAAGGCTCAACGTTTCGCTAACCGCCGGCGCTGTGTTGGTCCCCGACTTCGTGTTGGGGATTTGGTTTGGTTGTCGTCTCGTTATGTTCCTATGAAGGTTTCCTCTCCTAAGTTTAAGCCTCGTTTCATTGGTCCGTATAAGATTTCTGACGTTCTCAATCCTGTGTCATTTCGTTTGGCCCTTCCAGCTTCTTTTGCCATCCATAATGTGTTCCATAGGTCGTTATTGCGGAGATACGTGGCGCCTATGGTTCCCTCCGTTGATCCTCCTGCCCCGGTGTTGGTCGAGGGGGAGTTGGCGTATGTGGTGGAGAAGATTTTGGATTCTCATATTTCGAGACGGAAACTCTAGTACCTGGTCAAGTGGAAGGGTTATGGTCAGGAAGATAATTCCTGGGTTTTTGCCTCTGATGTTCATGCTGCCGATCTAGTTCGTGCCTTTCATTTGGCTCGTCCTAATCGGCCTGGGGGCTCTGGTGAGGGTTCGGTGACCCCTCCTCAAGGGGGGTGTGCTGTTGTGAATTCTGTTATCGAACTCCCTCCTGTGGTCATGAATGGTACTTCGGCAAGTTCTGTCCATGGACTCCCTCTGGTGGCTGTGAGTGGAGCTGCTGCTTCTGAGGTTCCTTCCACAGGTGACTTAGTTTATTCTTTGGCTGGCTGCTCTATTTAACTCCACTCAGATCGTTACTCCATGCCAGCTGTCAATGTTCTTGTACTGGTTCAGTTCGCTCTTGGATCTTTCTGGTGACCTGTCTACTCCAGCAGAAGCTATGTCCCTGCTAGTTAATTATTTGTTCATTGTTTTCTTGTCCAGCTTGCTATCATGATTTTGCCTTGCTAGCTGGGATGCAGAGTGGCACCTCCGCACCGTGAGTCGGTGCGGAGGTCTTTTTGCACACTCTGCGTGGTCTTTTGTAGTTTTTTGTGCTGACCGCAAAGATACCTTTTCTATCCTCAGTCTGTTTAGTAAGTCTGGCCTCCCTTTGCTGAAACTTGTTTTATTCCTGTGTTTGTGACTTTCATCTTAACTCACAGTCAATATATGTGGGGGGCTGCCTTTTCCTTTGGGGGAATTTCTCTGAGGCAAGGTAGGCTTTATTTTCTATCTCTAGGGCTAGTTAGCTCTTAGGCTGTGAAGAGGTGTCTAGGTCGAGTTAGGTACTCTCCACGGCTATTTCTAGTGTGTGTGATAGGATTAGGGGTTGCGGTCAGCAGAGCTCCCACTTCCCAGAGCTTGTTCTGTGATAGTTTAACCATCAGGTCTTGCCGGGTGCTCCTAACCACCAGGTCCATAACACTCAATACGCCTCCGTGCGTATTCGGATGAGAACATGCAGTGCCCCCTAGCTGTAACAGGGGTCACTGCATCACATTATGTACAGCGTTACACATAGAGGACACTATGTAAGAAGAAACGGAGGTATAAATAACAAGCGAACGCTATATAATACAGGACAGCGCTATATATGACAAGGACTCTATATAATACAGAACAGCGCTATATATAACAAGAGGATGCTATATAATACAGGACAGCGCTATGTATAACAAGAAGATGCTGCATAATACAGAAAAGCGCTATATACAACAAGGGCGCTATATACTGTAATACAGCACAGCACCATATATAACAAGAGGACATGATGTTATACAGGACAGTGCTAAATATAAAAAGGACGCTATATAATATAGGACGGCGCTATATCTAACAAACACTATATAATACAGGTCAGTGCTATATATAACAAGAGGACGATATATAATAGAGGACAGCACTATACTGTATATAGCAAGAGGTCATTATGTAATACAGGACAGCGCTATATATAACAATAGGACATTATGTAATACAGGATTGCACTATATATAACATGAACGCTATATAATACAGGACAGCGCTATATATATATATATATATATATATATATACAGTGGGGCAAAAAAGTATTTAGTCAGTCAGCAATAGTGCAAGTTCCACCACTTAAAAAGATGAGAGGCGTCTGTAATTTACATCATAGGTAGACCTCAACTATGGGAGACAAACTGAGAAAAAAAAATCCAGAAAATCACATTGTCTGTTTTTTTAACAATTTATTTGCATATTATGGTGGAAAATAAGTATTTGGTCAGAAACAAAATTTCATCTCAATACTTTGTAATATATCCTTTGTTGGCAATGACAGAGGTCAAACGTTTTCTGTAAGTCTTCACAAGGTTGCCACACACTGTTGTTGGTATGTTGGCCCATTCCTCCATGCAGATCTCCTCTAGAGCAGTGATGTTTTTGGCTTTTTGCTTGGTAACACGGACTTTCAACTCCCTTCAAAGGTTTTCTATAGGGTTGAGATCTGGAGACTGGCTAGGCCACTCCAGGACATTGAAATGCTTCTTACGAAGCCACTCCTTCGTTGCCCTGGCGGTGTGCTTTGGATCATTGTCATGTTGAAAGACCCAGCCACATTTCATCTTCAATGCCCTTGCTGATGGAAGGAGGTTTGCACTCAAAATCTCACGATACATGGCCCCATTCATTCTTTCATGTACCCGGATCAGTCGTCCTGGCCCCTTTGCAGAGAAACAGCCCCAAAGCATGATGTTTCCACCACCATGCTTTACAGTAGGTATGGTGTTTGATGGATGCAACTCAGTATTCTTTTTCCTCCAAACACGACAAGTTGTGTTTCTACCAAACAGTTCCAGTTTGGTTTCATCAGACCATAGGACATTCTCCCAAAACTCCTGTGGATCATCCAAATGCTCTCTAGCAAACTTCAGACGGGCCCGGACATGTACTGGCTTAAGCAGTGGGACACGTCTGGCACTGCAGGATCTGAGTCCATGGTGGCGTAGTGTGTTACTTATGGTAGGCCTTGTTACATTGGTCCCAGCTCTCTGCAGTTCATTCACTAGGTCCCCCCGCGTGGTTCTGGGATTTTTGCTCACCGTTCTTGTGATCATTCTGACCCCACGGGGTGGGATTTTGCGTGGAGCCCCAGATCGAGGGAGATTATCAGTGGTCTTGTATGTCTTCCATTTTCTAATTATTGCTCCCACTGTTGATTTCTTCACTCCAAGCTGGTTGGCTATTGCAGATTCAGTCTTCCCAGCCTGGTGCAGGGCTACAATTTTGTTTCTGGTGTCCTTTGACAGCTCTTTGGTCTTCACCATAGTGGAGTTTGGAGTCAGACTGTTTGAGGGTGTGCACAGGTGTCTTTTTATACTGATAACAACTTTAAACAGGTGCCATTACTACAGGTAATGAGTGGAGGAAAGAGGAGACTCTTACAGAAGAAGTTACAGGTCTGTGAGAGCCAGAAATCTTGATAGTTTGTTTCTGACCAAATACTTATTTTTCACCATAATATGCAAATAAATTGTTAAAAAAACAGACAATGTGATTTTCTGGATTTTTTTTTCTCAGTTTGTCTCCCATAGTTGAGGTCTACCTATGATGTAAATTACAGACGCCTCTCATCTTTTTAAGTGGTGGAACTTGCACTATTGCAGACTGACTAAATACTTTTTTGCCCCACTGTATATATATATCTCAAGAATGCCATATAATACAGGACAGCATTATATATAACAAGAGGTCATTATAAAATATAGGACGGTGCTAAATCTAACAAGGATGCTAAATAATATAAGATGGCTCTGTATATAACGAACGCTATATAATACAGGACAGCACCATAAATAACAAGAGGACATTATGTAATTCAGGACGGTGCTAAATATAGCAAGGACACTATATAATATAAGACGGCGCTGTATGTAACGAACGCTATATAATACAGGACAGTGCTATATATAATAAGAATGCCATATAATACAGGACAGCACTATATATAACCAGAGGACATTATGTAATACAGGACAGCGCTATACAAAACAAGAATGCTATATAATACAGGACGACGCTATATATAACAAGGATGCTATATAATACGGGACAGCGCTATATATAACAAGAGGTTCTTATATAATATGGGACAGCGCAATATATAACAAGAGGATGCTATATAATAAGGGACAGCGCTATATATAACAAAAGGACACTATATAAAAAAAGACAGCGCTATATATAACAAGAGGTCCCTACATAATACAGGACGGTGCTATATATAACAAGAGGATGCTATATAATACAGGACAGCACTATTTATAACAAGAGGACGCTATATAGTACAGGACAGCGCTATATATCAAAGAGGACGTTATATAATACAGGACAGCACAATATATACAACAAAAGGACGCTATATAATATGTGACAACACTATGCTGTATATAACAAGAGGACGCCTTATAATTCAGGACAGCGCTATAATTAGCAAGGATGCTACATAATACAGGACGGCGCTATATGAAACAAGAGGTCGTTATACATATAATGGGGACAGCGCTATATATAACAAGGACGCTATATAACGTGGGACAGTACTATATATAACAAGAGGTCGCTATATAATACAGGACAGCACTATATATTATTATTATTATTATTATTTATTTATATAGCACCATTGATTCCATGGTGCTGTACATGAGAAGGGGTTACATACAAGTTACAAATATCACATACAGTAAACAAACTAACAATGACGGACTGATACAGAGGGGCGAGGACCCTGCCCTTGCGGGCTTACATTCTACAGGATTATGGGGAAGGAGACAGTAGGTTGAGGGTTGCAGGAGCTCCGATGTTGGTGAGGCGGTAGCTCCGGTGTTGGTGAGGCGGTAGCTCCGGTGTTGGTGAGGCGGTAGCTCCGGTGTTGGTGAGGCGGTAGCTCCGGTGTTGGTGAGGCGGTAGCTCCGGTGTTGGTGAGGCAGCAGCGGTGTCAGTGCAGGCTGTAGGCTTTCCTGAAGAGATGAGTTTTCAGGTTCCGTCTGAAGGATCCGACTGTGGTTGATAGTCGGACGTGTTGGGGCAGAGACTTCCAGAGGATGGGGGATATTCGGGAGAAGTCTTGGAGGCGATTGGATGAGGAGCGAATAAGTGTGGAGGAGAGAAGGAGGTCTTGGGAGGACCGGAGATCACGTGAGGGAAGATATCGAGAGATTAGTTCAGAGATACATGGAGGAGACAGGTTGTGGATGGCTTTGTAGGTCAGTATTAGCAATTTGAACTGGATACGCTGAGGGAATGGGAGCCAGTGAAGAGATTTGCAGAGGGGGGAAGCGGAGGAGTAGCGAGGAGAGAGATGGATTAGTCGGGCAGCAGAGTTAAGGATGGACTGGAGAGGTGCAAGGGTGTTAGCAGGGAGGCCACAGAAAAGGATGTTGCAGTAGTCAAGGCGGGAAATGATGAGGGCGTGCACAAGCATTTTAGTAGATTGGGGGTTGAGGAAAGGACGGATCCTGGAGATATTTTTGAGCTGGAGGCGACAGGAGGTGGAAAGAGCTTGGATGTGTGGTTTGAAGGACAGGGCAGAGTCGAAGGTTACTCCGAGGCAGCGGACTTCGGGTACAGGGGAAAGCATGATGTCATTGACTGCGATAGATAGGTCAAGTAAGGAAGATTTGTGGGATGGAGGAAAGATGATGAGTTCAGATTTGTCCACATTGAGTTTGAGGAAGCGAGAGGAGAGAAAAAGGAGGATATGGCTGATAGGCACTCTGTGATTCTGGACAGCAGAGCGGTGACGTCTGGGCCAGAGAGGTAGATCTGAGTGTCGTCAGCATAGAGGTGGTACTGGAATCCATGGGACTTTATGAGTTGTCCCAAGCCAAGTGTATAGATTGAGAAGAGTAGGGGTCCTAGAACAGAGCCTTGGGGGACTCCAACAGAGAGAGGGTGGGATGAGGAGGTAGTATGGGAGTGGGAGACGCTGAATGTGCGGTTGGAAAGGTACGAGGCGAGGTCTTTGATGCCAAAGGAGGAGAGCATCTGCAGTAGGAGGCAGTGGTCAACTGTGTCGAAAGCAGAGGACAGGTCTAGAAGGAGGAGTACAGAGTATTGTCCAGTAGCTTTGGCGGTAAGTAGGTCGTTAGTGATTTTGGTCAGGGCAGTCTCAGTTGAGTGATGGGGGCGGAAACCAGATTGTAGATTGTCGTACAACAAGTTAGATGAGAGGTGGGAGGAGAGTTCAGCATGGACGTGCTGCTCCAGGAGTTTGGAAGCAAATGGGAGCAGCGATATTGGGCGATAGCTGGACATAGCAGTTGGATCGAGGGTTGGCTTTTTAAGGATAGGCGTGATTGTGGCATGTTTGAACGCAGAGGGGAAGGTGCCAGAAGTTAGTGATAGGTTGAAGAGGTGGGTTAGGGATGGGATAAGTGTGGTGGTGAGGTTGGGGAGGAGGTGGGATGGGATGGGGTCGAGCGCACAGGTGGTGAGGTGGGATTTGGAGAGGAGACAATTAAGTCCCCCTTCAGTGATGTTGGATAGGGAGGTTATGGGGTTTGGGCATTGGTCTGGTATACAAAAGGGTTGTGGTGGTTGAACAATAAAGTCTTGCCTTGTCTGGTCGATCTTATTTTTAAAGTGTGTGGCAAAGTCCTCAGCAGAGATGAGGGAGGTTGGAGGGGGCAGTGGGGGACGGAGGAGGGAGTTAAATGTTTTGAATAACTGTTTGGGGTTGTGGGATAGGGAATATACGAGGGTTGTGAAGTAGGCCTGTTTAGCAGATTTAAAAGCGAGTGTTGCTTGTTTGAATACAGTGAAGTCGTCTTGCGAGTGTGTTCTCTTCCAACGCCACTCCGCAACCCTGGACACTTGCCTTAGCTTTTTGGTGGTGTTATTATGCCAAGGTTGTCTATTGATACGTCGCGCTCTGCCATGGACGAGAGGGGCAACCGTGTCAATAGCTGATGCGAGAGTGGCATTGTAGAAAGCAGCGGCACTGTCTGTGTCGTGGAGTGAGGATATGGGTGCCAGTGGTAGGATGGAGTCAGAGAGTGTGTGGGTGTCTAGGTGTGCAAGGTTTCTGCGTGGGTGCGCATGTTGCTGGATATGGATGATTGGTGAGGAGGACAGGGATGAGAAGGTGAGCAGATGGTGGTCGGATAGAGGGAGAGGGGAGGTGGTGAAGTTAGATAGAGAGCAGAGACGGGTGAATACCAGGTCTAGTGTATGCCCATCCGTGTGGGTGGCTGCGGAGGACCACTGAGTAAGTCCAAAGGATGAGGTAAGGGACAGAAGTTAGGAGGCTGTTGACTGAGGGGTATCAATGGGGATGTTGAAGTCACCCATGATGATGGTGGGAGTGTCAGCAGAGAGAAAGTGAAGAAGCCAGGTGGAGAATTGGTCAATAAAGGCAGTGGCCGGGCCCGGAGGTCGGTATATGACGGCCACTTGGAGGTTGGAGGGAGAGTAGATGCGGACAGAATGGACTTCAAAAGAGGGGAGGATAAGGGAGGGAAGAGGTGGGATTCGGTTAAAGGTGCAGTTTGATGAAAGGAGAAGACCCACTCCTCCACCATGTTTGTTGCCGGGTCGAGGGGTGTGGGTGAAGTGGAGGCCTCCGTAACACAGCGCAGCAGGGGAGGCGGTGTCGGAGGGTGTTAGCCATGTTTCTGTGAGGCCAAGGAAGGCAAGATTGCGGGAGAGAAAAAGGTCGTGAATCACATGAAGCTTATTGCAGATTGAGCGGGCATTCCAGAGTGCTCCAGAGAGAGGGAGCAAGGGGGTGGGCGTCAGGGGCACGGGTTTTATGTTGGAAAGATTGCGGAAGTTCATGTTGGATAGGGAGTGATAGGAGGGAGTAGTAATGGGAGGTATGAGATGTGGGGATGCAGATAGAGATATGTCTCCAGCAGTGAGGAGAAGGAGAGAGAGAGAGAGCAGGTGGGAGAAAGAGAGTGGCCGACTTGTTTTATGTGTTTGTTGGACAGATTTGAGGTTGAGGAGCAGGTCAGCAGGGGAGGACAGGTGGGGAGGTAAGAGGGAAGGGGAGATGATTATTAGGTTAGGGAGTGCTGGGATTTGTGATAGCGAAGGAGAAAGAGGACTAGTGGAGCAAACACTGTAGGGGCATAGGTAAACATGGCGAAGTAGTAAGATGGGTTAATAGAAAAGCTAGATCCAAGTAATTAGAAGTGCTTACTCGGAAGACACACCCAGAAGAAACAGAACATAGAGTGGGGTCCTGACTCCTGCTGTGACTAACTGCCGTTGAAATAACTGCGGCGTCTGTATGCTTAGCTGCCGTGATGCTTTGCTGCAAGGGATGCGCGTGCCTGACCCCACACGCGTGCACCCCTTAAGATGCTACTAAATTTATAGGACTGACTAAAGGATCAGGTGAGAGGGATTGTGGGTCCTTATTTGGGATAAATTAGCAATTGGCCAACACCCCGGGGGAGGTTACAAGATCAAAGGCACTAGACCTGGCTGCAAACATATGCTCTAACACCTTGAACACAATAATGTCTCCTGTGACCCCAGCATGGATGGACAGCAGTAAGTAATACAATGCAACAAATGCATTTAGCATACAGTCAACAGGCACATTAAAGGGAAAGGTGCAGGATTAGAGGCGGCAGATAACAGCGAGTAGCAGAGATGTTCGTACCATTAAAGGGAAAGGTGCAGGATTAGAGGCGGCAGATAACAGCGAGTAGCAGAGATGTTCGTACCATTAAAGGGAAAGGTGCAGGATTAGAGGCGGCAGATATAACAAGAGGTTGCTATATAATACAGGACAGCGCTATATATAACAAGAGGACACTAATACAGAACAGGGTGATATATAACAAGAGGACACTATAATACAGGATGACGCTATATACAATAAGGGACGCTATATAATATGGGACGGCTCCATATATAACAAAAGGATGGCATGTAATACGGGACAGCTCTATCTATAACAAGAGGTCGCTATATAATACAGGACAGTGCTATATATAACAAATATAACAAGAGGACCCTATATAATACAGGACGGTGCTATATATAACAAAAGGACACTTTATAATACAGGACAGCACCATATATAGCAGGAGGTGTCTATATAAAACATGATGGCACTATATATAACAAGCAGAAGCTATACAATAAGGGATGCCGTTATATAACAAAAGGAAATGCTATGTAATAAGGGACAGTGCTATAGACAGTCAAGGACAAAAGTGTTGGCACCCTCAAAATTGTTCCTGAAAATTAAGTACTTTTCTTCCAGAAAAGTTATTGCAGTTATACATATTTTGCTATACACATGTTTATTTTCTTTGCCTGCATTGGAAAAAATAAAAATTGGACATAATTTCACACAAAAAACCCAAAATGGGCTGATCAAAACTGTTGGTACCAAAAACTGTGGCACGTCATAGGTCACCTCCGCTTTGTTGAACCCACATCTTTTGCGGCACATGACAGTTGATTTGATCAGCTGACATGTGCACATAACATCCGCAGGTGGAATTACGATTCACCCACAACTGTTAAAATGTTAGATGCCTCTGTCAATCTCTGACAGCGACATTTAACATATGACCTGGAAGCGTGTGAAAAACCCCTTTCGTTCCTGTCACATGATCGCAGAGCACCGATGGGTTGGTATGACAACCAGGGGTCTGCAGGAGACTCCCGTGATTGTTATTATTGATCTGCTATGAGCGTCGCCCCGTGGCCAGTGTTCAGAGCAGCTGAGCATTTCTGCAACACAGAGCTGGACTGAAGCACTACGTGTAGCCAAGCGATCAGAAGACCGCAGCTTAAGGCTATGTGCACACGTTGCAGAAAGTCCTGAGGATTTTTCTGGACTGATTTTGGTAAATCTGCAGGTAAACCGCACTGCGTTTTTTGTGCGGATTCCACCTGCGGTTTTACACCTGCGGATTCCTATTACGGAGCAGGTATAAACCGCTGCAGAATCCGCACAAAGAATTGACATGCTGCGGAATTAACAATGCTACGTTTCCACGCGTTTTTTTCCGCAGCATGTGCACTGCGGATTTTGTTTTCCATAGCTTTACATGGTACTGTAAACTCAGGGAAAACCGCTGCGGATCCGCAGCAAAATCCGCAACGTGGTCACATACCCTTAAGTCTCCTAAAGAGACTATTTTAGCAGGTAAAAAATGTAAAAAAAAATATTAAAAAATGTAAAAAAAGATCCAAGGTCAAATTTATTTTTATTATCCCCCTTTTGCACCATTCAAAATAAAACTAACTAAAAAAATTGAAAATACACACATTTGTTATCAGTGCATTCAGAATCACCCAATCTATCAAAATATAAAAAGAATCTATCCGATTGGTAAACGGCATAATGAGAAAAAAATCAAAACACCAGAATTATGTTTATATGATTGCCACAACATTGCAATAAAATGCAATAACAGGTGATCAAAACATTGCATTTGCCCCAAAATGGTATCATTAAAAACTTCAGCTCGGCACGCAAAAAATATGCCCTATCCCAACGTGAAATCACTAAAAAATAGAGACGCTATGGGTCTTGAAAAAATGCACCTTTTTTTTTACAAACTTAGGATATTTTTTCACCACTTAAATAAAAAAGAACCTAGACATGTTTGGTGTCTGTGAACTTGTAATGACTTGGAGAATCATAATGGCAGGTCAGTTTTAGCATTTAGTGAACCTAGTAAAAAAGCCAAACAAAAAACAAGTGTGGGATTGCACTTTTTTTGCAATTTCACCTCACTTGGAATTTTTTTTGCCGTTTTCTAGTACACGATATGTGTACGTGCGCCATGCAGTCTTTAGTGGCACACGCACAGTATGCTTTGCCCTACTGCGAGCAAAGCCGAAAAGCATTACTACGCATGCGCCCACGCACTATGTCCTGGAGCACAGCAAAATACTTCTGGGACATAGTGCACCACCAAAGACTGCATGGCGCACGCGCCAACTATGGCGCACGCATACTCTTATTCCCGAAAATAATGCGGAAAACAGGGACGGACGGGGTGGAGAAATAAAGAGGATACGCCGCCCATCTGACCGGTAAGAAATCAATTTAATATCCCACCAATTTGAGCTGACAGAGTCCCTTTAAGTTTTATACCCATGAACCAGAGTTACAGTATGTCACACAAAATTGTTAATAAATAACATTTCCCACATGTCTACTTTATCTCTGCATCATTTTTTTAAACATTTTTTTTTTGTTAGGAAATTAGAAGGGTTAAAATTTGACCAGCAAGTTCTAATTGTTTCAATAAAATTTACGTTTTTGTTATGCAATTTCTCCTGAGTACACCGAATCCCCATATGTGGTGAAAAAGTACTGTTTGGGCACATGTCAGGGCTTGGAAGAGAAGTAATTGTCTGGAATACTTAACAGACCCCATGTCGCATTTGTGGAGCCCCTGATGTGCCTAACCAGTGGAAAAAAACACGAGTGACCATATTTTGGAGACTTCACACCTCAAGGAATTTATCTAGATGTGTGTTGAGCACCTTGAAGCCCCAGGTGCTTCACAGAATTTTATAACTTTGAGCCAAGAAAATAAAAAACATATTTTTCCTACAAAAATGTTTTAGCCTCAAATTTTGCAATTTCACAAGGGTATCAGGAAAAAGTGCACTGTAAAATTTGTTGTTTAATTTCTCCTGAGTATGCAGATACCCCATACGTAGTTGGAAAACTACTGTTTGGGAGCATTGCAGAGCTCAGAAAGGAAGGAGCACCATTTGACTTTTTGAACGCAAAACTAGCTGGAATCACTAGCAGACGCCTTGCTGAGAGAGATCCCCTGATATGCCTAAACAGTGGAAACCCCAAAAAAGTGACCACATTTTGGAAACTAAACTCCCCAAGGAATTTAGATACACGGTGAGCTCCTTGAACTCAGAGGTACATCTCAGAATCTATAATATTGAGACGAGAAAATAACAAATCATATTTTTCCCACAAAAATCTTGTTTTAGTCCCAAATTTTGCATTTTCACAAGGGTAACAGGAAAAAAATGCCCTGTACAATTTGTTGTGCAATTTCTCCTGAGTTCACCGATACCCTATAAGTGATCTAAAACTACTTTTGAGCAACAGTGCAAAACTCAGAAAGGAAGAAGCGTCATATTGGAGCTCAGATTTTACTGTTATGGTTTGCGGTTGCAATGTCATATTGGCAGAGACTCTGAGGTGCCAGAATAACAGAAACCCCCTTAGGTGACATCATTTTACAGACTACACCTCTCGATGAATTCATCTGGGGGTGCAGTGAGCATGATGACACATTTGGCTCACAGAATTTTGTAGCATTGGGTAGTGAAGAAATAATAATTGCATGTTTACCACTAAAATGTTGTTTTAGCCCCATTTTTTCAAAGCTAATAGGAAAAAATAGACCTCACAGTATGTTGTTCAATCTCTCCTGAGTGTGCCAATACCCTACATATAGTCGGGAAATACTTTTGAGGCACAGTGCAAAGCTCAGAAAGGAAGGAGCACCGTATTGTAGTGCAGATTTTATTGTTATGGTTTGTGGGTGCCATGATATACTGGGAGAGACCCTGAGGTGCTGGAATAGCAGCAGAACACCCCATCTAAGGGTGTAATGATCATACTGATACCTCAGGTGTGTCACAGAATTGTATACCATTGGACAGTGAAGAAAAAATAATTGTTTACCACAAAAAAATAGTTTTTAGCCCCAGATTTTCACACAGAGAAATGGGTAAAAAATTGCATCAACATTTGTCCCACAATTTCTTATGAATGTAGAAATTCGCCATATGTCGCTGTACGTACTGATTAGCTATGCGGCGAGACTCGGAGGGACGGAGCACTATTTGCCTCCTGTAGCGCAGATTTTCCTAGAACAGTTTGCGGACTCCATATACAGAGCCCCTAAATTCTAGAAGAGCAGAATCCCCCCCATGTGACCCCATTTTGGAAATTTGGGTAATTTATCTACAGGTGTAGTGATAATTCGACTTCCATGGGTGTTTTCCAGAAACAAGCAGCAATGGATGTTGCTGAATGAAAATTACAAATCTACTATGGTAGTACCGTTACATTGTAGCACTTAGTACGTTGTAGTGCCCAGTACATTATGCCCAGCTCATGCTTTTGGAGGCATTAACCTGTAAGTTATTAGGCGGGCTTTCATTTCTACAGACATGCCAAACATGTGGATGCTAAATGTGGTTTAGAAACACTGTGGGGCTCAGAAGGGAAAGGGGCGTTTCGAGTGCAGAATTTGCTGAATTTTTTTTCGCGGAGCCATTTCGCTTTTCCAGAGCCTTTGCACTACTAGTAATGTGGAAGCTCTCTATATTTCCATTAACAGATGGCGCAACTGAGTGAGGGACTTGCATTTTTTGTGTTGAAGCTTTTATTTGGAGTGTTTTACATAATGTTTGGGATCATGTTTATCTTGCTCTTTGCTGAGCACTTACATCAGGGTTTCCATCTAAATCTTCGAGTGACATGAT
The DNA here is from genome assembly GCF_032444005.1 of Ranitomeya imitator. NCBI lineage: Eukaryota > Metazoa > Chordata > Amphibia > Anura > Dendrobatidae > Ranitomeya > Ranitomeya imitator. The sequence continues at coordinate 668,406,473 of NC_091282.1, forward strand.
TCAAATGAAACCCCTGAGGGATCCATTCACTATAATAAGGCAGCAGAGTTACTCTGGACTTCGTCTGGCCTCTGTTAAGTGGTTTCCCTCTTTTCAGGAGTGCATAAAACTGTGGCGGACCGTGCTATTATTATTATTATTTATTGTTATAGCGCCATTTATTCCATGGCGCTTTACATGTAAGGAGGGGTATACATAATAAAAGTACAATAATCTTAAACAATACAATCTACAAGGGATGGGTGAGAATACAGTAGGCGAGGGTAGAGCTGGTCATGCAGCGGTTTGGTCGATGGGTGGTTACTGCAGGTTATAGGCTTGCCGGAAGAGGTAGGTCTTCAGGTTCTTTTTGAAGGTTTCAATGGTAGGTGAGAGTCTGATATGTTGGGGTAGAGGGTTCCAGAGTAGGGGTGATACACAAGAGAAATCTTGTATACGATTGTGGGAAGAAGAGATAAGAGGGGAGTAGAGAAGGAGGTCTTGTGAGGATTGGAGGTTGCGTGTAGGTAAGTACCGGGAGATGAGGTCACAGATGTATGGAGGAGACAGGTTGTGGATGGCTTTGTATGTCATGGTTAGGGTTTTGTACTGGAGTCTCTGGGCAATAGGGAGCCAGTGAAGGGATTGACAGAGGGGAGAAGCTGGGGAATAGCGGGGGGACAGGTGTATTAGTTGGGCAGCAGAGTTTAGAATAGATTGGAGGGGTGCAAGAGTGTTAGAGGGGAGGCCACAGAGCAGGAGGTTGCAGTAGTCAAGGCGAGAGATGATGAGGGCATGGACTAGGGTTTTTGCAGATTCTTGGTTGAGGAATGAACGGATTCATTAAATATTTTTGAGTTGAAGTCAGCAGGAAGTGTTTTATTCCACTTTTTGTTTAGCAATATGATGAAAAAGCATCATTTTTTGCCTCGATGATGCTGATCGGACAGGAGAGGGAGCCCCAGCCCTCTCCCAGCCTTCTAAATGTTGCAATGGATATTTATCACAGCATTTAAGAGGGTTAAACAGCCGATGCCGATGCGGGTGAAGCGATGGCCAGGGGACCACCACGGTACAGGAAGACAGCTGTACAGAAGATGAGGTGCAAACAACAAAAGGTAGATTTATTGGAAGGCAAGGAATGAAGTGGATGAGAAATATGCAAACACGGGTATGAAATGGCAAAAGATAATTTACAAGAGTTATATTCTTTAGCTTGTCCGTAAAATAGCACGGTGCTCCAACTGTTACAGAATCAACATATGTCACACAAGTAAATGCAAACAATAAACAAATAATGATACTACTCTACATATAACCTTCCTGGCCTTTACTAAGCAGGCCTCACGGCTGCCGTGTTCTGGCTATTGAAGCCTACACTAGGCCCTGACATGTGCACAAAACAGGAACAAACTCACAGTGATGTTGGGAACTCAGATCCAGTCCCGGGGAGCCCCCAACAGTCCAGTACGGTGGTGCGCACGGCTTTCTGCCAGCTCTGTGAAAAGTGGTCTTCTCCTTGCTTCGGGGTCCTGGAGGTGCTCCTGGAAACTGTAAATCCCTTTCTCGGTATCTTCGTGGCTTCTCAAACTCACACCAGACAGCCACTCTCGCTGCACCTGGAAAAGTCTGGAAAATCATGATTTTATTAGAGAAAAATAATAAAAAATGAATAATGCAGGGGATAACAAACAAGGTAGATAAAATACAGGGAGTGCCACATCATATATAATAAAAAATAGCAAATGTATTCAGAACTATGTAGCAAATTACATTACAAAATTTATTATTGTGTGGACAATACATCCAATATAGTTTCTCATATTAGATAACCACATTAAATAATCCCAGACCTCTCATAGGGTAATGGCATACAGGGTGAGTAAATTAACTTAATGACACTCTACAGATACCCTGTGATACTTATTTTTCTCTAATAAAATCATGATTTTTATATATATTGAGTTGTGCATCATATTTATAGGTTATATAGTATTTGGTGGATGCACTCCATTTATTATATGTTGTTTTTGGTTTGTGTACTACCTGGAAAAGTCTGTCAAATCTCAAAAGTCCACTCTGTTACAGGCTGTGGGTCCTCTCTTGCAGAAAACAGCACAAAGTTCTTTCTGCAGCAGCTTCAGCTCACACACGCTGTTCAGGCTCCACTACACCCCCACCCTCTGCACAATCCAGCTCATTCACACAGCCTCTTGCAGGGGAGAAGCAGAACATTCCATCACACCAGACAAGGGGGTGCAGTCTCTTAAAGTGACAGCGTGTTCCTTACTGTCAATAACAGCACCACCCTCATACATGCCTCCCTTCTTAATGATGGTCGTCCTCGGCCATCAGAGCATCAAGGTAAAAGTGTAATGAAGGAACGTGCAATGCGGAAACAGCACCTATAGAGGAGGCAACAAAGTTGGAAAAACAGACAGAGCACACTGTTCTACATATCGGACTGGTGGAACCCCTGCATTAGACCTCTAGGATCTCCGGAGCTCTTGGCTGTTAGGCAAGGATTGACTATCTTCCAGAGGAACACTTGCTGCAGGAGTCATCGTGGGCTCTTGTCTGGTCTCGTCCTCACGTGGCGGTACTGGTGCATCCATGGGACAGCGTGTTCCTTACTGTCCATAACATCACCACCCTCTTACATGGGCACCGCTGTGAAAACTGGGTTTTAGCTGTCCTGTAAGCTGAGCTTCAGGCAGCGATAATGCGGGCACAGCTCCTGGGCCCCCATGACCGACTGGGCATACTCCGTACTTCCTAGTTCGGAATCCCCTTCCAAATCAGGATGTATGGGTATGTCCAACATTGTGGTGAGGGGTTTAAGAGGATGGTGTTGTACTTGAACACAGTAGTTGTTGGCATATGGTAACACCACATTACCGCACCCAGCCGGCAGGAGAGAGTCGCTTGAGAAAGCTACTGAATTGCAAATCCTTATTGTTGTTCTTGTGTCATCAATGTCTGTTAGGAACAAGGCATTGGCAAGGGGATGAACTATAAAAACAAATTGATAAATAAACAGAACAGAAAAAAACGCTTGCAAATGGCGACAGCTGTACAGGCGTGCCCGATTCGAGGCTTCATGGGGCAAGCACCAATCTGAAAAACTCTACGTTTCCCTGTCAGGGGGATTTTTCCCTAATTTCTAGAATTGATATACAGGAATATATTGCCTTAATTATATTTGCAATAAATGGGGGAGAAACTATTGTATCCATGAATATTGCTACACTTTAAAGTGAACCTGTCAGCAGGTTTAGCCGATACGAGTTATGGCCAGCCCTTTCAGGGCTTAAATACAGCATTCTATAATGCTGTATATAAGCCCCCTGTCCGACCTGTAAGAGAAGAAAAATAACCTTTATTATACTCACCTGGGGGGCGGTCCGGTTGGATGGGTGTCGCTCTTCTTGGTCTGGCGCCTCCCGTCTTCTTGTGATGCCACCCTGCTGCTTGCTTCATGTGAATGACTCGTCCCTGTAGTTTTTTTATATTAAAAAAGATTAGATTATGCCATTAGAGCTTGGTATGAAAATAAAATTTAATTTTGGACCACCCCTTTAATAGCCTGTTTAAACAGACAGATCACAGTAAACGACTGCTGATCAGTAATGATTTACTGATTGGTGGCGGTTTAGTGCCACTGGTCAGTCCATGTAAGCATACCCTATCCATTCCCCCCATACAGTCCCCTTAGTGCTCCGTTAGCTATAATTAGCCACTTCCCCATCCAACAAGTATATAAATTAATTAGCGTCTGTACTCTTTCCCCAAATTCATTACCAGTCACTTTCCTGTGTCCTCATCTCCCCACCTCTCCCCCCAATTCAGTATAATTACATGCATCTCTCCCCCCAATTCAATATATAATGTCCTCTCAACCACGCCCTCAATTCATTATACTTTTCTCTTTCCCATTCCCCACCCTCAATTCATTATTATTTGCTTTCTCCCACCCCCATTTAGCTCATTTTATTGAAAAAAAGTTCTTAAAACCTCTCCCAGTGATTTCTTGTAGCTCCTGTAGCTGGCATACACAAGATGTCATAATTCCGGCAGAAGCACAGTACAAAAAAGTCAATGGTTGCTTCTCTGGAACTGCGTTGCCAGTTTGTATTGCCAGCAGTGGAACTCCAGAAAAGCGCCAGATATATGAGCCGTCGATGCTGATACCCAAAACTAGGGTTGAGCGAAACGGATCGGACAAATTCAAAAATCGACGACTTTCGGCAAAGTCGGGTTTCATGAAACCTGACCCGATCCTAGTGTGGGATCGGCCATGAGGTCGGCAATCTGCATGCAAAAGTCGTGTTTCATATGACGCTTTTAGCGCCATTTTTCAGCCAATGAAGGAGGACGCAGAGTGTGGGCAGTGTGATGACATACTTCTCGGTCCCCACCATCTTAGAGAAGGGCATGACAGTGATTGGCTTGCTCTCTGCGGCATCACAGGGGCTATAAAGGGGCGTGCACGCCGGCCGCCATCTTACTGTTGCTGATCTTAGCATAGGGAGAGGTTGCCGCAGCTTCAGCAGAAATGATATAGTTAGGGAGGGAAGATTAACCCCGAAACTGCTTGGGCTGTAGCGATTTCCACTGTCCAACACCACCTTTTTTTGCAGGGACAGTGGAGGATATATTTTTGTGCATCATCTCTGTAGCTTATTAGGCTGCCTTATAAGGCTCCCTGATAGCTGCATTGCTGTTTGTACGCTGCTGTGCAAACCAACTGCTTTTTTAAAAGCAATAATCCTGTTGCTCCTTTCTGCACAGTTCTCTTGTTTATTTGTCCACACTTTTGTGTGCAGCAGTCCTTTTTATTGCTGCCATACTTGTCCTGAGATCATTGTAGGGAGATTGAAATTGTACTACAGTCCTTGTTTTTTTTCATATATCTTCCAGCCAATTTCTGCCACTTAGATTGCGTTGCTATATACACTGGGACTGAGTTTTGGTTCAGTCTCCCCTAAAAAAAGTGAGATTCAAATTCTCACAAAGTGGATATACTGCAGTCCTGTTAGTTTGTCGTATATATCAGCCAGCCACTTTCTGCCACTTAGATTGCGTTGTGTTATGCACAGGGCCTGAGTTTTGGTTCAGTTCAGTTAATAAAGGTCATTCCCATTTGATTACTGGGCATCTAAACTAGACACCTGGCCAGAATTGGCAGAATATGCATTACAGGAGCTCGCTTGCCCAGCAGCTAGTGTGCTATCAGAAAGAGTCTTCAGTGCTGCTGGTTCAATACTGAACGAAAAAAGGACACGTCTGGCTACCCAGAATGTTTATGATCTAACCTTCATTAAAATGAACCAATCATGGATTTCAAATTATTTTGCCCCACCTTCCCCTGCTGACACGTAGCTTGCCTGAAAAATGTCTTGCTTTTGGCCTCCTCTTACTGACTGCTCCAATTCCTCCACTTGCAGCTGCTGAATGTCCACCATAGGCCATTTTTATACCTCCCTAAATGGGCTGACTCCCCCCACAGAGCCGTGGTCACCACCTGGCGCAAGCACCCGTGCGAGTGCCGTTTGCCTGGACAGGCGGGTGTGCCCACTCTTGGGCGACGGCACTGGCACAGGGTCCCTCATAGTACAATGAAGTGTCTCTGACGGTGGTGGTGCACAACCAACATCAGACACACCATCGTAATATGAGGGGCCCTGTGACAATACCGCCACCCACGAGAGAGTGTTCCCCCCCAGCTCGAACAGTGCTCTACCACTTGCAATACTTACCTCTACCTGCTCCACCACTGTGTAGTCTGTGCTGTTGAATCCTTCAATGGCACTGCCAATACAAATTTGTTGATATGATAGATGATAGTTAAAATATACAGGGGCCCTGGCCTCCATTTAGACCAGTTAATACTTTGCGCCTACTATCACTGTCTGCTACTCAGCAGAGCAGCCCACCCCTGTACCTAGCTATGCCACCTGTTTATTTATGAACAATTTTTTGGCAGACATTTAGCCTACTTTATTATTTGGGCCTATTAACTGTGTCTGCCACTCATTACAGTTTTCCTCCACTGAACAAAGTATTGCCGCTGTTTAGTCCTGTTACCAATTTTGAACTGCATTTAGCCTACTTTATTATTTGGGCCTATATCTGTGTTTCCTCCTCATCCTGCCCATTGCCCAGCCACTGCTAGATGAGTCTGCTGGTGCATTGACCCAGACCACTGCATTCCCCTTACACTCTACACAGCCAGAATCTGACCCTGCTGAAAGTCAGGTTCCCCTTCCCGCATACTATACCACCTTACACGGGGACAAAGAGGAAGGTGCAGATGAAAGTGCAGGTTCCTTCATCAGGTGGGGGGGGGAATACTCGTTGGCGACGTCAGTGGCACAGGGCCCCTCATAGTACGCAAAAGTGTCTCTGCCAGTGGGAGGCGCCACCCGCCGTCAAACACACCGCCGTACTATGAGGGGCCCAGTGCCAGTGCCAACAAGTGTGCCCCCCCTGCTTGCTCAGGATCACAGCACTTGCAAAGTTGAAATACTTACCTCTCCCTGCTCCACCGCCGAGACGTATTCCACGTTTCCTGGGCCCACGAAAATCTTGAGCCAGAACTACCCCCCCACAACTTTAGCCATATGACCCCCAGTTTTCAATGCCTAACTATTATTATAAAGTAAATTAAGATTGACAAGCTTAAGTAATAAGAATTGATGTTTTTGGCATTAAAATGGGCACTGTAGGTGTTTTCCTGTTCTCCACTCACTGCCGACTTTGATTCCCCATTGACTTGCATTTGGTTTCATGTTTCAGTCGGCCCCTGACTTTTCACAATAATCGTCCGATTTCACCCAACCTGACCTTTGACAAAGTCGGGTTTCGCGAAACCCGACTCGATCCGAAAAAAGTAAAAGTCGCTCAACTCTTCCCAAAACATCAAAACATTATAATCATGGCAATCTGGCCATGGTCATCCTCCCAGACCCTTGGGCTCAAGGGTAGCCCAGATTGCCCTCATTATAATACATCTATGTTTCCTGTGAGTCGCCCTCCTGGGCCGTGGGGTACTCGGTACCGGGTCCCGTTTTAAAGGGGATGTCACGGTGGCTGCAACCCGGTCCGTGACCCTTGGCACCCAATTAAAGGGAAAGGTCTTTAAGGGGGATTTGTAATATCTATGTTCGTGATGCCACCTGTGGTTTTCGGTCAGTGAGGACCGACGCTGCTTAAAGGGGTCCTCTGGGGTGATGATACGCAGCATGATGGTGACGCTTCCCACAGGTGAAGCGGGGTCCCCAGGTCTTCCCAAGTGTAGGGCACCGATGGTGTGGTGGATGGTATAGCAAAGAACGAGGACACAGGTTTGCAGTCTTTATCTGGTTTACTGATGGTAGTAGTAGTCCTCAGTCCAGGGTACCAAGTACAGGGTAGCTGTGGTCTGGCCGGCTTGGAGGCAATAGGAGATCCGTCTCCCAGGTTAGGTCCGTAAGCCTTTCCTACTTGCGCTATTTAGTTGATTAGGTCCCTGCAGCTTGAAGCTTATTGCAAGTCCCCTCTCTCCTGTCCTAAGACAGATGTCTGTACGATACGTAGTTCAAGCCTGTTTATAGGGTCTCTATCATGACCCGGGCTCTAAGGTTACTGCTTCACCTCAGACTTGATGCAGGCAATTGACATACAGTCCTATGCCCTCCGGTTCTGCCGTGCGTCCTGGAGAACAACACGACCTCAGGCTCCCGGTACCCGGCTTCGGTGCTCTGGCTCCTAGGGTGTCCTTCCGCTGTTCCCCTACTGAGCCTCTTCCTCCTCTGTGCTTCTTCCCTCTAAGCTCCTCCACTATTCAACTCTCCTTCAGATTCTCCCTCTTTCCAGGGGTAGCAGCTCCCTTGTGGCTGCTTGGCCCCTACAGCAAAAATGTAGATTGAGTTTAGACAGCGTTCGCTTTCACCAAGTGAGTGCTGTCAATCAGGATAAGGGACAGGTCTTATTATGTAAATTGTAATTAAAATCCTTGTTGATCATGTACTAAATATCATTTCACTTTTTTATAGAGTCCGAAATTGCGTGAAGTTTTCAATCTGGACTTTCCTGAAAATAATTTCTTGGCCAAAACTCTATGTATCATCACTGGGTCGGACATGGTGGATCTTACCTTTCATAACTTTGTATCCTACAAGGAAAATGTCGGCAAGGTATTGTGCTAACAGTCTTACAGGGAGCTGATTTCTTGCATTTACATTGATACTATAATGTCTTCTGTAAACTATAGTTCGGATATGAGATTACTGTGCAGCTTTTATCGCAGTATTACATGAGACCTAATACGTATGCATTACTCATTTCTCCTCATTTTTGACTGACTAGCCCAATCACTAGATTAATGAGACTCTAGTGTCACTTTTAACCAAAATGTTCCTTTATATTTGGGGATGAATCATGTTACATTGATATATTATAATCTGTGCTAAGAACAGTTTATTTCCTTAATATAAGTTACACTGCAATTTTCATCTGTGTTTCTTAAAGAATCACTCCCATAAAAGTTTTTATCCTCTTAATATATTGCAGTCATCATATTATTTGACACTGTCCTTTGCAGACATTTGCAGTCATCTGCAGTTTGTATTGCAGCTAGGGGAAAAGGTAACTGTATGTAAATCATGTGTTATAGAGAGTATGAAAGAGCTTGCCAGTGATTTATTCTAAGTGTGATTTGGCTTAAGTATGTGACTTGTGATTCAGTGACTTTGGATTCAGGCAGTTTAGAAGGGAGTAATTTGTATTAATTTACTATTTTAATTACTTGTTTAATTGCTTATTTCTATCTTGTGAAATCCCCATTAGTAATTTGTACTCCAAAATAATCTAAAAATATTCTTCTACTGAATAAACAGTAAGAAACTGAAAGAGGATAGCGTAGGCCCCTCAAAAATAGTCTGGGGGGAAATGGTGGAACAGAATGAAGGAAAGGACAGTCTTCTAAATACCTTTATCTCTACACTGTTTATACAAGAAAATCTCATGGCAGAGGACATGATCAAGGACACTAGACATTCTCCACTAAATGTCACCTAACCCAGCAGGAAGTAGAGCATAGCCTCAAAATCACTAAAGTAGACCAATCCCCAGGCCTGGATGACGTACACCTCCGAGCACTGCAGGAATTAAGTACAGTGATAGACAGATCGCTATTTCTAATACTCACAGATTCCATAACAACAGGGTCTGTACCACAGGACTGGCACATAGCAAATGTGGTGCCAATATTCAAAACGGGGACAAAAGCTGAGCCTGGAAATTATAGACCAGTAAGTTTAACCTCAGCTATTGGTAAAGTCCTTGAGGATTTCCTAAGAGACAATATCCTGGGGTATCTCAAAAAGAATAACCTCGTGACCCAGTATCGACAAGGATTTATGAGGGATCGGTCCTGTTAAACTAATCTGATCAGCTTCTATAAGGAGGTCAGTTCCAGACTGGATCAGGGAAATGTGGTGGATGTTGTCTATATGAACTTTTCAAAGGCGTTTAATTCAGTGGCACACAAAAGGTTGGTACATAAAATGAGTAAAATGGGAGTAGGGGAAAATATGTGCAACTGGGTTAACAACTGGCTCCGTAATATAAAACAAATGGTTGTTATTAATGAAACACATTTGGATTGGGTAACAGTTAACAGTGGTTAGTATTATGCCAGTGGTCAGGGTCACTTAACAGGGTTCAGTATTGGGGCCTCTTTTTTAACATTTTAATTAATGACCTTGTAAGGGGCAAATAGAGTAGAATTTCAATATTTGCAGATGATACTGAACTCTGCAAGGTAATCAACACAGAGGAGGATAAGTTAATATTACAGAAGGATTTAAGAAAGGCTGGCGTCACACCTACCATATGAAAAATCGGTCCGACTCTACCTGCCAGAGTCACAGGAGTGTAATGCGCGTGTCATGAAAGTACAATCCGATTTCTCACATCTAGCATCCGATTTACATCCGATTGCAATGTGATTTTAACATGAGATTTTACATACAGCAATTCTCTATCATTTACACATCGTTTTCAAAGGAAATATTCATCAAAGCACACACATATATACACAGCTCTGTCAAAAATTAAGAGACCACTGCAAAATGTTCAGTTTGTCTGATTTTTCTCTTTATAGGTATGTTTTTGAGTAAACTGTAAATTGTTCTTTTATTCTGTAAACTACTGACAACATGTCATACGTTCTTCGCAGACATGTTGTCAGTGGTTTACAGAATAAAAGAACAATTTACATTTTACTCAAAAATATACCTATAAAGAGAAAAATTAGACAAACTGAAAATTTTGCAGTACATATACAGTATATATATATATATACTGTATATAAATATACTGTATATATACTGTATATATATATATATATATATATATATATATATATATATATACTGTATGTATATATATACTGTATATATATATATATATATATATATATATATAATTAGATAGATACATAAATTAAAAGCTGGCAAATCATCTGCCACGTACGGTATAATCACAGAGTGACAAGTTAGAATAGAATAGATACAATAGATATAAACACATAGAATGGATGCATATATACATTTCAGTGACACATACATATGCTCGTATATGTATTTATATTGCATAGAGAGATAGATAGAAGAAAAGCCGGCAATTCATCTGCCGTGTTCTGCCGTGTTCTGTAAAATCACTGCATGACCCGACAGGATAGAAGAGATGGATTACATACAGTAAATACAAATAGAATAGGTAGATACAGTGGGGCAAAAAAGTATTTAGTCAGTCAGCAATAGTGCAAGTTCCACCACTTAAAAAGATGAGAGGCGTCTGTAATTTACATCATAGGTAGACCTCAACTATGGGAGACAAACTGAGAAAAAAAAATCCAGAAAATCACATTGTCTGTCTTTTTAACATTTTATTTGCATATTATGGTGGAAAATAAGTATTTGGTCAGAAACAAAATTTCATCTCAATACTTTGTAATATATCCTTTGTTGGCAATGACAGAGGTCAAACGTTTTCTGTAAGTCTTCACAAGGTTGCCACACACTGTTGTTGGTATGTTGGCCCATTCCTCCATGCAGATCTCCTCTAGAGCAGTGATGTTTTTGGCTTTTCGCTTGGCAATACGGACTTTCAACTCCCTCCAAAGGTTTTCTATAGGGTTGAGATCTGGAGACTGGCTAGGCCACTCCAGGACCTTGAAATGCTTCTTACGAAGCCACTCCTTCGTTGCCCTGGCGGTGTGCTTGGATCATTGTCATGTTGAAAGACCCAGCCACGTTTCATCTTCAATGCCCTTGCTGATGGAAGGAGGTTTGCACTCAAAATCTCACGATACATGGCCCCATTCATTCTTTCATGTACCCGGATCAGTCGTCCTGGCCCCTATGCAGAGAAACAGCCCCAAAGCATGATGTTTCCACCACCATGCTTTACAGTAGGTATGGTGTTTGATGGATGCAACTCAGTATTCTTTTTCCTCCAAACACGACAAGTTGTGTTTCTACCAAACAGTTCCAGTTTGGTTTCAACAGACCATAGGACATTCTCCCAAAACTCCTCTGGATCATCCAAATGCTCTCTAGCAAACTTCAGACGGGCCCGGACATGTACTGGCTTAAGCAGTGGGACACGTCTGGCACTGCAGGATCTGAGTCCATGGTGGCGTAGTGTGTTACTTATGGTAGGCCTTGTTACATTGGTCCCAGCTCTCTGCAGTTCATTCACTAGGTCCCCCCGCGTGGTTCTGGGATTTTTGCTCACCATTCTTGTGATCATTCTGACCCCACGGGGTGGGATTTTGCGTGGAGCCCCAGATCGAGGGAGATTATCAGTGGTCTTGTATGTCTTCCATTTTCTAATTATTGCTCCCACTGTTGATTTCTTCACTCCAAGCTGGTTGGCTATTGCAGATTCAGTCTTCCCAGCCTGGTGCAGGGCTACAATTTTGTTTCTGGTGTCCTTTGACAGCTCTTTGGTCTTCACCATAGTGGAGTTTGGAGTCAGACTGTTTGAGGGTGTGCACAGGTGTCTTTTCATACTGATAACAAGTTTAAACAAGTGCCATTACTACAGGTAATGAGTGGAGGAAAGAGGAGACTCTTAAAGAAGAAATTACAGGTCTGTGAGAGCCAGAAATCTTTATTGTTTGTTTCTGACCAAATACTTATTTTCCACCATAATATGCAAAAAAAATGTTAAAAAAAACAGACAATGTGATTTTCTGGATTTTTTTTCCTCAGTTTGTCTCCCATAGTTGAGGTCTACCTATGATGTAAATTACAGACGCCTCTCATCTTTTTAAGTGGTGGAACTTGCACTATTGCTGACTGACTAAATACTTTTTTGCCCCACTGTATATAGATGTCAGTGACAAATACAATTAGTACAGTTTGTGCAAATTACTGTACATGTACTTAATTAACCCCTTTACCCCATAGGGTGGTTTACACGTTAAATGGAATCTGTCACCTCAAATTGGCAGTATATGTAAATGCCTTTTATCCGGTCCGATAGATCCGGTCCGTCTTCATTTCTCCACCCCATCCGTCCCTGTTGTCCGCAATGTGTTTGAGAATTAGAGTACTTGTCCTCCATAGTTCGCGCGTGCACAATGCAATCTTCGCTCGCGCACGCGCAGTATGCTTTGCCCAACTGCAGGCAAAGCCAAAAAGCATTACTGCGCATAAGTCTGCGCACTATGTCCCGGAAGTATTTTGCTGTGTTCTGGGACACAGTGCGCGGGCGTATGCGCAGTAATGCTTTTTGGCTTTGCCCGCAGTTGGGCAAAGCATACTGCGCGTGCGCAAGCAAAGATTGCATTGCACATGTGCAAACTATGGAGGACAAGTACTCTAATTCTCGAACATATTGCGGACAACAGGGACGGATGGGGTGGAGAAATGAAGACAAAACGCCGCCCATCGGACCGGAAAAAAGGCATTTACATATCCCTCCAATTTGAGGTGACAGATTTCCTTTAATGACCGGGCCAATTTTTACAATTCTGACCACTGTCCCTTTATGAGGTTATAACTCTGGAACGCTTCAATGGATCCTGATGATTCTGACATTGTTTTCTCGAGACATATTGTACTTCATGATAGTAGTAAAATTTCTTTCATATTACCTGCGTTTATTTGTGAAAAAAACAAAAATTTGGAAAATTTCGCAATTTTCCAAATTTGAATTTTTATACCCTTAAATCACAGAGATATGTCACACAAAATACTTAATAAGTAACATTTCCCACATATCTACTTTACATCAGCACAATTTTGGAACCCAATTTTTTTTTCGTCAGGGAGTTATAAGGGTTAAAAATTGACCAGCAATTTCTCATTTTTACAACACCATTTTTTTTAGAGACCACATCACATTTGAAGTCACCTTGAGGGGTCTATATGATAGAAAATACCCAAGTCTGACACCATTCTAAAAACTGCACCCCTCAAGGTGCTCAAAACCACATTCAAGAAGTTTATTAACCCTTTAGGTGTTTCACAGGAATTTTTGGAATGTTTCAAAAATAAATGAACCTTTAACTTTTTTCACAATTTGTTTTATTTTACCAAGGGTAACAGAAGAAATTGGATGCCAAAAGTTGTTGAACAATTTGTCCTGAGTACGCTGATACCCCATATGTGTGGGTAAACCACTGTTTGGGCACATGGCAGAGCTTGAAAGGGAAGGAGCGCCGTTTGACTTTTCAATGCAAAATTGACTGGAATTGAGATAGGACGCCATGTCGCGTTTAGAGAGCCACTGATGTGCCTAAACATTGAACTCCCCACAAGTGACACCATTTTGGAAAGTAGACCCCCTAAGGAACTTATCTAGATGTGTGGTGAGCACTTTGACACACCAAGTGCTTCACAGAAGTGTATAATGTAGAGCCGTAAAAATTAAAAATCCTATTTTTTTCACAAAAATTATCTTTTCGCCCCCAATTTTTTATTTTCTCAAGGGTAACAGAAGAAATTGAACCCCAAACGTTGTTGTGCAATTTGTCCTGAGTACGCTAATACCCATATGTTGGGGTAAACCCCTGTTTGGGTACAGGGGAGAGATCGGAAGGGAAGGAGCACTGTTTGACTTTTTCAGCGCAGAATTGGCTGGAATTGAGATCCGATGCCATGTAGCGTTTGGAGAGCCCTGATGTGCCTAAACAGTGGAAACCCCCAATTATAACTGAAACCCTAACCCAAACACACCCCTAACCCTAATCCCAACCCTAACCATAACCCTAACCACACTCCTAACCCGAACACGCCCCTAACACTAATCCCAACCATACACCTAACCCAACACACCCCCAACCTCAACATAGCCCTAACCCTATTCCCAACCCTAACCACACCCCTAACTCGAACACACCCTTAACCCTAATCCCAACCATAACCCTAACCACACCCCTAACCCTGACACACCCCTAACACTAATCCCAACCCTAATTCCAACCGTATATGTAATTCAAACCCTAACTTTAGCCCCAACCCTAAGCCTAACTTTAGTCCCAACCCTAACTGTAGCCCCAACCCTAATTTTAGCCCCAACCCTAACCCTAACTTTAGCCCCAACCCTATATGTAGCCACAACCCTAACTTTAGCCCCAACCCTTACCCTAATCCTAATGGGAAAATGGAAATACATTTTATTTATTTTATTATTTTTCCCTAACTAAGGGGATGATGAAGGGGGGTTTGATTTGCTATTATAGCGGGGGGGGGGGGGGATAGCGGATTGTTATGATTGGCAGCTGTCATACGCTAAAAAACGCTTTTTATTGCAAAAAATAGTTTTTGCGTCTCCACATTTTGAGAGCTAATGTTTTTCCATATTTTGGTCCACAGAGTCATGTGAGGTCTTGTTTTTTGCGGGATGAGTTGATGTTTTTATTTGTACCATTTTCGGGCACGTGACATTTTTTGATCGCTTTTTATTCCGATTTTTGTGTGGCAGAATAACCAAAAACCAGCTATTCATGAATTTCTTTTGGGAGGGGCATTTATACCGTTCCGCGTTTGGTAAAATGGATAAAGCAGTTTTATTCTTCGGGTCAGTACGATTACAGCGATACCTAATTTATATCTTTTTTTATGTTTTGGCGATTTTATACGATAAAAACTATTTTATATAAAAAATAATTATTTTTGCATCGCTTTGTTCTGAGGACTATAACTTTTTTATTTTTTCGCTGATGAAGCTGTCGTTTTCAGCGATACCATGTTTTTTTATATCCGTATTTTTGATCGCGTGTTATTCCACTTTTTGTTCGGCGGTATGATAATAAAGCGCTTTTTTTGCCTCGGGTTTTTTTTTTTTAACGGTGTTCACTGAATAGGTTAACTAGTGGGACAGTTTTATAGGTCGGGTCGTTACAGAAGCGTTGATACTAAATATGTGTACTTTTATTGTTTTGGTTTTTTTATTTAGATAAAGAAATGTATTTATTGGAACAATATATTTTTTTTCCTTTATTTAGGATTTTTTTTTTTTACACATGTAAATATTTTTTTTTTTACTTTTTTACTTTCTCCCAGGGTGGGACATTATGCTATAGTGTCAGATCGCTGATCTAACACTTTGCAGAGCACTGTGTCAGATCAGCGATCTGACAGGCAGTGCTGAAGGCTTGCTCTCAGCAGGCGCTTGCAAGCCACCTCCCTGCAGGACCCGGAAGGAGCCCCGCGGCCATTTTGGATCCGGAGCCTGCAGGGAGGAGACACTCGGAACAACGCTATCACATCGCGTTTTTCCGAGGGTCTCAGGGAAGCACGCAGGGAGCCCCCTCCCTGCGCAATGCTTCCCTATGCCGCCGGAACGCTGCGATCATGTTTGATCGCAGTGTTCCGAGGGTTAATGTGCCAGAAGCAGCCCGTCGTACTATCCCGTACTATCCCATCGGTGGTCATAGGGGCCCAGACCACCTCGACGGGATAGTTCGTCGGATGTCAGAAAGGGGTTAATAAAAGATTATTGCTCAGAAAAAAATGGCGTGGGCTCCAGTACAATTTTCGTAACCAGCAGAGGGAAAGCCGATGACTGGGGGCAAATGTTTATAGCCAGGGAAGGGGGTAATACCCATGGAGCTTCCCAGGCTATTAATATCAGCTCACAACTGTATATTTAGCCTTTACTTGCTATTAAATTAGGGGACCCCAAAGAAATGACGTGGTGCCCCCTATAATTAATAACCAGCAAAGGCTATGCTGACAGCTATGGGCTGATATTAATAGCCTAGAAATGGGCCATGGATACTGCCCCCCTGGCTATGAACATCAGCTCTCAGCCGCTCTAGAAAAGGCGCATCTCTAAGATGTGCCATTTCTGGCACTTAGCCTTGCTTTTCCCACTTGCCCTGTAGCGGTGGCAAGTGGGGTAATAGTTGGGCGGGTTGATGTCATTTCTGTATTGTCTGGTTACATCAAGCCCCAAGGTTAGTAATGGAGAGGCATTAATAAGATGCCCCCATTTCTAACCCCATAGTCACGTTGTAAGAAAACACAGACACCCAGAAAAAAGTCCTTTAATTGAAAGACACAGACTCCTTTAATAATCTCAATTAGACCATACTTACAACCTCACCTAATTCCACCAAAGCCCTCGATCTCCTGTGAAAAAACTAAAATAAAAAAACAACAATATACCATACCTGTCAGCCGTTCTGTCCCACGCCGTAATCAATGTCTGGGGAGAATTAGTTTTCAAACTGGATGGTGCCAAGATGCGACCATCCAGGCTGATAACCACTGGTGAATGAGATGCTGTGAGTGCATCCTCAGTAAAGTCACTGAGGCTGCGTTCCCAGCTGGCCTGAACTGCACTGCGGTGACCTTTGGACCATGGGAAAATGCCAGTGATGACATCACCACAGTTCTAGCTCAGTGTCTTCACAGCAGATCACTGTTAAAAATTATCATGGTGATCTGCTGTGAAGACACTGAGCTTGAACTGAAGTGACCTCATCACTGACTTTTTCCCACGGTCCAGAGGTCACCGCAGTTCAACCCAGCTGGGAGAGCAGCCTCAGTGATGGTCCAATCCTTATGGTCTTTGGCAAATTTCAGCCTGGATCTCCTTTGCTTCTCATTGATGAAAGGCTTTTTTCTAGCTTTACATGACTTGAGTCCTGCCTCTAGGATCCTGTTACAAACTGATCTTGCCATACACTTCACCCCAGCTGCCATTTGCCATTCCTTTTGTAGGTCACTTGATGTCATCCTGCAGTTGCTGAGTGATATCTAAATATGATGATGGTCATCTCGCTTTCGTCCTCTGCCGCTCTGTAGCTTTGTTGTCCCCAGTGTCTGCTGCTTGACCTTGTTTTATGGACTGTCGATTTTAAGGATGGAGGCAACATTACACTCACTGTGTTCCTCTGCTAGTAAAGCCAGAATTCAGCCCTTCTTTTCCTCACTAAAGACTTTTCTTTTCAACTCCTTTGGCATGGTTAAAAGTTATTTTTTCATTCCTCTTACTTTTGGTACTTGTTTTGCCATCCAGCTTGTCCTATTGCAAGAGGATTGTGAACATCACAGCAGGGTTTTTTATACTTTCCTTCAAAATTGTTGGTATCCCTCGTTTAATGACAGAAAAACCCACAATGGTCACAGAAATAACTTGAATCTGACAAAAGTAATAATAACTAATAAATCTATTATAATGAACAAATGAAAATCAGACATTGCTTTTCAACCATACTTCCACAGAATTAAAAAAAAAAATAAAACTCATGAAATAGGCCTGGACAGAAATGATGGTACTTTTAGCTTAATATTTTGTTGCACAACCTTTTGAGGCAACCACTGCAATCAAATGATTCCTGTAACTGTCAATGAGACTTATGCACCTCTCAACAGGTATTTTGGCCCACTCCTCAAGAGCAAACTGCTCCAGTTGTCTCGTGTTTGAAGGCTGTCTTTTCCAGATGGCATGTTTCAGATCCTTCCAAAGATGCTCAATAGGATTAAGTCAGGGCTCATAGAAGGCCACTTCAGAATAGTCCACTGTTTTCCTCTTAGCCATTCTTGGCTTTTTTCTGATTTTTTTTTCAACAATGGTGTCCTCCTTAGTCGTCTCCCATGAAGTCCACTTTGGCTTATACAACGACGGATGGTACGATCTGACTCTGATATTCCTTGAGTTTGAAATTCACCTTTAATCTGCTTAGAAGCTTTTCTGGGCTCTTTTGTGACCATTCGTATTATCCATCTCTTTGATTTGACATAAATTTTCCTCCTGCGCAAACATCAAGGTAGGTTGGCTAGAGTCCCATGGATCTTAAATTTCTGAATAATATGTGCAATTCTAGTTGTAAGGTGGCCAGAGTAGTAGTCGTGGTAACAGGATGTATTGTTCCCACACCCTGGCGCCCCACAGATGAAATGTAAAGTTCTTTCTGCTGCATACGCAGCATATACAGCAGAACACTTACGGTCACTGTCAGGGTCCTTTCCAATCCTGTCACTCTGGTTCCACGTATTCCACAAAATACCGCAGAGTCACAGTCCTTTTCCAACAGTTGAACTTTACTTATCAAGAGGGCATTAATTACATTGGCAGCAAAGGTTATACACAAAGACATCTTCTTCCTAACTCTCCCTGCTATCCGGGCAGTCTCCTTCTTTACTAGCTACTCTGTCTGCCTTTTCCCTGCCTTCCGTGCAGTCTCTTTGGACAATCCGTGTCCCATCTGTGCCTTTCTTGATACCAGCTCCCTGTCAGCCCCTAGTCCGGTTCCAATTGTGAAAGGTGCTGGGAATGCCAACTCAGCTGCTCCGGCCCTGGTCTTAGACCCCAAATCCTGCTTAGGTATGGTCCTGTTGAGCTGGTGCCCGATTGCACTACTCTTCTGCCTGGGGCCCCTTCCTGCCATAGCAGCTTTATCCCCACGGTCTGCAACTATCTGCTCCACTGCATCTCACACACCCGCCCTGGGCAAAGGTGCCTGGGCATCTGCCTCTAATCAGGAAGTTGTTCTTCTATATCCCAGTGGCTCCTCTCCGCTGCTTAACCCCTGTGCTGCCTGTACCTTACTACACTTCTTTTTATTGTATACTATCTCTATGATGCCCCCTCTACTCTAATCCCCTATGGTCCTATACTATGTCCTAATCTATCCCTAAGCTTAAGCACAATACATAACAAATGCACCACATTACAGTAACATTAAGAAACCGCACATTTCATTAATAAACACTGAGGTGCCGCTCGTTTGAACAGCGTCCAGGGAGAGGAGGCACGTGAGAGTCCCCACTGCCTTGTTACATAGTCACAGGAACATCAAGCTGTTTGGAGATGGTCTTATAACTTTTACCTTTAACATGCTTGTCTATAATTTTCTTTCTAATCTCCTGAGACAACTCTTTCCTTCGCTTCCTCTGGTCCATGTTGAGTATGATACACACCATGTCACCAAACAGCACAGTGAGTATCTGTAGCCCTATATACAGACCCACTCACTGATTCCAAGATTGTAGACCCTTGTGATACTAGTTAGTGGACACACCGTGATTTAACTTGTCCCTTTTGTCACATTATTTTCAGGGGTACCATCACTTCTGTCCAGGCCTATTTCATGAGTTTTATTTTTTTTTTATTCTGTGGAAGCGTGGTTGAAAAGCAATGTCTGAGTTTCATTTGTTCATTTTCATAGATCTTTTATTTATTATTACTTTTGTCAGATTCAAGTTATTTCTGTGACCATTGTGGGTTTTCTGTCATTAAATGAGGGGTGCCAACAATTTTGACCACGTGTGTATGTGAATCTGGATGCATAAAGAGGTGAAAAAATATACAAAAGGTACAAGAAAGAAACGTCATGTTGGGCTTATTCTATATATTACCAAAAAGTATGCATTTACTGTGCTTTGTGAAAAATAAAATAATGTGATTGTGGGGACTGGGATTAGTCCTTGAAAGTAACCACTGCAGCTAATGAGCAGACACCGAGTAACTGCAGAACATTGCTGACTGCATTATAGGAAAGTAATGCCAAGAGCATACAAGTAGTAGTCTACAGTACAAAGAGGTTTTGAGGTTTTATAATTGGTCTTTTTTTTTTTGCAGGACTGGGCTACTGATATTATGACATACATCAAAAACCCCCTTCTAAACAATGCTTCTCGCTATTCCTTTTATGAGAAAATGTAAGTGCAAAAAAGTGGATGTATGGAGTGACCTGTAATGCTCTATGCTATGCTTTTAATCCCTTTAGGGTATGTGTCCACGTTCAGGATTGCATCAGGATTTGGTCAGGAATTTACGTCAGTATTTGTAAGCCAAAACCAGGAGTGGAACAATTAGAGGAAAAGTATAATAGAAACATATGCACCACTTCTGCATTTATCACCCACTCCTGGTTTTGGCTTACAAATACTGACGTAAAATCCTGACCAAATCCTGATGCAATCCTGAACGTGGACACATACCCTTAAGCTCCTTTACTTTTCAGAATTCAGGGGCAGCTGGTACAACATCTTCAAAAGTTGAAAAAAGGTGCCAACTATGTGTTGCGCAAAAATGTGACATTTGCAACTCAAACTGTTTTATGATTCAGGCCTTATTCCCTCTTGCTGTAGAAACTGCAAATTTTCCACAGCTGGATTTTGTTACCGAAAATGTGCAGATTTTCCACATCTCTTTACACTGCAGATGTTGTAATTTGCATTGACATCCAATGCATGAATTTACATGCCAGGAATTTCAGATCTGCAGTCCCAATTAATTTACACTGCACATTTTCCAAAAATCTCATGTATACACTGCTGCAGTAATTTGCAGTAGATTAACAACAAGTAAATCTAAGTTAAATTCTCTGGACACCATTCACATGGAAATAAGTGACTATTACATATGTCCATTGTTTCGCTAATAAAATTGCAAAGTTTCCGTCTGCAACTTTCATTCCTTAATTCATTTTCAGATCCGTTGATGTGTAGTTTTCTGCCTGGCCCAAGTTTCCGATTTTACTCATTAATGAGTGTCTCTCCAAGAAATATAGGCTGGATGTGAGGTCTATGTGTCATCTGTCTCCTTTAGCTCCTCTATCAGCACAGCTTCTATCCTGCACTTTTGTTTTCTTCATGTGCTTTCCTGCTTAGCTATAGAATATTTTCTCTGCCCTCCCTGAGACTGTAAATACTTTCTTCCATCTACATGCTGTGGAGATCTGTGTACAACCTGCTTCTTCAGGATCAAAGATGACTTTGTATCTGCCGCAGCAAAATGGTTAAAATGAATTATTGAAGACTACCGTACTTAGAAAGTGGTTCCATTTTGCACTTAGGAAGCTAAAGAAAAATTAAAAAATAATTCCATACATTCAGTACACACCATTTGTTTTCTTGATTTTGTTATTTTTTTTTTTCTCTTTTAGACACGTAAAACTCACACTTCAATTAAATGCGGAAGGAAAAATTCCTGTACGCAAGTAAGTTATTTTTTAAATACAATTTGTACATGTCTCATAAATACATATTGGGATAGATATACAGATTATTACTTGCAGTAAAGGAATCCTACACTGTTACCAGCTTTCATCAGTAGAAAAAGTGTCTAAAACCTCAAAATAAAAAAGCAGGTGGCAGGAGTAGTATTTTCTGCAAACTTGGCTGCATTATCTTAGATCATGTTCTTTTTCTCTCTTGGACAGTATTTTCCAGCTGTTTCCTGCCGACAGGAAGAGAGTAGAGCATGCATTACAATGTTGTCATCTTCCAAAGGGGAAAGTGAGTGTTATGCCGCCTTGCATTTGATCTTTTTCTTCGTAGTTGTGATTAACTAAACTAAAATAATCTGATATAAAATTGTTTAAAACCTTGGTGTCAGAAATTAAAGGAAGCTACCAACATAACGGAGAATTCTTAAAGGGGGTGTCCTTATCTAAAAAAAAAAAAATAGATAAAATAAATTAAATTAGTAAATTATGTAATACTTGACTTCTGAATGTTGCCCTGATCTCTAGCTGCAAGCTCCGATCCTGCATCCATACAAGTCCTCCAGTGTAGGTACATGACTAGAGCTGTGTGTGTAGGGGCTGCCCGACTGCTCATGCTAACATTTAACCCCTTCTCGCCACTGGCAATTTTTGTTTTCATTTTTTCCTCATTGATTCCCCTTGGCAGACACTTTTATTGACACTATTTTGGGGTAAATACAATGTTTTGATCGCCTCTATTGTATTTTATTGCAATGTTGCTGATGCCAAAAATTAAAAAGTTTCGATTTCTCTTCTCATTATGCAGTTTACCGATCAGATTAATTTATTTGACATTTTGATAGACTGGACTTTTATGAACACCACGATACGAAATGTGTATTCTTTTAACATAGCTTTATTTTTAACCCTTGTCAGGCTGCATAATTTTACAACCTTAACAGGCTGCATAGGTACAATTGTACCTTCACATATACCTCCACTGTGGGAAGACTTTACTTGGTTTCAGAAACTAAAGTTCATTCAGCTACAAATGTTATGCTGATATCTATTGTTCAGTGTTGTTACTGGTCACTTATGTTGCTGTCAATTAAGTTAATTCAAACTGGGAGTGGCTTCTACTTGTCTTCCTGCCTCCCTCCTCTCATTAGCCATTTTGCTGTTCATCTCATTGCTGTGAGCACACATTTCTAGGCTTGTGAAGTCTTCAATTTCTTGGAAACGAAGGTAGGAAAGTCTCACAGCATCTAACAGCCAGTTATACCTTTATTCTCATTATGTGGGGACAGAACAGTCAAATTGTCTTTCAGCCTGGACTTGGCTTACATATATTTTGTATGAAACTTATCACTATAGGTATAATTTTTATACGAAAAATGGATAATAATTAGTATCTACATATTGTTTTACGATGTTTTATTTATATTCAGCACAAAATACGAAGCCAAAATTCATCTAGCAAGTCATCATGAGTGATAGTAATGCTGGATCTAGTTTCCGCCATAATCCAAGAAAACGTGTTTGCAGGTTAGTATAATTTTGTGAAAAGCCAATAATGTAGTATTTCGGAAAATTATTTATTTTACATTTTTTCATATTTACAGATTTACGTCTGACGAAATAATGCGAATGCTAGAAGAATCTGATTCTGAGCATGAGGATGAACCATATGTTCCATCTGATGATGAAAACTATGTACCACAAGTGGATGTTCCTGAAGAAGATTCAGACATTGAACAAGAAATGGTCATAGAGCATGAAAATGAATACGAATCAGACGAAAGTGTTGAGGATGATTCTGTGCCTCAAAGTGCAGGCGACATTTGGACTGCTAAGGATGAAACTCAATGGTGCAGTAATCCACTGCCAAATGCACAAACAAAATCTCGTAATGTCCTACGACAAAGAGGTGGCCCTGCAGCAATCAGCAACCTATATACAGCAAAAGAGCTATTCAAGTCCATCATGACTCCCGAGATGTGTGACATCATATTACGGGAAACGAATCGAAAGGCCAAGAGAGTTTGTGATGCTTACAACAACGAACTGGTACAACGTTTTCCTGATTCTTCCAAACGGCCACCACAAAAAACATTCAAGCAATTTACTGAAACTGAACTCCATGCATTTTTGGGCATACTGATTGCTGCTGGTGTGCACAGAGCCAACAAAGAGAATCTGGAGGAAATGTGGAATGTTGCTGCTCTGCCTCTTATACGTGCAGCCATGTCTCGTGACCGCTTCAAGATGATACTCAGATTTATCAGGTTTGACAACGAAAATACACGTGCAGAACGTGTGCAAACAGATAAAGCTGCACCAATACGGGACATCTGGACAATGCTGAACAGTAATCTGGAGAGAGCCTACAAGCCATATCATTGTATCACCGTCGACGAGCAATTATTTCCATTTAGAGGTCATACTAAATTTACCCAGTATATACCTTCAAAACCAGCTAAATATGGCATAAAGATTTTCTGGGCTTGTGACTCATCAAATGCCTACCCTTTACAAGGTCAGCTCTACACTGGGAAACCAACTGATGGTCCTCGACAAGTAAACATTGGAGAACGAACAGTATTGGACCTAGTGAGCTCGTATAAAGGCTCTGGAAGAAATGTCACCACCGATAACTTCTTTACAACCATGGAACTAGCTAAGGTATTGAACTCCTGGAACATGACACTAGTTGGTACAGTGAGAAAAAACAAAAGGTTCCTACCTAACAACATGCAGCCTGCCAAAGAAAGGCCTGTATACTCGACAAATTTTGCCTACAATCATGATGCAACAGTCTGTTCATATGTACCAAAGAAGAACAAATCAGTCGTGCTTCTATCATCTATGCACATGACGGGAGAAGTTGAAGAGACACTAGCAGCCAAGCCAGAGATAATAAAATACTACAACATAACAAAAGGTGGCGTTGATGTTATGGATAAAATGTTGGGAGAGTACACTGTGAAACGACGAACATCACGTTGGACTTTGGCATTTTTCTACAATATGATTGATGTCAGTGGGTTAGCATCCTACATCATCTACAGAGAACACAATCCAAGCTTCAGGGCAAAGGATCAACGAAGAAAGTTCCTGAAAGATCTCGCAAATCAGCTGTGTATGATTGCAATTGAAGATCGTAGTACAAACAAAATGATAATGAGAAACCATTTTCTTCGAGGTGCAGTAGAAATGGTGCTTGGACGATGCATTGTGGTAGCATCGCAGCCAGCAGCTGGCCCCAAAATACCTCATGGTAGTCGTGGACCCTCCCCTGTTGTTGGTAGTTGCTATGTCTGCAGAGACCTGAGGCGAAAACAACGCAAGACTAGAAAGTCTTGTGTGGTTTGTGTGAAACCCATTTGCGATGAACACTCTGTAGCAAAGCCAACATGCATTACTTGCAAAGAAAATCAATAAAAAAAAGTTTCTTACATTTTCTTTTATAATGTAAATGAACAGTTTTTTACTTGTTTATAATAGTTAAATAGCATTATCATTAAAAAAAAATTTATGCTTTTTCCCTTGCATTATCTTCATTCAAAATATATGAGGTACATTTGTACCTATGCAGCTTGTTATGGATGCAAAAAGATCTCGACCCCTTATCTCGGAAGCG
The DNA here is from genome assembly GCF_032444005.1 of Ranitomeya imitator. Lineage (NCBI taxonomy): Eukaryota > Metazoa > Chordata > Amphibia > Anura > Dendrobatidae > Ranitomeya > Ranitomeya imitator. Next base: position 668,431,534 of record NC_091282.1, read on the forward strand.
GGTGGAGATATTTTATTGAAATTTGGCCAATATATTCTGGACCAAAAATGTAGAGATGTCACGAAATTTCAGCCCTCTACGTCTTTTCAAAAAAAAGTTATTGCAATTTTAAAACGGAATAGTTACAATTGTACCTATTCAGCCGGATAAGGGTTAATGAGCAAAGGTTGGGGGGGTTGAAATTGTATATATTTGTTTAGTTTTTTTTTACACTTTGAAACATATTTTTTTCACTTTCTATTGTATTTGTAAGTCCCCTTGGGGAACTTGAACCTGCGATTGTACAACTGCTTGTACTATACATAGTAGGGCATTAGCACTTATGTATAGCGAAAATCAGTCTCCTATGAACTCCAGCTACAGGCTGACTTTCACAGTAGTACCGTAATGACAGGCACGGGGTCTTCAGCTCACCCCAGGGATTTCATGAGAACCCATTGGCGCCCTGCGATCACTTCACAGGCGCGCTGATGGGCATATAGAATGATGTGCCTCACTGTCAGAGATTGATACCTGCAGGCGGAGCTCTGCTTCACCCGCAGCTGTTAGTGGCAGATGATGGGTGAATATTTCAGCCATCACCTGCCAGCAAAGATGAAATCTCAGCTTGTGAACCCACAACAGTCAGGGTCCCGACATATGATGTAACTGTACATCATATGTCGGGAAGAAGTTAAAAGGGTTTTCCTAGACTTAGAACAGATCATCTATATCAGATCAGTCAGGTTTAAACGCATGACACACCAGCTTCCCCAGTGGCCAGACTGAAGCCATGCTCAAAGTCAGAAAAGATCAGCTCCGTACACTATGTAGTGTCTGCTCTATAGTGCTACAGCTCAATTTCTATTGAAGTGAATGGGAGCTAAGCTGCAGTACCAGAGAATGGCCACTAGGGAGAGTACTATACTGCTCTGACTGTTTAAATCTGAACACAGCTGATTGGTAGACATTATTTTATGCTAGCCCCCTTCCGATCTGATATTGATGACCTATCATAAGAATAGGCCAAAGATATCAGTCCTGGAAAACACATTTAAGCCAGCCCCTTTTCTTTGTCACAGCCAATATATAGGCAGAGGAGGTGGCCGTCAGCCTGCCCGCATCACACACAACGCACCAACATTAGAGACATTTATAGCTGTCACAATGGGCATCTGTGACGTAGCACTACACAATAGCTACGTCCTGCACCATTACCACCTTCATCGATAATTATTGTCCCGGGTGTTTTCAGACTCTAGCAGTACCTTGGTTGCATAAGTGCCCCAAATACTATTCCTAGTCTTTAGGGCAATATAGCTGTGCCTACCGGAAAGAAGCACAGTGTCTGGTTATCTACCATTAATAGGTAAGAGTCCGCCAAGCTGACCCTTTTATACAAACATCAACCCGTTATGATCGATTTTTTTCCCCCATTTTTAGAATGATGCCATCAATCCAGAGGATTTTCCCGAGTCCGTCTACAGAACATTCCTCATGCAGCTCTGCCCGCGACCAGAGATAGATGAAATCTTCACATCCCAGTGAGTTCTCCAAGAGATTTACCTTGATAAGTATCTGTATATTGGTGAAAAGCTGGATTTACACATGGGAGGAGAACCATGTCTACAAATAACTGGAAAAAAGCATTGTTTTCTGTTCTATGCCACTCAACCAAATGTTGGCCATAAGAGGCATGTGCTTTGTAGAGTACAACACTTTTTTAAAGGTGTTTTTGGGGCTATAATATAATTATTAAAATTCACCTTTCAAATCCCTCAACATTCTAGCTCCGCTCCTCAGCTCCCCACCAAACGTTTCACTGGTCACATGCCGTAAGTCATTAGTGTGAACACTGCATCCAAAACTGGCCGCAACATTTATGTCCTGTCCATGCCAGCATGACAACCGATGTGCAGTGCCTTGAAAAAGTATTCATACCCCTTGAACTTTTCCATATTTTTTACACCCACAAGATTAAATGTATTTTCTTAGGATTTCATGTCATTCATCACCACAATGTAGCAAGTATTTGTGAAGTGTAAATAAATGATACATGATTTTCTAATTATTTTAAAATATAAATCTGAAAATTGTGAGGTGCATTTGTATTCACCCCACTGAGTCAATACTTTGCAGGACCACCTTTCGCTGCAATTACTGCTGCAAGTCTTTTGGGGTCTGACTCTCTACCAGCTTTGCACATCTAGAAGTGACATTTTTGCCCCTTCTTCTTTGCACACTCGCTCTCGCTCAGTGAGATTGGATGGAGACGTCTGTGATCAGCAATTTTCAAGTCTTGCCACAGATTCTCAATAGGATTTCAGTCTGGACTGTGACTAGACCATTCATATACATGAATATGCTTTGCTCCAAACCATCCATTGTAGTTCTGGCAGGATGTGTAGGGTCATTGTCCTGATGTAAGGTCAACCTACGTTCCAGTCTCATGTTTTTTGCAGCTTTTAACAGGTTTTCCTTTAGGATTTCCCTGTATTTAGCTCCATTCATCTTCCAATCAGCTCTGACCAACTTCCCTGTACCTGCTGTAGAAAAGACTCCCCACATGATGTGGTTACCACCTTGTGTGACAGTGGGGATGGTGTTTTTAGTGTAATATGCAGTGTGAGTTTTCTGCACAAATAGCATTTTGTAGTTAGCCCCAAAATTATCCACTTTGATCTCATCTGACCAGAGCACCTTCTTCCACATGCTAGCTGTGTCCTCTACATGGCTTTTTTCAAACTGCAAAAGTGACTTCTTGTGACATGATTTAAAAAATGGCCTTTTTTCTTGACACTCTTCCATAAAAGCCAAATTTGTGGAGCTTAAAGTTGTCCTGTGGACAGATTCTCTCACCTGAGCTGCGGATCGCTACAGCTCCTCCAGATTGACCATGAGCCTTTTGACTGCTTCTCTAATTAGTGCTCTACTTGCTTGTGAGGTCAGTTTAAGTGGATGGCCATGTCTTTGTAGGCTTGTATTTGTGTCATAATCCTTCCATTTTTTGAACAGTGCTCCATGAGATGCTCATATCTATTTTGTTATAATCTAACCCTGCTTTACTCTTCTCCACAACTTTGTCCCTGACCTGTCTGGTGTGATCTTTGGTTTTCATGATGATGTTTGATCCCTAATGTTTCTGAGGCCTTGACAGAACAGCGGTAATTACACTAAGAATAAATTACACACAGATGGACTCAATTTACTAATTATGTGACTTCTGGAGGCAATTGGTCACTTAGAATTATATTTAGTGGTATCAGACTACAGGGGGCTAAATACAAATGCAAGTGACAATTTTTAGAATGATATATGAAAAATGTGGAAAGGTCACAAGCTTTTCAAGGCACTGTATTTTTCTTTATCATCATACCACCTTGACTTTGTTTAGAGTAGCCCAATCTAAACCATAAAAGTCTTCATGCCAATCAACACATTAAAGTGTTAGAAATCCCAGAGCTGGAATACATTTATACCAAGCAGTTCAAACACTTACAAAGTGATACACATGAAATAGTAAATTGCAGTACTCTTGGAGTACTGACACATCTGCGCTGTGAATCTATGCCAGACATATTTCATGAAGCATTACTGATTAGCAGATTAATTTAATAACTAACACCTGCTATGAGGCAAATTTTAAAAAATACTGTAAAACATGCATGTAGCATGTCTTGAAATCCATTCAATATTTAGTTGCACCAAGTCCATCAGAACAAGGAACCACATGGAGAGATCTGAGTCTAGCTTGGCTAGGCTAGGCTTCCCTTCACTGGTCACTATCCACCATCGGGCGGGGGGCAGCTGCCCTCCCGTAGAAGCAGGGGTGCACAATGAAAGAACACCTCCTGGCCGCGGCCGCGGTAGTGGAGAGCGGCCGGCCAGGTGGCCACACAGTTTACAGCGGGGCGGGTGGGACTCACTGCAGGGCAGGCTGAGACCACGTGGCTTTGCTATGGCACCTGATGGTGCGCTGGGATTGGATCCGGCTGTGGTTCAGACAGGGTTCATAGGCGTGTCATGTACAGTGTGCTAGTAAGCACACCTCTGAACCCTGTCTGAACCCTCTGGATCTGAGGCAGAGGCTGAGAAGACATGCAGTGGCCACCATTACAGTGTGCCATGGGCCCACAGTAGCCCACAGCATCCCACAGGCCAGTCTAAGTCCCAGACGGAGACTCCCACTCCCCAGTGCCTGTGCCCTGCGGTAAGTGATGTCCACGTCCACGAACAAAAAAAAAAAAAATTGAGTTCTATACAATTAGGTGAAAAAAAACAATACTTTATTAATCAATAATTACCAATGCAATTAATATAGACAAAAAAGAACAATTGACCCTGGTAAAAAAGCATGGGTCTCCACTCTCCAGGCATAAATGTCATTACAATTAAGTCAGAACATCAATGATGCTACATCACTATGGTAACAATCCATTATGTGTGCATTATGGCAGCAAAATGCAAAGGTTAAAGCAAGTGCATCAAACATCTACCATCAACTTAAGGAAGTTCCCCAAACATCAGTATGCATATTACAGGTAGAAAATAATGAATCTGTCAAATATGCTCAATGCTCACCCATGATGTACTGCTATGCCATGGAGCCAGGCCCAATCCTGACACGCGTTTTGCATTTAGTTTTATCAAATAGGGATATAATGGATTGTTACCATAGTGCAGAGGCGTAGCTAGGGTTTTGGTTCAGGGGGGCGAAGCTTCTGAGTGGGCCCCTAACCAGGTAACCTTGATTACAACTCGGTGATGCGCCCTAATACTGGAGGAGAACCTCAGCAGATGACCGCGCTGTTATTAAAGATAATCTCTATATAAAGACCAACATGGATATTACCGCCATATGGTCAGTGGTAGATACCAGCCCTACAGAACATATAACAGATCACTGCACAGTTACAGATAATGTCTTACCGCTGACGTCCTTTCTGATGGAATCGTTCATTTTTCCCGTCTTTTCCATCTGGCCCAGACCGACATGACAACTTCTCCCAGCAACGACTCACCTGCAGAGAAAACAACAAAGACACATTTCACTTCTCATATTCGAGCCCCATCACCATCTATTCCCAACCTGCACAAACTCCTCATCCTGCTGATACCCCAATACTGAGCCGCTGCAGCCTGCTACCGTATGTGTCCCTATTACTGCACCTGATACCCCAATACTGAGCCGCTGCCGCCATATGTGTCCTTATTACTGCCCCTGATATCCCAATATTGAGCCGCTGCTGCCGTGTGTGTCCCTATTCCTGCCCCTGATACCCCAATACTGAGCCGCTGCTGCCATATGTGTCCCTATTACTGCACCTGATACCCCAATACTGAGCCACTGCTGCCGTATGTGACCCTATTACTGCACCTGATACCCAAATACTGAGCCACTGCTGCCGTATGTGTCCCTGTTACTGCACCTGATACCCCAATACTGAGCCACTGCTGCCGTATGTGACCCTATTACTGCACCTGACACCCCGATAATGAGCCGCTGCTGCCGTGTGTGTCACTATTACTGCCCCTGATATCCCAATACTGAGCCGCTGCTGCCATATGTGTCCATATTACTGCACCTGATACCCCAATACTGAGCTGCTGCTGCCGTATGTGTCCCTATTACTGCACCTGACACCCCGATACTGAGCCGCTGCTGCTGTATGTGTCCCTATCACTGCCCCTGATACCCCAATACTGAGCCGCTGCTGCCGTATGTGTCCCTATTACTGCCCCTGATACCCCAATACTGAGCCACTGCTGCCGTATGTGTCCCTATTACTGCCCCTGATACCCCAATACTGAGCAGCTGCTGCCGTATGTGACCTTATTACTGCACCTGATACCCAAATACTGAGCCGCTGCTGCCGTATGTGTCCGTATTACTGCCCCTGATACCACAATACTGAGCCGCTGCTGCCATATGTGTCCCTATTACTGCACCTGATACCTCAATACTGAGCCACTGCTGCCGTACGTGTACCTATTACTGCCCCTGATACCCCAATACTGAGCCGCTGCTGCCGTATGTGTCCCTATCACTGCCCCTGATACCCCAATACTGAGCCACTGCTGCCGTATGTGACCCTATTACTGCACCTGATACCCAAATACTGAGCCGCTGCTGCCGTATGTGTCCGTATTACTGCCCCTGATACCACAATACTGAGCCGCTGCTGCCATATGTGTCCCTATTATTGCCCCTGATACCCCAATACTGAGCCACTGCTGCCGTATGTGTCCCTATTACTCCCCATGATACCCCAATACTGAGCCGCTGCTGCCGTATGTGTCCCTATTACTCCACCTGATACCCCAATACTGAGCCGCTGCTGCCGTATGTATCCCTATTACTGCACCTGATACCCCAATACTGAGCCGCTGCTGCCGTACGTGTCCCTATCACTGCCCCTGATACCCCAATACTGAGTCGCTGCTGCCGTATGTGACCCTATCACTGCACCTGATACCCAAATACTGAGCCGGTGCTGCCGTATGTGTCCCTATTACTGCACCTGATACCCCAATACTGAGCCACTACTGTTGTACGTGTCCCTATTACTGCCCCTGATACCCCAATACTGAGCCGCTGCTGCCGTACGTGTCCCTATTACTGCCCCTGATACCCCAATACTGAGCTGCTGCTGCCGTATGTGTCCCTATTACTGCACTTGATACCCCAATATTGAGCCACTGCTGCCATATGTATCCCTATTACTCCCCCTGATACCCCAATACTGAGCCGCTGCTGCCGTATGTGTCCCTGTTACTCCACCTGATACCCCAATACTGAGCCGCTGCTGCCGTATGTGTCCCTATTACTGCACTTGATACCCCAATATTGAGCCACTGCTGCCATATGTATCCCTATTACTCCCCCTGATACCCCAATACTGAGCCGCTGCTGCCGTATGTGTCCCTATTACTCCACCTGATACCCCAATAGTGAGCCACTGCTGCCGTATGTGTCCCTATTACTGCCCCTGGTATCCCAATACTGAGCAGCTGCTGCCATATGTGTCCCTATTATTGTCCCTGATACCCCAATACTGAGCCACTGCTGCCGTATGTGACCCTATTACTGCACCTGATACCCAAATACTGAGCCGCTGCTGCCGTATGTGTCCGTATTACTGCCCCTGATACCACAATACTGAGCCGCTGCTGCCATATGTGTCCCTATTATTGCCCCTGATACCCCAATACTGAGCCGCTGCTGCCATATGTGTCCCTATTACTGCACCTGATACCCCAATACTGAGCCACTGCTGCCGTACGTGTCTCTATTACTGCCCCTGATACCCCAATACTGAGCTGCTGCTGCCATATGTGTCCCTATTACTGCACCTGATACCCCAATACTGAGCCACTGCAGCCGTATGTGTCCCTATTACTCCCCCTGATACCCCAATACTGAGCCGCTGCTGCCGTATGTGTCCCTATTACTCCACCTGATACCCCAATACTGAGCCGCTGTTGCCGTATGTGTCCCTATTACTGCACCTGATACCCCAATACTGAGCTGCTGCTGCCGTATGTGTCCCTATTACTGCCCCTGGTATCCCAATACTGAGCAGCTGCTGCCATATGTGTCCCTATTATTGCCCCTGATACCCCAATACTGAGCCACTGCTGCCGTATGTGACCCTATTACTGCACCTGATACCCAAATACTGAGCCGCTGCTGCCGTATGTGTCCGTATTACTGCCCCTGATACCACAATACTGAGCCGCTGCTGCCATATGTGTCCCTATTATTGCCCCTGATACCCCAATACTGAGCCGCTGCTGCCATATGTGTCCCTATTACTGCACCTGATACCCCAATACTGAGCCACTGCTGCCGTACGTGTCCCTATTACTGCCCCTGATACCCCAATACTGAGCTGCTGCTGCCATATGTGTCCCTATTACTGCACCTGATACCCCAATACTGAGCCACTGCAGCCGTATGTGTCCCTATTACTCCCCCTGATACCCCAATACTGAGCCGCTGCTGCCGTATGTGTCCCTATTACTCCACCTGATACCCCAATACTGAGCCGCTGTTGCCGTATGTGTCCCTATTACTGCACCTGATACCCCAATACTGAGCTGCTGCTGCCGTACGTGTCCCTATCACTGCCCCTGATACCCCAATACTGAGCCACTGCTGCCGTATGTGACCCTATTACTGCACCTGATACCCAAATACTGAGCCGCTGCTGCCGTATGTGTCCGTATTACTGCCCCTGATACCACAACACTGAGCCGCTGCTGCCATATGTGTCCCTATTATTGCCCCTGATACCCCAATACTGAGCCACTGCTGCCGTATGTGTCCCTATTACTCCCCCTGATACCCCAATACTGAGCCGCTGCTGCCGTATGTGTCCCTATTACTCCACCTGATACCCCAATACTGAGCCGCTGCTGCCGTATGTATCCCTATTACTGCACCTGATACCCCAATACTGAGCCGCTGCTGCCGTACGTGTCCCTATCACTGCACCTGATACCCAAATACTGAGCCGCTGCTGCCGTATGTATCCCTATTACGGCACCTGATACCCCAATTCTGAGCCGCTGCTGCCGTACGTGTCCCTATCACTGCCCCTGATACCCCAATACTGAGTCGCTGCTGCCGTACGTGTCCCTATCACTGCACCTGATACCCAAATACTGAGCCGCTGCTGCCGTATGTGTCCCTATTACTGCACCTGATACCCCAATACTGAGCCGCTGCTGCCTTATGTGTCCCTATTACTGCACCTGATACCCCAATACTGAGCCACTGCTGCCGTACGTGTCCCTATTACTGCCCCTGATACCCCAATACTGAGCCGCTGCTGCTGTACGTGTCCCTATTACTGCACTTGATACCCCAATACTGAGCCGCTGCTGCCATATCTGTCCCTATTACTCCCCCTGATACCCCAATAATGAGCCGCTGCTGCCGTATGTGTCCCTATTACTCCACCTGATACCCCAATACTGAGCCGCTGCTGCCGTATGTGTCCCTATTACTGCACCTGATACCCCTATACTGAGCCTCTGCTGCCGTATGTGGCCCTTTTACTGCACCTGATACCCCAATACTGAGCCGCTGCTGCCGTATGTATCCCTATTACTGCACCTGATACCCCAATACTGAGCCGCTGCTGCCGTACGTGTCCCTATCACTGCACCTGATACCCAAATACTGAGCCGCTGCTGCCGTATGTATCCCTATTACGGCACCTGATACCCCAATTCTGAGCCGCTGCTGCCGTACGTGTCCCTATCACTGCCCCTGATACCCCAATACTGAGTCGCTGCTGCCGTACGTGTCCCTATCACTGCACCTGATACCCAAATACTGAGCCGCTGCTGCCGTATGTGTCCCTATTACTGCACCTGATACCCCAATACTGAGCCACTGCTGCCGTACGTGTCCCTATTACTGCCCCTGATACCCCAATACTGAGCCGCTGCTGCCGTACGTGTCCCTATTACTGCACTTGATACCCCAATACTGAGTCGCTGCTGCCGTACGTGTCCCTATCACTGCACCTGATACCCAAATACTGAGCCGCTGCTGCCGTATGTGTCCCTATTACTGCACCTGATACCCCAATACTGAGCCACTGCTGCCGTACGTGTCCCTATTACTGCCCCTGATACCCCAATACTGAGCCGCTGCTGCCGTACGTGTCCCTATTACTGCACTTGATACCCCAATACTGAGCCGCTGCTGCCATATCTGTCCCTATTACTCCCCCTGATACCCCAATAATGAGCCGCTGCTGCCGTATGTGTCCCTATTACTCCACCTGATACCCCAATACTGAGCCGCTGCTGCCGTATGTGTCCCTATTACTGCACCTGATACCCCTATACTGAGCCTCTGCTGCCGTATGTGGCCCTTTTACTGCACCTGATACCCCAATACTGAGCCGCTGCTGCCATACGTGTCCTTATCACTGCCCCTGATACCCCAATACTGAGTCGCAGCTGCCGTATGTGACCCTATTACTGCACCTGATACCCAAATACTGAGCCGCTGCTGCCGTATGTGTCCCTATTACTGCCCCTGATACCCCAATACTGAGCCGCTGCTGCCGTACGTGTCCCTATTACTGCACTTGATACACCAATACTGAGCCACTGCTGCCATATGTATCCCTATTACTCCCCCTGATACCCCAATACTGAGCCACTGCTGCCGTATGTGTCCCTATTACTCCACCTGATACCCCAATACTGAGCCGCTGCTGCCGTATGTGTCCCTATTACTCCACCTGATACCCCAATACTGAGCCGCTGCTGCCGTATGTGTCCCGTTTACTGCACCTGATACCCCAATACTGAGCCGCTGCTGCCGTACGTGTCCTTATCACTGCCCCTGATACCCCAATACTGAGTCGCAGCTGCCGTATGTGACCCTATTACTGCACCTGATACCCAAATACTGAGCCGCTGCTGCCGTATGTGTCCCTATTACTGCCCCTGATACCCCAATACTGAGCCGCTGCTGCCGTACGTGTCCCTATTACTGCACTTGATACCCCAATACTGAGCCACTGCTGCCATATGTATCCCTATTACTCCCCCTGATACCCCAATACTGAGCCGCTGCTGCCGTATGTGTCCCTATTACTCCACCTGATACCCCAATACTGAGCCGCTGCTGCCGTATGTGTCCCTATTACTCCACCTGATACCCCAATACTGAGCCGCTGCTGCCGTATGTGTCCCGTTTACTGCACCTGATACCCCAATACTGAGCCGCTGCTGCCGTACGTGTCCTTATCACTGCCCCTGATACCCAAATACTGAGCCGCTGCCGTATGTGTCCCTATTACTGCCCCTGATACCACAATACTGAGCCACTGCTGCCGTATGTGTCCCTATTACTGCCCCTGATACCCCAATACTGAGCCGCTGCTGCCGTACGTGTCCCTATTACTGACCCTGATACCCCAATACTGAGCCGCTGCTGCCGTACGTGTCCCTATTACTGCCCCTGATACCCTAATACTGAGCCGCTGCTGCCATATGTGTCCCTAATACTGCCCCTGATACCCCAATACTGAGCCGCTGCTGCCGTATGTGTCCATATTACTGCCCCTGATACCCCAATACTGAGCCGCTGCTGCCGTATGTGTCCCTATTGCTGCACCTGATACCCCAATACTGAGCTGCTGCTGCCGTACGTGTCCCTATTACTGCCCCTGATACCCCAATACTGAGCCGCTGCTGCCGTATGTGTCCCTATTATTGCATCTGCTGTGTGGTTCTCTGTGCCTTCTAAATTCTAAAGTAACCCTCTACAATATAGTAATGCCAGGTGCAAGTGCCCTAGAGAACAGTGCCCATATTTTGCTCCTAGAAAGTAATATTGCCCTGTGTGCCCCTTTAATAGCCACAGTAACCTGAGTTCCCCTATAACAATAAGTGCCCACTTTACATTTAATAAAGTCCTGAGTCTTCCCTTGTACAGTATGATGCTCTCTTATACACTGTATAATGCCCCCTCACGGTATAGTACAACCCACACAGTATACCGACTCCTTAGTAATCCCCAAAATGTTTGATGGCTCCAACAATGTATAATAACCCCCACACTGTAATCTCCATACTGTATGATGGCCCCCTAGATAGCCTCCATATACAGTAGCATAATGCACCAAATAGTCCACAATATAGTATAATGCACTCCCCATAGGCAGACTCTATAGCATAAGGTAGACCCAAAAGGCAGACACTGTAATAAGGCAGCACCCCCATATAGGCAGACCCTGTAATAATGTAATAAGGCAGTACCCTCATAGGCAGACTCTGTAATAAAGAAGCTCCCATAGTCAGACCTTGTAATAAGGCAGCACCCCTATAGGCAGACCCTGTAATAAGGCGGCAGACCCTGTAATAAGGCAGCACCCCCATAGTCAGACCCTGTAATAAGGCAGCACCCATAGTCAGACCCTGTAATGAGGCAGCACCCCTATAGTCAGACCCTGTAATGAGGCAGCCCCCAAAGTCAGACCCTGTAATAAGGCAGCCCCCTTAGTCAGACCCTGTAATAAGGCAGCACCCCCATAGGCAGACCCTGTAATAAGGCAGCACCCCCATAGTCAGACCCTGTAATAAGGCAGCCTCCATAGTCAGACCCTGTAATAAGGCAGCACCCCTATAGTCAGACCCTGTAATAAGGCAGCACCCCTATAGTCAGACCCTGTAATGATTCCGTACCCCTATAGTCAGACCCTGTAATAAGGCAGCACCCCCATATTCAGATCTTGTAATGAGGCAGCACCCCTATAGTCAGACCCTGTAATAAGGCAGCCCCATTAGTCAGACCCTGTAATAAGGCAGCCCCCATAGTCAGACCCTGTAATAAGGCAGCCCCCATAGTCAGACCCTGTAATAAGGCAGCCCGCATAGTCAGACCCTCTAATAAGGCAGCACCCCTATAGGCAGACCTTGTAATGATTCAGCACCCCTATAGTCAGACCCTGTAATAAGGCAGCACCCCCATAGTCAGACCCTCTAATGAGGCAGCCCCCCATAGGCAGACCCTGTAATAAGGCAGCAACCCATAGGCAGACCCTGTAATGAGGCAGCACCCCTATAGTCAGACCCCGTAATAAGGCAGCCCCCCATAGTCAGACCCTGCAATAAGGCAGCCCCCCATAGTCAGACCCTGTAATATGGCAGCCCCCCCATAGTCACACCCTGTAATAAGGGAGCACCCCTATAGGCAGACCCTGTAATAAGGCAGCACCCCCATAGTCAGACCCTGTAATGAGGCAGCACCCCTATAGTCAGACCCTGTAATAAGGCAGCCCCCACAGTCAGACCCTGTAATAAGGCAGCACCCCTATAGTCAGACCCTGTAATAAGGCAGCCCCCATAGGCAGACCCTGTAATAAGGCAGCACCCCTATAGTCAGACCCTGTAATAAGGCAGCCCCCATAGGCAGACCCTGTAATAAGCCACACCCCCAAAGTCAGACCCTGTAATGAGGCAGCACCCCTATAGTCAGACCCTGTAATGAGGCAGCACCCCTATAGTCAGACCCTGTAATAAGGCAGCCCCCACAGTCAGACCCTGTAATAAGGCAGCACCCCTATAGTCAGACCCTGTAATGAGGCAGCCCCCATAGTTAAACCCTGTAATAAGGCAGGCCCCTTAGTCAGACCCTGTAATAAGGCATCACCCCCATAGGCAGATCCTGTAATGAGGCAGCACCCCTATAGGCAGACCCTGTAATAAGGCAGCCCCCCCATAGTCAGACCCTGTAATAAGGCAGCCCCCATAGGCAGACCCTGTAATAAGGCAGCCCCCCCATAGTCAGACCCTGTAATAAGGCAGTTCCCCATAGTCAGACCCTGTAATAAGGCAGCCCCCCATAGTCAGACCCTGTAATAAGGCAGGCCCCTTAGTCAGACCCTGTAATAAGGCAGCACCCCTATAAGCAGACCCTGTAATAAGGCAGCACCCCCATAGTCAGACCCTCTAATGAGGCAGCACCCCTATAGTCAGACCCTGTAATAAGGCAGACCCCATAGTCAGACCCTGTAATAAGGCAGCACTCCCATAGTCAGACCCTCTAATGAGGCAGCACCCCTATAGGCAGACCCTGTAATAAGGCAGCCCCCATAGTCAGACCCTGTAATAAGGCAGCCCCCATAGTCAGACCCTGTAATAAGGCAGCCCGCATAGTCAGACCCTGTAATAAGGCAGCACCCCTATAGGCAGACCTTGTAATGATTCAGCACCCCTATAGTCAGACCCTGTAATAAGGCAGCACCCCCATAGTCAGACCCTCTAATGAGGCAGCCCCCCATAGGCAGACCCTGTAATAAGGCAGTCCCCATAGGCAGACCCTGTAATAAGGCAGCACCCCTATAGGCAGACCCTGTAATAAGGCAGCCCCCCATAGGCAGACCCTGTAATAAGGCAGCACCCCTATAGGCAGACCCTGTAATAAGGCAGTCCCCATAGGCAGACCCTGTAATAAGGCAGCCCCCCATAGGCAGACCCTGTAATAAGGCAGCACTCCTATAGGCAGACCCTGTAATAAGGCAGCCCCCCATAGGCAGACCCTGTAATAAGGCAGCCCCCCATAGGCAGACCCTGTAATGAGGCAGCACCCCTATAGTCAGACCCTGTAATAAGGCAGCCCCCCCATAGTCAGACCCTGTAATACGGCAGCCCCCCATAGGCAGACCCTGTAATAAGGCAGCCCCCCCATAGTCAGACCCTGTAATAAGGCAGCCCCCCATAGTCAGACCCTGTAATAAGGCAGCCCCCCATAGTCAGACCCTGTAATAAGGCAGGCCCCTTAGTCAGACCCTGTAATAAGGCAGCACCCCTATAAGCAGACCCTGTAATAAGGCAGCACCCCCATAGTCAGACCCTCTAAAGAGGCAGCACCCCTATAGTCAGACCCTGTAATAAGGCAGCCCCCATAGTCAGACCCTGTAATAAGGCAGCACTCCCATAGTCAGACCCTCTAATGAGGCAGCACCCCTATAGGCAGACCCTGTAATAAGGCAGCCCCCATAGTCAGACCCTGTAATAAGGCAGCCCCCATAGTCAGACCCTGTAATAAGGCAGCCCGCATAGTCAGACCCTGTAATAAGGCAGCACCCCTATAGGCAGACCCTGTAATGATTCAGCACCCCTATAGTCAGACCCTGTAACAAGGCAGCACCCCCATAGTCAGACCCTCTAATGAGGCAGCCCCCCCATAGGCAGACCCTGTAATAAGGCAGTCCCCATAGGCAGACCCTGTAATAAGGCAGTCCCCATAGGCAGATCCTGTAATAAGGCAGCCCCCATAGTCAGACCCTGTAATAAGGCAGTCCCCATAGGCAGACCCTGTAATAAGGCAGCACCCCTATAGGCAGACCCTGTAATAAGGCAGCCCCCCATAGGCAGACCCTGTAAAAAGGCAGCACCCCTATAGGCAGACCCTGTGATAAGGCAGTCCCCATAGGCAGACCCTGTAATAAGGCAGCCCCCCATAGGCAGACCCTGTAATAAGGCAGCCCCCCATAGGCAGACCCTGTAATAAGGCAGCCCCCCATAGGCAGACCCTGTAATGAGGCAGCACCCCTATAGTCAGACCGTGTAATAAGGCAGCCCCCCCATAGTCAGACCCTGTAATAAGGCAGCCCCCCATAGGCAGACCCTGTAATAAGGCAGCCCCCCCATAGTCAGACCCTGTAATAAGGCAGCCCCCCATAGTCAGACCCTGTAATAAGGCAGCCCCCCATAGTCAGACCCTGTAATAAGGCAGGCCCCTTAGTCAGACCCTGTAATGATTCAACACCCCTATAGTCAGACCCTGTAATAAGGCAGCACCCCCATAGTCAGACCCTCTAATGAGGCAGCCCCCCATAGGCAGACCCTGTAATAAGGCAGTCCCCATAGGCAGACCCTGTAATAAGGCAGCACCCCTATAGGCAGACCCTGTAATAAGGCAGCCCCCCATAGGCAGACCCTGTAATAAGGCAGCACCCCTATAGGCAGACCCTGTAATAAGGCAGTCCCCATAGGCAGACCCTGTAATAAGGCAGCCCCCCATAGGCAGACCCTGTAATAAGGCAGCACTCCTATAGGCAGACCCTGTAATAAGGCAGCCCCCCATAGGCAGACCCTGTAATAAGGCAGCCCCCCATAGGCAGACCCTGTAATGAGGCAGCACCCCTATAGTCAGACCCTGTAATAAGGCAGCCCCTCCATAGTCAGACCCTGTAATAAGGCAGCCCCCCATAGGCAGACCCTGTAATAAGGCAGCCCCCCCATAGTCAGACCCTGTAATAAGGCTGCCCCCCATGGTCAGACCCTGTAATAAGGCAGCCCCCCCATAGTCAGACCCTGTAATAAGGCAGGCCCCTTAGTCAGACCCTGTAATAAGGCAGCACCCCTATAAGCAGACCCTGTAATAAGGCAGCACCCCCATAGTCAGACCCTCTAAAGAGGCAGCACCCCTATAGTCAGACCCTGTAATAAGGCAGCCCCCATAGTCAGACCCTGTAATAAGGCAGCCCCCATAGTCAGACCCTGTAATAAGGCAGCCCCCATAGGCAGACCCTGTAATAAGGCAGCCCGCATAGTCAGACCCTGTAATAAGGCAGCACCCCTATAGGCAGACCCTGTAATGATTCAGCACCCCTATAGTCAGACCCTGTAACAAGGCAGCACCCCCATAGTCAGACCCTCTAATGAGGCAGCCCCCCCATAGGCAGACCCTGTAATAAGGCAGTCCCCATAGGCAGACCCTGTAATAAGGCAGTCCCCATAGGCAGACCCTGTAATAAGGCAGCCCCCATAGTCAGACCCTGTAATAAGGCAGTCCCCATAGGCAGACCCTGTAATAAGGCAGCACCCCTATAGGCAGACCCTGTAATAAGGCAGCACCCCTATAGGCAGACCCTGGAATAAGGCAGCACCCCTATAGGCAGACCCTGTAATAAGGCAGTCCCCATAGGCAGACCCTGTAATAAGGCAGCCCCCCATAGACAGACCCTGTAATAAGGCAGCCCCCCATAGGCAGACCCTGTAATAAGGCAGCCCCCCATAGGCAGACCCTGTAATGAGGCAGCACCCCTATAGTCAGACCCTGTAATAAGGCAGCCCCCCCATAGTCAGACCCTGTAATAAGGCAGCCCCCCATAGGCAGACCCTGTAATAAGGCAGCCCCCCCATAGTCAGACCCTGTAATAAGGCAGCCCCCCATAGTCAGACCCTGTAATAAGGCAGCCCCCCATAGTCAGACCCTGTAATAAGGCAGGCCCCTTAGTCAGACCCTGTAATAAGGCAGCACCCCTATAAGCAGACCCTGTAATAAGGCAGCACCCCCATAGTCAGACCCTCTAATGAGGCAGCACCCCTATAGTCAGACCCTGTAATAAGGCAGCCCCCATAGTCAGACCCTGTAATAAGGCAGCACTCCCATAGTCAGACCCTCTAATGAGGCAGCCCCCCCATAGGCAGACCCTGTAATAAGGCAGCCCCCATAGTCAGACCCTGTAATAAGGCAGCCCCCATAGTCAGACCCTGTAATAAGGCAGCCCGCATAGTCAGACCCTGTAATAAGGCAGCACCCCTATAGGCAGACCCTGTAATGATTCAGCACCCCTATAGTCAGACCCTGTAATAAGGCAGCACCCCCATAGTCAGACCCTCTAATGAGGCAGCCCCCCCATAGGCAGACCCTGTAATAAGGCAGTCCCCATAGGCAGACACTGTAATAAGGCAGCACCCCTATAGGCAGACCCTGTAATAAGGCAGTCCCCATAGGCAGACCCTGTAATAAGGCAGCCCCCCATAGGCAGACCCTGTAATAAGGCAGCACCCCTATAGGCAGACCCTGTAATAAGGCAGTCCCCATAGGCAGACCCTGTAATAAGGCAGCCCCCCATAGGCAGACCCTGTAATAAGGCAGCACCCCTATAGGCAGACCCTGTAATAAGGCAGCCCCCCATAGGCAGACCCTGTAATAAGGCAGCCCCCCCATAGTCAGACCCTGTAATAAGGCAGCCCCCCATAGGCAGACCCTGTAATAAGGCAGCCCCCCCATAGTCAGACCCTGTAATAAGGCAGCCCCCCATAGTCAGACCCTGTAATAAGGCAGCCCCCCCATAGTCAGACCCTGTAATAAGGCAGGCCTCTTAGTCAGACCCTGTAATAAGGCAGCACCCCTATAAGCAGACCCTGTAATAAGGCAGCACCCCCATAGTCAGACCCTCTAATGAGGCAGCACCCCTATAGTCAGACCCTGTAATAAGGCAGCCCCCATAGTCAGACCCTGTAATAAGGCAGCACTCCCATAGTCAGACCCTCTAATGAGGCAGCACCCCTATAGGCAGACCCTGTAATAAGGCAGCCCCCATAGTCAGACCCTGTAATAAGGCAGCCCCCATAGTCAGACCCTGTAATAAGGCAGCACCCCTATAGGCAGACCCTGTAATAATTCAGCACCCCTATAGTCAGACCCTGTAATAAGGCAGCACACCCATAGTCAGACCCTCTAATGAGGCAGCCCCCCCATAGGCAGACCCTGTAATAAGGCAGTCCCCATAGGCAGACCCTGTAATAAGGCAGCACCCCTATAGGCAGACCCTGTAATAAGTCAGCCCCCCATAGGCAGACCCTATAATAAGGCAGTCCCCATAGGCAGACCCTGTAATAAGGCAGCACCCCTATAGGCAGACCCTGTAATAAGGCAGCCCCCCATAGGCAGACCCTGTAATAAGGCAGCACCCCTATAGGCAGACCCTGTAATAAGGCAGTCCCCATAGGCAGACCCTGTAATAAGGCAGCCCCCCATAGGCAGACCCTGTAATAAGGCAGCACCCCTATAGGCAGACCCTGTAATAAGGCAGCCCCCCATAGGCAGACCCTGTAATAAGGCAGCACCCCATAGGCAGACCCTGTAATAAGGCAGCCCCCCATAGGCAGACCCTGTAATAAGGCAGCCCCCCATAGTCAGACCCTGTAATAAGGCAGCACCCCTATAGGCAGACCCTGTAATGATTCAGCACCCCTATAGTCAGACCCTGTAATAAGGCAGCACCCCCATAGTCAGACCCTCTAATGAGGCAGCCCCCCCATAGGCAGACCCTGTAATAAGGCAGTCCCCATAGGCAGACACTGTAATAAGGCAGCACCCCTATAGGCAGACCCTGTAATAAGTCAGCCCCCCATAGGCAGACCCTGTAATAAGGCAGCACCCCTATAGGCAGACCCTGTAATAAGGCAGTCCCCATAGGCAGACCCTGTAATAAGGCAGCACCCCTATAGGCAGACCCTGTAATAAGGCAGCCCCCCATAGGCAGACCCTGTAATAAGGCAGCACCCCTATAGGCAGACCCTGTAATAAGGCAGTCCCCATAGGCAGACCCTGTAATAAGGCAGCCCCCCATAGGCAGACCCTGTAATAAGGCAGCACCCCTATAGGCAGACCCTGTAATAAGGCAGCCCCCCATAGGCAGACCCTGTAATAAGGCAGCACCCCATAGGCAGACCCTGTAATAAGGCAGCCCCCCATAGGCAGACCCTGTAATAAGGCAGCCCCCCATAGGCAGACCCTGTAATAAGGCAGCCCGCATAGTCAGACCCTGTAATAAGGCAGCACCCCTATAGGCAGACCTTGTAATGATTCAGCACCCCTATAGTCAGACCCTGTAATAAGGCAGCACCCCCATAGTCAGACCCTCTAATGAGGCAGCCCCCCCATAGGCAGACCCTGTAATAAGGCAGTCCCCATAGGCAGACACTGTAATAAGGCAGCACCCCTATAGGCAGACCCTGTAATAAGGCAGCCCCACATAGGCAGACCCTGTAATAAGGCAGCACCCCTATAGGCAGACCCTGTAATAAGGCAGTCCCCATAGGCAGACCCTGTAATAAGGCAGCCCCCCATAGGCAGACCCTGTAATAAGGCAGCAGCACCCATTAAAAAAAATAAATAAATACTCACCTCTCTTCTTCCTGGTTCCTGCTCTGCTCCCGCTGATCTCCTGACAGCGGGCACCAGGCAGTGATGTCATCGCGCCCGCTGTCAGTGTCGGCGACGTCAGACGCCGACACTGACAGGGGGATGATGGGAGAAGGAGCGTAGCACTCCTTCTCCCTTCAATGCGGTCAGCTGTATCGGCGAAATGCTGGCACTGCTGATCTTCCTCCATGTGCTACGTGATCGGATTTTCATTTGAATGGACTGTAAAGTTTTGTGGTCAACATATTCATCTCTTAGCCCAGGCACGTTACATGAAAGTAGGGGTCCTAGCTGGGTGTGGGGACTTGTGCTGTGACGGTGCCCATGCAGACAGCCTGTAACTGATGTTGCTGTATGACCAGGACCGGATGTTTGATAGTTCAAAGAGGGAGACCACCAGTTTAAAATTAAGTTTTTACTGAACATTAGTTTGGGAAGGGTTATATACAGGGTTATATACTTTCATAATGCATAATGTTTTCCTCACACAAATGTAATCTTTTTCTCGTCTCTTTACTTGTCCTCTGTCTTCACTATCCCTAACTTCTTCACCACAATCTAGCTGAACACTACAACTCAGTTAGCAAGAGTCCTTTACTCAACCCGCGGTTCTGCATCTTCTTTCCGGTCTATGGAACTATATTGCCAGTATAGACAGTTCTTATCCTCTCTGATGCTGACCCTCTGGAACTCCCACCTGGAGCAGTCTCTTCGTCTTGGGTACTCCTTCCAGTCTGGCCCAATTACCTCTAGGAGTTACAAACTCGGGGCTTTACTGCTGTGCATCCTCTCCCAGGACCCATCTCCGATAAATCACTCTGTCTCTTGAACACTCTTCCTCGTTTCTACTCTCTCTCCATGTACCATCTCTCATTAAGAACACCCACGCCATGCAACGCTACTCACATTAGATCTTAGGTCCTTTCTCTACACACACTAGGACCTTTCTGACTGTCTGATAGGAATTGTCTCTTTCCCATCAGCTTAGCCCCTCCCACAATGGGCTAGTTCCAACCATTAATTCTCACTGTCCCTACTATCAAACAACACACATTATCAGCATTACTAACACAAGTCACAATTCGTATTACACAGTACAATAACACTTGTTTCTTCAAGGGGGAACGTGGGCAATATGCCCATCTCCTTACAGGCCAGACTAGTAACTAAAGTTTCTATGACGTTGTTGTAGGATCTGCAGATTTTGGCAGGACCAGACAAACATCTAGAGAAAGATCAAGCTCTACTTCGATCCATTTGTTCTTTCAGGTTACAAGACACCAGCAAATCTGTTTGGCAGAGGCTTAGTTCACTTTCCCCATTAGAAACACATACACGCTTTCGTTATGCATGTGGTCAGAGAAATGAGCCGACAGCCGTTATGAGCCCATTCACCTTAGATAATTAAAGTAGATCTGTCTGAGTCTAAAGTACATTTATGGTCACTCTCGGCCATAGCCTTGTAATTAATTTCTGGATTTCTTGTGTTTCAGCCATTCTAAAGCCAAACCTTACATGACGAAAGATCATCTCACCAAGTTTATCAACCAGAAGCAGAGAGACAGTCGTTTAAATGAATTGCTCTTTCCTCCTGCAAAGATCGAGCAAGTACAAGTTCTCATAGAAAAATACGAGCCCAGCGCCATCAACAAGCAGAGAGGTGGGATTAATGTGCTCTATTCTTCCATGGACGCTCTGTATTCAGGGAATTCCTAAACTCTCCCTAAGGTTATGTTCACACTTTGCGTTTTTGCAGTGTTTTTATGCCAATTTTAAGCTACGTTTTACAGTACCAGCAAAGTCTATGAGATTTCAGAAATCTCATGCACACACATTTTTTTTTTCCTGACCGATTTGGAAAACTGCTGCATTTTTGTACACTGCAGTTGTACACTGTACACTTATTTCAGCGTTTTTTCAGCATATTTGCACCATTTTTTCACCAACAGGAAACAATGGGTCAGTGCAAAAATGCAGCAAAACTTACGCAGTTATCAGTTTTTGCTGCGTTTTTGGTGCAAAAATCTAAGGAAGTTAAATAATGCTTTATTGGGAGGGGGCACTGAACCTTATCAGTATGCATAAGGGATAACAAAAATGCAGCAATAAAAATGCAGCAGAAACGCAGCAAAACACTCAGAAAAAATGCAGCAAAAATATCGGAAAAAATGCAGCAAAAACTCAGCAACACCTCCTTTTTGTAAGCAGCTCCTTTACTGCCAAGAGAGCAGCTTTATAGAAGTGAATGCAGCCAACAAGGTGGCCAGATCAGGATCTATTGTACATGTACTCTACTGAGATCTCAGCCAGCGTCATTGAATGAAGAAAGAAAAAGTCTATACACACCGGAGAAAGAGCGAGGGGCACAGCAGCACTGAGGAGAAGCAGGGTGCTGCTAGGAAATGTAGTTTCAGCAGATAAGAATGTGACCGCCTATTCAGCTGGATGCACAGAGAGGCAGAAGAGATACAAAAGACACACAGGTGCAAGAAGGAAACTTTATGTTCACCTTGTAGTACTGTATATATTGGCAATAGTTATGCAGATACTGTGCTTTATAAAACATATTGCCATTGTTTGAATAACCATTTAACCTTCTCATTGTCCTCCGTTTTCCTAATTTTTAGCATGATAATAATCGTTAAACTTTGACGCTGTGTGAAACCATATAGCCATACTAATCTGAAAATCTGCTCTGAAAATAAAATATACAAGGATACTAGATTTTTGGAGAAAAAAAAACCCACGATGTTCCAGCTCCAAAAGGTAAAATAAACAAACTTTATTGGGAAAATATAAAAACATGAAAAATCATGAGCTCCATGAAGACAACACCATGACCTGCGTGAGTTTGGCTACGCGTTTCGACCGGAAAGGTCTTTGACAAAGACCTTTCCGGTCGAAACGCGTAGCCAAACTCACGCAGGTCATGGTGTTGTCTTCATGGAGCTCATGATTTTTCATGTTTTTATATTTTCCCAATAAAGTTTGTTTATTTTACCTTTTGGAGCTGGAACATCGTGGTTTTTTTTTTCCATTGGTTCGCATCGTGTCAGGACTTGGTTCCGTGCTCTGCTGGATATGGTGAGCTGGCTTTTTTCTTTTTTCTTTGCATACTAGATTTTTACTACATTTAATAAGCTGAATCACCCAATAGATACACCACCCATGTGAAAAAGAAATTACTCCATTAAACTTCGTAATCTATTGTATAATCTGTGATGGTAATATTCATAGCAGAATCCTTCCCTACTTAGATATACAGTCACACATCAGTGTTATGGGAAATTAACCCAAATGCTTTTGCAGCCACATGGTAAGTTCTTCTACATGTATATGCCTCCCTATAATTGCTGCACAAGCCAATTCACGGGATGTGATATTCTTGAAGAATTCATGTTCTCTGAGATTAATACTGTATATTATGCTGTCCTGCAGCACCTCGATTCTGTATGGCTCCCATACAAATTGCCTTTAGGCTAGAGCTCCATACGTTACAGGTCTAAAGATCATACTATGAGAGTGATCACTGCTGGTCGGTGCTCACCTGGTGGGACATGCTTAAAGCAATGTGGATCGCCCGTCATTGATTTTTTTTTTAATAAAGCTGTCCCATTAGGATGGTCAATGGCTAGAGAGTTCAAAAATGGAGTATATTCCAATATTGGAGCTTCTGTTTGCTAAGGAAACATCACCTATAATGGATCTACAACCTATGGACCACAACCTTTTCAGGCCAACCATTTTTTGATCAAGAGCAGATCTGCCGAACATGACGCAGAAAGGTCCTGTACAATCTAATAAACCTCATCAATGTCATTTCAACTTATAATATTACTACATAATATTGTTTAAATATTTTTCAAGGGAAAAATGGCAAAGTAAAGTTATGGTTTGGAACTTGGTGACCAATGACTCATTAAAAATCTAATGTAATCGCAATGGCTCATTGAGTTGAGCGTTTAATCGATCTGTGTGCTGTCTGGATGGAAAATGGGTAGCACACAATGACCGATGTAAGTCAATGTGATCATTCATGTAAATGTTTTAACACAGGGACCAATGGTCTGCACATAAACAAATGGCAGTGTGCACTACTTTGATCCATATTCCAGATCAGTCCATGGGTGCACAAAAAATGGATCACATGTGGGTTATCAACCATATGTCATGCATTTTTCACAGATCCATTACAATTATTAGCATAGGACGCTTTTAAAAAAAAAAAAAGCCATATGGAAGTAAAAAACAGGCATACAGACAAAATAAGGATGTAGCATGGACAATTTTGCATATCCCTAATGCAAACTCTAACAAGTGCTTTCTCTATTCTAGGGCAGCTGTCTCCAGAAGGGATGGTTTGGTTTCTCTGTGGCTCCGAGAACAGTATTGTGTCAATGGACAAGTTACTTGTGAATCAGGACATGAACCAACCTCTTACTCACTACTTTATCAACTCCTCTCATAACACATACCTCACAGGTAGCTCATTGACATATTATATATTACCCATAATTAATAATTATTTTAAGAAATCAACTTATCTATTGGACAATGTGACTTTGCAGCCCAGTCGTGAATGGAGTGGAGAAGAACATGCCTCCACTCAATTCATTGTCTATGGGGCTTGCCTATTTCCATTAGTCAAGCAGACAATAAATTGGGCAGAGGCCCCATTATATTCATGACATGGCTGCAGAGCATTATTCCTGGGGTTCCAGAGCCCCATCCTTGGAATAACTGGGTGCCCAACGGCTGATCAGTAAGTTATCCCCTATCCTAAGGTCCAACAATCTGGGTGACCATGATGAGATTGAGAGGAAGTAATAAGCGATAATGATAACTGCAGGTCATTAATGGATCATGGCGCATAAGAAAGGTATAGACGAGGTAAAGAATAGCAGTCACCAATTTTTTTTTTTACAAACTTAACAGCTGGTCAGTTTTCTGGGGTCTCATCCCCTGAAATGTACCGTCAGACCCTGCTCTCTGGTTGCCGATGTGTGGAGCTAGACTGCTGGAAGGGCAAGCCACCCGAGGAAGAACCCATCATCACTCATGGATTTACAATGACGACAGAAATCCTTTTCAAGGTGAAAATTATGTTGCTAAAGAAAAAAATGTAAAGTATGATGTTAAATAGAAGTATGGCTTAAGCGGAAGGGTATGACATTCTGAAGAATCATATATAAAGAAAAAAAGGCAGCATCCATACCAGGTGATGATAATCCAAAAATAAGTCCTTTATTCCGCCATAGTGAAAAATACAACGTTTCGGCCTGGTTGGCCTTTGTCAAGTATACACACTGTCAAAAGTAGCCATCTTAAATAGTGTGGAACCCACATGAGCTCCAATCACCATCAAGAGGCGGTCTTTATTAAATATACATTTAACGTGCTTAAATCTCAAATAATATATATATATATCTATCAAATAGCAGCTAAACAACACCGTCACTATCCATATCATATAGAAATATATACAAGAATAGCATATAATTCAAGATCGCATATAAAAACAAACATCACATAGGTGTATGGTCCAATGGTTGCATTTGTTGTCCGGTTGTCATATCGACATTTCCACCAATCGTATAATGTCCATGGGTCAGTCCCCCTTCTCATCCAATCCCTATGTGTTAGGAGAAAAGGCGCACAAAATAAACCCCCCAATCAGAGCAGAGAGTACAAGGATGCATGTGAATGCCATAGGACGCCGGCGCACGCGCACGGCACACCATGAGGCCGGTCACCTGACCGCCCCACAGTGATTACCAAATGCGCACGCGCCGGAAATCCCCGACGTCATAGAGCGGAGGAGCGCACGCGCAAGGCGCACCAAGGGAACGACCAACAGGCCGCCCCCCAGCAATCCAAGCGCGCACGCGCCAGACGCCCCAGAGTCAGCGTCTACATCAGACCGCCAGACCCGGCAGCGAATCGCGCGGACGGACCAGGCGCCACAGCCCATTGCTATGGCAACCAGCACGTCCACACGCCGCACCAGGCCAGCGCTCCAAGACAGACGCTTAGCGTGGCCAACTCCATGGCAACCATCCCTCACAAGCAACCGCAATGAAGCAGGCAGGGAGCGCAGGGAGAGAAAAATGCAAAAACATAGCACCATATAAACCATACGCTAAAGATAGCAAATAAGGCAACTCCATCCACTCTCTGACTGCCAAATCGCGACCCTATGTGCAGAAAAAAGAAAAAGACAAAAACAAATTACTATAAAAACAGAAATACAAAAATAGCACAATATTAAAACACACACGGAGTAGAGTACGCACACTATACCGAAAAAGGGAGGGGAATCCTATATATCTGAACAAGACTACCAGACTACCTGTAGCACATAGATATTGTAACATAATTATGTAGTGCAGATCTGTAGATTATAGTCCAGATTAAGCCCCTTGGGCTGCAGTGTTCCCAAAACTGAAATCCACCTTAATTCCTTTTGCTTCAGTATAAGATTCCTATCGCCCCCTCTCCTCAGTGTCGGGACCCCATCAATTACTCTAAAACGCAACTGATTGACAGAATGTCTGCACTCACTAAAATGTTTAGGTATTGGCAGGTCAGTTAGATTAGTACGTATCGTGCTCTTATGTTTGCTTATTCGTTGTCTCACTTCCATTGTCGTCTCACCGACATACATAAGTCCACATGGACAGACTATCAAATACACAACGAACTTAGATGAACACGTATATCGTTCTTTAATTATAAATTTTTTACCAGTATGCGGGTGACAAAAACTGTCACCCCTAAGCATATTCCCGCAGCACGCACAATTGAGACAAGGGAAGCTGCCCATCCGAGGGGGGCACAAAGTCCTCTGGATGGCAACTCTCCCAGCCCCAATATCTGATTTAACCAATAAATCTTTAAGATTACGTCCTCGTCTATAAGAGAGAATAGGGCGTGAGCAAAAATCTGGAATCTGAGGTAAACCCCTATGCAAAATCCCCCAATGTTTATTAAGGATATTAGCAATGCCATTGCTGGCCGGGCAATAAGTGGACACAAATGGTACCCGTTTCTGTTTGTCCCCCTTCTGACGTTGTAAATCCTCCTCAGTCAATCTCACCGCCCTATCTCTATGACCCATAACTTTCACTTGTGGGTACCCCCTTCGAATAAATTTGTCACACATTTCATCCAACCTCTTATCACAAATCTGTGTATCAGTGACTATTCTTCGTACCCGAAGAAGTTGACTCCACGGTAGTGAATCCATCATACGTCTGGGATGATAACTATCATAGGATAGAAGACTGTTCCTATCAGTTGTTTTAATAAACAGGTCAGCACCGCCGGAGTGTGCACGGTTGGTCCTCACACTGCTGGAGTTCATCCTCAGGAGGAATTTTTTCCTCTTTGGGGATGATTACTACCAGCAGTTGAGGGGTACCGCCATGGGGTCCAATGTGGCCCCCACGTATGCTAACATCTACATGGCGGTACTCGAGGACCAACACGTGTATAGTTCCAGCTTCTGGCGGCACGTCCGGGCCTGGTGGCGCTATATTGACGATATTTTTTGTGTTTGGGAGGGTACCCATGAGGACCTCCTTGGTTTTCTGACAGAATTGAATCATATACACCCGGAATTGAAATTTACGATGACATGTTCAATGGAGAGGGTACAGTTTTTGGATACTATGGTCTATAAACAGAATGACAAACTTTGTACTGACCTGTTTATTAAAACAACTGATAGGAACAGTCTTCTATCCTATGATAGTTATCATCCCAGACGTATGATGGATTCACTACCGTGGAGTCAACTTCTTCGGGTACGAAGAATAGTCACTGATACACAGATTTGTGATAAGAGGTTGGATGAAATGTGTGACAAATTTATTCGAAGGGGGTACCCACAAGTGAAAGTTATGGGTCATAGAGATAGGGCGGTGAGATTGACTGAGGAGGATTTACAACGTCAGAAGGGGGACAAACAGAAACGGGTACCATTTGTGTCCACTTATTGCCCGGCCAGCAATGGCATTGCTAATATCCTTAATAAGCATTGGGGGATTTTGCATAGGGGTTTACCTCAGATTCCAGATTTTTGCTCACGCCCAATTCTCTCTTATAGACGAGGACGTAATCTTAAAGATTTATTGGTTAAATCAGATATTGGGGCTGGGAGAGTTGCCATCCAGAGGACTTTGTGCCCCCCTCGGATGGGCAGCTTCCCTTGTCTCAATTGTGCGTGCTGCGGGAATATGCTTAGGGGTGACAGTTTTTGTCACCCGCATACTGGTAAAAAATTTATAATTAAAGAACGATATACGTGTTCATCTAAGTTCGTTGTGTATTTGATAGTCTGTCCATGTGGACTTATGTATGTCGGTGAGACGACAATGGAAGTGAGACAACGAATAAGCAAACATAAAAGCACGATACGTACTAATCTAACTGACCTGCCAATACCTAAACATTTTAGTGAGTGCAGACATTCTGTCAATCAGTTGCGTTTTAGAGTAATTGATGGGGTCCCGACACTGAGGAGAGGGGGCGATAGGAATCTTATACTGAAGCAAAAGGAATTAAGGTGGATTTCAGTTTTGGGAACACTGCAGCCCAAGGGGCTTAATCTGGACTATAATCTACAGATCTGCACTACATAATTATGTTACAATATCTATGTGCTACAGGTAGTCTGGTAGTCTTGTTCAGATATATAGGATTCCCCTCCCTTTTTCGGTATAGTGTGCGTACTCTACTCCGTGTGTGTTTTAATATTGTGCTATTTTTGTATTTCTGTTTTTATAGTAATTTGTTTTTGTCTTTTTCTTTTTTCTGCACATAGGGTCGCGATTTGGCAGTCAGAGAGTGGATGGAGTTGCCTTATTTGCTATCTTTAGCGTATGGTTTATATGGTGCTATGTTTTTGCATTTTTCTCTCCCTGCGCTCCCTGCCTGCTTCATTGCGGTTGCTTGTGAGGGATGGTTGCCATGGAGTTGGCCACGCTAAGCGTCTGTCTTGGAGCGCTGGCCTGGTGCGGCGTGTGGACGTGCTGGTTGCCATAGCAATGGGCTGTGGCGCCTGGTCCGTCCGCGCGATTCGCTGCCGGGTCTGGCGGTCTGATGTAGACGCTGACTCTGGGGCGTCTGGCGCGTGCGCGCTTGGATTGCTGGGGGGCGGCCTGTTGGTCGTTCCCTTGGTGCGCCTTGCGCGTGCGCTCCTCCGCTCTATGACGTCGGGGATTTCCGGCGCGTGCGCATTTGGTAATCACTGTGGGGCGGTCAGGTGACCGGCCTCATGGTGTGCCGTGCGCGTGCGCCGGCGTCCTATGGCATTCACATGCATCCTTGTACTCTCTGCTCTGATTGGGGGGTTTATTTTGTGCGCCTTTTCTCCTAACACATAGGGATTGGATGAGAAGGGGGACTGACCCATGGACATTATACGATTGGTGGAAATGTCGATATGACAACCGGACAACAAATGCAACCATTGGACCATACACCTATGTGATGTTTGTTTTTATATGCGATCTTGAATTATATGCTATTCTTGTATATATTTCTATATGATATGGATAGTGACGGTGTTGTTTAGCTGCTATTTGATAGATATATATATATTATTTGAGATTTAAGCACGTTAAATGTATATTTAATAAAGACCGCCTCTTGATGGTGATTGGAGCTCATGTGGGTTCCACACTATTTAAGATGGCTACTTTTGACAGTGTGTATACTTGACAAAGGCCAACCAGGCCGAAACGTTGTATTTTTCACTATGGCGGAATAAAGGACTTATTTTTGGATTATCATCACCTGGTATGGATGCTGCCTTTTTTTCTTTATATACGTTTTTGTCCGATTGGATCCTTGGATTTTGGAGCGTGCATCCTTTGTCTGAGTGCTGATGGTTGACCTTGTTATTCTGAAGAATCATATCTTGACTTGAGACAAAAAATGGATGAGTCTTTTGTGAAAACACCATCTGTACAATATACTATTGCCGACTACTATGTTCCCGTTTTCAGGACGTCATTGAAGCTATTGCAGAATCGGCCTTCAAAACTTCTCCTTATCCAGTAGTCTTGTCATTTGAAAACCATGTGGACTCGTGAGTATTTCTCTCTACTGTGATGCCAGACACATCATTACTTGCAAGAAGTAAAGGGTTTTTTCACAGCTACTAAATGGATGACCTGTCAGTAGGGTAGAAAATGAAAAGTCCAGATAACCCACCATGAATCACCTGGTCTGTGTGCAGCAATGGAAAGAAAGCAGGAAATTCAGCTCCCGTGATCCCACAAGAACAGAAAAAATGCAACGCATTTCGGATCATTTATGATCCCTTTTCATGGTATTTTTAATGTCATGAAGAAAGCTCATAAGTGATCTGAAATGCATTGCGTTTTTTGCACTCGTGTTTTGTTCTATTTTCATGGAATATTCAATACTGGATGGCGGGAGCTGGATTTCCTTCTTTCTTTTCATAAGGATACACTAAGAGCAGTGGACAAGTCACTTTTATATTGCCTACAGTATATACTAGAATTTACATTTATATTTGAGCTGCTCTCTTGCAGTGCCAAGCAACAGGCAAAAATGGCCGAATACTGCAGAACAATATTTGGAGACATGCTACTGACTGATGTTCTGGAAAAGTTTCCAGTAAGTACAAATCTGATCTGATTAACTGTGCTCCATTCAACATATGGTCTACTTAAATCATTTATGTTTGACACAAATTTGGGGCCTAATTTATAAATGTGGCCCAATGGGTCTAACCCTTGTTTTATGAGTATCTTTGGATCCCTCTGAATGTAAAT
This sequence comes from Ranitomeya imitator, assembly GCF_032444005.1. Lineage (NCBI taxonomy): Eukaryota > Metazoa > Chordata > Amphibia > Anura > Dendrobatidae > Ranitomeya > Ranitomeya imitator. The sequence continues at coordinate 668,461,795 of NC_091282.1, forward strand.
TGAAAACTTTTACTGAGTGGACAGTCTTTACCTGAAAAAGATGTGCATACTATTGTAATAGAAAAAGAAGAAAATGGTGGCACTCACCGCTTATGAATAAAAGTCCAAAGTTTTATTCACATTATTAAAACTGTTGGCATGAGAGAGAGTGGACCATGAGATAGAACGTGAATGTCCGTCACATGTACCAGTCTCTCCCATACCAACAGATTTAATAATGTGAATTAAACTTTGGACTTTTATAGAGAAAGCGGTGAGTGCCACCATTTTCTACTGTTTGTGTTGCATATGAATTAACTTTGGATAAGCACATGGCTACTGCTGTTTTGCGATAACATATATATATACAGTTAGGTCCATATATATTTGGACAGAGACACGATTTTTCTAATTTTGGTTATAGACATTACCACAATGAATTTTAAACAAAACAATTCAGATGCAGTTGAAGTTCAGACTTTCAGCTTTCATTTGAGAGTATCCACATTAAAATTGGATGAAGGGTTTAGGAGTTTCAGCTCCTTAACATGTGCCATCCTGTTTTTAAAGGGACCAAAAGTAATTGGACAGATTCAATAATTTTAAATAAAATGTTCATTTTTAGTAGTTGGTTGAAAACCCTTTGTTGGCAATGGCTGCCTGAAGTCTTGAACTCATGGACATCACCAGACGCTGTGTTTCCTCCTTTTTGATGCTCTGCCAGGCCTTCACTGCGGTGGTTTTCAGTTGCTGTTTGTTTGTGGGCCTTTCTGTCTGAAGTTTAGTCTTTAACAAGTGAAATGCATGCTCAATTGGGTTGAGATCAGGTGACTGACTTGGCCATTCAAGATTATTCCACTTCTTTGTTTTATTAAACTCCTGAGTTGCTTTGGCTTTATGTTTTGGGTCATTGTCCATCTGTAGTATGAAACGATGACCAATCCATTTTGCTGCATTTGGCTGGATCTGAGCACTCAGTATGTCGCTGAATACCTCAGAATTCATTCGGCTGCTTCTGTCCTGTGTCACATCATCAATAAACACTAGTGACCCAGTGCCACTGGCAGCCATGCATGCCCATGCCAACACACTGCCTCTGCCATGTTTTACAGATGATGTGGTATGCTTTGGATCATGAGCTGTACCACGCCTTCACCATACTTTTCTCTTTCCATCATTCTGGTAGAGGTTGATCTTGGTTTCATCTGTCCAAAGAATGTTCTTCCAGGACTGTGCTGGCTTTTTTAGATGTTTTTAGCCAAGTCCAGTCTAGCCTTTTTATTCTTGATGCTTATGAGTGGCTTGCACTGTGCAGTGAACCCTCTGTATTTACTTTCATGCAGTCTTCTCTTTATGGTAGATTTGGATATTGATACGTCTACCTCCTGGAGAGTGTTGGTCACTTTGTTGGCTGTTGTGAAGGGGTTTCTCTTCACCATGGAGATTATTCTGCGATCATCCACCACTGTTGTCTTCCGTGGGCGCCCAGGTCTTTTTGCATTGATGAGTTCACCAGTGCTTTCTTTCTTTCTATGGATGTACCAAACTGTAGATTTTGCAACTCCTAATATTGTAGCAATTTCTCGGATGGGTTTTTTTCTGTTTTTGCAGCTTAAGGATGGCTTGTTTCACCAGCATGGAGAGCTCATTTGACCACATGTTTACTTCACAGCAAAACCTTCCAAATGCAAGCACCACACCTCAAATCAACTCCAGGCCTTTTATCTGCTTAATTGAGAATTACATAATGAAGGTATTGCCCACACCTGTCCATGAAATAGCCTTAGAGTCAATTGTCCAATTACTTTTGGTCCCTTTAAGAACAGGGTGGCACATTTTAAGGAGCTGAAACTCCTAAACCCTTCATCCAATTTTAATGTCGATACCCTCAAATGAAACCTGAAAGTCTGAATTTCAACTGCATCTGAATTGTTTGGTTTAAAATTCATTGTGATAATGTCTATAACCAAAATTAGAAAAATGTTGTCTCTGTCCAAATATATATGGACCTAACTGTATATATATATATATATATATATATATATATATATATATATATAACCACTTTTTCCATAGTGCCATTTTTTCCTTCTTTGTTGCTTCTGCATGATATTGTAAAGTGACCGAGGTCAGTACCCATTGACGAGCTACGGCTCCATAGCACCCTGATACTTTACAGGAAAACCATACCCCAGTCCCAGTGTGCTGTCAGTTGTGTGGTGATTCAAACTCACTTGTAGGCTGCAGGCCTTTGCTGTCTCCAGGCCTCCACCTTCAGGAGCCACATGGGACACCCAGTTAATTTCAACAAACAGAAGTTTACTGGACAGTTAAAGTTCATCAGATTAAAACATACAGTACTGGGCACAACACTTCTTGCCCCTTATTTCCTTAGCACAACACATCTCCAGTCCCACCATCCATTCCTACTGGACTATCCTTATGCCCACTGGCTCTGTCAGTACATGCTGACCCAAGCAGCCCACTACAGTTAAACTTGACTTTGTTACTGTACTTCCCTATCTGAGTCACTACCAGAAAGTGCATGCTTTTCACTAGCACTACCACCTTCCTACTGTGGGCTCATCCCAAACATTAATACTATCTATACTACACTATCAACATAATACATTACCAACATGTCCTAAAACACTGTTATACGCTATGCATGTTATGCTAACAATAATAGTATAGGGCACAACACTTCTTGTTCCTTATTTCCTAAGCACAGCACATCGTCAGCCCTAGCATCCGTTCCTCCTGGACTATCCCTATGCTCACTGGCTCCGTCAGCCCCAGGATTTTCCTGTCCAGTCCGAAAGTGCACCCGGGATCCGTTAATTTCCCTTCACACAGTTCCATGTCTCTCTTGCCCTGTGTGCCAGAGGAAACAAGGTGCCCTTTAGCCCTATATCAGGTCTTGAGCTCCTGATTTTGCCTGAATGTCTGCACAGGATTCTAGTATAGCCATCCACTACCTTGAACGACAGGTACAAACTGGCCCAAGCAGCCAATACACTTGAACTTGACCTTGTTACTGTACTTCCCTATCTGAGTCACTACCAGGGACTGCATGCTTTTTACTAGCACTACCCCTTCCCACTGTGGGTTTGTCCCAAACATTAACTGTATCTTATTTTATATCTTCAGCTACTATCCTTATACTGTAAACTATCAACATTATACATTACCAACATATCCTATACACTATATATATTGTACTAACAATACTTATCACATTACACATTAGATGCATAGAAACGCATGGCACTATTCACATTACACAATATTGATGTGATTGTTGTCTTCAGGGATAGGTACACAGTAGCACAGACCATCACTCTTTTATTCCTTCCCTCTTGAACATAGTTGTCCTCGACAATCCTGGAACCTGGAAGGTACCAATTCACATCAAACCTATAAAACATAAAAAAGTGCTCTGCTTTCAGGAGTATATAGCATCCATTGCATCCAGAGATGCACACTGGAATAAAGCTCAATAGAGCTCAAGTTCCTTAGGTCTGTAGGCCAGCATAATAACAACTGCCCAACAGTCGATGGGCGTATACCAAGTCCTCTTCCTATACAATACTTTAAACTTGTTGGTCCTCTCGGTTAGAGTCACAGAACTGATGGTCAATCTGAGTGCATAGGCACAGTCCAGTTTCTTCAATCCGGTAGTGACATTGGGTCATCCTGTTTACTCCACATGACCCCGGTACAACTTATTTGGGACAGCGACACAGAGTGTTAAAGTTCTTGCAATCAGAGGCACATTGGCCAACACATCAACATCTCCAGCAATCTAGTAGCACAGTCCATAAAGTTCTAGCCTGGCTCAAATCTTCGGGTAGGCTGCTTCCTCCCCTCCCCCTTTTGTGAACAACAGTCCCTTTAATTGCATTGTCCCTCCCTTTGTGGTAGACTCACATGGTCAGAGTTCATAGGGGCGATGTGCACAGTCTATAGCAGTGATGGCGAACCTATGGCACGCGTGCCACAGTGGGCACACAGAGCCCTCTCTGTGGGCACGCACTCCACTACCTTCAGATGTTCAAATGTATTTGTGTCTTTTAGATGCTAATACATTTAAACCAGGGGTGGAGAACCTTTTCATGCGACCCACGGGCAGGTCCCCGGAGTCCGCAATGCTCGGGCGGCAGTCGTATCCTGCCAGTTGCCGGCCCCTTAACCTCCAAGTGCACGGTAAGCAGCGTTAATTACTGAACGCTGCCTGCACATGAATGATGACATCATTGAGTTGGGTGGGGTTAGCACCCAATGCGGTCCCGTCCTCCTGTCCCAGAAGAGGAGCTGCTGCCAGAGAGTCCAGAGCAATCTCTGTGCCAGCAGCTCTGTTCCTGTGTGCTGGTGGTTTCTGTGCCCGTAGCTCTGTGCCTTTCTGCTGGTGATCTGTGCCCCTCAGCTATGTGACCACTGTGATCACTGTGCCCTCAGCTATGTGCCCCAATATGATTTCTGTGTTCCCCCAACTATATGCCCCCCTGTGATCTCTGTGTTCCCCAGCTATGTCCCCCTGCATTCTGTGCCCCAGCTATATGCCCCCCAGCTATGTGCCCCCATGTGATCTCTGCGGTCTCAGCTATGCGCCACCCCATGATCTCTGTGACCCATAGCTATATGTCCACCTGTGATCCCTGTGCCCCCTGTGATCTCTGATCCCCCTGTGATCTCTCTGCACCCCCAGCTATATGCCCCCCTGTGATCTCTGTGCCCCCCAGCTATATGCACCCCTGTGATCTCTGTGGCTCCTAGCTGTGTGCTCCCCTGTGATCCCTGTGCCCCCTGCTATGTACCCCCTGTGATATTCATGCTCCCATGTGATCTCTGTGCCTCCTGTGATCTCTGTCCCCTCCAGCTATGAGCCCCCCAGCTATGTGCCCCCCTGTGATCTTCATGCCACCCCCGGTGATCTCTGTGTTTCCCTGGTGATCTATGTGCCTCCCCGGCAATGCTGTCAGCCCCAGGTCCAATATGCAAAATTGCTGCCGGGGCTGAAGAGGAGTAAAGACAGTGTGGGCATACATTGGAAGGAACTCCAGCAGGAGCTGGACATTAAATGTATTACATTTAGTTTTGAGAGAGGTGGGGATGGGGGGCTGCTTTATTCAGAGGGAGTGTGTATCTCTGTGTGTGTTTGTATATATTTTGCAGAGCGGCAGTCTGTGTGTGTAAATATTTTGCAGAGAGGTAGTGTGTGTGTGTGTATATGTATACATATTTTGCAGAGGGGCAGTGTGTGTGAGTATATACTTTGAAGAGAGGTTGTGTGTGTGTGTGTGTGTGTGTAAGGGGGAGTATTTTGCAGGTCTTCTGTAATGTGATGTTAAATTTCCGTATTGGCACTTTCTGATAAATAAGTGAGTTGTGGCTTGCCGTTTCAGCACTCGGTCTCTAAAAGATTTGCCATCACTGGTCTTTAGGGACAACAAGGGTTTTGGATTCTTTGACTGTCTACAGTCTCTCAATCCAGCAGGGAGATACACAAATGTGCGTAAGACAAACAGGGAGGGGGAAACACAAAAATTTCAGCCATCCTGGCCAACAGCGGGGGTCCAGGTCAATACCGGACCTCCTGCTCACAGTTCTTTCCTTCTTAATGTGCAATGAGCACCACTGAAATCGGTCACAGCTGACCTGTTCTCCATGACCACAATTTAGATCACACAACCGTCATCAGACCCAATTGTCCTTGGCGTCTGATTTTCCCATGTACGCTGTTAAATGGGACTCTTGGCAGCCATAAACTGCCACCGCAGCACCTGTTGCGTCTGATAGGCCTGAGGCCTTGGTGCTGCCCTTGGAAGAAGGATGGCTGGATATTGTCTCACCGCTGCTCCTGTGGAAAAGCACTACTGTTTCCAACAGTGTAGGACTTGGAGGTGTATGAGCCCTGGCTGCTGATAGCTCATGCTGGGGTTCATCGGCCGCACTACCTGAGGATCCTTCTACAGAATCAGAGTCACCGCCACTGCATACCACCCCCGTGGCCCATCTTCTTTGATGAAGCGCACGCAGTCCCACGCTTTAGGAGTGGACCCGTGACACAGGGATCCGTCATTAACATAAACACGGTGGCCAGTCCTGGCCTCATTGATGAACCCAAAACTCTGCTGGGGACTGAAGTGTTGAATGTAACCGTGGGTAATCCAGTAACCGACCTCAGTGCCTTTGGGGCACTCCAGTTGGCCGTGCACCTATTTTTCCTTCTTTTCTTCCCCTCGATTACTTTGGCTAACTATCAACTTCTTGGAGTCTGGGGCTGGAGTCTTCTCCACATACATCTGTGGCAGAAGAGTAGGGGTTGCTTCCCGGGCAGTTCCTCTTTAAGGGGCCGAGGTGTAGTCACTGGCAGAGCTGCCACTAATGCTTTTAGCCGCTCAGCCATACCGCAGGACCTCGGCCATACAAACTCAGCCGCCTCCGCCTTTGTCGGTTCCGGTTTCTGGGCCTTCACTGACACCTTGGCTGGGGCCTCCATGGAGCCTCTGCTCTTAGTCCTCCCGACTCTTCCTCTTATCACATTACACACTAGATGCATAGAAAGGCATTACAATATTGACACAATTGGTGTCTTCAGGGGTAGGAACACAGCAGCACAGTCCACCAGTTTTACATCATAGAAGTAGCAAATGTGGCTGCTAAGGGGACCTTGGATACAGTAGATCTAGTCAAGTTTGGCTGATTATCTTATTTTAATTAAACTTGGTCCCTTTTACACAGGCCCTACGATGCTAAGCATATATTGAACCAACCCAGATTATGCACCAAGTTAGAGGTGTCTTGTTGTTAACAAGTACCATAAGAATGGACTGTAGGATGGGGATGTATATAGTGGAGCTGACGGGAATGATGTACTATTGGAAAGGGCTGTATATAGATGGACTAAGGGAGTGATATACTGTACTTCAAGAGGGGGCTGTACATAGATTGGATTGAAAGGCGTTATGTACTGCCAGATGGGGCTGCATATAGAGATGCTGAGAGGAGTGATATACTGTAGGATGGGGTTGCATATAGAGAGGATGAAGGGACTGATTTACTGCAAGAGGGGGTTGTATGTAAAGGGGGCTGAAAGTACTTATCTACTGCAGTTTGGAGCTGAATGTGGGGAGCCTGATAAAGGGTGATGCACTGCAGTATGGGGCTGTATATTGAGGGTCTGAGAGGAATGATGTACTGCAGTTTGGAACTCTATATAGAGGGGTTGAGAGAAGTTATGTTATGTTTGGAGCTGCACATAGAGGGTCTGAAGGAAGTGATGTACTGCAGGATATAGAGGGGCTGAGAGGAGTGATGGTCACATCTGCTACCCATTTTACTTTGCTTCCCCTCTCATAAACAGTCATACTCACAGAGAAAGAGATAAGCTGCAGATGCAACCTTTCCTCCCCCTTCACTTTCTTCAGTTTACTATGTTACAGCTGAAAGAGTATTTTAGTATTTTAAGGTTTTAAACACTATGGCGATTTCTGAAGAATCTTCAGGGAGGGAAAGGAGTGCTATGTGAGTTTGGAATGTGAAGATGTCCATGGTCGGACTGGCCCATCAGAGAACTGGAAGATTCTCCGGTGGGCCCAGGCACTGACACCTGCTGGCATACAGGGCCAGCAGCTGCCTAGGGCCCCGCTGCTCCAGGGGCCCCCAGCCAGTGGTGTGTCACTAATAGCGGCACACCATGCATCTGCTATGGGGACTGTGAGTCAGGGGGCCCACCCGATGCCAGCAGAGCACCAGTGGGAGGCAGGAGGCAGAAGTCTGTCCCCACTGCTAAAGAGAAATGAATATTCACTCTTCCCCATGCCCCCAGGGGTGTGGAGAGGGGTCAATATTCATTTCACTGTAATAGCTGTCAGTGTTAGCTACAGGCTGTGGCTAACATACTGCATGTAAAAAGCTGGTTCGGCTGCACCGGAGGTGGAGGGCAGGCCCTGAAGGCGGCAAACACTGAGGGAAATCTGGCCTGTCTATCCGGCCCTGAGGCTCTGGGGGGACCCCTGGCCAGATTGCCCTCATGCGAGGTGGGCAGGAAGCGATGTCTGCAGCTCCACTGCCTACAGGACAAAATGGCAGTGGAGCTGCAGATATACATTCTGCTTCCTGTCCGGCGTTTCCTGTCTGATAAAGCAGCGTGGCTGGATGACCTCATCATTCAGTGCGTGGCTCTGCCGAAGATCAAGCTGCCGTCAACGAAGATGCTGCTGGGGTACGGGCAGAGAGGTGAGTGGTGCTGTGTGTGTGTGTGTGGAGGTGAGTAGTGCTGTGTGTGTGTGTCTGCGGGGGAACGTGCAGAGAGGTGGGTGTGTGTGTCTCCAGGGGGAACGTTCAGAGAGGTGTGTGTGTAGATGGTGGAGAGGGCAATGATGTGGGTGATGGAAAGGACGAGGGGGTGGTGGGGGAGATGGCAATGATGGAGGTGGTGGAAAGTGCAATGATGGGGTGGTGGGGGAGAAAGGCAATGATGGAGGAGATTGAGAGGGAAATTATGGGAGTGGTGGGGGAGAAAGCATTGATGGGGTGGTGAGGGAGAAGGCAATAATAATAATTTTATTTATATAGCGCCAACATATTCTGCAGCGCTTTACAAATTATAGAGGGGATTTGTACAGACAATAGACATTACAGCATAACAGAAATCACAGTTCAAAATAGATACCAAGAGGAATGAGGGCCCTGCTCGCAAGCTTACAAACTATGAGGAAAAGGGGGAGACACGAGAGGTGGATGGTAACAATTGCTTTTGTTGTTTGGACCAGCCATAGTGTAAGGATCGGGTGTTCACGTAAAGCTGCATGAACCAGTTAACTGCCTAAGTATCTAGCAGTACAGACACAGATGCTATTAACTGTATAAAGTGTATGAGAACATGTTGCGAGGAACCTGATTATGGTTTAAGTTTTTTGTTTTTTTTTAATGGGCCACACAGGGATAGTTAGGTTAATGCTTTGATGCGGTAGGCCAATCTGAACAAATTAGTTTTTAGGGCACACTTAAAACTGTGGGGATTGGGGATTAATCGTATTAACCTGGGTAGTGCATTCCAAAGAATCGGCGCAGCACGTGTAATGTCTTGGAGACAGGAGTGGGAGGTTCTGATTATTGAGGATGCTAACCTGAGGTCATTAGCGGAGCGGAGGGCACGCGTAGGGTGGTAGACTGAGACCAGAGAGGAGATGTAAGGTGGTGCTGAGCGATGGACTGCTTTGTGGACTGGCACAAGGTAGAGGCATCGGTGTAACGGTTGGTGAGGAAGATGAGCCTGGCAACAGCATTCAGAACAGATTGGAGCGGGGAGAGTTTGGTAAGAGGGAGGCCGATTAGTAGAGTTACAATAGTCCAGATGAGAAAGAATAAGTGAAACAGTAAGATTTTTTGAGATGCAGATAAGAGCGAGCCAGTGATCGGATGTGGGGGGTGAATGAAAGCTCGGAATCAAGTATGACCCCAAGGCAGCGGGCATGTTGCTTTGGAGTAATGGTGGAATCGCACACGGAGATGGCAATGTCAGGCAAAGGTAGGTTAGTAGAGGGAGACAACACGTGGAGTTGTTTTTGACAGGTTCAATTTCAGATAGAGGGAGGACATGATGTTAGAGACAGCGGTAAGGCTAGGTTCACATTGCGTTAGTGGGTGTCCGCTAACGGAATCCGTTACATGGCGAAATTGGTGCAATTAACGCTATGTAACGGATCCGTTAGCGCACCCATTGACTGCAATGTGCTAACGGATCGCTAACGCTTCGCTAACGTATGCCTTTTTCGGCATGCGTCAGCGATGTGCCGTTATTTTCGGACGGACCTCGAACGCTGCTTGCAGCATTCAGGGTCCATTCTTCGCTAGCGCAGATCGGGCATCTGCACTAGCGGGATTCCCAAACACAATCCCTTTTTGGACATTGCGTTAGCGCAATCCGTTAGCGTATCCGCTAAATGGATTGCACTAACGCAATGTGAACCTAGCCTAAGACAATCACTGGTGTTTTCTAAAAAGGTCGGCGTGATATCAGGAGAAGAAGTGTACAATTGGGTGTCGTCAGCATAGAGATGGTACTGGAAACCAAATCTACTGATTGTCCAATAGGGGCAGTATACAAAGAGAAGAGGAGGGGGCCTAGGACTGATCCTTGAGGAACCCCTACAGTAAGGGGAAGGTGAGAGGAGGAGGAACCAGCAAAAGATACAGTGAAGGAGCTGTCAGAGCGATAGGAGGAGAACCAGGAGAGAATGGTGTCCTTGAGGCCGATGGAGCGGAGCATAGTGAGAAGGAGCTGATGATCCACAGTGTCGAATGCTGCGTAGAGATCCAAGAGAATTAGCATGGAGTAGTGACCATTAGATTTAGCTGTTAGTAGGTCATTAGAGACTTTAGTGAGGGCAATGATGGTGGTGGTGAAAAGGACGATGGGGGTGGTGGGGCAGGAGGAAATTATGGGGCTGGTGGAATGGGCAATGATGTGGGTAGTGGGGGAGAAAACAATCAGAGGTGGTGACAAGGGTAATGATGGGGTGGTGAGGGAGAAGGCAATGATAGAGGTGGTGGGGAAGAAGGCAATGATGGAGGATATGGAGAGGGCAATGATGGGAGTGGTGGGGAGAAGACAATGATGGAGGTGGTGACAAGGACAATGATGGGGTAGTGGGGGAGAAGGCAATGATGGAGGTGGTGATGAGGACAATGATGGAGGTGGTGGAGAGGGATATGAGGGGGCCACATTATATTCTATGAGGGGGCTACATTATACTATATGAGGGCTGCATTATATTCCACGAGGGGGCTGCATTATATTCTATGAGGGGCCTACCCCAACCCCTGCTACAAAATTAAGATGTGCACTACCTTATACTATACCCTGATATTAGAGTGTTTTACCACACAATCGGTGATTTTGTATTTATTTCTATGTAGCTACATAGTGGGCCCCAAAAATGATTTTCTCTGGTGACCTAAGGTGCTCCAGTCCAACGCTGAAGATGCCACTTTCCAGTAAAAGATATAGAACCAAGTTTTTAGTTTTTGCATGCACTAATACCATATATGTGAAAAAAATATTAGTGAAAAAAATAGCAATTAGATTTCTATATGCATTGATTTTTGTGTTTTCTTTAGCTGAAACCTGGATGTCCAATACCAAGCCCCAGTGATATGCAAGGCAAAATCCTGATAAAAAATAAGAAGAACCAGGCCTTTTCATCTGCTGAGAAGAAAACCCAAGCCAATGACCAAACTGGTACAGAAGCAGGAAATTCTCAGATGTGTAAAAATGTAGTCATTGATTTCGCACACAGCACTACACAATCATATTATCATATTTTTGTAGCACACGGCTCTTTTTCTGCATATACAGTACATATAAAAAAAAATCACGATTATCAGTAAAGTATATGAATATATTTCTTAGATAATCAAGCTGAAGAGGATGCAGAGAAAGAAGGAGAAAGTGAGGAGGTTGTCGAAACTGTGGATGAAGAACAGATGAAGCAGATGCAGTCAGATGAGGTACGATTTAGGCTGGTTTCACGAGTCCTACATTCATGGTCCTCGTATGGATTGTGATCTCTGGCCCGGCTGCCGATCGCCTGATCCGAACTCAACAGCTTCATAGGCAAATATATCTGCTGGTGCACTTAACCTATTAAAATATTTTTCAAACTTGCGAGAAAACCAGAGATCCTAAGAGTATACCCTCAAGAATGTTCACCATGAAAATGTTGTCTCTGGTCAAATTTTACCTCCAAAACAGTGGGCAAGGGCACAGTCCTAACCATTACGCCACCATGCTCCAAATCCAAAGTGCAGGACATAAGATAGGACTTTTCACCCTGGCCTAGGAGACATTCTCAAGATATCATTAATTGGGATGTAATTTTGAGACCTCAGATTAAATTTCGGTTCACACCCACTGACTCTTTACAATTCAATAAAACACCCTGGAGGAACTAAAACATGGCTACTTAGTCACCCACCAGGGCAATGGGGATACTCGGTACTGCGTCTGGTCGCTCTTAAAGGGGATGTCACGTTGGCTGTGACCCGGTCTGTGGCCCTGGGCACTCAATAAAAGGGGAAAGGTCTTTAAAGGGATATTTAGTAATAAAGTTTATTCGTGATGCCACCTATGGTTCTCGGTCAGTGGGACCGACACTGCTTAAAAGGGTCCTCTGGGGTGATGTTGTAACAGCAAGATGGTGACCCTTCCCACAGGTGAAGCGGGGTCCCCAGGGCTCCCAAGGTGTATGGCAAGGATGGTGGGTTGCCGATAAATAAGTGGAGGACACAGAGTTGTAAAGTCTTTACCTGGTTTACTGGTAGAAGCAGTCCACAGTCCAGGATACCAGGCACGGATGGTGATGTGGTCCGTCCAGCTTGGAGGCAAAGGTGATCCCTCTCCCAGGTGAGGTCCGTAAGCTTTCCTACTCGCGCTAGTATGCGAGGTCCCTGCTGCCTATAGCTTGCTGGCAAAGTCCTCTCACTCCTGTCTTAGAACAGGTACCCGTATGATGGGCAGCTTGAGCCATTTTACAGGGTCTCTATCACGACCCGGGCTCTTCAGGTGCTCCTTCACCTCCAGGCGAGGTGTGGGCAAATCACATACAGTTGTAAGCCCTCCGGTTCTGCTATGTGTCCTACAGTACAACAAAGCCTCGGGCTCCCGGTGCCCGGTTCCTGCGCTTCGGCTCTGAGGGTGCCCGGTCACAGTTCCCCTCTGAGCCCATTGCTTTCTCCACTGTGCTCCTTTCTTCAATTGCTCCACTACATTCAACAACCCCTCGGGTTCTCGTCCTTCCCTGGAGCTGCAGTTTAGTCCTGGCTGCACGGCTCAGTAGTCTGCTCTCTGCTCCAGACTTCCTCCTCTCTCCACTCTCTCTCAGACTGAACTAACTCCTCCAGACCAGAATCCTTAAAGCTGATGGAAGCTCCCCTGAATCCAGTTCCTGAGCTCCCCCTTCTGGCCTGGATTCAGAATGTGTTGTATATAGGTGCTTACCTGGTAAAGAGAATCCTCCTTGCCTCCAAGCATGATATCACCCTCCCCGAAAGGAAGGCAACGTCACTGTAACAACCGGTTATCTGGGGTGTTACACTACCATCTCACCACTTTTGCTATTGCAAAACCAGTCTGACTTGGACTTATTCCATGGCTGAAACATCTCTCCCTCATCTTCTCCATGTTCTCATAATCTGACTTGTTTGGCTATTTATTTTCCAAAGTTTGGGAACATTCCTAAAGTCTTATAACAGGGTGTCTACTGTAGCTCATTTCTCTTTTTTAACACAAGGAGGTATGGATTTAAAGGGAATCTCTCACATTGAAGATGGTGTCTCATTGTTCATCAGAAATGTCCAGTGGGTGGTCCTAAGTGATTGACAGTTTTTTCACTATGTACACTTACACAGGGGAGCCTGGTAATCACTGATTGGCACCGCCCACTGGACTCCTAAGCACGAAATGATCAGGGATTTCAAAGACTAAATTAAAAGTTATTCTGAATCTTTTCACACAAACTATATATCAATCTTTTCAGCTTCTCCAGCTGTCCGTAGACCAGACACCACGTTCAGTATGACAGGTTACCTCTCAGAGTACCAACTCCTTAGGTAAAGCTATTGTCAGTTCTAGCAGTCGTTAGGGGACGTAGGCCTAGCAAGTTTGGCATCATTCATGGTGGGAAAGTTCTCATTGTACTCGTTACGTTTCCATAAGGGTCCAGTAGACGTGGTCAAAAGAGAAGATCTTTGTCTATCTGTTATGTCAGCATACTCCAAATAGATATGGCATGGCAAATTAGACTAAAGTCGTAGCACCATCATCATTCCGAGCAATTTTGACAGCGTTTTGTTTAGAATAGAATACTTTTTAACATCTCTGTGCTTTATAGTGCTGTTTGCTTGATTTCAGCAATGTGTCACTTATGATTCTGTGCGCTGTTGTTTTAACACAATCAGTACTTTATCAGCAGGAGATTATCACTGACAGATTAGGTGTCCTCATGCCTCCTAGTCCAACCCCGCCCTCCGCACTGATTGGCAGCTTTCCGTCAATATACAGTTGTACTCAGAAAACTGCTAATAAGGGGTGTGGGCGTTGTCAGCTTTCTGGGCTCTGCTACAGCTACAGCAGAGAAAACTCTGATTGTATTACAACAGCTGCACCCAGAAAACTAAGTGACACATCGCTAGAATCAGAGTCTCTGCCACTACATTATGCTGCTCTCAGATGAGCTAAACAGTAAGAACATGTGCAGTGCTTACAAGCTCTTTTCTATTAAGCTTGGTAACACTGTTTTGAAACTGGCCAGGATTGCAGGAATTCGATGTTACCCTTTAATCCTAATCCTGACTAGCATTATTGCAGAGTGTACAAACTGTACTGCAGTGATGGTCGGTCTCCTAGGCAACGAACTGTAAACAGAAGAAAAGAAAAGCGTTAATGTCTGAAAAAAGGCTGGAAATTTTTATAAGCAGTAAATTGCAAACGTGCTCATTTTTACAAGCTTTATTCAGCAATATACATCTGTGCCGATGGGAATTGCCTTTTAACATAGTCTTAGATCAGTAAACCTGGTAAAATTAAAATATCAACTTTTACTACTTCTCATTTGTACAGGGTACTGCTGGTCAAGAGGCCATGTCTTACGAAGAGATGTCAAGTTTAGTCAACTACGTCCAGCCTGTTAAATTTGAGTCATTCGAAATCTCTGCACGTAAGAATTTTTTTTTAAACCTAACTAGTCAAAAATAAAAAAAACTTGAGGTTAATTAAATTTCAATGATAAATCTAATTTCACCAGGATAAATTAACATCTACATGGCATGTGCCAAAAAATGTACCAAAAAGTTTCTCTCATTTTTTATCTGCAGAAAAGAATCAAAGCTACGTAATTTCTTCATTCGTGGAGACTAAAGCGTATGATCTAATGACCAAGTTCCCAGTGCAGTTTGTTGAGTATCCTTCAATCCGCTCCACTTCTGAGCCCAATGGTGTAATGTGCACAGAAGTAAGGCAATAATGCTTAATGGTGTGCAGTAAATATATTTAAAGGGAATCTGTCACCTAATTTTGGCCCTATAAACTGCGGTCACCGCCATTGGGGGCTTATATACAGCATTCTGTAATGCTGTAGATAAGCCCCCCCGCCCCTCCGATGTAATCTGAAAGATAAGAAAAACAAGTTAGATTATACTCACCCAGGGGCGGTCTGACCTTTCCCGGCTCCTGCGCACTGCAGTACTTTGCTCTGCCCTCAACAGGACAGATAAAGTACGCCTGCGCCGGAGCCGCGACAGGAAGCAAAGAAGAGGACGTCATCGTATGAAGATAGGAGGCGCCGGACCTGGATTGTGACGACCATCGGACCAGACCGAACCGGGACCGCCCCTGGGTGAGTATAATCTAACTTGTTTTTCTTATCTTTCAGGTTACATCGGGGGCTTATCTACAGCATTACAGAACGAAGATAAGCCCCTGATGCCGGTGGCCACAGTTTATAGCGGCAAAATGAGGTGACAGATTCCCTTTAAAGGCTTATTCTGGTTACAAGATCATATCATCTATCCACAGGATAGCAAATTCTACTAAATCTGTGGGGGTCCAACTGCTGAGACCTCCAAGTTTTAGCCAGAAAAGGGAACTTTTATCCTCCATCTGAATGGAGTGGCAGTGCGCTTGCTTGACCGCTGCTCAATCCAATCTCTTTAGGACTGTTGAGGGTGCCTAGCACTGCACTCCGCTATCTCCAGCAGTCCCATAGAGAATTAATGGAATGGTGGTTGAGCATTTGCACCTCTGCTCCATTCTTACAGAGCGTAGAAGTTATCACCTATCTTGTGGATAGATGATAACTTCTTGCAACTGGAAAACCCCTGTAAAGCAGAGTTCTGACATTTTTAGCCTATAGTAATCTAGAGGCTTTTGCATTAATTCATGTGCTCTTTTGGGGGTTATTTGGGGTCTTTTTGTCAGTTTGACTCTATATTCCCCTCTGACATGGTTCTTCTAATGTCATTTCCACTTTTCCAGTCTTGCCTCTGGCTGTGCAGAGATGGAGTCTCATTGATGCACTTGCTCTAATCTGAGTCCTATCTATGGGCAGAGATCGGTAACATAGAACTGCAGTACACTACAGAGTAGCAATGTATCCTATGTATCCTACATGATGCAGCTTCAGCCTCCTGTTTGTGATAGGATTCTCCATGTCAGCTCTTACACTGGAAGTGGAGGCAGGCTGAGGCTGCATCTTATAGAAGTACAAGCACTCTCAGTATATACAATTAATGCACATTTACACATGCAGATTCATGCCCATCAAACGCTGATCAATAACATAAAAAGTTGATCGCTGTTCTGTAATGGCTCTCTCACGCGCTCACCCACACTGGCCAAGGCAAACTGTATGGGGACAGGATGATTGTTGCTACAATTATTCTGTCCCAAAGCAGCAAGCATATTGGCGGCAGCACATGTCTTGTTTGTGCTGCCAACAATAATAATCATAACAGATAATAATAATCATAACAGATCTAGTCAGCTGATGATCGACCACTTTCTCCGTTCGCTAAAGAAGGGGTTAAGCCTTAATGGCTGCCAAATCTCATAGTTAGGCATCCTTCACATGTCAGTTTTTTTCAGGCACAAGAAAAACTGACCATTGATTCTTGGTCAGAGCTTCATCCAAGTTTGGTTTGAGTGTCTTCAGTTTTTTCTGGTATATGAAGCAAAATTCTCTATTCTTTTTCTATGTAACAGTCCATGAAAGTCGGACCTCACACGGATGACAGCCGAGTGCTGTCTGATTTTCCACGGACCCATAGAATTGCATTTCAGATTTGGATCCGACACGTGGATCAAAATTGGACATGTCTCTGCGATTTTACATGGACCACTCGGTCTGCAGAAAATCACGGACATTTGAATGACCCCATTCACAATTATAGGCACGAGTACTATCCGTGAATGGGCCTTATAATTCTAGAGAACTAAAACAAACAAGCCGGTGAGGGGAGTTAGTAAGCTAGGTGGACACAGAGCGTGTCTTTTACTTATTTTTGCAGCTATGTATTCTGCCGTTTGCTACGTGAAACACCTACATTCATGTACAGAATGCCTATGTTTATGAAGCCTGTAAATATACGAAAACTCCAGAAGATTGTGGGAAATCACATGCCTGTGTGTTCGGATCTCACCGGCCGTAATCTGAATCCCAGAAATGTCTAAGTCGGAGTGAAGTCTGTTCTGACCCAATTTAGTAATGTCGTCCTGCAAATCATGAGAACATGTCCTGGACTAGTCGTCAAACTTTGCCATAATAAAAAAATAATTACACAGCTGGAATAATGAATGGGAGTCATGTGCAAAATCATTGCTGGAGTGCTACTTTAATTTTGTATAGTGCTCTAATAATATTTTTATAGAACGAAGAGCCTTCTTTTTCCTATACAGTTCATTCAGATACAATAAGAGACAAATGAGTCGAATTTATCCAAAGGGAACCAGGATGGATTCCTCTAACTACATGCCACAAATGTTCTGGAATGCCGGATGTCAAATGGTGGCGCTCAACTTCCAAACTATGGGTCAGTTTTAGTTCTTCATGATCATGTAATTTGTCCCTAGTAGTTTTTATTACTTGTTGTTTTGCATTGTTTATACATCTTGTTTTCTTAAAACTATACAATTTGGTTCCTAGACCTGGCGATGCAGCAGAACATGGCCCTCTTTGAGTTCAATGGCAGCAGTGGGTACATACTAAAACACGAATTTATGAGGCGCACTGACAAGCAATTCGATCCCTTTACAGTTGACCGTATTGATGTGGTTGTGGCCAACACACTTGCAATTACAGTAAGTTTCTATTATTTTACATTCATAATATACCATGAAAAGATTCCAGTTCATTTAAAGGGAATGTGTCAACAAAAAATGACCTTTTGTGTAAGTCAAGATTGCCACTGTTCCATAAAGGCCAGATTTGTGGAATATACGACTAATTGTTTTATATTTACAAAAATAAATTGAAAAATCTATCAGTTTTCACTCTGATTATTGAGCCATATTATAGACTGATGCTTGCTGATCTGTAAAAGGATTGCAGCTCAGGCAAATAGTTACAGAATTATGTACGGAAAACAGGATGCACACAACTACAAACAGAAAATTAAAGCAGATTAGCAACTAAGAATATGTATCTATATCGGTTTACATTAGTAAAAAAATATGGGTTACAAATTCAAGTGTTGGGTCCCCATGTATCAGCCTCTTAAAGCAGGAAGCTGCACTCGCTAGTGTTAACCTCTGAAATACTGAGGTCAATCTATATTAGAAGCATTTAAAAGAATATTTGTCACTTGCTCCCAAAAAATCCATAGGTGTCCCTGATTCTGTAGCTCTTTTCCGATTTGTGCTGCGTTGCTCCATTACATAGATATTCACATTTGATGCTTCTGAAGCACAGTATCTGAAATCTCTGTTTGTAGTGCAACTGGACATTTCTTCAGCGTCTACTCTGGGGCCGGGTGCTTTCCCCCCTCACAGATGCTGCCAATCAGTGCTTGCCAGCACCTGAGACTGCTTGTGCTGTGACTGGCATCATCTGGGAGGGAGAGTGAAAGTGCATTCCCTAAAAGAAGACTCTGTAGAAAAGCCCAGTTGGTCAGCAAGCAGAGATTTCACATACCGCGCACCAAAAGCATCAAATGTGAATATCTCTGCAATGGAGCGACACAGTGCAAAACGGAAAAGACTAGCAGAATTAGGGGAACTCAGGGATTTTTACAAGGTATTTAACTCAATTATTTTTGCAAGATAGGTCCTCTTTAAAGGGTGCACTGCTCAATGCAATCATTGCCCATGCAGAACAAAAAATAAAGGAAATGTTTTTAAAAAAATACACTAATTATGCACATTGTCTTTTCAGAGAGGAAGAGAACTAGTACTCTAGTACCACCTATTGGAAGGTAGCAATCCTACAAGTCCTACAAGCTACCTTCCAATAGGTGGCACTAGAGTTCTAGTTCTCTTCCGCTCTGAAGAGACAATTTGCATAATTAGCATATTTCCCAGATGAGCATTATGGCTTTAAGTCTCCTCATCTTGCCATGCTTAGCATGTCAATCTCCGCAAGGAGAAACGATACTTCTTTGATATAATTTAAAAAAATAAAAATTCAAACCAACCACCCCTCTTTTCCACATTAAAATAAGGAATAAAAAAAATGTAAAAAACAAACAAATATAACTGTGTTCAACTGTGTTCATAAAAGTCCAGTATATCAAAATATAAAATTCACCCAAATGGCAAACAGCTTTAAAGAAAAAAAATGGAAAATTGCAGTTTTTTGTCGCTAAAACTAAAAAACCAATAAGAAACTATCAAAACTTCATACAGGTCCTTCTCAAAAAATTAGCATATAGTGTTAAATTTCATTATTTACCATAATGTAATGATTACAATTAAACTTTCATATATTATAGATTCATTATCCACCAACTGAAATTTGTCAGGTCTTTTATTGTTTTAATACTGATGATTTTGGCATACAACTCCTGATAACCCAAAAAACCTGTCTCAATAAATTAGCATATTTCACCCATCCAATCAAATAAAAGTGTTTTTTAATAACAAACAAAAAAACCAACAAATAATAATGTTCAGTTATGCACTCAATACTTGGTCGGGAATCCTTTGGCAGAAATGACTGCTTCAATGCGGCGTGGCATGGAGGCAATCAGCCTGTGACACTGCTGAGATGTTATGGAGGCCCAGGATGCTTCAATAGCGGCCTTAAGCTCATCCAGAGTGTTGGGTCTTGCGTCTCTCAACTTTCTCTTCACAATATCCCACAGATTCTCTATGGGGTTCAGGTCAGGAGAGTTGGCAGGCCAATTGAGCACAGTAATACCATGGTCAGTAAATCATTTACCAGTGGTTTTGGCACTGTGAGCAGGTGCCAGGTCGTGCTGAAAAATGAAATCTTCATCTCCATAAAGCATTTCAGCCGATGGAAGCATGAAGTGCTCCAAAATCTCCTGATAGCTAGCTGCATTGACCCTGCCCTTGATGAAACACAGTGGACCAACACCAGCAGCTGACATGGCACCCCACACCATCACTGGACTGTGGGTACTTGACACTGGACTTCAGGCATTTTGGCATTTCCTTCTCCCCAGTCTTCCTCCAGACTCTGGCACCTTGATTTCCGAATGACATGCAAAATTTGCTTTCATCAGAAAAAAGTACTTGGGACCACTTAGCAACAGTCCAGTGCTGCTTCTCTGTAGCCCAGGTCAGGCGCCTCTGCCGCTGTTTATGGTTCAAAAGTGGCTTTACCTGAGGAATGCGGCACCTGTAGCCCATTTCCTGCACACGCCTGTGCACGGTGGCTCTGGATGTTTCCACACCAGACTCAGTCCACTGCTTCCTCAGGTTCCCCAAGGTCTGGAATCGGTCCTTCTCCACAATCTTCCTCAGGGTCCGGTCTCCTCTTCTCGTTGTACAGCGTTTTCTGCCACATTGTTTCCTTCCAACAGACTTACCATTGAGGTGCCTTGATACAGCACTCTGGGAACAGCCTATTTGTTGAGAAATTTCTTTCTGGGTCTTACCCTCTTGCTTGAGGGTGTCAATGATGGCCTTCTTGACATCTGTCAGGTCGCTAGTCTTACCCATGATGGGGGTTTTGAGTAATGAACCAGGCAGGGAGTTTATAAAAGCCTCAGGTATCTTTTGCATGTGTTTAGAGTTAATTAGTTGATTCAGAAGATTAGGGTAATAGGTCGTTTAGAGAACCTTTTCTTGATATGCTAATTTATTGAGACAGGTTTTTTGGGTTATCAGGAGTTGTATGCCAAAATCATCAGTATTAAAACAATAAAAGACCTGACAAATTTCAGTTGGTGGATAATGAATCTATAATATATGAAAGTTTAATTGTAATCATTACATTATGGTAAATAATGAAATTTAACACTATATGCTAATTTTTTGAGAAGGACCTGGATATGCTCCAAAATTATTTCAATAAAAATGTCAGCTCGCCAAGCAAAAAATAAGCCCTCCAAGCTCTGTCGCAGAAAAAAATTAAACATTATGGGTCTCAAGGAATGTCGACAAAAAGAATTTAAAAAATAACATTCAGAATTTTTTTCACTATATAAATTGAAAATAACCCAAACTTTTACAAACTTGGTATTGCCATAATTGTACCGACCTGCAAAATTATTCATTGTTACCCCACAATGAAGGTCACAAAAACAAAACCCAAAAAACTACAGAGGTTTTTTTATTCTTGATTTTATCGTTTTTGGAATATTTTTGCATTTTTCCAGTATATTAAATGGTAAAATGAATGGGGACATTGAAAACTACAACTTATCCCATTAAAAAAATCACTTGTATGGCTATGTTGATGGAAAGTACAAAAATGGAATATTACCGGATTATTGGTGCAGGCGCAAAGGTTTTTAGGCGTAGGTTTAGAAAATTTGGCAATTTTCATTGTGAACCTACATAAACACCAAAACAGATATGATTTCGCATTCTCTCCTTAGATAATTTCAGGTCAATTTCTCAGTGACAAAAGTGTGAAAACGTACGTAGAAGTTGAGCTCTTTGGATTGCCAGGAGATCCCAAGCGCAAGTACAAAACTAAATTAACCTCTACCGCAAACTCCATCAACCCTGTGTGGAAAGAAGAGCCATTTACGTTTGAAAAGGTACCGTGACTATGCTTTGGACCATGTGCCATGTAAAATGTGGATATTTGTATTCTACAAAATAAACTTGCAAATGTTATGGTCTTGGAGCGCAAGCGTGCGTTAATTCTATTACTGGACCGATCATTAATAAGATGGTTCTATACCCATGGGACATGCATGTTGAATTTTTTTTTAGCCGTGTCGCCCTAGCCTAAAGGAGTTGTCTCATGAAGAGAATTCCTGTCTGTATGCCCCGCTTGAATATATGGATATACTGTTATAGACTATGGGGTCTCATGCTTAGACCAACCCTTCTTTTGCCAGAGCAGAAGAGCTTCTGGCTATAACTGAGGACATGAGCCAGGTCTATGTCTAATCAATGGGCTTGCTTCATTAGAAGGTTATTAGGTAACCCTTTTAATGCTCAGTCTGTACAACTTTCATTTCTGTACTTCACACATTGAGTAGATTGGATTATACAACAGCTACAGACTTATGCCATGGGAATTATCCTGCGCACATGGCACTGTGTTAACTGTTGAAGTTTTTTAATACTGTACTGTGTGCCCACTTTGGTTTTGTTGTAGAACAGTTCATTCTCCCGCAGTGTCTGAGTTCTGATGATTCTGCTGAAAGCTGAAATCTGCAACAGTACATTATAGAGAACTATATGATTTATGGAATCATTTGTAAAATACTTTTGTTTTTTTTCTATGTTCTAGATTTTGATGCCAGAGATGGCATCTCTACGAGTCGCAGCATTTGAAGAAGGAGGGAAATTTATTGGTCATCGGATCATACCGATTGATGTGATTAGAACAGGTACAAGTCACATCTTAAAGGGAACCTATCAGCAGGATTGTGCTCAGTAACCTACATACAGTGTCAGGTCGATGCCGTTATACTGGTGATGAAATCCGTCTTGTGGTTGTTGTTTAATCTTTATTTTCAGTTTTGAGTTAATGATATGCTTGTGCACAGGGGCGGCGTGTGGGGGGGGGAGGTTACTGTGCACAATCCTGCTGAGAGGTTCCCTTTAATAACGCAGTATTTGTACTCATGCCCGGCCTCAGCTCTGTGCAACCTGTACGGTCGTACCATGCATCAAACTCCACACTTCAGTGAGTGCAACAGCAGCCAGAAACTTTCACTCCTTTCCTGCTCATCCTTTGTAGTGCAGAAGTGTCCACACATCTTCTGTTACAGCTGTGTATAAAGATGTTACCTGTCACTAATCTTGTCTATGATGATAATGAGATTTCTGAAAAATCTGCAGCAAACCACGTAAGTCTAAAATAATCCCAATGGCCAGTATGAAAATTGAAAAATATAATTTTTAATAGAGGTTGTGATATGAAAAAAAATCTCCAAAGTGTAAAAAAAAATATATTTAATACAAAAACCTGAAGTCATTTTCAGATTATATAGTCCCTTTAAAGAAAATCTGTCAAGTCGATTCCTGCTATATGGGCATAGCGGTTTCCAAAGAGATAGTTCAGTTCTTTCTGTTGCCTGTGGTTTGCATAGCAGGAATCTGCTGATAGGTGACAATTGTAGGCTGGTATGTCTCAGCTCCATAACACGTGATATGACACCTTTTTCAGGGCCATTTATAAATCGCCTCCATCTTGCATTCTGATTCAGTTTCATACATGAAATATATTTTTATAATACAAGATGTTAATTTGATTGTATCATCAGGCTACCATCACATATGTCTTCGGAGTGAAAGCAACATGCCACTCACAATGCCATCTCTATTTGTCTATGTGGAGGTGAAAGACTACGTGCCGGATACATGGGCAGGTACATTCATCTTGTTAATACTGATGTCCTATTTTTTTGTAATTTTTTAACGTCAGCAGCATCACTAAAGGCTTTCCTTCATTGCATATTGGAAAATGTAGTTACTTAAAGTGGACCTATCACACGGTCAAAAATGGCCAATTTTGGATCTTATTTTATTCCCACTTTTCTCCTGAGTATGCCAGTCTTTGTTTTTTTTAAATCGGCCAAACATTTCTAGAGATATGGAACTTTTTATCCAGTGAAAATTTTTATAGGCTTTATCAGGGGGGCGTGGCTCACAGTGTAATAATGCAAGACACGCCCATGAGAATCATGTAAGCCACACCCTCGTATCAAAGACCATAAAAATTAGCACTAAATATAAAGACCCATATTTCTGGAACCATATGACGGTTTAAAAAAAAAACAAAAAACAAATTACTCAGGGGAGCAGCATGAACAAAATATGAGCTGGACCTGGCATATTTTACCTGGTGACAGGTCCTCCTTAAATACACTGCTCAAAAAAATAAAGGGAACACTTAAACAACAGAATATAACTCCACGTAAATTAAACTTCTGTGAAATCAAACTGTCCACTTAGGAAGCAACACTGTTTGACAATCAATTTCACATAATGTTGTGCAAATGGAATAGACATCAGATGGAAATTATTGGCAATTATCAAGACACCCTCAATAAAGGAGTGGTTCTGCAGGTGGGGACCACAGACCAAATCCCAGTACCAATGCTTTCTGGCTGATGTTTTGGTCACTTTTGAAGGAGGGCAACAACCCAGCAGCAGCAGGACCGCTACCTCAGCCTTTGTGCAAGGAGGAACAGGAGGAACACTGCCAGAGCCCTGCAAAATGACTTCCAGCAGGCCACAAATGTGTATGTGTCTGCACAAATGGTTAGAAACCGACTCCATGAGGATGGTCTGAGTACCCGATGTCCACAGATGGGGGTTGTGCTCACAGCCCAACACCGTGCAGGACGCTTGGCATTTTCCACAGAACACCAGGATTGGCAAATTCACTACTGGCGCCCTGTGCTCTTCACAGATGAAAAGAGGTTCACACTGAGCACATTTGACAGACATGACAGAGTCTGGAGACACCATGGAGAACAATCTGCTGCCTGCGACATCCTTCGGCATGACTGGTTTGTCAGTGGGTCAGTAATGGTGTGGGGTGGCATTTCTTTGTAGGGCCGCACAGCCCTCCATGTGCTCGCCAGAGGTAGCCTGACTGCCATTAGGTACCGAGATGAGATCCTCAGACCCCTTGTGAGACCATATGCTGGTGCGGTTGGCCCTGGGTTCCTTCTGATGCAGGACAATGCCAGACCTCATGTGGCTGGAGTGTGTCAGCAGTTCCTGCAAGATGAAGGCATTGAAGCTATGGACTAGCCCGTCTATCCCCCAGACCTGGATCCGATTGGACACTTGTGGGACATCATGTCTCGCACCATCCACCAACGTCACGTTGCACCACAGACTGTCCAGGAGTTGGCGGATGCTTTAGTCCAGGTCTGGGAGGAGATCCCTCAGGAGACCATCCGCCGCCTCATCAGGAGTATCCCAGGCGTTGTAGGGAGATCATACAGGCACGTGGAGGCCACCCACACTACTGAGCATCATTCTCTTGTCTTGAGGTATTTCCACTGAAGTTGGATCAGCCTGTAACTTCATTTTGCACTTTGATTTTGAGCATCATTCCAACTCCAGACATCCGTGGGATATTAGTTGTGATTTACGTGGATCACTTTTAGGTTTTATTGTTCGTAACACATTCTACCATGTAATGAATAAAGATTTACAACTGGAATATTTCATTCACTGATATCTAGGATGTGGGATTTTAGTGTTCCCTTTATTTTTTTGAGCAGTGTATAATCAATTTCTATCAATAGATTGGAGGATTATATTCAAACATAGCATGTTTTTTTCATAGCAAAACCTGAAATGGATTTGTTTTAAAAAAAGAAAAGTATTTTAAGTAGATGCAGATTTTAACTTAAAAATTGCATGGAAAAACAAATTAAAGAGATGCATAGTCAAAGTGTAACATGGTGCGGGGCGGTAGTCGAAGGTGAGGCACTTGTCTCCAGCACCCCGGAGCATTACATGAAGGTGCGGGTCCTGGCTGGGTGTGTGGACTTGTTCTGTTAGAGCCTTACGCCCGTGCAGACCATATATAGCTGATGTTGTGGGCTGACTAGAACCAGGTAGTCACAATTTAATGAAAGAGACTCTTTACTCAACGGTAACTTGGCAAGGGTTATATACAAGTGATAGCAGGTACAATTTCTTATATATGTTTCCTTTGCAGTATGAAGCATTATTCCACACATTATCCTTCCTCTGTAGTATACTCCATATACTTCAGGGCTTTCTAGGCACACTGTTTCCCTCTACTTCGCCACAACCCAGTTTTAACGCTACAGTCATGATTATCAAGTCTCCTTACTTGCTCAGCGGTTCCACCTCCTCTTTCTTCCACTACTGGTGCCCTGGATCTGCCGCTCAGGACCTCCACTAGTCTCACGTACTCAGTCCTGTTTAGGCACGTTAACTTCTGTGTTACAAGCGAGCTCTAGGGTTCATGACTCTGCATCCTCTACAAGGACCCTTCTTCGGAAGGCCACTCTTTTTCTCATCAGTCACTTCTGCTTAGGCTCTCACTATCCCTCATCCTTAGTCTCCTCTCTCAGAGTCACCTTTAAGGCAGCTCAGCTCACTTAGCTCTTCTAACTCTTTCTCCCTAACTCACAGGAAGCAGTAATTTGCCCTAACACTAACCCCACATTATGTGAGCTATTCCCAAACATTAACTCTATATTTCCCTTTTCGTTACTACCTATGCTACAGTCAACTATCTACATCTCTATATTATCTGTCCTATACTCTACACCAATGTTCCCTGTTATGGCTGGCAATCAGGCAACACAGCGTGCAGTAATCAGCGCACATACAGAGATCTGGCAATAACCAAAAACAATAGGACGAGCTCTGAGACGTGGAATCTCTGTAGACTGCAGTACCTGATCTATCCTCACACAACTATAAGCAGCAGTGGATTGCGCCTAACAACTACCTATGCAACTCGGCACTGCCTGAGGAGCTGACTAGCCTGAAGATAGAAATACAAGCCTGACTTACCTCAGAGAAATACCCCAAAGGAATAGGCAGCCCCCCACATATAATGACTGTTAGCAAGATGAAAAGACAAACGTAGGAATGAAATAGATTCAGCAAAGTGAGGCCCGATATTCTAGACAGAGCGAGGATAGCAAAGAGAACTATGCAGTCTACAAAAAACCCTAAAACGAAAACCACGCAAAGGGGCAAAAAGACCCACCGTGCCGAACTAACAGCACGGCGGTGCACCCCTTTGCTTCTCAGAGCTTCCAGCAAAAGACAATAGCAAGCTGGACAGAAAAAAACAAAAAACAAACTAGAAGCACTTATCTAGCAGAGCAGCAGGCCCAAGGAAAGATGCAGTAGCTCAGATCCAACACTGGAACATTGACAAGGAGCAAGGAAGACAGACTCAGGTGGAGCTAAATAGCAAGGCAGCCAACGAGCTCACCAAAACACCTGAGGGAGGAAGCCCAGAGACTGCAATACCACTTGTGACCACAGAAGTGAACTCAGCCACAGAATTCACAACAGTACCCCCCCCTTGAGGAGGGGTCACCGAACCCTCACCAGAACCCCCAGGCCGACCAGGATGAGCCACATGAAAGGCACGAACAAGATCTGGGGCATGGACATCAGAGGCAAAAACCCAGGAATTATCTTCCTGAGCATAACCCTTCCATTTGACCAGATACTGGAGTTTCCGTCTAGAGACACGAGAATCCAAAATCTTCTCCACAATATACTCCAATTCCCCCTCCACCAAAACAGGGGCAGGAGGCTCCACAGATGGAACCATAGGTGCCACGTATCTCCTCAACAACGACCTATGGAATACATTATGTATGGAAAAGGAGTCTGGGAGGGTCAGACGAAAAGACACCGGATTGAGAATCTCAGAAATCCTATACGGACCAATAAAACGAGGTTTAAATTTAGGAGAGGAAACCTTCATAGGAATATGACGAGAAGATAACCAAACCAAATCCCCAACACGAAGTCGGGGTCCCACACGGCGTCTGCGATTAGCGAAAAGCTGAGCCTTCTCCTGGGACAAGGTCAAATTGTCCACTACCTGAGTCCAGATCTGCTGCAACCTGTCCACCACAGAATCCACACCAGGACAGTCCGAAGACTCAACCTGTCCTGAAGAGAAACGAGGATGGAACCCAGAATTGCAGAAAAATGGAGAGACCAAGGTAGCCGAGCTGGCCCGATTATTAAGGGCGAACTCAGCCAACGGCAAAAATGACACCCAATCATCCTGGTCAGCGGAAACAAAACATCTCAGATATGTTTCCAAGGTCTGATTGGTTCGTTCGGTCTGGCCATTAGTCTGAGGATGGAAGGCCGAGGAGAAAGATAGGTCAATGCCCATCCTACCACAAAAGGCTCGCCAGAACCTCGAGACAAACTGGGAACCTCTGTCAGAAACAATATTCTCAGGAATGCCATGTAAACGAACCACATGCTGGAAGAACAAAGGCACCAAATCAGAGGAGGAAGGCAATTTAACCAAGGGCACCAGATGGACCATTTTAGAAAAGCGATCACAGACCACCCAAATGACCGACATTTTTTGAGAAACGGGAAGGTCAGAAATGAAATCCATCGAAATATGTGTCCAAGGCCTCTTCGGGACCGGCAAGGGCAAAAGCAACCCACTGGCACGTGAACAGCAGGGCTTAGCCCTAGCACAAATTCCACAGGACTGCACAAAAGCACGCACATCCCGTGACAGAGATGGCCACCAGAAGGATCTAGCAACCAACTCCCTGGTACCAAAGATTCCTGGATGACCGGCCAGCACCGAACAATGAAGTTCAGAGATAACTTTACTAGTCCACCTATCAGGGACGAACAGTTTCTCGGCCGGACAACGATCAGGTTTATTAGCCTGAAATTTCTGCAACACTCTCCGCAAATCAGGGGAGATGGCAGACACAATGACTCCTTCCTTGAGGATACTCGCCGGCTCAGATAACCCCGGAGAGTCGGGCACAAAACTCCTAGACAGAGCATCCGCCTTCACATTTTTAGAGCCCGGAAGGTATGAAATCACAAAATCAAAACGAGCAAAAAATAACGACCAACGGGCCTGTCTAGGATTCAAGCGCTTGGCAGACTCGAGATAAGTCAAGTTCTTATGATCAGTCAATACCACCACGCGATGCTTAGCACCCTCAAGCCAATGACGCCACTCCTCGAATGCCCACTTCATGGCCAGCAACTCTCGGTTGCCCACATCATAATTACGCTCAGCAGCAGAAAATTTCCTGGAAAAGAAAGCACATGGTTTGAACACTGAGCAACCAGAACCTCTCTGTGACAAAACCGCCCCTGCACCAATCTCAGAAGCATCAACCTCGACCTGGAACGGAAGAGAAACATCAGGTTGACACAACACAGGGGCACAGCAAAAACGACGCTTCAACTCCTGAAAAGCTTCCACGGCAGCAGAAGACCAATTAACCAAATCAGCACCCTTCTTGGTCAAATCGGTCAATGGTCTGGCAATGCTAGAAAAATTACAGATGAAGCGACGATAAAAATTAGCAAAGCCCAGGAATTTCTGCAGACTTTTTAGAGATGTCGGCTGAGTCCAATCCTGGATGGCCTGAACCTTAACCGGATCCATCTCGATAGTAGAAGGGGAAAAGATGAACCCCAAAAATGAAACTTTCTGCACACCGAAGAGACACTTTGATCCCTTCACGAACAAGGAATTAGCACGCAGTACCTGGAAAACCATTCTGACTTGCTTCACATGAGACTCCCAATCATCTGAGAAGATCAAAATGTCATCCAAGTAAACAATCAAGAATTTATCCAGATACTCACGGAAAATGTCATGCATAAAAGACTGAAAAACAGATGGAGCATTGGCAAGTCCGAACGGCATCACCAGATACTCAAAATGACCCTCGGGCGTATTAAATGCCGTTTTCCATTCATCTCCCTGCCTGATTCTCACCAGATTATACGCACCACGAAGATCAATCTTAGTAAACCAACTAGCCCCCTTAATCCGAGCAAACAAGTCAGAAATCAATGGCAAGGGATACTGAAACTTAACAGTGATCTTATTAAGAAGGCGGTAATCAATACACGGTCTTAGCGAACCATCCTTCTTGGCTACAAAAAAGAACCCTGCTCCCAATGGTGACGACGATGGGCGAATATGTCCCTTCTCCAGGGATTCCTTCACATAACTGCGCATAGCGGTGTGTTCAGGTACGGACAAATTAAATAAACGACCCTTAGGGAATTTACTACCAGGAATCAAATCGATAGCACAATCACAATTCCTATGCGGAGGTAGGGCATCAGACTTGGACTCTTCAAATACATCCTGAAAGTCCGACAAGAACTCTGGGATGTCAGAAGGAATGGATGACGAAATAGACAAAAATGGAACATCACCATGTACTCCCTGACAACCCCAGCTGGATACCGACATGGAATTCCAATCCAATACTGGATTATGGGTTTGTAGCCATGGCAACCCCAACACGACCACATCATGCAAATTATGCAGTACCAGAAAGCGAATAACTTCCTGATGTGCAGGAGCCATGCACATGGTCAGCTGGGCCCAGTACTGAGGCTTATTCTTGGCCAAAGGTGTAGCATCAATTCCTCTCAACGGAATAGGACACCGCAAAGGCTCCAAGAAAAATCCACAACGTTTAGCATAATCCAAATCCATCAGATTCAGGGCAGCGCCTGAATCCACAAACGCCATGACAGAATACGATGACAAAGAGCACATTAAGGTAATGGACAAAAGGAATTTGGACTGTACAGTACCAATAACGGCAGAGCTATCGAACCGCCTAGTGCGCTTAGGACAATTAGAAATAGCATGAGTAGAATCACCACAATAGAAACACAGTCTGTTCAGACGTCTGTGTTCTTGCCGTTCTACTTTAGTCATAGTCCTGTCGCACTGCATAGGCTCAGGTTTACTCTCAGGCAGTACCGCCAGATGGTGCACAGATTTACGCTCGCGCAAGCGACGACCGATCTGAATGGCCAAGGACATAGACTCATTCAAACCAGCAGGCATAGGAAATCCCACCATTACATCCTTAAGAGCTTCAGAGAGACCCTTTCTGAACAAAGCCGCTAGTGCAGATTCATTCCACAGAGTGAGTACTGACCATTTCCTAAATTTCTGACAATATACTTCTACATCATCCTGACCCTGGCATAAAGCCAGCAGATTTTTTTCAGCCTGATCCACTGAATTAGGCTCATCGTAAAGCAATCCCAGCGCCTGGAAAAATGCATCAACATTACTCAATGCAGAATCTCCTGGTGCAAGAGAAAACGCCCAGTCCTGTGGGTCGCCGCGCAAAAAAGAAATAATAATCAAAACCTGTTGAATAGGATTACCAGAAGAATGAGGTTTCAAGGCCAAAAATAGCTTACAATTATTTCTGAAGCTCAGGAACTTAGTTCTGTCACCAAAAAACAAATCAGGAATCGGAATTCTTGGTTCTAGCATCGATTTCTGATCAATAGTATCTTGAATCTTTTGTACATTTACAACGAGATTATCCATTAAGGAGCACAGAGCCTGAATATCCATGTCCACAGCTGTGTCCTGAAGCACTCTAATGTCTAGGGGAAAAAAAAGACTGAAGACAGAGCTAAGAAAAAAAAATGATGTCAGGATTTCTTTTTTCCCTCTATTGGGAATCATTGGTGTGGCTCCTTGTACTGTTATGGCTGGCAATCAGGCAACACAGCGTGCAGTAATCAGCGCACATACAGAGATCTGGCAATAACCAAAAACAATAGGACGAGCTCTGAGACGTGGAATCTCTGTAGACTGCAGTACCTGATCTATCCTCACACAACTATAAGCAGCAGTGGATTGCGCCTAACAACTACCTATGCAACTCGGCACTGCCTGAGGAGCTGACTAGCCTGAAGATAGAAATACAAGCCTGACTTACCTCAGAGAAATACCCCAAAGGAATAGGCAGCCCCCCACATATAATGACTGTTAGCAAGATGAAAAGACAAACGTAGGAATGAAATAGATTCAGCAAAGTGAGGCCCGATATTCTAGACAGAGCGAGGATAGCAAAGAGAACTATGCAGTCTACAAAAAACCCTAAAACGAAAACCACGCAAAGGGGCAAAAAGACCCACCGTGCCGAACTAACAGCACGGCGGTGCACCCCTTTGCTTCTCAGAGCTTCCAGCAAAAGACAATAGCAAGCTGGACAGAAAAAAACAAAAAACAAACTAGAAGCACTTATCTAGCAGAGCAGCAGGCCCAAGGAAAGATGCAGTAGCTCAGATCCAACACTGGAACATTGACAAGGAGCAAGGAAGACAGACTCAGGTGGAGCTAAATAGCAAGGCAGCCAACGAGCTCACCAAAACACCTGAGGGAGGAAGCCCAGAGACTGCAATACCACTTGTGACCACAGAAGTGAACTCAGCCACAGAATTCACAACAGTTCCCCAACTCCGGTCCTCTGGAGCCACCAACAGGTCATGTTTTCAGGATTTCTTTAGTATTGCCTAGCTGATAATTGCATCACCTGGACTGGCAAGAATTCCATCACCAGGGCAATATAAAGTAAACCCTGAAAACATGACCTGTTGGTGGCTCTTGAGGACCAGAGTTGGGGAACATTGCGCTACACTATGCATTACATTAATATGCACTATAATTCCTTACGTTGCCACATCCTATATTACAGTTGTGCTCAAAAGTTTATATACTCAGACAGAATTTTTGCTTTCTTGCCATTTTTTCAGAGAATATGAAAGATAACACCAAAACTTTTTCTCCACTCATGGGTAGCGCTTGGGTGAAGTCGTTTATTGTCCAACTACTGTGTTTTCTGTTTTAAAATCATGACAACCCAAACCATCAAAATGACCTTGATCAAAAGTTCACATACCCCATTTCTTAATACCGTGTATTGCCCCCTCTAACATCAATGAGAGCTTGAAGTCTTTTGTGGTAGTTGTGGATGAGGTTCTTTATTTTCTCAGATGGTAAAGCTGCCCACTCTTCTTGGCAAAAAGCCTCCAATTCCTGTAAATGCCTGATCTGTCTAGCATGAACTGCGTGCTTGAGATCTCCCCAGAGTGGCTCAATGATATTGAGGTCAAGAAAATGAGATGGCCACTCCAGAACCTTCACTTTGTTCTGCTGTAGCCAAGTCGAATTGGCCTTGTGTTTTTGATTGTTTTCATGTTGGAACGTCGAAGTACGTCCCATGCGCATCTTCCGGGCTGAGGAGTATACATTTTCCTCTAGTATTTGCCGATAACATGCTGCATTCATCTTTCCTTCAACTTTGACCAAGTTTCCTGTGCCTTTGAAGCTCATACATTCCCAAAACATCAGAGATCCACCTCCATGCTTTACAGTAGGAATGGTGTTCCTTTCCTCATAGGCCTTGTTGACCTCTCTCCAAATGTAATGTTTATGGTTGTGGCCAAAAAGTTCAATTTTGGTCTCATCACTCCAAATCACCTTGTTCCGGAAGTTTTGCTGCTTGTTTCTGTGATGTTTTGCTTACTTTGTGGCAATTGCACAGTAATGACTGTCTTCTGGTGACTCAACCATGCAGCCAATTTTTCTTCAAGTGCCTCCTTATTGTGCATCTTGAAACAGCCACACCGCTAGTTTTCAGAGAGACCTGTATTGCAGCTGATGTTATTTGTGAGTTTTTCTTTGCATTCCGAACAATTTTCCTGACAGTTGACATTTTTTGTTGGTCTACCTGACTGTGGTTTTGTTTTTACAGAGCCCCTGATTTTCCATTTGTTAATAACAGTTTAAATGCTGCTGTGTTATGATCCGGTGACCTTGGAACAGCATGAGAACTTTCACTGGAGAAGGTGGTCACTATACTGACCGCAATCCTGAACTTACCACCGCAACTAGAAGTAGCCGTGGAGTGTACCTAACAATCCTAGACACCTCGTCACAGCCGGAGGACTAAATACCCCTAAAGATGGAAATAGGAATACTATCTTGCCTCAGAGCAGATCCCCAAAGGATAGACAGCCCCCCACAAATATTGGCAGTGACTTAGAGAGGAAAAAACATACACAGGCAGAAAAACAGGATTTAGCACAGGAGGCCACTCTAGCTAGATAGGACAGGATAGGACAGAGTTCTGTGCGGTCAGTATTAAAACCCTTCAAAAATATCCACAGCAGAATATACAAAAACTTCCTACATCTAACTAAAGATGTAGGAGCGTATATCTGCAACTCCAGCGAATCCTACAATCAGAGCAGGAATACAAACAAAAACAAGCACACAGCAGTGTGCCACAGACACAAAAAATCAAACACCTATCTTTGCTGAATTTGACAGCTAGCAGGAGAAGCCAGAAAGTGATCCAACACTTCACAAGGAACATTGACAACTGGCAAGGGCTAATGAATCCTGCACACTTAAATATCCCAGTCAGAACAGCAATTAGCAGATACACCTGGCCAGGACTGTGACTCAGAGAGAACTGCATTCCCACCTACAACCACTGGAGGGAACCCAAGAGCAGAATTCACAACACTGCTGACTGGCATTATCAATTCCTTGGATATCTTTTTGTACTCCTTTCCTGTTTTATACAGTTCAACTACCTTTTCCCGTAGATCCATTGACAATTCTTTTGCTTTCCCCATGACTCACAATCCAGAAACGTCAGTGGCTGGATGAAAGATGCAAGAGTCTGTCTGGATACCAGAAACTTTCTCAGCTTTTATGCACACACTGATTACAAGCAAATGGGTTACAGGTGAGGATGTTATCTTTAGTAGACATTTTACCCATTTGTGTCAACTTCTGTGCTTGTTATCAGGTCAAAATCACCAAGGTATGTGAACTTTTGATCATGGTCATTTGGATGTTTTGGGTTGTCATAATGATTTAAAAAGAGAAAACACAGTAGTTTGACAATAAATGGCTTCAACCAAACACTAACCATGAGTGGAGAAAAAGTTTTGGTGTTAACATTTATATTCTCTGAAAAAAGGACAAGAAAGGGGTATGTAAACTTTTGAGCACAACTGTATACATTACTAACATTCTTTTTAACACTATGCATAACCATATCACAAGACATTATACAATATATACAAAAGATGCACCACATAATACACACAAACCAATTGGTGTCTTCGGTGGCAGATACGCGACAGCATAGTTCATTATCCTTACAGAAGAACAGTAGGAATGTATAACAAAAAACAACTGGTTTTGATATGGTGATAGTAAAAACTCCTTGAGGAGCCCACCAACAATTGCAGATCATCTTCTAGAAGGGTGGTCCTGTTAAAGAAGATGACCAACATGAACTGTATCTTAGATTTGTCATAGGGAATCTGGTTTAAACATATGGGTGATCTTCTCACACAACTTGTCTATGGGACACTCTCTTCCTCTTTGAATCTCATGCAGATATAGCTTGACTGATGGCTGATGGCCAAATGCTTGTTGGTCAACCGCCATGTCTCCCAACTATTACTTAGACACAGACGCTTTGGCATTGGGTTATCTGCCAAGAGAACACAAGAGTCAAGTGCTTGAATCCAAACATCATTTGTCAGGGGGGAGAATTAATTATCTCATATTTTCTAACCGTGGTCTAAAACACGACATGTCTCGAGGTCCTCTACCTCTTTTGAATAAATATTCTCCCCACTTTATTTGTCTGCAAGTCTTTACAGGTTCACCCTCCAACCCCATTTTTTATGGACTTTATCACAGTTGGTAGGACTGACGTCATTCATTCATTCTCCACAGCCTACTCAGCCATGTCACAGTTCTGCTGGACCAACAGGACTGCTGGGAGCTGACAACCTCACATGGAGACACTCTTTGTGTTTGGGACCGCTGTTTATGTGGCTTCCTCGGCTTTTCCCCAGTCTATTTCCCTGTCTTCTTCTGCATTAAGATCAGAATGACCTGATTTGGAGTACAGATGATGGCAGTGATGGGTCAGCCCCTGTCTCCTCCTCTGAGTGTTGTGCTTATCAGGATAATGTTCGACAGCAGCATAGCCCCAGAGTTAGTGAAACATGTGCTGAGCTGACCCATCACTGCCATCATCTGTACTCCAAATGAGTGCATTCTGATATCAGTGCAGCAGAAGTCCGGAAAATAGACTGGGGAAAAGCAGAGGTATAGAAGTCACTTACATGCAACCTTTTTTTTTTTTTACAGGAATGAAGACACATCTCCTAATAAAGTGTTTTGCAAAGTTTCATAACTTTCCAATTGTAGGAATAAATAGAAGATAGTTACGCTTTAAAACCATATTTCTCTATATTTCTGCGAAATATGAAAATTGCCCCTTCAGAGAGGAAGAGGAGTAGAACTCTAGTGCCATCTATAGGAAGTGGCGATCCTAAGGCTATGTTCACACCAATGCGTTTTTCCTGCAGCAAAACCTGATCTATTGGCAGGAAAGAAACTATGGCTAAAATGCAGGTTTTGCTGCGCTTTTGGTGCTTTTGTTGCTGCATTTTTGTGCCGTTTGCCTGCAGTTTTGGCAAGCTACATTTGTCTCTTGAGCATGCTGATAAAGTTAAGTGCAAAACAAAAGAATCTCATTCTATTTAATCAAGTTTTGGCACAAAAAATGATGCGAATCCTGATACCTGCCTTTTTTGGTGAAGATTTTCAGCGTTTTTTCACCACCCATTACTTTCTATGGGTGAAAAATGCAGAAAAAAAAACACAGAAAATACGCTGAAAGAAGTGACATGCTGTATTGTGCAAAAAGCATGCAAATCATAAAATACTGATGACAAAAAAACAAGTGTATGCATGAGATTTCTGAAATCTCAGACCTTGCTGCTACTGTAAAATGCAGCTGAAATTTTGCATAAAAAAAAACACTAGTGTGAACATAGCCTAAAAGTCAGTATCGACCCTTTAACAAGCCTTGCAATATGACTTTGGATAAAAGTAAAATTAGAATCTCAATTTGCAGACATAGTGTTTCAGGGTATTGCCCATTGTCAGTGCAACGTATGCGATCTGATATGGCTAGATGAAAGATTACGACTGGGATCTAAGGGATAAGTTTTCTCCTTGTGGAAAGTGACATGCCAGGTCTGAGGAGACTTAAATGCCTTGCATGTTCCTCTGGGAAATGACATATGCAAATTGTCTCTTCAGAGAGGAAGAGGACAGACTTGAACTCTAGCTCCTCCTATTGGAAGTAACAATCCTACAAGTAACAAATTTACAAGACGACTCCGGTTGTAAATGGGACTTTATGTTTTACAGAACTCACTCACGCTCTCTCAAATCCCATCAAAGCTTTTAAAGCAAATGAGAAATCAATAAAGATGAACAACAAGACGTCATTCGATGAGGTAGGGAGACATTTTATTAAGTCACCGCATGAAATTTACTTTTCCTGTTATAAGCTTTGATACCTTTATTATATAAAGGGGTTGTCCAATCTGGGACATTTATATCATATCGACAGATGCAGGTTCCTCCTCTTGAACCCACGCTTATATCTCGCGTGGTGAGGAATGGAAAGATGGCCACCACTCACATGCTTTTTTTTTTTACTCCAATCATTTCAATATAAAGCCCGAATATTGTAGAGGACTGTTACTCGTTAATTATTTAAGTTAGAAATGAATGGAGATGGCGGCAAATGTGCGGCTACCTCTCCATTCCTGACGCAGGGCGATGAAGCCCCGTGATTGTCCTGTACTAAATATTCAAGCTAATTAATTGCTATTTCTTATTTTAGAAATCTGTGAATCTTCAATGCAATGGGATGAGCGGCTCTATAAAACTGTCAAACGCGTTGCTGCAGAATTGTACTGCAAGTAAAGGTTTTCTACTTATTTTTTGACTCATTGAAATGTATTCATTGATTAATATGGCTTATTTCCAGAAGACAAAATTCGGCGTTATTCACATAAGGTTTCAAAGCTATTTATCCATAGTGTGAATTAACAAGACTAAACATATGGCATTGTGTATTAGCATCCTCCTGGCATACGTCATCGGGATCTGGATCTTACAGCATGGCCCAATCTATACATATAAGTCCTTGTCCTCTGTTGAAGACCCTCATGCAAGTCATTACGGAATTCCCTTGAAAGCATTCCTGCGGCCGGGCAACAAAGGAGACTGTGATTTTTACTATATGCAGCAAAACTGTGGTATTGCTGTATATAGCACAAGCGATCAGACAATCGCAGATTCAAGTCCCCCAAGGGGACTAGTAAATACAATAAAAAGTTAAAAAAAAGTTTTGTAAAAAATAAAAAAAACTTAATAGTCCAAATCATCCTCCCCATTAAACTTAAAAGGTAACAATTAAAAAAAATGCACATTTGGTATCACCATGTCCAGAAAAGTGCGATCTATCAAAATATATTATAGTGAACTTCATCAGTAAACACTGTAAACGAATTCAAAACGTCAAAATTGAAAAATTTTTGGTTGCTGCAATGCCACAAAAAATGCTGTAATAAGCAATCAAAATATCATATTCATCCCAAAATGGTATCACTAAAAACATTGTATCTCCCTCCACAAAATATGCCCTCGCACAGCTCTCTCGACCAAAAATTGTAAACTTTACGGGTATCGGAAAATGGAGAGACAACCCCCCAAAAATGCTTTTTTTCAAAGTTCTGATTTTTGTTCGCCACTAAAATAATTTAAAAAAACTAAACAGGTTTGGTGCCTCTGTAATCTTACCGATGAGGAGAATTTGATTGCAAGTTCATTTGTGCCACACAATGTACGCTGCCAAAACAATTCCCAAAAAACAATGTCAGAATTGCGCTTTTTTCACCATCTCATCATAGTTGGATTTTTTTCAGTAAAGTATGCAGTAAAATGAATGGTGTCATTCAAAAGTACAACTTGTTCTGTAAAAAAACAAGCTCTCATATGTCTATGTGGGCAGAAAAATAAAAAAAAGTCATGGCTCTGGGAAAAAAGGAAAAATGGAAAAATGGAAATTGGCTGCCACCGGAAGGGGTTAATCAATAATTGATAAGTATCTAATAGAGGCTCAACCAAAAAGGTACATAAAAAAAAATCCCAGCTAGAATGTGGCAACATAAAAACTAATAATTATATTTTTCCTTTAAGAGTGTTATTATCATCATGTGAAAGTAGCAAAATAGGTAATAAGTAGAAAAAAAAACAATTATAAAAAGTATTAGAAAAAATATACATATTTGGTATAGCCGCAGTTATACAGACCCATAAGATACGGATAACTCGTTATTAATAACACATGGCTTTTTCTGTTTTTCTCCATCTAAAAAGGTTAAAGAGGACCCAACACATGCAATAAATATGTCATTTTTTAACTAGGTGTAAAAGCCGCTGTTCTCCTGAATCCGGAATTGTTTTTCTTTTCTTCCTGCGCCTCTCCTTTCCTGAGATATGGCCCTCTCTTCCCTACATATAGATTTAGTCTTTT
This sequence comes from Ranitomeya imitator, assembly GCF_032444005.1. Lineage (NCBI taxonomy): Eukaryota > Metazoa > Chordata > Amphibia > Anura > Dendrobatidae > Ranitomeya > Ranitomeya imitator. The sequence goes on from NC_091282.1 coordinate 668,500,876, forward strand.
TAACAAGTGGGCGTGTTCTTAAACTCTTCTCTGTAGGTGTCTTTTGGATGACCGCACCCACTTGGTTGTAACGACTAGAATTATATACAGGGAAGTGGAGGCCATATCTCAGGAATGGAGAGATGCAGAATGAAAAGAAAAACAATGCCGGATTCAGGAGAACAGCGGCTTTTAAGTCTTATATGTGGAAAGTGACAGGTCCTCTTTAGTAAATAAGTTCCTAAATTGGAATTCTTGATAAATATAACACATCGAGCAAAAAACAAGCTCTCTTATGGCTAGAATTATGGAAAAAAATGTTATGGTCATTGGACTGTGACAATGGAAAAAAGGGAAATAAATGTACTAAAGGCCTCAAATATTCCAGTCCTAAAAGGGTTCATACGACTTAATCTCTAGAATCAATAATGGCATATATGTGGTTAATATTCTGTTCATTTTTAGGTTCAGCGAGCAGTGGAAAAGTGGATTCTACGAATGAAGCAGCAGGTAAAAAATCTAGCAAAACGAGCCTGGACTGTTTTGTACGGAGATTTTTTTTGTTAGACCTATTTTATTTTAAAAATATTCACATTTTTTGTTAGGAAGCAAAAAATAGGTCAACATATATAAACAACCATAAGAGATAACCTAAATACAATACAGGCTTATCGATGCAGTAAGTATACACACTCCCACACAATAATAAGAAGAGACAGACAAGATGATATATTGTCTGAAGTTGTAAGGTCCTGTTCACAATGTATTTTTTTACCCTGTTTAATGCACCAAGAAAAGCTCCTGACATAAATATTAAAAGGAGGCTGTGACGGATGCCTAAGAGTAGCATCTGTCACCCATCTGCTATATAATTGTCTAAGGGTCAATTCCGTCTGTCTGTCGGTCTGTCACGGATATTCATTGGTCACGGCCTCTGTTTGTCATGGAAATCCAATTCGCTGATTGGTCGTGGCAAAACGCCCACGACCATTGCCACGACCAATCAGCGACGGCCATAGTCTGGCAGCGAAATGGCCGCTGCTTTACTGCCCTGCAGTCAGCGCTGAGCGCTCACACAGGGTTAATGCCAGTGTGGTAACGGACCGCGGTGTAACGCACTCCATTTACACAGCTATTAACCCTGTGTGACCAACTTTTTACTATTGATGCTGCGTATGCAGCATCAATAGTAAAAAGATCTAATGTTACAAATAATAATAATAAACACAAAAGGTTATTCTCACCCTCCAACGTGGCGCGCTGTCCTGGGCAGTGCAAGCGGCAGGTTCCAGTGCCAAGGATGCTATGCGAGAAGGACCTGCCATGACGTCACGGTCATGTGACTGCGACGTCATCACAGGTCCTGCGCTCATACCAACCCTGGGACCAGGAGCTGACACGTGCACCGCACACAGGCGCCTGGACTTCAAGGGGCCTTCGGAAGGTGAATATATGTTTATTTTTTATTTTAAGTCTTTTTTAACCACGCATATAGTGCCCACATTGCTATATACTATGTGGGCTCTGTTACATACTGCGTGGGCTCTGTTATATACTACATCTCTGTGCTATATACTATGTAGCTGGGCAATATACAACGTGACTGTGCAATATACAACGTGACTGTCCAATATACTACATGGCTGTGCAATATACTACGTGCTCTGTGTTATATACTACGTCGACTGTGCAATATAGTACGTGGCTCTGTTATATACTACGTGGCTCTGCTATATACTACGTCGCTGACCAATATACTACATAGATGTGCAATACACTACGTAGCTGAGCAATACACTATGTGCCTGTGTTATATACTACGTGCCTGTGCAATATACTACGTGGCTCTACAATATACTACGTGGCTGTTATATACTACGTGGCTCTGCTATATACTACGTGGCTGACCAATATACTACATACCTGTGCAATACACTACATGGCTATGTTATATACTACGTGGCTGTGTTATATACTACTTAGCTCTGCTATATACTACATACGCTGTGTTACATACTATGTAGCTCTGTTATATACTACGTAGCTATGTTATACACTACGTCGATTGTGTTATATACTATGTCACTGTGCAATATAGTACGTAACCAGTGCTATATACTACCTACATATTCTAGAATACCCAATACATTAGAATCGGGACACCATCTAGTGTACTATAATGGTAAGATGTGGTATTATGCGGTCACTACATGGTATTAGTAGGTGGTCTGGTCACAGTGTAGTGATATTTGTTCCTTGTATGTGGTGGTAATATGTGGTCAGGCCATGGTGTGGTGTGATTTGTTCTGGTCATGATATGGCAATATTTGTCCCTGTATGTGGTATTATTCGGTCACTATGTGATGGTAATATGTGATCTGATCATGGTGTGGTGGTATTTGTTCCTTGTATGTGGTATTGTTCGGTCACTATGTGGTGGTAATATGTGGTCTGGTCAAGGTGTTGCAGTATTATTTAGTTGTATGTGATATTATTCGATCACTATATGGTGATAATATGTTACCATGGTGGAGCAGAAAGTGCACTTGATTCCAGCGATGTGTCACTTACTGGGCTATGTTTTGGTGTTTTAATAGCGGGAGATTATCACTACAGGCCTAGGTGTCTCATGCCATCTGGTCCAACAACGCCCCCACCACTGATTAGCAGCTTTCAGAACTGCAGGTTTTTTTCCTGATTTCTCAATTTTTCAGTACATTACATGACAAAATGAATGAATCAAAACTGCATCTTGTCCTGCAAAATATAAGCCCTCACACGGCTATGTTGATGAATAACTGAAAAAAAGTTTGGGCTCTTGGAAGAACCGAAGTAAAAAACAAAAGTTCAAAAATGAAGAATTTCCCAGTTATAAAAAAGGGTTATATAGGTTGAAAAGAGTATGTCTGCTTTCTTTCAGAAGCACAACACACTTATCCATGGACTGTGTTTGGTAATGTAGCTCAGCTCCATTGTGATTAGAGGGCTAAGCTGCTAATACCACTCACAACCTGTGGACAAGTGTGGAGCTGTATTTAGAATAAAAAAGTTGAACAAGATTGGAAAAACCTGTCTGATTTAATCTTGAACGAAATTGGGAATACAGTAGGAAAGGAAATCGAAATTAAAATGAGATTTTCCAAAAACCACAAAGGTTGGATAAATATACAATTTTGGGTCTATCTGCAATGTATGAAATCTGTTTTTAGAAATGTGTAGCAAATGGAGTAGTAAATGGAGTAATAACCATTTAAAAATGAAACCCCATGTATAATGTCCATGCATGTATTCTAGAACTAGAAACCACAAATCAGGATGACTTACAAAAACACAAAGCTTTTATGAAACTTCAGAAGAAGCATGAGAAAGAGCTAAAGGAGCTGCAGCGCAAAGGAATGAAGCGTAGAGAAGAGATCCTTCAAAAGTATGCCAGTGCCTTCAGTGACCTGTGCACACAGACCAATAAGAAGAAAACCTGCAAGAAAGCCAGCAAGTACGTGTGGGCCACAGTTCTAACAACATGGAAGAAGTTTATGCTCAGTACTTTGGGTGCATGGTGTTCCGGAGCAGGGCCGGACTGGCCATCTGGAAATTCTGGCAAATGCCAGAAGGGCCTGTCTGGTCATGGGCTGCCTTGTCTATTATGTTGTTAACAGAATCGGTGTTCTCAAGATACTCATACTGTTAAGAGTTGTGATGGAGCACAAAGTTTCTGACTCCATTACTTACCCCAGCAGCCACGGGTATCATTAGAAATATTGGTCATATGTAGTAAATCTTCCTTTCCCCCATCCAGGGTAATATTAGTAATATATCCAATCTGGTTCATGGGGACGGGGACAACATGGACCTGGGCAATTTCAAATGCCAAGGCTGAATTTCAGCCCCTGTCCGTACCTGTTCCGGAGAACCACATTTCACTAGTTGGCCAATGTTTTGGTCAAATAAAATAGAGAATCTGACACACCATTTTGTATGATGCAAACTTTGAGTTTTATTATGAAAATAATCCACAAATAACCATACAACATTTTCAGAAAAAGATGGCTAGGAAAAGTAGAAAAAATGGCAGAAATCAAGTGCCAGGGGTATGACGGAATTTCGATCATGTAGAGCGCTACACTCAAAAGAGGATTGGTCATAACTTTGTAACTGTATCACTGCAAATTTTTTCTGTCCTTCATTAGCCATTAATTTCTGATGAAGATCTGAAAAAGACAGAAACGGCATATGGTATTTGTGGATTGCATTCATAACAGCAATCAAAGTTTGCATCTCGCAAAAAAAGGAGTGCTAAGTTCTCTAAAGGGTTAAGTGCACAAACCCAGCCAGGCACTGGAGGTGAGCTCTTTAGAAACACCTTGTGCACTATGTGATATAAAAGTTCTGACAGCAGGAGAATAACAGTATATAAAAAAGCAAGTCAATTGCAAACTTGCTTATTTTCAAGTTGTCTAACTGACTAAAGCACTTTAGTAACATGAGAATACCCCATTAAGCATTTTACATCGCCCATTCCCATCAAAGGGTTAACTAAGTAATGCCAGAAAGAATAAGTCATCCAGAGCAAGATACCCTATTTGTAAATTGCCATGATCTGAAACTAATGAACGGACGACCCACATCTATTTACTCAGAATTCTCTAATATGGACTATAAGAAAGTATGTTTTCTAAACTGAGAAACCCCTTTTAAAGGGTCATCCAACAACTTGCCAATGGCACAAGTAATTAAAGTAAGTAAGGTTTAAAGAAATAATAATAAAAAAAAATAAATACATTAAAAAAATGTACTTTAAATAAAAAATACATCCTCTTAACACACCTGTATCATCATCATTTTTGAACTCATCATTAAAGCTGAAAAACTGCTAAAATCCTTTTAAACAAAGCAGACTCCACACTCACTGGGGAATCAGAGTTACATACAGAGAGGAGCAGAGTCAGAAAAAGGCACCGAGCTAGAACTTTTGCTTTTTAGCGTTTATCTCACTGCAGAGTTAGATTCACAGCTACCTTTGCTCAGCGCTGCTTTTTTAATGTTCCTCATGCTGCTTGTTCTACCGATTTTACAGTGAAGTTTGGCACTAACGTAAGAGCAAGCAGCAGTGAAGGCGGTGAATTAATTTAATAAAGATTATGTTTTGTAGAAGTCTGGAAGATGAATATGGCTCAGTGTGGGGTGCTGGTGAAATCCCAGGTAAACCAGATTCTAAGGTGGTGGAAATGAAAGAGAAGATGGAGCAGGAACTGATGCGCCAGGGAGAGGAGCTGCATGAGAGTATCTGGAAAAGGAAAGAACAACACTCCACTGAAGTATGCATGACCTAAAATTACAGATGTGCATGTGGTTACATAATTGCCTAATTTGATAAGACCTGCTGTGATGAGTTTTTACTTGCACCACATCTTCTTCGAGAAGATCACTCCGAGTCCTCAATGCAATTGTGGGTGGTCGTCAGAAAAATGTTTAATATTTTTAGTAATCAAATTATTTCCCATAAATGAATTATTGATGACATGCCTTCATTAACAGCAAACTGCCAAACTGCTGGAGTTGGCCCAAGAAAAGCAAACAACGGAAATGAAAGTCCTGAAGGAATCGACGGACAGGTAAGGTTCCATCTAACTATTCCTAAATGAACATACATGCTACCGTACTTATCAAGTGGGTTGGTTACTTTCTGCCACGACACGGGTTTCACCAATTTACTAATATTCTGTAGCTAATTTGAAGTTCCATTCTCATTATTAGTAAAAACATGTCCTCTTACCAATCAATCTTCAGGCCTATCCCGACATCACTCTCATCTGTAGGATGAATGGAGGCATTGGTGGCCATACATGGATCTCCAGCTCCTCCACTGCACCTGGGCTGCTTTTCTACTTGCACTATGGAGGAGACAGAATGACTTAAAAGCTTTTTATAAGAAAAGGGTGGTGACTAGTGATGAGCAAACGTGCTCGGATAACGTCTTATCCGAGCACACGCGGGTGTTATCCGAGCATCCGGGAGTGCTGGTATATTATGTTTTAGTCCCTGCAGCTGCATGATTTGTGGCTGTTAGACAGCTTGAACACATGTAGGCATCACCTGTTTTTTAAGGAATCCCCACGTGTTGAGGCTGTCTAACAGCCGCAAATCATACAGCCGAAGGGACTAGAGCATGATATACAAGGACTCCCAGATGCTCGGTTAACACCCGAGTGTGCTTGAATAAGACATTATCCGAGCACATTTGCTTATCATTAGTGGAGATCAATGCCAAGGCCAGCCTGAGTGCTAAATTCAAATGTGATGCACTGACTGGCCAACGGTCTATTAAACCAAACTCAACAGCTTCATATGTGCCTATGAGGCTGTCTAGTTTGAGTCAGAAAACCCGTAGTCAGTCCATACCTCACTGTTCATAGACAGACCATGATACATGGACATCAGAATGAGGCCTTAGTTAGATGTTGTCCCGTGCAGTACCTTCTACTGGAAACCTTCTGTCCTCCATATGGAGTTTAGCAAAAAAATCACAGGATCCTGGTAGTTCATGGCCACCGAACTAAACCTCCTTTTACCTGTGGTATCCTCAGCACCTTTTCTAATTAGTAGGCCCTCCCACAACATCATGCATGTGTTGTGGCACAACATAATGATGTTACTGGGCCTATAAGACAGAAGGGGCATTGGGGATGCCACAGGTGGTAGAGGGTGATCTGGCCATAGACTACAGAAATGGCCAACGTCCAGGATCCTGGGAAGCTTCTTGCTCAACTCTAGTATACAAATAACCATGCAGTGCCCACTGGAATGCAAAAGTTTAATTTCTGTGCAAAACACAGACAGATAACAACTTGGTGCCCCCAAATCATTACTGGTTCTACTATTACTAAGTGTATTAAGAAACCATCTATGAAATTAGGTTGACTACTTATCACCTTTGCTTGCCCTCTTCTAAGGAGTTCACTCCATTTGCATTTCCAGCAAGGGTTCTAGGAAAGACAGTGCAATATATTATGTACCGTATGTCTAACAGCCCTTAAAGAACCATCTACAGGTCCTTCTCAAAAAATTAGCATATAGTGTTAAATTTCATTATTTACCATAATGTAATGATTACAATTAAACTTTCATATATTATAGATTCATTATCCACCAACTGAAATTTGTCAGGTCTTTTATTGTTTTAATACTGATGATTTTGGCATACAACTCCTGATAACCCAAAAAACCTCTCAATAAATTAGCATATCAAGAAAAGGTTCTCTAAACGACCTATTACCCTAATCTTCTGAATCAACTAATTAACTCTAAACACATGCAAAAGATACCTGAGGCTTTTATAAACTCCCTGCCTGGTTCATTACTCAAAACCCCCATCATGGGTAAGACTAGCGACCTGACAGATGTCAAGAAGGCCATCATTGACACCCTCAAGCAAGAGGCTAAGACCCAGAAAGAAATTTCTCAACAAATAGGCTGTTCCCAGAGTGCTGTATCAAGGCACCTCAATGGTAAGTCTGTTGGAAGGAAACAATGTGGCAGAAAACGCTGTACAACGAGAAGAGGAGACCGGACCCTGAGGAAGATTGTGGAGAAGGACCGATTCCAGACCTTGGGGAACCTGAGGAAGCAGTGGACTGAGTCTGGTGTGGAAACATCCAGAGCCACCGTGCACAGGCGTGTGCAGGAAATGGGCTACAGGTGCCGCATTCCCCAGGAAAAGCCACTTTTGAACCATAAACAGCGGCAGAGGCGCCTGACCTGGGCTACAGAGAAGCAGCACTGGACTGTTGCTAAGTGGTCCCAAGTACTTTTTTCTGATGAAAGCAAATTTTGCATGTCATTCGGAAATCAAGGTGCCAGAGTCTGGAGGAAGACTGGGGAGAAGGAAATGCCAAAATGCCTGAAGTCCAGTGTCAAGTACCCACAGTCAGTGATGGTGTGGGGTGCCATGTCAGCTGCTGGTGTTGGTCCACTGTGTTTCATCAAGGGCAGGGTCAATGCAGCTAGCTATCAGGAGATTTTGGAGCACTTCATGCTTCCATCGGCTGAAATGCTTTATGGAGATGAAGATTTCATTTTTCAGCACGACCTGGCACCTGCTCACAGTGCCAAAACCACTGGTAAATGATTTACTGACCATGGTATTACTGTGCTCAATTGGCCTGCCAACTCTCCTGACCTGAACCCCATAGAGAATCTGTGGGATATTGTGAAGAGAAAGTTGAGAGACGCAAGACCCAACACTCTGGATGAGCTTAAGGCCGCTATTGAAGCATCCTGGGCCTCCATAACATCTCAGCAGTGTCACAGGCTGATTGCCTCCATGCCACGCCGCATTGAAGCAGTCATTTCTGCCAAAGGATTCCCGACCAAGTATTGAGTGCATAACTGAACATTATTATTTGTTGTTTTTTTTGTTTGTTATTAAAAAACACTTTTATTTGATTGGATGGGTGAAATATGCTAATTTATTGAGACAGGTTTTTTGGGTTATCAGGAGTTGTATGCCAAAATCATCAGTATTAAAACAATAAAAGACCTGACAAATTTCAGTTGGTGGATAATGAATCTATAATATATGAAAGTTTAATTGTAATCATTACATTATGGTAAATAATGAAATTTAACACTATATGCTAATTTTTTGAGAAGGACCTGTATTTCAAGAAACTTCTAGCAATAAAAGAGAATCATCAAGTTCATAGAAATTAATGTTGGTTGTCAAAAATGTTTCTGTTTTTCGATGGAAAGCAGGTCTACAACCAGGTAGACGTGAAGGGAAAAAGTCCCAATGATATTTATATGAAAAAATATAAATCCAGCAATGGGAAGAGCTGCCTTATGTCACAGCGCAAAACCAAGGCAGGTTCCATCAAACCAGATCCAAGGTAGTGTGAGGTCCAAGCATGTGAATAATGCGTTTTTCCACAGTGACACTAAACAGATGAAGAAGAAGCTGGAGATGAAGAGGATGGAAAGGCTGGAAACTATGAGCAAAAATACGATGGATAAAGCTGCTCAGGAGAGGTGTGATTGTCCTAAATATTTCCTTTCCTGATTAATAAAAAAAAATACGTGCTAATTGACAATTCAATGTACATGTCTTTATTGTGAGACCAAGACGAGATGAAAAACATATTCTGCACCACGGATGGATTATGCATAATTGTGTATACTTCATGCCTTTCAGGTTAAAAAAGGAAATAAATAACTCACACATTCAAGAAGTGGTGCAGGTTCTACAAATGGTTGGTATAATCATCAGAAATATTAGTAAATAAATGCTGCATTACTAATACTTATTATTACTGGGTTATCTATAACCCTGTACGTAACCCCTTTTCTCATATACAGCACCATGGAATTAATGGCGCTATATAAATAAATAATAATACTGTGTGGTATTGTTAAATTAGCCCAATATGCCACCCTCAAGTGTCAGGTAAGACGGTTCTGAGGGAAGTTCCATAGTTAGGCTAGGTTCAGATTGCGTTAGTGCAATCCGTTTAGTGCCTAGCGCTAGCGGATTGCGCTAACGCAATGTGTTGTAAAGGGGTCGCGTTAAATGTCCCCGCTCTCGCAGATCTCTGATCTGCGAGAGCGGGGAACAGACCGCGGGCGCGCCTCGGACGCTGCAAGCAGCGTCCGCGGCGCGCCACAAAACACCGGCACATCGCTAGCGCGTATTGCAGATTATTATTATTATAGCACCATTTATTCCATGGCGCTTTACATATGAAAAGAGGTGTACATAATAAAAACAAGTACAATAATCTTGAACAAAACGAGTCACCAACGGGCACAGGAGGAGAGAGGACCCTGCCCGCGAGGGCTCACAATCTACAAGGGATGGGTGAGGATACAGTAGGTGAGGGGAGAGCTGGTTGTGCAGCGGTATGGTGGAACAAGGGATACTGTAGTTTGTAGGCTTGTCGGAAGAGGTGGGTCTTCAGGTTCCTTTTGAAGGTTTCCATGGTAGGTGAGAGTCTGATATGTTGTGGTAGAGAGTTCCAGAGTAGGGGGAAAAATCCTGTATGTGATTGTGAGAAGATAAGAGGGGAGTAGAAAAGGAGATCTTGTCAGGATTGGAGGTTGCACGTAGGTAAGTGGAGCGCCCCCAGATGCAGGGCCGCGGGTTACTCGGTACCGGTCCTCTCTGACTCAGTTCTGGGGTTATCACGGTGGCTGGACCCGGTCCGTGACCCTGCCAATGGGCGTCCAATAAAAGAGATGATAAAAGTCAGCTAAGGCTTCGTGACGCCACCTGTTGTATTCGGTCAAGGTGACTGACGCTGCTTGGGGTCCACTGGGGTGATGTGATGGCAGCTAGATGGTATACCTTCCCACAGGTGAAGTATGTCCCCAGGGCTTCCCAGTGATGTAGGTGGTGATGGTGTGAGGTGCAGTCAATAACAAGGACACAGGGTTGCACTCTCTTTACCTCTTTACGGTGTTCCGGTCACCGGCTACGCGCCTCAGTAGGATGTTACCGTTCTCGGGGCACGACTCCTACTGGTACTCCTTTGTGCTTGATCTCGTTTCTCACTGTCCACAATATCCTTCGCTTCGTGTCCTTTCTTTAGATGCCGCCGCAAGGTAGTGCAGGCGCGGCTCTGTAACGATCTGTCCTTGTCGCTAAGTCTCTGCCAGGTTCCCACGCCTGACAGGGACTCCCCTGAAGTCTCCCCCGCAACACCCCCTGCCACGGGATGTTGCCTGGGCAAAAACCCAGTCAGCTTCTGTCTAACTTCCTATCCAACCCCTAGTTTTACCAGTGTGAGGAGTGGCCTAATAAATAAAACCTTTTGCTCCCCCTAGTGGCCGGAGTGTGAAGTGTAATGTGTGCTGGTGATACCTGGTCAGATGAACTCCTTTAGTGCCATCAGACGTACCATCACTCCCCTTAGTGGCAGAGCGACATTACTGCAACGACCAGGTCTCTGGGGCGCTGCATAAGCACTGGGAGATGAGGTCACAGATGTGTGGAGGAGACAGACCACGGATGGCTTTGTATGCCAAGGTTGGGGTTTTGAACTGGAGTCTCTGGGCAATAGGGAGCCAGTGAAGGGATTGATTAGCAGATTATAATAATAACTCTAACATTATATCAGGGAAGTATATTGGTGTCTTTAGAACAAATGCCATTCTTTTCGTTCTTTTGTGGGGCGATTCCATAATCCTCTGTACAGCTGGAAACAAGGAGCGTCACTGTAACTCCTTCACTCTCAGGACTGGATCGATGTAAGGTGTAAAGCAGACAAATATCCTAGAGAAATGGCATCACATTCTCTGGTTCTATGATGGGGATTTCCTTTTTAAAGGAACACCCCAATATAATTTCAAAGGGTTGTCTAAGATTAGCAAATGGCAATTTTTTCACCTGAAATGGCGCCAGTATTGTTCATGGGATTTGTCTGGTTTTGCATATAACATAAAACTTATACTAATATAATGAATACATGAATCTTACAGATATCTGATAAATGGAGCAATCAGCAACAGAAACTAGAAGAAAAACAGGCCGAAGGACTGCAGAGAATCAAAGAGAAAAGAGATCAGGTATGATTATATGTATTTAGGAAGTAATTGTCTCATCTACTGAGAGCCTCATAGCCATGGTTACCATTGAACCCGCATCTCAATCATTGTCAGTTAACAATAACACTTGAGTTCTTCAGTCTACGCCAGCGTTCTCCAACTCTAGTCCACAAGAGCCTCCAATTATCATGTTTTTCAAGATTTCTTAAGTACTGCCCAGGTGATAATTCCAAAAAGGAAGTCCGAAAAACATGATCTGTTGGTGGCTTTTGATTACTGGAGTTGGAAAACACTGGTCTACACATTGTGGTCACTGAAATGGCAATTTGCTTGACAGATGAGACATCAGGAAATTATTTGGAACAAATGAGGGCACCACAAAGGAAAATGATGACTGCAACCATGTTGTGTTTGTTGCATTATTTTGTCCACAGACATTAATGTTCCTTTCCTTTCCATACAGACTCAAAAAGACCTTGAACAGGAATACCAGGGGAAGATGAAGAACCTAGAAGTGGAAATACCAGATGCGGTACATGATTGCATGGCACCATATTTTCCCTCAGAAGCCAAATCTTTGAAAAAAGAGCCAGGGAACCATGTAAATAGGTGGGAATTTCTATTTGGAAAATCTGACAAAGTAGAATCTTCGGTTACAAAAACTCCCGAGGAATCAGATACTCAAACTAACCCATCTGCAAAAGAAGTAGAAGGTGAATCTTTGGCTGGTGGCCCTGCCACCGAAGAACTAATTTCAAGAGCTGCTTTGTTGTGCGAGACATCTGCAAGCGATGCATTACCGAGTGGCACTCCAACATCTTCAGACGTAGTAGGAAAAACTCCTTCAAAGGAAGCGTCCAAACAATAACCTATTCATGTCAAAATATTACTAGCCATCCCGGATTCATCAGCGGGGCAGAATTATTTTCACTTTTGGAAAGGCGAAAAGGGTTAAACTGGAAAATTAAATTATTGTTTTGTGATGATGCGAGGTGACTTATATTTAGGTAATGGGAATATTAATATTTAATTGTAGATGTTTTCTGATGGGACTCAATGTACTGTATATATTTAAACCATGATCTTTACCAATTTTGTAGAGGAGTTAAAGCAGAACCTGTAAGGACAATTTTACTAATGAAATCAGCTGTAAAGGTGATACACAACAATAAAAAAGATACCCGAATTATAAAAAAAACTATGGTGCCAGAGCTGAAAACTAAACTTTCAAAGCAAACTGCAAGCTAGTCTCCAAGTGTGCCTACTAACCGATAAACGTCACCGTCTTCTCCTTGGTTAACAGTTCCACCCTCTGCTACATAAGGCATTTGGCAGACAGTGGTGGAGTTGTAAAAAAAAACAACTTTAAAATAAGTGTACAGGATTAGAAAAAAAAGCCTACTTTTTCTTTTAAAAAAAAATAGCACAGATTTTGACTGGTATTTTAGCTCCAATCTATTGACGTTATTGAGATCAAATTCCATGGGATCCATGCTCAGACCTTCTTGAGAGATGATATATCCCAGAAATTGAGTTCTGGGTTGTTCGAATTCACATTTTTCGAGTTTGCTATAGAGATGGTTCTGCTGTAGACATTCCACGACTAACTGGACATGTCTGCGATGCTCCTCCAAGGAATCGGAAAATATAAGAATGTCATCAAGATCAACAACAAATTAATCCAAGAAATGTCGAAAATCATCATTAATGAAGTGCTGAAAGGTGTCAGGGGCGTTGCTAAGGCCGAAATGGCATAACCAGATATTCAAAATGTTCATATCTAGTTCTAAAGGCATTTTTCCACCGATCTCCCGGGCGGATTCGTATGAGATTATAACCCCCTTTTTGATCGAGTTTGGTAAAAAGTCTGGCAAAACGCAGTTTCTCCAGCAACTCAGGGATTAAGGGAGTGGGTAGAGATTCTTAATGGTAATTTAATTTATTCCTCTATAATCAATACGTGGCGCAGGGTGGAGTCTTTCTTTTCTACAAAAATAAGGGTGCTCCAGCTGGCGAAGAAGAAGGTTGAATAAAGTGTTTCTCTAAATTTTAATCTAGATATTCTTTTAGTACTTTTAATTCAGGCTCAGATTGTAAATTTGCCCAGATGCCATTGACGCTCCAGGAAGTAAATCAATGGAACAGTCGTAATGAGGAGGCAGTTGATCGGCTTTTTTCTAACTGCAAACCTCACTGAACTGTTGGTACTGAGGTGGTAGTTGATCAAAATTCTGATGAGAAATCTTGGATACTTGAATTTGTTTGTAAACAGATACAATAGCATGGCAATTGTTTTTACAGTACTCAGAGGGAAAGGTAATGGTCCTCGATGTTCAGTTGATTGATGGGTTATGAATTGAAAACCAGGAAATTCGTAGAATAAATGGAAATTTAGGAGATGAAATAAGCTGAAAACGTCATGATGATTCAACTTCATACAGATTTCCAGTTCAATTGACTTGTTAGTAACAGGTCCAGACGATAAAGGTGATCCACCCACAGTTTCCATATCAATGGGCATGGATTTAGTCCTACTTGCAATGTTATTGTCAAGTGTGAATTGTAAGTCCATGAAATTCCCTCCTGCTCCAGAATCTTACATTGCAGAGCATTGTATTTTTTAGCTCTCAATTATGACCTGTATGGAAACGACAAAATGAGAAGATGGTGATTGCTCTTTGACCTCATCCTGCATTACGGACGAGATGGTCTGCAGAATTGTAAACATTACAGAAATGTCCAGTGCCCCCACAATAGAGACATAGATTATCTATATGCCGCTTTTCCTTGTCTACTGCAGAGAGGTTTACAGATATACATCAGTTTGCATAGGTTCGGGCACACTTTCCATTTACTATTGGTTTTTTAATGCGGATTGAGTTAAGGAGTAGTTAGGGGTGTTTCCAATCACTCGCAGCATTTACTTTCTTCGTTCAGTTTGTCTCTGATCAAGTTGAATGCATAGTTGAATAAAGTTCCCTAAATTATCAGGGGTCTTGAACCTTGCAAGTTCATCTTTCATTAGCTCTGATAATCTTTGGTGAAATTGACTCGTTTGGGCATCTAAGTTCCATGTGGTGTCTACCATCCAGTGGCAGAATTGGGAGGTATATTCAGCTACAGAGCGCCGCCCCTGACGTAGGTTATGCAATTTGGTTTCAGCTGTAGCACAATGATTTGGGTCATCAAACACTTGGTCAGAGTTCTTCTCCACATAAGGTGAGGCCCATACAAGAGCCTCATCAGTAAGATTAATGATGAACAGAACCTTTTCCCTAGCATTGGTAAATGGAGAGGGATGCATCTGGAAATAGATATGGCATGGATTTAAGAATCCACAGTAATGATAAAGATCCCCACTCAATTTTGCGGGCAGCGGCATGCGGGCGTTTGATTCCGGGCCAGAGTTGCACAAATCCAGAAGTTGCCTCTGCAACTGAACAATTTCCTTTTGCTGACCTAACTCCTGTGTTTGCAACTTAGAAAATTTTTCTTGGTAGGTGGTACCAAAATTCTGAAGTTCAGCAACTTGTTACCATGGTTGGGCTGCAACAGACTCCATTTGGTGCGCAAGATTATTCTATTATGGACTGACCTGGTTGGAGTAGTGATATTGCAACCACTAGTGGCAGCACCGGCAGGTAGCATAGTCAGGGATAATCTGAGGTCGGTACACAGGAGCAGCAGTGTAGTTGGAATGATAAGCAGGTAGCGTCGTCAGAATATAACCAGAGGTCAATATCAGGAGCATCAATGTAGTTTGAAAGATTATCAGGAAGCATAGTCAGGTCTGGGCAGAGGTCGGTACACGGAGCAGCAATAGAATCTTGAGGATAAGCAGCAGGTGAAAGGGAGATTGACTAGAGGCTGGCAGCTCAATAATCTCACAAGGAAGGGAGTGCAATGCCACGTTTAAATAGGGTTTTCAATCAGAGTGGAGACCATCAGAAACAACATAGGTACATGTATTTGGGTTAGCACGGAACCATCCAGCAAGCTGAATAGCTCAGAGGGAAGAGCTACCTCCTGGTGCACAAGAGCTGCTGGGTTTGAATACTGACAGGAATTTTATAATCTGCAATTTATAAAATTAGCACTTAAAAATAGATATTTATAAAGAGCTTTATAATAATCAGACTGCCCCTTTAACTGTCAATCAATGAAGATTCTGTATGTCATGTATCCTACAAGTTTCTGCATTATGGTATATATTTTTGTCATAATGTTCTCACAGGTGCACCTATAGAATAAGCAGAAGAAGGACAGTATTTATTTTCACATAAATGATTTTGACGGGGGAAAATAAAAATAACAAAAGTAAAATAATGTGGTTGCATAAGTTTATAATTGGGGATGTGGATGTGTACAGAATTAGCCAATCACCTTTACCCTCATGTTATATAGTAGTCAGTAGACAGCTGCCATTATTTACAGCAATTCTAATTAACCCATATAAAGTAACAATGTTCTAGTAGCATTTTCTGGACATTTTCTTAGTTGCACTTTACAACAAAAGCCATGCTCTGTAAAACTGCTTACAACACAGCAAAGGGATCTTTGTTGAAAGTTATCAGTCATGAGAAGGATACTAAAAATGTTTATGGCATATACCGTGGAGCACACTGAAAACGTCATAAAAAAGTGGTCAAAATTTGGCAGGGCAGTGACATTACCTTGAACTTGCAGTCACTAAAAAAGTTCATGAAAATAAAAGAATTAAATTGGTCAGTGAGGCTGCCAAAAAGGCCTACAGCAACATTAAAGGAGCTGCAGGAATTTCTGCAAAAATAAAAAACTAAAGAGGAGTACAATTATTTTATTAGTTGTGATTTCTATAGCGAATAGTTGAACTCATGGCCAATAAAGAGGTATGATAATAATACTAATATGATAATACACACCTATATAAACCATTATCCATGAGAATTAGGCTTTATCACAATATCAAAGTAACTGCAAAAACATAGTCACTCATAAATCCTACACAAGCGTTACTACTATGGGGCCCTTTACATGATTGCCAGAGGTATTGTTCTGGTTGCTGCCCAGTGTAGACATATCCAGCAATCAAGATACAAACAATATCTTGCTTGTTTTCTCATTAAAGAGGACGTTTTAGTGGATTTTCTAAATTGGAACTGAGTACTTGCATGAATTCCTGCTGCTGCACCGATTCCGGAACAGTTCTCCTTTTTATTCTCTCCCCCTCTATTCCAAAGTTATCCCTCCAATAAAAAAAGGCAAATTTACCCTTCTAAGAACTGGGCGTATACTATGGAACTTCTCTGTGGGCGTGGCTATGTTTTTGATTGGCCAGCAACATAGGAGAAAAAGCAAACTCCCACAGAATAGCCCTGTGGTACACGCCCAGTTGGTGGAAGGGAAAATTTGCACCATTATTAAAAGGGGGCATAAATTTGGAATGGAGGAACACAGAAGTAAAAGAAAAACTGTTCCAGTATCAGTGGAGCAGCACCAATTGAAGTACTTAGCTGAAAATAAAAAATCAGTGAAAGGTCACCAACAATAATTATCTTTCACGAACTGCACATCATTTTATCTAAATGCAAATTGTGCTTCCGACAATAATGTAAACTGTATCACAGTTATTATTTGCGAATTTAATGTCGCTTATGCGCTAGGGTCTCTGCAGACCCCATAGCATAATATATGTAATATGTAAAAAACTAACAAAAATCTTTATTTTATTATACATTTTCATGTTTATCACTGATGTAATAAATAAAAATTAAATACAATTTAAAATCATGGTTAAGAAATAATAATAATAAATAATAATAAAAGCATCTACCGTACTTTTTGCTTGCTAGCACCCACTTCCCTGCAGTGGAACTAGCTGTACATCAAGATTATAGGCCCGATTCATAATTTGCATTTTTTTCTAAGCCTCTTTTTTATTTACTTCTAATATTTGTTGACTTGTGCATCTTCAAAATTGCAGGACTTCAAATTTAGCACAAAATCTTCATTTCATAAATTTTCACAAAATAAATTTTTTTTTATTTGTCTCTTCAATCAGCTTTGCAAATTTTTAAGTTGCACGTTTTAATAATTGGCGCAAGATTTGTTCCATAATAAGATCACTCCAGGGGTAAGTGAAGTACATTTGCAACAAATTTTGGACACTTTTTAAAAAGTCACAATGAATATATCGGCCGAGAACATTGGGAAAACACAGACCCCATCCAACAATGACAAAGATAAAAAAAACAAACCACAACCAAACACATATAATTAGTCTTTAATAAAGGCACAAAATAAAGACAGGAACAAAAACAGGTGATAATGCAATGAGGAATCTGAGCTCTACACATGATGTGCATTCTTAAAATACTGTCTGTTCGAAAACATATTTGATTGTTATATAACGCAACAAAGTACTGAGAACAGCAGCAAAAATCCCAAGACACAGTTCTTTCGCAGTCCTTTTTCCATTACTGAAGTTCAGAACATGCCTTAAGGGAGCAATCATAGGTAAGGACACCCCTCCAGCTGATTCCATCTGACGCAACTACTGGTAAAAAATACATTTTCCTAAAATACAGAACCAACTTACAAAAAAATCATGCATCTCAATGTTAAAACTGAATGCAGACTTATCAATGTTAGAAGCCTCTCACTTGATATCCCCCTTTAATAGCAAGGACTAAAAATCTCAGATTTCCAACTGGGGAATCTAAAGATGGGCACAAGGTCCTTAACTCTTCCCGCTCCCATCTCTGCCAGACACTTCTATGATCCTGGCATCTCAGTGGTCTCTCTTGTGCTGGGCAGTGTGCTGGGTGCCCGCAGGCATAATGAGCAGCTTTTCCCTTTCCTCTTGCTGGGAGATACGTTTTACCCTCTGAACTTGAATCTAACTATCCCTATTGATAGTTACAAATTTGTCATTGTCACCATCTCTCAAGTTCTCACACAACTTATTCAAACTTCTTCCCTAAACTCACTAAACTGTCCAGAAGCTACTCTGCAGACACAACCCAGGGGTCCCTGTAAAGACATAAAATGTGAACACCAAGCAGCCCTGATAAGCAGAGTGCCCAGCGCTAAAATGTGCATGGCCTTTTTAATGGTAGCCTGGTTTAATAGTAGTGAAAAGACCCCAACAATCTAAGATATGGTATGTCCACACAATGGGGCAGATTTATTAATACTGTCTATTCCTTAGGCTACAGTCTTAAAACTTACGAGATTGAGCATAATGTTTCATTCAAGTTGATAACTTTGGCATATTTTTAGACTGTTTAGTTACATCACCTATTAGTTGGCTTACCTTGTGTGCCACAATTTTGATGCACAGTGTCACACATTAAAGCATTTAAAATTTCAGCGAAACCCTTTATATCAAGGACACACCTTCTTGTACGACAAAGCACAGAAAGTGTCTAACACATAAATATGGTGCAAGTCATGAAAGAGACTTTTTGGTGATATGCAAATTGCCTCTCAGAGAAATAGAGGACTTGAACTCTATAGCGCCACCTGTTGGAAGTAGCGATCCTACAAGTCACAATCAACCCTTCAACGAGTCGTGCAATATGACTTAGGGTAAAAGCCAAATCAGTATCTCAATTCGCAGACACGGTGTTTTGGGCTGTTGGCCCTCATCAGTGCGAAGCATGAGAACTAATTTGGCTAGATGAGAGGCTCTGGACTGGGGTCTAAGGAGTAAGGTTTCTCCTTTTGGAGAGTGACATACCAGCTCTGGCTTGTCATGGTAAGGAGGCTTACTTTTTGGTGAGAAATGCACAAGAATTATGGTATGTTTTGCTTGATATATCTCTCTTTTTGTATTTTCTACAGCAACTCCACAGGAAAGAAGTGGGATCACATCCCTATCCAAATAAATGTACTGGCCACTGATTTCTAACTTCTTGTTTCAGGAAACAACACATGTACATTAGCAGTAATGAACAGACTCTAGCTCTATCTGTTGTACTGAAGCATCTAATGAACGTGTGCTGAGGTCACAGTCAAGAGAGGACGAGCAGGGTCAGCTGTGACATTGGCTATTGTGAATAAAGGATCTTGCTTTATCAGCTCTGTATGTATAAAGATATTATCAATTATTGTAACCTTGCCTCTGCTGATAAGGAGCCTACTGAAAACTGTGCTTGAAAGAACAAGAAATATAATTCTAAAAACCCAACAAAGGTCACTGTGAAAATTTTATGATAACATTTTTTCACATTACGATCTTTGTTTTAAAAAAAAGTAATCAATGGCATATTTGTACTCATGCCCAGCCTTAGCTCTCTGCAAACTGTATGGTTGCCTAGGGTGCCAACCTCTGCTGTGGGCATGACAGCTACCAGAAACTTTTACTCCTGTCGTGCTTAGATCTTGTAGTGCAGGAGAAGTGTCCAAACATCCTGTGTTATCAGCTGTTTATAGGGGTATTACATGTAATTGTAATTCTGTCTGTGATGATAATGAGACTTCTGAAAAATCTTCTGTAAACAATAAGAAGTATGACTCTATATACAATTTTATTTTTTTTATACAGATCGCGATTTGATTAAAAAAACATTGTTAATTTTTTTTATAAATCTAACACAAAAAGTGCTAGGGCAAAAGCTGGAGACATGTCACAAGTTGCTCTAACAAACGTTGTCAGATGTATGAAATTAAGCCATGGCAAAATGATTGTCCACCATTAAAAATATAAACAATTCTTCTAAAAAATATATATATCAATCCACAGAAGTGTTTCAAAGGGTTATTCTCAAAGCATTAAATCATCCCTTATCTTAAAGGATAGGGGATAGCTTGCTGATGCCTGCGATCCGATTGCTGGGACTCCTAGGGATCCTGAGATCGGGGCTCTAGAATCCTAAAAATGAGGCTTTGCAGCGGTGGACCACAGAAGATTGGGTATGCACTATTCTACTAGAGTAGACCTGGGCAAAAATACGGCCCGCAGGCCACATCCGGCCCTCTGGCTGTTTCAGTCCAGCCTGCAGACCGAAACAACCTAACAACCTAGGGGCTTAAAACATTGGCCTACAGGATGCAGCTTGCCCTCCCCAGCCTTTCCGCCACTGCCGACTGTCACTGCTATCTGCACCCTCGGGATGCAGGCAGCGGTGAATGCATTTGTGGCGGAGGGACCGCCGCCCCCTTCTTCCACCAATCAGCATGTGAGACAGCTGAGGCGATTATGTAATTTTATCGCGTCAGCTGTGCACTGCTGAGAGTCAGTGCATGAGAGATAACAAAGGCACTGGAAGAGCACCGGGGGAATGGGAACGAGGTATGTGCTTTTTTTTCCATGTGTATTGGGTCTCATGCTGGACATGGGGAGGCTATGGGGTCTCATGCTGGACATGGGGAGGCTATGGGGCTCTCATGCTCTACATCTGCAGGCTATGGAGTTCTCATGTTTGACATCAGGAGGTTATGGGGTTCACATGGTGGACATGTGGAGGCTGTGGAGTTCTCATGTTGGGCATGTGGAGGCTATGGTCTCTCATGCTGGTCATAGGGAGGTCTATGAGGTCTCATGCTGGACATGGGGAGGCTATATGGGGGTCTCATTCTGGACATAAGGAGGCTATGTGGGGTCTCATGCTGGAAATGGGCAGGCTATGGGGTCTCATGCTGGACATGGGGAGGCTGTGGGCCTCATGCTGTACATCTGGAGGCTATGGGGTTCTCATGTTTGACATCAGGAGGTTAAGGGGTTCTCATGTTGGACATGTGGAGGCTACGGAGTTCTCATGTTGGACATGCGGAGGCTATGGTGTCTCATGCTGGTCATGGGGAGGCTATGTGGGGTCTCATGCTGGACATGGGGAGGCTATGTGGTTCACATGCTGATCATGTGGAGGCTATGCAGGTCACATGCTGATCATGGTAGGCTATGTGAGTCTTAAGCTGACCATTGGGAGGCTATGTGAGTCTCATGCTGATCATAGTGAGGCTATGTGGTAATTCTTACGGTATATAGGGGGCTGTGTGCGGGCTCAAATGGTATATACAGTGGGGAAAAAAGTATTTAGTCAGCCACCAATTGTGCAGGTTCTCCCACTTAAAAACATGAGAGAGGCCTGTAATTGACATCATAGGTAGACCACAACTATGAGAGTCAAAATGAGAAAACAAATCCAGAAAATCACCTTGTCTGATTTGACAAGATTTATTTTGTAAATTATGGTGGAAAATAAGTATTTGGTCATTGATAAAAGTTCATCTCAATATTTTGTTATATATCCTTTATTGGCAATGACAGAGGTTAAACTTTTTTTTTAAGTCTTCACAAGGTTGGCACACACTGTTGTTGGTATATTGGCCCATTCCTCCATGCAGCATCTCCTCTAGAGCAGTGATGTTTTGGGCCTGTCGCTGGGCAACACAGACTTTCAACTCCCGCCAAAGGTTTTCTATGGGGATGAGATCTGGAGTCTTGCTAGGCCACTCCAGGACCTTCATATGCTTCTTACGAAGCCACTCCTTCGTTGCCTTGGTGGTGTGCTTGGGATCATTATCATGCTGAAAGACCTATCCACGTTTCATCTTAAATTCCCTTGCTGATGGAAGGAGGTTTTCACCTAAAATCTCATGATACATGGCCCAATTCACTCTTTCATGTACACGGATCAGTCATACTGGTCCCTTTCCAGAGAAACAGCCCCAAAGAATGATGATGTCACCCCCATGCTTCACAGTAGGTATGGTGTTCTTTGGATGCAACTCAGCATTCTGTTTCCTCCAAACACAACAAGTTTTGCTTCTACCAAACAGTTCTACTTTGGCTTCATCAGACCATATGACATTCTCCCAGTAACCTTCTGGATAATGCAAATGCTCTCTATCAAACTTCAGATGGGGCCGGACATGTACTGGCTTAAGCAGGGGGACATGTCTGGCACTGCAGTAACTGAGTCCCTGGTGGCGTAGTGTGTTACTGATGGTAGCCTTTGTAATGGTGGTCCCAGCTCTATGCAGGTCATTCACTAGGTCCCACTGTGTGGTACTGGGATTTTTTCTCATTGTTCTTGTGATCATTTTGATCCCACAGGGTGAGATCTTGCGTGGAGCCCAAGATCGAGGGAGATTATCAATGGTCTTGTATGTCTTCAATTTTCTTATTATTGCTCCCACAGTTGATTTCATCACACCAAGCTGCTTGCCTATTGCAGATTCAGTCTTCCCATCCTGGTGCAGGGCTACAGTTTTGTTTCTGGTGTTCTTCCACAGCTCTTTGGTCTTCACCATAGTGGAGTTTGGAGTGTGACTGTTTGAGGTTGTGGACAGGTGTCTTTTATACTGATAACAAGTTCAAACAGGTGCCATAACTACAGGCAATGAGTGGAGGACAGAGGAGCCTCTTAAAGAAGAAGTTACAGGTCTGTGAGAGCCAGAAATCTTGCATGTTTTAGGTGACCAAATACTTATTTTCCACCATGGTATGCAAAATAAATCTTGCCAAATCAGACAAGGTGATTTTCTGGATTTGTTTTCTCATTTTGACTCTCGTGTGGTCTACCTATGATGTCAATTGCAGACCTCTCTAATCTTTTTAAGTGGGAGAACTTGCACAATTGGTGGCTGACTAAATACTTTTTTCCCCACTGTAGGAGGATTTCGTCATACTTAATTTTGCTCAATATTAAGTGATATCATTAATATTAATATCAAATACTTTTGATTAATATGTTAATATTACTATTGAACAGAATTAATTGCAGCCTATTGGTTCGGCTTCCACAACCGTCACGGTCTCTCATGTGGCCCTTTGGAAAAATTAATTGCCCACCCTTGCACTAGAGGATTTTCCTGTTCCTCATTCCCAAAGGAGCACAATGCCAATTCTTGGATCAACAGGTCTGTATGATGCCTGCTCATGTACCACTGACACTATGAAAACATGAAAAGGACTAACATAGCGACAAGTTCAATGGTGCAGCACTTTTTAAAAATCTGCTCCGGCATTAGGCGCCTGTTTTGAAACATTTCCACCTTGTTCTTGAGTCACTGGGAATGCGATAAACAATTACTTGTTCCCAGGGGCCCAAGACTCATCCACCAAGGACAACATAATAACCACAATTCTCAGTGAAGCAAATGCACTCTATGATTGCTTAGTACTGAACAGTCTGCAATGTAGTACCTTGTTAGAGCAGAGCTGACAAACCAGCTGTGTTTTGCTCCTGTCTGACCTTTGTGTTCACCCCCTTACCATGCCATTTTATGCTTTTTTTAAAAAGAGAAAGTTAGGGGTTGTTAGGATAGATTGGTGGGAGTGCAACACCCAGCACCAGTACAGATCAGCTGTTCCCAGTGGCTGTGGTTGACGGATGTGACCAGTCTTGGAGTGGATCCGGACATCTCCAACTGTATTGTGGCCATGTCCGTGTACTGCAAATCTGCTCTTATTTATTTGAATGGGCAGATATCCTGTTGTCACACTGATCGTCTTCTGTTAGGAAGGGGGGCCTCAAACTGTCCCTGAATCTGAGACCCTGACTATCCCTGTCCAGGGGTTACTCTTGAAGGTAGAGAGGCCCAAGCCTCAGTCCTTTCTATGATATTGTTAATGTCCTAAGCTGTCCTCCTCCTTCTCCCCCAGGAAGCCTGGGACAGATATGTTAGTGTATAAACACGTAAGACACACAGAAATAACTAAATCCAACTTACATACAAAACTATTCACCAATGGTAGAGAGGAATAAAGGGAAGGATAGGATGATACAAACCAAATGGGAATAGGATAATACACCCCAAAACAGCAGACGACAATCTCCAGCAGCAACTACAAACTCCAACTTCAGCACATCAACTCCAGCAAGCCAAGAAGTAAAACTTTCACAGGCGGGGAGGCAAAGATCTGGTCATGTTTTAAAAAGAGAGAAATTGAGCAGATCAGGAGCAGCATGTTTCTAACCAGCATACAGTGATTCATTAAACACTTCAGCGCCAAAGGAAACGAAGTCTATTTAATACACTGTCTGCAGAATTATTAGGCAAGTTGTATTTTGAACACATGATACTTTTTATACATGTCCTACTCCAAGCTGTTCAAGCTTGAGAGCCAACTACCAATTAAGTAAATCAGGTGATGTGCATCTCTGTAATGAGGAGGGGTGTTGTCTAATGACATCAAAACCCTATAAAAGGTGTGCTTAATTATTAGGCAACTTCCTTTCCTTTGGCAAAATGGGTCAGAAGAGAGATTTGACGGGCTCTGAATAGTCCAAAATTGTGAGATGTCTTGCAGAAGGATGCAGCAGTCTTGAAATTGCCAAACTTTTGAAGCGTGATCACCGAACAGTCAAGCGTTTCATGGCAAATAGCCAACAGGGTCGCAAGAAGTGTGTTGGGCAGAAAAGGCGCAAAATAACTGCCCATGGATTGAGGAAAATCAAGCGTGAAGCTGCCAAGATGCCATTTGCCACCAGTGTTGCCATATTTCAGAGCTGCAACGTTACTGGAGTAACAAAAAGCACAAGGTGTGCGATACTCAGGGACATGGCCAAGGTAAGGAAGGCTGAAAAACGACCACCTTTGTACACGAAACATAAGATAAAACGTCAAGACTGGGCCAAGAAATATCTTAAGACTGACTTTTCAAAGGTTTTGTGGACTGATGAAATGAGAGTGACTCTTAATGGGCCAGGTGGATGGGCCAGAGGCTGGATCAGTAAAGGGCAGAGAGCTCCACTCTGACAAGGTGGAGGTGGGGTACTGGTATGGGCTGGTATCATCAAAGATGAACTTGAGGGACCTTTTCGGGTTGAGGATGGAGTGAAGCTCAACTCCCAGACCTACTGCCAGTTTCTGGAAGACAATTTCTTCAAGCAGTGGTACAGAAAGAAGTCGGTATCGTTCAATTAAAACATGATTTTCATGCAGGACAATGCTCCATCACATGCCTCTAACTACTCCACAGCGTGGCTGGCCAGTAAAGGTCTCAAAAAAGAAAAATTAATGACATGGCCCCCTTGTTCACCTGATCTGAACCCCATAGAGAACCTGTGGTCCATCATAAAATGTGAGATCTACAGGGAGGGAAAACAGTCCACCTCTCGGAACAGTGTCTGGGGGGCTGTGGTGGCTGCTGCACCCAATGTTAGTTGTAAACAGATCAAGCAACTGACAGAATCTATGGATGGAGGCTGCTGAGTGTCATCATAAAGAAAGGTGGCTATATTGGTCACTAATTTTTGGGGGTTTTGTTTTTGCATGTCAGAAATGTTTATTTCTAAATTGTGTGCAGTTATATTGGTTTACCTGGTGAAAATAAACAAGTGAGATGGGAATATACCGGAAATACTCGAGTATAAGCCGAGATTTTCAGCCCATATTTTTGGGCTGAAAGTCCCCCTCTCGGCTTATACTCGAGTCATATACCCGGGGGTCGGCAGGGGAGGGGGAGCCGGGGCTGTCTAGTTATACTTACCTGCTGCGGCGCGGTCCCTGCAGTCCCTGGCTTCCCCGGCGCTGCAGATTCTCCCTGTACTGAGCGGTCACATGGCACCGCTCATTACAGAAATGAATAGGCGGCTCCACCTCCCATAGGGGAGGAGCCGCATATTCATTGCTGTAAATGATCGGTAACTGTGACCGCTCAATTACAGGAAGAAGCTGCAGCGCCGGGGAAGCCAGGGACTGCAGGGACCGCGCCAAAGCAGGTAAGGGGAGCTCAGCGCTGCGCGATATTTACCTGCTCCTCGCTCCGGTGCGGCTCCGTCTTCATCGTCCTCTAGCAGTGACGCTCAGGTTAGAGGGCGCTGTGACGTAGTCAGTGCGCGCCCTCTGCTGAGCGTCAGTGCTGGAGCCGGAGCCGCACGAGGAGCAGGTAAATATTGAAAGCGCTGGCGTCCTGAGCAAGAAAGGTGAGTATGTGATTTTTTTTTTTATTGCAGCACCAGCAGCAGCATTCTATATGGCACAGCATTACATGGAGCATCTATGGGGCCATAATCAACGGTACAGAACATTCTATATGGCACAGCTTTATGTGGAGCATCTATGGGGCCATAATCAACGGTACAGAACATTCTATATGGGGCACAGCATTATATATGGAGCATCTATGGGGCCATAATCAACGGTGCAGAGCATTCTATATGGGGCACAGCATTATATATGGAGCACCTATGGGGCCATAATCAACGGTGCAGAACATTCTATATGGCACAGCTTTATGTGGAGCATCTATGGGCCATAATGAACGGTGCAGAACATTCTATATGGCACAGCTTTATATGGAGCATCTATGGGGCCATAATCAATGGTGCAGAGCAATATACCGTATATGGGGCACAGCTTTATAAGGAGCATCTATGGGGCCATAATCAATGGTGCAGAGCAATATACCGTATATGGGGCACAGCTTTATAAGGAGCATCTATGGGGCCATAATCAACGGTGCAGACCAATATATATGGGGCACAGCTTTATA
Source organism: Ranitomeya imitator (assembly GCF_032444005.1). Classification (NCBI taxonomy): domain Eukaryota; kingdom Metazoa; phylum Chordata; class Amphibia; order Anura; family Dendrobatidae; genus Ranitomeya; species Ranitomeya imitator. The sequence continues at coordinate 668,527,817 of NC_091282.1, forward strand.
AGGAGCATCTATGGGGCCATAATCAACGGTGCAGAGCATTATATATGGGGCACAGCTTTATAAGGAGCATCTATGGGGCCATAATCAACGGTGCAGAGCAATATATATATGGCACAGCTTTCTATGGAGCATCTATGGGGCCATAATGAACGGTATAGAGCATTATATATAGCACAGTTGCATATGGAGCATCTATGGGGCAATAATGAACGGTATAGAGCATTCTATATAGCATAGTTGTATATGGAGCATCTTATGAGGCAATAATGAACGGTATGGAGCATCTATTTTTATTTTTGAAATTCACCGGTAGCTGCTGCATTTTCCACCCTAGGCTTATACTCGAGTCAATAAGTTTTCCCAGTTTTTTGTGGCAAAATTAGGGGGGTCGGCTTATACTCGGGTCGGCTTATACTCGAGTATATACGGTATTTGGTTTTTATTAAGTTGCCTAATAATCCTGCACAGTAATAGTTACCTGCACAAACAGATATCCTCCTAAGATGGCCAAATCTAAAAAAAAAACATCCAACTTCCAAAAATATTAAGCTTTGATATTTATGAGTCTTTTGGGTTGATTGAAAACATAGTTGTTCATCAATAATAAAAATAATCCTCTAAAATACAACTTGCCTAATAATTCTGCACACAGTGTATGAGGATCAAAACACACAGACTAAATGGAAGACCTGCGATTCACAATACGTAATGATAGCCTAAGGATGACGTGATACACTAGTGGCAGCCATAGCCGGTTGCGACCACGATTGAGTTGACAGAACTGTGCTGTGAAACTCCACAGCTGATCATCAAGGGGGCCTGCTGTCGCACCCCCACCGATCTGATATTGTAAGGCTCACTTTGTAAGATGGATTCGCTAAGCTTCTAGACATGTGGTATTAGTGTCTGGGTTGGTACTCAGAGCAAACGTGTGATCAAGGACTTGGGCTATTTGGAATCTCAGGAGTAATCAGACAGATGTAGGGGAACCCACCAGGGATGGATGAAAGTTGATAACACAGCATGTACAGATAGTGGAGCAGACCAAACATGGAGCACTAATCCTAAAATACTGGTGTGTGACTTACTGGGCCTTAAATAGGATTAGGGAGATGATGTCACTCAGGCATGCCGGGCAACCTGAAAAACCTGAAGTGGAGCACAGCAGAGGGCAGCAGACTGAGGTGAAGGAAGCAAAGCTCAGGATACCCGGGACAGCTGTGTAATGGGTATTGCTATAAAAGTACTGGACCCCTTTAATTGATGTCTTTATAAACAAAATTAGAGATTATTTTACGAGGTTTACTTATTTGCCAGTACCACTCTATGACTGATATGACATAAAGGAGAAACTCCAACACATTGGTGGAGAGGAGAGCAGTGTAGTGCTTCGACATTCGTAACTTGTGGGTTAGCACCTGTTGGGAGTATACTGAGCAGGACTAATTTATCCTTTCTTCTACCCATATGCTTGCACTAGGTAAAAAATAAAGTCAGCATTACATACCCTCTCAGGTCTAAAGATACCTCTCCACCACTGCCAATGTAGGCGTCACAAGTTGCTGAGCCCAGTGATTGGCTGCAGATTACATCACCATTGCAGCCTGTCAACAACAAAAGGAGCAGCAGCAGAGAGGCATTGCTGGATATGGGCTGAAAAACGATGATTTTATTTTTTTTAAGTTTATGGGTAGAATGAAGTTGAAAACAGAAAACCCCTTTGACTACTTTTCCAAGCAGAAATCTTTCAGAAGGGTTCCTTCACAAAGGTGCTGTGGGTCGTCACACCACCTCTACCTAAGACAAAGCCCACTTTTTAGAAAAGTCTCCAGACACAGGCCCCCAATCTCACTATATGGGTAGTACGTGGCATAATTCACATGATTTATGCTGCACAGAAAAAAGCAGCATCTCATCATTCACTAACCACGCTAGTCAGTTTATTATTATATAGAGATATAGGTAAATTTGTGAATGAGGGTAGTGTAATATTTGTATGCAGGTGAAAAGTGGGCCCCTTCAGGATCAGGCAATTTTTCATTTTTGTTCTCAAAATTTTTCCTCTCCATCTTAAAGGGAACCTGTCACCTGAATTTGGCGGGACCAGTTTTGGGTCATATGGGCGGAGTTTTCAGGTGTTTGATTCACCCTTTCCTTACCCGCTGGCTGCATGCTGGCTGCAATATTGGATTGAAGTTCATTCTCTGTCCTCCATAGTACATGCCTGCACAAGGCAAGATTGCTTTACACAGGCGTGTACTATGGAGGACAGAGAATGAACTTCAATCCAATATTGCAGCTAGCATGCAGCCAGCGGGTAAGCAAAGGGTGAATTAAACACCCGAAAACTCCGCCCATATGACCCAAAACCAGTCCCGCCAAATTCAGGTGACAGAGTCCCTTTAAAAGAGCCATAACTTTTTTGTTAATTTCTCCGCCTATATAATTCATATAAGATCTTGTTTCTTTGCAGGATAAATGTAGTTTCGAAATCACAACCATTCATTTCAACATGGAACATACTAAAAAAAACTTTTAAAAAAATCTAAAAATGGGCTAAAAATTTTTTTAAAAACTGTCCTGCCTATTTAAACAACGTTTACTGTACGGTGAAAACGACCTGGAAACATGATTCTCCTGGTCAGAACTATTACGGCACTCCTTTTTTAAATTTAATAGGTAAAAAATAATTCGTAAGTTTGTAAAAAAAAATGTTCCTATAGTTGTATGAATTACATATTAAACTTGAGGCATCTGGCCATTTTTACCATGAAACACTCACTTGAATAAGCAAATTTGATCTTCACGTTGGATCAAAATAGGACATATCTTCACTTTGGTTTTAACATAGGTCTAAGAAAAAAAATGGACCTGCAAGAACACCAATTGAAATTAATGTTTGCTGTTGTGTCCATTTAAAACACAGGACTTGTTTGATATAAACTTAGGGCTCATTCAGACCTACTCTAGCCTATGGGACTGTTTACATGACCGTCTATATTTTTTGGACTGTGTAATCTGCATAAAATCACAGCGACATGTCCTATTTTGATCCGAGTCATGGATAAAACTCGCCAATGCATGTCTATGGGTAAGTGAAAAAAAAAATCATTCGTTTTTCACAGACTGGTCAGAGACGCTTGAGAAACTTTTATCAGTTTTTTTTATTCATGTGAGAAAAACTGATGACATTCTGATGGTGAGAACTGGCATAGGTACCAAACTTTGATAAAAAAAATCTCATAAAAAAGAAAAACTGATAAAATTCTGATGATGAGAACTAGCACACGGACCAAACTTTGATAAAAATCTCATAAAAAAGAAAAACTGATGAAATTCTGATGGTGAGAACTGGCTCATGGACCAAACGTTGATAAAAATCTCATAAAAAAAAAACATGATGAAATTCTGATGGTGAGAACTAGCACATGGACCAAACTTTGATAAAAATCTCATAAAAAGAGCCACAGAGTTTTATTACTCAGTTGAGTTTTATTACTCAGGCTGTTTTATTTGTGAATGTGAAAATCTGCTGACGTCTCAATGAGCCTTTATTTCTAAAAGTACAAAGAATAAATAAGAATAATAAATGAAAATAAAAATAAAGAAAATAAAAAAGTGATAAATGCAACGAATGAATGGAACAGAATAAATATTTATACATCTGATTGCATGTCCACAATCTGAAAAAGAAATACTTTTTTTCTGGAGGTGCTTTTTTATACTACAGAGGTAAAACTAAAACCCCTTTCTACTTTTCCCCCTATTTCCAGCACAAACATGTGCACGCTCCTTAAGCAGTTAATCATACAAAAGTGTTTATAACTTCTCAAGTTGATAACTAATACTTGACTTTCTGTTTTTCATCATCTGGACAAGTTTCGCATCCGCTCTTGTAATATACACATCTCCAGCGACACCAGTGTTCCTGCCTCCAGAACTCTAGGAATTAATGGAAACGCAGCTTCTGATATATAGAAGTGAAGGAGATATGAAGAACAAAGTTGGAACCGTGTGATTGAGATTTGGTAAAACCTCATCAATTTGCTGGTACTTGAAGTGTTTGTCACCAACTTCTAGCAAGGAAAACCTTGGCACTGCGTTTTTTACTGCACGACCCAAATTTAAAGTGATACTCCACTCAGGGACTAAAAAGTGATAATGCATTACTCATTTATATTCATTCACCCTACCTGGTGCCGTCAAGTTGTCTCCTGCTGCTCCCTCTGCTCGAGTCAAAGTTCCTCCGGGGTTCAAGATGATCGCTGCAGTGGCATGGTGTTAGGCTCACCTGGCAAGGTCAGGGTGAAAACACTAACCCAGGGCATTTTCACCATAGGCTGGTAGACATATGAAACAGTAGAACCTGGACAACTAGTTATGCTGGAGATCGGGGGTGCCATTGCGCAGGTATGCCAAGCTCCGCTGCTAGGAAGGGTGCTGTTGAGCTTTAACCCCTTTCTGCCATTGGACGTACTATTCTGTCCATGTGGGGTGGGCCCTACTTCCCAAGGACGGAATAGTACGTCCAAGGCGATCGGCCGCGCTCACGGGGGGAGCGCGGCCGATCGCGGCCGGGTGTCAGCTGCCTATCGCGGGCTTCCCTGAGACCCCCGCAGCAACGCGATGTGATCGCATTGCTGTGAGGGTCTCTTGCCTCCCTCCCTGCTCCAGGCCCGGATCCAAGATGGCAGCGGCATCCGGGTCCTGCAGGGAGGGAGGTGGCTTCACAGAGCCTGCTCAGAGCTCCTGGGACAAAGTAAAAAAGTAAAAAAAAATTATCCACACGTGTAAAAAAAAAATAAAAAATTCCTAAATAATGAAAATATATATATATATTATTCCCAAAAATACACTTCCTTATCTAAATAAAAAAAAACAAACAATAAAAGTACACATATTTAGTATCGCCGCGTCCGTAACGACCCAACCTATAAAACTGTCCCACTAGTTAACCCCTTCAGTAAACACCGTAAGAAAAAAAAAAAACGAGGCAAAAAACAACGCTTTATTATCATACCGCCGAACAAAAAGTGGAATAACACGCGATCAAAAAGACATATAAATAACCATGGTACCGCTGAAAGCGTCATCTTGTCCTGCAAAAAACGAGCCACCATAGAGCATCAGCAGCAAAAAATAAAAAAGTTATAGTCCTGAGAATAAAGCGATGCCAAAATAATTTTTTTTCTATAAAATAGTTTTTATCGTATAAAAGCGACAAAACATAAAAAAAATATAAATGCGATATTGCTGTAATCGTACTGACCCAAAGAATAAAACTGCTTTATAAATTTTACCAAACGCGGAACAGTATAAACGCCTCCCCCAAAAGAAATTCATGAATAGCTGGTTTTTGGTCATTCTGCCTTACAAAAATTGGAATAAAAAGCGATCAAAAAATGTCACGAGCCCAAAAATGTTACCAATAAAAACATGAACTCGTCCCGCAAAAAACAAGACCTCACATGACTCTGTGGACTCAAATATGGAAAAATTATAGCTCTCAAAATGTGGTAACGCAAAAAATATTTTTTGCAATAAAAAGCGTCTTTTAGTGTGTGACGGCTGCCAATCATAAAAATCCGCTAAAAAGCCCGCTTTAAAAGTAAATCAAACCCCCCTTCATCACCCCCTGTATTTATTTCCATTTTCCCATTAGGGTTAGGGCTAGGGTTAGGGCTAGGGTTAGGGCTAGGGTTAGGGTTAGGGCTAGGGTTAGGGCTAGGGTTAGGGATAGGGCTAGGGTTAGGGTTGGGGCTAGGGTTAGGGCTAGGGTTAGGGCTAGGGTTGGGGCTAGGGTTAGAGTTAGGGTTGGGGCAAGGGTTAAGGCTACAGTTTGGGTTGGGGCTAAAGTTAGGGTTAGGGTTGGGGCTAAAGTTAGGGTTAGGGTTTGGATTACATTTACGGTTGGGAATAGGGTTGGGATTAGGGTTAGGGGTGTGTCTGGGTTAGAGATGTGGTTTGGGTTACCGTTGGGATTAGGGTTAGGGGTGTGTTTGGATTAGGGTTTCAGTTATAATTGGGGGGTTTCCACTGTTTAGGCACATCAGGGGCTCTCCAAACGCGACATGGCGTCCAATCTCAATTCCAGCCAATTCTGCGTTGAAAAAGTAAAACAGTGCTCCTTCCCTTCCGAGCTCTCCCGTGTGCCCAAACAAGGGTTTACCCCAACATATGGGGTATCAGCGTACTCAAGACAAATAGGACAACAACTTTTGGGGTCCAATTTCTCCTGTTACCCTACAAAACTGGGGGCTAAAAAATAATTTTTGTGGGAAAAAAGGATTTTTTATTTTCACGGCTCTGCGTTATAAACTGTAGTGAAACACTTGGGGGTTCAAAGTTCTCACAACATATCTAGATAAATTCCTTGTGGTGTCTAGTTTCCAATATGGGGTCACTTATGGGGGGTTTCTACTGTTTAGGTACATTAGGGGCTCTGCAAACGCAATGTGATGCCTGCAGACCATTCCATCTAAGTCTGCATTCCAAATGGCGCTCCTTCCCTTCCGAGCCCTCCCATGCGCCCAAACGGTGGTTCCCCCCCACATATGGGGTATCAGCGCACTCAGGACAAATTGGACAACAACTTTTGGGGTCCAATTTCTCCTGATACCCTCAGGAAAATACAAAACTGGGGGCTAAAAAATAATTTTTGTGGGAAAAAATTTTTGTTTTATTTTTTACGGCTCTGCATTATAAACTTCTGTGAAGCCCTTGGTGGGTCAAAGTGCTCACCACACCTCTAGATAGGTTCCTTAGGGGGTCTACTTTCCAAAATGATGTCACTTGTGGGGGGTTTCAATGTTTAGGCACATCAGTGGCTCTCCAAACGCAACATGGTGTCCCATCTCAATTCCTGTCAATTTTGCATTGAAAAGTCATATGGCGCTCCTTCCCTTCCGAGCTCTCCCATGTGCCCAAACAGTGGTTTACTCCCACATATGGGGTATCAGCGTACTCAGGACAAATTGTACAACAACTTTTAGGGTCCAATTTCTTCTCTTACCCTTGGGAAAATAAAAAATTGGGGACAAAAAGATAATTTTTGTGAAAAAAACTATTTTTTATTTTTACGGTTCTGCATTATAAACTTCTGTGAAGCACTTGGTGGGTCAAAGTGCTTACCACACCTCTAGATAGGTTCCTTAGGGGGTCTACTTTCCAAAATGGTGTCACTTGTGGGGGGTTTCAATGTTTAGGCACATCAGTGGCTCTCCAAACGCAACATGGCGTCCCATCTCAATTCCTGTCACTTTTGCATTGAAAAGTCAAACGGCGCTCCTTCCCTTCTGAGCTCTCCCATGCACCCAAACACTGGTTTACCCCCACATATGGGGTATCAGCGTACTCAGGACAAATTGTACAACAACTTTTGGGGTCCAATTTCTTCTCTTACCCTTGGGAAAATAAAAAATTGGGGGCGAAAAGATAATTTTTGTGAAAAAAAATGATTTTTTATTTTTACGGTTCTGCATTATAAACTTCTGTGAAGCACTTGGTGGGTCAAAGTGCTCACCACACCTCTAGATAAGCTCCTTAGGTGGTCTACTTTCCAAAATGGTGTCACTTGTGGAGGGTTTCAATGTTTAGGCACATCAGTGGCTCTCCAAACGCAACATGGCGTCCCATCTCAATTCCAGTCAATTTTGCATTGAAAAGTCAAATGGCGCTCCTTCCCTTCCGAGCTCTGTCATGCGCCCAAACAGTGGTTTACCCTCACATGTGGGGTATCGGCGTACTCAGGACAAATTGCACAACAACGTTTGGGGTCCATTTTCTCCTGTTACCCTTGGTAAAATAAAACAAATTGGAGCTGAAGTAAATTTTTTGTGAAAAAAAGTTAAATGTTCATTTTTATTTAAACATTCCAAAAATTCCTGTGAAACACCTGAAGGGTTAATAAACTTCTTGAATGTCGTTTTGAGCACCTTGAGGGGTGCAGTTTTTAGAATGGTGTCACACTTGGGTATTTTCTATCATATAGACCCCTCAAAATGACTTAAAATGAGATGTGGTCCCTAAAAAAAATGGTGTTGTAAAAATGAGAAATTGCTGGTCAACTTTTAACCCTTATAACTCCCTAACAAAAAAAAATTTGGTTCCAAAATTGTGCTGATGTAAAGTAGGCATGTGGGAAATGTTACTTATTAAGTATTTTGTGTGACATATGTCTGTGATTTAATTGAATAAAAATTCAAAGTTGGAAAATTGCGAAATTTTCAAAATTTTCGCCAAATTTCCATTTTTTTCACAAATAAACGCAGGTAATATCAAAGAAATGTTACCACTATCATGAAGTACAATATGTCATGAGAAAACAATGTCAGAATCACCGGGATCCGTTGAAGTGTTCCAGAGTTATAACCTCATAAAGGGACAGTGGTCAGAATTGTAAAAATTGGCCCGGTCATTAACATGCAAACCACCCTTGGGGGTAAAGGGGTTAAAATAGAGCCAGGCACATCCTGTGGCCTTTTCTATCAAGTGTTTTTGGTTTGGTGATGGTATTGTTTCTTTTTTGAGTGCACTAGTATTTTAACAAATTGGTAATAAAAGGTATATTTTAATATTTTGGGGCTTCCTCTATGAACTCGTTATATATTGTACGCCAAACATTTTGTGTACTGTGGACAGTAGTTATGCTGGAGAACAGACAACGGATCTGAAACAACGGATACTGGAAGCCTGTGCTAGCATTTCTTCTGCGGTGTTGCTATCAGTGTGTCAAGAGTGAGAAAAGAGGGTTGCATTGACAATCCAACACAATGGGCAGCACTTTAAACACATTTTATAAGTGGTCATAAACTTGGAAATAACTCATGAAAGAGTAAAGGTATGTTAAAGGGACTCTGTCACCTGAATTTGGAGGGAACAATCTTCAGCCATGGAGGCGGGGTTTTTGGGTTTTTGATTCACCCTTTCCTTACCCGCTGGCTGCATGCTGGCTGCAATATTGGATTGAAGTTCATTCTCTGTCCTCCATAGTACACGCCTGCGCTGTGCAATCTTGCCTTGTGCAGGCATGTACTACGGAGGACAGAGAATGAACTTCAATCCAATATTGCAGCCAGCATGCAGCCAGCGGGTAAGGAAAGGGTGAATCAAAAACCCCAAAACCCCGCCTCCATGGCTGAAGATTGTTCCCTCCAAATCCAGGTGACAGTGTCCCTTTAAAACCAAGCACACCATTGTTTTTTCTTGTGAAATTCTCAATAAGTTTGATGTGTCACATGACCCTATTCACATTGGAAAAAATAAAGTTGGTTCCAAAATAGCCGCCATGGTCACCACCCATTTTGAAAAGATTCCCCCTCCCATATACTAATGTGCCACAATCAGGAAGTTGATACCACCAACCATTCCCATTTTATTTAGGTGTATCCATATGAATGGCCCACCCTGTACAAAAGTGTAGTCAGGTAATGGTCCCAGGTTAAAATACCAGTAGGATAGTGGATCAGAACAAAGGGGTTACACAGTTGGAGGTTCAGAACAAGGTCAAAGGTCAGGTAACAAAAGATCATTAAGTAAAACACTAGGCACAGAGAAAACCAACCACACTTAGCTGACTGTACATCTGGTAGAGGTCTGGGACTAACAGCCCAGCTAAGTAGCCAAGCAATCACATGGAGCCACCCTGTGTATACTATGAGACACTATATGGACCCCCTGTGCATATACTATGAGGGACAGTATATGGGACCCCCTGTGTATGTACTATGAGACAGTATATGGGACCCCCTGTGTACATACTATTAGGAGAGAGTAGATGGGACCCCCTGTGTATATACAATGAGGGGACAGTAATACTATGAGACAGTATATGGCACCCCCTGTGTATATACTATGAGGGGACAGTATATGGGATCCCCCTGTGTATATACTAAGAGGGGACAGTATATGGGACCCCCTGTGTATATACTATGAGGGGACAGTATATGGACCCCGTATATATACTATGAGGGGACAGTATATGGGATCCCCCTGTGTATATACTAAGGGGAGGCAGTATATGGGATCCCCCTGTGTATATACTATGACAGGACAGTATATGGACTCCCTGTGTATATAGTATGAGGGACAGTATATGGACCCCTGTGTATATACTATGAGGGGATAGTATATGGACCCCCTGTGTATATACTATGAGGGGACAGTATATGGACCCCCTGTGTATATACTATGAGACAGTATATAGAGCTCCTGTCTATACACTATGAGAGGACAGTTTATAGGATCCCCCTGTGTATATACTATGAGGGGACAGTATATGGGATCCCCCTGTGCACATACTATGAGGGGACAGTATATGGACCCCCTGTGTATATACTATGAGACAGTATATGGACCCCCTGTGAATATACTATGAGGAGACAGTATATGGACCCTCTGTGTATATACTATGAGGGACAGTAAACGGGATCCCCCTGTGTATATACTAAGAGGAGGCAGCATATGGGATCCCCCTGTGTATATACTAAGAGGGGACAGTATATGGGACCCCCTGTGTATATACTATGAGACAGTATAAGGACCCCCTGTGTATATACTATGAGAGGACAGTATATGGGATCCCCCTGTGTATATACTATGAGGAGACAGTATATAGACCCCCGTGTATATACTATGAGGGGACAGTATATGGACCCCCTGTGTATATACTAAGAGGAGGCAGTATATGGGATCCCCCTGTGTATATACTATGACGGGACAGTAAATGGACTCCTTGTGTATATACTATGAGGAGACAGTATATGGGACCCTCTGTGTATATACTATGAGAGGACAGTATATGGGACCCCCTGTGTATATACTATGAGGAGACAGTATATGGGATCCTCTGTGTTTATACTATGAGAAGACAGTATATGGGTCCCTCTGTGTATATACTATGAGGGGACAGTATATGGGATCCCCCTGTGTATATACTATGACGGGACAGTATATGGACACCCTGTGTATATACTATGAGACAGTATATGGAGCTCCTGTCTATACACTATGAGAGGACAGTTTATAGGATCCCCGTTTATATACTGAGGGGACAGTATATGGACTCCCTGTGTATATACTATGAGGGGACAGCATAAGGACCCCCTGTATATATACTATGAGGGGACAGTATATGGACCCCCTGTGTATATACTATGAGGGGACAGTATATGGACACCCTGTGTATATACTATGAGACAGTATATGGAGCTCCTGTCTATACACTATGAGAGGACAGTTTATAGGATCCCCGTTTATATACTGAGGGGACAGTATATGGGATCCCCGTGTACATACTATGAGGGGACAGTATATGGACCCCCTGTGTATATACTATGAGGAGACAGTATATGGGCCCCCTGTGTATATACTGAGACAGTATATGGACCCTCTGTGTATAAACTATGAGGGGACAGTATATGGGATCCCCCTGTGTATATACTAAGAGGAGGCAGTATATGGGATCCCCCTGTGTATATACTAAGAGGGGACAGTATATGGGATCCCCCTGTGTATATACTAAGAGGAGGCAGTATATGGGATCCCCCTGTGTATATACTAAGAGGGGACAGTATATGGGATCCCCCTGTGTATATACTAAGAGGAGGCAGTATATGGGATCCCCCTGTGTATATACTATGAGGGGACAGTATATGGGATCCCCCTGTGTATATACTAAGAGGAGACAGTATAAGGACCCCCTGTGTATACACAGTGTTCCAAATTATTATGCAGATTACATTTTTCTCGGATTTTCCTAAATGATCGGTGCAAATGACAGTCAGTCTAATAAAAGTCATCACCCGTTAGAGTATACATCGAATTTTATTGAAGAAACCTCCCAATGATAACAGTATCATCTCCAAAATGAATAAAAACTCTAAATGCACTGTTCCAAATTATTAGGCATAGTAGAATTTCTGAACATTTGATATGTTTTAAAGAACTGAAAATGCTCATTTGTGGAATTTGCAGCATTAGGAGGTCACATTCACTGAACAAAAAAGCTGTTTCAGGCCTGTCCCACACGTCCAGATAATTCCGGTACCAGAAAAATCGGTACCGGAATTATCCGTGTCCGTGTGCTTACGTAGCACATCAGTGTGGCACACGTGCGGCAGCCGTGTGCCGCCCGTGTGCTGACTGAGGACCACACGGACCGTGCAGGAGACAGAGCTACAGTTAAGCGCTGTCCCCTGCGCGCGGTGCTGAAGCCGGTATTCATCCCTTCTTCCCAGCAGCATTCGCTGGAGAGAAGGAATGAATAATCTTTTTTTTTCTTTCCCCTTAAAAATAACGTTTGTGCGTTAACATAGGACCCCTTCTTTGATATCACCTTCACAATTCTTGCATTCTTGAGTTTTTGGAGAGTTTCTGCTTGTATTTCTTTGCATGAAGTCAGAATAGCCTCCCAGAGCCGCTGTTTTGATGTGAACTGCCTCCCACCCTCATAGATCTTTTGCTTGATGATACTCCAAAGGTTTTCTATAGGGTTGAGGTCAGGTGAAGATGGTGGCCGCACCATGAGTCTCCTGCACGGTCCGTGTGGTCCTCAGTCAGCACACGGGCGGCACACGGCTGCCGCACGTGTGCCACACTGATGTGCTACGTAAGCACACGGACACGGATAATTCCGGTACCGATTTTTCTGGTACCACTCCTTTTATGCCCATAGCAGCCAATGACTCACAGGTATTATTTGCAGCATGAGATGGTGCATTGTCATGCATGAAGATGATTTTGCTCCTGAAGGCACGTTTCTGCTTTTAGACCATGGAAGAAAGTTGTCAGTCCAGTCAGAAACGCTATTTACTTTACAGAGGTCATTCTCACATCTTCAGGAACCTTAAAGAGCCCTACCAGCTGTTTCCCCATGATTCCAGCCCAAAACATGACTTCTCCACCTCCTTGCTGACGTCGCTGCCTTGTTAGGACACGGTGGCCATCCACCAACCATCCACTACTCCATCCATCTGGACCATCCAGGGTTGCTCGACACTCATCAGTAAACAAGACTGTTTGAAAATTAGTCTTCATGTATGTCTGGGCCCACTGCAACCGTTTCTGCATGTGAACACTGTTTAGGGTTGGCCAAATAGTAGGTTTATTGTTATGGACCTGGTGGTTAGGAGCACCCGAAATGACCTGATGGTTAAACTCACACAGGACAAGCTCTGGGAAGTGGGAGCTTTGCTGACCGCAACCCTTAATCCTATCACACAACTAGAAATAGCCGTGGAGCGTACCTAACACGACCTAGACGCCTCTTCACAGCCTAAGAGCTAACTAGCCCTAAAGATAGAAAATAAAGCCTACCTTGCCTCAGAGAAATTCCCCAAAGGAAAAGGCAGCCCCCCACATATATTGACTGTGAGTAAAGATGAAAGTCACAAACACAGAAATGAAACAGGTTTCAGCAAAGGGAGTTACTAAACAGACTGAGGATAGGAAAGGTATCTTTGCGGTCAGCACAAAAAACTACAAAAAACCACGCAGAGTGTGCTAAAAGACCTCCGCACCGACTCACGGTGCGGAGATGCCACTCTGCATTCCAGAGCTTCCAGCTAGCAAGGCAAAATCATGATAGCCAACTGGACAAGGAAACAAAGAACAAATAATTAACTAGCAGGGACTTAGCTTCTGCTGGAGTAGACAGGTCACCAGAAAGATCCAAGAGCGAACTGAACCAGTACAAGAACATTGACAGCTGGCATGGTGTAACGATCTGAGTGGAGTTAAATAGAACAGCCAGCCAACGAATAAACTACGTCACCTGTGGAAGGAACCTCAGAAGCAGCAGCTCCACTCACAGCCACCAGAGGGAGTCCATGGACAGAACTCGCTGAAGTACCATTCATGACCACAGGAGGGAGTTCGAAAACAGAATTCACAACAGTTTATGCACCACAGTAAGCCTTTGAAGGATCATACACCTTGAGGTTTGAGGGACTCCAGAGGCACCAGCAGCTTCAAATAACTGTTTGCTGCTTTGTAATGGTATTTTGGCAGCTGCTCTCTTAATCCAATGAATTTGTCTGGCAGAAACCTTCCTCATTATGCCTTTATCTGCATGAACTCTGTGCTCTGTTTCAGTCACAAATCTCTTCACAGTATGAAGATCACAAACTTTTTGTGAAATATCTAATTTTTTCATACCTTATCCAAGGCATTGCACTATTTAACGCTTTTCAGCAGCAGAGAGATCCTTTTTATTTCTCATATTGCTTGAAACCTGTGGCCTGCTTAATAATGTGGAACATCATTTTTAAGTAGTTTTCCTTTAATTAGAATCACCTGGAAAACTAATTATCACATGTGTTTAAGACTGATTTCAGTTATCTATTGAGCCCTGAGACACAATATCATCCATGAGTTTATTTGAAAAACAAAACAATTAAATCTTTATGACACTTAAATCCAATTTGCATAATAATTTGAAACACACAGTGTATAGTATGAGAGGACAGTATATGGGATCCCCCTGTGTATATACTATGAAGAGACAGTATATAGAGCCCCGTGTATATACTAAGAGGGGACAGTATATGGACCCCCTGTGTATATACTATGAGGGGACAGTATATGGGATCCCCCTGTGTATATACTAAGAGGAGGCAGTATATGGGATCCCCCTGTGTATATACTATGATGGGACAGTATATGGGACCCCCTGTGTATATACTATGAGAGGACAGTATATGGGACCCCTTGTGTATATACTATGAGGGGACAGTATATGGACCCTCTGTGTATATACTATGAGGGGACAGTATATGGGATCTCCCTGTGTATATACTATGAAGAGACAGTATATAGACCCCCGTGTATATACTAAGAGGGGACAGTATATGGACCCCCTGTGTATATACTATGAAGGGACAGTATATGGGATCCCCCTGTGTATATACTATGATGGGACAGTATATGGACTCCCTGTGTATATACTGTACTATGAGGGGACAGTATATGGGACCCCCCTGTGTATATACTATGAGAGGACAGTATATGGGACCCTCTGTGTATACTATGAGGGGACAGTATATGGGACCCCCTTGTGTATATACTAAGAGGGGACAGTATATGGGATCCCCTGTGTATATACTATGAGGGGACAGTATATGGGATCCCCTGTGTATATACTATGAGGGGACAGTATATGGGACCCCCTTGTGTGTATACTATGAGGGGACTGTATATGGGATCCCCCTGTGTATATACTATGAGGGGACAGTATATGGGATCCCCTGTGTATATACTATGAGGGGACAGTATATGGGATCCCCTGTGTATATACTATGAGGGGACAGTATATGGGACCCCCTTGTGTGTATACTATGAGGGGACAGTATATGGGATCCCCCTGTGTATATACTATGAGGGGACAGTATATGGGATCCCCTGTGTATATACTATGAGGGGACAGTATATGGGATCCCCTGTGTATATACTATGAGGGGACAGTATATGGGACCCCCTTGTGTGTATACTATGAGGGGACAGTATATGGGACCACCTTGTGTATATACTAAGATGGGACAGTATATGGGATCCCCTGTGTATATACTAAGAGGGGACAGTATATGGGACCCCCTGTGTATATACTAAGAGGGGACAGTATATGGGACCCCCTTGTGTATATACTATGAGGTGACAGTATATGGGATCCCCTGTATATATACTAAGAGGGGACAGTATATGGGACCCCCTGTGTATATACTAAGAGGGGACAGTATATGGGACCCCCTTGTGTATATACTATGAGGTGACAGTATATGGGATCCCCTGTATATATACTAAGAGGGGACAGTATATGGGACCCCCTTGTGTGTATACTATGAGGGGACTGTATATGGGATCCCCCTTGTGTGTATACTATGAGGGGACAGTATATGGGACCACCTTGTGTATATACTAAGATGGGACAGTATATGGGATCCCCTGTGTATATACTAAGAGGGGACAGTATATGGGACCCCCTGTGTATATACTAAGAGGGGACAGTATATGGGACCCCCTTGTGTATATACTATGAGGTGACAGTATATGGGATCCCCTGTATATATACTAAGAGGGGACAGTATATGGGACCCCCTGTGTATATACTAAGAGGGGACAGTATATGGGACCCCCTTGTGTATATACTATGAGGGGACAGTATATGGGATCCCCTGTGTATATACTATGAGGGGACAGTATATGGGACCCCCTTGTGTGTATACTATGAGGGGACTGTATATGGGATCCCCCTGTGTATATACTATGAGGGGACTGTATATGGGATCCCCCTGTGTATATACTATGACGGGACAGTAAATGGACTCCTTGTGTATATACTATGAGGGGACAGTATATGGGACCCCCTTGTGTGTATACTATGAGGGGACAGTATATGGGATCCCCTGTATATATACTAAGAGGGGACAGTATATGGGACCCCCTGTGTATATACTAAGAGGGGACAGTATACCCCTGTGGTATCACACAGCCCTGTAGTGGCTGTTGTGGCCGCCGCTCTTCCTCCTTAGTTTTCGGCTTCATCCCCGGTCTCCGTTTCCATGACTACCAGAGTGTATAAATCTGTGGGTCTCCGGCCGCCCGCAGCAGTCGCTCCGCAGCTTCCCACGGTCCAGGATGCTCCGTCCCCGGGACCTCCGGCGCAGCTCGGGCACTCGCACCTTCCTGGACGCCATGCACGGCGGTAAGGTGCACCTGGCGCGCTTCGTGCTGGACGCTCTGGACCGCAGGATCGTGAACTCCCCGGCGGGGGACCAGGGCCGCACCCCGCTCATGTACGCCGTGTGTCTGAGGGAGACCGAGCTCCGGGGCCGTTTCGTGCGGCTGCTCCTGGACAAGGGCGCGGATGTGAACGGGCAGGACGAGGCGGGGCGCACGGCGCTGAGCCTGGCCTGTGAGCTCGGACACCTGGACGCCGTGAAGCTGCTGGTGCAGCACAGCGCGGACCCGGAGATCGCGGACCGGGACGGGAACCGGGCGCTGATGTACGCGGCGTCCTGCGGCCACAGCGCGGAGCTGCGCTTCCTGCTCCGCTCCTACAAGCGCTTCGGGCTCCGCCTGGACGCCACCAACAGAGCCGGCATCTCTGCGCTGGACGCCGCCCGGGTGTCCGGCCACTGGGAGTGTGAGCGAGCGCTGAGCGGGCGCGGCCGGGACGGAGAGCCCACTGCCCGCAGCCCCAAGCCGCTGTCCCGGCCCTTCTCACACCGCAGGGAGGACGAGGACGGCGCGCACACCCGGGGAGCCCTCACCCGCTCCGCCAGCTGCTCGCCGGCCCACGCGGAGGCCCTCCCGGAGAAGGCGGCGCTGCCTGTGCCCGAGCTCGGCATCCAGCGGGCGCACAGCTGGGACGGCACCGGGGGAATCTCGCAGAGCAGCCGGCTGCTGCGCCGGGGAACCTCGCCGGACTTCTACCCCGGAGACATGAGGGCGAAGAGGAGGGACAGCAGCTGCAGCCGGAGCCAGCTCATACCGCCCGACGGCAGGCAGGCCCTGGCCTTGTGACCGCACCGGGGGACTCCGCACAGGACAGTGGTCACGTGATAAGACAACCAGGACTGTGACTCCTGCAGCAAACGATCAGGAGCCTGGTCACCTACAGCAAATGACAGCCAGCCTGAGCCTTGCAGCCAATGGGACTGTGCTCTCCTGGCCAGTGATCACCTACATTGTATGGACCTACAGGAAGCCTTTAGTCTGGTGTATGTGACTATTGGAGGGGCCTGGGAGCACACCAGACAGACATGCCATATTGTATGGTGTTGCTAACTGATGAAATCCATCTTACACCCCTGGGTTTCCACCCTTGGATATCTAGTGTGCTTAGAATTTGCCTTATATTTATAGGTAACAATTTGGGACCCAACATCGGGGCCTGGTGATCACTGGGGTTGTGCAGCGCCTCTTCTTTCTGCCCTCTGGACGGATGCGATCCTGTTCTAGCCACCAGTCCCAAATCCCAGGCATCGGACTATCACCTCCGAGTGCCGCAGCGTCTCCCAGTGCCAGATGTAGAAAAGTGAAGCGCTACACAACCCCTTTAAAGGGAGCCTGTCAGTAAGGTCAACCACCCCAATCTGGATGTATGGGAATGCCGGTCCTTACATGAAGATGTTGATAGACTTACGGTATCTTTCAATCTATTGCTAAAAAAATCACTTTTAATTCTTATGCAAATGAGGCATTAATTGCTCTGGGCCTGACAGCACTTTCCAGGCAGCGGCCTCTTTAGGTTGATTGACAGCTCACTGATTTCCCTGTATGATGTGACTGACAGTGCGCTATCAGTCTGGAGGCCGCTGCAGGGTGGGGGAAGTGCTCAGTCACACCCAGAGCATTTAATGACTCATTTATATAGTGCTGATAAGAAAAACGAGTGTCAGGAACGGCAGCAACAGATGATTCGGATATATATAGTGGGAGAGAGTTTTCAATGTTACGGACAGTCCCTTTAATGTGTCACTAAGCCTTTTTCAACCATTGCACTGTTTATACATGGATATTAAGTTTGCTATATACTACAATTAGTCCTTTAGGGACTATACATAATTCGCCCATAACCAGTGGGCAGCACTTAATACAATATACACACAGGATTTGTTACCCTAATTGGTGTTTAAGGAACAATGATAATAATGGAGAATTAAAACATGAAGTTTTATTGAATTATAAATAAAAACATATTCAAGTACTGGAAAATGGAGGTATAATAGAAGTCCACAATACATGAATAAATAGTGATGACTTATAATGATTTCCAAGGTTTTTCTATAAATAAATAAATAATTTTATAGCTAATAATACCTAGAAAAGTGCTGATGCTTTGAAAAATTCCAACCCAAAATTGGTTAAAGTGCACAATGCCAAAAAAAGATGATATATAATTTTATCCAGACAAATATATACCTAAAATGAATAGATCAATAAATAATTCCCGGTTCCACAATTGCATCAGATAATCAATAGAAGGTGCTATTAATCAGATAACTATTCTGAGGTGTCGTATGCATAGAAAAGGAACCACTTGTCACACATCCATAGTAGAAAGCTGAGGGTCCTCTAGCTGCAAGGCTGTGACTATAGGGCATCTCTATATTACATACATTAATCTGTCCATATAACAGCTTGAACTAGCAGGCATGAATAAGCTTCGTGCCGCCAGATATTGCAATAACACAACTTGTATATGTGTTTGGGGGCAATAAATTACCTCTCCGCTGCTGCATGTCAAAAAGGTGCTCACAGACTCCTGGCCCCGACGTGCGTTTCGCCTTGCTTCTATTATACCTCCAGTTTTCCAGCACTTGACTCCAAAAATGTTAATGTTTTTATTTATAATTCAATAAAACTTTGTTTTAATACTTAGTTATTAGTCACTTCAATCTTTTGTTCCTTAAACACCAATTAGGGTAACAAATCCTGTGTTTATAAGTATGAAAATATTTTGTATTATTACTGTTCTGTAGTAAAACCCAGAGCTGAAATCACAATTCTGCAGGTTATCAGAAAATGCTTTTTGAAAAGATGGTATCCGCATCGCTGCTATTCATGGGAGTATCTGCCTATATGCTGGTGGGGTTTATGGAAACAGTGGATTGGGCTGCTACAACGGTTCATGTATCCCATAGAAATGAGCTGGAATTCGGGAGAAGGTGTAGCGTATTACTCTTTGCAGAACTATGGTCACCTCTGCCACCACATATGGACAGGTACATCCCAATTTGGCCAATACTGGCTTAGATGTGAATATCCGTGTAAAGATACAACATGGCAAAGAGGACTTATCACATCAGAAGGGACCAGTTTTTGCTCTTTATTCGTGCTGTTCCTCTGATTATTCCTTTTTTGTGTGTTTTTTTCTTAATCCACCCTACAGTGTCAGAGATATGGGCCTTTTTATTCAGGCTATGGTTCACAGGATCCTCAGGGGCGTGTCTTTAAGGCTGCTGAGCATGACCCACACCCACTTTATAAACGCCATCAAAATTAGCAATAAGTAAAAGGCCCATATGTCTGGGACCATATGACGGATTTAACAAAGGGGGGAAAAAAGCATTTTCAGGGGAACAGCGGGAAGACACTTTTACCTAGCAACTGGTCCCTTTAATGGACTCCAACAGTATCCGAAGGGTCCCATTGATTTACAATAGTATGAAGTTCTGTTATAGTGTGCTGCTATTTTTTTTAGCAAAATGTGTGATGCTGACATAAACCTACACTAAGATGTAACCCTAAATAATAATAATCTTTATTTTTATATAGCGCTAACATATTCTGCAGCACTTTACACACATTATCATCGCTGTCCCCGATGGGGCTCACGATCTAAATTCCCTATCAATATGTCTTTGGCCAAGCTGAGCTCCTGTTCCGCAGGGAGGCAGTGAGTGCTGCGCCTTTGTTCTATAATGTGGACCACACTGTGCGCAGACAATGTGACGGCAAGGAATTCTGCAAGATTTCAGCTCTGAAGGCTAAAAAAGAGTGAATTGAGCTCTGGGCTATACTGCAGGCTAGCTCAGGATCAGTAGCCGTTACCAGCATATTTATACATTTCATTGGACAGTTTGGTTGTAGCCGCGCCGTCACGTACATCTGCTGCATGTGGTTGTGGGTATTGCCCACATAAGTGGGTGTAGTTTGGATGCACGCAGCAGCTGATACTTGAAGACCAAGCCTTAAAAAACTCTTCAGGGTTGTGAAAATAAAACTTTGTTAATGCAATAAACTTTGGAAAATGCCTCCATTTACAATTCACCCTCTGTTTGCCTTCTGTCTCTCTGTTGACTTCCATGTAAAGCGCCACCATGTGGTTTATAACACGAAACCAAATAGAACACTTTAAATATTCTGCCCATGAATTGCGTCTAAATAATCCTCATATCATAGGCCTTCTAACGTCAAATGGACACTCCCGATAACACTATATAACCAAAAGAGAAAAATGGAGTACTCAGTCCAAACCTTTTTAACAAAACCGTATACAATACTTTATTAATAATTCATCAATACAGTAATAGCATAATAATACATAATTTTAACACAAAAACAGGGTAAGGGTAGTCACAGGTAACCCGGCTGGTAATGGTTAACAATAAAGTGCATAGTGCCCATAATTTTATTGGGAAGCTCACCCCCAACACATATCAATTAAAGCATTTAGCGGTTTTCACAATGTTGCGGCATACCAGTATGCAGTTGGAATACAAGTATTCATTCAGGGAGCTTACCCATATTATTGTGCAGAGCCGGGCCCGTATCACGCCGCCACCGACGCGCGTTTCGCTGATCTTTCTCAAGGTGCGGTGATCAGGTGTGTGAGGGCCGACATTAAATACCCAAAGGTACCGGAAACTGTGTAACCGGCGCATGTTCCCTGACCTGTGCGCACCGAAAAGCATCACTTCCGGCGAGCGGAACAACACTGCGTGTCAGCGTCCCTGTAAGTACGACGTAACTGGAACGCACGTGTCATCCCTATTCACCATCAGCCATGCCCCGATGCGCACCACAGGAGACATGCGCACCACAGGATCCGGAAAGAAATAGAAAATGCTGGGACAATTACCGGAACGGAAGGAACAGAGAAGTACTACCGCCACATTACTGTGTATAAACCGTGACTCTTCATACAACATTTATAATCTAAGCACCATCATTGTTTATAATTATACCAAGTATGTAATGCAGAAAAAAACTGCCCAAAAACAACCAATAATATATAAAAAACGTGAACGTGAATAAAACAAATAATAATATATAAACACAGGAAATGTAAAAATATTATAATATGACATTCTCATCAATGTGATAATGGTGATGGTATCCAGTCTGTCCTCCATATTTTCAATACTGCTGTCAAAATGTTGTCTCCAGCATAATCATATGGCCCAAACGGTTATGTAGTTCACACATCAGGGGAAATATGACTGAACTATACTACAAATAAAAAAAAAAAAATAAAGAATAAAAACCATAATTAGTATAAAAGACATCACATACATAACCCATAAAAACACACAAAGTTAAAAACACAAGACTGGGATGTCGCATAATATACCTACAGAAATGGACTAAAGCTCACTTGTTCGTTAAGTCCTGCCGGTGTCACCGTATTTAATACCGTAATCCACCGGCATTCTCTTTGAGCCAACAGACGCTTGGTGTCACCACCCCTGATGCCCACACGGATTTTGTCTATCCCCCAAGCTTTGAAGCCATCAGGATTACTATTGTGCTTGAGACGAAAATGCTTTGGGATTGGTTTCATTGTAGCCACATCCTCCATGTCACGTGCGGCCACTATATCCCTTACGTGCTCGCGTATGCGAACACGCAGTTCCCTGGATGTAAGGCCCACATACACCAAATCACAGGGACATACTGCGTAGTATACCACATTCGTGGTGCTACAAGTGATGTGGTCCCTTATAGTGTATTCTTTCTGGCCATCTGATGACCTGAAGGATGTGGCACGTCTCAAGTTTTTACAAGCAAGGCATCCACCACAAGGGTAGAAGCCTATCCTAGGAGCACCAGCTCCAAAGATGTTAGTTTTCCTCTGTACATAATGGCTTTTTACAACAATATCCTTGAGGTTTCTACTCCTCCGTGCGGTCATCAGAGGTCTTTGTGGTAGGCATTCCCGCAGGATAGGGTCAGTTTTTAATACTGACCAATGTCGGTTCAGTACAGACCTCATACCCTCCCACCTGTGATTGAATGTGGATATAAATCTGAGTTCTCCTTCATTTTTCGATTTGTCAATCCCTCTCCTCTGCGCCAACAACTCATTCCTTTGTGCTCCCCTCGCTCTCAAATATCCCCTCCTAACAATCCTCTTACTATAGCCCCTCTGGGCAAACCTCTCCCCAAGGTCCACTGCCCGCTCTTCAAAGGCTTCATCCGTAGTGCAAATCCTCCTGGCTCTCAGAAATTGCCCTACTGGTATGGATCTGATCGTGGACCGCGGATGTGACGAGGACGCATGTAAGAGGGCATTCACAGACGTCTCCTTACGATATAGATCGGTATGTATCAAGCCATCTGGTTGAATTTTTAATTTGACATCCAAGAATGTAATTTCCTGCTGACTGAACATGTAGGTGAGATAGATGTTGGAGCCGTTCCTGTTCAGTCCTGACATAAAGTTCTGCAGCTCAGTAATGGGGCCCTGCCAGATGAACAGGACATCATCGATGTACCTGTACCATCCCATGATCTGAGGGGCGGCATGTGCGCCATCCGAAAAAATCTCCCTCTCCCAAAATCCCAAAAACAAATTAGCATAGGATGGCGCACAGGCCGCCCCCATGGCAGTCCCCTGTTTCTGCAGAAAAAAACGATCTTTAAAAGTAAAAAAATTGTGAGTCAGGACGAACTCCAACAGCTCCAACACCAACTCACGTATATCAGCATCCAAATTACTATTTTCCAGAAAAAATCTGGATGCCCTCATGCCGTCCTCGTGACGGATGCTGGTGTAGAGTGACTCTACATCCGCCGTAACCAGTACCATATCCGCGTCCACGAACAGACCATCCAGGCGTCTCAAGATGTCATTAGTGTCCCTGACATAGGAGGGAAGCGTCTCCACCTGTGGGTGCAAATAATATTCAATAAATTTACAGATTGGATCACACAGCCCCCCTATGCCAGAGACAATAGGACGACCAGGAGGATTGACCGGATCTTTGTGGACCTTGGGGAGAATATAAAATGTAGGGATTACCGGAGTAGTTACCAGGAGACCACCCAACACCTTCTTTGTGATGATCCCCCTTTCATAAGCCATCTCTAGAATATTATTCAACTGAATCTGGAATTTAGACAAGGGACTCTGAGGCAGCTGCGCATATGTTTCCTTATTCTTAAGCTGCCGCATGGCCTCCCTCTCGTATTTTTCTACCGGCCAGATCACCACATTACCCCCCTTGTCCGCAGGTTTAATCTGCACATCATCCCACATTTTAATTTCCTCCAAAGCTTGTCTTTGGATTGGGCTTAAATTATCCCTTTTCTTATAATTATTAATGATCTTAAAATCCTCCGTAACTAGACGGGTAAAAATATCCACCTGTGGGCATAATGACAATGGGGGAAATGTGGTGCATCTGGCCGCGATCGGGGGCATAGGTGTACTCACCAGCTCAGAATTTGCCTCATTTTCAAGCTCTTCCAATATGCGCAAAGTTTCTGTCTCAGTGCCCTCCATCTCACGACTAGGTGTAGATCGTGCGTGTAGTCTTTTAAGGATGATCTTACGGGCGAATAGGTTCAAATCCTTTATTGCTACAAACAAATCAAAGTTATTAACCGGTGAGAAGGATAAGCCCCATTACTGAGCTGCAGAACTTTATGTCAGGACTGAACAGGAACGGCTCCAACATCTATCTCACCTACATGTTCAGTCAGCAGGAAATTACATTCTTGGATGTCAAATTAAAAATTCAACCAGATGGCTTGATACATACCGATCTATATCGTAAGGAGACGTCTGTGAATGCCCTCTTACATGCGTCCTCGTCACATCCGCGGTCCACGATCAGATCCATACCAGTAGGGCAATTTCTGAGAGCCAGGAGGATTTGCACTACGGATGAAGCCTTTGAAGAGCGGGCAGTGGACCTTGGGGAGAGGTTTGCCCAAAGGGGCTATAGTAAGAGGATTGTTAGGAGGGGATATTTGAGAGCGAGGGGAGCACAAAGGAATGAGTTGTTGGCGCAGAGGAGAGGGATTGACAAATCGAAAAATGAAGGAGAACTCAGATTTATATCCACATTCAATCACAGGTGGGAGGGTATGAGGTCTGTACTGAACCGACATTGGTCAGTATTAAAAACTGACCCTATCCTGCGGGAATGCCTACCACAAAGACCTCTGATGACCGCACGGAGGAGTAGAAACCTCAAGGATATTGTTGTAAAAAGCCATTATGTACAGAGGAAAACTAACATCTTTGGAGCTGGTGCTCCTAGGATAGGCTTCTACCCTTGTGGTGGATGCCTTGCTTGTAAAAACTTGAGACGTGCCACATCCTTCAGGTCATCAGATGGCCAGAAAGAATACACTATAAGGGACCACATCACTTGTAGCACCACGAATGTGGTATACTACGCAGTATGTCCCTGTGATTTGGTGTATGTGGGCCTTACATCCAGGGAACTGCGTGTTCGCATACGCGAGCACGTAAGGGATATAGTGGCCGCACGTGACATGGAGGATGTGGCTACAATGAAACCAATCCCAAAGCATTTTCGTCTCAAGCACAATAGTAATCCTGATGGCTTCAAAGCTTGGGGGATAGACAAAATCCGTGTGGGCATCAGGGGTGGTGACACCAAGCGTCTGTTGGCTCAAAGAGAATGCCGGTGGATTACGGTATTAAATACGGTGACACCGGCAGGACTTAACGAACAAGTGAGCTTTAGTCCATTTCTGTAGGTATATTATGCGACATCCCAGTCTTGTGTTTTTAACTTTGTGTGTTTTTATGGGTTATGTATGTGATGTCTTTTATACTAATTATGGTTTTTATTCTTTATTTTTTTATTTTTATTTGTAGTATAGTTCAGTCATATTTCCCCTGATGTGTGAACTACATAACCGTTTGGGCCATATGATTATGCTGGAGACAACATTTTGACAGCAGTATTGAAAATATGGAGGACAGACTGGATACCATCACCATTATCACATTGATGAGAATGTCATATTATAATATTTTTACATTTCCTGTGTTTATATATTATTATTTGTTTTATTCACGTTCACGTTTTTTATATATTATTGGTTGTTTTTGGGCAGTTTTTTTCTGCATTACATACTTGGTATAATTATAAACAATGATGGTGCTTAGATTATAAATGTTGTATGAAGAGTCACGGTTTATACACAGTAATGTGGCGGTAGTACTTCTCTGTTCCTTCCGTTCCGGTAATTGTCCCAGCATTTTCTATTTCTTTCCGGATCCTGTGGTGCGCATGTCTCCTGTGGTGCGCATCGGGGCATGGCTGA
Organism: Ranitomeya imitator; assembly: GCF_032444005.1. Taxonomy (NCBI): domain Eukaryota; kingdom Metazoa; phylum Chordata; class Amphibia; order Anura; family Dendrobatidae; genus Ranitomeya; species Ranitomeya imitator. The sequence goes on from NC_091282.1 coordinate 668,553,845, forward strand.
TGGTGAATAGGGATGACACGTGCGTTCCAGTTACGTCGTACTTACAGGGACGCTGACACGCAGTGTTGTTCCGCTCGCCGGAAGTGATGCTTTTCGGTGCGCACAGGTCAGGGAACATGCGCCGGTTACACAGTTTCCGGTACCTTTGGGTATTTAATGTCGGCCCTCACACACCTGATCACCGCACCTTGAGAAAGATCAGCGAAACGCGCGTCGGTGGCGGCGTGATACGGGCCCGGCTCTGCACAATAATATGGGTAAGCTCCCTGAATGAATACTTGTATTCCAACTGCATACTGGTATGCCGCAACATTGTGAAAACCGCTAAATGCTTTAATTGATATGTGTTGGGGGTGAGCTTCCCAATAAAATTATGGGCACTATGCACTTTATTGTTAACCATTACCAGCCGGGTTACCTGTGACTACCCTTACCCTGTTTTTGTGTTAAAATTATGTATTATTATGCTATTACTGTATTGATGAATTATTAATAAAGTATTGTATACGGTTTTGTTAAAAAGGTTTGGACTGAGTACTCCATTTTTCTCTTTTGGTTACACCATGTGGTTTAGTAGTGTATCCTCAACTGTTGTTTGTTTTACATTTGGGATTATATCAATCACTAGATGGTGGCCCGATTCTAACGCATCGGGTATTCTAGAATATGTATAGTAGCATATAGCACAGCCCACGTAGTGTATAACACAGCCCACGTAGTATATAATACAGGCCACGTAGTCTATAACACAGGCACGTAGTAGTATATAGCACAGCCCACGCAGTGTATAACACAGCCCACGCAGTATATAACAGCCCACGTAGTCTATAACACAGTATATTGCACAGCCACAAAGTATATAACAGGCCACGCAGTATATAGCACCGCCCACGTAGTGTATAGCACAGAGACGTATATAACAGCCCACGTAGTATATAACAGGCCACGCAGTATATAAAAGCCCACGCAGTATATAACACAGCCCATGTAGTATATAGCAATGTGGGAACCATATCCCTGTTAAAAAAAGAATTAAAATAAAAAATAGTTATATAGTCACCTTCCGGCGGCCCCCGGATCCAGACCAGGCATTTACCAATGCGACGCTCCGGTCCCAAAAATGCATGAAGGCAATAACACGTGATGTAGCGGTACGTGATCTCCGGTCATTGCCGAAATGCATTCTTGGGACCGGAGTGTCGCGAGGAGCGGGAAAGGCGCCAGAAGGTGAGAATATAATGATTTTTTTATTTTATTTATTATTTTTAACATTATATGTTATTACTATTGATGCTGCATAGGCAGCATCAATAGTAAAAAGTTGGTCACACAGGGTTAATAGCAGCGTTAACGGAGTGCTAAATCCCTATGTGGCCGCTGAGTGGAGGGGAGTATGGAGGAGGCACTGACTGGAGGGAGTAGGAAGGGGCCGGACTGTGCCTGTCGCTGATTGGTCGTGGTCAGCCGGCCGCGACCAATCAGCGACCCGGGATTTCCGCGACAGACGGAAGTTAGAAACAGATGGAAGTACCCCTTAGGCAATCTACTATATAATTGTCTAAGGGTCACTTCCGTCCGTCTGTCTGTCTGTCACGGATATTCATTGGTCGCGGCCTCTGTCTGTCATGGAAATACAAGTCGCTGATTGGTCGTGGCAAAATGCCCACGACCATTGCCACGACCAATCAGCGACGGGCGCAGTCCGGCGGCAACATGGCCGCTCCATCCTCCCCTCCAGTCAGCGCTCACACAGGGTTAATGGCAGCGCTAATGGACCGTGGTGTAACGCACTCCATTAACGCTATTAACCCTGTGTGACCAACTTTTTTACTATTGATGCGGCCTATGCAGCCTCAATAGTAAAAAGATCTAATGTTAAAAATAATTTAAAAAAAAAAAAATCATACACTCACCGTCTGGCGCCTTTCCTGCTCCTCGCGACGCTCCGGTGACCGGTCCATGCATTGCAATCTCGCGAGATGATGACGTAGCGGTCTCGTGAGACCACTACATCATCTCGCGAAACCGCAATGCACTCTTGAGACCGGAGCGCGCGAGGAGCGTCGGTAAACACTTCCTGGATCCAGGGGCCAACGGAAGGTGAGTATATAACTATTTTTTATTGTAATTATGATGCCCACATTGCTATATACTACGTGGGCTGGGCAATGTACTATGCGGGCTGTGCAATATACTACGTGGGCTGTGCAATATACTACGTGGGTTGTGCAATATACTACGTGGGCTGTGCAATATACTACGTGGGTTGTGCAATATACTACGTGGGTTGTGCAATATACTATGCGGGCTGGGCAATATACTACGTGGGCTGGGCAATGTACTATGCGGGCTGTGCAATATGCTACGCGGGCTGTGCAATATACTACGTGGGTTGTGCAATACACTACGCGGGCTGGGCGATATACTACGCGGGCTGGGCAATGTACTACGCGGGCTGTGCAATATACTATGCGCGCTAGGCAATAGACTACGCGGGCTGGGCAATATACTACGTGGGTTGTGCAATATACTACGTGGCTGTTCAATATACTACGCGGGCTGTGCAATATACTACGTGGGCTGTGCAATATACTACGCGGGCTGTGCAATATACTACGCGGGCTGTGCAATATACTACGTGGGCTATGCAATATACTACGCGGGCTGGGCAATATACTACGCGGGCTGGGCAATATACTACGCTGGCTGTGCAATATACTACGCGGGCTGTGCAATATACGTGGGCTGTGCAATATACGTGGGCTGTGCAATATACTACGTGGGCTGTGCAATATACTATGTGGGCTGTGCAATATACTACGCGGGCTGTGCAATATACTACGCGGGCTGTGCAATATACTACGTGGGCTATGCAATATACTACGCGGGCTGGGCAATATACTACGCGGGCTGGGCAATATACAACGCTGGCTGTGCAATATACTACGCGGGCTGTGCAATATACTACTCGGGCTGTGCAATATACTACGTGACTGGGCAATATAGTACGTGACTGGGCAATATATTGTACGTGGCTGGGCAATATATTATGTGGCTGGGCAATATACTACGTGACTGGGCAATATACTACGTGACTGGGCAATATACTACGTGGCTGGGCAATATACTACGTGACTGGGCAATATACTACGTGACTGGGCAATATACTACGTGGCTGGGCAATATACTACGTGTCTGCTGTATACTACGTGGCTCTGCTGTATACTACGTCGCTGGGCAATATACTACGTGGCTGGGCAATATACTACGTGACTGGGCAATATACTACGTGACTGGGCAATATACTACGTGGCTGGGCAATATACTACGTAGCTGGGCAATATACTACATGATTGGGCAATATACTATGTGGCTGGGCAATATACTACGTGACTGGGCAATATACTATGTGACTGGGCAATATATATTACGTGGCTGGGCAATATACTACGTGACTGGGCAATATACTATGTGACTGGGCAATATATATTACGTGGCTGGGCAATATACTACGTGACTGGGCAATATACTACGTGACTGGGCAATATACTACGTGACTGGGCAATATACTACGTGGCTGGGCAATATACTACGTGGCTCTGTGCTGTATACTACGTCGCTGGGCAATATACTACGTGGCTGGGCAATATACTACGTGACTGGGCAATATACTACGTGACTGGGCAATATACTACATGGCTGGGCAATATACTAATAGCTGGGCAATATACTACGTGATTGGGCAATATACTATGTGGCTGGGCAATATACTACGTGACTGGGCAATATACTACGTGACTGGGCAATATACTACGCCGCTGGGCAATATACTACGTGGCTCTGTGCTGTATACTACGTCGCTGGGCAATATACTACGTGACTGGGCAATATACTACGTGACTGAGCAATATACTACGTGGCTGGGCAATATACTACGTGGCTGGGCAATATACTACGTGGCTGGGCAATATACTACGTGACTGGGCAATATACTACGTGACTGGGCAATATACTACGTGACTGGGCAATATACTATGTGTCTGTGCTGTATACTACATCGCTGGGCAATATACTACGTGACGGGGCAATATACTACGTGACTGGGCAATATACTACGTGACTTGGCAATATACTACGTGGCTGGGCAATATACTACGTGGCTGGGCAATATACTACATGACTGGGCAATATACTACGTGACTGGGCAATATACTACGTGACTGGGCAATATACTACGTGTCTGCTGTATACTACGTGGCTCTGTGCTGTATACTACGTCGCTGGGCAATATACTACGTGGCTGGGCAATATACTACGTGACTGGGCAATATACTACGTGACTGAGCAATATACTACGTGACTGGGCAATATACTACGTGGCTGGGCAATATACTACGTGACTGGGCAATATACTACGTGGCTGTGCTGTATACTACGTGGCTCTGCTGTATACTACGTCGCTGTGCAATATACTACGTAGCTGGGCAATATACTACGTGATTGGGCAATATACTACGTGGCTGGGCAATATACTACGTGACTGGGCAATATACTACGTGACTGGGCAATATACTACGTGACTGGGCAATATACTACGTGACTGGGCAATATACTACGTGGCTGGGCAATATACTACGTGACTGGGCAATATACTACGTGGCTGGGCAATATACGACGTGTCTGCTGTATACTACGTGGCTCTGTGCTGTATACTACGTCGCTGTGCAATATACTACGTAGCTGGGCAATATACTACGTGATTGGGCAATATACTATGTGGCTGGGCAATATACTACGTGACTGGGCAATATACTATGTGAGTGGGCAATATATATTACGTGGCTGGGCAATATACTACGTGACTGGGCAATATACTATGTGACTGGGCAATATATATTACGTGGCTGGGCAGGGCAATATACTACGTGACTGGGCAATATACTACGTGACTGGGCAATATACTACGCCGCTGGGCAATATACTACGTGGCTCTGTGCTGTATACTACGTCGCTGGGCAATATACTACGTGACTGGGCAATATACTACGTGACTGGGCAATATACTACGTGGCTGGGCAATATACTACGTGGCTGGGCAATATACTACGTGACTGGGCAATATACTACGTGACTGGGCAATATACTACGTGTCTGTGCTGTATACTACATCGCTGGGCAATAAACTACGTGACTGGGCAATATACTACGTGACTGGGCAATATACTACGTGTCTGTGCTGTATACTACATCGCTGGGCAATATACTACGTGGCTGGGCAATATACTACATGACTGGGCAATATACTACGTGACTGGGCAATATACTACGTGACTGGGCAATATACTACGTGTCTGTGCTGTATACTACGTGGCTCTGTGCTGTATACTAAGTCGCTGGGCAATATACTACGTGGCTGGGCAATATACTACGTGACTGGGCAATATACTACGTGACTGGGCAATATACTACGTGACTGGGCAATATACTACGTGACTGGGCAATATACTACGTGGCTGGGCAATATACTACGTGACTGGGCAATATACTACGTGACTGGGCAATATACTATGTGACTGGGCAATATACTACGTGATTGGGCAATATACTACGTGGCTGGGCAATATACTATGTGACTGGGCAATATTCTATGTGACTGGGCAATATATATTACGTGGCTGGGCAATATACTACGTGACTGGGCAATATACTATGTGACTGGGCAATATATATTACGTGGCTGGGCAATATACTACGTGACTGGGCAATATACTACGTGACTAGGCAATATACTACGTGACTGGGCAATATACTACGTGGCTGGGCAATATACTACGTGGCTGGGCAATACACTACGTGACTGGGCAATATACTACGTGACTGGGCAATATACTACGTGGCTGGGCAATATACTACGTGTCTGCGGTATACTACGTGGCTCTGTGCTGTATACTACGTCGCTGTGCAATATACTACGTGGCTGGGCAATATACTACGTGATTGGGCAATATACTATGTGACTGGGCAATATATATTACGTGGCTTGGCAATATACTACGTGACTGGGCAATATAGTATGTGACTGGGCAATATATATTATGTGGCTGGGCAATATACTACGTAGCTGGGCAATATACTACGTGACTGGGCAATATACTACGTAGCTGGGCAATATACTACGTGGCTGGGCAATATACTACGTGGCTGGGCAATATACTACGTGGCTGGGCAATATACTATGTGTCTGTGCTGTATACTACGTAGCTCTGTGCTGTATACTACGTCGCTGTGCAATATACTACGTAGCTGGGCAATATACTACGTGGCTGGGCAATATACTACGTGATTGGGCAATATACTATGTGGCTGGGCAATATACTACGTGACTGGGCAATATACTACGTGACTGGGCAATATACCACGTGGCTGGGCAATATACTACGTCGCTGGGCAATATACTATGTGGCTGGGCAATATACTATGGCTGGGCAACATACTACGTAGCTGGGCAATATACTACGTGGCTGGGCAATATACTATGTGGCTGGGCAATATACTACGTGGCTGGGCAATATACTACGTCGCTGGGCAATATACTATGTGGCTGGGCAATATACTATGTGGCTGGGCAATATACTACGTGACTGGGCAATATACTACGTGACTGGGCAATATACTATGTGGCTGGGCAATATACTACGTGGCTGGGCAATATACTACGTGGCTCTGTGCTGTGTACTACGTCGCTGTGCAATATACTACGGAGCTGGGCAATATACTACGTGACTGGGCAATATACTACGTGACTGGGCAATATACTATGTAGCTGGCCAATATACTACGTGACTGGGCAAGATACTGCGTGGTTGGGCAATATACTATGTGGCTGGGCAATATACTACGTGACTGGGCAATATATTACGTGGCTGGGCAATATACTATGTGGCTGGGCAATATACTACGTGACTGGGCAATATACTATGTGACTGGGCAATATACTATGTGGCTGGGCAATATACTACGTGGCTGGGCAATATACTACGTAGCTGGGCAATATACTACGTGGCTCTGTGCTGTGTACTACGTCGCTGTGCAATATACTACGGAGCTGGGCAATATTCTATGTGACTGGGCAATATACTACGTGACTGGGCAATATACTATATAGCTGGCCAATATACTACGTGACTGGGCAAGATACTGCGTGGTTGGGCAATATACTATGTGGCTGGGCAATATACTACGTGACTGGGCAATATACTACGTGGCTGGGCAATATACTACGTGACTGGGCAATATACTACGTAGCTGGGCAAAATACTACGTCGCTGTGCAATATACTACGTGGCTGGGCAATATACTACGTGGCTGGGCAATATACTACGTGGCTGGGCAATATACTACGTGACTGGGCAATATACTACGTGGCTGGGCAATATACTACGTGGCTGGGCAATATACTACGTAGCTGGGCAATATACTACATGGACATGCATATTTTAGAATACCCGATGCGTTAGAATCGGGCCACCATCTAGTTTATAATAAGCGTCTCAGGGAAGCTATAATAAGATTCTCAGGGAGCTCTATGTCCGGCCCATAGATCTTAACAGCTCATTTACATGTAAGAAAAATGTTGATTTATCTGCAATAAAACATCAGACATCAGCTATCACTTTATTCAGCTTCCTATGACCTACATGCCCATATACAGTGGGGCAAAAAAGTATTTAGTCAGTCAGCAATAGTGCAAGTTCCACCACTTAAAAAGATGAGAGGCGTCTGTAATTTACATCATAGGTAGACCTCAACTATGGGAGACAAACTGAGAAAAAAAAATCCAGAAAATCACATTGTCTGTTTTTTTAACATTTTATTTGCATTTTATGGTGGAAAATAAGTATTTGGTCAGAAACAAACAATCAAGATTTCTGGCTCTCACAGACCTGTAACTTCTTCTTTAAGAGTCTCCTCTTTCCTCCACTCATTACCTGTAGTAATGGCACCTGTTTAAACTTGTTATCAGTATAAAAAGACACCTGTGCACACCCTCAAACAGTCTGACTCCAAACTCCACTATGGTGAAGACCAAAGAGCTGTCAAAGGACACCAGAAACAAAATTGTAGCCCTGCACCAGGCTGGGAAGACTGAATCTGCAATAGCCAACCAGCTTGGAGTGAAGAAATCAACAGTGGGAGCAATAATTAGAAAATGGAAGACATACAAGACCACTGATAATCTCCCTCGATCTGGGGCTCCACGCAAAATCCCACCCCGTGGGGTCAGAACGATCACAAGAACGGTGAGCAAAAATCCGAGAACCACGCGGGGGGACCTAGTGAATGAACTGCAGAAAGCTGGGACCAATGTAACAAGGCCTACCATAAGTAACACACTACGCCTCCATAGACTCAGATCCTGCAGTGCCAGACGTGTCCCACTGCTTAAGCCAGTACATGTCCGGGCCCGTCTGAAGTTTGCTAGAGAGCATTTGGGTGATCCAGAGGAGTTTTGGGAGAATGTCCTATGGTCTGATGAAACCAAACTGGAACTGTTTGGTAGAAACACAACTTGTCGTGTTTGGAGGAAAAAGAATACTGAGTTGCATCCATCAAACACCATACCTACTGTAAAGCATGGTGGTGGAAACATCATGCTTTGGGGCTGTTTCTCTGCAAAGGGGCCAGGACGACTGATCCGGGTACATGAAAGAATGAATGGGGCCATGTATCGTGAGAGTTTGAGTGCAAACCTCCTTCCATCAGCAAGGGCATTGAAGATGAAACGTGGCTGGGTCTTTCAACATGACAATGATCCAAAGCACACCGCCAGGGCAATGAAGGAGTGGCTTCGTAAGAAGCATTTCAAGGTCCTGGAGTGGCCTAGCCAGTCTCCAGATCTCAACCCTATAGAAAACCTTTGGAGGGAGTTGAAAGTCCGTGTTGTCAAGCGAAAAGCCAAAAACATCACTGCTCTAGAGGAGATCTGCATGGAGGAATGGGCCAGCATACCAACAACAGTGTGTGGCAACCTTGTGAAGACTTACAGAAAACGTTTGACATCTGTCATTGCCAACAAAGGATATATTACAAAGTATTGAGATGAAATTTTGTTTCTGACCAAATACTTATTTTCCACCATAATATGCAAATAAAATGTTAAAAAAACAGACAATGTGATTTTCTGGATTTTTTTTTCTCAGTTTGTCTCCCATAGTTGAGGTCTACCTATGATGTAAATTACAGACGCCTCTCATCTTTTTAAGTGGTGGAACTTGCACTATTGCTGACTGACTAAATACTTTTTTGCCCCACTGTAGATGACTTAGTAGGGTGATCCGAGTGACAGATAGCCTTTAACTGCTGTTGACATAGATGGCAACATAAAAAGGCTCAGGAAAATCAAAGGGTTGCACAATCTTTAAAGGGATCTGTCTGCAGGTTTTGGCTATTTAACCTGAGAGCAACTTTATGTAGGGTCCGAGACCTTGATTCCAGCAATGTGTAACTTAGATTAAAGGGTGCAGCAGTTGTGAAACAATCAGAGCTTTTAGATTTAAAAAGAAACAGAGCTGAGAAAGCTAACCTCGCCCACACCAGGCTCTGTATATACAATGTCTATACACAGTGTCTCCTTATCACAGGATCGGGCGGAGTTGGAGTAGGAGGCATACAGGTATCTAGTTTTGACAGTGATAATTCCAGGGTGATAAAACCTTCATTGCAAGTAAACCGTACAGCGAAAAACTGGCACATCATTGAAATCTGTGTTTCAGCCCCTATCGTGTTTTTTTTTCTTTTTTTTTCTGAATTTACGTATTAAGTTGCCCCAAAACCAATTCTAACAAGTTTTATAAACTTTTATGGAAAATTTTGGGGATAAAGTGGAAGTCCAAGACTTTGATATTGATGGCCTTTTATTAGGATAGCTCATCAATATCAGATTGATTGGGATCTGGCACCAGGAACCCGCATAACTGGCTGTTGGCAAGTCCTACGGTGGCCAGATGTGCACAGTGACTCCATTACTGCAGCTCAACTCCTATTCACTTAAGTAGAGCTGAGCTGCAGCACCCAAGAATGGCCACTAGGTGTTGTTTAGACTTGTGTTCTGGCTCCACATTCTGTATATCAGGACATACTGTATTAACCGCCATGAGCCGAGTTATGAAGGGGCCTCCAACGTGGTGTGAGCCATATCTGATCCTGATTACCTATGGTAAAATATACCTTCAATAATAAAAGCCTAGAAAACCCCTTTAGAAACGCAGCAGCCTGATGTTACTACGCAATATGAAAAACATTGGGGCGGAATTACGACTTTGGTTTAATATTTAGACTTATGGTGCATTTATTTAGAAGATCTGTGGCCGATAAATGTTTCACAATTGGCAGTCGATTAATAACCCTATTAGAAGGTTCAATAACAAATTGTTCTCTGTAGCACATATCCTGTTATACAGCACAAAGTGCTGCCGAGATCGATAAACTTTAAGCCAGCTTTAAAATAATCTCACCCGACGAACATTTGGCTTATTCGTGAGATGGTCGGCAGCCTATTTCCACTGGTGTAAGTCTGAAAATGCACCAAATTTATCACAGTGCCTCATTCTAGATGACAGATTTGATGCATCTTTAGACTTTGTTGATGAATATTGCATAATTTTGGTTGTGCACCAAATTTGTGGGGCCCTTTGGTGCATCTTAAGCCATGTTCCTTGTCAAGCACAGCACAAAAAGTGACACCTGAGCCCGGCGCTCCATCAGTGCTGGCGTAACTGGATGTGTAAGTAATGAGAGAGTGAGAGTTGCGGCTGGCTGCCTTCTTCCTCCTGATTACTGAGGCTAGTTTCACACTAGCGTTCCCCTGATGTGCGGCGGGCTGCGGACTTCCTCCGTGAAGCCCCGCCCCCGGCTGCACCTCCCCGCATGCGACCTGCGTACCTATATTTAACATTAGGTACGCAGGTCGTGCGGCTGTATGCGAATGGTGCCGCATGCGTCGTTTTGACGATGCGGCGGCCAGCAGAGACGCAGCTATGTAGCTTTTTTTTTTTCCGCATCGTCAAAACGACGCATGCGGCACCATCTGCATACAGCCGCACGACCTGCGTACCTAATGTTAAATATAGGTACGCAGGTCGCATGCGGGCCGCATACAGATGTAGGCGGAGATAACAGCGGAGGTGCGGCCGGGGGCGGGGCTTCACGGAGGAAGTCCGCAGCCTGCCGCACATCAGGGGAACGCTAGTGTGAAACTAGCCTGACATGTCTGAAGACGGGACAGTGACACCAGCGCTGATTGGCCACAGGGCTCATGTGTCATAGCAACCTCATTTGAGCCCCGGGAACGCAAGTGCCGACACCAGTTTTTATTTTAACCGGGGCAAACATTCACATTGAGAAGGGGTTGTCCTAGTAGTGGACAACCCCTTTAAGGCCTGGTTTAGACCAAGTTTGTGCCCCATTCATTACTGTTGGGAACTTCCTTCTGGATCTCCAAAAACGGGATTCAGACATGGCTCCTATTCATGCTATTGACCTTGGTTACACAAATAGGGCCGGGGTCATCAAAGGTTTTACGCCCAAAAAAGTCTCATTAAGGCTTTGAAAAATTTCTGCATTTCGGAAAGGCACCAAAACCTCACAAGTTTTGCCGTTTTAACGCCAATTTCTCCCAGGTGGAGTTGGGGATGGGGCACCACAGGTCGTCTAACTCATGATGCGCTCCCTGACTGGAGGGAGATTTCTAGCGAGTCACACCCCACTTGTCAGGCGCTCCAGATTCATGTAGAGGTAGGCACCCTGGACTCCAACAAGCCCTTCAAAACCATAATGAAAATCGCCATTCTTGATGAATTGAACCATAGAGTCCAAAACATGAAACTTTGCACTGTTTCGCCTTTCCTGCAGTGTCAAGGTGTCGCACTACTCCACCACAATGTTGTGTCTGATTAAATAGATGTGCACCACCAGTAGAGAAGGTTAAACCAAAGTTTCATGTTCTTTATTCCATTGACTAATTTTTGCCACGTGAAAGGTCTAAATCCTGTGCTTTGGGAATATAGAGTGATGCCACGAACAGAGACATGAATGGAGACAGAAACTTGGTCTGAATTCGGCCTCGGAACATATGTACACAATAAAGATATAATATGGGTGGATTGTACGCGCTTTCAGGACCCAATATACTGTGGCTGGCTTGTACCACCTGATGCACATCCCATTCAGCTGGCTCTGCCAGGCACAGCAATACCACAAAAGTGGACATAAACTGCTTTTTGGGCAGCCCCAGAGTTCCCCAAAAGTAAGTGCCACCATTTGGCTTTTTGAACATTTCCTGGACTGGATTTCGAACACCATGCCTCTTTTCTCTACCTCCTGCGGCACCAGTACAGTGGAAACACCATAGTTGTGAGCATGTTTTGGAATCCTCAACCTGGCTGAAACACATATAGGAGTAGAATGTCCCTCTTATTCCCACAGCGGCATCTTTCAAATGCATTGTGGAAATTGAAAAATTGACAATTTTCCATAGTGACCTCTTCTGTGGGCCACTGTGAAATGACAGCCCTCTATTTGTCCATTCCCAAACCATCTCTGCATCATCTTGCTAGCAGTGCCCCTAATAGACAGCAGATGTTAGGATCGGCTTGAAGTGGGGGATTGCTCATGAGAGATCTGATCACCTTTACATGGAACAAGTGATAATTAATTGATCACTAGGGACGCCATTGCTGGGACTCTATCCCTTTTCACTGCGGGTAGGACTGAATGGAGCTGCAGGTTCGTCTATGTTCGTTGTTGCCCATTCACTGTCTATGGACCTGATTGTGGTAGCCAAATTGAGCGCTAGGTTGTCTCTGTTAGTCCAAGCTGTGCTGACGGTCCAATACTCCATTACCTAAATGAGAAAAATCTATCTAAATAAACAGCACAAAGGGATTATTGGCATTACTGATGTACGAAACTTTCAACATGGACCTCTGTAGGCACAGGAAAGCTGTGAAGACGATGATCCAGCCTCGGCGGACTCTAAAGAGAGCAGGAGCGCATTGCTGCGACGTGTGAATTCTACCATCCTTTCTGATGTCTCATGGGGTTGTTGTTCCGCTCTCGCTAATGAACAAGTGACAAGATGTTGTATTTAACAATAAGATCTATTCTTATTCTGTTTTCTGCATAGTTTTATAGAGCGGCCACGTCATTACTTCGGTATTGGGTTAGTTTTACTATTCAGTTTTCTCATGCTGACATCTGGTGACTAAATGGCACAAATACTTGTGGACTTACTGTTCTGACAGTTACATTGTAGCCACCTTTATTAGGTCATTTTTATATTTCTATTCATTCCCACTTAGGTTGATTCCCATTACTTATATCTATTGGAATTGCATTTCTATACTATTTGACGATTTTGCTTGATATTTTGTCTCGGTAAAGTGTGACCTATCAGAAGTGTTTTTGGATGTAATAAAGACATTTTTTACACAGGTCTCTTTTTTTTACTCTTTTTGGGGTGTAAGGTTATAGTCAGCTGCTTTTGAGATAGGCACAGGAAGTGGTTTCACAAAAATGTCCAGGCTGGTTTATTAGAACTGCATAAACTGTTCAGCATAAGCAAACAAAAAACAGCTTTCTCCGGCGCAAAGTGGAAAAAAACTGAAAAGAAACAATCCATATAAGTGGAAATAAAGATGAACGTTTCCGCCTTCATGGACAGTGGACGGGGTTTAATTTGGTCGATGCTAGGTTTGTCCGGGACCAAGGTCTCGTCCCACATACTTTGTTCAAACCCATACCAGTCATTTTTATTGACTCCGCTCCCCTAAAACAGGGGTATTTTACGCAGGTGGTCCGTGACTTGCGGCTACAGGTGGGGGCCAACCACACTGAGGTGTTAATCTGCTATGTGCTAGAGGGCCTGCCCTCACCTGTGGTACTGGAACTTCCTTGGCTTGCCCTGCACAATCCAGTAATTGATTGGCAGAAAAAAGGAAGTGGCTAAATGGAGTACATACTGTCAAGGACACTGCTTAGGGGCCTGGTTGGCTGGGGTGGATACCCAGTTCGTGCCCAATTACCTGTAAGACTTAGGGATGTGTTTTCTGAGTAGGAGAGCCAAGAACTCCCCCCCTTCATTGTCCTTATGATTGTGCCATCAATCTGGTTCCTGGTGCCAAGCTGCCCAAGAGCAGAAAAACGATGTGGGGTTACGTCCTTGCCTGGATTTCAAGGGAACTCAATGCGATCACTCTCCGTGATCCGTATCCGCTTCCCCTTATCCCTGAACTCTTTAACCCATTATCTACCAATGTCCCTTTTTGGGACGCCTAATCTTTAGCTTCTAGCAACTAAGATTTTATAATTTTTATAATTAGGTCCAATTTTTTGTGTTGTGTTTGTAAAATGAAAGTTTTAAGTTTTCAAAATAGGAAATCATGTCATTGTCATTTTTAATTGAATATTGGGACGCCCTTTTCTGAAAAATCCGTACTTGTAAAAATTTTAATTTGGCAAGTAATAGGTTAACCAAATTGTAGGGGCAAAATGGTTCTCTAAGATGGACCTCAGGGTGGTGTATAAACTCATCCGCATTAAAGATGGGGGTGAGTGGAAGACTGTGTTCGATACTGAAGGACACTATGAAAATCTAGGGATGCCTTTTGAGTTGACAAACGCGCCCGCTATCTTTCAGCACTTTATTAATGACATCTTTTCTCACCTCGTAGGCAGGTTCGTTGTTATCTACCTTGATGATATTATTATTTATTCACCTGACCTTGAGTCACAACAGGGACATGTCAGGCAGATCTTAAACATACTCCACAACAATAAATTAATAAATGATAATCCAGCACATCTTCTTGATAATCCTCTTAAAAATATTGTTAGAGATCAAGACAGAAAGGGATAGCTAGTCCCACATGAGAATAAAACAACAATAAATTGTATGTCAAACCCAAAAAGTGTATGTCCTCGGTTGAGGAGATCCCTTTCCTTGGATATGTATTGTCTGCCACTGGTTTTTGCATGGATCCAGCAAAAGTCCGGGCGGTATTGGATTAGGATCGTTCAGAGGAGTTGAACATATTACAAAGATTTTGGGGTTTCGCCAACTACTACCGTAAATTCATGAAGAACTTTTCAGTAGTAGCCAAACTTCTTATAGATAGGACCAGGAAGGGGACGGACTTCTCCAAGTTGTCCAGTTCTGCCAGGGAGGCATTTGACACATTCAAAAGGTGTTTTGCTTCGGCGCCGATCCTTATACAGCCTGATCTCTCAGCCTTCCATTGTGGAGGTCGATACGTCTGAGGTGGGAGTGGGGGCTGTATTTTCCCAAGGTGCATCTCCTGGTAAATGGCAACCATGTGCTTACTTTTTCAAAGAAACTGTCACCAGCTGAAATTATGATATTGGTAACAGGGAACTCTTAGCTATCAAATGGGCTTTTGAGGAGTGGTGTCATTTTTGAAGGGAACGGTTCACCCAGTGACGTCTAACACCTCGACAGGCAAGATGGGCATTATTCTATACCAGGTTTAAAATTTTTGTAACTTATGGGCCAGGGAACAAAAATATTATAAAAACAAGATAGGTTGTTGATGCTCAGGTGGACGCCCCTGCTACCTGTCCACTTGGTAAACTGTTCGATCCATTCAATCTTTGTCTTAGAGTCTTCAGTGAACATCACGATACGGTATTGGCAGGACATCCTGGGCATAAGGCCACAGCGGATGTATTTACTCAGCCTTTTTCGTGGCAAGGTGCTCATAAGGATGTTCGGGAGTATGTGGCCGCATGCAATATCTGTGCACGTTCTAAGACCTCTCATACTCGTCCGTCAGGGGCTCTCCAACCATTGTAGATTCCGAGCAGACCTTGGACTCATTTGTCAGTCGATTTTATTACAGATCTACCCATGTCTGTAGGGAACACTGTAATCCTGGTGGTGGACAGATTCAGTAAAATGTCTCATTTTATTGCTTTACCAGCTTTGCCTAACGCCAAATCCTGGCGCAAATGTTTGTCAAGGAAATAATTAGATTGCATGGGATTCCTACCGATATTGTTTCTGATCGGGGGGTGCAGTATATCTCCAAATTTTGGAGGGCATTTTGAACCCATCTTGGGATCCATTTGTCCTTTTCTTCTGCTTTTCACTCGCTGTCCAACGGGCAGACTGAACGGGTTAATCAGAATTTAGAGACGTATCTCAGATGTTTTGTGTCTGAGAACTGGACTGGGTTACCTACTTACCATTGGCTGAATTTGCGGTAAATAATTGTTGTCAGCAATCAGCCGGTAAGTCCCCATTTTTTGGGGCATATGGGTTCCATCCTCAGTTTAGTTCTTTCAATGGTAATCGCCCCTCTGGATTACCTGAGGAAGAAAGATTTTCAGCTTCCATTTCTACCATATGGCAAGGGTTGACTAATAATTTGTGAAAGATGGGTTTCAAATATAAGAGTGTCGCTGATCGGAGATGTTTGGTGGGTCTGGACCTGTGTGTTGGTGACTTGGTATGGCTGTCCTGGAGGAACGTTAAGCTGAAGGTTCCATCTTGGAAACTGAGTCCCAGGTTTATCTGTTCTTATAAGATCATAGCCATCATCAATCCGGTAGCATTCCACCTTGCTTTACCATCTACCATTAGGATCCATAACGTTTTTCATCTTTCGCTTCTCAAGAAGTACGTGGCATCTGCTGTACCTTCGTCTCTACCACCTTCTTCTGCCACTATTGTCTTGTTAGTCGGTTGCTTCAATATATGGTACATTTGAAGGGGTATAGTCCTGAGGGGAAGATGTGGGACCCAGCTTCTGACGTTCATGCAGCCACACTGGTTCGGGCCTTTCATGTGGCAACCCTAATAAACCTGGATCTTAGGTTCTGGAGGACCCTCGTAGAAGAGGGGGTACTGTCACAGGGTTACCGCAATGGAGCTGTCATGCCATTCTGTCTGTTTCTGGTTTTTGGCATGACAATGCATATGTTTGCTTTAACCCTTTACTCTTTTCCCCCTAACTTGAGCTGGGATACTGCTGGCTGTTACCTTAATGGAGCCTTCTCAGTTCCCTGCTCTGCTGCGCAGTCGTACATGGGCATTTAGGTATTTGCCCTGCTGCATACCTTCCTCATGTGCGGTCCCTGGTTGCTGCTGTGAAGCTGCCCGCGGGTTGTGAGGTCATTTGCGGCTGGTGCATGACTTTCCACGTGGCTCAGTGTATGCAGTCTCAGCCAGTGCCTGTCCTGGAGGCGGTATATCCAGGCCCGAATCCTTGATCCTGTACCTGTCCTGTACCTGAACCTGTCTGAACTGTGTCTGCTGTGATTATATTCCTGGAATCCCTTTGCATCTGGAGCTTCGCACCTTGTGACTTTGAGTCTCTTGTAACCAGTGTTTCTGCTGAGAATCTACTACTCTGTGCTCTGACTACCATGCGGTGTTAACCCCGTCTGGCTCATGTCCAGTACGGCGGTGTTTGCACCATCACGCTTAAGTTCCTTCCTAGGTCCGATGCCCGGAGCCTGACGACCACAGTCTGGAATCTGATGACCGCTGTTTGGAACTTGGAGCCTGATGTCTCTGGTGGTGCCTGTAGGTCGTGTCGGATGTCCGGAACCGAACGACTCCTGTCTGATGTCTGCCAGTGACCCTGGGTCCAGATGTCCTGATGTCCTGTCTGTACCCTGATGTCCTGTTTGTACCCTGATGTCTTGCCTGCACCCTGATGTCCTCATGTACCCTGATGTCCTGCCTGGGTCCTGATGTCCCGCCTTTCTGTGCCTCGTTGATCTGTTGGTGCCTTGGGGTCCACTGGGTGGTACCCTTCTGAGGTGTGGAATCGGGAGCCTGACATCGTCATGTTTTGTTTATGTACTGTGTGACTTTACTTTAGTAAACTTTACTTTCTCTATACCTGAAGTATCGGTGTAATCATGTCCTACGTGTTTCTTTCCTTGTCCACATGCTCAGCTGCCACAGAACCCCGGTCGCTGCCCTCCCCTAGTTCGGGTAGGCTGGGTCCCCCTCTGCGGTTTAAAGGGTCCGTATTTTGTCCCCGGGGGATGCACGCCCCATGCCTTCTGAGCTTGGTCGGCTTGGGGGCGTCTATGGGCTGGGCCGCATCTGTGGCTGCAGCTGACTGTGACAGGAGCAGAGCCAGAAGACCACAGTGTCTGGTGGCTCCTACTCTGCCGCTGAGAAGAAGCACTTCTCCAGAGTATTAAACATGTTTATTTTTTCCAGCAGAACAGGGGTTAATCGGCCATGTTGGAAAGCCCTGTGTTCAGCTGTGCTCAGTAAGCCACTCCTTTTCCCTAAAAATCTGGGCTCTGTTACAAAGTCCTTGTCAGAGTTAGCTCTTGCTTCATGACAAAAGGAGAGAGAGAAGTTGGTATGAGAAGGAGAGCTGGAGGAGTTAAAAGCGAATATTGTTTGGTTTGTATGCTTGATTATCCCTTATCCAGGGCCGTATTTGCCACTAGGCACGCGATGGCACGTGCCTAGGGCGGCGACATTGTGGGGGGCGGCACCTGAGCAAGGTGTTTTTTTTTTGTTTGTTTTTTTAATAAGTCCCGGGTCAAAAACGCGACCGACAGCCCCGCCCCCCGCCTCCGAGTCCCCCCCACCTCCGAGTCCCCCACCTCCAAGTCTCCGAGTCCCCCCGCCTCTGAGTCCCACCCACCCTCCTTGAAGACGATACTCACCTGCTCCTGCGATGCCTGGTCTCAGCGTCTGTAGCGCGTCCTGAGTGAGCGGTCTGGTGGTACCGCTAATTAAGGTCATGAATATGCGCATATTCATGACCTTAATTAGCGGTACCACATGACCGCTCACTCAGGAAGAAGGCGCTGCGGCGGGACAGAGCCGGAGCCGGAGGGATGTCGGCGCAGCGTGTGGGACAGGCAGCTGACAGGTGAGTATGAGGGACGGGGGCGGGGGGAGGATGGTAAGCCACCTGCGCCATGCAAGATGGCCCGGGAGAAGGAGCGGGGGAGGGGGTGGAGAGATGAGCCATGCAGGGGGAGGGATAGGGAGGGGGGGAATTATGAGCCATCAGCCATGCAGAGGGAGGGATAGGGAGGGGGGGGATTATGAGCCATCAGCCATGCATAGGGAGGGAGGAGGGGGGGAATTATGAGCCATCAGCCATGCATAGGGAGGGAGGGGGGGAAATATGAGCCATCAGCCATGGATAGGGAGGGAGGGAGGGGGGGGAATTATGAGCCATCAGCCATGCATAGGGAGGGAGGGGGGGAATTATGAGCCATCAGCCATGCATAGGGAGGGAGGGGGGGGGAATTATGAGCCATCAGCCATGCATAGGAAGGGAGGGGGGGGAATTATGAGCCATCAGCCATGCATAGGGAGGGAGGGGGGGAATTATGAGCCATCAGCCATGCATAGGGAGGGAGGGGGGGGGGAATTATGAGCCATCAGCCATGCATACGGGGGGGGGGGAATTATGAGCCATCAGCCATGCATAGGGAGGGAGGGGGGGGAATTATGAGCCATCAGCCATGCATAGGGAGGGAGGGAGGGAAATTATGAGCCATCAGCCATGCATAGGGAGATAGGGGGGGGGGGAATTATGAGCCATCAGCCATGCATAGGGAGGGGGGGGGGGGGAATTATGAGCCATCAGCCATGCATACAGGGGGGGAGGGAATTATGAGCCATCAGCCATGCATACAGGGGGGGGAATTATGAGCCATCAGCCATGCATAGGGAGGGAGAGGGGGAATTATGAGCCATCAGCCATGCATAGGGAGGGAGGGGGGGAAATTATGAGCCATCAGCCATACATAGGGAGGGAGGGGGGGGAATTATGAGCCATTATGAGGGGGGAGCTTGTTGTTTTTTTAATAAGTCCCGGGTCAAAAACGCGACCGACGGCCCCACCCCCCGCCTTCGAGTCCCCCCCACCTCCGAGTCCCCCCACCTCCAAGTCTCCGAGTCCCCCCGCCTCTGAGTCCCACCCACCATCCTTGAAGACGATACTCACCTGCTCCAGCGATGCCTGGTCTCAGCATCTGTAGCGCGTCCTGAGTGAGCGGTCTGGTGGTAATTATTAATTATGAGCCATCAGCCATGCATAGGGAGGGAGGGGGGGAATTATGAGCCATCAGCCATGCATAGGGAGGGAGGGAGGGGGCGGGAATTATGAGCCATCAGCCATGCATAGGGAGGGGGGGGGGAATTATGAGCCATCAGCCATGCATAGGGAGGGAGGGGGGGGGAATTATGAGCCATCAGCCATGCATAGGGAGGGAGGGGGGGAATTATGAGCCATCAGCCATGCATAGGGAGGGAGGGGGGGGGGAACTATGAGCCATCAGCCATGCATAGGGAGGAAGGGGGGCGAATTATGAGCCATCAGCCATGCATAGGGAGGGAGGGGGGGGGGGAATTATGAGCCATCAGCCATGCATAGGGAGGGAGGGGGGGGGGAATTATGAGCCATCAGCCATGCATACAGGGGGGGAGAATTATGAGCCATCAGCCATGCATACAGGGGGGGGGAATTATGAGCCATCAGCCATGCATAGGGAGGGAGGGGGGGGGGAATTATGAGCCATCAGCCATGCATAGGGAGGGAGGGGGGGGGGTGAATTATGAGCCATCAGCCATGCATACAGGGGGGGAGAATTATGAGCCATCAGCCATGCATACAGGGGGGGGAATTATGAGCCATCAGCCATGCATAGGGAGGGAGGGGAGGGAATTATGAGCCATCAGCCATGCATACAGGGGGGGGGATTATGAGCCAGCTGCCATGCATACAGGGGGGGGGGGATTATGAGCCATCAGCCATGCATACAGGGGGGGGATTATGAGCCATCAGCCATGCATACGGGGGGGGGGAAATTATGAGCCATCAGCCATGCATACAGTGGGGGAATTATGAGCCATCAGCCATGCATAGGGAGTGAGGGGGGGAATTATGAGCCATCAGCCATGCATAGGGAGGGAGGGAGGGAAATTATGAGCCATCAGCCATGCATAGGGAGATAGGGGGGGGGAATTATGAGCCATCAGCAATGCATAGGGAGGGAGGGGGGGGGAATTATGAGCCATCAGCCATGCATACAGGGGGGGGAGGGAATTATGAGCCATCAGCCATGCATACAGGGGGGGGGAATTATGAGCCATCAGCCATGCATAGGGAGGGAGAGGGGGAATTATGAGCCATCAGCCATGCATAGGGAGGGAGGGGGGGAAATTATGAGCCATCAGCCATACATAGGGAGGGAGGGGGGGGAATTATGAGCCATTATGAGGGGGGAGCTTGTTGTTTTTTTAATAAGTCCCGGGTCAAAAACGCGACCGACGGCCCCGCCCCCCCGCCTTCGAGTCCCCCCCACCTCCGAGTCCCCCCACCTCCAAGTCTCCGAGTCCCCCCGCCTCTGAGTCCCACCCACCCTCCTTGAAGACGATACTCACCTGCTCCAGCGATGCCTGGTCTCAGCATCTGTAGCGCGACCTGAGTGAGCGGTCTGGTGGTAATTATTAATTATGAGCCATCAGCCATGCATAGGGAGGGAGGGGGGGAATTATGAGCCATCAGCCATGCATAGGGAGGGAGGGAGGGGGCGGGAATTATGAGCCATCAGCCATGCATAGGGAGGGGGGGGGGGGAATTATGAGCCATCAGCCATGCATAGGGAGGGAGGGGGGGGGAATTATGAGCCATCAGCCATGCATAGGGAGGGAGGGGGGGGAATTATGAGCCATCAGCCATGCATAGGGAGGGAGGGGGGGGGAACTATGAGCCATCAGCCATGCATAGGGAGGAAGGGGGGCGAATTATGAGCCATCAGCCATGCATAGGGAGGGGGGGGGGAATTATGAGCCATCAGCCATGCATAGGAAGGGAGGGGGGGGAATTATGAGCCATCAGCCATGCATAGGGAGGGGGGGGGAATTATGAGCCATCAGCCATGCATAGGAAGGGAGGGGGGGGAATTATGAGCCATCAGCCATGCATAGGGAGGGAGGGGGGGAATTATGAGCCATCAGCCATGCATAGGGAGGGAGGGGGGGGGGAATTATGAGCCATCAGCCATGCATACGGGGGGGGGGGAATTATGAGCCATCAGCCATGCATAGGGAGGGAGGGGGGGGAATTATGAGCCATCAGCCATGCATAGGGAGGGAGGGAGGGAAATTATGAGCCATCAGCCATGCATAGGGAGATAGGGGGGGGGAATTATGAGCCATCAGCCATGCATAGGGAGGGAGGGGGGGGGGAATTATGAGCCATCAGCCATGCATACAGGGGGGGAGGGAATTATGAGCCATCAGCCATGCATACAGGGGGGGGAATTATGAGCCATCAGCCATGCATAGGGAGGGAGAGGGGGAATTATGAGCCATCAGCCATGCATAGGGAGGGAGGGGGGGAAATTATGAGCCATCAGCCATACATAGGGAGGGAGGGGGGGGAATTATGAGCCATTATGAGGGGGGAGCTTGTTGTTTTTTTAATAAGTCCCGGGTCAAAAACGCGACCGACGGCCCCACCCCCCGCCTTCGAGTCCCCCCCACCTCCGAGTCCCCCCACCTCCAAGTCTCCGAGTCCCCCCGCCTCTGAGTCCCACCCACCATCCTTGAAGACGATACTCACCTGCTCCAGCGATGCCTGGTCTCAGCATCTGTAGCGCGTCCTGAGTGAGCGGTCTGGTGGTAATTATTAATTATGAGCCATCAGCCATGCATAGGGAGGGAGGGGGGGAATTATGAGCCATCAGCCATGCATAGGGAGGGAGGGAGGGGGCGGGAATTATGAGCCATCAGCCATGCATAGGGAGGGGGGGGGGGAATTATGAGCCATCAGCCATGCATAGGGAGGGAGGGGGGGGGAATTATGAGCCATCAGCCATGCATAGGGAGGGAGGGGGGGAATTATGAGCCATCAGCCATGCATAGGGAGGGAGGGGGGGGGGAACTATGAGCCATCAGCCATGCATAGGGAGGAAGGGGGGCGAATTATGAGCCATCAGCCATGCATAGGGAGGGAGGGGGGGGGGAATTATGAGCCATCAGCCATGCATAGGGAGGGAGGGGGGGGGAATTATGAGCCATCAGCCATGCATACAGGGGGGGAGAATTATGAGCCATCAGCCATGCATACAGGGGGGGGGAATTATGAGCCATCAGCCATGCATAGGGAGGGAGGGGGGGGGGAATTATGAGCCATCAGCCATGCATAGGGAGGGAGGGGGGGGGGTGAATTATGAGCCATCAGCCATGCATACAGGGGGGGAGAATTATGAGCCATCAGCCATGCATACAGGGGGGGGAATTATGAGCCATCAGCCATGCATAGGGAGGGAGGGGAGGGAATTATGAGCCATCAGCCATGCATACAGGGGGGGGGGGATTATGAGCCAGCTGCCATGCATACAGGGGGGGGGGATTATGAGCCATCAGCCATGCATACAGGGGGGGGATTATGAGCCATCAGCCATGCATACGGGGGGGGGGAAATTATGAGCCATCAGCCATGCATACAGTGGGGGAATTATGAGCCATCAGCCATGCATAGGGAGTGAGGGGGGGAATTATGAGCCATCAGCCATGCATAGGGAGGGAGGGAGGGAAATTATGAGCCATCAGCCATGCATAGGGAGATAGGGGGGGGGAATTATGAGCCATCAGCCATGCATAGGGAGGGAGGGGGGGGGAATTATGAGCCATCAGCCATGCATACAGGGGGGGGGAGGGAATTATGAGCCATCAGCCATGCATACAGGGGGGGGGAATTATGAGCCATCAGCCATGCATAGGGAGGGAGAGGGGGAATTATGAGCCATCAGCCATACATAGGGAGGGAGGGGGGGGAATTATGAGCCATTATGAGGGGGGAGCTTGTTGTTTTTTTAATAAGTCCCGGGTCAAAAACGCGACCGACGGCCCCGCCCCCCCGCCTTCGAGTCCCCCCCACCTCCGAGTCCCCCCACCTCCAAGTCTCCGAGTCCCCCCGCCTCTGAGTCCCACCCACCCTCCTTGAAGACGATACTCACCTGCTCCAGCGATGCCTGGTCTCAGCATCTGTAGCGCGTCCTGAGTGAGCGGTCTGGTGGTAATTATTAATTATGAGCCATCAGCCATGCATAGGGAGGGAGGGGGGGAATTATGAGCCATCAGCCATGCATAGGGAGGGAGGGAGGGGGCGGGAATTATGAGCCATCAGCCATGCATAGGGAGGGGGGGGGAATTATGAGCCATCAGCCATGCATAGGGAGGGAGGGGGGGGGAATTATGAGCCATCAGCCATGCATAGGGAGGGAGGGGGGGGAATTATGAGCCATCAGCCATGCATAGGGAGGGAGGGGGGGGGAACTATGAGCCATCAGCCATGCATAGGGAGGAAGGGGGGCGAATTATGAGCCATCAGCCATGCATAGGGAGGGGGGGGGGAATTATGAGCCATCAGCCATGCATAGGGAGGGAGGGGGGGGGGAATTATGAGCCATCAGCCATGCATACAGGGGGGGAGAATTATGAGCCATCAGCCATGCATACAGGGGGGGGAATTATGAGCCATCAGCCATGCATAGGGAGGGAGGGGAGGGAATTATGAGCCATCAGCCATGCATACAGGGGGGGGGATTATGAGCCAGCTGCCATGCATACAGGGGGGGGGATTATGAGCCATCAGCCATGCATACAGGGGGGGGATTATGAGCCATCAGCCATGCATACAGGGGGGGGAAATTATGAGCCATCAGCCATGCATACAGGGGGGGAATTATGAGCCATCAGCCATGCATACAGGGGGGGGGGGAATTATGAGCCATCAGCCATGCATAGGGAGTGAGGGGGGGGAATTATGAGCCATCAGCCATGCATAGGGAGGGAGGGAGGGAAATTATGAGCCATCAGCCATGCATACAGGGGGGGGGGAATTATGAGCCATCAGCCATGCATACAGGGGGGGGGGAATTATAAGCCATGCATACAGGAGGAGGAGGGGGATATGAGCCATGGCCATTATACAAAATGGAGCATCATGTGGGGCCATTATAAAGTATGGAGCATCATGTGAGGTCATTATACAGTATTGAGCATCATGTGCGGTCATTATACAGTATGGAGCATCATGTGCGGTCATTATACAGTATTGAGCATCATGTGAGGTCATTATACAGTATGGAGCATCATGTGTGGTCATTATACAGTATGGAGCATCATGTGAGGTCATTATACAGTATTGAGCATCATGTGCGGTCATTATACAGTATGGAGCATCATGTGGGGCCATTATAAAGTATGGAGCATCATGTATGGCCATTATACAGTATTGAGCATCATGTATGGCCATTATACAGTATTGAGCATCATGTGCGGTCATTATACAGTATGGAGCATCATGTGCGGTCATTATACAGTATTGAGCATCATGTGAGGTCATTATACAGTATGGAGCATCATGTGCAGTCATTATACAGTATGGAGCATCATGTGAGGTCATTATACAGTATGGAGCATCATGTGCGGTCATTATACAGTATTGAGCATCATGTGGGGCCATTATAAAGTATGGAGCATCATGTATGGCCATTATACAGTATTGAGCATCATGTGCGGTCATTATACAGTATGGAGCATCATGTGCGGTCATTATACAGTATTGAGCATCATGTGAGGTCATTATACAGTATGGAGCATCATGTGTGGTCATTATACAGTATGGAGCATCATGTGAGGTCATTATACAGTATTGAGCATCATGTGGGGCCATTATACAGTATGGAGCATCATGTGAGGTCATTATACAGTATTGAGCATCATGTGAGGTCATTATACAGTATTGAGCATCATGTGCGGTCATTATACAGTATGGAGCATCATGTGCGGTCATTATACAGTATTGAGCATCATGTGGGGCCATTATACAGTATGGAGCATCATGTATGGCCATTATACAGTATTGAGCATCATGTGCGGCCATTATACAGTATTGAGCATCATGTGCGGCCATTATACAGTACTAGATTGTGGCCCGATTCTAACGCATCGGGTATTCTAGAATATGCATGTCCCCGTAGTATATGGACAATGATGATTCCAGAATTCGCGGCAGACTGTGCCCGTCGCTGATTGACGTGGGATTTCAGAGACGTGGAATCAGAGACGTGGGATTTCCAGGACAGACAGACAGACAGAAAGACAGACAGACAGACAGAAAGACAGACAGACGGAAAAACCCTTAGACAATTATATATATAGATGGAGCATCATGTGTGGCCGTTATACAGTATGGAGCATATTTTGGCCATATTTTTTTGGTTTTAATTATTGTATATGAAACAGTGTGATCAACAGTGCTAAATGGGTGTGGTTGGGACTTGGATATGGGTGTGATTAGTTGTGAATTGGGTGTGGTAAGAGGCGTGGCCTAAAATTTGCCGCAACCTTTACACCTTTTTCCCTTCTTCAAAAGTTGGGAGGTATGGTACCGCATTTCCCAGATCACAGCAAGTACCGCAAATCCCATAGGGAATGAATGAAACCAAACGCAATGTTGCCGTAAGTGATCCGTTTCATGGCAGATGCAGAAAAACTGCCCGATCTGCTGTAAAAGGCGACTTTCACAACAGCGATTCTTGCCAAAGTCACTGCGGATAGTGTCATACTCACCAATGGGGGAGGCAGCACTAAGAGTGCCTAGGGCAGCAGAAACTCTAAATACGGCCCTGTTTCCACAGTCAAGTCACAAATACCAAAACCCTCAAAGGATGTGCCAGATTAACCCCTTCCCGACCTGTGACGCCATGTAGGCGTCATGAAAGTCGGTGCCAATCCGACCTGTGACGCCTATGTGGCGTCATGGAAGGATCGCGGCCCTACAGATCGGATTTCACCCGATCTGCAGGGACAGGGGGAGTGGTACTTCAGCCCAGGGGGGGTGGCTTTGCCTGTTATGACCTGGTGGTCAGGACAATAATGGACCTGGTGGTCAAGAGCACACGGAAAGACCTGATAGTTACTGATAATAAAGGACGAGCTCTGGGACGTGGGAACTCTGCTGACCGCAATCCCTAATCCTATCACACACACTAGAAATAGCCGTGGATTGCTCCTAACGCTCCCTATGCAACTCGGCACAGCCTAAGGAACTAGCTAGCCCTGAAGATAGAAAAATAAAGCCTACCTTGCCTCAGAGAAATTCCCCAAAGGAAAAGGCAGCCCCCCACATATAATGACTGTGAGTAAAGATGAAAATACAAACACAGAGATGAAATAGATTTAGCAAAGTGAGGCCCGACTTACTGAACAGACTGAGGATAGGAAAGGTTGCTTTGCGGTCAGCACAAAAACCTACAAAAAGACCACGCAGAGGGCGCAAAAAGACCCTCCGCACCGACTCACGGTGCGGAGGCGCTCCCTCTGCGTCCCAGAGCTTCCAGCAAGCAAGACAACAATAAAAATAACAAGCTGGACAGAAAATAGCAAACCAAAGAAAAACAAGCAGGAACTTAGCTTCTGCTGGGAAGACAGGTCACAAGAACGATCCAGGAGTGAACTAGACCAATACTGGAACATTGACAGGTGGCATGGAGCAAAGATCTAAGTGGAGTTAAATAGAGCAGCCAGCTAACGAATTAACCTCGTCACCTGTGGAAGGAAACTCAGAAACACCCACCAGAGGAAGTCCATGGACAGAACCAGCCCAAGTACCATTCATGACCACAGGAGGGAGCCCGACAACAGAATTCACAACAGTACCCCCCCTTGAGGAGGGGTCACCGAACCCTCACCAGAGCCCCCAGGCCGACCAGGATGAGCCAAATGAAAGGCACGAACCAGATCGGCAGCAAGAACATCAGAGGCAAAAACCCAGGAATTATCTTCCTGACCATAACCCTTCCACTTGACCAGGTACTGGAGTTTCCGTCTCGAAATACGAGAATCCAAAATCTTCTCCACCACATACTCCAACTCCCCCTCAACCAACACCGGGGCAGGAGGATCAACGGATGGAACCACAGGCGCCACGTATCTCCGCAATAACGACCTATGGAACACATTATGGATGGCAAAAGAAGCAGGAAGGGCCAAACGAAATGACACAGGATTGATAACCTCAGAAATCTTATACGGACCAATGAAACGAGGCTTAAACTTAGGAGAGGAAACCTTCATAGGAACATAACGAGACGACAACCAAACCAAATCCCCAACACGAAGTCGGGGACCCACACAGCGCCGGCGGTTAGCGAAACGTTGAGCCTTCTCCTGGGACAATGTCAAATTGTCCACCACATGAGTCCAAATCTGCTGCAACCTATCCACCACAGTATCTACACCAGGACAGTCCGAAGACTCAACCTGCCCTGAAGAGAAACGAGGATGGAAACCAGAATTGCAGAAAAACGGCGAAACCAAAGTAGCCGAGCTGGCCCGATTATTAAGGGCGAACTCAGCCAACGGCAAAAAGGACACCCAATCATCCTGATCAGCAGAAACAAAGCATCTCAGATATGTTTCCAAAGTTTGATTAGTTCATTCGGTTTGGCCATTTGTCTGAGGATGGAAAGCCGAGGAAAAAGACAAATCAATGCCCATCCTAGCACAAAAGGATCGCCAAAACCTCGAAACAAACTGGGAACCTCTGTCAGGAACGATGTGCTCCGGGATACCATGTAAACGAACCACATGCTGGAAAAATAATGGCACCAAATCAGAGGAGGAAGGCAATTTAGACAAAGGCACCAGATGGACCATTTTAGAAAAGCGATCACAGACCACCCAAATGACTGACATCTTTTGAGAAACGGGAAGGTCAGAAATGAAATCCATCGAAATATGTGTCCAAGGCCTCTTCGGGACCGGCAAGGGCAAAAGCAACCCACTGGCACAAGAACAGCAGGGCTTAGCCCGAGCACAAGTCCCACAGGACTGCACAAAAGAACGCACATCCCGTGACAAAGACGGCCACCAAAAGGATCTAGCCACCAAATCTCTGGTACCAAAGATTCCAGAATGCCCAGCCAACACTGAACAATGAATCTCAGAGATAACTCTACTAGTCCATCTATCAGGGACAAACGGTTTCTCCGCTGGGCAACGGTCAGGTCTATCAGCCTGAAATTTTTGCAGCACCCGCCGCAAATCAGGGGAGATGGCAGACAAAATTACCCCCTCTTTGAGAATACCCGCCGGCTCAGGAACACCCGGAGAGTCAGGCACAAAACTCCTTGACAGGGCATCAGCCTTCACATTCTTAGAGCCCGGAAGGTACGAAACCACAAAATCAAAACGGGAGAAAAATAACGACCATCGAGCCTGTCTCGGATTCAACCGTTTGGCAGACTCAAGATAAGTCAAATTCTTGTGATCTGTCAAGACCACCACGCGATGCTTGGCTCCTGCAAGCCAATGATGCCACTCCTCGAATGCCCACTTCATGGCCAACAACTCTCGATTACCAACATCATAATTACGCTCAGCAGGCGAAAACTTTCTAGGAAAGAAAGCACATGGCTTCATCACCGAGCCATCAGAACTTCTTTGCGACAAAACAGCCCCTGCTCCAATCTCAGAAGCATCAACCTCAACCTGAAACGGGAGCGAAACATCTGGCTGGCACAACACAGGGGCAGAAGAAAAACGACGCTTCAACTCCTGAAAAGCCTCTAGAGCTGCAGAAGACCAATTGACCACATCAGCACCCTTCTTGGTCAAATCAGTCAACGGTTTAGCAACACTAGAAAAATTAGCGATGAAGCGCCGATAAAAATTAGCAAAGCCCAGGAACTTTAGCAGGCTCTTCACAGATGTCGGCTGAGTCCAATCGTAAATGGCCTGGACTTTAACAGGGTCCATCTCGATAGTAGAAGGGGAAAAAATGAACCCCAAAAATGAAACCTTCTGAACTCCAAAGAGACACTTTGACCCCTTCACAAACAAGGAATTCGCACGAAGGACCTGGAACACCATTCTGACCTGCTTCACATGAGACTCTCAATCATCCGAAAAGACCAAAATATCATCCAAATACACAATCAGGAATTTATCCAGGTACTCTCGGAAGATGTCATGCATAAAGGACTGAAATACTGATGGAGCATTGGAAAGCCCGAATGGCATAACCAGGTACTCAAAATGGCCCTCGGGCGTATTAAATGCTGTTTTCCATTCATCGTCTTGTTTAATATGCACAAGATTATACGCCCCTCGAAGATCTATCTTGGTGAACCAACTAGCCCCTTTAATACGAGCAAACAAATCAGACAGCAACGGAAAAGGATACTGAAATTTTACTGTAATTTTATTAAGAAGGTGGTAATCAATACAAGGTCTCAAAGAACCATCCTTTTTTTCCACAAAAAAGAACCCTGCTCCTAACGGTGATGACGACGGGCGAATATGGCCTTTCTCCAAGGATTCCTTTATATAACTCCGCATAGCAGCGTGTTCTGGCACAGATAAATTGAACAATCGGCCCTTAGGAAACTTACTACCAGGAATCAAATTAATTGCACAATCGCAATCCCTATGAGGAGGTAGGGCACTGGCTTTGGGCTCATCAAATACATCCCGATAATCCGACAAAAACTCTGGAACTTCAGAAGGAGTGGAAGACGAAATAGACAAAAATGGAACATCACCATGTACCCCCTGGCAACCCCAGCTGGACACAGACATAGATTTCCAGTCCAATACTGGATTATGGACCAGTAGCCATGGCAACCCCAAAACGACCACATCATGCAGATTATGCAACACCAGAAAGCGGATATCCTCCTGATGTGCAGGAGCCATGCACATGGTCAATTGGGTCCAGTACTGAGGCTTATTCTTGGCCAAAGGCGTAGCATCAATTTCTCTCAATGGAATAGGATACTGCAAGGGCTCCAAGAAAAAACCACAGCGCCTAGCATACTCCAAGTCCATCAAATTCAGGGCAGCGCCTGAATCCACAAATGCCATAACAGAATAGGATGACAAAGAGCAAATCAGAGTAACGGACAATAGAAATTTAGACTGTACCGTACCAATGGTGGCAGACCTAGCGAACCGCTTAGTGCACTTAGGACAATCGGAGATAGCATGAGTGGAATCACCACAGTAAAAACATAGCCCATTCCGACGTCTGTGTTCCTGCCGTTCAGCTCCGGTCAAAGTCCTATCACATTGCATAGGCTCAGGCCCATGCTCAGATAGTACCGCCAAATGGTGCACAGCTTTACGCTCACGCAAGCGTCGATCGATCTGAATGGCCAAAGACATAGACTCATTCAGACCAGCAGGCATGGGAAATCCCACCATGACATCCTTATGGGCTTCAGAGAGACCCTTTCTGAAGATTGCTGCCAGGGCACATTCATTCCACTGAGTGAGCACAGACCACTTTCTAAACTTCTGACAATATATCTCCGCTTCATCCTGACCCTGACACAGAGCCAGCAAGATTTTCTCTGCCTGATCCACTGAATTAGGTTCATCATAAAGCAATCCAAGCGCCAGAAAAAACGCATCAATATCACGCAATGCCGGATCTCCTGGCGCAAGGGAAAATGCCCAGTCTTGAGGGTCACCACGTAACAAAGAAATAATGATCTTTACTTGTTGAACAGGGTCACCTGAGGAGCGAGGTTTCAAGGCAAGAAACAATTTACAATTATTTTTGAAATTCAAGAACTTAGATCTATCACCAAAAAACAAATCAGGAATTGGAATCCTAGGCTCTGACATCGGATTCTGAACCACAAAATCTTGAATGTTTTGTACCCTGGTAGTGAGATTATCCATCCAAGAGGACAGACCTTGAATGTCCATGTTTACACCTGTGTCCTGAACCACCCAGAGGTAAAGGGGAAAAGAGAGACAAAACACACTGCAAAGAAAAAAAAATGGTCTCAGACCTTCTCTTATCCCTCTATTGAGATGCATTAGTACTTTGGGCCACCTGTACTGTTATGACCTGGTGGTCAGGACAATAATGGACCTGGTGGTCAAGAGCACACGGAAAGACCTGATAGTTACTGATAATAAAGGACGAGCTCTGGGACGTGGGAACTCTGCTGACCGCAATCCCTAATCCTATCACACACACTAGAAATAGCCGTGGATTGCTCCTAACGCTCCCTATGCAACTCGGCACAGCCTAAGGAACTAGCTAGCCCTGAAGATAGAAAAATAAAGCCTACCTTGCCTCAGAGAAATTCCCCAAAGGAAAAGGCAGCCCCCCACATATAATGACTGTGAGTAAAGATGAAAATACAAACACAGAGATGAAATAGATTTAGCAAAGTGAGGCCCGACTTACTGAACAGACTGAGGATAGGAAAGGTTGCTTTGCGGTCAGCACAAAAACCTACAAAAAGACCACGCAGAGGGTGCAAAAAGACCCTCCGCACCGACTCACGGTGCGGAGGCGCTCCCTCTGCGTCTCAGAGCTTCCAGCACGCAAGACAACAATAAAAATAGCAAGCTGGACAGAAAATAGCAAACCAAAGAAAAACAAGCAGGAACTTAGTTTCTGCTGGAAAGACAGGTCACAAGAACGATCCAGGAGTGAACTAGACCAATACTGGAACATTGACAGGTGGCATGGAGCAAAGATCTAAGTGGAGTTAAATAGAGCAGCCAGCTAACGAATTAACCTCGTCACCTGTGGAAGGAAACTCAGAAACACCCACCAGAGGAAGTCCATGGACAGAACCAGCCGAAGTACCATTCATGACCACAGGAGGGAGCCCGACAACAGAATTCACAACATTTGTCCCCACGTGGCTACGATCGCCAATCAGAGCAATTTGTAATATTTCACCTATGAAACTTGGTGAAATATTACAATCCAGCCATGGCTGATGCGGTAATATCATTGGCCATAGCTGGACACCGTGATCTGCCCCCTCCACCGACTGACAGCGGTGATCTGCCGCAGCTGTAAGTCATTCCTCCCCTCCGTTCTGTGCTCCGCTGCCTTCCTCTCCCCTCCGTTCTGTCTGGCGCCCCCCGCTGTCTGATCCCACCCCCTGTACCTCTGGAGTCCCGGGGACCCTCCCGGTGTCCGTCCGGCATCTAAGATGGGCGCCGCCATCTTCCACAATGGTGGGCGCATGCACAGTGCGCCCGCCGAATCTGCCGGCCGGCAGATTCGTTACAGGTACATTTTGATCACAGTGATAGGTTATATCACAGGGATCAAAATACAAAAAAATAGTAAATAAAGCCCCCCCTTATCGCCCCCATATGTAGTTCAAATGTTTAGGCACACAGGGGCTCCCCAAACGCGACATGGTGACCGCTAACGATTGGAGCTAATTTTTCATTCAAAAAGTCAAATGGCACTCCTTCCCTTCCAAGCCTTGCCATGTGCCCAAACAGTGGTTTACTCCCACATGTGAGGTATACTCAGGAGAAATTGCCCAACACATTTTAAGATCCATTTTATCCTGTAGCCCATGAGAAAATGAACAAATTGAGGCTAAAGGAACTTTTTTGTGAAGAAAAGTACTTTTTAATTTTTACAGATCAATTTGTGAAGCACCTGGGGGTTGAAAGTGCTCACTATGCATCTAGATAAGTTCCTTGGGGGGTCTAGTTTCCAAAATGGGGTTACTTGTGGGGTAGCTCCAATGTTTAGGCACACAGGGGCTCTCCAAGCACGACATGGTGTCCGCTAATGATTGGAGCAAATTTTTCATTCAAAAAGTCAAATGGCGCTCCTTCCCTTCTGAGCCCTGCCGTATGCCCAAACAAAGGTTTACCCCCACATATGAGGTATCGTTGTACTCAGGAGAAATTGCCCAACAAATTTTAGGATCCATTTTATCCTGTTACCCATGTGAAAACAAAAAAATTGAGGCTAAAAGATTTTTGTTGTGAAAAAAAAGTACTTTTTTATTTTTACGGATCAATTTGTGAAGCACCTGGGGGTTGAAAGTGCTCACTATGCATCTAGATAAGTTCCTTGGGGGGTCTAGTTTCCAAAAAGGGGTCAAATGTGGGGGAGCTCCAATCTCTAGGCACACAGGGGCTCATGGTGTCCGCTAACGATTGGAGCCAATTTTTCATTCTAAAAGTCAAATGGCGCTCCTTCCCTTCCGAGTCCTGTCGTGCACCCAAACAGTGGTTTACCCCCACATATGAGGTATCAGCGTACTCAGGACAAATTACAATTACTTTCTCAGTCCAGGTAATCCTTTTACCATTGGGAAAATTTAAAAAAATGATGCTAAAAGTTCATTTTTGTGACTAAAAAGTTAAATGTTCATTTTTTCCTTCCATGTTGCTTCTGCTGCTGAGAAGCACCTGAAGGGTTAATAAACTTCCTGAATGTGGTTTTCAGCACCTTGAGGGGTGCAGTTTTTAGAATGGTGTCACTTTTGAGCCATATAGACCCCTCAAAGTGACTTCAAATGTAAGGTGGTCCCAAAAAAAAAATGGTTTTGTAAATTTTGTTGTAAAAACGAGAAATCGCTGGTCAAATTTTAACCCTTAAAACTTCGTAGCAAAAAAAATAATTTGTTTCCAAAATTATACTGATGTAGACATGTGGGAAATGTTATTTATTAACTATTTTGTGTCACATAACTCTCTGGTTTAACAGAATAAAAATTCAAAATTTGAAAATTGCATTTTTCACAAATAAACGCAAAAATTATCAACCTAAATTTACCACTGACATGAAGCTCAATATGTCACCAAAAAACAATCTCAGAATCCGTTCAAGTGTTCTTGAGTTATTACCTCATAAAAGGACACTGGTCAGAATTGCAAAAAAAGGCCAGGTCATTAAGGTCAAAATAGGCTGGGTCATGAAGGGGTTAAATACCCTGCAAGGACCAAATGAAAGGTTCAATACACAAAGCAACATAAATCATACAGGTTGTACAGAAAAAAAAAGTGTACAAGAGAACCAAATTTATAAACCAAATATCACATTTTAATAACATAGAAAATTTAATTAAAAACTTGTTAAAAAGTGGGAAACCACAAGATGGCGCCACATTCCCACTGGTGTACATTACTTCAGATAGCAAAAGAAAAATAAAAGGTTAGTAGTATCATCTATCCAGTGGTGGCAAACCTATGGCACGGGTGCAAGAGGGGGCACGCAGAGCACCATTCTACTCCTCAGCACACGCACAGACTGATGGGAGGGTGCATGTGCAGAGGAGAGTGGCCGCAGCGCTAGTGATGAGGTAGATGGAGAGCGGGTTTAAGAGTGGTGGTGGCGCTAGTGCTGAGGAGACGGCGCACGTGCCCACAGGTAGGACTGTGATATATGAACAGGCCAGATCAGCATTGCAATGGGCAGAGGTGAGTAGTTATTAATTTATTTTTTTAATATGAGGTGGCATTATACAGTATTATACAGTATGGGGCACCATATGGGGCCATCACACAGTATGGGGCACTATATGGGGCCATTATACTGTATGGAGCACTATGTGAGGCCATTATACAGTATGGATCACTATGTGAGGCCAATATACAGGATGGAGCATTATGTAAGGCCATTATACAGTTTGGGGCACAATGTAGGGCCATTATACAGTATAGAGCACTATGTGAGGCCATTATCCGCTGCCTCGGAGTAACCTTCGACTCTGCCCTGTCCTTCAAACCACACATCCAAGCTCTTTCCACCTCCTGTCGCCTCCAGCTCAAAAATATCTCCAGGATCCGTCCTTTCCTCAACCCCCAATCTACTAAAATGCTTGTGCACGCCCTCATCATTTCCCGCCTTGACTACTGCAGCATCCTTTTCTGTGGCCTCCCTGCTAACACCCTTGCACCTCTCCAGTCCATCCTTAACTCTGCTGCCCGACTGATCCATCTCTCTCCTCGCTACTCCTCCGCTTCCCCCCTCTGCAAATCTCTTCACTGGCTCCCATTCCCTCAGCGTATCCAGTTCAAATTGCTAATACTGACCTACAAAGCCATCCACAACCTGTCTCCTCCATATATCTCTGAACTAATCTCTCGATATCTTCCCTCACGTGATCTCCGGTCCTCCCAAGACCTCCTTCTCTCCTCCACACTTATTCGCTCCTCATCCAATCGCCTCCAAGACTTCTCCCGAATATCCCCCATCCTCTGGAACTCTCTGCCCCAACACGTCCGACTATCAACCACAGTCGGATCCTTCAGACGGAACCTGAAAACTCATCTCTTCAGGAAAGCCTACAGCCTGCACTGACACCGCTGCTGCCTCACCAACACCGGAGCTACCGCCTCACCAACACCGGAGCTACCGCCTCACCAACACCGGAGCTACCGCCTCACCAACACCGGAGCTACCGCCTCACCAACACCGGAGCTCCTGCAACCCTCAACCTACTGTCTCCTTCCCCATAATCCTGTAGAATGTAAGCCCGCAAGGGCAGGGTCCTCACCCCTCTGTATCAGTCCGTCATTGTTAGTTTGTTTACTGTATGTGATAATTGTAACTTGTATGTAACGCCTTCTCATGTACAGCACCATGGAATCAATGGTGCTATATAAATAAATAATAATAATAATGATACAGTATGCAGCACTATGTGGGGCCATTATACAGTATGGAGCACTATGTGAGGCCATTATACAGTATGGAGCACTATGTGAGGCCATTATACAGTATAAATCACTATGTAGGACCATTATACAGTATAGAACACTATGTGAGGCCATTATACAGTATGGAGCACTAGGTGGGGCCATGATACAGTATGGAGCACTATGTAGGACCATTATACCGTATAGAGCACTATGTGAGGCCATTATACAGTACGGAGCATTATGTGAGGCCATTATACAGTATGCAGCACTATGTAGGGCCATTATACAATATGGAGCATTATGTGAGGCCATTATACAGTACTAGATTGTGGCCCGATTCTAATGCATCGGGTATTCTAGAATATTCGTCGCCATGGCAACCATTATGACATCTACGTCGATACTGTGCCCGTCGCTGAATCAGAAACGTGAGATTTCTACGTCCTTTATGACATCATCGTCGCTGTGCCCGTTGCTGATTGGTCGAGGACTGGCGGCCTCGACCAATCAGAGACGCGGGATGTCTACGTCCTTTATGACATCATCGTCGCTGTGCCCGTCGCTGATTGGTCGAGGACTGGCGGCCTCGACCAATCAGAGACGCGGGATTTCTACGTCGATGCTGTGCCCGTCGCTGATTGGTCGAGGCCTGGCGGCCTCGACCAATCAGAGAGGCGGGATTTCCAGGACAGACAGACAGAAAGACAGACAGACAGACAGAAAGACAGACATCGGAAAAACCCTTAGACAATTATATATATAGATAGAGCACTATGTGGGGCCATTATACCGTAAGGAGCACTATGTGGGGCCATTATACAGTATAGAGCACTATGTGAGGCCAATATACAGTATGGAGCACTATGTGGGGCCATGATACAGTATGGAGCACTATGTGGGGCCATTATACAGTATGGATGACTATGTTAGGCCATTATACAGTATGAAGCACTATGTGAGGCCATTATACAGTATGGAGCATTATGACAGGCCATTATACAGTATGGAGCACTATGTAGGGCCATTATGCAGTATGGATCACTATGTATACCCATTATACTGTATGGAGCACTATGTAGGGCCATTATACAGAATGGATCACTATATAGGGCCATTATACAGTATGGAGCACTATGTGGAGCCATTATACAGTATAGAGCACTATGTGAGGTCATTATACCATATGGAGCACTACATGGGGCCATTATACTGTATGGAGCACTATGTGAGGCCATTATACAATATTGCGCATTATGTGAGGCCATTTGTTGTGAATTCTGTGGCTGAATTCACTCCTGTGGTCACAAGTGGTACTGCAGCTTCTGAGCTTCCTCCCTCAGGTGTTCTGGTGAGCTCGTTGGCTGCTTTGTTATTTAACTCCGCCTGATTCTGTCTTCCTTGCTCCTTGTCAATGTTCCAGTGTTGGATCTGAGCTTCTGGATCTTTCCTGTGGCCTGCTGCTCTGCTTAGATAAGTGCTTCTTTGCTTTTGTTGCTACTTTTTCTGTCCAGCTTGTCAATTCGTTTTGCTGGAAGCTCTGAGACGCAAAGGGTGTACCGCCGTGCCGTTAGTTCGGCACGGTGGGTCTTTTTGCCCCCTTTGCGTGGTTTTTTGCTTTAGGGTTTTTTGTAGACTGCAAAGTTCTCTTTGCTATCCTCGCTCTATCTAGAATATCGGGCCTCACTTTGCTGAATCTATTTCATCCCTACGTTTGTCTTTTCATCTTGCTAACAGTCATTATATGTGGGGGGCTGCCTTTTCCTTTGGGGTATTTCTCTGAGGCAAGTCAGGCTTGTTTTTCTATCTTCAGGCTAGTCAGCTCCTCAGGCTGTGCCGAGTTGCATAGGTAGTGTCAGGCGCAATCCACAGCTGCCTTTAGTTGTGTTAGGATAGGTTCAGGTATTGCGGTCTACAGAGATTCCACGTCTCAGAGCTCGTTCTATTGTTTTTGGGTTATTGTCAGATCACTGTATGTGCTCTGATTGCTGGCACACTGTGTCACTGGATTGCCTACATAACAGTACAAGTAGCCAACCTAATGATTCTCAATAGAGGGAAAAAAGAAGTTCTGACATCATTTTTTTTTCTCAGCTCTGTGTTCAGTCTTTTTTTTCCCCTAGACATTTGGGTGTTTCAGGACACAGGTGTGGACATGGATATTCAGGGTCTGTGCTCTTCAATGGATAATCTCGTTACAAATGTACAAAGGATTCAAGATACTATTGATCAGAAATCTATGTTAGAACCAAGAATTCCTATTCCTGATTTGTTTTTTGGTGATAGAACTAAGTTTCTTAATTTCAAAAATAATTGTAAGCTATTTCTGGCCTTGAAACCTCATTCTTCTGGTAATCCTATTCAACAGGTTTTGATTATTATTTCTTTTTTGCGCGGCGACCCTCAGGACTGGGCATTTTCTCTTGCGCCAGGAGACCCTGCATTGAGTAATGTCAATGCGTTTTTCCTGGCGCTCGGATTACTTTACGATGAGCCTAATTCAGTGGATCAGGCTGAGAAAAATTTGCTGGCTTTGTGCCAGGGTCAGGATGATATAGAAGTATATTGTCAGAAATTTAGGAAGTGGTCAGTACTCACTCTGTGGAATGAATCTGCGCTGGCAGCTTTGTTCAGAAAGGGTCTCTCTGAGGCTCTTAAGGATGTCATGGTGGGTTTTCCTATGCCTGCTGGTTTGAATGAGTCTATGTCTTTGGCCATTCAGATCGGTCGACGCTTGCGCGAGCGTAAATCTGTGCACCATTTGGCGGTATTGTCTAAGATTAAACCTGAGCCTATGCAGTGCGATAGGACTATGACCAGAGTTGAACGGCAAGAACACAGACGTCTGAATGGTCTGTGTTTCTACTGTGGTGATTCCACTCATGCTATTTCTGATTGTCCTAAGCGCACTAAGCGGTTCGATAGGTCTGCCGTCATTGGTACTGTACAATCCAAATTCCTTCTGTCCATTACCTTGATATGCTCTTTGTCATCGTATTCTGTCATGGCGTTTGTGGATTCAGGCGCTGCCCTGAATCTGATGGATTTGGATTATGCTAAACGTTGTGGGTTTTTCTTGGAGCCTTTGCGGTGTCCTATTCCGTTGAGAGGAATTGATGCTACACCTTTGGCCAAGAATAAACCTCAGTACTGGACCCAGCTGACCATGTGCATGGCTCCTGCACATCAGGAAGTTATTCGCTTTCTGGTGCTACATAATCTGCATGATGTGGTCGTGTTGGGGTTGCCATGGCTGCAAACCCATAATCCAGTATTGGATTGGAACTCTATGTCGGTATCCAGCTGGGGTTGTCAGGGGGTACATGGTGATGTTCCATTTTTGTCTATTTCGTCATCCACTCCTTCTGAGGTCCCAGAGTTCTTGTCTGATTATCAGGATGTATTTGAAGAGCCCAAGTCCGATGCCCTACCTCCGCATAGGGATTGTGATTGTGCTATCAATTTGATTCCTGGTA
This sequence comes from Ranitomeya imitator, assembly GCF_032444005.1. Taxonomy (NCBI): domain Eukaryota; kingdom Metazoa; phylum Chordata; class Amphibia; order Anura; family Dendrobatidae; genus Ranitomeya; species Ranitomeya imitator. Next base: position 668,593,832 of record NC_091282.1, read on the forward strand.
GTAAATTCCCTAAAGGTCGATTATTTAATTTATCCGTGCCTGAACACGCCGCTATGCGCAGTTATGTGAAGGAATCCCTGGAGAAGGGACATATTCGCCCATCGTCATCACCACTGGGAGCAGGGTTCTTTTTTGTAGCCAAGAAGGATGGTTCGCTGAGACCGTGTATTGATTACCGCCTTCTTAATAAGATCACTGTTAAATTTCAGTATCCCTTGCCATTGTTATCTGACTTGTTTGCTCGGATTAAGGGGGCTAGTTGGTTCACTAAGATAGATCTTCGTGGTGCGTATAATCTGGTGAGAATCAGGCAAGGAGATGAATGGAAAACTGCGTTTAATACGCCCGAGGGTCATTTTGAGTATCTAGTGATGCCGTTCGGACTTGCCAATGCTCCATCTGTGTTTCAGTCTTTTATGCATGACATCTTCCGTGAGTATCTGGATAAATTCCTGATTGTTTACTTGGATGACATTTTGATCTTCTCAGATGATTGGGACTCTCATGTGAAGCAGGTCAGAATGGTTTTCCAGGTCCTGCGTGCTAATTCTTTGTTTGTGAAGGGATCAAAGTGTCTCTTCGGTGTGCAGAAAGTTTCATTTTTGGGGTTCATCTTTTCCCCTTCTACTATCGAGATGGATCCGGTTAAGGTCCAAGCCATCCAGGATTGGACTCAGCCGACATCTCTGAAAAGTCTGCAGAAATTCCTGGGCTTTGCTAATTTTTATCGTCGCTTCATCTGTAATTTTTCTAGCATTGCCAAACCATTGACCGATTTGACCAAGAAGGGTGCTGATTTGGTTAATTGGTCTTCTGCTGCTGTGGAAGCTTTTCAGGAGTTGAAGCATCGTTTTTGTTCTGCCCCTGTGTTGTGTCAACCAGATGTTTCTCTTCCGTTCCAGGTCGAGGTTGATGCTTCTGAGATTGGAGCAGGGGCTGTTTTGTCACAGAGAGGTTCTGGTTGCTCAGTGTTGAAACCATGTGCTTTCTTTTCCAGGAAGTTTTCGGCTGCTGAGCGTAATTATGATGTGGGCAACCGAGAGTTGCTGGCCATGAAGTGGGCATTCGAGGAATGGCGTCATTGGCTTGAAGGAGCTAAGCATCGCGTGGTGGTATTGACTGATCATAAGAACTTGACTTATCTCGAGTCTGCCAAGCGCTTGAATCCTAGACAGGCCCGTTGGTCGTTATTTTTTGCCCGCTTCGATTTTGTGATTTCGTACCTTCCGGGCTCTAAAAATGTGAAGGCGGATGCTCTGTCTAGGAGTTTTGTGCCCGACTCTCCGGGTTCATCTGAGCCGGCGAGTATCCTCAAGGAAGGAGTCATTGTGTCTGCCATCTCCCCTCATTTGCGGCGAGTGTTGCAAAAATTTCAGGCGAATAAACCTGATCGTTGTCCGGCGGAGAAACTGTTCGTCCCTGATAGGTGGACTAGTAAAGTTATCTCTGAACTTCATTGTTCGGTGTTGGCTGGTCACCCTGGAATCTTTGGTACCAGAGAGTTAGTGGCTAGATCCTTCTGGTGGCCATCTCTGTCACGGGATGTACGTACTTTTGTGCAGTCCTGTGGGATTTGTGCTAGGGCTAAGCCCTGCTGTTCACGTGCCAGTGGGTTGCTTTTGCCCTTGCCGGTCCCAAAGAGGCCTTGGACACATATTTCGATGGATTTCATTTCTGACCTTCCCGTTTCTCAAAAGATGTCAGTCATTTGGGTGGTATGTGATCGCTTTTCTAAAATGGTCCATCTGGTGCCCTTGGTTAAATTGCCTTCCTCCTCTGATTTGGTGCCTTTGTTCTTCCAGCATGTGGTTCGTTTGCATGGCATTCCTGAGAATATTGTTTCTGACAGAGGTTCCCAGTTTGTTTCAAGGTTTTGGCGAGCCTTTTGTGGTAGGATGGGCATTGACCTATCTTTTTCCTCGGCTTTCCATCCTCAGACTAATGGCCAGACCGAACGAACCAATCAGACCTTGGAAACATATCTGAGATGTTTTGTTTCTGCTGACCAGGATGATTGGGTGTCCTTTTTGCCGTTGGCTGAGTTCGCCCTTAATAGTCGGGCCAGCTCGGTTACCTTGGTCTCTCCATTTTTCTGCAATTCTGGGTTCCATCCTCGTTTCTCTTCAGGACAGGTTGAGTCTTCGGACTGTCCTGGTGTGGATTCTGTGGTGGACAGGTTGCAGCAGATCTGGACTCAGGTAGTGGACAATTTGACCTTGTCCCAGGAGAAGGCTCAACTTTTCGCTAATCGCAGGCGCCGTGTGGGTCCCCGACTTCGTGTTGGGGATCTGGTTTGGTTATCTTCTCGTCATATTCCTATGAAGGTTTCCTCTCCTAAATTTAAACCTCGTTTTATTGGTCCGTATAGGATTTCTGAGATTCTCAATCCTGTGTCTTTTCGTCTGACCCTCCCAGACTCCTTTTCCATACATAATGTATTCCTTAGGTCGTTGTTGCGGAGATACGTGGCACCTATGGTTCCATCTGTTGAGCCTCCTGCCCCGGTTTTGGTGGAGGGGGAATTGGAGTATATTGTGGAGAAAATTTTGGATTCTCGTGTTTCTAGACGGAAACTCCAGTATCTGGTTAAATGGAAGGGTTATGCTCAGGAAGATAATTCCTGGGTTTTTGCCTCTGATGTCCATGCTCCAGATCTTGTTCGTGCCTTTCATGTGGCTCATCCTGGTCGGCCTGGGGGCTCTGGTGAGGGTTCGGTGACCCCTCCTCAAGGGGGGGGTACTGTTGTGAATTCTGTGGCTGAATTCACTCCTGTGGTCACAAGTGGTACTGCAGCTTCTGAGCTTCCTCCCTCAGGTGTTCTGGTGAGCTCGTTGGCTGCTTTGTTATTTAACTCTGCCTGATTCTGTCTTCCTTGCTCCTTGTCAATGTTACAGTGTTGGATCTGAGCTTCTGGATCTTTCCTGTGGCCTGCTGCTCTGCTTAGATAAGTGCTTCTTTGCTTTTGTTGCTACTTTTTCTGTCCAGCTTGTCAATTCGTTTTGCTGGAAGCTCTGAGACGCAAAGGGTGTACCGCCGTGCCGTTAGTTCGGCACGGTGGGTCTTTTTGCCCCCTTTGCGTGGTTTTTTGCTTTAGGGTTTTTTGTAGACTGCAAAGTTCTCTTTGCTATCCTCGCTCTATCTAGAATATCGGGCCTCACTTTGCTGAATCTATTTCATCCCTACGTTTGTCTTTTCATCTTTCTAACAGTCATTATATGTGGGGGGCTGCCTTTTCCTTTGGGGTATTTCTCTGAGGCAAGTCAGGCTTGTTTTTCTATCTTCAGGCTAGTCAGCTCCTCAGGAACAGGAACAGGCTGTGCCGAGTTGCATAGGTAGTGTCAGGCGCAATCCACAGCTGCCTTTAGTTGTGTTAGGATAGGTTAGGATAGGTTCAGGTATTGCGGTCTACAGAGATTCCACGTCTCAGAGCTCGTTCTATTGTTTTTGGGTTATTGTCAGATCACTGTATGTGCTCTGATTGCTGGCACACTGTGTCACTGGATTGCCTACATAACAGCCATTATACTGTATGGAGCACTATGTAGGGCCATTATACAGTATGGAGCACTATGTAGGGCCATTATACAGTATGGAGCACTATGTAGGGCCATTATACTGTATGGATCACTATATAGGACCATTATACAGTATGGAGCACTATGTAGGGCCATTATACTGTATGGATCACTATATAGGGCCATTATACTGTATGGAGCACTATGTAATGCCATTATACAGTATGGAGCACTATATGGGGCCATTATACTGTATGGAGCACTGTGTGGGGCCATAATACAGTATGGAGCACTATGTGGGGCCAGTATACAGAATGGATCACTATGTGAGGCTATTATACAGTATGGAGCATTATGTGAGGCCATTATACAGTATGGAGCACTATGTGGGGCCATTATACAGTATAGAACATTATGTGAGGCCATTATACAGTATGTAGAATTATGTGAGGTTATTTTACAGTATGGAGCACTATGTGGGGCCATTATACAGTATGGAGCATTATGAGAGGCCATTATACAGTATGGAACACTATGCATGGCCATTATACAGTATGGATCACTATGTATGGTCATTATACAGTATGGAGCACTATGTGGGTCCATTATACAGAATGGATCACTATATAGTGCCATTATACAGTATGGAGCACTGTGTGGGGACATTATACAGTATAGAGCACTATGTGAGGTCATTATACAGTATTGAGCACTATGTGGGGCAATTATACAGTATGGAGAACTATTTGGGGCCATTATACTGTATGGAGCACTATGTGAGGCCATTATACAGTATTGAGCATTATGTAAGGCCATTATACAGTATGGAGCACTATGTAGGGCCATTACAGAGTGTGAAGCAATATGTAGGGCCATTATACAGTATGGAGCACTATGTAGGGCCATTATACTGTATGGATCACTATATGGGGCCATTATACTGTATGGAGCACTATGTGAGGCCATTATACAGAATTGAGCACTATGTGAGGCCATTATACAGTATGGAGCACTATAAAGGGCCATTATACAGGAATGATCACTATGTGAGGCCATTATACAGAAGTGAGCACTATAAAGGGCCATTATACAGGAATGATCACTATGTGAGGCCATTATACAGAAGTGAGCACTATGTAGGACCTCTATACTATATGGATCACTATATAGGGCCATTATACAGTATGGAGCACTAAGTGGGGTCATTATACAGTATAGAGCGCTATGTGGAGCCATTATACAGTATAGAGCTCTATGTGAGGCCATTATACAGTACTAGATTGTGGCCCGATTCTAACGCATCGGGTATTCTAGAATATGCATGTCCCCGTAGTATATGGACAATGATGATTCCAGAATTCGCGGCAGACTGTGCCCGTCGCTGATTGGTCGAGGCAACCTTTATGACATCATCGTCGCCATGGCAACCATTATGACATCATCGTCGTTGTGCCCGTCGCTGATTGGTTGAGGCCTGGCTGCCTCGACCAATCAGAGGTGCGGGATTTCTACGTCGATACTGTGTCCGTCGCAGAGACGTGGGATTTCCAGGACAGACAGACAGACAGAAAGACAGACAGACAGACAGAAAGACTGTTATGATCTGGTGGTTAGGACAAATAATGGACCTGATAGTTACTGATAATAAGGACGAGCTCTGGGACGTGGGAACTCTGCTGACCGCAATCCCTAAACCTATTAAAACACACTAGAAATAGCCGTGGATTGCGCCTAACGCTCCCTATGCAACTCGGCACAGCCTAAGAAACTAGCTAGCCCTAAAGATAGAAAAATAAAGCCTTCCTTGCCTCAGAGAAATTCCCCAAAGAAAAAGGCAGCCCCCCACATATAATGACTGTGAGTAAAGATGAAAATACAAACACAGAGATGAAATAGATTTAGCAAAGTGAGGCCCGACTTACTGAACAGACCGAGGATAGAAAAGGTTACTTTGCGGTCAGCACAAAAACCTACAAAAGACCACGCAGAGAGTGCAGGGAAAAATACCTTCCGCACCGACTCACGGTGCGGGAGGCGCCCCTCTGCGTCCCAGAGCTTCCAGCAAGCAAGGCAATATTGACAAAAGCAAGCTGGACAGAAAAAATAGCAAACAAGCAAAATAGCACAGAGGAACTTAGCTTCTGCTGGAGCAACAGGAACTCAGAACGATCCAGGAGCGAACTAGAGCCATAGTACAACATTGACAGCTGGCATGGGGCAAAGATCTAAGTGGAGTTAAATAGAGCAGCCCACTAACGAATTAGCCTCGTCACCTGTGGAAGGAAACTCAGAAACACCCACAGGCACCAGAGAAAGTCCATGGACAGAACCAGCCGAAGTACCATTCATGACTACAGGAGGGAGCCTGACAACAGAATTCACAACAGTACCCCCCCTTGAGGAGGGGTCACCGAACCCTCACGAGAGCCACCAGGCCGACCAGGATGAGCCAAATGAAAGGCACGAACCAGATCGGCCGCATGACCATCAGAGGCAAAAACCCAGGAATTATCCTCCTGACCATAACCCTTCCACTTGACCAAGTACTGGAGTTTCCGTCTCGAAATACGAGAATCCAAAATCTTCTCCACCACATACTCCAACTCCCCCTCAACCAACACTGGAGCAGGAGGGTCAACGGATGGAACCACAGGCGCCACGTATCTCCGCAATAACGACCTATGGAACACATTATGGATGGCAAAACAATCTGGAAGGGCCAAACGAAATGACACAGGATTGATAACCTCAGAAATTTTATACGGACCAATGAAACGAGCCTTAAACTTAGGAGAGGAAACCTTCATAGGAACATAACGAGACGACAACCAAACTAAATCCCCAACACGAAGTCGGGGACCCACACAGCGCCGGCGGTTAGCGAAACGTTGAGCCTTCTCCTGGGACAATGTCAAATTGTCCACCACATGAGTCCAAATCTGCTGCAACCTATCCACCACAGTATCTACACCAGGACAGTCCGAAGACTCAACCTGTCCTGGAGAGAAACGAGGATGGAAACCAGAATTGCAGAAAAACGGCGAAACCAAAGTAGCCAAGCTGGCCCGATTATTAAGGGCAAACTCAGCCAACGGCAAAAAGGACACCCAATCATCCTGATCAGCAGAAACAAAGCATCTCAGATATGTTTCCAACGTCTGATTAGTTCGTTCGGTTTGGCCATTTGTCTGAGGATGGAAAGCCGAGGAAAAAGACAAATCAATGCCCATCCTAGCACAAAAGGATCGCCAAAACCTCGAAACAAACTGGGAACCTCTGTCCGAAACGATGTTCTCCGGGATGCCATGCAAACGAACCACATGCTGGAAAAACAATGGCACCAAATCAGAGAAGGAAGGCAATTTAGACAAGGGTACCAAATGGACCATCTTAGAAAAGCGATCACAAACCACCCAAATGACTGACATCTTTTGAGAGACGGGGAGATCCGAAATAAAATCCATAGAAATATGCGTCCAGGGCCTCTTCGGGACCGGCAAGGGCAAAAGCAACCCACTAGCACGAGAACAGCAGGGCTTAGCCCGAGCACAAGTCCCACAGGACTGCACAAAAGAACGCACATCCCGTGACAAAGACGGCCACCAAAAGGATCTAGCCACCAAATCTCTGGTACCAAAGATTCCAGGATTCCCAGCCAACACCCAACAATGAAGCTCAGAGATAACTCTATTAGTCCATTTATCAGGGACAAACAGTTTCTCTGCTGGGCAACGGTCAGGTTTATCAGCCTGAAATTTTTGTAGCACCCTCCGCAAATCAGGGGAGATGGCAGACAAAATTATCCCCTTTTTGAGAATACCTGCCGACTCAGAAACACCCGGAGAGTCAGGCACAAAACTCCTTGACAGGGCATCAGCCTTCACATTCTTAGAGCCCGGAAGGTACGAAACCACAAAATCAAAACGAGAGAAAAACAACACCCATCGAGCCTGTCTCGGATTCAACCGTTTACAGACTCAAGATAAGTCAAATTTTTGTGATCAGTCAAGACCACCACGCGATGCTTGGCTCCTTCAAGCCAATGACGCCACTCCTCGAATGCCCACTTCATGGCCAACAATTCTCGATTACCAACATCATAATTGCGCTCAGCAGGCGAAAACTTTCTAGAAAAGAAAGCACATGGCTTCATTTCCGAGCCATCAGAACTTTTTTGCGACAAAACAGCCCCTGCCCCAATCTCAGAGGCATCAACCTCAACCTGAAACGGGAGCGAAACATCTGGCTGGCACAACACAGGGGCAGAAGAAAAATGACGCTTGAATTCCTGAAAAGCATCCACGGCCACAGAAGACCAATTGACCACATCAGCATCCTTCTTGGTCAAATCAGTCAACGGTTTAGCAACACTAGAAAAATTAGCGATGAAGCGATGATAAAAATTAGCAAAGCCCAGGAACTTTTGCAGGCTCTTCACAGATGTCGGCTTAGTCCAATCATGAATGGCCTGGACTTTAACAGGGTCCATCTCGACAGTAGAAGGGGAAAAAATGAACCCCAAAAATGAAACCTTCTGAACTCCAAAGAGACACTTTGACCCCTTCACAAACAAGGAATTAGCACGAAGGACCTGGAACACCATTCTGACCTGCTTCACATGAGACTCCCAATCATCCGAAAAGACCAAAATATCATCCAAATACACAATCAGGAATTTATCCAGGTACTCTCGGAAGATGTCATGCATAAAAGACTGAAATACTGATGGAGCATTGGAAAGCCCGAATGGCATAACCAGGTACTCAAAATGGCCCTCGGGCGTATTAAATGCTGTTTTCCATTCATCGCCCCGTTTAATACGCACAAGATTATACGCCCCTCGAAGGTCTATCTTGGTAAACCAACTAGCCCCTTTAATACGAGCAAACAAGTCAGACAGCAACGGCAAAGGATACTGAAATTTGACTGTAATTTTATTAAGAAGGCGGTAATCAATACAAGGTCTCAAAGAACCATCCTTCTTGGCCACAAAAAAGAACCCTGCTCCCAACGGTGATGACGATGGGCGAATATGGCCTTTCTCCAAGGATTCCTTTATATAACTCCGCATAGCGGCGTGTTCTGGCACAGATAAATTGAACAATCGGCCCTTAGGAAACTTACTACCAGGAATCAAATTAATTGCACAATCGCAATCCCTATGAGGAGGTAGGGCACTGGCTTTGGGCTCATCAAATACATCCTGATAATCCGACAAAAACTCCGGAACTTCAGAAGGAGTAGAAGACGAAATTGACAAAAATGGAACATCACCATGTACCCCCTGGCAACCCCAGCTGGACACAGACATAGATTTCCAGTCCAATACTGGATTATGGACCTGTAGCCATGGTAACCCTAAAACGACCACATCATGCAGATTATGTAACACCAAAAAACGGATATCCTCCTGATGTGCAGGAGCCATGCACATGGTCAATTGGGTCCAGTACTGAGGCTTATTCTTGGCCAAAGGCGTAGCATCAATTCCTCTCAATGGAATAGGATGCTGCAAGGGCTCCAAGAAAAAACCACAGCGCCTAGCATACTCCAAGTCCATCAAATTCAGGGCAGCGCCTGAATCCACAAATGCCATAACAGAATAGGACGACAAAGAGCAAATTAGAGTAACGGACAAAAGAAATTTAGACTGTACCGTACCAATGGTGGCAGACTTAGCGAACCGCTTAGTGCGCTTAGGACAATCGGAGATAGCATGAGTGGAGTCACCACAGTAAAAACACAGCCCATTCTGACATCTGTGTTCCTGCCGTTCAGCTCTGGTCAAAGTCCTATCACACTGCATAGGCTCAGGCCCATGCTCAGATAGTACCGCCAAATGGTGCACAGCTTTACGCCGATCGATCTGAATAGCCAAAGACATAGACTCATTCAGACCAGTAGGCATGGGAAATCCCACCATGACATCTTTAAGGGCTTCAGAGAGACCCTTTCTGAAGATTGCTGCCAGGGCACATTCATTCCACTGAGTGAGCACAGACCACTTTCTAAACTGTCGATACTGTGCCTGGTGGCCTCGACCAATTAGAGACGTGGGATTTCCAGGACACACAGACAGACAGAAAGACAGACAGGCAGACAGACAGAAAGACAGACAGACGGAAAAACCCTTAGACAATTATATATATAGATGGAGCACTATGTGGGGCCATTATACAGTGTGGAGCACTATGTAAGGTCATTATAATGTATGGATCACTATATAGGGCCATTATACAGTATGGAGCACTATGTTAAGCCATTATACAGCATGGAGCACTATGTAGGGCCATTATACAGTATGGAGCACTATATGGGGCCATTATACTGTATGGAGCACTATGTGAGGCTATTATACAGTATGGATCACTATGTGAGGCCATTATACAGTATGGAGCACTATGTAGGGCCACTATACTGTATGGATCACTAAATAGGGCCATTATACAGTATGGAGCACTATGTGGGGCCATTATACTGTACAGAGCATGTGATGGTGTAATATGCTATCTGGGTATCATTTTGTGTATATTTCTATTTTACTTATTTTCAAGGTGTTCTCTTGAAGGATGAGTTATTTGCTAATTGATGAATGGCTGCTGCTGACATTTGATGTCAACCCCCACAGTACTCTGTTGTTTGTTAATATGCTAATGACATATTGACCTAACTTGTTGAAACAATGAGCCCCTGCAACCTTCCCCCCCTGACCTGTGAATGAGGAGGGGGAATTTTAAAATATCAGTGAGTTGAGACACAATCTCACATTGTGTGTAGAACTATGATGTGAACACAGCACCTCAGAGAGAAATTAGCGTATATGGACTATGTTATCCTCTGCTGGATTGTTGGACTCTCATCTCCTTGGATATTTTATCCCGTTACTGAACTGCATTCAGGTTCTGGACTATCTTATCCTTTGTGTGGTGGATTGTATATGGACCTTTTTTATTTTTGCCTAAATAAAGGTCTTGGGATTGTTCACTCTTCTCTTGCTCTGTCGATTGTGTGATACCGGAGAAGGACCCCGTGACAACTGGTGGCAGCAGGGGGATCAACAGACTGTAACCAAATAGAGAACCACCCACAGAGTGAGTACAGAAATTGGACTGTATCCAGGTTACAGGAGAGAGCCAGAGACCTGGGCCTGAACTTCCAGGGACTGACTAAAGAGGCCTTAATTGATCTACTGGTTGGTGCTACCCAGACCACCTACTCCCATATGTCTGAAGGGCAAGCCCAGAAGACGAGGATCCCCACCCCAAAAAGCCAGTGGGTGGTGTGGTACCAAGAAGAGATGGCAGTTTTGGGCCCATGTGTTTCTCAGGAGTATAAGGAGGAGGCTGCTCGCCGAGCACAGCGGAGACAAGAAGCAATGGAGCTTGAAAGAGGGAGTAATGCAATGTGGAGTGTAAACCCAATGATCCGGGAGCCTGTACGGATCACCCGGACAGAGTTTAAGCCATTTGATGAGGCTTCCGGAGATGTGGAGAGGTCTTCAAGGACTTTGAGCAGCAGTGTGCTGTGATTGAGGAGCCCCACTCAGGCTGGATGCATTTGTTAGTGGGACTCCTGAGCGGAAGCATGGCTGAGGCTTACCGAACCATTGACTCACAGCGGAATCGGGATTATAACATTGTAAAGTGACTATCTTGGATTACCATGCTATCACCCCAGACTCATATAGGGCCAAGTTCCGAGACCTCCCATGCACCACAGGGGGATCGTTTAGGATGTATGCACATAAGATGTCCCAGGCATGTCAGAGATGGCTGGAAGCAGAAAATGACTTTACTGTGGAAGATGTTATACAGGCGTTCCTTATAGAACAATTTCTTGCCAAGTGCCCTGCAGAGGTACGGGAATGGGTCCGGGAGCGCTGTTGTGAATTCCGCTCTTGGGCTCCCTCCGGTGGTTGTAAGTGGCACTTTTGTGAGTTCTGCTGTTGGGCTCCCTCTTGTGGTTTCAAGTGGTATGGCTGCTTCTTGGAGTTATCTGTCATCAGCTGCCTCCACTTATCGTCTCTTCTGCTCGGCTATTTAGGCCTGGCTCTTTCTTCAGCCAGTGCCACTTGTAAATGGTTCCTGGTTGGATTCACATCTCTTTGGATTTCCCTGTTATCCTGACCAGTTCAGCAAAGCTAAGTTTTTGCTTGCGCTTTTCTGTTCACAGATTGTGGACTTATCCGTTCAGTGCTTTCTATGTTTGTCCAGCGTTATCAGTATGAATTAATTCTGTCTTGCTGGAAGCTCTGGGAAGCAGATTTACCCTCCACACCTTTAGTCAGGTGTGGAGATTTTTTTTGTAAACTCTGCGTGGATTTTTGTAGTGTTTTATACTGACCGCACAGTATTCCATCCTGTCCTAACTATCAAGCTAGACTGGCCTCCTGTGCTCATCCTGGTTTCATTCTGTGTATGTCTTTTCCCTCTCCACTCACAGTCATTATTTGTGGGGGGCTAATCTATCCTTTGGGGGTTTCTCTGAGGCAAGATAGTTTTCCTGCTTCTGTCTTTAGGGGTAGTTAGCTCTTAGGCTGTGACGAGATGCCTAGGGAGAGTTAGGAGCATTCCACAGCTACTTCTAGTGTTGTGTTGAGCTGAGGGACTGCGGTCAGTACAGTTACCACTTCCTTCAGAGCTCGTTCCATGTTGCTCCTAGACCACCGCATCATAACAGAGCGCACGCCGTGTACCGTGGATAGAGCTGCAGCCCTGGCATTTGAAGCCCTTACTATCCGGCCGCAATGGAGGAGGCTTCTGGACAATGAACCACGGCCTGCTCCCGTGCCCCGTACCCCTCCGATTATATCTGCCCTTCCACCTAGTCGCAAGCCAATGACAATCACGCCTCACAATCCTCGACCCCAACAGTTCCGACCATGACCTGGGGGTATCACAGAGAGGAGATGTTATGGGTGTGGGCAACCTGGACATTTGCAGTCTAGCTGTCCCTCAAGGATTCGGATGGAGCCCCACGCGCCCCACCATTTCCAGTGCATCTTGTGCACTCCATCCCGCCTGAGGAAGAGCTGCCACCACCCACACTAGAGTGGACCACTGACTATGGCACCATAGATACCCCTCCTGGAGTGTACGGACTCCGGCCTTTGTCCCTCAGAAATACAGAGCAACGGTAATGCCACCTGTAAGATGTCTTAATTGATGGATACCAAGTGTCGGGATTTAGAGACACGGGAGCATTCCTGACTATCGCTGACCCCGGTGTGGTTCAACCTGAGGCAATTCACTAGGGCCCGGGAATTCCAATTGTCCTGGCAGGGTGTGTCCGCAAATATATACAGCGAGCTTCGGTACGTTTTGGAGAAAAACTGTGTTGGATTGGAGTTATGGAAGGACTTCCTGCAGATATCCTCCTTGGAAATGACATTGGGGAGTTACAGTGTCATTTTGTGGGAGCAGTCACCCGACTAAAGGCCCTTCAAGCACCACGACATCCAGACCTCTGTTGTGAATTCTGTTATCGAACTCCCTCCTGTGGTCATGAATGGTACTTCGGCGAGTTCTGTCCATGGACTCCCTCTGGTGGCTGTGAGTGGAGCTGCTGCTTCTGAGGTTCCTTCCACAGGTGACGTAGTTTATTCTTTGGCTGGCTGCTCTATTTAACTCCACTCAGATCGTTACTCCATGCCAGCTGTCAATGTTCTTGTACTGGTTCAGTTCGCTCTTGGATCTGTCGGGTGTCCTGTCTACTCCAGCAGAAGCTAAGTCCCTGCTAGTTTATTATTTGTTCTTGGTTTTCTTGTCCAGCTTGCTATCATGATTTTGCTTTGCTAGCTGGAAGCTCTGGGATGCAGAGTGGCATCTCCGCACCGTGAGTCGGTGCGGAGGTCTTTTTGCACACTTTGCGTGGTCTTTTTGTAGTTTTTTGTGCTGACCGCAAAGTTACCTTTCCTATCCTCAGTCTGTTTAGTAAGTCTGGCCTCCCTTTGCTGAAACCTGTTTCATTTCTGTGTTTGTGACTTTCATCTTAACTCACAGTCAATATACTGTATGTGGGGGGCTGCCTTTTTCTTTGGGGAATTTCTCTGAGGCAAGGTAGGCTTTATTTTCTATCTCTAGGGCTAGTTAGCTCTTAGGCTGTGAAGAGGCATCTAGGGAGAGTCAGGAATGCTCCACGGCTATTTCTAGTGTGTGTGATAGGATTAGGGGTTGCGGTCAGCAGAGCTCCCACTTCCCAGAGCTTGTCCTTTGTTGGTTTAACCATCAGGTCTTTTCGGGTGCTCCTAACCACCAGGTCATAACAGTACAGCTGGCCCAAAGTATTAATGCATCTCAATAGAGGGATAAGAGAAGTTCTGAGACCATTTTTTTTTCTCGCTGCAGTGTGTTTTGTCTTTCTTTTCCCCTTAACCTCTGGGTGGTTCAGGACACAGGTGTAGATATGGACATTCAAGGTCTGTCCTCTTGTGTGGATCATCTCACTGCAAGGGTACAAAATATTCAAGATTTTGTGGTTCAGAATCCGATGTTAGAGCCTAGAATTCCAATTCCTGATTTGTTTTCTGGGGATAGATCTAAGTTCCTGAATTTCAAAAATAATTGTAAACTGTTTCTTGCTTTGAAACCCCGCTCCTCTGGTGACCCCGTTCAACAAGTAAAAATCATTATTTCTTTGTTGCGTGGTGACCCTCAAGACTGGGCATTTTCCCTTGCACCAGGAGATCCTGCATTGCGTGATGTAGATGCGTTTTTTCTGGCGCTTGGATTGCTTTATGATGAACCAAATTCAGTGGATCAGGCGGAGAAAATCTTGCTGGCTTTGTGTCAGGGTCAGGATGAAGCGGAGGTATATTGTCAGAAGTTTAGAAAGTGGTCTGTGCTTACTCAGTGGAATGAGTGTGCCCTGGCGGCAATTTTCAGAAAGGGTCTTTCTGAAACCCTTAAGGATGTCATGGTGGGATTTCCCACTCCTGCTGGTCTGAATGAGTCTATGTCCTTGGCTATTCAGATCGATCGGCGCTTGCGGGAGCGGAAAGCTGTGCACCATTTGGCGGTATTCTCTGAGCATAGGCCTGAGCCTATGCAGTGTGATAGGACTTTGACCAGAGCTGAGCGGCAAGAACACAGACGTCAGAATGGGCTGTGTTTTTACTGTGGTGACTCCACTCATGCTATCTCCGATTGTCCTAAGCGCACTAAGCGGTTCGCTAGGTCTGCCACCATTGGTACGGTACAGTCTAAATTTCTTTTGTCCGTTACTCTGATTTGCTCTTTGCCGTCCTATTCTGTTATGGCATTTGTGGATTCAGGCGCTGCCCTGAATTTGATGGACTTGGAGTTTGCCAGGCGCTGTGGCTTTTTCTTGGAGCCCTTGCAGTATCCTATTCCATTGAGAGGAATTGATGCTACGCCTTTGGCCAAGAATAAGCCTCAGTACTGGACTCAATTGACCATGTGCATGGCTCCTGCACATCAGGAGGATATTCGCTTTTTGGTGTTGCATAATCTGCATGATGTGGTCGTTTTGGGGTTGCCATGGCTACAGGTCCATAATCCAGTATTGGATTGGAAATCTATGTCTGTGTCCAGCTGGGGTTGTCAAGGGGTACATGGTGATGTTCCATTGCTATCAATTTCGCCTTCCACTCCTTCTGAAGTCCCTGAATTTTTGTCGGATTACCGGGATGTATTTGATGAGCCCAAATCCAGTGCCCTACCTCCTCATAGGGATTGCGATTGTGCTATTAATTTGATTCCTGGTAGTAAGTTTCCTAAGGGCCGACTGTTCAATTTATCTGTGCCAGAGCACGCCGCTATGCGGAGTTATATAAAGGAATCCTTGGAGAAAGGTCTTATTCGCCCGTCGTCATCACCGTTGGGAGCAGGGTTCTTTTTTGTGGCCAAGAAGGATGGTTCTTTGAGACCTTGTATTGATTACCGCCTTCTTAATAAGATCACAGTCAAATTTCAGTACCCTTTGCCACTGCTGTCTGATTTGTTTGCTCGGATTAAGGGGGCTAGTTGGTTCACCAAGATAGATCTTCGAGGGGCGTATAATCTTGTGCGTATTAAACAGGGCAATGAATGGAAAACAGCATTTAATACGCCCGAGGGCCATTTTGAGTACCTGGTTATGCCATTCGGGCTTTCTAATGCTCCATCTGTATTTCAGTCCTTTATGCATGACATCTTCCGAGAGTACCTGGATTGATTCATGATTGTATATTTGGATGATATTTTGGTCTTTTCGGATGATTGGGAGTCTCATGTAAAGCAGGTCAGAATGGTGTTCCAGGTCCTTCGTGCAAATTCCTTGTTTGTGAAGGGGTCTAAATGTCTCTTCGGAGTTCAGAAGGTTTCATTTTTGGGTTTCATTTTTTCTCCTTCTACTATCGAGATGGACCCTGTTAAATTTCAGGCCATTTATGATTGGACTCAGCCGACATCTGTGAAGAGCCTGCAGAAGTTCCTGGGCTTTGCTAATTTTTACCGTCGCTTCATCGCTAATTTTTGTAGTGTGGCTAAACCGTTGATTGATTTGACCAAGAAAGGTGCTGATGTGGTCAATTGGTCCTCTGCGGCTGTAGAGGCTTTTCAGGAGTTGAAGCATCATTTTTCTTCTGCCCCTGTGTTGTGCCAGCCAGATGTTTTGCTCCCGTTTCAGGTCGAGGTTGATGCTTCTGAGATTGGAGCAGGGGCTGTTTTGTCGCAAAGAAGTTCTGATGGCTCGGTGATGAAACCATGTGCCTTCTTTTCTAGAAAGTTCTCGCCTGCTGAGCGCAATTATGATGTTGGCAATCGAGAGTTGTTGGCCATGAAGTGGGCTTTCGAGGAGTGGCGACATTGGCTTGAAGGAGCCAAGCATCGCGTGGTGGTTTTGACGGATCACAAGAATTTGACTTATCTCGAGTCTGCCAAACGGTTGAATCCTAGACAGGCTCGATGGTCGCTGTTTTTCTCACGTTTTAATTTTGTGGTTTCGTACCTTCCAGGCTCTAAGAATGTGAAGGCTGATGCCCTGTCAAGGAGTTTTGTGCCTGACTCTCCGGGTGTTCCTGAGCCGGCAGGTATTCTCAAAGAGGGGGTAATTTTGTCTGCCATCTCCCCTGATTTGCGGCGGGTGCTGCAGAAGTTTCAGACTGAGAGACCTGACAGTTGTCCAGCGGAGAAACTGTTTGTCCCTGATAAATGGACTAATAGAGTTATCTCTGAGCTTCTCTGAGCTCTGGCATTCCGGAGAACATCGTCTCGGACAGAGGTTCCCAGTTTGTTTCGAGGTTTTGGCGGTCCTTTTGTGCTAAGATGGGCATTGATTTGTCTTTTTCTTCGGCTTTCCATCCTCAGACAAATGGCCAAACCGAACGAACTAATCAGACTTTGGAAACATATCTGAGATGCTTTGTTTCTGCTGATCAGGATGATTGGGTGTGCTTCTTGCGTTTGGCTGAGTTCGCCCTTAATAATCGGGCCAGCTCGGCTACTTTGGTTTCGCCGTTTTTCTGTAATTCTGGTTTTCATCATCGTTTCTCTTCAGGGCAGTTTGAGCCTTCGGACTGTCCTGGTGTGGATACTGTGGTGGACAGGTTGCAGCAGATTTGGACTCATGTGGTGGACAATTTGACATTGTCCCAGGAGAAGGCTCAACGTTTCGCTAACCGCCGGCGCTGTGTTGGTCCCCGACTTTGTGTTGGGGATTTGGTTTGGTTGTCGTCTCGTTATGTTCCTATGAAGGTTTCCTCTCCTAAGTTTAAGCCTCGTTTCATTGGTCCGTATAAGATTTCTGAAGTTCTCAACCCTGTGTCATTTCATTTGGCCCTTCCAGCTTCTTTTGCCATCCATAATGTGTTCCATAGGTCGTTATTGCGGAGATACGTGGCGCCTATGATTCCCTCCGTTGATCCTCCTGCCCCGGTGTTGGTCGAGGGGGAGTTGGAGTATGTGGTGGAAAAGATTTTGGATTCTCGTATTTCGAGACGGAAACTCCAGTACCTGGTCAAGTGGAAGGGTTATGGTCAGGAAGATAATTCCTGGGTTTTTGCCTCTGATGTTCACGCTGCCGATCTAGTTCGTGCCTTTCATTTGGCTCGTCCTAATCGGCCTGGGGGCTCTGGTGAGGGTTCGGTGATCCCTCCTCAAGGGGGGGGGTACTGTTGTGAATTCTGTTATCGAACTCCCTCCTGTGGTCATGAATGGTACTTCGGCGAGTTCTGTCCATGGACTCCCTCTGGTGGCTGTGAGTGGAGCTGCTGCTTCTGAGGTTCCTTCCACAGGTGACGTAGTTTATTCTTTGGCTGGCTGCTCTATTTAACTCCACTCAGATCGTTACTCCATGCCAGCTGTCAATGTTCTTGTACTGGCTCAGTTCGCTCTTGGATCTGTCGGGTGTCCTGTCTACTCCAGCAGAAGCTAAGTCCCTGCTAGTTTATTATTTGTTCTTGGTTTTCTTGTCCAGCTTGCTATCATGATTTTGCTTTGCTAGCTGGAAGCTCTGGGATGCAGAGTGGCATCTCCGCACCGTGAGTCGGTGCGGAGGTCTTTTTGCACACTCTGCGTGGTCTTTTTGTAGTTTTTTTGTACTGACCGCAAAGTTACCTTTCCTATCCTCAGTCTGTTTAGTAAGTCTGGCCTCCCTTTGCTGAAACCTGTTTCATTTCTGTGTTTGTGACTTTCATCTTAACTCACAGTCAATATATGTGGGGGGCTGCCATTTTCTTTGGGGAATTTCTCTGAGGCAAGGTAGGCTTTATTTTCTATCTCTAGGGCTAGTTAGCTCTTAGGCTGTGAAGAGGCGTCTAGGGAGAGTCAGGAACGCTCCACGGCTATTTCTAGTGTGTGTGATAGGATTAGGGGTTGCGGTCAGCAGAGCTCCCACTTCCCAGAGCTTGTCCTTTGTTGGTTTAACCATCAGGTCTTTTCGGGTGCTCCTAACCACCAGGTCATTACAGACCTCATTGGGGAGCAATCTGTTTGGCCAGAAGCTCTGTGGGCTTCTCACTCTTCTGAAAGAAAAAATGGAGTGAGATATCGCAGATACCGTAATGCCCATCATTCCCTATGTTCTAGAGTTCAGAGACTGTCTCGCCCAGCTAGCTACCTTGGCTAAAGAACATCAGCAAATGGCCCAGTCCAGTCAAAAACCCTGGAATGACCATAAAGCCAGGACCCAGGAATTTATGGACAAGTGCTCATGATTATTGCAACCCCTGCCACTGTACAAGGAACTATAAACAGTGGAGCAAGGTGGACTAAATTGTGCAGGCCAGAGGTCTGTGTAGACCTCGTAGCCTGCTTATTTATTATGAGGGGGGAGAGGTTGTGATGGTGTGATATGCTATGTGGGTATCATTTTGTGAATATTTCTATTTTACTTATTTTCATGTGTTCTCTTGTAGGATGATTTATTTGCTAATTGATGAATGGCTGTTGCTGCCATCTGATATCAGCCCCCACAGTACTGTATTGTTTGCTAATATGCTAATGAAATATTGACCTAGTTGGTTGAAACAATGTGCCCCTGCAACCTTCCCCCCCTGACCTGTGAATGAGGAGGGGGACTTTTAAAATATCAGAGAGGCGAGACACAATCTCAGATCATTTGTGGAACTATGATGTGAACACAGCACGTCAGAGAGAAAGAAGCGTATATGGACTATGTTATCCTCTGTCTGCTGGATTGATGCACTCTCTTCTCCTTGGACATTATATCCCATTACTGAACTGCATTCAGGTTCTGGACTATCTTATCCTTTGTGTGGTGGATTGTATATGGACCTTTCGTATTTTTGCCTAAATAAAGGTCTTGGCATTGTTCACTCTTCTCTTACTCTTTTGATTGTGTGATACTGGAGAAGGACCCCGTGACAGAGCACTATGTGGGGCCAATATACAGTATAGAGCACTATGTAAGGCCATTATACAGTACGGATCACTATGTCGGGCCATTATACAATGTGGAGCTCAATGTGGGGCCAATATACAGTATGGATCACTGTGTAGGTCCATTATACAGTATGGAGCACTATGTGGGGCCAATATACAGTATGGATCACTATGTAGGTCCATTATACAGTATGGAGCACTATGTAGGGTCATTATACTGTACGGATCACTATATAGGGCCATTATACAGTATGGAGCACTATGTGGGGCCATTATACAGTATGGAGCACTATTTGGGGTCATTATATTGTATGGAGCACTATGTGAGGCCATTATACAGTATGGAGCACTATGTGAGGCCATTATACAGTATGGGGCACTATGTAGGGCCATTATACATTATGGAGAACTGTGATGGTGTGATATGCTATGTGGGTATTATTTTTGTGTATATTTCTCCGAATGTATCTGTCCTTCCACCTAGTCGCAAGCCGATGACAATCACGCCTCACAATCCTGGTCCCAAAGAGTTCCCACCATGAACTGGGGGTATCACAAAGAGGAGATGTTATGGGTGTGGGCAACCTGGACATTTGCAGTCTGGCTGTCCCTCAAGAATTCGAAGGGAGCCCCACGCAGCCCTACCTCGTCGAGTACATCTTGTGCACTCCATCCCGCCTGAGGAAGAGCTACTACCACCTCCACCAGAGGGGACCACCGACAGGGGTGGATTAAGGGTAGCCAGGGCCCCGGGCTGTTCAGACACTGTGGCCCCCCCCCCGGTCATGTGACAGGGGGTCATGTGACGGGGGTCATGTGACGGGGATCATGATATACCCGAACCAGATTATTCCAGAAAAATGGCCGGGCCCTACTCTACTGTAACCTATTACATATTTGTTAAAATCAGCAATACAATTTAAGTATATTTTGACCAATAATATCACATACAAGGAACAAATACCACCGCACCATGACCAGACCACAAATTACAACCACAGTGATCAAATAATATCACATACAAGGAACAAATACCACCTCACCATGTCAAGACCACATATTACCACCACTTTGTGACCAAATAGCACATACAAGGGACAAATACCACAACTGTTGTGAATTCTGTGGCTGAATTCACTCCTGTGGTCACAAGTGGTACTGCAGCTTCTGAGCTTCCTCCCTCAGGTGTTCTGGTGAGCTCGTTGGCTGCTTCATTACTTAACTCCGCCTGATGCTGCTATCCTTGCTCCTTGTCAATGTTTCAGTGTTGGATCTGAGCTTCTCCTGATTGTTCCTGTGACCTGCTGCTCTGTATAGCTAAGTGCTTTTTGCTTTTTTGTTGCTTTTTTCTGTCCAGCTTGTCTTTTGTTTTGCTGGAAGCTCTGAGACGCAAAGGGTGTACCGCCGTGCCGTTAGTTCGGCACGGTGGGTTTTTTTTTGCCCCCTTTGCGTGGTTTTGCTTTAGGGTTTTTTGTAGACTGCAAAGTTCACTTTACTGTCCTCGCTCTGTCCTAGAATATCGGGCCCCACTTTGCTGAATCTATTTCATCCCTACATTTTGTTTTTTCATCTTACTCACAGTCATTATATGTGGGGGGCTGCCTTTTCCTTTGGGGAATTTCTCTGGGGCAAGTCAGGCCTATTTTTCTATCTTCAGGCTAGCTAGTTTCTTAGGCTGTGCCGAGTTGCCTAGGTAGTTGTTAGGCGCAATCCACAGCCGCTTTTAGTTGTGTTTAGGATAGGATCAGGTGTGCAGTCTACAGAGTTTCCACGTCTCAGAGCTCGTTCTTGGATTTTTGGGTATATGTCAGATCACTGTGTGCGCTCTGATCGCTAAGCACACTGTGTTTCTGGATTGCCTTCATAACACCTGTCATTAGCAAACATAACAGTACAAGGAGCCTAACTAATGATTCTCAATAGAGGGAAAGAAAAAAGTTCTGACATCATTTTTTTTTTTTTTTTTTCTGCTCTGTGTTCACTTTTTTTTTTTCCCCTAGACATTTGGGTGATTCTGGACACAGGTGTGGACATGGATATTCAGGGTCTGTGCTCTTCAATGGATAATCTCGTTATAAATGTACAAAAAATTCAAGATACTATTGATCAGAAATCTATGTTAGAACCAAGAATTCCTATTCCTGATTTGTTTTTTGGAGATAGAACTAAGTTTCTAAGTTTCAAAAATAATTGTAAGCTATTTCTGGCCTTGAAACCTCATTCTTCTGGTAATCCTATTCAACAGGTTTTGATTATTATTTCTTTTTTGCGCGGCGACCCTCAAGACTGGGCATTTTCTCTTGCGCCAGGAGACCCTGCATTGAGTAGTGTCGATGCGTTTTTCCTGGCGCTCGGATTGCTGTACGATGAGCCTAATTCAGTGGATCAGGCTGAGAAAAATTTGCTGGCTTTGTGCCAGGGTCAGGATGATATAGAAGTATATTGTCAGAAATTTAGGAAATGGTCAGTACTCACTCAGTGGAATGAATCTGCGCTGGCAGCTTTGTTCAGAAAGGGTCTCTCTGAGGCTCTTAAGGATGTCATGGTGGGATTTCCTATGCCTGCTGGTTTGAATGAGTCTTTGTCTTTGGCCATTCAGATCGGTCGACGCTTGCGCGAGTGTAAATCTGTGCACCATTTGGCGGTACTGCCTGAGGTTAAACCTGAGCCTATGCAGTGCGATAGGACTATGACTAGAGTTGATCGGCAGGAATACAGACGTCTGAATGGTCTGTGTTTCTACTGTGGTGATTCCACTCATGCTATTTCTGATTGTCCTAAGCGCACTAAGCGGTCCGCTAGGTCTGCCGTCATTGGTACTGTACAGTCCAAATTCCTTCTGTCCATTACCTTGATATGCTCTTTGTCGTCGTTTTCTGTCATGGCGTTGGTGGATTCGGGCGCTGCCCTGAATCTGATGGATTTGGATTATGCTAAACGTTGTGGGTTTTTCTTGGAGCCTTTGCGGTGTCCTATTCCGTTGAGAGGAATTGATGCTACACCTTTGGCCAAGAATAAACCTCAATACTGGGCCCAGCTGACCATGTGCATGGCTCCTGCACATCAGGAAGTTATTCGCTTTCTGGTGTTGCATAATCTGCATGATGTGGTCGTGTTGGGGTTGCCATGGCTACAAACCCATAATCCAGTATTGGATTGGAATTCCATGTCGGTATCCAGCTGGGGTTGTCAGGGGGTACATGGTGATGTTCCATTTTTGTCGATTTCGTCATCCACCCCTTCTGAGGTCCCAGAGTTCTTGTCTGATTATCAGGATGTATTTGAAGAGCCCAAGTCCGATGCTCTACCTCCGCATAGGGATTGTGATTGTGCTATCAATTTGATTCCTGGTAGTAAATTCCCTAAAGGTCGATTATTTAATTTATCCGTGCCCGAACACGCCGCTATGCGCAGTTATGTGAAGGAATCCCTGGAGAAGGGACATATTCGCCCATCGTCATCACCACTGGGAGCAGGGTTCTTCTTTGTAGCCAAGAAGGATGGTTCGCTGAGACCGTGTATTGATTACCGCCTTCTTAATAAGATCACTGTTAAATTTCAGTATCCCTTGCCATTGTTATCTGACTTGTTTGCTCGGATTAAGGGGGCTAGTTGGTTCACTAAGATAGATCTTCGTGGTGCGTATAATCTGGTGAGAATCAGGCAAGGAGATGAATGGAAAACTGCATTCAATACGCCCGAGGGTCATTTTGAGTATCTAGTGATGCCGTTCGGACTTGCCAATGCTCCATCTGTGTTTCAGTCTTTTATGCATGACATCTTCCGTGAGTATCTGGATAAATTCCTGATTGTTTACTTGGATGACATTTTGATCTTCTCAGATGATTGGGAGTCTCATGTGAAGCAGGTCAGAATGGTTTTTCAGGTCCTGCGTGCTAACTCTTTGTTTGTGAAGGGATCAAAGTGTCTCTTCGGTGTGCAGAAAGTTTCATTTTTGGGGTTCATCTTTACCCCTTCTACTATCGAGATGGATCCAGTTAAGGTCCAAGCCATCCAGGATTGGATTCAGCCGACATCTCTGAAAAGTCTGCAAAAGTTCCTGGGCTTTGCTAATTTTTATCGTCGCTTCATCTGTAATTTTTCTAGCATTGCCAAACCATTGACCGATTTGACCAAGAAGGGTGCTGATTTGGTTAATTGGTCTTCTGCTGCTGTGGAAGCTTTTCAGGAGTTGAAGCGTCGTTTTTGTTCTGCCCCTGTGTTGTGTCAGCCAGATGTTTCTCTTCCGTTCCAGGTCGAGGTTGATGCTTCTGAGATTGGAGCAGGGGTGGTTTTGTCACAGAGAGGTTCTGATTGCTCAGTGATGAAACCATGTGCTTTCTTTTCCAGGAAGTTTTCGCCCGCTGAGCGTAATTAGGATGTGGGCAATCGAGAGTTGCTGGCCATGAAGTGGGCATTCGAGGAGTGGCGTCATTGGCTTGAAGGAGCTAAGCATCGCGTGGTGGTATTGACTGATCATAAGAACTTGACTTATCTCGAGTCTGCCAAGCGCTTGAATCCTAGACAGGCCCGTTGGTCGTAATTTTTGGCCCGCTTCGACTTTGTGATTTCGTACCTTCCGGGCTCTAAAAATGTGAAGGCGGATGCTCTGTCTAGGAGTTTTGTGCCCGACTCTCCGGGTTTATCTGAGCCAGCGGGTATCCTCAAGGAAGGAGTCATTGTGTCTGCCATCTCCCCTGATTTGCGGCGGGTGCTGCAAAAATTTCAGGCGAATAAACCTGATCGTTGTCCAGCAGAGAAACTGTTCGTCCCTGATAGGTGGACTAATAAACTTATCTCTGAACTTCATTGTTCGGTGTTGGCTGGTCATCCTGGAATCTTTGGTACCAGAGAGTTAGTGGCTAGATCCTTCTGGTGGCCATCTCTGTCACGGGATGTACGTACTTTTGTGCAGTCCTGTGGGATTTGTGCTAGGGCTAAGCCCTGCTGTTCTAGTGCCAGTGGGTTGCTTTTGCCCTTGCCGGTCCCAAAGAGGCCTTGGACACATATTTCGATGGATTTCATTTCTGACCTTCCCGTTTCTCAAAAGATGTCAGTCATTTGGGTGGTCTGTGATCGCTTTTCTAAAATGGTCCATCTGGTGCCCTTGGCTAAATTGCCTTCCTCCTCTGATTTGGTACCTTTGTTCTTTCAGCATGTGGTTCGGTTGCATGGCATTCCTGAGAATATTGTTTCTGACAGAGGTTCCCAGTTTGTTTCAAGGTTTTGGCGAGCCTTTTGTGGTAGGATGGGCATTGACCTATCCTTTTCCTCGGCTTTCCATCCTCAGACTAATGGCCAGACCGAACGAACCAATCAGACCTTGGAAACATATCTGAGATGTTTTGTTTCTGCAGACCAGGATGATTGGGTGTCCTTTTTGCCGTTGGCTGAGTTCGCCCTTAATAATCGGGCCAGCTCGGCTACCTTGGTTTCTCCATTTTTTTGCAATTCTGGGTTCCATCCTCGTTTCTCTTCAGGACAGGTTGAGTCTTCGGACTGTCCTGGTGTGGATTCTGTGGTGGATAGGTTGCAGCAGATCTGGACTCAGGTAGTGGACAATTTGATCTTGTCCCAGGAGAAAGCTCAACTTTTCGCTAATCGCAGACGCCGTGTGGGTCCCCGACTTCGTGTTGGGGATCTGGTTTGGTTATCTTCTCGTCATATTCCTATGAAGGTTTCCTCTCCTAAATTTAAACCTCGTTTTATTGGTCCGTATAGGATTTCTGAGGTTCTCAATCCTGTGTCTTTTCGTTTGACCCTCCCAGACTCCTTTTCTATACATAATGTATTCCATAGGTCGTTGTTGCGGAGATACGTGGCACCTATGGTTCCATCTGTTGAGCCTCCTGCCCCGGTTTTGGTGGAGGGGGAATTGGAGTATATTGTGGAGAAGATTTTGGATTCTCGTGTTTCTAGACGGAAACTCCAGTATCTGGTTAAATGGAAGGGTTATGCTCAGGAAGATAATTCCTGGGTTTTTGCCTCTGATGTTCATGCTTCCGATCTTGTTCGTGCCTTTCATGCGGCTCATCCTGGTCGGCCTGGGGGCTCTGGTGAGGGTTCGGTGACCCCTCCTCAAGGGGGGGGTACTGTTGTGAATTCTGTGGCTGAATTCACTCCTGTGGTCACAAGTGGTACTGCAGCTTCTGAGCTTCCTCCCTCAGGTGTTCTGGTGAGCTCGTTGGCTGCTTCATTACTTAACTCCGCCTGATGCTGCTATCCTTGCTCCTTGTCAATGTTTCAGTGTTGGATCTGAGCTTCTCCTGATTGTTCCTGTGACCTGCTGCTCTGTATAGCTAAGTGCTTTTTGCTTTTTTGTTGTTTTCTGTCCAGCTTGTCTTTTGTTTTGCTGGAAGCTCTGAGACGCAAAGGGTGTACCGCCGTGCCGTTAGTTCGGCACGGTGGGTTTTTTTTTGCCCCCTTTGCGTGGTTTTGCTTTAGGGTTTTTTGTAGACTGCAAAGTTAGCTTTACTGTCCTCGCTCTGTCCTAGAATATCGGGCCCCACTTTGCTGAATCTATTTCATCCCTACGTTTTGTTTTTTCATCTTACTCACAGTCATTATATGTGGGGGGCTGCCTTTTCCTTTGGGGAATTTCTCTGGGGCAAGTCAGGCCTATTTTTCTATCTTCAGGCTAGCTAGTTTCTTAGGCTGTGCCGAGTTGCCTAGGTAGTTGTTAGGCGCAATCCACAGCCGCTTTTAGTTGTGTTTAGGATAGGATCAGGTGTGCAGTCTACAGAGTTTCCACGTCTCAGAGCTCGTTCTTGGATTTTTGGGTATTTGTCAGATCACTGTGTGCGCTCTGATCGCTAAGCACACTGTGTTTCTGGATTGCCTTCATAACACCTGTCATTAGCAAACATAACACACAACACCATTTCCAGACCACATATTACCACCACATAGTGACTGAACACTACAATACCGATCAGTAATAAAAAAAAAAAAACATAATACTATCACCATAAGTGCCAGTATTCACAGGAGATCTGTACTTAGTATGCAGTGTCTGTGTAGAGGTAATACAGAGATCACTGGTGGTATTATACACAGGAGCTCTGTATATAATGTATAGGTAATACAGTGATCACTGGTGACATTGTACACAGGACCTCTGTATATAGTATTTAATGTATAGTGTCAGTGTATAGGTAACACTGACTCACCAGTGATGTCTCTAGGTGAAGTCCTTCATCTTTCATCTAGCACAGACCGCCGTCACTTCTTCCAGCCAGGACTCGTTTCTGCAGGAAATAACACAGTTATCTCGAGCTCCGCTTGCAGAACACATTACTTAATTTTTCACAACGTCTACATTACACCACATAAAGAAAAAAAGGCGATATAGTGTCACTCTCCACAGTAACAGGACCGTCCCCCCATTTAAAACAGTGTCCTCAAAAAATAAAATAAATACATCACTGCATAATTAGCCCCTATGGTAATAATATTCCCCATCCTGGCCCCGTTTATCTCATTCCTGGCTCCAGCCATATGTTCTCGCATCCTGCACTCATGAGTATCCATTCTACATTTCTACCCCATATGATCATCCCATCCTGCCCCATCTGTCTCCATCGTATCCATCCTGCCCCATGATCCAATCCTGCCCCATGTCTTTCATTTTGCCCGTGTCTCCAATCATGCCCCGCATCTACATTCTGCCCATGCCTCCAGTCCTGCCCCCAGTGTATCCAGCAATCTGCCCCAGTGTGTCCAGCATTGCCCCCAGTGTGTCCGACTACAGCATATTGCCCCAGTGTGTCCAGCATTGCCCCCAGAGAGTGTGTCCAGCAATCTGCCCCAGTATGTCAAGCATATTGACCCAGTGTGTCCAGCATTGCCCCCAGTGTGTCCAGCATTGCCCCCAGACTGTGTGTCCAGCATTGCCCCCAGACAGTGTGTCCAGCAATCTGCCCCAGTGTGTCCAGCATATTACCACCAGTGTGTCCAGCAATCTGCCCCAGTGTGTCCAGCATATTACCACCAGTGTGTCCAGCAATCTGCCCCAGTGTGTCCAGCAAATTACCACCAGTGTGTCCAGCATATTACCACCAGTGTGTCCAGCAATCTTCCCCAGTGTGTCCAGCATATTACCACCAGTGCGTCCAGCAATCTGCCCCAGTGTGTCCAGCATATTACCACCAGTGTGTCCAGCAACCTGTCCCAGTGTGTCCAGCATATTACCACCAGTGTGTCCAGCAATCTGCCCCAGTATGTCCAGCAATCTGCCCCAGTATGTCAAATTGTCCAGCATTGCCCACAGTGTGTCCAGCAATCTGCCCCAGTGTGTCCAGCATTGCCCCAGTGTCTCTAGCATTGCCCCAGTGTCTCCAGCATTGCCCCAGTGTCTCCAGCATTTCCCTCAGACAGTGTGTCCAGCAATCTACCTCAGTGTGTCCAGCATATTACCCCCAGTGTGTCCAGCAATCTGCCCCAGTGTGTCCAGCATATTACCCCCAGTGTGTCCAGCAATCTACCTCAGTGTGTCCAGCATATTACCCCCAGTGTGTCCAGCAATCTGCCCCAGTATGTCCAGCATTGCCGTCAGTGTGTCCAGCAATCTGCCCCAGTGTCTCCAGCATTGCCCCAGTGTCTCCAGCATTGCCCCAGTGTCTCCAGCATTGCCCCAGTGTCTCCAGCATTGCCCCAGTGTCTCCAGCAATCATCTGCCCCCAGTGTCTCCAGCAATCTGCCCCAGTATGTCCAGCAATCTGCCCCAGTGTCTGCAGCATTGCCGTGTCTCCAGCATTGCCCGTGTCTCCAGCATTGCCCCAGTGTCTCCAGCATTGCCCCAGTGTCTCAAGCAATCAACTTCCCCCAGTGTGTCCAGCAATCTGCCCCAGTATGTCCAGCATTGCCGTCAGTGTGTCCAGCAATCTGCCCCAGTGTCTCCAGCATTGCCCCAGTGTCTCCAGCATTGCCCCAGTTTCTCCAGCATTGCCCCAGTGTCTCCAGCAATCATCTGCCCCCAGTGTCTCCAGCAATCTGC
The DNA here is from genome assembly GCF_032444005.1 of Ranitomeya imitator. Taxonomy (NCBI): domain Eukaryota; kingdom Metazoa; phylum Chordata; class Amphibia; order Anura; family Dendrobatidae; genus Ranitomeya; species Ranitomeya imitator. The sequence continues at coordinate 668,622,184 of NC_091282.1, forward strand.
TCCAGTATGTCCAGCAATCTGCCCCAGTGTCTCTAGCATTGCCGTGTCTCCAGCATTGCTCGTGTCTCCAGCATTGCCCCAGTGTCTCCAGCATTGCCCCAGTGTCTCAAGCAATCATCTGCCCCCAGTGTGTCCAGCAATCTGCCCCAGTGTCTCCAGCATTGCTCCAGTGTGTCCTCCAGCATTGCCCCCAGTGTGTCCAGCAATCTGCCCCAGTGTCTCCAGCATTGCTCCAGTGTGTCCTCCAGCATTGCCCCCAGTGTGTCCACTGTTAGCTTACAAAAAAAACAAAAAAACGAGTCTCCTCACCTGACCTGGTGCTCCAGCGGCGAGCTCCCTGCAGTAGCGCACACTCGCCGGTGACTGACAATGACGTCAGACGCCGGCGACGTGTGCGCTGCGGCCGACATCAGCCGCCAGCCTCCAATTGGCTGGCGGCTGTTGTTGTTAACTATTGACGTGCGGGCGCGCGGCCGCACGTCAATAGGAAACCGCCGCAGCGCCGGAAGGGGCCCGGTGAGCAGACGAGACAGGGCCCGATGCGGGCCCCCTCTCTCTGCCCACTGGGTCCGGGGACACAAATGCCAGCGGGCATTCACCACCACACTCAGGGGCGGATTATCAGAGGGTCAATCTGTGCGGTATCCCAGGGGCCCCCCACACCACTGGGCCCTGGGCTACCGCCCATATTGACCCTCTTATAATTTGCCCCTGACCACCGACCACAGCACCATTGATACCCCTCATGCCTTTGTCCATCAGAAATACAGAGCAACGGCATTGCCACCTGCAGGATGTCATAATTGATGGATACAAAGTGTCAGGATTTAGAGACACGGGCACATTCCTGACTATCGATGACCCCCGTGTGGTTCAACCCAAGGCAATTCACCAGGGCCCGGGAATTCCCATTGTCCTGGCAGGGGGTGTCCGCAAATATATACAGCGAACTTTTGTACGTTTGGATTATGATTTTGGAGAAAAACTGTGTTGGATTGGAGTTATGGGAGGACTTCCTGCAGATATCCTCCTTGGAAATGACATTGGGGAGTTGCAAAGTCATTTTGTGGGAGCAAAAGGTCCGTGGGCCTCTCGCTCTTCTGAAAGAACAATTGGAGGGCGATATTGCAGATACCGGAACGCCCATCATTCCCTACGTTCTAGAGTTCAGAGACTGTCTCGCACAGCTAGCTATCTTGGCTAATGAACATCAGCGAACGGCCCAGTCCAGTCAAAAAGCCTGGTATGACCATAAAGCCAGGACCCGGGAATTTATAGACCAGTGCTCATGATTATTGCAACCCCTGCCACCGTACAAGGAGCTATAAACTATTGAGCAATGTGGACTAAAGTGAGCAGGCCAGAGGTCTGTGTAGACCTCATGGTGTGCTCACTTATTATGAGGGGGGGGGAGAGTTTTAATGGTGCGATATGCTATGTGAGTATCATTTTTTTGTATATTTCTATTGTACTTATTTTCATGGTGTTCTCTTGTAGACAGAGTTATTTGCTAATTGATGAATGGCTGTTGCTGCCATCTAATATCAGCCCCCACAGTAATGTATTGTTTGCTAATATGCTAATGACATGTTGACCTAGCTTGTTGAAACAATGAGCCCCTGAGACCTTCCCCCTCCTGACCAGTGAATGAGGAGGGAGACTTTTAAAAGATCAGGGAGGTGAGAGACAGATCAGTCCTGTGTGGAATGATGATGTGTTCACAGCATCTCAGAGAGAAAGAAGAGTACATGGACTATGCTATCCTTGCTATCCTCTGTCTGCTGGATTGTTGGACTTTTATCCTGTTACTGAGCTGCATTCGTATTCTGGACTATTTTATCCTTTGCGTGGTGGATCTTATATGGACCTTTCGTATTTTTGCCTAAATAAAGGTCTTGGGATTGTTCACTCTTTGCTGGCTCTGTTGATTGTGTGGTACTGGAGAAGGACCCCGTGACAGCACTATATACAGTTATATACAGTTACACAGTTTGGATCACTATGTGAGGCCATTATACAGTATGGGTCACTATGTAGGTCTATTATACAGTATGGAGCACTATGTAGGGCCACTATACTGTATGGATCACTATATAGGGCCATTATACAGTACGGAGCACTATGTGGGGCCATAATACAGTATAGAGCACTATGTGGGTCCATTATACAGTATAGAGCACTATATGAGGCCATTATACAATATGGAGCACTATGTACGGCCATTATACTGTATGGATCACGATATAGACCATTATACAGTATGGAGCACTATGTGGGACCAATGTACAGTATGGAGCACTATATGAGGCCATCATAGAATATAGAGCACTATGTGGCGCCATTATACAGTATGGAGAACTATATGGGGCCATTAAACTGTATGCAGCACTATGTGAGGCCATTATACAGTATGGCGCACTATGTGGGGCCATTATACAATATGGAGAACTATGTGTGGCCATTAAACAGTATGGAGCATCATGAGGTGCCATCATACAGCATGGAGCATCATGTGAGGCCACTATGCAATATGGAGAACCTATGTGTGGTCATTATACAGTGTGGAACATCATGTAGATCCATGATACTGTATGGACCGCTATGTAGGGCAATTAAACAGTATGGAGCACTATGTAAGGCCATTATACAGTATGGAGCACTATATAGGGCCGTTATATAGTATGGATCACTATGTGAGGCCATTATACAGTAGGGAGCACTATGTTGGGCCACTATACTGTATGGATCACTATATAGGGCCATTATACAGTATGGAGCACTATGTGCGGCCGTTATACAGTATAGAGCAGTATGAGGGGCCATTATACAGTATACAGCGCTATGTGAGGCAATCATACAGTATGGAGAACTATGTGGGGCCATTATATAGTATGGAGCACTATAAAGAACTAGCGAACATGGAGTATAAAAAACACCAACAGATTGAAAAATATAAAACAATCATTTTATTAATACATTTAAAACGTAGAACAGCAGCCCACTCATAGGGCAATATACAATAAAGAGGAAAAAAGTGGGGAACCTGCTAGCACAGCAGACTATATGGACCAATAATATCATATATGTGAGAGTACGTACAGCTAATCCTGAGCAAAATGAGGGGGGAGGAGAAATAAAGTCTAAGTGGTTCCAACATCCAGGCTCTGCGCATGAACATCTAAGGATGCTACCAACATAACATTAACTCCAAAATCCCCGCATGTAGCAATAGGATGCCGTCACTCACCCATAATTACAAGTGTCTCTGGTCCTGCTGCTGTGACCCCCTTAAAGGTCCTTAGATGTTCATGCGCAGAGCCTGGATGTTGGAACCACTTAGACTTTATTTCTCCTCCCCCCTCATTTTGCTCAGGATTAGCTGTACGTACTCTCACATATATGATATTATTGGTCCATATAGTCTGCTGTGCTAGCAGGTTCCCCACTTTTTTCCTCTTTATTGTATATTGCCCTATGAGTGGGCTGCTGTTGTACGTTTTAAATGTATTAATAAAATGATTGTTTTATATTTATCAATCTGTTGGTGTTTCTTATACTCCATGTTCGCTAGTTCTTTATATGTGTTAGGAGTAACACACCTGTGATTTTTATTGGTTTCACTGATGTATTTACGGAGAGAGCAGGGCTTCTGCCCCTCTCGGTCTGGATATTTTGTTAAATTTGTTGTGATTCTTGTTCTAAGTATGGAGCACTATGTAGGGCCATTATACAGTAAGGATCATTATATAGGGCCATTATACAGTATGGAGCACTATGTAGGGTTATTACACTGTATGGATCACTATATAGTGCCATTATACAGCATGGAACATTATGTGGGGCCAATGTACAGTATGGAGCACTATGTGAGGCCATTATACAGAATAGCACACTGCAGCGCTAGAACATACAAACTTGAAAAACAAAATTTGAACTGCATTACTGCACTAGAAATATGAAAAATGAGAGCGTTTAGCGCATAAAAATGGCCAATTTTATGTGTACCTGGTAGCCCCTTTACGGCATCTCTCTTACACCAGGTCCTACACTTGCCTTACCTCGCTGAGAATAAACGTCTCCATCTGAATGGGTACATGTGAAACCTCTTCCTAGACTAAAATTCTCTCTCTCTATGGAGGGGTATTGGACCTGCTGTAATTAAAACACCTGTGGCTAGGAGGCGGAGTGCACGATCAGAAGGCTAGAGAATACATTTCAAAAACCTGACCAGCACATCCAAACATAGACTCAGTGTGAACAGGTGCTGAACCTAAAGTCGCCAACTCGTATATAGTTAAGTAAATAAGGCAGCACACTGCAGCGCTAGAACATACAAACTTGAAAAACAAAATTTGAACTGCATTACTGCACTAGAAATATGACAAATGAGAGCGTTTAGCGCATAAAAATGGCCAATTTTATGTGTACCTGGTAGCCCCTTTACAGCATCTCTCTTATACCAGGTCCTACACTTGCCTTACATCGCTGAGAATAAACGACTCCATCTGAATGGGTACATGTGAAACCTCTTCCTAGACTAAAATTCTCTCTCTCTATGGAGGGGTATTGGACCTGCTGTAATTAAAACACCTGTGGCTAGGAGGCGGAGTGCACGATCAGAAGGCTAGAGAATACATTTCAAAAACCTGACCGGCACATCCAAACATAGACTCAGTGTGAACAGGTGCTGAACCTAGAGTCGCCAACTCGTATATAGTTAAGTAAATAAGGCAGCACACTGCAGCGCTAGAACATACAAACTTGAAAAACAAAATTTGAACTGCATTACTGCACTAGAAATATGAAAAATGAGAGTGTTTAGTGCATAAAAATGGCCAATTTTATGTGTACCTGGTAGCCCCTTTACGGCATCTCTCTTATACCAGGTCCTACACTTGCCTTACCTCGCTGAGAATAAACGTCTCCATCTGAATGGGTACATGTGAAACCTCTTCCTAGACTAAAATTCTCTCTCTCTATGGAGGGGTATTGGACCTGCTGTAATGTACCCATTCAGATGGAGACGTTTATTCTCAGCGAGGTAAGGCAAGTGTAGGACCTGGTATAAGAGAGATGCCGTAAAGGGGCTACCAGGTACACATAAAATTGGCCATTTTTATGCGCTAAACGCTCTCCTTTTTCATATTTCTAGTACAGTAATGCAGTTCAAATTTTGTTTTTCAAGTTTGTATGTTCTAGCGCTGCAGTGTGCTGCCTTATTTACTTAACTATATACGAGTTGGCGACTCTAGGTTCAGCACCTGTTCACACTGAGTCTATGTTTGGATGTGCCGGTCAGATTTTTGAAATTATACAGAATAGAGCACAATGTGGGGCCATTATACAGTATGGAGCACTATATGGGACCATTATACTGTATGGAGCACTATAGAGGCCATTATACAGTATGGAGCACTATGTGATGCTATTATACAGTATGGAGCACTATGTAGGGCCATTACACAGTATGGAGCATTATGTAGAGCCATTATACAGTATGGAGCACCATGTAGGGCCAATATACAGTATGGATCACTATGTGAGGCCATTATACAGTATGTAGCACTATGTAAGGCTACTATACTGTATGGATCACTATATATGACCATCATACAGTATGGAGCACTTTGTGGGGCTATTAAACAGTAAGGGTCACTATATAGGGCCATTATACATTATGGAGCACTATGTGGGGCCAATATACAGCATGGAGCACTATGTGAGGCCATTATACAGTATGTAGCAGTATGTAAGACCACTATACTGTATGGATCACTATATATGGCCATTATACAGTGTGGAGCACTATGTAGGGCCATTACACAGTATGGATCACTATGTGAGGCCATTATACAGTATGTAGCACTATTTAAGGCCACTATACTGTATGCATCACTATATATGGCCATTAAACTGTATTTATCACTATATAGGGCCATTATACAGTATGGAGCATTATGTGGGGCCATTATACATTATGGAGCCTTATGTGGGACCATTATTGTTATGGACCTGGTGGTTAGGAGCACCCGGAATGACCTGATGGTTAAACTAACACAGGACAAGCTCTGGGAAGTGGGAGCTCTGCTGACCGCAACCCCTAATCCTATCACACACACTAGAAATAGCCGTGGAGCGTACCTAACTCTGCCTAGATGCCTCTTCACAGCCTAAGAGCTAACTACCCCTAGAGATAGGAAATAAAGCCTGCCTTGCCTCAGATAAATTCCCCAAAGAAAAAGGCAGCCCCCCACAAATATTGACTGTGAGTTAAGATGAAAGTCACAAACACAGGAATGAAACAAGTTTCAGCAAAGGGAGGCCAGACTTACTAAACAGACTGGGGATAGAAAAGGTAACATTGCGGTTAGCACAAAAAACTACAAAAAGACCACGCAGTGTGTGCAAAAAGACCCCCGCACCGACTCACGGTGCGGAGGTGCCACTCTGCATCCTAGAGCTTCCAGCTAGCAAGGCAAAATCATGATAGCAAGCTGGACAAGAAAACAAAGAACAACAACTAAATTAGCAGGGACTTAGCTTCTGCTGGAGTAGACAGGTCACCAGAAAGATCCAAGAGCGAACTGAACCAGTACTAGAACATTGACAGCTGGCATGGAGTAACGATCTGAGTGGAGTTAAATAGAGCAGCCAGCCAAAGAATAAACTAGGTCACCTGTGGAAGGAACCTCAGAACCAGCAGCTCCACTCACAGCCACCAGAGGGAGTCCATGGACAGAACTCGCCGAAGTACCATTCATGACCACAGGAGGGATTTCAATAACAGAATTCACAACACATTATACAGTATGGAGCATCATGTGGGGCCATTATAGAGCATGGAGCATCATGTGGAGCCATTATACAGTATGGAGCATCATGTGGGACCATTATACAATAGAGCACTATGTGAGGCCATTATACAGTAAGGAGCACTGGGAGGGGCCATTATACAGTATGGAGCACCATATGGAGCAACTATACTGTATGGAGCACTACGTGAGGCCATTATACTCTATAGAGCACTGTGGTGGGCCATTATACAGTATGTGGAGAATATGTGGAGCCATTGTATTGTATGGAGGAATATGTGGAGCGATTGTATTATATGTCGGGCTGCACATGATGGAGTGGGGCTGCACATGATGAAGTGGAGGGAGTGGGGCTGCACATGAAGTGTGGGGTTAAGGACTGCACATGATGAAGGGGGAGTGGGGCTGCACATGAATTGGGGGGTAAGGGGGACTGCACATGATGAAGTGGGGGGAGTAAGGGTGATTGCACATGATGAAGTGGGGGGAGTGGCTCTGCACATGATGAAGTGGGGGGAATGGGGCTGCACATGATGAATTGGGGGGAGTGGGGCTGCCTGCACATGATGGAGTGGGGGGAGTGGGGCTGCACATGATGGAGTGGGGCTGCAAATGATGAAGAGGGGGAGAAGACGGGGACTGCAAATGATGAATTCAGTGTGAGTGATGAGGCACAGCAATTTAATTGAAAGTGGGGGTGGGGATAGCAAATGATGAATTGAAGGTGGGAGCTGGGGAGAACAAATGATGATCTAGGGGGAGAACAAATAATGAATTTTTGAGGGTGGGGGAGTAAATTATGTATTGAATGTGGGGTAGAGCAGTTGATAATGAATAGAGGGTGGGAGAGAAGTACATGACAATGAATTAGGGCGAGAGGGGCATGTAAGTATGAATCGGGGTTAGGGGTAGAGCGGAGGGGATATAGTGGGGGTGTTGAGGATGAAGTGACTGGTAATGAATTGAGGGAAAGAGTACAGGTGTGAATTAATTTATGTATTAAATGGGGAAAGTGGCTATTTATAGTTAGTGGGTGCACAGTGGTGGATTATAATTTATATTTGGAATGGTGGGTTGCATAATAACCAATTATATATTGATTTGGGTGCACCTCTGTATTCAGTTGTGCAGTGTAGAAGAAAGGGAAAAAGTGGAGAATGTGCTTTGGAAGTGGTGCTCTAGGTAACTGCGTTATTTTATGCAGAGACGAATCCTAGCTGGAAGAAGTGATGGCGGTCTGTGCTTGATGAAAAAGGAAAGCAAAGATGAAGGACTTCAGCTAGAGACGTCACTGGTGAGTCAGTGTGTTACCTGTACACTGACACTATACACTGTATACTATATACCTAGCTCCTGTGTATAATGTCACTGGCAGTGGTGATCACTGTATTACCTGTACACTGACACTATATACAGAGCTCCTGTGTACATCATCATCGGTGATCACTGTATTACCTGTTCACTATACACTATATACAGAGCTCCTGTGTATAATGTCACTGGTGATCACTGTATTACCTGTACACTGACACTATATACAGAGCTCCTATTTATAATGTCACTGGTGATCCCTGTATTACCTGTACACTGACATTATATACAGAGCTCCTGTGTATAATGTCACCAATGATCACTGTATTACCTGTACACTGACAGTAAATACAGAGTTCTTGTACACAATGGCACATAGTATTGTTTTTATTTTTTTAATTAATGATCAGTATTGTAGTATTCAGTCACTATGTGGTGGTAATATGTGGTCTGGATATAGTGCGGCAGTATTTGTTCCATGAATGTGGTATTATTCGGTCACTATGTGGTGGAAATATGTTGTCTGGCCAAGGTGTGGTGGTATTTTTCCCTTGTATGTGATATTATTCGGTCACTATGTGGTGGAAATATGTGGTCTGGCCAAGGTGTGGTTGTATTTTTCCCTTGTATGTGGTATTAATGGTTGTTTAAAAAAATGTAAATGTATGTGATTCATTCCATTAAAGAAAAATGCATAAATATATATTTATTTTTAATAGTTTACAGTAGAATAGGGTCCGGCCGAAAGAGTCTCCCGTGTCGTGGTATCAGCTTAAAAATTAATTTGGCCAGAACAAAAGCTGCTGGTTATGAATGTGATCTGGTGTTTGATGGGAACTGTTAATATCTGATCGGTGAGGATGTGATGGTGAAGTTGAGTTTTTCCAAGAGTGGGTGGTGGGACGGTGGAGGCGGAGCTGGTGTGGAACCTGGGCGGAGTCTCAAGAGAACCCGAAAATTGTGCCAGTATGGGGCCCCGAAATTCCTAGTGGAAGCCCTGGTCTGTCTCATAAACTACAGACCGCAGCTTCCTGAGACTTCAGTATGCTCATGCATTCGGCGTGATGACATTATTGTCTCATGCCCCTCTGTGGACCGGAAGAGAAAATGGCGGCTGCAATGCCGGGAATCAGGATGAGGTGAGTATAAACTTCATTATTTTTAATATGGAGAACTTGGGCCATCCTACTACATATATGGGAGAACCGGGGCTATTATACTATATGTGGGGATAACTGGGGCTGTCATACTATATATATATATAGAGAGAGAGCGTGAGAAAGAGAGAGCTGGGGCAATCATACTAGATATTTGTGGGAGAACTGGGGCCATCATAATAGATATGTGGGGAGAACTGGGGCCATCATACTATATATATGGGCAGCTGGGGCCATCGCACAATATTTATGGTGGGAACTGGGGCCATCGCACTATATATACTGTACATATATCCCATATCTCTATAGTAAGCTCGGTTCTGCTCCCATATTTCTGGTGGAAGCTCAATTCTGCTCCCTTTTCTCTGTAGTAAGCTCGGTTCTGCTCCCTTTTCTCTGCAGTAAGCTCGGTTCTGCGCCCATATCTCTGTAGTAAGCTCCGTTCTTCTCCCATATCTCTGGAGTATTCTCCATTCTTATCCATCTCTCTGTAGTAAGCTCGGTTCTGCTCCCATATCTTTGAAGTAAGCTTGGTTCTGCTCCCGTATCTCATTGGTAAGCTTGATTCTGTTCCCGTATCTCTGTAGTAAGCTCGGTCCTGCTCCCTTTTCTCTGTAGTAAGCTCGGTTCTGCTCCCATATCTCTGTAGTAAGCTCGGTTCTGCTCCCATATCTCTGGAGTAATCTGTTCTACTCCCAAATCTCTGGAGTAAGCTCCGTTCTGCTCTCAAATCTTTGGAGCAAGCTCTGTTCTGTTCCCATTTCTCTGGAATAAGCTCTGTTCTGCTCCCATATTTCTGTGGTAAGCTCTGTTCTGCTCCCATATTTCTGGAGTAAGCTCTGTTTTGCTCACATATCTCTGGGGTAAGCTCTGTTCTGCTACCAAATCTTTGGAGTAAGCTCTGTTCTGCTCCCATTTTTCTGGAGTAAGTTCTGTTCTGCTCCCATATTTCTGTGGTAAGCACTTTTCTGCTCCCATATTTCTGGAGTAAGCTCTGTTCTGCTCCCATATCTCTGGAGTGAGCTTTGTTCTGCTCCCAAATCTCTCGAGTAAGCTCCGTTCTGCTCCCAAATCAATTCTGCTCCCATATCTCTGTAGTAAGCTCGGTTCTGCTCCCATATCTCTGTAGTAAGCTCTGTTCTGCTCCCATATCTCTGGAGTAATCTCTGTTCTGCTCCCATATTTCTGTGGTAAGCTCTGTTCTGCTTCCATATCTCTGGAGTAAGCTCCGTTCTGCTCCCATATCTCTGGCATAAGCTCAGTTCTGCTCCCATATCTCTGGAGTAAGCTCAGTTCTGCTCCCATATCTCTGGAGTAAGCTCCGTTATGCTCCCATATCTCTGTAGTAAGCTCAGTTCTGCTCCCATATCTCTGTAGTAAGCTCGGTTCTGCTCCCATATCTCTGTAGTAAGCTCCGTTCTGCTCCCATATCTCTGGAGTAAGCTACGTTCTGCTCCCATATCTCTGCCATAAGCTCAGTTCTGCTCCCAAACCTCTGGAGTAAGCTCCGTTCTGCTCTCATATCTCTGGATTAAGCTTGATTCTGCTCCCATATCTCTGGAGTAAACTTGGTTCTGCTCTCATATCTATGCAGTATGCTCCATACTGTTCCCATATCTACGTACCAGCCTGTTTTTAAAGCCTGTTATGTCTGCTGCTTTAATGCAATGGCCAGAGATAAGCAGGGAAAAAGAGGGCCACCGCAACTCGAGGGCGACTGCCTTGAGATTGTCCCCCAGGCTGAAAAGTGCCTGCCAGCCAGCCCCTGATAACATATTATATTATTCCACTATAATTCGAAAAGTTAATCGTTTTATTTGATAAGAAAAAACTTCCTCAATAATAGACTTTTTATAATAAATGTCAAGACTGGCCTACGACTTTGTCCAAGCTGTTAACTTTGGCCATTTGTGTATTAACTTTTGACATCCCTGGCTTAACCCCTTTCTGACATATGACGTACTATCCCATCGAGGAGGCGTGGGCCCGTATGACCATCGATGGGATAGTACGTTATAGCGATCGGCCGCGCTCACGGGGGGAGCATGGCCAATCGCGGCCGGGTGTCAGCTGACTATCGCAGCTGACATCCGGCACTATGTGCCAGGAGCGGTCACGGACCACCCCTGGCACATTAACCCCCGGCACACCGCGATCAAACATGATCGCGGTGTGCCGGCGGTATAGGGAAGCATCGCGCAGGGAGAGGGCTCCCTGCAGGCTTCCCCGAGACCCCTGGAGCAACGCGATGTGATCGCGTTGCTGCAAGGGTCTCTTACCTCCTCCTCCTCCTTGCAGGCCCGGATCCAAGATGGCCGCGGCATCCGGGTCCTGGAGGGAGGTGGCTTCACTGCGCCTGCTCAGAGCAGGCGCCAAGAAGCCAGGAGAAGTGCACGTCAGATCGCTGATCTGACACAGTGCACAGCAAAGTGTCAGATCAGCGATCTTACACTATAAAATGATGCCCCCCTGGGGCAATGTTATAGTGTAAAAAAAAAAAAATATTCACATGTGTAAAAAAAAATTTAAAAAAATTCCCCAAAAAATCACCCCCCCCAAAAAAATATACTTCCTATAAATACATTTATTTATCTAAATTAAAAAAAACAAAACAATAAAAGTACACATATTTAGTATCACCGTGTCCGTAACGACCCCACCTATAAAACTATATCACTAGTTAACCCCTTCAGTGAACACCGTAAAAATAAAAAAAACGAGGCAAAAAACAACGCTTCATTCTCATACCGCCAAACAAAAGTGGAATTACACGCAATCAAAAAGACTGATATAAATAACCATAGTACCTCTGAAAACGTCATCTTGTCCCGCAAAAAACGAGCTGCCATACAGCATCATCAGCGAAAAAATAAAAAAGTTATAGTCCTCAGAATAAAGCGATGCAAAAATAATTATTTTTTCTATAAAATAGTTTTTATCGTATAAAATCGGCAAAACATAAAAAAAATATAAATGAGGTATCGCTGTAATCGTACTGACCCGAAGAATAAAACTGCTTTATCAATTTTACCAAACGCGGAACGGCATAAACGCCTCCCCCAAAAGAAATTCATGAATAGCTGGTTTTTGGCAATTCTGCCTCACAAAAATCGGAATAAAAAGCGATCAAAAAATGTCACATGCCCGAAAATGTTACCAATCACAACGTCAACTCGTCCCGCAAAAAACAAGACCTCACATGGCTCTGTGGACCTAAATATGGAAAAATTATAGCTCTCAAAATGTGGTAAAACAAAAAATATTTTTTGCAATAAAAAGCATCTTTCAGTGTGTGACGGCTGCCAATGATAAAAATCCGCTAGAAAACCCGCTATAAAAGTAAATCAAACCCCCCTTCATCACCCCCTTAGTTAGGGAAAGATTAAAAAATTTAAAACATGTATTTATTTCCATTTTCCCATTAGGGTTAGGGCTAGGGTTAGAGCTAGGGTTAGGGTTAGGGCTAGGGTTAGGGCTAGGGTTAGGGTTAGGGCTAGGGTTAGGGCTAGGGTTAGGGTTGGGGCTAAAGTTAGGGTTAGGGTTGGGGCTAAAGTTAGGGTTGGGGCTACATTTACGGTTGGGAATAGGGTTGGGATTAGGGTTAGGGGTGTGTTTGGATTAGGGTTTCAGTTATAATTGGGTAGGGGGAATTTTTGTGGGAAAAAATTTTCACGGCTCTGCGTTATAAACTGTAGTGAAACACTTGGGGGTTCAAAGTTCTCACAACACATCTAGATAAGTTCCTTGGGGGGTCTAGTTTCCAATATGGGTCACTTGTGGGGGGTTTCTACTGTTTAGGTACATTAGGGGCTCTGCAAACGCAATGTGACACCTGCAGACCAATCCATTTAAGTCTGCATTCCAAATGATGCTCCTTCCCTTCCGAGCTCTGCCATGCGCGCAAACGGTGGATCCCCCACACTTATGGGGTATCAGCGTACTCAGGACAAATTGGACAACAACTTTTAGGGTCAAATTTCAACTGTTACCCTTGGAAAAATACAAAACTGGGGGCTAAAAAATAATTTTTGTGGAAAAAAAATATTTTTTATTTGCACAGCTCTGCGTTATAAACTTTAGTGAAACACTTGGGGGTTCAAAGCTCTCACAACACATCTAGATGAGTTCCTTAGGGGGTCTACTTTCCAAAATGGTGTCACTTGTGGGGGGTTTCTACTGTTTAGGTACATTAGGGGCTCTGCAAACGCAATGTGACGCCTGCAGTCTGCATTCCAAATGGCGCTCCTTCCCTTCCAAGCCCTCCCATGCGCCCAAACGGTGGTTCCCCCCCACATATGGGATATCAGCGTACTCAGGACAAATTGGACAACAACTTTTGGGGTCCATTTTCTCCTGTTACCCTTGGTAAAATAAAACAAATTGGAGTTGAAGTAAATTTTTTGTGAAAAAGTTAAATGTTCATTTTTATTTAAACATTCAAAAAATTCCTGTGAAACACCTGAAGGGTTAATAAACTTCTTGAATGTGGTTTTGAGCACCTTGAGGGGTGCAGTTTTTAGAATGGTGTCACACTTGGTTATTTTCTATCATATAGACCCCTCAAAGTGACTTAAAATGAGATGTGGTCCCTAAAAGCAATGGTGTAAAAATGAGAAATTGTGGTCAAATTTTAACCCTTATAACTCCCTAACAAAAAAAAATTTTGGTTCCAAAATTGTGCTGATGTAAAGCAGACATGTGGGAAATGTTACTTATTAAGTATTTTGTGTGGCATATCTCTGTGATTTAATTGCATAAAAATTCAAAGTTGGAAAATTGCAAACATTTTCAACATTTTTGCCAAATTTCAATTTTTTTCACAAATAAACGTAGGTAATATCAAAGAAATTTTACCACTATCATGAAGTACAATATGTCATGAGAATATATTGTCAGAAACACCAAGATCCGTTGAAGCGTTCCAGAGTTATAACCTCATAAAGGGACAGTGGTCAGAATTGTAAAAAATGGCCTGGTCATTAACGTGCAAACCACCCTTGGGGGTAAAGGGGTTAAAGGGTTATTTTCATTATGATAAAGGATTATAATTGCAAAGAGGTGGTAAAAACAAACAACTTTGCAATTTTACTTTTGATTAAAAAAAAAATCCTCTCCATTCTCAAGAACAGACCTCCACTGCAATCGGTGGCTAGTATCTTAGGTTTGGAGTGCAGCGCTTACAAGCTCTTTACTATATACTCTATAGCACGCTCATGTATGAGTGGTTTTTCTAATCTAAAACTTCAGTATTCAGGTTAAATTGCTGTTTTGGCGCTTCGCAATAAAGAAAAGGGCTTTGGATTGCAGTTTGGGCACTTGATCCTTTAAAGGTTCGCCATCACTGCTCTACTATTCGATAATCATAGTTATGTTGTCATCCATGACTTACTAATATTGTGTATGTTAACTACAGTGAAGTACATCAGTACCTATCATACCATTATTTCTCTATGTACGGTCACATAGTCATCATAACACAGGATATGAAGAGATCATAGAGGATAGAGACACAAAACAAAGGTAAATAAATAGTTACCAATGTAGGAATGTGGTGCCAAACCCAAAATAAAACCTGACGTACCTTTCCGAGCGATTCCTTCTGGGGTGTCATCACACCAAAAGGAGCTACATTTGAGACAAGCCACTGATCTAGTATACAGGGTGAGCCATGGATATGGATACACCTAAATAAAATGAGATTGGTTGGTGACATCAACTTCCTGTTTGTGGCACATTAGTATATGACAGGGGGAAATCTTTTCAAGATGGGTGGTGACCATGGCTGCCATTTAGAAGTCGGCCATTTTGGATCCAACTTTATTTTTCCAATGGGAAGAGGGTCATGTGACACATCAAACTTATTGAGAATTTCACAAGAAAAACAATGGTGTGCTTGGTTTTAAGGTAACTTTATTCTTTCATGGAGGCGTTTCCACCACATGCACGCCCCATGACACTTACACTCACCCTATGGCTGGCACGCATGCGCCGAAACGACATCTCCATCTGACTTCCAGTTGGTGCTACTCACGTTACCCCTGGTGCTTTCCACTGGGAGTCACGGAGCACCGGACCGGAAGCCCCCTTAGCCTTGGGAGTTCCTACCTGACGCCATGCGCCATGACAACACAAGACACACATCCGGCCCACAATACCAGCCCCAATTACCAGACACCTACATCCAGGATATAAAAACCTTACTGTTTAGTTACCATGCCGCCCCTTTTGTGAAGAAGCTAATCAGGGAAACGGCGCTCGTTGGGCGCAGGGTTGGATACAGTCCTCCATTCCATACCGCATGTCACCTCAGCATCAAACTTCAGGTAACTTTCATTGACAGCTTCATTTTCACAGCAATTGCCATAATTATTTCCTTATTCAAGTGGTCACCTCATTGTTCTCATGTGAGTCTTTTGGAAATAGCTGTAGCAGGGATGTCAATAGCACACTTCAGTTATCCTTATTGCTAAGCATAAGCAGGCTTTCAATTGTCAAACATTACATTTCACTATCCCTATTGTTATTTTGCTGTACCCATGTACGGTATGTGAAAAAGAGCTGCAGAAAGGATGGTAATATGACAATATAGTCAACATCATCGCCTAGTCTACCAAGCAGGCTGTTACAGTGCCTTGCGAAAGTATTCGGCCCCCTGGAACTTTTCAACCTTTTCCCACATATCATGCTTCAAACATAAAGATACCAAATGTAAATTTTTGGTGAAGAATCAACAAAAAGTGGAACACAATTGTGAAGTTGAACGAAATGGTTATTTTTATTTTTTGTGGAAATTCAAAAACTGAAAAGTGGGGCGTACAATATTATTCGGCCCCTCTAACTTAATACTTTGTTGCGCCACCTTTTGCTGCGATTACAGCTGCAAGTCGCTTGGGGTATGTCTCTATCAGTTTTGTACATCGAGAGACTGAAATTCTTGCCCATTCTTCCTTGGCAAACAGCTCGAGCTCAGTGAGGTTTGATGGAGATCGTTTGTGAACAGCAGTTTTCAGCTCTTTCCACAGATTCTCGATTGGATTGAGGTCTGGACTTTGACTTTGACTTGTCCATTCTAACACATGGATACGTTTATTTGTGAACCATTCCATTGTAGATTTTGCTTTATGTTTGGGATCATTGCCTTGTTGGAAGACAAATCTCCGTCCCAGTCTCAGGTCTTTTGCAGACTCCAACAGGTTTTCTTCAAGAATGGTTCCTATATTTGGCTCCGTCCATCTTTCCATGCTGAAGAAAAGCAGGCCCAAACCATGATGCTTCCACCACCATGTTTGACAGTGGGGATGGTGTGTTCAGGGTGATGAGCTGTGTTGCCTTTATGCCAAACATATCATTTGGCATTGTTGCCAAAAAGTTCAATTTTGGTTTCATCTGACCAGAGCACCTTCTTCCACATGTTTGGTGTGTCTCCCAGGTGGCTTGTTGCAAACTTTAAATGACACTTTTTATGGATATCTTTGAGAAATGGCTTTCTTCTTGCTACTCTTCCATAAAGGTCAGATTTGTGCAGTGTACGACTGATTGTTGTCCTATGGACAGACTGTCCCACCTCAGCTGTAGATCTCTGCAGTTCATCCAGAGTGATCATGGACCTCTTGGCTGCATCTCTGATCAGTCTTCTCCTTGCTTGAGAAGAAAGTTTAGAGGGACGGCCGGGTCTTGGTAGATTTGCAGTGGTATGATACTCCTTCCGTTTCAATATGATCGCTTGCACAGTGCTCCTTGGGATGTTTAAAGTTTTGGAAATCATTTTGTATCCAAATCCGGCTTTAAACTTCTCCACAACAGTATCACGGACCTGCCTGTTGTGCTCCTTGGTCGTCATGATGCTCTCTGTGCTCCAAACAGAACCCTGAGACTATCACAGAGCAGGTGCATTTATACAGAGACTTGATTACACACAGGTGGATTATGTTTATCATCATTAGGCATTTAGGACAACAGTAGATCATTCAGAGATCCACAATGAACTTCTGGAGTGAGTTTGCTGCACTGAAAGTAAAGAGGACGAATAATATTGCACGCCCCACTTCTCAGTTTTTGAATTTCCCCAAAAATTTAAAATAACCAATAAATTTCGTTCAACTTCACAATTGTGTTCCACTTGTTGTTGATTCTTCACCAAAAATTTACATTTGGTATCTTTATGTTTGAAGCATGATATGTGGGAAAAGGTTGAAAATTTCCAGGGGGCCGAATACTTTCGCAAGGCACTGTACCTTTTCAAATCACCTCTGTTTGCAGATGTTGTCATTTCCTTCCACTTGACTGTACCATTCCCTGACATATTTTTTGGAGGTTAATTTCCCTTTTTTCCCCTGTCTTTTTATCCTTAATTTTTAAAATTGTACCCAATAAAAAATTATTTTATTTCAGAAATTATATAGTGTATAGTGGAAGTGTACAGGTAATAGTGATCACTGAAGACATTATACACAGGAGCTCTATAGATAGTGTATAGTATCCTTTTTCCTCACCATCAACAAAGAAAACTTTGAAGCTGGAAGTGCATCATCACACTCCAATGCACTTCCAGACATCTTCAAAATGATATTTCTCTCTGCTGGAGCTGGGTATGGTGGTCATAAAGGGGTTGATTGGCTTATCTTTTAACCCCTTCACGACATGCGCCGTACTAGTACTGCACATGCCGTGTCACCCCCTTTGATGTGGGCTCCGGCGGTGAGCCCACATCAAAGTCGCGACATGTCAGCTGTTTTGTACAGCTGACATGTGTGCGCAATAGCTATTCACCCGCCGCTATTAACCTGTTAAATGCCGCTGTCAAACGCAGACAGCGGCATTTAACCGGCGCTTCCGGCCGGAAATGATGTCATCGCCGACCCCGTCACATGATCGGGGGTCGGCGATGCATCAGGAAGGTAACCATAGAGGTCCTTGAGACCTCTATGGTTACTGATGCCGGTAGGCTGTGAGCGCCCCCCTGTGGTCGGCGCTCACAGCACACCTGCATTTCAGCTACATAGCAGCGATCTGATGATCGCTGCTATGTAGCAGAGCCGATCAGGCTATGCCAGCTTCTAGCCTCCCATGGAGGCTATTGAAGCATGGCACAAGTAAAAAAAAATGTTTTTAAAAATATGAAAAAAATATAAAAAATATAAAAGTTTAAATCACCCCCCTTTCGCCCCATCCTAAATAAAACAATTAAAAAAAAACTACACGTATTTGGTATCGCCGCATTCAGAATCGCCCAATCTATCAATAAAAAAAAGCATTAACCTGATCGCTAAACAGCATAACGAGAAAAAAATCCGAAACGCCAGAATTACGTTTTTTTGGTCGCCATGACATTGCATTAAAATGCAATAACGGGCGATCAAAAGAACGTATCTGCACCACAATGGTATCATTAAAAACGTCAGCTCGGCACGCAAAAAATAAGCCCTCACCCGACCCCAGATCAAGAAAAATGGAGACGCTTCGGGTATCGGAAAATGGCACTTTTTTTTTTTTTTTAAGCAAAGTTTTGAATTTTTTTTTCACCACTTGGTTAAAAAATAACCTAGTTAGATGTTAGATGTCTAGGAACTCGTAATGACCTAGAGAATCACAATGGCAGGTTAGTTTTAGCATTTAATGAACCTAACAAAAAAGCCAAGCAAAAAACAAGTGTGGGATTGCACTTTTTTTGCCATTTCACCGCACTTGGAATTTTTTTCCTGTTTTCTAGTAAAAGACATGGTAAAACCAATGGTGTCGTTCAAAAGTACAACTCGTCCCGCAAAAAATAAGCCCTCACATGACCATATTGACGGAAAAATAAAAAAGTTATGGCTCTGGGAAGGAGGGAAGTGAAAAATTAAAACGCAAAAAACGATAAAGGGCCGCGACTTGAAGGGGTTAATGGGCTATACAATCATATTAATGGTTTGAGGGGAGTTGAAAGTTGTTAAACTTTACTTCACCAATGTGCAGCATGCCATATGTAAGTAAATTAATTTAGCCAACATATTGTTACTTTAGGCGTTCATTATACTTACTAAATTTTTCAAACTGCTGAAGATGCCATTAACTTTTCATGATCCAAGCCACCATTTCCATGAAATAAATTATGATTTTTTTGTCTTACACATGATTGATTGATAGGTTCACAATGTACTTTGTATCATCCATATCTTTAATTGCTTGTTCTAAATTAAGCAGCAATCAATCTTTAACTTTGAAGCCTCATCCTCTGCTGATTAGCAGCCATGGTTCTTACATGGTTAGTCATTTACACAGAGTCATGGAGATTATAATCAGTTCATACAAGGTCCATCACTTGACTCCTACTAACCCGAGGAGGAGTGTAATTGAATTTTTGTTTGACACGTGCTTATTATCCTATAATATTATAACATCACCATTTTACATTGGCATTTGGCACATTGGATATTTTTACAAATTATTTTAAATATAAATGATATGTAAGTAAAGACATTTGTTTCTGTACATAGATTAAGGTCTGCTGTGTACATTATGGTTGGCCATGATAGTGGGAAGTGGCATGGACGCCACTCAGTATAGGGAAGCAATACAAAGGAACCTGAGTTCTTTGAAATTTTGAAGGGTATTGCATGGCGAATACGCCTCCTTACCTTGACAAGCCAGAGATGGTATGTCACTCTCCATAAGGAGAAACGTTACCCCTTAGACCCCAGTCCAGAGCCTCTCACCTAGCCAAATCAGTTCTCATGCTTCGCACTGATGAGGGCCAACAGCTCGAAACACTGTATCTGTGAATTGATATACTGATTTGGCTTTTATCCTAACTCATATTGCAAGACTCGTTAAAGAGTTGATTGTGACTTGTAGGATTGCTACTTCCAACAGGTGGCGCTATGTAACAACCCTGCCGGCATCACTGCATGGCCTTCCATTCCCCACCTGCCTGTTACATCTACTCACTCACCCAGTGCCATGCTGTGAGATCTGTCTGCTGCTGGTTCCATGCCATGTGCTTCATGGCGGCCTGCTCTGTGTACACTTCCTGGCTGTGTGCATAGGGGGGAAGAGCGGAGACCACGGCCTGAGCAAACTATTCCCCTCAGTTAGCATTTGCTACTGAGCTGCCAGGTCGTGTGTTTCCTGTCTCAGAGGGCTGCACTATTGCAGGCCTTCATCTGTGTTCTGTTTGTGTATCCGTGTCCGTTCCTGTCTGTACTCTAGTCTATGTCCGTCCCTGCTCCTTCTTTGTCATTAGTCATTTCCCACTCTGCTGTGTGTACCTCTGCCTTATCTTTCTGCTCTGTTCTCCACTGTCTGTGGCTCTTCTTCTCTCTGCTCAGTTCTACCACAACCTGTGGTTCTGTGTCTCTCAGCTTTTCTCTCAGCTCTGCTCTCTGATCTTGCTCCGCACTCTGTGGCTTTGCTCTGCGGCTCCGCTCCTTGCGGTTCAACCTGGCACCGCTGCTTGCGGTTCTACGTCTTTAGCTCTTGGCGTTACCTCCTGCGGTTCCGCTCTTGGCTCCGCCTCCAACGTCTCCGCTCTTGGCTCCGCCTCCAGCATCACCGCTCTTGGCTCCGCCTCCAGCGTCTCCGCTCTTGGCTCCGCCTCCAGCATCTCCGCTCTTGGCCCCGCCTCCTGCGGCTCCGTCCTTGGCTCTGCCTTCTCCTTCTCTACTCTCTGCTCTGCCTTCTCCTTCTCTACTCTCTGCTCTGCCTTCTCCTTCTCTACTCTCTGCTCTGCCTTCTCCTTCTCTACTCTCTGCTCTGCCTTCTCCTTCTCTACTCTCTGCTCTGCCTTCTCCTTCTCTACTCTGCCTTCTCCTTCTCTGCTCATAGCTCTGCCTTCTCCTTCTCTACTCTCTGCTCTGCCTTCTCCTTCTCTACTCTGCCTTCTCCTTCTCTGCTCATAGCTCTGACTTCTCCTTCTCTACTCTCTGCTCTGCCTTCTCCTTCTCTTACTCTGCCTTCTCCTTCTCTGCTCATAGCTCTGCCTTCTACTCGTACTCAGCCTCCTGCGATTCAGCTTTGCTTCCACTCTTGCTCTATCTTTATTCTGCAACTTTCCATACAGGTCTCTACCTGTTGTGAATTCTGTGGCAGAGCTCCCTCCTGTGGTCACAAGTGGTACTTTGGCTGATTCTCTCTGTGAGCTTCCGTTGGTGGAGGAGAGTGGTACTGCGGCTTCTGAGTTTCTTTCCTCAGGTGATGTGGTGAAGTCGTTAGGTGCTGCTCTATTTAACTCCACCTAGTGCTTTGATCCTGGCCTCCAGTCAATGTTCTAGTATTGGACCTGTTTCCTCCTGGATCGTTCCTGTGGCCTGCTGCTCTGCATAGCTAAGTTCCGCTTTTGCTATTTTGTTTGCTGTTTTTTCTGTCCAGCTTGCTTACTTGTTTTTTCTTGCTTGCTGGAAGCTCTGGGACGCAGAGGGTGTACCTCCGTGCCGTTAGTTCGGTACGGAGGGTCTTTTTGCCCCCTTTGCATGGTTTTTTGTAGGGTTTTGTGTTGACTGCAAAGTTACCTTTCCTATCCTCGCTCTGTTCAGAAAGTCGGGCCTCACTTTGCTAAATCTATTTCATCTCTACGTTTGCCTTTTCATCTTAACTCACAGTCATTATATGTGGGGGCTGCCTTTTCCTTTGGGGTATTTCTCTGAGGCAAGGTAGGCTTATTTTCTATCTTCAGGCTAGCTAGTTTCTCAGGCTGTGCCGAGTTGCATAGGGAGCGTTAGGCGCAATCCACGGCTGCCTCTAGTGTGGTTGGAGAGGATTAGGGATTGCGGTCAGCAGAGTTCCCACGTCTCAGAGCTCGTTCTTTGTTTTTGGGTTATTGTCAGGTCACTGTATGTGCTCTGACTTCTATGTCCATTGTGGTACTGAATTACCTTAACATAACAGTACTGGAGGCCCAAAGTACTAATGATTCTCAATAGAGGGAAAAAAGAAGTTCTGAGACCATTTTTTTTTCTCTGCACTGTGTTTTGCCTTTTTTTTTCCCTAGACATTTGGGTGGTTCAGGACACAGGTGTAGCGATGGACATTAAAGGTCTGTCTTCATGTGTGGATCAGCTCACGGCAAGAGTACAAAATATTCAAGACTTTGTGGTTCAGAATTCTATGTTAGAACCAAGAATTCCTATTCCTGATTTGTTTTTTGGAGATAGAACTAAATTTCTGAGTTTCAAAAATAATTGTAAACTATTTCTGGCTTTGAAACCTCGCTCCTCTGGTGACCTAGTTCAACAAGTTATGATCATTATTTCTTTTTTACGTGGCGACCCTCAGGACTGGGCATTTTCTCTTGCGTCAGGAGATCCTGCATTAAGTAATATCGATGCGTTTTTCCTGGCGCTCGGATTGCTGTACGATGAACCTAATTCAGTGGATCAGGCAGAGAAAAATTTGCTGGCTCTGTGTCAGGGTCAGGATGAGATAGAGGTATATTGTCAGAAATTTAGAAAGTGGTCCGTACTCACTCAATGGAATGAAGGTGCGCTTGCAGCTATTTTCAGAAAGGGTCTCTCTGAAGCCCTTAAGGATGTCATGGTGGGATTTCCTATGCCTGCTGGTCTGAATGAGTCTATGTCTTTGGCCATTCAGATCGGTCGACGCTTGCGTAAGCGTAAATCTGTGCACCATTTGGCGGTATTATCTGAGCATAAACCTGAGCCTATGCAGTGCGTTAGGACTTTGACCAGAGTTGAACGGCAAGAACACAGACGTCTGAATGGGCTGTGTTTCTACTGTGGTGATTCCACTCATGCTATCTCTGATTGTCCTAAGCGCACTAAGCGGTTCGCTAGGTCTGCCACCATTGGTACGGTACAGTCAAAATTTCTTCTGTCCGTTACTTTGATCTCATCAAAGAGAATGAAGACTTTCTAGACAGAACAGAAGCATCTCTACTGGTCAGAGAAGGTGAAAAAAGTGTCAGAGAACCTCCAAAAGCAGATGAGTGGAAGCATGTGACCAAAAGAAGCAAGAAGACCATGGAGAAATCACCAACCACACAACTGAAGAACCGATATCAAATCTTTGTAGAGGACGGGAAGAAAAACATGGGGACGGGAAGAAAAACATTAGACTTGAACAAAGAAGATCCAGGAAAACATACTCAGAAGGGAGGTAAGAACATTTCTAAAACAATCCACAGCGAGGAGATTGGAACAAAACAAAATCCTCTAAACTGCATGCTTGCAAACGCCAGAAGCCTGACAAACAAGATGGAAGAACTAGAAGCAGAAATATCTACAGGTAACTTTGACATAGTGGGAATAACCGAGACATGGTTAGATGAAAGCTATGACTGGGCAGTTAACTTACAGGGTTACAGTCTGTTTAGAAAGGATCGTAAAAATCGGAGAGGAGGAGGGGTTTGTCTCTATGTAAAGTCTTGTCTAAAGTCCACTTTAAGGGAGGATATTAGCGAAGGAAATGAGGATGTCGAGTCCATATGGGTCGAAATTCATGGAGGGAAAAATGGTAACAAAATTCTCATTGGGGTCTGTTACAAACCCCCAAATATAACAGAAACCATGGAAAGTCTACTTCTAAAGCAGATAGATGAAGCTGCAACCCATAATGAGGTCCTGGTTATGGGGGACTTTAACTACCCGGATATTAACTGGGAAACAGAAACCTGTGAAACCCATAAAGGCAACAGGTTTCTGCTAATAACCAAGAAAAATTATCTTTCACAATTGGTGCAGAATCCAACCAGAGGAGCAGCACTTTTAGACCTAATACTATCTAATAGACCTGACAGAATAACAAATCTGCAGGTGGTCGGGCATCTAGGAAATAGCGACCACAATATTGTACAGTTTCACCTGTCTTTCACTAGGGGGACTTGTCAGGGAGTCACAAAAACACTGAACTTTAGGAAGGCAAAGTTTGACCAGCTTAGAGATGCCCTTAATCTGGTAGACTGGGACAATATCCTCAGAACTAATAATACAGATAATAAATGGGAAATGTTTAAGAACATCCTAAATAGGCAGTGTAAGCGGTTTATACCTTGTGGGAATAAAAGGACTAGAAATAGGAAAAACCCAATGTGGCTAAACAAAGAAGTAAGACAGGCAATTAACAGTAAAAAAGAAAGCATTTGCACTACTAAAGCAGGATGGCACCATTGCAGCTCTAAAAAACTATAGGGAGAAAAATACTTTATCTAAAAAACTAATTAAAGCTGCCAAAAAGGAAACAGAGAAGCACATTGCTAAGGAGAGTAAAACTAATCCCAAACTGTTCTTCAACTATATCAATAGTAAAAGAATAAAAACTGAAAATGTAGGCCCCTTAAAAAATAGTGAGGAAAGAATGGTTGTAGATGACGAGGAAAAAGCTAACATATTAAACACCTTCTTCTCCACGGTATTCACGGTGGAAAATGAAATGCTAGGTGAAATCCCAAGAAACAATGAAAACCCTATATTAAGGGTCACCAATCTAACCCAAGAAGAGGTGCAAAACCGGCTAAATAAGATTAAAATAGATAAATCTCCGGGTCCGGATGGCATACACCCACGAGTACTAAGAGAACTAAGTAATGTAATAGATAAACCATTATTTCTTATTTTTAGGGACTCTATAGAGACAGGGTCTGTTCCGCAGGATTGGCGCATAGCAAATGTGGTGCCAATATTCAAAAAGGGCTCTAAAAGTGAACCTGGAAATTATAGGCCAGTAAGTCTAACCTCTATTGTTGGTAAAATATTTGAAGGGTTTCTGAGGGATGTTATTCTGGATTATCTCAATGAGAATAACTGTTTAACTCCATATCAGCATGGGTTTATGAGAAATCGCTCCTGTCAAACCAATCTAATCAGTTTTTATGAAGAGGTAAGCTATAGGCTGGACCACGGTGAGTCATTGGACGTGGTATATCTCGATTTTTCCAAAGCGTTTGATACCGTGCCGCACAAGAGGTTGGTACACAAAATGAGAATGCTTGGTCTGGGGGAAATTGTGTGTAAATGGGTTAGTAACTGGCTTAGTGATAGAAAGCAGAGGGTGGTTATAAATGGTATAGTCTCTAACTGGGTCGCTGTGACCAGTGGGGTACCGCAGGGGTCAGTATTGGGACCTGTTCTCTTCAACATATTCATTAATGATCTGGTAGAAGGTTTTCACAGTAAAATATCGATATTTGCAGATGATACAAAACTATGTAAAGCAGTTAATACAAGAGAAGATAGTATTCTGCTACAGATGGATCTGGATAAGTTGGAAACTTGGGCTGAAAGGTGGCAGATGAGGTTTAACAATGATAAATGTAAGGTTATACACATGGGAAGAAGGAATCAATGTCACCATTACACACTGAATGGGAAACCACTGGGTAAATCTGACAGGGAGAAGGACTTGGGGATCCTAGTTAATGATAAACTTACCTGGAGCAGCCAGTGCCAGGCAGCAGCTGCCAAGGCAAACAGGATCATGGGGTGCATTATAAGAGGTCTGGATACACATGATGAAAGCATTATACTGCCTCTGTACAAATCCCTAGTTAGACCGCACATGGAGTACTGTGTCCAGTTTTGGGCACCGATGCTCAGGAAGGATATAATGGAACTAGAGAGAGTACAAAGGAGGGCAACAAAATTAATAAAGGGGATGGGAAAACTACAATACCCAGATAGATTAGCGAAATTAGGATTATTTAGTCTAGAAAAAAGACGACTGAGGGGCGATCTAATAACCATGTATAAGTATATAAGGGGACAATACAAATATCTCGCTGAGGATCTGTTTATACCAAGGAAGGTGACGGGCACAAGGGGGCATTCTTTGCGTCTGGAGGAGAGAAGGTTTTTCCACCAACATAGAAGAGGATTCTTTACTGTTAGGGCAGTGAGAATCTGGAATTGCTTGCCTGAAGAGGTGGTGATGGCGAACTCAGTCGAGGGGTTCAAGAAAGGCCTGGATGTCTTCCTGGAGCAGAACAATATTGTATCATACAATTAGGTTCTGTAGAAGGACGTAGATCTGGGGATTTAGTATGATGGAATATAGGCTGAACTGGATGGACAAATGTCTTTTTTCGGCCTTACTAACTATGTTACTATGTTACTATGATGAAGATGGCACACCTAAGGATGAAGCAATACCAGCAAGCAAAAAAGAAAAGGGTACACAGCAACAAGTGACAGCAAAAAGTACAGCCAAGAAGCAACGAAGAGTGGTGGTGGTGGGAGACTCACTACTGAGAGGCACAGAAGCAGCCATCTGCAGACCGGACATAACTGCAAGAGAAGTATGCTGCCTTCCAGGTGCGATGATCAAGGATGTGACCGATAGGATACCAAAGCTCTTCAGCTCCAAGGACGTCCACCCATTTCTTCTGATACATGTTGGCACCAATGACACGGCAAGGAAAGACCTACCGACAATCTGCAAAGACTTTGAAGAGTTGGGGAAGAAAGTAAAGGAACTGGATGCACAGGTAGTTTTTTCTTCTATCCTTCCAGTAGACGGGCATGGCACCAGGAGATGGAACAGGATCCTTGATGCAAACAACTGGCTAAGACGATGGTGCAGACAACAAGGATTCGGATTCCTGGACCACGGTGTGAATTACTGGTACGATGGACTCCTCGCCAGAGATGGACTACACCTCAACAAACCTGGGAAACACACATTCGCCAGAAGACTCGCTACACTCATCAGGAGGGCGTTAAACTAGAAGAAGAGGGGACGGGAAGAAAAACATTAGACTTGAACAAAGAAGACCCAGGAAAACATACTCAGATGGGAGGTAAGAACAATTCTAAAGCAATCCACAGCGAGGAGATTGGAACAAAACAAAATCCTCTAAACTGCATGCTCGCAAACGCCAGAAGCCTGACAAACAAGATGGAAGAACTAGAAGCAGAAATATCTACAGGTAACTTTGACATAGTGGGAATAACCGAGACATGGTTAGATGAAAGCTATGACTGGGCAGTTAACTTACAGGGTTACAGTCTGTTTAGAAAGGATCGTAAAAATCGGAGAGGAGGAGGGGTTTGTCTCTATGTAAAGTCTTGTCTAAAGTCCACTTTAAGGGAGGATATTAGCGAAGGAAATGAGGATGTCGAGTCCATATGGGTCGAAATTCATGGAGGGAAAAATGGTAACAAAATTCTCATTGGGGTCTGTTACAAACCCCCAAATATAACAGAAACCATGGAAAGTCTACTTCTAAAGCAGATAGATGAAGCTGCAACCCATAATGAGGTCCTGGTTATGGGGGACTTTAACTACCCGGATATTAACTGGGAAAGTGAAACCTGTGAAACCCATAAAGGCAACAGGTTTCTGCTAATAACCAAGAAAAATTATCTTTCACAATTGGTGCAGAATCCAACCAGAGGAGCAGCACTTTTAGACCTAATACTATCTAATAGACCTGACAGAATAACAAATCTGCAGGTGGTTGGGCATCTAGGAAATAGCGACCACAATATTGTACAGTTTCACCTGTCTTTCACTAGGGGGACTTGTCAGGGAGTCACAAAAACACTGAACTTTAGGAAGGCAAAGCTTGACCAGCTTAGAGATGCCCTTAATCTGGTAGACTGGGACAATATCCTCAAAAATAAGAATACAGATAATAAATGGGAAATGTTTAAGAACATCCTAAATAGGCACTGTAAGCAGTTTATACCTTGTGGGAATAAAAGGACTAGAAATAGGAAAAACCCAATGTGGCTAAACAAAGAAGTAAGACAGGCAATTAACAGTAAAAAGAAAGCATTTGCACTACTAAAGCAGGATGGCACCATTGAAGCTCTAAAAAACTATAGGGAGAAAAATACTTTATCTAAAAAACTAATTAAAGCTGCCAAAAAGGAAACAGAGAAGCACATTGCTAAGGAGAGTAAAACTAATCCCAAACTGTTCTTCAACTATATCAATAGTAAAAGAATAAAAACTGAAAATGTAGGCCCCTTAAAAAATAGTGAGGAAAGAATGGTTGTAGATGACGAGGAAAAAGCTAACATATTAAACACCTTCTTCTCCACGGTATTCACGGTGGAAAATGAAATGCTAGGTGAAATCCCAAGAAACAATGAAAACCCTATATTAAGGGTCACCAATCTAACCCAAGAAGAGGTGTGAAACCGGCTAAATAAGATCAAAATAGATAAATCTCCGGGTCCGGATGGCATACACCCACGAGTACTAAGAGAACTAAGTAATGTAATAGATAAACCATTATTTCTTATTTTTAGGGACTCTATAGCGACAGGATCTGTTCCGCAGGACTGGCGCATAGCAAATGTGGTGCCAATATTCAAAAAGGGCTCTAAAAGTGAACCTGGAAATTATAGGCCAGTAAGTCTAACCTCTATTGTTGGTAAAATATTTGAAGGGTTTCTGAGGGATGTTATTCTGGATTATCTCAATGAGAATAACTGTTTAACTCCATATCAGCATGGGTTTATGAGAAATCGCTCCTGTCAAACCAATCTAATCAGTTTTTATGAAGAGGTAAGCTATAGGCTGGACCACGGTGAGTCATTGGACGTGGTATATCTCGATTTTTCCAAAGCGTTTGATACCGTGCCGCACAAGAGGTTGGTACACAAAATGAGAATGCTTGGTCTGGGGGAAAATGTGTGTAAATGGGTTAGTAACTGGCTTAGTGATAGAAAGCAGAGGGTGGTTATAAATGGTATAGTCTCTAACTGGGTCGCTGTGACCAGTGGGGTACCGCAGGGGTCAGTATTGGGACCTGTTCTCTTCAACATATTCATTAATGATCTGGTAGAAGGTTTACACAGTAAAATATCGATATTTGCAGATGATACAAAACTATGTAACATAGTAACATAGTAACATAGTTAGTAAGGCCGAAAAAAGACATTTGTCCATCCAGTTCAGCCTATATTCCATCATAATAAATACCCAGATCTACGTCCTTCTACAGAACCTAATAATTGTATGATACAATATTGTTCTGCTCCAGGAAGACATCCAGGCCTCTCTTGAACCCCTCGACTGAGTTCGCCATCACCACCTCCTCAGGCAAGCAATTCCAGATTCTCACTGCCCTAACAGTAAAGAATCCTCTTCTATGTTGGTGGAAAAACCTTCTCTCCTCCAGACGCAAAGAATGCCCCCTTGTGCCCGTCACCTTCCTTGGTATAAACAGATCCTCAGCGAGATATTTGTATTGTCCCCTTATATACTTATACATGGTTATTAGATCGCCCCTCAGTCGTCTTTTTTCTAGACTAAATAATCCTAATTTCGCTAATCTATCTGGGTATTGTAGTTCTCCCATCCCCTTTATTAATTTTGTTGCCCTCCTTTGTACTCTCTCTAGTTCCATTATATCCTTCCTGAGCACCGGTGCCCAAAACTGGACACAGTACTCCATGTGCGGTCTAACTAGGGATTTGTACAGAGGCAGTATAATGCTCTCATCATGTGTATCCAGACCTCTTTTAATGCACCCCATGATCCTGTTTGCCTTGGCAGCTGCTGCCTGGCACTGGCTGCTCCAGGTAAGTTTATCATTAACTAGGATCCCCAAGTCCTTCTCCCTGTCAGATTTACCCAGTGGTTTCCCGTTCAGTGTGTAATGGTGATATTGATTCCCTCTTTCCATGTGTATAACCTTACATTTATCATTGTTAAACCTCATCTGCCACCTTTCAGCCCAAGTTTCCAACTTATCCAGATCCATCTGTAGCAGAATACTATCTTCTCTTGTATTAACTGCTTTACATAGTTTTGTATCATCTGCAAATATCGATATTTTACTGTGTAAACCTTCTACCAGATCATTAATGAATATGTTGAACAGAACAGGTCCCAATACTGACCCCTGCGGTACCCCACTGGTCACAGCGACCCAGTTAGAGACTATACCATTTATAACCACCCTCTGCTTTCTATCACTAAGCCAGTTACTAACCCATTTACACACAATTTCCCCCAGACCAAGCATTCTCATTTTGTGTACCAACCTCTTGTGCGGCACGGTATCAAACGCTTTGGAAAAATCGAGATATACCACGTCCAATGACTCACCGTGGTCCAGCCTATAGCTTACCTCTTCATAAAAACTGATTAGATTGGTTTGAAAGGAGCGATTTCTCATAAACCCATGCTGATATGGAGTTAAACAGTTATTCTCATTGAGATAATCCAGAATAACATCCCTCAGAAACCCTTCAAATATTTTACCAACAATAGAGGTTAGACTTACTGGCCTATAATTTCCAGGTTCACTTTTAGAGCCCTTTTTGAATATTGGCACCATATTTGCTATGCGCCAGTCCTGCGGAACAGACCCTGTTGCTATAGAGTCACTAAAAATAAGAAATAATGGTTTATCTATTACATTACTTAGTTCTCTTAGTACTCGTGGGTGTATGCCATCCGGACCCGGAGATTTATCTATTTTAATCTTATTTAGCCGGTTTCGCACCTCTTCTTGGGTTAGATTGGTGACCCTTAATATAGGGTTTTCATTGTTTCTTGGGATTTCACCTAGCATTTCATTTTCCACCGTGAATACCGTGGAGAAGAAGGTGTTTAATATGTTAGCTTTTTCCTCGTCATCTACAACCATTCTTTCCTCACTATTTTTTAAGGGGCCTACATTTTCAGTTTTTATTCTTTTACTATTGATATAGTTGAAGAACAGTTTGGGATTAGTTTTACTCTCCTTAGCAATGTGCTTCTCTGTTTCCTTTTTGGCAGCTTTAATTAGTTTTTTAGATAAAGTATTTTTCTCCCTATAGTTTTTTAGAGCTTCAATGGTGCCATCCTGCTTTAGTAGTGCAAATGCTTTCTTTTTACTGTTAATTGCCTGTCTTACTTCTTTCTTTAGCCACATTGGGTTTTTCCTATTTCTAGTCCTTTTATTCCCACAAGGTATAAACCGCTTACACTGCCTATTTAGGATGTTCTTAAACATTTCCCATTTATTATCTGTATTCTCATTTCTGAGGATATTGTCCCAGTCTACCAGATTAAGGGCATCTCTAAGCTGTTCAAACTTTGCCTTCCTAAAGTTCAATGTTTTTGTGACTCCCTGACAAGTCCCCCTAGTGAAAGACAGGTGAAACTGCACAATATTGTGGTCGCTATTTCCTAAATGCCCAACCACCTGCAGATTTGTTATTCTGTCAGGTCTATTAGATAGTATTAGGTCTAAAAGTGCTGCTCCTCTGGTTGGATTCTGCACCAATTGTGAAAGATAATTTTTCTTGGTTATTAGCAGAAACCTGTTGCCTTTATGGGTTTCACAGGTTTCTGTTTCCCAGTTAATATCCGGGTAGTTAAAGTCCCCCATAACCAGGACCTCATTATGGGTTGCAGCTTCATCTATCTGCTTTAGAAGTAGACTTTCCATGGTTTCTGTTATATTTGGGGGTTTGTAACAGACCCCAATGAGAATTTTGTTACCATTTTTCCCTCCATGAATTTCGACCCATATGGACTCGACATCCTCATTCCCTTCGCTAATATCCTCCCTTAAAGTGGACTTTAGACAAGACTTTACATAGAGACAAACCCCTCCTCCTCTCCGATTTTTACGATCCTTTCTAAACAGACTGTAACCCTGTAAGTTAACTGCCCAGTCATAGCTTTCATCTAACCATGTCTCGGTTATTCCCACTATGTCAAAGTTACCTGTAGATATTTCTGCTTCTAGTTCTTCCATCTTGTTTGTCAGGCTTCTGGCGTTTGCGAGCATGCAGTTTAGAGGATTTTGTTTTGTTCCAATCTCCTCACTGTGGATTGTTTTAGAAATGTTCTTACCTCCCTTCTGAGTATGTTTTCCTGGGTCGTCTTTGTTCGAGTCTAATGTTTTTCTTCCCGTCCCCTCTTCTTCTAGTTTAACGCCCTCCTGATGAGTGTAGCGAGTCTTCTGGCGAATGTGTGTTTCCCAGGTTTGTTGAGGTGTAGTCCGTCTCTGGCGAGGAGTCCATCATACCAGTAATTCACACCGTGGTCCAGGAATCCAAATCCTTGTTGTCTGCACCATCGTCTTAGCCAGTTGTTTGCATCAAGGATCCTGTTCCATCTCCTGGTGCCATGCCCGTCTACTGGAAGGATAGAAGAAAAAACTACCTGTGCATCCAGTTCCTTTACTTTCTTCCCCAACTCTTCAAAGTCCTTGCAGATTGTCGGTAGGTCCTTCCTTGCCGTGTCATTGGTGCCAATGACACGGCTGTATGTAAAGCAGTTAATACAAGAGAAGATAGTATTCTGCTACAGATGGATCTGGATAAGTTGGAAACTTGGGCTGAAAGGTGGCAGATGAGGTTTAACAATGATAAATGTAAGGTTATACACATGGGAAGAAGGAATCAATATCACCATTACACACTGAATGGGAAACCACTGGGTAAATCTGACTGGGAGAAGGACTTGGGGATCCTAGTTAATGATAAACTTACCTGGAGCAGCCAGTGCCAGGCAGCAGCTGCCAAGGCAAACAGGATCATGGGGTGCATTAAAAGAGGTCTGGATACACATGATGAGAGCATTATACTGCCTCTGTACAAATCCCTAGTTAGACCGCACATGGAGTACTGTGTCCAGTTTTGGGCACCGGTGCTCATGAAGGATATAATGGAACTAGAGAGAGTACAAAGGAGGGCAACAAAATTAATAAAGGGGATGGGAGAACTACAATACCCAGATAGATTAGCGAAATTAGGATTATTTAGTCTAGAAAAAAGACGACTGAGGGGCGATCTAATAACCATGTATAAGTATATAAGGGGACAATACAAATATCTCGCTGAGGATCTGTTTATACCAAGGAAGGTGACGGGCACAAGGGGGCATTCTTTGCGTCTGGAGGAGAGAAGGTTTTTCCACCAACATAGAAGAGGATTCTTTACTGTTAGGGCAGTGAGAATCTGGAATTGCTTGCCTGAGGAGGTGGTGATGGCGAACTCAGTCGAGGGGTTCAAGAGAGGCCTGGATGTCTTCCTGGAGCAGAACAATATTGTATCATACAATTATTAGGTTCTGTAGAAGGACGTAGATCTGGGGATTTATTATGATGGAATATAGGCTGAACTGGATGGACAAATGTCTTTTTTCGGCCTTACTAACTATGTTACTATGTTACTATGTTACTATGATCTGCTCTTTGTCATCTTATTCTGTCATAGCATTTGTGGATTCAGGTGCTGCCCTGAATTTGATGGACTTGGAGTATGCAAGGTGTTGTGGGTTTTTCTTGGAGCCCTTGCAGTGTCCTATTCCATTGAGAGGAATTGATGCTACGCCTTTGGCCAAGAATAAGCCTCAGTACTGGACCCAGCTGACCATGTGCATGTCTCCTGCACATCAGGAGGTTATTCGCTTTCTGGTGTTGCATAATCTGCATGATGTGGTCGTGTTGGGGTTGCCATGGCTACAAGTCCATAATCCAGTATTAGATTGGAAATCCATGTCTGTGTCCAGCTGGGGTTGTCAGGGGGTACATGGTGATGTCCCATTTCTGTCTATTTCGTCATCCACCCCTTCTGAGGTTCCAGAGTTCTTGTCTGATTACCGGGATGTATTTGATGAACCCAAGTCCGATACCCTACCTCCGCATAGGGATTGTGACTGTGCTATCGATTTGATTCCTGGTAGTAAATTCCCAAAAGGTCGACTGTTTAATTTATCTGTGCCTGAGCACGCCGCTATGCGGAGTTATGTGAAGGAGTCCTTGGAGAAGGGGCATATTCGCCCGTCATCGTCGCCATTAGGAGCAGGGTTCTTTTTTGTGGCCAAGAAGGATGGTTCGCTGAGACCTTGTATAGATTACCGCCTTCTAAATAAGATCACGGTTAAATTTCAGTACCCCTTGCCGTTGTTATCTGATTTGTTTGCTCGGATTAAGGGGGCTAGTTGGTTCACCAAGATAGATCTTCGTGGTGCGTATAATCTTGTGCGTATTAAGCGAGGCGATGAATGGAAAACTGCATTTAATACGCCCGAGGGCCATTTTGAGTATCTAGTAATGCCATTCGGACTTGCCAATGCTCCATGAGTGTTTCAGTCCTTTATGCATTACATCTTCCGAGAGTACCTGGATAAATTCCTGATTGTGTACTTGGATGACATTTTGATCTTCTCGGATGATTGGGAGTCTCATGTGAAGCAGGTCAGAATGGTGTTTCAGGTCCTGCGTGCTAATTCTTTGTTTGTGAAAGGATCAAAGTGTCTCTTTGGTGTTCAGAAGGTTTCATTTTTGGGGTTCATCTTTTCCCCTTCTACTATCGAGATGGACCCTGTTAAGGTCCAATCCATCCATGATTGGACTCAGCCGACATCTCTGAAAAGTCTGCAAAAGTTCCTGGGCTTTGCTAATTTTTATCGTCGCTTCATCTGCAATTTTTCTAGTATTGCTAAACCATTGACCGATTTGACCAAGAAGGGTGCTGATGTGGTCAATTGGTCTTCTGCTGCTGTGGAAGCTGTGACGGGGTGTACGGCAGAGCAAGAAGGGACAACAGGCCGAGGGATGATTCAACAGATTTATTATCAAGAACGCTGGAACAACACATGCAGGTAGATCTACAGAGTCCACAATTAGTCCAGTGGAACAGGTTCGGGGGCACCTCCCGATAATCCTTGTGCCAGGTAACAAAGCAATAGTCCACAATTAGTCCAATGGATCCCAAAACAATCTCACGAACGACGAGATATGCCCTCAGCTCAAGTCTCGCCCCGTTCGCTTCCGCAGTCACAGATGACATGGGGTCTTGCCTCAGCTAAGAATCCCCACTCCTTCTCCTTCAAGGATCAACTCACATCTGATCTCAAAATAAGAATGGATTGTCTGAGCTCCAGGGATCCGCCCATGAAGGGGTAGGGGTTACACCTTCTATTCAATGGTTGGGTCCACCAGAAGATTCTAGACTGGTGGGCTCCAGGCAGTCTATGTAATATGTACATTTGACTAGCCACCTGCTGTGAGGAAGAATGGCTATTCCTCCACTAGTGATGTTGACAAAGCTTAATTACATTAGAGCTTAGGGCTGCAAGTATTGGGGGAAGGAAACATTGTTACAGGTGAACTCCCAGCCAAGAAAATACATAAATTACAGCTAATAGAAACCAGAGAACAGTTACATACATCAAATGGCATATTAGTCAAATACAGGACAGGGCAAAAGTACATATCATGACAATCCCTTCCCCTCCCAATTTGTGTACGTACCAGGGACCTCTACAGGTCGCTGGTTAAGTACACACAGGCAGAGCGTAACTTACATGTGGCTTCATGCAGCCACAAATTGGCATCTTAGCTCTCCCACATCATTGCCCAGGAGAACATCTGCAGGCAGACCACCCATCATCCCAACCACACATCGCCTGACCCCAAAACCAAAGTTCAGATCCACAGTGGCTGTGGGAATAGTCCTCCATTGTCCACCAGCCAGTTCAATGACAATCCCAGGTCCTCGATGGATTGCCTCAGGCCGAACCACTCGGGGATCAGCCACTGTGAGGAAAGCCCCTGAGTCATAAAATCCAATAAGTCTCTGTCCATCCAGCACGACCTCCTGCAAGTGCTTACCTCGATGAGCAGAAGTCGTCATAGCTGCGGGTCGCACACCATAAACTCTGAGTTCTGATTGCTCGGTGATGAAACCATGCGCCTTCTTTTCCAGGAAGTTTTCGCCTGCTGAGCGAAATTATGATGTTGGCAATCGAGAGTTGCTGGCCATGAAGTGGGCATTCGAGGAGTGGCGTCATTGGCTTGAAGGAGCTAAGCATCGCGTGGTGGTCTTGACTGATCATAAGAACTTGACTTATCTCGAGTCTGCCATGCGGTTGAATCCTAGACAGGCTCGTTGGTCGCTGTTTTTTGCCCGTTTTGACTTTGTGATTTCGTACCTTCCGGGCTCTAAAAATGTGAAGGCGGACGCTCTGTCTAGGAGTTTTGTGCCCGACTCTCCGGGTTTATCTGAGCCGGCGGGTATTCTCAAAGAGGGAGTAATTGTGTCTGCCATCTCCCCTGATTTGCGGCGGGTGCTGCAAAAATTTCAGGCTAATAAACCTAATCGTTGCCCAGCGGAGAAACTGTTTGTCCCTGATAGGTGGACGAATAAAGTTATCTCTGAGGTTCATTGTTCGGTGTTGGCTGGTCATCCTGGAATCTTTGGTACCAGAGAGTTAGTGGCTAGATCCTTTTGGTGGCCATCTCTGTCGCGGGATGTGCGTTCTTTTGTGCAGTCCTGTGGGATTTGTGCTCGGGCTAAGCCCTGCTGTTCTCGTGCCAGTGGGTTGCTTTTGCCCTTGCCGGTCCCGAAGAGGCCTTGGACACATATCTCTATCGATTTTATTTCAGATCTTCCCGTCTCTCAAAAGATGTCAGTCATTTGGGTGGTCTGTGATCGCTTCTCTAAGATGGTCCATTTGGTACCCTTGTCTAAATTACCTTCCTCCTCTGATTTGGTGCCATTGTTCTTCCAGCATGTGGTTCGTTTACATGGCATTCCAGAGAATATCGTTTCTGACAGAGGTTCCCAGTTTGTTTCGAGGTTTTGGCGAGCCTTTTG
Source organism: Ranitomeya imitator (assembly GCF_032444005.1). NCBI lineage: Eukaryota > Metazoa > Chordata > Amphibia > Anura > Dendrobatidae > Ranitomeya > Ranitomeya imitator. The sequence continues at coordinate 668,658,946 of NC_091282.1, forward strand.
TGCTAGGATGGGCATTGACTTGTCTTTTTCCTCGGCTTTCCATCCTCAGACTAATGGCCAGACCGAACGAGCCAATCAGACCTTGGAAACATATCTGAGATGCTTTGCTTCTGCTGATCAGGATGACTGGGTGTCCTTTTTGCCTTTGGCTGAGTTCGCCCTAATAATCGGGCCAGCTCGGCTACCTTGGTTTCGCCGTTTTTCTGCAACTCTGGGTTCCATCCTCGTTTCTCTTCAGGGCAGGTTGAGTCTTCGGACTGTCCTGGTGTGGATACTGTGGTGGACAGGTTGCAGCAGATTTGGACTCATGTAGTGGACAATTTGACCTTGTCCCAGGAGAAGGCTCAACGTTTCGCTGTGTGGGTCCCCGACTTCGTGTTGGGGATTTGGTTTGGTTATCTTCTCGTCATATTCCTATGAAGGTTTCCTCTCCTAAGTTTAAACCTCGTTTCATTGGTCCGTATAGGATTTCTGAGGTTCTTAATCCTGTATCTTTTCGTCTGACCCTTCCAGATTCTTTTTCCATACATAACGTATTCCATAGGTCATTGTTGCGGAGATACGTGGCACCTATGGTTCCATCTGTTGATCCTCCTACCCCGGTTTTGGTGGAGGGGGAGTTGGAGTATATTGTGGAGAAGATTTTGGATTCTCGTGTTTCAAGACGGAAACTCCAGTATCTGGTTAAGTGGAAGGGTTATGCTCAGGAAGATAATTCCTGGGTCTTTGCCTCTGATGTCCATGCTCCCGATCTTGTTCGTGCCTTTCATATGGCTCATCCTGGTCGTCCTGGGGGCTCTGGTGAGGGTTCGGTGACCCCTCCTCAAGGGGGGGTACTGTTGTGAATTCTGTGGCAGAGCTCCCTCCTGTGGTCACAAGTGGTACTTCGGCTGATTCTCTCTGTGAGCTTCCGTTGGTGGAGGAGAGTGGTACTGCGGCTTCTGAGTTTCCTTCCTCAGGTGATGTGGTGAAGTCGTTAGGTGCTGCTCTATTTAATTCCACCTTGTGCTTTGATCCTGGCCTCCAGTCAATGTTCTAGTATTGGACCTGTTTCCTCCTGGATCGTTCCTGTGGCCTGCTGCTCTGCATAGCTAAGTTCCGCTTTTGCTATTTTGTTTGCTGTTTTTTCTGTCCAGCTTGCTTACTTGTTTTTTCTTGCTTGCTGGAAGCTCTGGGACGCAGAGGGTGTACCTCTGTGCCGTTAGTTCGGTACGGAGGGTCTTTTTGCCCCCTTTGCGTGGTTTTTTGTAGGGTTTTGTGTTGACCGCAAAGTTACCTTTCCTATCCTCGCTCTGTTCAGAAAGTCGGGCCTCACTTTGCTAAATCTATTTCATCTCTACGTTTGTCTTTTCATCTTAACTCACAGTCATTATATGTGGGGGCTGCCTTTTCCTTTGGGGTATTTCTCTGAGGCAAGGTAGGCTTATTTTCTATCTTCAGGCTAGCTAGTTTCTCAGGCTGTGCCGAGTTGCATAGGGAGCGTTAGGCGCAATCCACGGCTGCCTCTAGTGTGGTTGGAGAGGATTAGGGATTGCGGTCAGCAGAGTTCCCACGTCTCAGAGCTCGTTCTTTGTTTTTGGGTTATTGTCAGGTCACTGTATGTGCTCTGACTTCTATGTCCATTGTGGTACTGAATTACCTTAACATAACATCTACCTGTTGCTTTATATTCTCCAGTCTGAACAGGTTCTTACCTGTTTCCACACATCCATTTGAATCCCAGTTCCTACCAGAGTATCAGTCCTGTCTGCCAGTGCCAGCCGTGCCCGCTAGTCTGCCTGAGTGCCAGCCGCGCCTGTCTGCCTGCCTGTATCTCCGTCAAGCCAGTCCGCCCGTCAGGGCCTCTGCCATACCCGTCTGTCAGCCAGTGTCACAGCCGTGCCTGCCTGCCCGTGTCTTGTCCCCGGAGGGATCAGCATCCACAGTCCGACTCCACCCTGGAGTAGCACCTGGTAGCTTCCTATTGCACAAGTCTGACCTCACCATCAGAGGCTCCAGCGAACTCCTAGGAAGCTACTTAGTTACGCCCCTTCCAGGGAAGTTCGGTCTGTGGTCCAGTGGGGCCACACCCCCAGGCGCCCGCGCTAACCAGTCTCGGTGCGAGCGTTACACGCTATAGAGTTTAAGTCCTCTTTCTCTCTGAAGAGGCAATCTGCATATTGAAATTTTGAAGGGATTTTACTCAGGGTGACCATTAATCAGAATCTTTCACAGTCAATATGAGGACACAGTCTCCAGGCATGCAGCTATATTACGTTGTTACAGCAGAAGTTAATCATACAGTTTTATTCAAGCTTCTTTCCAGCATACAGAATCACTGCTCTTCAGCAATGTTCATACACAGCGCAGTACCCAATATCTTCTGATGCAGTGAGGTGGGGGAAAGGATGAGTCTGGCCCTTGGTCATCGCCATCACTCTTCTATTGCATGACATGTTGGTCCTTACTTGTCTTTTCACTTCTGACAATAGTTGCTCTGCCCTAGCTGATCATTACAGCTAGACAGGTTCAGCACCTCCATAAGTCCTGTGTCCTGACCTGCATCTCTCTGCTGCAGACTCTCCAGCCCACACACTTACTTCCCAGCATACCCTGGGGCAGGGCTGACCAGTCTGTGTCTCCTTTAACCAGTTTAACTCCTGTAGTTTCTTACGTTTAGCTCAGATTATTCCTACACTTCCTCCTCCTGTCAGCAACAGGGATTTCCCGCCAGGCTCCACAGCACTCCCGAGGTCTGTTACATCTCCCTCATTTGGTTTTCTCTGTATGGAGGGGATTAAGGCTCACTCCTCAGTGCCTAGTTTTCCGAACGTTGCAGGAAGGTGTGCAGGAAATTTGGTACGACCTCATGCTGCCAGAATGATTTGTACTCCACCTGCCTCCAGTCCACAGCACATTGAATTTCCACTTGTCACCAACCACACATTTTCTCTCACTCTCTCTAAGACCAAGAAGTGATTCCCCTTTTTACTTGACCATAATGCTGGTCTGGTCCCAAACATTTAACTGTATCCTATACTATTCCTATTACTGGACACAAGATAATATAAAAACAGCCCACAATGGACAAAAATAACATCGATCTCTCGCACATACTCTTAGTCATGTGTTGAGAAGTTGCCATTCAGAGAGATCACATACCACTATATAGGACCCTCCACCATACAGTTTAATAAACCAGAGAAAAACACACGGAGTATACGTCCAACTTGAAAAAGTATAAATAAACGTTTTTATTCATAGAAAAGTCATATACACAATATTGAAAAAGTTGATCATTACATACAAGGTATACACAGCAAGGGAAACTGAAGAAAACACTGAAAAATAGATGGTGACAGCCCCTGTAGATATCTGCATATATTACATCATAAAGTGCCAATAGTGGATGTCACGGCAAGGATTTTATGGACCGGGTATTTCTTGTATAAATCATTTTTATTGGTCACAGCAGTAAAGAATAAAGGTAAACCGTACAAACTTATAAATCAGTGCAATGATAGGCAATAATTTTAAGTCAGACAAGAAGAGCATAGTTACATTTATCTCTTGCGATATACTTTTCTGATTAATAATGCTCTTGACTATCCCGAAATTATGAATTATTAACATTAAAGAACTACCGGGATAGTTGGTAACAATTCTGAGCTTCCTTTGTAAATATTTAAAATATAATATGTGTAATCAAAACTGGATATGAGGAGGACAAACATAGAAAGTAAGATAGAGGGAAGAAAAGAGGGTAGAAAGAAGAAGAAGAGAAGGGTAATTGAGGGGGTGAGGAATTCAGGGAAGGAGTGTGGCTACCCCCGTAGCCTAGCGGACAGGATACATGCCGAGAAACGGCCCGAAGGCATACGACAATAAGCTACATAGTGTGTCGGGTTCTGGAAACCCAGAGATCCAGTTCAGGAGTTTCCCTAAAAGCGATCCAAGGGGCCCATATGTTGTAGGTTTTCTCTACGTTACCTGGTGACTGGTTTATCAACTGCTCCATTCTATAGATGCTATTAAGTTCTGCCACAAATTCTGTACGGGTAGGAAATTTTTCTTGTTTCCAAAACCTAGGGATTAGATTTCTGACTGCGGTAAGAAAGTGTCTGAGGATACCCCTCTTGAACCTAGATATTGATAGGTCGCATAGAGACAGCAATGCTAGACCTGCTGAAGGTTGGATCTGTGTGATAGACAACTTATTATGAAGTTCAAAGACGGCCAACCACAGATCCTTTACGGGGGGGCAATCCCACCAGATATGCATGTAAGAGCCTATTTCCTTTAAACATCTCCAGCAAGTGTCAGGGGTCGTGGGGAACACCGCATGCACCATGGCGGGGCATCTATACCATCTTGCTAGAATCTTATAGCTCCTCTCCTGTGATACCGCGCATAATGACGATCTGGAAGAGAAGAGAAGAATTTTTTCCCTGTCTTCAGATGACAAGGGCCTTCCCAGATCGCCCTCCCATTTCGAGAAAAACAATGGCCAACCCTGCAGTGGAGCCCTCCCCTCTTGGAAAATTTTATATAACAGCGAGACAGTATGATCCGGGGGGTTTGCTGATGTACAAAGCATCTCAAAGGGAGTTAGCGGCCTGTAGATATTGGTTTGTTTAGAGATTGAGTGGATATAACTTTTTAGTTGTTCATAGAAGAACCAATCGGTAGAGTGAGATTCTTCCTCCGGGAATAATTCCCGAAGGGACTTCATCCCAGTTTCTTTTAAGTAATCATGGATGATGGGTTTGGAGTCTTTTCTCTTATTTAGAAATGTCTCTCTATTCAGCCCTGCTGGAAAAGCAGAGTTGTCATAAATTGGAATTAAGGGGCCTGGGAGAGTTGTGATCTGAAGGTCTTTGTTCCGGTTTTTAATGAGAAGCAATATGTTTCGCGTGAGGAAAGGTATGTAGGTGCCCGATCCTAGCCCCCTGCCTCCTGTCCAAAGAACAACTTGGGGGTCACATCCGTTAAGATCGTTTTCCAGGTTTACCCACTTTTTGTTGTTTTTACTGTGATAAAGGTCTAGGATACAGGTTCCTATTGATGCATAACTATAAATCGCGAGATCCGGGAGACCCAATCCACCTGTCAGTTTAGATCTACTTAATGTTGTATATGAAATACGTGCCCGATTATGAGACCAAATAAAACGAGTAATTATTTGTTTAAGGCGGGAAAAGAAGGAAGCTGGTAGGTATAGGGGGATTGTTTGGAAAAAATATAAGAGGCGAGGTAAGAGGTCCATCTTAACTGCATTGATCCTACCCAGCCAGGACAATTGCAGCTTGTGCCATCTCTCCAAGTCTGAGTTTGTTTTTTGTAGGGTTGGTGTAAGGTTGGTGTCAAACAGTTTAGAAGTTTTGCTTGTTATTTTAATACCTAAATAAGTAAGGGAATCAAAGCACCATTTAAATGGAAAGGACCTCCTTAATTGATCCACCAAGGGGAGTTGGAGTGAAATGTTTAGGATTTCGGATTTATGGGAATTCATTTTGAAGTTACTTAGGTGGCCGAATTTATGTAGCTCCGAAATGATATTTGGTAGGCTCGTAGAGGGGGATGTAATGTATAGCAGGATGTCATCTGCAAAAAGCGCTAGTTTATGTTCTTCAGAACGTAATTTTATACCAGTGATTGATGGGTTGTTTCTCAGGGCCACAGCTAGATGCTCCATTGTTAGAATATATAAGAGGGGAGAGAGAGGGCACCCCTGCCTTGTACCATTCCTGATCGGGAACAATTCCGATAATGTACCGTTTAACTTGACCTGGGCACTAGGACAAGAATATAGGGCGGAGATCGTACGCAGCATGTTTTCTTTTAGGCCAATTTCCTCTAGGGTCTGGGAAATAAATTCCCAATGGACCCGGTCAAAGGCCTTTTCCGCATCTATTGACATGATACACAGGGGGTCCCCCTCTCTGCCCGCTCTGTCAATTAGAGAAATGGTTCGGATTGTGTTGTCCCTTGCCTCTCGCCCTGGGACGAAGCCCACCTGGTCCTGGTTTATTAGTTTTGGTAGAAGAGGGCATTATCTATTGGCTAACATTTTTGCATATATTTTGATATCCAGATTTATTAAAGAGATCGGGCGGTAATTTTTGCACATAGAAGAGTCCTTGCCAGGCTTAGGAAGAACTGTTATGTGAGCGATGAGTGCCTGTGTAGGGAAAGAGCCCCCAAGAGAGACAAAATTACAAGCCTTCAGAAGTATTGGACTAAGCAGTGAGTTGAACGACTTGTAGAAGCCTGCCGAGAACCCATCAGGGCCCGGGCTCTTGCCCTGTTTCAGGGCGCTAATGGTTTCAGACACCTCCTCCACTGAGAATTCCTTTTCAAGATCTAGTAGATCGCCTTCTGGCAGAGTGGGTAGTTTATGTTCCTGTAAATATGATTTGATTTTGTTACGGAGAGAATGTAGTGGGGCCTCTTTATAGTGACCCGCTATGTTGTATAGAGATTTATAGTATTCGCTAAAGTTGGAGAGAATATCTTTGGTGTTAAACACTTTCTTCCCCTCTTTGTTTTTAATAAAAGAAATGTAGGTATTGGGATTACGTTGATTAAGGGCTCTGGCCAAGAGTCTACCACTTTTATTGCCTAGCTGGTAAAAGCGGCTCTTGAGTCTTTCTCTGAGGCATTTAGATTTTTGGTCTATTAAAGATAGCAGTTTTTGTCTGGCCGAGGAGAGCCTAGCAAATGTGCTGGCCTCAAGGTCTCGTTTGTGTTTATTTTCTAGTTGGTGGATTTGTTCTGTTAAGCTAAGTATTTCTGCCGCTCTTACTTTTTTTAACCTAGCGCCATGAGAGATGAGGACGCCTCTTACTACACTTTTCAAAGCCTCCCATTTTACAGTGGGGGACGTGGTGTCTTCCTCGTGGTCAGTCAGGAAATCTGTAATTGTTTGATCAATCTTGGATTTACATATGGGATCCTGTAACAGATTTTCATTCAGACGCCACGAGAAGCCTGGTCTCGAGGCGGAATGAAGTGAGATTGTTAGGTAAATAGGAGCGTGATCTGACCACAGTATCGACCCCACATCCGCCTTTACCTGCATGTCGAGTAACTTATGTGAAACGAAAAAATAGTCTATTCTACTATAAGTGTTGTGTATTTGTGAGAAGAAGCTGTAGTCCCTAGTTGTTGGATTAAGAACCCTCCAGACATCTACCAGTCTCATGTTGCGCAGCTGGGATCTTATTTTTTTAATAGAAGATGCAGGATATGAGGACTTACCCGAAGAGACATCCACCGCAGGGTTCATAGGAATATTAAAGTCGCCCCCAAGTATCACAGGAGAGGAACCAGCAAACTCCTCGAGACGTCTTTTGCATTCGGCTCCAAACTTCTGTTGCCCTTGGTTTGGAAAATATACATTAGCAATTACAAGTTTATGTGCTGCCCATGTGATGAGTAGGAAGATATATCTGCCGTTTTTGTCAATTTGTGAGTCTAAGATCTCAGGCACAAAGGATTTGTGGAAGGCTATTGAGACACCTTTTGACTTTGAAAATGGATTCGGGCTATGATACCATTTGGGGTAATTTTTCGTGATACAGTTTGGAACCACACCAGTTTTGAAATGTGTCTCTTGGAGCAGTAGCACAGAGACCCTCTGTTTGTGACTCTCAAATAGGACCCGACGTCTTTTTTCTGGTATATTTAGCCCCTTAACGTTGAAGGAGCAAAATTTAATTTCATCCATTATCAAATATCCCCACGCCAACCCGCAACACCATGAGCCCCATCCGCCAGAACCCGCGACAGCCAAGGGTAGTAGGGAAGAAACAATAGGAGGGGAGGGAAAAAGGTGGGGTAAAGAAGAAATAATAGAACATGGAAAACATAAAAGAAGGTGCGTTAGGATTGACGCACCAGGTTAGACTATGCATTTGTGTAGTTAGGGCAAAAGAATGGAGAAGAAGAAGTCTCCTCCCTTCCCTTCGCCCGTGCACCTTAGGTGGATAAGGGAAGCCAAGGGAGATACCGAACCCCCCAACCCCCCCGAACTTGATATGTCCCATAAATGAGGATTTGCAAACATAAACATAACATAAACATAAACATAAACATGTCTTGCACCTGCGAGACGTCCCGCATGCCATCAGAGAACACAAAAAAAAAAAAAGGGGGGGAGGAAAGGGGGGGGGGGGAATAAATTCACCGATGACAGACAAGACGCCACGCACTCGGGTGCTCAAAAAAAAAAAAAAATTAGGATCAAACCTCTAAGGCGAGCCCATGGCGAGACAAACCGCCCCGCCAGGAGACTCAGCCCAATAACAATAAGTGATCATGGGACCACTCAGATGCAGCAAAGTATCTGGGCATATTGCAACAATGGATAGAAACTAATTGAAACTAAGAAGAAGATGGAACAAATGAAGAGAGGAGAACTTCATGGGGGATCTAAGGAGCCTTCGTTGGTATGACGATTCTTGGAACGGGGAACCTTAAGCCACCTCGGAGGAGCATCAGGAAGTGTCGGAGCCTGAGGCCAATCTGGAAGATTTATTAATGGGAGTTCAAATGTTCCTAAGAAGTTAGCCAGGTCCCCAATCCGGCGAAAGTATGTACTTTTGCCACCTTTGAATGCTGTTAGTTGAAATGGGAACCCCCATCTGTAAGGGATATCTCTTTCCTTGAGAACTTCCAGCAAGGGTTTCAGAGCTTTGCGCAGAAATAGGGTGCGCCTGGATAGGTCTGATAGAAGTAGAATTGGTTGGCCTTCAAACTGGAGGGATCCCTTTTTCCTAGAGGCCATCATGATGGCCTCCTTAATTCTGAAATAATGCACCCTGCAGATGACGTCTCTAGGGTGCGCCTCAGACGTGGGTTTAGGACCAATGGATCTATGGATCCTGTCAAACTCAATGGTGTTGTCCTCGTGGTCGCCGAGAATGTCCAGAAATATTCTCTGAGCTGTACGGTCTAGGTCCCGAGGACTGACAGATTCTGGGAGGCCACGTATACGGATATTGTTGCGCCTATTGCGATTCTCCAGATCCTCAAGGCCAGATGACATTTCCTCCAGTTTCATGGTGTGGTCCATTAAAATTTCTCTGTGCGCCTGAAGTTCCTGTGAAATATCCTCTTGTGTCTTTTCCACATCTTCTATACGCGATGTGAATTCTGTCTGTAAGTTATGTATCTCCTTTTTGTATGAGTTCTCAAGCCTACACGCAAAACTTTCCAGGTCCGTTTTAGTTGGAAGAGCTTTAATGTATTTACTCAGTTCAGCTATATTCATGTCCTCCGATATGTCTACATCTCCCCCACCATTGTCTGTTGTTTTTTTAGGAGAGACGTGTGAGGTCTGTGATTCTTTTGGGGAGGAACTATTTTTGTGCGGTGTTTGCGACATTGCTGATCTGGTGTTCCTTGTTTGAAGTGGTTGGTTTAAGAATCGATCCATGTCCTCTATAGGAGGTTCCTTGTGTAAGCTTATGGGTTGTCCAGAAGTCTTCTTAGCTTTACCCATATGTATCTGCTGCTATTAATTGCCCGTGGTAGTGTTCAGGGGAGCATGGGGGTGCAGCGGTCACCACATCAGACAAAGCCCCCCATCAGCAAGCCCCCTCCGAGGTGCATTAGTTATGATCTTGAGGTTAGTGGGGCAAATACAATGTCCTGGACTAGGAAAAGGAACCTTTAGTTGTTATACACAATACCAGCACTAGGTGTCACCAGAGGTCTGGGCTTGTAAGTTATAGGCTTGTTACACGGTGTGCTGCAGTTCTTTTTTCTGATAATAATGTAAATAAGTCACAATGACAACCCTGTAAGGAGCTATGGTAGGGTGGTTGCACCGCTTCTGCAGCAAGGATGACAAGCAAAACAATATGCAGGAGTGCCAGGTAACTTATGCACGTCCGCCCTGAAATGGTGCTTCTTTATGAGGAGTCCCGTCCCCAAAATGGCGTCCACCCTCTCAATGGCGGGAAACCAATCTACACTGGCGGCACAATAGTGGGTACCCTGGGGAGGTTCTCCTATCCCACCTTTAGGAGTCCTACCTTCCCTGTCCTCTTCTTCAGTGAGGTGCGCACTTCAGGGTTTTCCCAGCAGGGGTTCCAGGATGTTCGCGGCGCTCTCTCTGTGAGTGCACACCGCGCCTGCCAAGCCTCCTCGAGCCGTCCGCAGAGCCTGAGGGGATCAGTGGAGCGCAGCCCGCGCACTCCACAGGGACTCACCCGCAGGGGCTCCGACCAAGCACGGCCGCGGCGTTCTCCCCGCAGATGCTCACCGCGCCCAGACCGCCGAGCCGCACCGTGCCCCCTGCAGAGCCTGATGGAACCGGTGGAGCGCGAACCGCGCGCTTCTCTGGGATTCACCTGCGGGGATTCTAACTGGGCTCGCCCGCAATGTTCTTTCGGCGGGCGCCGCAGGGAATCCAAGGGCGGGAGGGTCCCCTCTTCACTGCCCCCTCAGTTCGGCTGGGGTCCGCGGGCCTCCCACAACCGCCGCTCACCTCGTCCTGCACCGCCTGCTGTGTCAGTCTGTGCCCGGAGTGGAGAGCTGTAAGGCCGCTCCAAGCCCGTGGGTCCGGTGCAACGGCTCCTCGTGGATGGGGGATCACCCGCTGGGGGTCTCCCTTAGTCCATATGTAATTGCCCACTAAAATTTGGTGGTCCACGTTTGTGTAGGGTCTGGGGGAAGACCTTTTTCCTCCTTTTTGCTGGAGGAGCTCTCCACCATGCGTCCTTCTTCTCCGGCTGCTAGACACGCCCCCCGGACCGGGTATTTCATTACTATGTAACATAAATCCCACAACGGGGTTAAGATCAGAGTATAGCACACTAGATGCCCATCCCGGTTCCATAGACCTTACCCATTCTGCAGATTCCCAGGGGTCACCACCGAAGCCCCAACGCGCGTTTCGCGTTGGCTTCATCAGGGGGCAGTGCAGTGCATTGTATTGGGCCAGATTATATAAGGTCCAGAGTCCTCAATCAGGTCTCACTAATTGCGGTGCATGTCCCACGTCAGTCGCGTCGGGAACTGCATCGTGCGCGGCATCCAAGTTGGCGCTGCGGTTCACAGTCGCGTACCGATGACACCACTGGATCGCAGACGTCACTGAGAGGCGCCGCCCACAATGCCCCAGAATTTGGATGACGAAGGACATGCGCACCAAGGATCACCATCAGGTACTGCCAGCGCAGATGTTAAAGCGGGATACATCGACACCATTATCCCATACATGGCAAAAAAACACAAAAGTGCTGTAAGTGCTTAGTGGATGAAACAGCCCGCAAGGACATATCAACCCTAAAAAGCGGGGAAAATAAAAAGAGATAACAGTGAAAGTGAAGGTGCAAAATAGCGTGAAGTGAAGGGCTGTTAATAAAATAAAAATTCAGAATGATCCATGAATAATAATAATAAAGTAGCAGAGGCTAGAGAACGCATGTATGGAAGCAGGTCAAAGAGTCACTACCCCATTAAAAAGTATATAACATATTATACCCCGCAAACCCAGACAATATAAACACCATCTACTTGATATGAACAAATTTATATATAAATAAAAACAGAAGCATAATACAGAAAAAGAAGAATATATCATAAATGCACTTTGTTTAAAATGCCACGCAAAAAACTTCCAGCTGTCAATCATCTGATAGACTATGATGAAGAGGCATCAATGGGATCCTGCACCACACTTGAATCCAGCATGTCTTATCCAGAGGACTCAACACATTTGCGCATATGCGATGGAGAGCATATAGATGACTAAATAAAAAATATAACAAAAATTAATCGACACAACACAAAAACACAACAAATAGGAGAAAATCTAACCTAATCTGGAGCCAGATCATTATAAAAAGGAACTAAAACTCAGTTGTTCATTTAGCCCTAATTGGGCAATGGTATTCAACAGGGTTATCCACCTACGTTCGCATTGTGCCAGTCTACGTTTCAAGTCCCCTCCCCTGATGCCAGCACGTACCCTATCAATCCCCCATACTTTTAGATGTTTAGGATTACATTGGTGGCATAAGCGAAAGTGCTTGGGTATAGGTTTCAAATTGTCCACATCCTCCACGTCCCGAGCTCCCACGATATCTCTCACGTGTTCTCGCACCCGTACTCGCAATTCTCGTGATGTGAATCCAACATAAATCAATTTACACGTACAGACCGCATAGTAAACTACGAAGGTTGAACTGCAAGTGATGTGTTCCCTTATTTGGAAGTTTTTACCATCTGATGACGTGAAGGATGTGGATCTTACCAAGTTTTTACACGCCAAACAGCTGCCACATGGAAAAAATCCATTTTTCTGTTGCCCTGATCCAAAGTAATCTGGGGTTTTGGCGACATAGTGGCTATGTACCAATATGTCCCATATGTTGGCACTTCTACGTGCTGTCATCAGGGGCCAGTCCGACAAATGCTTCCGTAACGCCGAATCAGTTAGTAGAACCAACCACTGTTTATTGATTATAGATCTCCTAAGATCCCACCTGTGATTGTAAGTGGATACAAATCTCGGTTGACCATCCCAGACTTTTTTCTTTTTGTTGCCCTTCTTCACCTCAGCCAATAAATCATTTCTCTTGCTTTTTTTTAGCTCTTGTATATCCTTTCTTGATCGAATGGCAACTGTACCCTCGTTGTCTAAAACGCTCCCCAAGGTCCACAGCCTGCTCCTCAAATAATAATAATAATCTTTATTTTTATATAGCGCTAACATATTCCGCAGCGCTTTACATTTTGCACACATTATCATCACTGTCCCCGATGGGGCTCACAATCTAAATTCCCTATCAGTATGTCTTTGGAATGTGGGAGAAAACCCGAGTGCCCGAAGGAAACCCACGCAAATACGGGGAGAACATACAAACACTTTGCAGATCCTTGGTGGGGTTTGAACCCAGGACTCCAGCGCTGCAAGGCTGCAGTGCTATCCACTGCGCCACCCAGGGCCGGCTCCAGGTTTTTGAGGGCCCCAGGCAAAAGAGTCTCAGTGGGCCCCCCCTTTAACACATACCCCAATTTATGATGCACAGGTACGGCAGAGAAATATAGGTATAGTACAATGCCAGATTTCACTTCTTATGAGTGACAGCTATTGTAAATTCTGCAGTGTATATACAGGACAGGAGGAGCGGTACTGTGCAGTGTATATATACAGGACAGGAGGAGCGGTACTGTGCAGTGTATATATACAGGACAAGAGGAGTGGTACTGTGCAGTGTATATATACAGGACAGGAGGAGTGGTACCGTGCAGTGTATATATACAGGACAGGAGGAGTGGTACTGTGCAGTGTATATATACAGGACAGGAGGAGCGGTACTGTGCAGTGTATATATACAGGACAAGAGGAGTGGTACTGTGCAGTGTATATATACAGGACAGGAGGAGTGGTACCGTGCAGTGTATATATACAGGACAGGAGGAGTGGTACTGTGCAGTGTATATATACAGGACAGGTGGAGTGGTACCGTGCAGTGTATATATACAGGACAGGAGAAATGGTACCGTGCAGTGTATATATACAGGACAGGAGGAGTGGTACTGTGCAGTGTATATATACAGGACAGGAGAAGTGGTACTGTGCAGTGTATATATACAGGACAGGAGGAGTGGTACTGTGCAGTGTATATATACAGGACAGGAGTGGTACTGTGCAGTGTATATATACAGGACAGGAGGAGTGGTACCGTGCAGTGTATATATACAGGACAGGAGGAGCGGTACTGTGCAGTGTATATATACAGGACAGGAGGAGTGGTACTGTGCAGTGTATATATACAGGACAGGAGGAGTGGTACCGTGCAGTGCATATATACAGGACAGGAGGAGTGGTACTGTGCAGTGTATATATACAGGACAGGAGGAGTGGTACTGTGCAGTGTATATATACAGGACAAGAGAAGCGGTACTGTGCAGTGTATATATACAGGACAGGAGGAGTGGTACTGTGCAGTGTATATATACAGGACAGGAGGAGTGGTACTGTGCAGTGTATATATACAGGACAGGAGAAGTGGTACTGTGCAGTGTATATATACAGGACAGGAGGAGTGGTACTGTGCAGTGTATATATACAGGACAGGCGGAGTGGTACTGTGCAGTGTATATATACAGGACAGGAGGAGTGGTACTGTGCAGTGTATATATACAGGACAGGAGGAGTGGTACTGTGCATTACTGCATTGTATATATACAGGACAGGAGGAGTGGTACTGTGCAGTGTATATATACAGGACAGGAGGATTGGTACTATGCAGTGTATATATACAGGACAGAAGGAGTGGTACTGTGCAGTATATGTATACAGGACAGGAGGAGTGGTACTGTGCAGTGTATATATACAGGACAGGAGAAGTGGTACTGTGCAGTGTATATATACAGGACAGGAGGAGCGGTACTGTGCAGTGTATATATACAGGACAGGAGGAGCGGTACTGTGCAGTGTATATATACAGGACAAGAGGAGTGGTACTGTGCAGTGTATATATACAGGACAGGAGGAGTGGTACCGTGCAGTGTATATATACAGGACAGGAGGAGTGGTACTGTGCAGTGTATATATACAGGACAGGTGGAGTGGTACCGTGCAGTGTATATATACAGGACAGGAGAAATGGTACCGTGCAGTGTATATATACAGGACAGGAGGAGTGGTACTGTGCAGTGTATATATACAGGACAGGAGAAGTGGTACTGTGCAGTGTATATATACAGGACAGGAGGAGTGGTACTGTGCAGTGTATATATACAGGACAGGAGAAATGGTACCGTGCAGTGTATATATACAGGACAGGAGGAGTGGTACTGTGCAGTGTATATATACAGGACAGGAGTGGTACTGTGCAGTGTATATATACAGGACAGGAGGAGTGGTACCGTGCAGTGTATATATACAGGACAGGAGGAGCGGTACTGTGCAGTGTATATATACAGGACAGGAGGAGTGGTACTGTGCAGTGTATATATACAGGACAGGAGGAGTGGTACTGTGCAGTGTATATATACAGGACAGGAGGAGAGGTACTGTGCAGTGTATATATACAGGACAGGAGGAGTGGTACCGTGCAGTGCATATATACAGGACAGGAGGAGTGGTACTGTGCAGTGTATATATACAGGACAGGAGGAGTGGTACTGTGCAGTGTATATATACAGGACAAGAGAAGCGGTACTGTGCAGTGTATATATACAGGACAGGAGGAGTGGTACTGTGCAGTGTATATATACAGGACAGGAGGAGTGGTACTGTGCATTACTGCATTGTATATATACAGGACAGGAGGAGTGGTACTGTGCAGTGTATATATACAGGACAGGAGGATTGGTACTATGCAGTGTATATATACAGGACAGAAGGAGTGGTACTGTGCAGTATATGTATACAGGACAGAAGGAGTGGTACTGTGCAGTGTATATATACAGGACAGGAGGAGTGGTACTGTGCAGTGTATATATACAGGACAGGAGGAGTGGTACTGTGCAGTGTATATATACAGGACAGGAGAAGTGGTGCTGTGCATTGTATATATACAGGACAGGAGGAGTGGTACTGTGCAGTGTATATATACAGGACAGAAGGAGTGGTACTGTGCAGTGTATGTATACAGGACAGAAGGAGTGGTACTGTGCAGTGTATATATACAGGACAGGAGGAGTGGCACTGAGCATTGTATATATACAGGACAGAAGGAGTGGTACTGTGCAGTGTATGTATACAGGACAGAAGGAGTGGTACTGTGCAGTGTATGTATACAGGACAGAAGGAGCAGTACTGTGCAATGTATATACAGGAGGAGTGGTGCTGTGCAGTGTATATATACAGGAGGAGAAGTGCTGGCAAGTGTATATATACAGGGGGAGAGGTGCTGTGCAGTGTATATATACAGGAGGAAAGGTTCTGTGCAGCGTATATATACAGGAGAGGTGCTGTGCAGTGTATATATACAGGAGGAAAGGGGATGTACAGTGTATATATACAGGAGAGGTGCTGTACAGTGTATATATACAGGAGAGGTGCTGTGCAGTGTATATATACAGGAGGAAAGGTGCTGTGCAGTGTATATATACAGGAGAGGTGCTGTGCAGTGTATATATACAGGGGGAGTGGTACTGTACAGTGTATATACTTCAGCATCTCAGCTGCAACCTGCAGCCACCCAGCTCACCCAGAACCCCAGAATACAGTGATACCATCGCACTCACAAGGCGCCGGTAGGAGCTCTTCCGGAATATGCCTGATAAGTTCAGTACTGCAGCGAGCCAGGGGTGAGAGCAGAGCAGGAGAATGTGCTCTCTCCGCCCACAAACAGTCATTCTGGCTGCGTTCTCTTAACCCCTATGTGCCTGCCTGCCTGGCTGCACTGACTGAGAAGATGCTTGTGGCAGCTGTATCTATGACAGCGTGAGTGGGCCCCCCGTCTCGCCAGGGCCCCGGCACTTGCCCGGGTGCGCCGGGTGCTGATGCCGGCCCTGGCACCACCGTGCCACCCACCCACACTCTCAAATAATGAATCAGAGGTACAAATCCTTCTTGCTCGAAAGAATTGTCCAATGGGGATGGCTCTTATCGTAGAGGGCGGATGTGAAGATGTAGAGTGCAGGAGGGCATTAACCGAGGTTTCCTTTCGATACATATCTGTATAGATTGAGCCATCTCCTTGCACCTTTAATGTGATGTCATTTTGATGGTAAGTATAGGTAAGTCTGATATTGGAGTTGTTATGATTGAGGCTCACCATAAACTTCTGTAACTCAGAGACAGGGTGTTAGGGCTAGCGGAACGCACCAAATAATAAGACTGATAGTGTACGGTGCGTTCGTAGCCCGGGGTCCACCGTGCAGAGATGGAACCTGCTGCTGAGTAATGACGGACTATATGGCGGTACTCATAAGTATACTCGCGTGGGTTAAACTTCACCCAACGTGAAGGAAGCGATCCTGTTGCGTCACAGGATCGCGGTACCGCACATAGAAGGCGAGCAAGCAGTCAGCGAACTTAACCCCAACTAGGATTGAAGTCCGATTAGACCACTTGCTGGCACAACACCGCAACAGGGTGTGTTAGGCAACTCTTATAATTAGAGCACCGAAGTGCGAACTGTGCCGTGCTGGCAGGCACCACTAAGCACCCAGACGTGGGTCAGGAAGCGCACTACTGGCGCGTGGCGCCGCACTGGCGGTCACAGCAATAGACGCTGATACGTGTGTGACACGTTGAGTGATTTGTCGGGCGCTAGATAGCAGCCATACTCCATACGTGAACAGTCATACAATAGGGTAGGGGTATTTAATGAACGACTTGCACTCACAACAAACACACGTATTCAATTGTACACTAGCGCATGGCCGTGCGGTCATGCGCAGTTTATATAATTGCAGGACAGGAAGTGGCCACAGAAACTTTGCCCTTCCAGGGCCTGCCAAGAGGACCAATGGAATGCGCTGCAGAGCCAGAGCACATGACCCTCGATCTCCAACGGGAGATCTTGCTCTGGGCATGCTCAGTGTGCGCAAACAAGGACTTAGTCCCATGGAAGTCCGCTCGCCGCTGACCAGCACTGACTTTAATGGCAGGAGCTGAAGAAGCAGCAGTAACTCTCTGCACAGAGTGAGAGCAAGCAAGACACTGGGAGCGACGTCCCTGCTGAGCAGACTCCACTGCGGCTGGAGGAGAATGGGAGACCGCAGCGGAGACGGATCGAGATTCCCCCTGTGCAGCAGAGGAAACTCGACTCCTAACATTACCTTCCCTCCTAGGGCCCCCCCACTCCTTGGGCCTCGCTACGCTCGAAGGCAGCAATGAGCTGTGGGGCCCGAATGTTTTCAGCAGGCTCCCAAGACCTGTCCTCTGGACCATAACCCTTCCAATCCACCAAATAAAACTTTTTGCCGCGTACCACCTTGCACCCCAAAATAGCGTTCACCTCGTAATCGTCCGTAGACGAACCCGATGTCCCGGCAGATGACTCGAAAAACCGGGACATGTATACGGGTTTCAAGAGGGACACATGAAAGGTGTCGGTGATACCCAAGCGTGGAGGAAGAGCCAGGCGGTAGACCACAGGATTAACCTGTTCGAGAACCTTGAAGGGACCCAAGTAGCGAGGAGCAAACTTAGTAGACTCAACTCGCAGCCTGATGTTACGGGCGGAGAGCCACACCAAGTCGCCAGGGGCAAAAGTCGGAGCGGGGCGCCGATGAACATCGGCGGAGGACCTCATTCTCTCCTTGGAGGCCCGAATGGCATCCTGCGTGCGATCCCAAATGTCCCGTGCCTCCACAGCCCAGTCTGCCACCCTGGGATCAGCGGAAGACACAGGCATGGGCACAGGAACACGCGGATGCTGGCCGTAATTTAAGAGGAATGGAGTCTGACCGGTGGAGTCGGCTACGGCATTGTTAAGTGCAAACTCTGCCCACGGTAGCAAGGATGCCCAGTCATCCTGTCTGGCAGAAACAAAATGTCGCAGATATGTGACCAAGGTCTGGTTGGCCCTTTCTACCAACCCATTCGTCTCGGGATGATATGCCGAAGAGAGATTTAACTCAATACTGAGTAGACGACATAGCTCCCTCCAGAATCGAGACGCAAACTGGGGACCCCGGTCACTAACAATTTTGTCTGGCATACCGTGTAAGCGAAAGATATGCTTGATAAACAAGACAGCCAACGCCCGTGCAGATGGTAGCCGTGGAAGAGGCACCAAATGCAGCATTTTGGAAAAATGATCGGTGATCACCCAGATAATGGTGCAATTACGAGACTTGGGTAAGCCAACCGCAAAGTCCATCCCGACCATCTCCCAGGGCCTGTCAGCCACGGGCAGAGGATATAGCAAACCAGCTGGCTGTTGCCGAGGAGTCTTGTTCCTGGCGCAAGAGACACACGCCCGAAGGTACTCCGCGACATCACGAGCCATATGCGGCCACCAGTATGTCCTCGCCAGTAACTCTGATGTCCTTTTAGTACCAAAATGTCCACCCACCCTGGACGAGTGCGCCCAAGAGAGAACCTCCGGTCGCAAACTAGATGGAGCAAAAGTCTTGCCTGGGGGCACAGACTCCAGCGAAACCGGGGCCACAGTTCTCAAACTCTCGGTGGGGACAATAAGCCAAGGCTCCTCCTCCTCCTCCACAGATGACACAACGGAGCGAGAGAGAGCGTCGGCCCGAATGTTCTTCTCCCCAGAAAGGAAATGGAGGGTGAAATGAAACCGGGAGAAGAACAAGGACCATCTGGCCTGGCGAGAATTCAACCGCTGAGCTGTCTGCAGATACACCAAATTTTTGTGATCTGTGAAGACTTGGAAGGGAAAACGTGCTCCCTCCAAGAGATGTCTCCACTCCGAGAAAGCCAACTTCATGGCTAGCAACTCCCTGTCCCCGATGGAATAATTCCTCTCTGCTGGTGCGAAGGTCTTGGAGAAAAAGAAGCAAGGATGCTTCCGACCTTGATCATCCTTTTGGAAGAGGACTGCTCCAGCACCAACAGAAGAGGCATCCACCTCCATGATAAATGGCTTATCAACATCGGGGCGATGAAGAATGGGAGCGCTAGCGAAGTGTGACTTTATAGAGATAAAAGCCTTGGAGACCTCCTCAGACCACAATTTGGGATTCGCCCCCTTCTTGGTGAGGGCAACCAAGGGAGCTACCAAAGTTGAGAAATGCGGGATGAACTGGCGATAATAATTGATGAACCCCATAAAGCGCTGCACCGCTTTAAGAGAATGGGGTTCCTGCCAGTCCATCACAGCCTGTAGTTTGGCAGGATCCATAGCCAATCCCTGGGCTGAGATGATGTAGCCTAGGAAAGGTAAGGACTCCTGCTCAAACATACACTTCTCCAACTTGGCATAGAGGGAGTTTGCCCGTAGGAGGTCGAAGACTTTGCAAACATCTCTCCGGTGGGAGTCAATATCTGGAGAGTAGATGAGAATATCATCCAGATAGACTACGACCGAGGTGGAAAGCATATCCCGGAAGATATCGTTCACAAAGTCTTGGAAAACGGCTGGGGCATTACAGAGCCCAAAGGGCATCACCAGATATTCATAGTGCCCATCCCTGGTGTTAAAAGCCGTCTTCCATTCGTCCCCCTCACGGATGCGAATCAGGTTGTAAGCACCCCGCAGATCTAATTTAGTAAATACCCTTGCTCCCCGAAGCCTATCAAACAGTTCAGATATCAAAGGCAAAGGGTATTTATTCTTAACGGTGATGGCGTTAAGACCCCTGTAGTCTATGCATGGACGCAATTCCCCACTCTTCTTCTGCACGAAGAAGAACCCTGCCCCAGCAGGTGACAGTGACTTCCTGATGAACCCTCTTGCCAGATTTTCCTGGATGTACTGTGACATTGCCCCCGTCTCCGGGAGAGATAGCGGATAGACTCGACCCCGGGGAGGCTCAGCACCAGGCAAGAGGTCAATAGGACAGTCATAAGGGCGATGGGGCGGAAGGGTCTCCGCCGCCTTTTTGGAGAATACGTCTGCATACGACCAATACTGCTTGGGGAGAGAGGAAAGATCTGCGGGTACCTCAGTTGTAGCTACCTGAACGCACTCCCTCTGACACCTACCCTCACAAGATTCACCCCATCCCAGAATTCTGCCTGAGGACCACTCGATATGAGGAGAGTGGTACCGTAGCCAAGGTATTCCCAACAGGACTTCATCAATTCCCTCTGGAATGACGAGCAGAGAAATAATCTCCTGATGAGATGGCGACATGGACAGAGTAAAAGGGATGGTCTGGTGAGTTATCTGTGAGGGCAGAGTCGACCCATTCACCACTCGTACCGTTACAGGTTGAGCTAGCATAACCAGAGGTATTGCGTGGCGTTGGGCGAAGGCAGAAGACATAAAATTGCCCTCCGCCCCAGAATCCACGCAGAGCTCTACCGAGTGGGAGAATGAGCCTAAAGTAATTGTCCCCTTAAAGGACAATTTAGAGGCAAACGTCGCCGTGTCTAGTGTACCTCCACCTACGACCACTAGACGCTGACGTTTCCTCGACCGCTGAGGACATCTGGTGGCTAAATGTCCAGACTGCTGGCAAACATGACAGACCCTGAGTGCACAAGCGGTCCGGGACTTAGGTCCCGTTTGTGACACTTCCCTGGCCTCATGTGACTCAGGAACCAGGACCGGAGATTCCAGAGGTTTGGCGAAAGTAGGAGCCAGCCGAAACCTCTGCCTACACTGGGCTCGCTCTAACCTCCGCTCGTTAAAACGGAGGTCAATTCGAGTGGAGACTGTTATTAACTCCTCCAGTGTGGCAGGAATCTCCCTAGTGGCCAGAGCGTCCTTTACATGGTCAGCCAAGCTCCTCCAAAATATGGGGATAAGAGCTTTATCCGACCATTCCAGCTCAGATGCTAAAGTGCGGAATTGGACGGCAAAATGACTGACCAAGGACTCTCCCTAAGTTAATGCCAGCAGTTGGAGCGCAGTGTCATGGGTGACTTGAGGTCCTAAAAAGACCTGTTTTAAAGTGCTCAAAAACAGAGGAGCACTCTGCACCACATGATCACCACGCTCCCACAGCGGCGTAGCCCATTCCAACGCCCTGTCCGACAATAGAGACACAATAAATCCCACCTTAGCCCGCTCTGTGGGGAAACGTGCAGCCAGAAGCTCGAGATGAATAGAGCACTGACTCACGATTCCCCTACAAAATTTGCTATTACCAGAAAATTTTTCTGGCAGCGGGAGGCGAGAAAATGTCGGAACAGGGGTGGCAATGGACAAAGTTGCTGCAGCCACGCTGGCAGCCTGTACAGCAACTGCGGTAACATCCACAGCTGGGGTTGCGCTCTCGAGAGCCACCAACCTACCCTCCAGCTGCTGTATATACCGCAGGGATTGCTGTTTGTCCGTCATCACTAGCCAGACCCTGGCGCTAGTGTAATGTTAGGGCTAGCGGAACGCACCAAATAATAAGACTGATAGTGTACGGTGCGTTCGTAGCCCGGGGTCCACCGTGCAGAGATGGAACCTGCTGCTGAGTAATGACGGACTATATGGCGGTACTCATAAGTATACTCGCGTGGGTTAAACTTCACCCAACGTGAAGGAAGCGATCCTGTTGCGTCACAGGATCGCGGTACCGCACATAGAAGGCGAGCAAGCAGTCAGCGAACTTAACCCCAACTAGGATTGAAGTCCGATTAGACCACTTGCTGGCACAACACCGCAACAGGGTGTGTTAGGCAACTCTTATAATTAGAGCACCGAAGTGCGAACTGTGCCGTGCTGGCAGGCACCACTAAGCACCCAGACGTGGGTCAGGAAGCGCACTACTGGCGCGTGGCGCCGCACTGGCGGTCACAGCAATAGATGCTGATACGTGTGTGACACGTTGAGTGATTTGTCGGGCGCTAGATAGCAGCCATACTCCATACGTGAACAGTCATACAATAGGGTAGGGGTATTTAATGAACGACTTGCACTCACAACAAACACACGTATTCAATTGTACACTAGCGCATGGCCGTGCGGTCATGCGCAGTTTATATAATTGCAGGACAGGAAGTGGCCACAGAAACTTTGCCCTTCCAGGGCCTGCCAAGAGGACCAATGGAATGCGCTGCAGAGCCAGAGCACATGACCCTCGATCTCCAACGGGAGATCTTGCTCTGGGCATGCTCAGTGTGCGCAAACAAGGACTTAGTCCCATGGAAGTCCGCTCGCCGCTGACCAGCACTGACTTTAATGGCAGGAGCTGAAGAAGCAGCAGTAACTCTCTGTACAGAGTGAGAGCGAGCAAGACACTGGGAGCGACGTCCCTGCTGAGCAGACTCCACTGCGGTTGGAGGAGAATGGGAGACCGCAGCGGAGACGGATCGAGATTCCCCCTGTGCAGCAACGGAAACTCGACTCCTAACACAGGGCCATGCCAAATAAAGAGGACGTCATCAATATACCAGCACCATCCGAGAATTTGGGGGGTGGCCTGTGCTGTCTCTCTCCCAAAAACCCAAAAATAAATTAGCATACGACGGCACACAGGCCGCTCCCATCGCAGTGCCCTGTCTCTGAAGAAAAAAACGATCTTTAAAAAAATTGTGTGTCAAGATGAAATCCAACAACTCCAATATCAGTTCACGTAAATCTGCCTCCAAATAGCTTGACTCACGGAAATCCTGGCTTCCCTCATGCCATCCATATGGCGAATGCTAGTATACAAAGATTCCACGTCCGCTGTTACTAGGATCATGTCCCTCTGCACGACAAGGCCGTCAACCCGTTTTAGGACGTCCGTAGTGTCCCTGACATAGGAGGGCAGCGTCTCGACCTGCTGTCTAAGATAGTGTTCAATGAATTTACATATCGTGTCACATAGCCCTCCCATGCCAGAGACAATAGCATGCCCCGGTGGACACTACCTAAAAAATGATAAACTTAAAAAATGCTAGATAATTGGAAACAATATGAGAAAAATAGTATGGGAAATGCAGTTATGTATATATGGACATGCTACTTTTTATCTTAATGCAGATTCGGCTTCTGTCTTCATGGTTCACCTGCTTCTCCTAGTGCTTTAAAGGAAACCTGTCACCCCGTTTTTTTCAAGATGATATAAAAATAGAGCTAAATAGGGGCAGAGCTGTGCTTTAAATTAGTGTATTTTTGGAGCCTTTATTCCCCACCTATGCTACCGAAATAGCTTTGTAAAGTCGCCGTTTTGGGCTGTCACTCACGCTGGTCTGGTCATATGGGCGTGGTGACAGCGCTGTTTCTCCCCCAGATCTCCGTTGGTGGCGTAGTGGTGTGCGCATGCCCAACAGGTGAATCCAGTGCGCAGGTGAAGGAAAAGAGCGCGATCTGCGCTATTCCGCGGTTTATTGTTGGGCGCGGCCATCTTTGTGAGGCCGCGCGTGCGCAGATGGTACTTCTTGGCTTCCCGAGGCTTCAGGAAAATGGCCGCGGGATGCCGCGCGTGCTCAGATGGAGATCGCGGCGGCCATTTTCCTGTAGCCGAGTTCGCATGTGCTACCTGTGTGCGGTGCACGCGGTAGCTTCCGGTCCCAGGGTTGGTATGAGCGCAGGACCTGTGATGACGTCGCGGTCACATGACCGTGACGTCATGGCAGGTCCTTCTCGCATAGCATCCTTGGCACCGGAACCTGCCGCTTGCACTGCCGAGGACAGCAGGCGACGTCGGAGGGTGAGAATAACCTTTTTTTTTTATTATTATTATTTTTAACATTAGATCATTTTACTATTGATGCTGCATATGCAGCATCAATAGTAAAAAGTTGGTCACACAGGATTAATAGCTGCGTTAACGGAGTGCATTACACCGCTGTTTGTTAACTCTGGCATTAACTCTGTGTGGCCGGTCAGCGCTGACTGCAGGGCAGTAAAGCAGCGGCCATTTCGCTGCCAGACTCTGGCCGTCACTGATTGGTCGTGGCAATGGTCGTGGGCATTTTGCCTTGACCAATCAGCGACTTGGATTTCCATGACAGACAGAGGCCACGACCAATGAATATCCGTGACAGACAGACAAAAAGACAGACAGACGGAAGTGACCCTTAGACAATTATATAGTAGATTTTTATTGTGAGTAAATACTCCTTTGTCTACCATATATACGATCAATTAATGGTCTAGGGTGAATAGGAGAGCAGTCCTGCTGAGACAAATGCATAACAGTCACCCCTTATAGAAGAAAGCAGATGCTGATCATGAAATCTCTTGAGCAAGATAGAAGCCACAAAGTCCTATTTTGGCACCTAGGATCTCTCTCCAGAACCGAGGAACCTCGAAGTCAACCATTTGCAATGATATGGGAAGGCAAGGTTCCTGTGGTATAGGAAGAGTCTGAAGAGGATCGAGAGACTTGTGACATAAGGGTTTGTGCTACGCACAATGAGGGCAAGATGCTAAAAAATTCTTTAACGTCTTGTCTCCATTCTTGCCTCTATTCTTTAACTCCTAGGAAGAGTCACATTCTCTGTCCAGAATTGGATAATAACACCAGGAATTGCACAGCCATTCACAGAGGTTAACGTCTCAGGTGGGGAGATAATTCCATAAAATTCTCAGCTGTTCCAGAATAATTGAACACTTGTGCCGTGAAGACAGCGGGACTGAAGGAAACAGAAATAGGTACAAATAATTTGTTTTTAGTGGAGGATAAAGTTAATAGACACCTCATTTCTTGCCTAGGGTCTGAAGTGCTTCCAGTTTGGCTTTCAATTTGAAACAATTTGTGCGAAAATGATTCTGTTCACCACAATATAAACGGAGTGCATTACACCGCGGTCCGTTAACTCTGGCATTAACTCTGTGTGGCCGGTCAGCACTGACTGCAGGGCAGTAAAGCAGCGGCCATTTCGCTGCCAGACTCTGGCCGTCGCTGATTGGTTGTGGCAATGGTCGTGGGCGTTTTGCTTCGACCAATCAGCGACTTGGATTTCCATGACAGACAGAGGCCACGACCAATGAATATCCGTGACAGACAGACAAAAAGACAGACAGACGGAAGTGACCCTTAGACAATTATATAGTAGATTTTTATTGTGAGTAAATACTCCTTTGTCTACCGTATATACGATCAATTAATGGTCTAGGGTGAATAGGAGAGCAGTCCTGCTGAGACAAATGCATAACAGTCACCCCTTATAGAAGAAAGCAGATGCTGATCATTAAATCTCTTGAACAAGATAGAAGCCACAAAGTCCTATTTTGGCACCTAGGATCTCTCTCCAGAACTGAGGAACCTCGAAGTCAACCATTTGCAATGATATGGGAAGGCAAGGTTCCTGTGGTATAGGAAGAGTCTGAAGAGGATCGAGAGACTTGTGACATAAGGGTTTGTGCTACGCACAATGAGGGCAAGATGCTAAAAAATTCTTTAACGTCTTGTCTCCATTCTTGCCTCTATTCTTTAACTCCTAGGAAGAGTCACATTCTCTGTCCAGAATTGGATAATAACACCAGGAATTGCACAGCCATTCACAGAGGTTAATGTCTCGGGTGGGGAGATAATTCCATAAAATTCTCAGCTGTTCCAGAATAATTGAACACTTGTGCCGTGAAGACAGTGGGACTGAAGGAAACAGAAATAGGTACAAATAATTTGATTTTAGTGGAGGATAAAGTTAATAGACACCTCATTTCTTGCCTAGGGTCTGAAGTGCTTCCAGTTTGGCTTTCAATTTGAAACAATTTGTGCGAAAATGATTCTGTTCGCCACAATATAAACAGAGTTGTTCAGTAAGACGATGGGATCTTTTGACCGGTAATAATCCAACCAATATCCATGAGCTCCTGAACAGCCATGCTAGGAGGAGATATTGAAGACACTCTAGGATGTGGAACATGGAAATCTAAAGTTTTTTCCTTAGAATGTCGTAACGGACTGGGTGTTGGAACCACTGTGACATGATATGAGGAGAACCTGGAGGGGCATGACTATGTGCCTCACCAAGTCCGACCTTGGATGCACAGCGGCTGACAATACCGCGATCTGAGGAGGGGACAGTGAGCTACACCAGCACAGCAGGCTCCCTCTCCCATCTGATTGGCGACTCTGCAACGTCATCGCAAGGACCCGATCGTCATCATCGGTCTGTCAGGCTATGGCAAGCCTGTTTATACCATGCCAGGAGCATGGTCTAAGAAGTTTCTGTCAGTGCAGCACTGATAGGGAAAATGCATTGTAATACTGGTGCATTACAACGCATTATACCAGAGATCAGACTAATAAAAGTTGAAGTCCCATAGATGGGCTAAGTAAAAAAGTTAAAAAAAAAGTTAAACAAAATTGTAAAATATATATTTTTTAAATCGATATGATAAAATAACAAAAAAAATTACACCTTCAAATACATTTTTTAATGTAAAAACAAACAAAAAAGAACACATATTTGGTATTGCCACATCTAGAACCTATAAAACTATCCCACTAGTTAACCCCTTTAGTGAACACGGTAGAAAAAAAAAAAAAAAAGGCAAAAAATGATGCTTTTTCATCATACTGCCAAACAAAAAGTGTAATAAAACGCAATTGATAAAAAGAAGACTGTAAATAAAGATGGTATAGCTGAAAACAATATCTTGTCCCACAAAAAAACAAGCCACCATACAGTTCAATCTGTGGAAGAATAAAAAGTTATAGCTCTCAGGATAAAGCGATGCAAAATAATCCTTTTCTATAAAACAGTTTTTATTGTGTAAGAGCACCAAAACATAACAAAAGATAAATGTGGTATCGCTGTAATCGCACTGACCAGAAGAATAAAGTTGCCTTTTAAATTTTAGCACATGCAGAATGGCATTAAAAAATTCCTAAATTGCTGCTTATTATTCATTCTGCCTTCCGAAAATTTAAATGGAAAGCAATCAAAATATTTTGCTCCTGAAAATGGTACCAATAAAAACGTCTACTCATCCCTCAAAAAACAAGCCCTCACATGACTCTGTTGGCAGAAATATTTAAAAAATTATAGCTCTCAAAAAAAACATCTTTTTAGTATGTGACAGCAGCCAAACAAACAAAACTATATAAATCTGGTATTGCAGTTATCGCACCGACTCAAAGAATAAAGTCACCTAAACACGAAGGCCGGGGTCACACTGGCGACTTAAATGAACGAGTGCAATGCGATTAAAAATCGTATTGCACTCGGACCAATGTTAAGCTAGGGGGCAGATCCCAGCAGCCGATTTTTTGTCAGCCGTTTTCCTCGGTCCGAGACAATTGCAGCATGCTGCGATTGTCACGGACATTCGGCCGACTGTCGGCTCACTCACACCCATATACTGTAAGCCTATGGGTGCGAGTGAGACAGCGCACACCACTCGGATATCATGCGAGTGATGTTTGGCTTTAAACGCGGACCCCGGCAATGGAGGAGATGGAGAAATTAATTTCTCCACCTCCTCTGCACCTGTGCTCCGATCCACTCTGTGCGAGAGGCTCGGACCACAGACCCATGACACTCGGCTCCTGCTCGCAGCAGAGCAGGAGCCGAGTGTCATTAGCATATCGCATCCGATGCTCTCGCATCGGATGCAATGCGCTAGTGTGACTCCGGCTTAATACTGCACAAGGAACAGGGTAAAAAATAAGGAAAACCAATTCTTCACCTGCTGTTGATTTGTTCATTCTGCCTCCCAAAGATCACAGTAATGCTCTGCACTCATTTATCCTGCACTCTACACTGAGCGCTTACTCCAGGGTTTCCGTGTAAATCTCTGATTCAGACGGAACCCCCGGCGGAAGATTACCTATAATGAGGCAGATGGAGGCACTGTGAATGCTGTCTGGCCTATGATCCAGCTGTGTCCTTCTTTTTAGGTGAATATAAAAGTGCAGTTGACCACCGTTTTGTACACTTCTGAGAAAAAGGAAGACACTGAAAGAGGCCAGATGGAGTCCAGAGTTACCTCATTATAGTGAATCGATCCATCAGGGGTTTCATCTGTCACATCACTCGGAGATTTAGATGGAAACCCTGATGTAAGTGCTCAGCGTAGTGCGCAAGATAAATGTGATCCAAGATGTTATGCAAAATGTTTCCAGTAAAAGTTTCAACTTAATCCACAAAAATAGCAAGTCCCTACTCAAATCCATCATCTGTTAACAGGAATATAGGGGGCTTCCACGTTACTGGAGCCCCACAGTGTGCGTAAACCAGATTTAGCATCTCCATGTTTTGCATTTCTGTAGTGATGAGAGCCAGCCTAATTTACGGGTGCATGTCTCCAGAAGCATGAGCTAGGCATAACATACTGGCACTATAACGTACTGGTCACTACAACATACTGTGCACTACACTGTATGGACACTACAATGTATGGGCACTATAAAGACTACAACACCCATGAAGTCATGTTGTCACTACACCTGCAGATAAATTCCCAAAGGGGTATAATTGAGAAAATGGGGTCACTTGAGGGGGGATTCTGCTCTTCTAGCATTTAGGGCCTCTGTATATGGAGTCTGCAAAGTATTTTCTGAAAATCTATGCTCCAGGAATCAAATAGCGTTCCGTCCCTCCCGAATCACTCCGTATGGCTAAGCAGTACTGTATAGCCACATAAGGTGTATTTCCACATTCAGCATAAATTGTGGGAAAAATTTTGGTCCATTTTTACCAATTTCCCAGTGTAAAAATGTTACATCTTAGTCTAAAACTAAATTTTTGTGGCAATTATTTTCTCTTCACTGTCCAGTGGTATAAAATTATGTGACACACCTGAGGTGTCAAAATGATCACTGCACCGCTAGATGAATTCATTGAGAAGTGTAGTTTGTAAAATGAGTTCACTTATGGGGGGTTCTACTGTTCGAATCCTCAGAGGCTCTCCCAGTGGGTCATGGCACCTGGAAAACTTAACAGTGAAATCTGCTACTAGACAGCACTCCTTCCCTTCTGAGCTTTGCACTGTGCTTGAAAAGTAGTTGCTGATTACATGTAGGGTATTGGCACACTCAGGAAAACTTTTTACAACAAACTGATATGTCCAATTTTTTTCTATTAGCCCTTATAAAAATTAAAAATGTGGGGCTAAAACAACATTTTAGTGGTAAAAAATGTAATTATACTTTCTTCACATGTCAACATGCTCACTGGACCCCTAGATCAATTCATTGGGGGGTGCAGTTTGTAAAAAGAATCCACACATGGGGGAGTGTTCTGCTGTTCTGGCACCTCAGGAGCTCTGCCAATGGGACATGGCACCCTCAAACCATTCCAGCAAAATGTGAAGTCCAATATGGCGCTTCTTCCATTCTAAGCTGTGCACTGTGCCTCAAAAGTTTTTGACCACATATGGGATATTGGCATGCTCAGGAGAAATTGCACAATAAATTGCATGATTCAGTTTATCCTGTTATCACTTTAAAAATTAAAATTGTGTGGCCCAATCAACATTTTAGCTGAAAAAGTGGTAATTTTCCATTGACTCAGTCCAATGTTATAAAATTCTGTGCATTACCTGAAGCTTAAAGATGCTTAATATATCTCTAGATAAATTCCTCAAGAAGTGTAGTTTCCAAAAGGGTTAATTATGGGGATTTCTGCTGTTTTGGCATGTCAGGAACTCTCCAAATATGACACGCCATCCGCAATTTATTCAAGCCAAAATTGCACTCCAGAATTCAATTGGCGCTTCTTCCCTTCCAAGCCCTGCTGTGCACACAAACAGTAGTTTTACACCACATATGGGGTATCTTCGTACTCAGGGGATATTGCACAAAAAATTGTGTGGTCCATTTTTTTCTTTTACCCTTGTGAAAAATAAATATTTGTAGCTGAAGCAACATTTTTGCTGTAAAAAATATTTTTTTCATTTTCAGGGCTCAATATTATAAAATTCTGTGAAACCCCTGTGGGTAAATACTCAGAATAAATAGCCCAACAAACAGTAAGATTCATGACTTTTGGATATGGGATGGACCCCACTCAATCTTAAAACAACCATAACTATAGTAAACTTAGGCACTAGAATAAATACACAAAACACACTATTTTGGTTGTCAAACTGGCCACAGCTTTATTTAAATCACAAGATTAAAACAACCACAGCAGGAGTCAGGTGAAGTGCTTGTACATTGGGATTCACAAGTACTGTGATACCCCCAGCTGTCTGACATATAGAACCAGGACATACAGACATTAAAGGGGCGGCATGCACTGGCTTGCCATTCAAGCATAGCCAGTAAACTTTCAGGGCACCAATGACCCTATTATCCTCACTCCTGTGCTTAACCACTGTGCCTGCCTCGATTGACGTTACCATTACAATGTCCTTGAGGCTGGCCACCAAAGCCGAGCCTGCTCACCACCATGAGGTTTTTACCTCCTCTATTAGTTAAAATGAGTCCACCTTAACTTGTCTGCAACATTCAC
Organism: Ranitomeya imitator; assembly: GCF_032444005.1. Classification (NCBI taxonomy): domain Eukaryota; kingdom Metazoa; phylum Chordata; class Amphibia; order Anura; family Dendrobatidae; genus Ranitomeya; species Ranitomeya imitator. Next base: position 668,689,808 of record NC_091282.1, read on the forward strand.
CTGACACCTAAACCACCACCAAGAGGTCATTTGACACCTTAAGGCTATGTGCACACGTTCCAGATTTTTTTGCATTTTTTGTGCCTTTTTTCGGCGGTTTTCCGCAGCAAAAAACGCTTAAAAAACGCGTACATTAAGCATCCCATCATTTTTAATGCATTCCGCAATTTTTGTGCACAAATACGTATCATGTTTATTAATTTTGCTGATTTTTTTGCGGATTTCCTGCTATTTATTGCATTTTGAAGCTCCAGAAAAAAACGCGAAAAATCTGAACAAAAACGCAAAAAAAAAACGCGAGAAAAACGCATGCAGATTTCCTGTGGAAAAAGTCTGGTTTTGTTCAGGAAATTTCTGCATAAAATCCTGACATGTGCACATAGCCTAAATGGAATCGACCGCCATCAACCATTTCTACATGCTATGGAAAGACTGTGCCTACAAGTAACACAAGTCCAGAGCTCCAACAGAATAATTTTATCAATGCAACTCTACTAAATTATGATCAATAATACTGTAACTAAAGCAAAATAACAGTCACTACACATCCTGCAATGAGGCTCCCATCAAGGGGAATGTGAAAAGTAAACCATAACAAAGGTGGTAGCCACAGTGTGAATATCTGTATAATGACATCTGTTATGCTTCAAAAACTATGAGGCTATGTGCACACGTTGCAGATTAGCCTTAGGAATTTCTGATGCGGATTCTGCCTCTCCTGGCAGAAAACGCACCTGTGGATTTGTTGCGTTTTTTGTGCAGTTCCGCAGCGTTTTTTGTGCGTTTTTGCTGCGGTTTTCATGCGGATTTGCTGCGTTTTTTAGCCCTACGGTTTTCTATAATGGAATGGGTACAAAAACGCTGCAGATTCACAAAAAAGAAGTGACATGCTGCTTCTTTTAAACCGCAGCGTTTTCGCAGCGGATTTTCCGCAAAGTGTGCACAGCATTTTTTTTCTCATTGATTTACATTGTACTGTAAATCAATTGCGGATCTGCAGCGTTTCTGCACGGCAAAAAACGCTGCGGATCCGCAGAGAATCCGCAACGTGTGCACATAGCCTTATGCTGCATGTATCGTAGCCAGCTCTGATAATTCACCAATTCACAGTTTTTTGGTTCTAGAAACCACCACTATATACAGTAGCTGTGCTGCGCAGGAATCATTTCTTAAACCCACTCACTACTACTTCCGGAAAAGTGATGAGTGTATATAAAGAGAAAGATACTATAAATAAGGAGTAATTAAAAGCCATACACAATATAACATCAACATTAAAACTGACCCTTAAATAACTTTCATAATATTTGGACATAGTCATTGAAATAAGCCTATGGCAGAAAAAATGTACAAATGTATTATGAATAACCCTGCCACGCCATTGTTGATTGTTTTAATGCACTTGATGACATGATGACATTCTCTGTTAACCGCTCTAACTGGGTCAAAATCATCAGGGAAAACATCTTGCTTGATTGCTTCGCCCTTAGCCACTCCCCACTGACTCAAGGGCACACAGATTAGGTACTGTTCTTCAGTTTAATGCACTGCTTTGTCCAGAAGACAACCTTGAGGGTATGTGCCCACGTTGCGGATGTGTGCGGATTTTTCCGCACTGTTTTTTAAAAATCCGCAGGTAAAATGCACTGCGTTTTACCTGCGGATTACCAGCGGATTTACCATGGATTTCCTGCGTTTTTTGTGCAGATTTCACTTGTGCTTTTACACCTGCAGATTCCTATTGAGGAGCAGGTGTAAAACGCTGCGGAATCTGCACAAAGAATTGACATGCTGCAGAAAATACAACCCTGCGTTTCCGCGCGGTATTTTCCACACCATGTGCGCTGCGGATTTGGTTTTTTATAGGTTACCATGGTACTGTAAACCGCATGGAAAACTGCTGCGAACCCACAGCGGCCAATCCACTGCGGATCCACAGCCAAATCCGCAACATGTGCACATAACCTAAAACAAACAAGAGTTGGTCAATATAAATAGTCAAAATTGGTGCCTTAGCATTCTCAAGTCACATGAACAAAAGAGAGGGTCCTTGAAGCGACAGATTGTATTGAATGGCATGTTTTGGTTTTTTTTCCCTCCCCTCCAGTCGCTGTTCCTAGCTCGGAGGAGCCAATAGCAATTTATTTTTTTATTTATTTTTTAAGCATGCAAAATACGATTACAATGACCCCAAGGACTTTACCCTAACAGGGTCTTATCTACTATATAATTGTCTAAGGGTCACTTCCGTCTTTCTGTCCTTCTGTCACGCTGATTGGTCTCGCCAGCTGCCTGTCATGGCTGCCGCGACCAATCAGCAACGGGCACAGTCCGGAAGAAAATGGCCGCTCCTTACTCCCCGCAGTCAGTGCCTGTCGCCCGCACACTCCCCTCCAGTCACCGCTAACACAGGGTTAATACCGGCGGTAACGGACCGCGTTATGCCGCGGGTAACGCACTCCGTTACCGCCGCTATTAACCCTGTGCGATGTCATCACAGGCCCTGTGCGAGAAGGACCTGCCATTTTTGTTTCATTTGGTGGTCAGAGTATAATTTAACCCCTTCATGACCAGGGGATTTTTCGTTTTTCCGTGTTCGTTTTTCGCTCCCCTCCTTCCCAGAGCCATAACTTTTTTATTTTTCCGTCAATTTGGCCATGTGAGGGCTTATTTTTTGCGGGACGAGTTGTACTTTTGAACAACATCATTGGTTTTAGCATGTCGTGTACTAGAAAACGGGAAAAAAATTCCAAGTGCGGTGAAATTGCAAAAAAAGTGCAATCCCACATTGGTTTTTTGTTTGGCTTTTTTGCTAGGTTCACTAAATGCTAAAAATGACCTGCCATTATGATTCTCCAGGTCATTACAAGTTCATAGACACCAAACATGACTAGGTTATTTTTTATCTAAGTGGTGAAAAAAAATTCCAAACTTTGCTAAAAAAAAAAAAAAAAAAAAAAAAATTGCGCCATTTTCCGATACTCGTAGCGTCTCCATTTTTCGTGATCTGGGGTCGGTTGAGGGCTTATTTTTTGCGTGCCGAGATGAAGTTTTTAATGATAGCATTTCGGTGCAGATACGTTCTTTTGATCGCCCGTTATTGCATTTTAATGCAATGTCGCGGTGACCAAAAAAACGTAATTCTGGCGTTTCGAGTTTTTTTCCCGCTACGCTGTTTAGCGATCAGGTTAATACTTTTTTTTATTTGATAGATCGGGCAATTCTGAGCGCGGCGATACCAAATATGCGTAGATTTGATATTTTTTTTATTGATTTATTTTGATTGGGGCGAAAGGGGGGTGATTTAAACTTTTATGTTTTTTTTATTTTTTTCACATTTTTTTAAACTTTTTTTTTTAACTTTTGCCATGCTTCAATAGCCTCCATGGGAGGCTAGAAGCAGGGACAGCACGATCGGCTCTGCTACATAGCAGCGATCTGCTGATCGCTGCTATGTAGCAGAATTGCACGTGTGCTGTGAGCGCCGACCACAGGGTGGCGCTCACAGCGACGGGCAATCAGTAACCATAGAGGTCTCAAGGACCTCTATGGCTACAATGGAGACGCATCGCCGACCCCCGGACATGTGACGGGGGTCGGCGATGACGTCATTTCCGGCCGCCCGGCCGGAAGCGGTAGTTAAATGCCGCTGTCTGCGTTTGACAGCGGCATTTAACTAGTTAATAGGTGCGGGCAGATCGCGATTCTGCCCGCGCCTATTACGGGCACATGTCAGCTGTTCAAAACAGCTGACATGTCCCGGCTTTGGTGCGGGCTCACCGCGGAGCCCTGCATCAAAGCAGGGGAGCCGGCATCGGACGGTATAGTACGTCCGATGCCGGTAAGGGGTTAAAAAGGGGTCCCGGTGTTATTCCCCGTAAACTTTGATAAATTGTTCAACATTGCCCCCAGCGAGATACTGCACCTAGGGCCTCACCCAACTGCTTGGTCTGCTGCCTCCGTGCTGTTGGACTGCATCCTGCCGACTACGCCAAGTGTAAGGTACTAGCAGGAACGCGGGATGCAGTGACGAGCAGGAGGCAGAGCAAGAGTTAATGGGTTTTATTTATATATACATATATATATATATTTATCTCAACAGTTAATACTCCACTTAGGGAGTAAGGGCGTGTAAATATACAGGCCCACAATGTGTGTACGGCAATAAAGTAACTACAATGGGTCAAATAACCAGGAACATATCAGTCTCTGGTTCCTGGACAATGGTGGTTGGAAAATCCTGCGATGGCACCGCAGGTAGGGGCGAGAAGTCTCTGAGCCAGTCCTGGAGAAAAGTGAAGCACTGTCTCTGTACCATGACAAAGTATCCTGGTCTTCTTTCACGTGGTCTTTTGATCCTGGAACATGGTGCTGAATGGGAAAAGGTCTTCTGCATGGCTAAGGATGTACAAAGTCCCAGAGTGGAGTCCGCAGTCTCACCACTGCACAGTCTCCTTTATATCACACCCGCCCCCAACAGTCAAGTGCAAAGGTCTACTCCGGTTAGAAAGTGCTTAGCCCGGCAACAATGGTGACAGTCCCGAAAGTTCCGTCCGGACATGCAAGAGGGACCGCTATTTTGGTCCATCTTCCTACAACAATACACTGGGTATTAACCATAGGATAAAGTATTAAGGGAAGGTCAACACGTTCCAATAAGAAGTCAAGTGAGTGATGTCTGGTGAAGTTTATTTACCACCATTTTCCAGTGTGATCTTTCATGAGTATCATAAATAGTCAATTAGACAATTAGTAATGATTTTGTAATCTTATAATACTAAACTGTCCTATAAACCTGCCATCTCTGACATGTAATATTACTCATATGATGTTTTTCAGAAATCAGACGATATGACTCAAGGTTGTGACTGACACGTTTATTGGAATAATTCTCATAAAATTCCGTTACTAGCAGCACACAATTTATATAAAGATGCAAAAAATTGCTGTTGTGAGTGGCTCATATACAAAACTGTGCCTTAGTTTAATAGCAAAAATATTGTTTACTTAAAGAGGTTGGACATTTTTTTTTTCATTTTGGCCTCACGTTGTTACGATTTAGGTTATATTTTTAAAGGGAGTCTGTCAGTAGGATTAACTCTCCTTAGCCGTCTATATGGGCATGTAGGTCATAGGAAGCTGAATAAGATGATACCTTGATATCTGTGATCCAATGTTTTATTCTAGAGAAATCCACGCTTTTCTTATATGTAAATGAGCTGTTAAGATCTATGAATGGGAAATAGATCTCTCTGAGACTCCGCCTCCAGAGATTATATTAAATGAAATGAGGCATTACCAGTGTGAGACATGTAATGATGGACAGCCTGCTCCCCTGATCATAAAAAAGTAAAATCCATCCCACCACGACAAGGTCTACTCCAATTGGGACGGTCCTATCCTCTAGTATTAAAAACTCACCTAGCTTCACACGACCTCAATGTAGATGGGGCAGAGCAGTATCGGGGTCCAACTGGTCAGACACCAGGCTGTGGTAATCTCTATAGATGAAATGCCTAGCTTAAAAAAGGGCGAGCCACACTCGTGTTTGTACAAAGCACAAAAACTACAGCAAAACCAAAAAAATGAGCAGGAGTATAAGTTGGTATACATGCAACATATAAGAGAATGTTCACACTGTGGCTATTTAGCAGATAAAAATTAAAGGAAAAATAAACTTATACCCTGCTGTAAGTAAGTAAATAGTAATAGTACATATAAATAAAACTTAGTAAATATGGTCTTTCATCAAAAAAGTGTAAAAGACATCTCACCATGCAGGCAATGGTAAAGTTCTCTGTCATACAGGAAAATTAAGATCCATAAGAAGTCTCCAGGGAAAGAACATGCCCCCCTCACATTGAACATACGGGGAAAAACTACCTACTGCATAACTGAGAAAAGCTGACAATCTGACTTTCCTTTTAAAGTGAGATTAACCATAGCTATGGAGAGAGAAACTAATAAAAACAACCTGTGAAGCAGAGTTCTCCTGTTGTGGACAGGTGATTAAGACAGGAGATCTGCTAGGGAAAAGACAGAGAACTTGAGATCTGGAGAAGTGCAGGGGCTTCCTTTGTTCCGAGGAAGAAGCATCCTGGGTTGAAAGGATTTTTATGAGACTGTTCTAGACCTTCTATCTCCATTGTCCAGATATAAATATTGGGGTTTTGTATCAATCCAATATTTATGGGATATAGATTTTTGACGTTGTAGCAAAGGGACAAATAGAACACATTCACTCACATCACCATAGGACCAACAGAACCCCTCTAATTTAATAATGGTCCTATAGATGATGAGAACGAGGCCATGCTTGATCTCTATATAATGGAAATATAATGATAAGAAATATGACGTCAATATCTACCACCTGGAACCTTCAGTGGCGAAGATATCCTGTAAGTTGGGGATCTCATAAAATTGTAACAGACCCAGCACATCCCAGAATCCGCCCTCACATGTATTTATTCCATATAATTGTATATACTGTATTGCTTTGTTCTCATTTTGTATCTTCTTGTATATTTTTTTATAAACACCGCCTATCTTTCTAGATGATACATACTGTACAAATTGTCTCTTCAGAGAGGGAGAGGACTAGAACTCTAGTGCCACCGATAGGAAGTAGCAATCCTAAAATCGACTCTCTATAATAAGCCTTGTCACGTGACTTAGGATAAAAGTCAAAACCAAAATCCCAATTGGTAGACAGTGTGTTTTGGGCTACTGCCCCTCGTCAGTGCAAAGTATGAGATCTGGTTTGGTTGGTTGAGAGGTGTCTGACTGGCATCCAAGGAGAGTGACATTTCAAAACTAGCGGAGAGTGACATGTCAAGACTGACATGCTAAGGTGAGGAGACTTTTAAGCAGCAATGCTCCTCTGGGAAATATGCAAATTCCCTCTTCAGAGGGGATAAGGACTAGAACTCTAGATCTATATTAAATATATAAATTTAATAGCTCTGATCCTCTTGCTCTGAAAACTGCACTCCTGAAGCCATACACTACCTGTAACAGGTGTCCAATCAACCTGTATAAATGATTGGTGGTGGCAGCTAGTGGTTCTTTTGTTATTATGAGGTTGGCAGTGACCGCATCGGGGGTATATAGATATATTCCATGCGTTGTAATTGGAGGTGTTTATACCACACACTCACTGTGAGTTTCCCTATAACCAGCCCAGTAGTGGAAGTAGTCATGGTCTTGTCAATCACTCATCAGTCTATTGTGTAATGGTCTTGATGATTGGAGGCAGCATAGTGGCATTCCCTTGACAACTGGTGACAGCGGTTAGATCTATGTGATCTCTCCAGTATCATCTGTGACTAAGTGGCAACAGCGGTGAGATCTATGTGACCCCCTGGCTGTGTATCCTTGCAGTCTCTATGAATAAGCTTGAGGGATGAAAATGGTCACTGCACCACCAAATGAATTGCTTCATGAATGTTGTTTCCAAAATGGTGTCACTTGGATCACTTCTAGGTAAATTCCACTCTACTGTCAAACTCAGGGGCTCAGTAAGTGTGATATGGAAAATAAATATCATTTTTGCAAGATTTGGTTTTCAAAAGTGAACTGTCAATCCTTCCTTTCTTAGACCTGCTGTGAGGCCAACTGGTAGATCTTATTGATGCTATATACCGCCTAAATGACAATCAGTCCCTAAGTTAACTCCAATGGATTGTAAGAGTATGGCAGTTTACTTTGATGTAATTGGAGCGCCCCCAGACACAGGGCCATGAGTTCTCGGTACCGGGCCTCTCTGGTTCGGTTCTGAGGCTGTCACAGTGGCTAGACCCGGTCCGCGACCCTGCTAAGGGGCGTCCAATAAAGGTGGTACAGTCTATCAGGGATTCGTGACGCCACCTGTGGTGTTCGGTCAGGGTGACCGACGCTGCTGTGGGGTCCGCTGGGGTGATGGAATGGCAGCTGGATGGTATACCTTCCCACAGGTGAAGTATGTCCCCAGGGCTTCCCAGTGAGGTGGATGGTGATGGTGTGAGGTGCAGTCAATAACGAGGACGCAAGGTTGCAGTCTCTTTACCTCTTTACTGCAGACTTCAGGATCCTCAATCCAGAGCACGCTTAACAGGGCTATCTGAGACCGGCCGGTCCGATGGGCACATCCAGAATTCCCTTTGCAGGTGGAAATCGTTGCCTACCAATAGCGCCTGTGTGTTGTAGTGCTACCCTGCTGAGCATTCGGAATAGTCCTCACAACTTCTGTTCTCGTTCGTTCGTTCTTTCTAATTCGTTCCAGATCTTTCTAGTTCAACGTCCCCCAGGTATGTTATGGCTAGGACGCACCCGTATGACGGGAAGGCCAGGAGTTCTTGCGGGACCCTAGATGTTATGATGAGGTAATTCAGTACCACAATGGACATAGAAGTCAGAGCACATACAGTGATCTGACAATAACCCAAAAACATAGAACGAGCTCTGAGACGTGGGAACTCTGCTGACCGCAATCCCTAATCCTCTCCAACCACACTAGAGGCAGCCGTGGATTGCGCCTAACGCTCCCTATGCAACTCGGCACAGCCTGAGAAACTAGCTAGCCTGAAGATAGAAAATAAGCCTACCTTGCCTCAGAGAAATACCCCAAAGGAAAAGGCAGCCCCCACATATAATGACTGTGAGTTAAGATGAAAAGACAAACGTAGAGATGAAATAGATTTAGCAAAGTGAGGCCCGACTTACTAAACAGAGCGAGGATAGGAAAGGTAACTTTGCGGTCAACACAAAACCCTACAAACAACCACGCAAAGGGGCAAAAAGACCCTCCGTACCGAACTAACGGCACGGAGGTACACCCTCTGCGTCCCAGAGCTTCCAGCAAGCAAGAAAAAAACAAATAAGCAAGCTGGACAGAAAAAAACAGAAAACAAAATAACAAAAGCGGAACTTAGCTATGCAGAGCAGCAGGCCACAGGAACGATCCAGGAGGAAACAGGTCCAATACTAGAACATTGACTGGAGGCCAGCATCAAAGCACTAGGTGGAATTAAATAGAGTAGCACCTAACGACTTCACCACATCACCTGAGGAAGGAAACTCAGAAGCCGCAGTACCACTCTCCTCCACCAACGGAAGCTCACAGAGAGAATCAGCCGAAGTACCACTTGTGACCACAGGAGGGAGCTCTGCCACAGAATTCACAACAGTACTCCCCCCTTGAGGAGGGGTCACTGAACCCTCAACGTACAAAGAAAGAATATAAGCAACCTAGGGAAAAATAATCAGTTGTGTAACATATAATCCCTTAAAACATCAATTTATTTATATATATATTAAAAAAACCAATTCCCAGTGGAGAAAAATAATAAATAAACAACAGGATCCAGATGTGCACCTAACCTGTCAAATAGCCCTGCACTTAGCTACTATCCCTACCTACCAGTGGAGGTTGGCACCCTAATAGATCGATTTGGCGCCCCCACTCAACGCCGGCTGACCCAGACTCACCCTGATAAATATCTAGCGAGCTACAGGTGGGAAAACAATAAGCTATTGAAAGAAATGAAGGAAGGGCTGGAGAGATAAACTAAGGTGCACAAAAAAATAATAAAATAATAAATAACCCCAGTATTGGTATAGCATACAGTAACAAAGCTACTTATGTGTGCTGCATACAAGCCATGGTACCATCACATAAGAGCTATACTCATAGTGTGCCGGCTAAGAAAAAAAAACTGGAATAAACAAATATAGCCAGCACTCAAGAGGTTACAGACTACAACAAAAATAATACTGATAACTGGGGTAGGTAAAATATCCTCAGAATAGCCTGATATGGTGTATGTCAGCAGACTGTTAATAACAGACCCTTTTTACACAGCCTGAGATAGTATGTGCCAATAGTATCATGGTAGATGATAGATGGTGTGACATAGCAATCATATGTAGCTGACATGAAAAACAATAATATTGTCACACAGCACAATAGAAAAAATCTATACCATGTCTAAGCACCAGACTGAAGACAGATCAATATATCAGCAATGCACAGCCTCAGCATATTGGTGTACATGATATACAGGACAGCTAGAGAAGGACATAGGCCAAATCAACTTAGCTGCCAGGTAATCGCCCCGACGCGTTTCCCCGCAAGACGGTTCCTCAGGAGGCAAAGATATCAGGAGGCATATGTAATGGATGCAGGCGCCATGATGCTTGGGCAGGCCTCACTGGTAGGTAGGGATAGTAGCTAAGTGCAGGGCTATTTGACAGGTTAGGTGCACATCTGGATCCTGTTGTTTATTTATTATTTTTCTCCACTGGGAATTGGTTTTTTTAATATATATATAAATAAATTGATGTTTTAAGGGATTATATGTTACGTCACTGAACCCTCACCAGAGCCCCCAGGACGACCAGGATGAGCCATATGAAAGGCACGAACAAGATCGGGAGCATGGACATCAGAGGCAAAGACCCAGGAATTATCTTCCTGAGCATAACCCTTCCACTTAACCAGATACTGGAGTTTCCGTCTTGAAACACGAGAATCCAAAATCTTCTCCACAATATACTCCAACTCCCCCTCCACCAAAACCGGGGCAGGAGGATCAACAGATGGAACCATAGGTGCCACGTATCTCCGCAACAATGACCTATGGAATACGTTATGAATGGAAAAAGAATCTGGAAGGGTCAGACGAAAAGACACAGGATTAAGAACCTCAGAAATCCTATACGGACCAATGAAACGAGGTTTAAACTTAGGAGAGGAAACCTTCATAGGAATATGACGAGAAGATAACCAAACCAAATCCCCAACACGAAGTCGGGGACCCACACAGCGTCTGCGATTAGCGAAACGTTGAGCCTTCTCCTGGGACAAGGTCAAATTGTCCACTACATGAGTCCAAATCTGCTGCAACCTGTCCACCACAGTATCCACACCAGGAAAGTCCGAAGACTCAACCTGCCCTGAAGAGAAACGAGGATGGAACCCAGAGTTGCAGAAAAACGGCGAAACCAAGGTAGCCGAGCTGGCCCAATTATTAAGGGCGAACTCAGCCAAAGGCAAAAAGGACACCCAGTCATCCTGATCAGCAGAAACAAAGCATCTCAGATATGTTTCCAAGGTCTGATTGGTTCGTTCGGTCTGGCCATTAGTCTGAGGATGGAAAGCCGAGGAAAAAGACAAGTCAATGCCCATCCTAGCACAAAAGGCTCGCCAAAACCTCGAAACTAACTGGGAACCTCTGTCAGAAACGATATTCTCTGGAATGCCATGTAAACGAACCACATGCTGGAAGAACAATGGCACCAAATCAGAGGAGGAAGGTAATTTAGACAAGGGTACCAAATGGACCATCTTAGAGAAGCGATCACAAACCACCCAAATGACTGACATTTTTTGAGAGAAGGGAAGATCTGAAATAAAATCCATAGAGATATGTGTCCAAGGCCTCTTCGGGACCGGCAAGGGCAAAAGCAACCCACTAGCACGAGAACAGCAGGGCTTAGCCCGAGCACAAATCCCACAGGACTGCACAAAAGAACGCACATCCCGCGACAGAGATGGCCACCAAAAGGATCTAGCCACTAACTCTCTGGTACCAAAGATTCCAGGATGACCAACCAACACTGAACAATGAACCTCAGAGAAAACTTTATTCGTCCACCTATCAGGGACAAACAGTTTCTCCGCTGGGCAACGATCAGGTTTATTAGCCTGAAATTTTTGCAGCACCCGCCGCAAATCAGGGGAGATGGCAGACACAATTACTCCCTCTTTGAGAATACCCGCCGGCTCAGATAAACCCGGAGAGTCGGGCACAAAACTCCTAGACAGAGCATCCGCCTTCACATTTTTAGAGCCCGGAAGGTACGAAATCACAAAGTCAAAACGGGCAAAAAACAGCCACCAACGAGCCTGTCTAGGATTCAACCGCTTGGCAGACTCGAGATAAGTCAAGTTCTTTTGATCAGTCAAGACCACCACGCGATGTTTAGCTCCTTCAAGCCAATGACGCCACTCCTCGAATGCCCACTTCATGGCCAGCAACTCTCGATTGCCAACATCATAATTTCGCTCAGCAGGCGAAAACTTCCTGGAAAAGAAGGCGCATGGTTTCATCACCGAGCAATCAGAACTTCTCTGCGACAAAACAGCCCCTGCTCCAATCTCAGAAGCATCAACCTCGACCTGGAATTGAAGCGAAACATCTGGTTGACACAACACAGGGGCAGAAGAAAAACGACGCTTCAACTCTTGAAAAGCTTCCACAGCAGCAGAAGACCAATTGACCACATCAGCACCCTTCTTGGTCAAATCGGTCAATGGTTTAGCAATACTAGAAAAATTGCAGATGAAGCGACGATAAAAATTTGCAAAACCCAGGAACTTTTGCAGACTTTTCAGAGATGTCGGCTGAGTCCAATCATGGATGGCTTGGACCTTAACAGGGTCCATCTCGATAGTAGAAGGGGAAAAGATGAACCCCAAAAATGAAACCTTCTGAACACCAAAGAGACACTTTGATCCCTTCACAAACAAAGAATTAGCACGCAGGACCTGAAACACCGTTCTGACCTGCTTCACATGAGACCCCCAATCATCCGAGAAGATCAAAATGTCATCCAAGTACACAATCAGGAATTTATCCAGGTACTCTCGGAAGATGTCATGCATAAAGGACTGAAACACTGATGGAGCATTGGCAAGTCCGAATGGCATTACTAGATACTCAAAATGGCCCTCGGGCGTATTAAATGCAGTTTTCCATTCATCACCTCGCTTAATACGCACAAGATTATACGCACCACGAAGATCTATCTTGGTGAACCAACTAGCCCCCTTAATCCGAGCAAACAAGTCAGATAACAACGGCAAGGGGTACTGAAACTTAACCGTGATCTTATTTAGAAGGCGGTAATCTATACAAGGTCTCAGCGAACCATCCTTCTTGGCCACAAAAAAGAACCCTGCTCCTAATGGCGACGATGACGGGCGAATATGTCCCTTCTCCAAGGACTCCTTCACGTAACTCCGCATAGCGGCGTGCTCAGGCACAGATAAATTAAACAGTCGACCTTTTGGGAATTTACTACCAGGAATCAAATCGATAGCACAATCACAATCCCTATGCTCAGGTAGGGTATCGGACTTGGGCTCACCAAATACATCCCGGTAATCAGACAAGAACTCTGGAACCTCAGAAGGGGTGGATGACGAAATAGACAGAAATGGGACATCACCATGTACCCCCTGACAACCCCAGCTGGACACAGACATGGATTTCAAATCTAATACTGGATTATGGACTTGTAGCCATGGCAACCCCAACACGACCACATCATGCAGATTATGCAACACCAGAAAGCGAATAACCTCCTGATGTGCAGGAGCCATGCACATGGTCAGCTGGGTCCAGTACTGAGGCTTATTCTTGGCCAAAGGCGTAGCATCAATTCCTCTCAATGGAATAGGACACTGCAAGGGCTCCAAGAAAAACCCACAACGCCTAGCATACTCCAAGTCCATCAAATTCAGGGCAGCGCCTGAATCCACAAATGCCATGACAGAATAAGATGACAAAGAGCAGATCAAGGTAACGGACAAAAGAAATTTTGACTGTACCGTACCAATGGTGGCAGACCTAGCGAACCGCTTAGTGCACTTAGGACAATCAGAGATAGCATGAGTGGAATCACCACAGTAGAAACACAGCCCATTCTGACGTCTGTGTTCTTGCCGTTCAACTCTGGTCAAAGTCCTATCGCACTGCATAGGCTCAGGTTTATGCTCAGATAATACCGCCAAATGGTGCACAGATTTACGCTCACGCAAGCGTCGACCGATCTGAATAGCCAAAGACATAGACTCATTCAGACCAGCAGGCATAGGAAATCCCACCATGACATCCTTAAGGGCTTCAGAGAGACCCTTTCTGAAAATAGCTGCGAGCGCACCTTCATTCCACTGAGTGAGTACGGACCACTTTCTAAATTTCTGACAATATACCTCTATATCATCCTGAGCCTGACACAGAGCCAGCAAATTCTTCTCTGCCTGATCCACTGAATTAGGTTCATTGTACAGCAATCCGAGCGCCAGGAAAAACGCATCGATATTACTTAATGCAGGATCTCCTGGCGCAAGAGAAAATACCCAGTCCTGAGGGTCACCACGTAAAAAAGAAATAATGATCAAAACTTGTTGAACTGGGTCACCAGAGGAGCGAGGTTTCAAGGCCAGAAATAGTTTACAATTATTTTTGAAACTCAGAAATTTAGTTCTATCTCCAAAAAACAAATCAGGAATAGGAATTCTTGGTTCTAACATAGATTTCTGATCAATAGTGTCTTGAATCTTTTGTACTCTTGCCGAGAGCTGATCCACACATGAAGACAGACCTTTAATGTCCATCGCTACACCTGTGTACTGAACCACCCAAATGTCTAGGGGAAAAAAAAGGCAAAACACAGTGCAGAGAAAAAAAAATGGTCTCAGAACTTCTTTTTTCCCTCTATTGAGAATCATTAGTACTTTGGGCCTCCAGTACTGTTATGATGAGGTAATTCAGTACCACAATGGACATAGAAGTCAGAGCACATACAGTGATCTGACAATAACGCAAAAACATAGAACGAGCTCTGAGACGTGGGAACTCTGCTGACCGCAATCCCTAATCCTCTCCAACCACACTAGAGGCAGCCGTGGATTGCGCCTAACGCTCCCTATGCAACTCGGCACAGCCTGAGAAACTAGCTAGCCTGAAGATAGAAAATAAGCCTACCTTGCCTCAGAGAAATACCCCAAAGGAAAAGGCAGCCCCCACATATAATGACTGTGAGTTAAGATGAAAAGACAAACGTAGAGATGAAATAGATTTAGCAAAGTGAGGCCCGACTTACTAAACAGAGCGAGGATAGGAAAGGTAACTTTGCGGTCAACACAAAACCCTACAAACAACCACGCAAAGGGGCAAAAAGACCCTCCGTACCGAACTAACGGCACGGAGGTACACCCTCTGCGTCCCAGAGCTTCCAGCAAGCAAGAAAAAAACAAATAAGCAAGCTGGACAGAAAAAAAACAGAAAACAAAATAACAAAAGCGGAACTTAGCTAAGCAGAGCAGCAGGCCACAGGAACGATCCAGGAGGAAACAGGTCCAATACTAGAACATTGACTGGAGGCCAGGATCAAAGCACTAGGTGGAGTTAAATAGAGCAGCACCTAACGACTTCACCACATCACCTGAGGAAGGAAACTCAGAAGCCGCAGTACCACTCTCCTCCACCAAAGGAAGCTCACAGAGAGAATCAGCCGAAGTACCACTTGTGACCACAGGAGGGAGCTCTGCCACAGAATTCACAACACCTAGAGTCGCCCCTCTCCCACAGTTGCCCCCTATGTCTTCGTAGGTGTTTAGGTGAGACAGCCAACCTATAATTAACTGTCCTGCGGAGTTTGAAGTAAAGCGTAGAGTCAGTTACTCCCTCGGTGTTCCGGCCACCGGCTACGCGCCTCAGTAGGATGTTGCCTCGGTCTCACGGCACGACTCCTACTGGCTCTCCTTTGTGCTTGATCTTGTTTCTCACTGTTCCACAATATCCTTCGCTTCGTGTCTCTTTCTTAGGATACCGCCGCGGGGTGTGCAGGCGCGGTTCCGTATCGTTCTGCTCTTTTCGCTAGGTACCTGCCAGGTTCCCATGCCTGACAGGGACCCCCCTTTGTCTCCTCCCTGCAACACCCCCTGCCACGGGATGTTGCCTGAATCCAACCCAGTCAGCTTCTGACTAACTTCCTATCCAACCCCTAGTTTTACCAGTGTGAGGAATGGCCCAATAAATAAAGCCTTTTGCTCCCCCTAGTGGCCGAAGTGTGAAGTGTAATGTGTGCTGGTGATACCTGTTCAGTAAAATTCCTTCAGTGCCATCAGACGTACCATCACTCCCCTTAGTGGCAGAGTGTCATACTGCAATGACCAGATCTCTGGGGCGCTGCATAATCAAAAACAACATGTATTCTAGGAAAAACTGCTTCACAGACATCAAGACGTCAGAGAGTCACTCTGAGGTAGCAACGCGTGGAACTAACAAAGGGTCTCTCACTTAGTAAACGACACCCGAAAAACATCAGCGGTTCACTCCCTAAGGAAGCTATTATAGGTTCATCTTGTGAAGTGGAACCTCTAAGCCAAGATATGGGTGGGCACACAGGCCTACAGGCCTCAGTGCAACAGGCAGCAGGAACCAATGACTAGTAATACTGGAAGTCACAGGCAGACAGGAGACAATGAAGCAGATAGGAAAGGTCCTGGAGACCGCAAACAGGCAGCAGAGGTGCTGAAGACTGCAGTCAGGTAGCAGAGGTCCTGGAGACCCACAGACAGGGAGCAGAAGTCATGAAGACCGCTGACAGGTAGCAGAGGTCATGAAGACCGCAGACAAGTAGCAGAGGTCATGGAGACTGCAGACAGGTAGCAGATGTCCTGGAGACCGCAGACAGGTAGCAGAGGTTCTGGAGACCTGCATACAAGTAGCAGAGGTCCTGAAGACCACAGATGGAGCACCTGCTAGGACGCTGGGGTACTCGGGCCGGCTCCGATGGTTGTTAAAGGGGGTAGTCATGGTGGCAGTGACCCAGTCCGTGGCGCTGGGTGTCCAAGTTAAAAGAAAGGTCTTTTAAGGGGTTGCTGTGAATAAAGAATGTTCGTGACGCCACTTGTGGTATTCGGTCAGGGATTACTGACGCTGCTTAAATGGGTCCACTAGGGATGATGGTACTACAGCAGAGATGGTATGGCTTCCCACAGGTGAAGTTTGATCCCCAGGGCTCCTAATGTAGTGAATAAAGATGGTAGACAGTGTAGTGCCGGAAAGAATTGGAGGACACAAGGTTGCAGTCTCTTTACCTTTTACTGGTATAAGGCAGCCACAGTCCAGGGTATGGATCACAGGTGATGGTAAAGTCTAGCCAGCTTGGAAGTGATTCGGAAATTCCCCCTAGCCAGGTGGGGTTGGAAGCCTTCCTTACTGCGCTGTGTTGTAGTCCCTTGCTGTCTAAGGCTTCTCACAAGGCCCTTACTTTCTCTCTGTCCTAATAATAGGACAATAATCCGTATGGTAGGCAACTCGAGCCTTTTTACAGGTGTCCCTAGTTGCGGCAACTCCGGTCTCTATATGCTGCTGCGCCTTCAGATGTAATTGCACAGCAGCCGAGTTCGCAGATTTAGATCTCGGATTCAGGAAAATGGCTGCCGCGATCTCCATCTGCACACGCGTGGCCTCCCGCGGCCATTTTCCTGAAGCCCCGGGAAGCAGAGCACTCAATCTGCGCACGCACGGCCTCAGGAAGATGTGGCCACCACCACCGATAAACCGGTAATTAACCCGGCTCTGCTGCTCACATTGGAATGGATACTGGGCCGCTGCGTCATCTCACCTGTGGAAGGGACCCTGCTCACGCCATACCGCTCATTATCGCCGCACCTCTGCCGTCGCCACACCACTGCTGCAACCCCCCATGGACACCAGGCCGTGGCATCGCCCACCTAAGCAGGAAGGGACCCTGCTCAGGTGCACGCCGTACCGCATCACCCCACCTCTGCCGACATCATGCCTCCTGTGACCCTGCTCTGCCTCCCCCAGCCCTCAGGTAAGATACTGTAAATTCAGACAATAAGACGGACCCCCATCTTATAAAAAATATTTTTTTTCGGCAATTTTCACCCCAAATTTGGGGTGCGTCTTATGGTCCGGTGCGTCTTATAGTCCAAAAAATACGGTATGTAAGGTAGCGACTTGATTATAGTTTAGTTAAGAGGAGTTGTCTTGGATTTGTCTACCTTTTCTTCAGAAATAGCACCTCACTTGTCTATATCTGATATTGCAGCTAATCTCTATTTAGGTGAATGGAACAGGGCTACAATACCAGATACAACTTATGATAATAATTTAGTGATTCTTCTAGAAAAAAACCAAAAGACCCTTTTTTCCTAGTCCTAGACAACATTTTCCATTGCTAAAGGGGTTGTCCACTACTAGGACTACCCTGTCTTGATCAAAATGTTTGGCCCCCATTAAATAATAAAGCCTATACTCACCTCCCGTGCTGGTGCCATTCCAGTTGCTCACATTACGCCAGTGCCCAATCAGTGCTGACGTCACTGTCCCCGCCTTCAGACAAATCGATCATGAAGAGGAAGACCAGGCTGCAGCTGATCCCGGACTTCTTCTTCATGTTTGATTTGTTCAAAGGTGGAGACAGTGATGCCAGCGCTGATTGGGCGCCGTTGTCACGTGTTACCACACCACACGAGAGGCCCGGGAAGAGCGACTGCCAACAACACGGTGACAGCGTTTGCACGGGAGGTCAGTATAGGCTTTATTATTTTTTGGCGGCCAAGCGTGAGGTATGACAAGAAGTTTTCCAAGTAGTGGTCAACTTCTTTAAGAAACCCTGCCTAACCATACTGGTCTACTTTGCCATTGTTTAAACTTGTAAAGGAAGCATTTCAGATAATAAGAGTTTAGTACTATATTGCTTTTTAATTTGTTCCTACTTTTCTTCTCAGCTGCCCTATATACACATATTCATTAAAACCACAAATCATGACATCAGTTATATTTTGTGTCATGCACAATATTAATATGTAGATTGTAGTACGTTCATAGAGCCGAATAATTTAATAACAGGCTTGATGACTTCATACTGCTTCCCTTGCAGTAATTTTACATGCTTGTGTATATTTACCAATGGACATAGGGACATCAAAGTTAAATTACAGCCTTGTTATACTCATGGAGGTGATGCTTGTTTTATTTCGAACCCTTATATTAAATATCTCGACACACCCCACTGTACCTTGAAACACGGAGACTCTGCAAATATTAATTAATGAGAAGTAGAGTGAGCCCCCAAAAACGTGATGAATGATAAAAGTTTGGGGACTATTCTTCCTGTGGACCTCCCATTCTAATTATCGATGTTCTGTTTCTTCTAGATGGGTCATTGATTCTCTGTTTGGGTCCAAATTAGGCCAAGAAGAACTTGAGAACGCATGGAAGCAACCCTGTCTTCTAGTTTGATTAGTTACCAACCAAACCCCATAAATCACGCATTTATGTCCAAAAACATGAACCCTAACAGTCAATGTGCACAATATGTAATTCAGTGCATTTTATTTTGGCCAGACAAAACAACAATCGAATATAGACTCAGAAAAGTGAATAAGATCTCTTAAATCTGCATTAAATTTTGCATTGTTTCCAAGGATCGGTAACAGGATCAACATTCCTAAACCGTGTATATTTGCATGTAGGTCATAAGAAGTTGAATAAAATATCTTGATATCTGAGATCCAATGTATTTTATGTCGAGAAATCCACATTTTCCTTAATATGTAAATGAGCTGTTTGTATTTATGGACCGGACATAGATCTCCACAAGAATTGGCCTCCACAGCTAAATGAAAGGAGTGACTGAGAGTCTGCTCTCCTGATCTACAGCCCCTTTCATTTGAAAAAACTCTGGCAGCAGATTCTCCGGGAGATCCATGTCCCGCCAATAGATCTTTACAGCTCATTCACATATTAAGAACAAAGTGACTTTCTCTGGGATACGACATCGGATCGCAGATATCAAGGTATCATTTTATTCAGCTTCTTATGACCTACATGACAATATAGCCAGCTTAGGAGGGGTGATCCTAGTGACAGATTCCCTTTACAGGCATTTTAGAATTGCAGCGTTGATGATGTATCGTCTACGTGGAGCTTATTTTCCACATCTAAAAACTCATGTACAGTTATTGTTACTTTTTTATGCTTTTTACATGATTTTACTTACTAATAAACTCTGATGTGGCTATCTACACGAAGTGAATATAATATTATACGAGCAGGGAAGACCACAAAAAGAGGCAATAAAACCTTTGATAAGGATGTTGAATATACTTGGTTACTTTTAGGCATTTTTTTATACATTTTTATGCAGGGGAAAAAAAACACACATTCTGTGCATTGCCATTCATACTCATAACACTCCTTAGCCTCAAAACCTACTAGGTAAAGATGAGCAAAAAGAGTCAAACTACCCTAATCCAGGGTCCAGTTTGGACGAGTGCAATGTTCACTTCTGCGCCGGCAATCTTCAACCCAGAATCTTGGATATCTGTGTCACTTTCCTGGCCTAGCAAGTTATGACGTCGTTGTATGACGCTAATGATGCTTAAAGAGTTGTCGTCAGGAACGTAATGACATTGCATGGGCCTAGTCAGGAGAAAAATCATCCAAAATACTAGGCAGAGGACTGATGCAGCAGAACTGAATACTGCCCTGCTCCAGCAACCAACTGGATGTTGTACCGGGGTCAATCGAATCTTTTTTTTATCATCCCTGCTATTAGGCTTTTAGATGGAAAAGCATCTTTAGAAGGTGCAGAGGGAGCAGTTGCATGCAAGTCCTGGTGCTTTAGGGATCCAAAAGTCCCTCTACCTTTGGTGTGACCACCCTTTATCTTCAAAACAGCATGCATGTCACTTGTACACAGTTTTTGAAGAACTCGGCAAGAAGATTGTTCCAAACAACTTGGAGCAATAACCGCGGATCTTCTGTGTATGTCATGTGTATCGGCATAACATAGCAGTACTAGTACCATTACTGTCGTAATGGAAGTCCAGTGCAAATGTGGTTTGGATATGGCATTATTATTATAGTAACATAGGACATCAGCAATGTGTTCCCACATCCTTTAAGCCCATAAGACCATTTTATCACCCCTCTGGTAAGAAGCCCCTTTGAATTTTTCATCTGTTCTGATGTTCTGCCACTTGTGCTTTCCAGTGCAGCGATAAATGGTTTCTTATTAAAGCTTCGCCCCTCCTGGATTTCGATCAGGTGTGCAGTAATTTATGTCTGTTTGCTGCATAATTATTATTTCATGATGATTAAAAACAATTCTATGATCCGATGTCACTCATAATTATCTATAGTTTGTCTTGTGGGTCATACACACCCTGCTTTGTTGCTCTAATTAAAACCTTCCATACAGAACTTGGCAACTGCTGCCTTCTATCCAATAGTTTCCCTGATAAACTCCATTTACCGTATGTTGTGGAAAAAAAAATTAAAATTTGGAGCTAATGGTTAGGAAAACCTCTCGCCTTCTCATTAATCTTTGCATCATCTTGTTGTTCATATGAATACATTAACAGTATATTAATCTACAAGGGTTGTCACAACTAACCCGTGTTCAACATTGTATTACTCATGTTTAATAAACTTGTAAACTGGATACCCCTTGTTGGCTTAACCAATTATTCCCTTCATAACAATTTTTTTTATTTATTATTATTATTTTTTTTTATTATTATTATTATTATTTGTTAATTTGTTATATATATTTTTTTTAAAACATATTTTTCGGATTATAAACCGCACTTTTTTCCTCCAAATTTGGGAGGAAAATAGGGGTGCATCTTATAATCCGAAGTGAGCTTACCGGGGGGGTCGGCAGAAGGGGAGTGTGGTCAAAGGAGGCAGGGTCAGGAGGCCGGCAGAGGCAGAAATTGGGTGATACTGCGGTACCTGGGCTGTTATGGACCTGGTGGTTAGGAGCACCCGGAACGACCTGATGGTTAAACTCACACAGGACAAGCTCTGGGAAGTGGGAGCTCTGCTGACCGCAACCCCTAATCCTATCACACAATTAGAAATAGCCATGGAGCGTACCTAACACGACCTAGACGCCTCTTCACAGCCTAAGAGCTAACTAGCCCTAAAGATAGAAAATAAAGCCTACCTTGCCTCAGAGAAATTCCCCAAAGGAAAAGGCAGCTCCCCACATATATTGACTGTGAGTTAAGATGAAAGTCACAAACACAGAAATGAAACAGGTTTCAGCAAAGGGAGGCCAGACTTACTAAACAGACTGAGGATAGGAAAGGTATTTTTGCGGTCAGCACAAAAAACTACAAAAGACCACGCAGAGTGTGCAAAAAGACCTCTGCACCGACTCACGGTGCGGAGGTCCCACTCTGCATCCCAGAGCTTCCAGCTAGCAAGGCAAAATCATGATAGCCAACTGGAGAAGGAAACAATGAACAAATAATAACTAGCAGGGACTTAGCTTCTGCTGGAGCAGACAGGTCACCAGAAAGATCCAAGAGCGAACTGAACCAGTACAAGAACATTGACAGCTGGCATGGAGTAACGATCTGAGTGGAGTTAAATAGAACAGCCAGCCAAAGAATAAACTACGTCACCTGTGGAAGGAACCTCAGAAGCAGCAGCTCCACTCACAGCCACCAGAGGGAGTCCATGGACAGAACTCGCCGAAGTACCATTCATGACCACAGGAGGGAGTTCGAAAACAGAATTCACAACACTGGGCACTCAATAGATGTTGGCGCCAGTGAGCAGAGTCCCCTTTCCTATTGAGTTGCGGTGGGCTTTCGGGAAAATGGCAGCAGGAGGCGGCGTATGCGCAGATTGAGATCTCGGGAAACGAAATCTCACTTCCCGAGATCTCAGCATGTGCCGCCTGTAATTGCCATTTTACTGAAGCCCACCACAGGGAACTGAATAAGAAAGGGGACTCAGCTCACCGGAGCCAACATCTAATGAGCACCCAAGCATCGCCACCCTCCTGCCACCACCACTGACCTCCTGAAGCAGTGACCCTGCCTCCTGTGACTCTGCTCCATCACTGCCAACCCCCAGTTAAAACAGATTATAAAATGCACCATTTTATTTTTTTCCTATTTTTCACCCCAAAATTTGATCCTGTGCGTTTTATAATCCGCAAAATCCTGTATATTATTTAATACTTTCTTTCTAATCTTTCAATAACTGCCTGTAAAAGCATAAAAAAAATGGTAAAAAGAATGAACATATGCAAAGTAAAAAACACTTGCTGTTTTCCAAAGACGTGAAGCAAAATAAAAAGAAGTGATCAGGCCATTCTTCTGGTGGCTTCCGCTTGGAAACTGCTCACTTTTAATACATACATAAAAAAAACAGAGTAAAAGATGTACGAAAAGACGCTTCAGGAAAAAAACTCTAAATAACATTGTGCGCACAGAACCTTAAGACACAAAACTTTTTTATTTTTTTGTTGATGCAGCCTTATAAAAATTTGTTTGTTCTTTAAGGCAGAATTGCATTTTTTTATTGGCATATTGGTGTACATATAATGTATTGAAAAATAATTTATATTTTTGAGAGAGGACTGAAATTAAAGACAATTATGTAATACATTGGGTTTTGTTTTCTTTGGGTTTCATTTTTATGGAATTTACAGTGCTGTATAAATTACATGTTTCAATGATCATAAAATGTAAAATGCCCTCAAAGATAAAAGTCTACAAAGCAAATGGGACACTTTAAAGGGCATCCTAAACAGGTCCTGTGCACAATATATGCCATGTGGGAATAAATAAGTTAGAAATCTGAGAAGAACACTATGCCTAGGGGTACAATAATGACAAAAAGAAGATGTTTGGCAAAGCAGAGATGATCACAATGTGCGGCCTGTGGTTATGGAAAGGATGAGATCCGGAGAGCATAGGCAAAGTTTTTTATTCACAACAACACATTTCAGTGCTGGAATTGTGCCTTTGTCAAGGTACAAAACCTTCACATTTGGTCTTTTACCTTGAGAATGGCGCCGGTCTGGCACCATAACACATTGATATGAATAAAAACTTTGCTTATTTTTCTTGATCTCATCCTTTCCACGAGCACAGTCCACACATCGTGATAAACTCAGGTTTGCCAAGCTGCTATCTGGACGATGCTCTCCTCCATCCACAGGGCTACAGCTATGGCAGATCAAGCTTCTACTGGTGTTGTGTCCTCACACAACCATTACAGGTGAGCGCTACCATCACCCTCACCCCCATTTTGTTTCTTACGTTACTACCCCATCCGTGTGCCTTTGTCCATCCAAAGCTTCCTAAAAAGAAAATGTTTGATTACTAGAGCAATAGGGTAATGGCGAGGCATTAAAGGAAACCTGGCAGCTGATTCATACTGACCAAACTCTAGGCAATGATAATTATATTCTGGCTACATTATTTCAGGACAAAGACTATTCATCTCATATGGAAGGTTCCCGATGGCTTCTCCCCACTCTGCTCCCCTTGACTAACAGGACTCTCCTTATACGTGTATACAGGTAGAGACCTGTCACTCAGGGAGAAGCCACCATGGGCCTTCCTCGGACTAGTCAGCTGAGTCTATGAGAACAGTGAGAAGCCCCATGGAGTCCGGTCTCTTTGACTAGTCATCTGAGTCATATCGTACCCGGCTAGCTTTTAAAAGTAAGTACCAGACTGGGAAAGGGTAGGATCATGGATGGTGCCTGTCTGGACGTTTAGAAGGAATTCAATACAGTGCCACATAAAAGGTTGGTTGACAAAATGAGGACAATGGGACTTGGTGAAAAATAAATGGAATTGGGTTTACAAGTAGCTCAATGAAAGGAAACATAGGATGGCTAAGAACCGTGCCAATCTATGTTATTGCGACTTGAGGACAACCAAAGGCCTCCGAGTCTTTGGTGCTCTATATAATAATAATACAGAGGACCGTAAGAGCTGAAAAACCAAGAAAAAGAGAAAAGAGGAAGCACCCCTTCTGAGGAAAAACAGCCAAAACGCGCGTAAAGGGTGTTACACTTCAGCCAACGGGTCCCATCACCAAGGTGCAGGGAGATCGGGTCCCGCCAGTTCGTGGGCATTCCCTGGGTCCCCGCAATCTGTCTCACCCTGTCCACATTCCCACGGCGCTCCCTCCAGCTGCGGCATCTGCCCAGCATGTCTCCTCTACTCCTTCGCTTCCTGGTTGCAGGGGAGCGAGCTGTCAGATCATATAAAGGATCAGCGCACCATTTTTCCTGAGGTGTCCTCCCAGCCAATCGATGAGGGATCTGTGAGAATTTAAGGTCCTTGCTTCCTTTGGGAGGTTCCTGAGCAATTTTGTGCCTTGTTTTCCAAATTGCCATTCCCAGGTCCCAGTCCTGCACTTGCTCGTGCTGTTTGTGTTGTTCCGTGCATTTACACTCCGTATTTTTCTCCTAGCACTGTGCCCTGCCCATCCACCATCTTTCCTCGGATTCTGGCAGTATCCTCCGGTCCTCCTGGTATATCTTCTCTGGTTTCCTGGACCTCTCTCTCCCTACCACGGTGTGTCTCCATCCCTTTGGTCTTGGAACCGTCACACTCGAGCCTCCTTGGCTGTCTTGGGACAATCCCTGTATAGGGGTTCGCTCGCCTCGGAGGAATTTGGTGTCTCATCTGGGGGGTTCTCCCTGTGGGTTCTCCTGGCTGTTATCCCTAATAAAGTCTTGCATTCACCTTACGTCTTTGTCGGTCAGGTTCCTATGGTTCAGCTTCCACAGAATCCTCTGTGGTAAAGTGGGTTCACTAACCTCCTTCCGCCTGCCTCGGCGTGACAAAGGGGTCCACTCTTACAAAGCCAACTCTGGGTAAATATACTTTTGGGCAACCCTCCCTAATATATGTTATTTGTATAGGTACTCCCTGGTCTGCTTGCGGACATAGGGTTTGGATTAATGCTATTACAGCTTTATTCCTGACATCCGTCTCTTTAGATCCACAATACAGGTTCGGGACACCCTCCAGCATCACACTGCATTATTTCCGCATCTCAAGCACTTGACACTTTTAAAATACTGCTTTGCACTTTATATATTATGCTGCTTTCTGAGGTGTTTAACAGGATATTTGTCATCTGTTAATAGATTCCGGCTGCTATACTAGGTATTTTTGCATGAGGTGTTTTTCTCATTTCTCTAATATCATATGTTTTCCAAATGATCATCTTTCTTTGCACAGTGTCTTTCGTATTCTGCATAGCATGTGTTGTCATCACCTTTGTTTTTATGTTATTTAATGTGTTTTTTTTAATCTATTTTGGTAATTAAATAAATATTTATGAATTTTTGTATATATTTTGGTTTTGGAGGATCTTTTCTCTTTTTCTTGTTTTTTCATGCCTCCGAGTCTGCCAACTATGGTGAACTGACAGACCCCACTTATGGCAGGTCCTAATAGGCCTCATGTCAGATTCACAATATGTTCACACAACCATATTTTCTGAATGACTTGGAAAAGAATAGGATCAATGTTATTCAATCGGCTGTTTAGGTGACAGTTTTTTTCACAAGAACCAAATGTCCATATGGAAAAAAACATTGCAGTATTCTCTATTCACTTCCATATTTTGGAAGAGAATTACCCATTCTAGTATATGGATGCATAAAAGAAATTAATCGGATCCCATACAGATCAACCGTGTACAATCATCCGATTTTTATGGATACATTCCAATTCTTCACATAGAAAATTGTATTTGGTCTTGGAATATTACACAAATGATGATAGTGATAAAAAAAAATCATCAATTTTTTTCTTGATGAATATTGTATTTTGTAAACTTAGCCTTAAATTGACAGGCCCGATGAGCATGTCAGTATATTAAACCAAAAATGAACAAAAAGCAAACACAAAAACTAAAAAAATAAAAATAAAAGCAAATAAAAATGTAGCTCTATATTTTCTAAAAAAATAACTTTTAGTCTGCAAAAATAGCAAAACATAAAAGTCTGTATAAATCTGGGATCAGTGTAATCGTGATGGCTCGAAAAATAAAGTTGATTTATCGCTTTTTAGTGAATGGCGGTCAAATAAAAAAACACAAATAATTGCTGAATTGATGCTTTTTTGCTCATTCTGCAACTCAAAACTTAAAAAAAAAATGATGTTACTCAACTATAAACCAATAAAAACTTCAACTTATCCTGCAAATAACAAACCCTCTCGCTGTTCTTTCTACAGAAAATTAGGTTATATCTCTGATGATATGGCGGTGCAAAAATAAATATAAATTTTAGGTAAAAAAAAGGTGTTTTAAAGTGTAAAAGTAGCAGAACATCAAAAAGAAAAATTACCGTAGATACCGTAAATTTGGAATCACTGTAATTGCGCTGACCTGAAGAACAAAGTTGTCTTCCTGCATGGAAAACAGTATTTAAAAAAAAACAGCAATTCAGGAATTCTTTTTATTAGTTTATTCAGTCGCCTCAAAATTTAGGATAAAAATGTTGTGCCCCAAAAGTTATCAATAAACACTTCAACTCTTCTTGCAAAATAAAGACCTCACTAAATGGAAAAGAGGTTACGGGTGTCTCAACAGCTCTGAAAAAGCAACATGGCTCCCAAAAACCAATCCATGCTCTCAAAGCCAAATGGCCCCCTATTGAGCCCCAACCCATTGTTAACGTTGACATGTATGACATTGCTGCTGAAAATAGAACCCACTTAAAGGTGTTCTACAGAACTTGATGAATGATGGCCCATTCTATTCATTGAGCCCCTCTCAGAAACCTCCAGCTCTATATACATGGCTCTGAATGAGACTGAGCCTCTTACAAACCTGAAATAATCATAGTAATTAAATCCACAGCTGAAATTACTGTTATTAACTTGCAGCTTATTTCAACCACTTCATTTCTGTCATTGCCGAGCTATTATTTTTTTTATGAGTATTTTACTCATCGTTCTAGATTATATTTATGTCAATGATGCCTTGAAGACCGCACCCCGGTTGGGCTGGATTCCTTACTATTGAGATCCACCTGTTCTTCCAGTATAAATAGAGCGAGCAGGACTATCAAACCACATCGTCTACTGCTACTTGCTCAAGGTAAGTGACTTCTTCCAGTGACAGTTCAGCCTTCATGGAAATTTTGTGGAAACAGATTTTCTCCAAGCATTGTAGAATCTGATGTGCTAGCATCTGTATCTTTGTAATACATGGTACTTGCAATGTATATGGCTCTTTATCTATGTAGATTGTTGCATGTATTATATATTCCATTAGATTTGTAGTATTTTATGATGTTTTATTGACTTATCACATATCAATTCATCTATAGAAGCTTAAAAAAATGTAATTATCTACCTTTATATTATGCAGTGATTTCTGAAAATATATGTATGAAAAGTATAGGTACTATACGTTTTAGATTTTTGGGGTTTAGGTATAAGTTCTAAAGCCAAGAAGCTTTTATAAATATTAAGCCATTTAAATGGCAGAATATAGGACTTTTGTCTATGTATCTTTCGGACTATAGGAGCACAAAGCACCTCATTATAAGAAGCACCCCAGGATTAGACAGCAGAAAATAGGAAAACATATTTCCTACTGATTAAACTTCCCTGTCAGTGCAAAGAAACAGAGGGGTCAATATCCCTTATTTTAATGCACTAGGGTTGAATAGTGGGGTCATAGATCTATTGCTAGTAATTCCATGCAGCATGTGTGCTATATGCACACTGAGCTCTGTATGCATACATACATGCACACTGAGCTCTGCAGTATGTATGCACACAGCTCTGCTACATATAAATACACACAGCTCTGCTATATATGCAAACAGCTGTGCTACAAAGAAGTACACACACAGTTCTGCTACCCACACACAGCGCATTGCTGCACACACAGCTCTGCTACATAAGTACACACACAGTTCTGCTACCCACACACAGGGCATTGCTGCACACACAGCTCTGCTACATAAGTACACACACAGTTCTGCTTCACCCCCACAGCTCTGCTATATAAATACACACAAATCTGTGTTGGGAAGGAGACAGATCTGTGCTGCTGCACTGTTCTCTCAGCGATTGGTAAGGAGGCTGCGCCAGCATTCTCCTTGATCACATGAAGTTGCCTCCAGATTATAAAATGCACAGTTTTTTTAGTAAGATTTTTGCTAAAAAGTGTTTCAAAGTCAAAAGACATACGGTTTTCTAATTTTGAGACTGATTCTTCTTAATCAATAAGGACAATGCAAGCTAACATTTACAGCTCTTTACGGAGTAAATGTGAAGAAATCATTTAGGTTTCCTACAACTTGTCTTTTCAGTTTATTTCTGCTTTTAAAAAAGTCTACAATTTGGAGAATGGGGTTTAGAAGAAGAAATAAGTTACCTAATCTGAACCTACCTTTAAATCATGTTACAATGTATTTCTTTCCCAACTTACTCACTTAGAATCACGTTTTTGTGGAATTATAATCCTGAATACTATTAAAAAGTCAACAGATTTTTAGTATCAAGTGGCTTCTAAATGCTAATTATCACATTGACTTTCAATCAAATATCTGACATGAGAAACATAAATGAGGAACTAGTTATTTACCCAAGAAAATAGTAATGAAAGGTGTAGCCAGACACTCACTTTTATACAAATAAGAGAATTAGCAGAGGATTTGGCTCTGTCAGATGTCAAGGTATGTAATCCGAGGTTTACTAGACAATTACTGCAGAAAAACAAGGTGGTGACAGTGAGGCAGGTAGTGATTATGTGGGTTGTAAGTTAACAATGGACTGTGTATATAATATCAACACAATGTATGCATATTTATAAATAAATCTAGATCCAACATTTATAGCTGCCCACCTGTAAGATCACCCATAAGTTAAACCCTTCGTAACAGCAGAAGTCTATTGATTGGATAGATGTACTTTGGGAGGACCCTATTAAGAGGTAGTGTCTCTAGAAGAGACCTGCTTCCAGACTCCTTTAGCAGTGGCTTATCCTGAAAGAGAACAAAAGGATCAGCAGGAAGGATATCCTCAGAGAGAACAAAAAGATGGACAAGTCGGATCCTCCCCTTCCCCCAACATCGCCTGTCTGGGAAGAGTCCGGAGGCCCCCATATACTGTTGAGGGTGTCGGACAACTTTAGTCTAATGTCTATGGGTACCTAGACCAAAGTAACTTCTCTAATTTGATCCTTATCCTTGAATCAGTCTAGCTTAAAGAGCAACAATCATTCATTTATACAAATCTCTCAATGAGAAGGATATTCATGAAATTTTACACTGATTTTTAACTATTTATTCATTTCTCAACAGTTTTTATTCTTGCACATCCTCCCCAGGAGCCCCAAAAACCCCAACCACAGAAATGGAAGGAGGTAAATAAGACCTATAGATTTCCAAATGGCTTCTAGCCAAAATAAGATGAAAACTTTGCTCCAAAAATGTGACCTCAGTCAGTATTACTCACCCTCTTTTTATTTATTTTCAGCACCAAACTCCGCCAAGAAGGTAAGAGAAGATTTTGAATATTAGCTAGTTAAAAAACTGGATTACTTGAAATGTTTATTATGAATTGAAATGTTTAAAATGATTTAGATGAGACATTATATAAATGATGTGCGCAGGATACATAAGAAATGGAGAAAAATGGGTCCATTATCAGCAGCGTAGCTATGATTTCCTTCAATCAGTTTAATTCCTGGCCAAAGTAGAGGGCTTATTGGTACTCCTCGCTTACATCCAGGAACTAAGGCACATGTCCCCACCTGCTTTACCTGGTAGACCTCACTATAACTTTATTCTGTCACTCTATGTGACTGCACACTTGTAACTCCCCACAGAGTGCACACTTCTTGCTGTCAGGATTCACCAGTGCATACTTCCGGCCACATTCCAACTAGACATGTCTGGCCTTGCTGAATTCACTTGTACTGAGCAACACTGTGTACATCTAGTAGACATGTGACTGTATATTTGCTGTCACATGCACGCTCCATACACTGAAACTGAACAATCCTGACAGCATGCAGTGAGGATTCACAAGTCTGAAGTCATCTAGGGTGGCTGAAGAATCGAATCCCAAGGCCAGACAAACCCTTTAACCATTATTGGCCTAAGGTTTTGAATATTAGGCCCAATCACAGCACCCCTGGAAATCAGTTGTGCCGAGCCTCTGACTTTTTTTTTTACAGGCAGTGCTTCTATTCATGTATGGCATTGCAGCTCAGCATCAGCTGCAATACCAGGCACAGCCTATAGACAGGGATGGCGCTGTTGTGAAAGAAGCAGACTATATTTGTAATCCATGACGCCTTTGAGCCAATGCAAAACTTAGATATAGCAACATATAAGATATAGAGTTACGATGTGAGTCTGAACAGGAGAATGATTACATGATATTGGAGGCATTGATTAAACGTTTCATCTCTGAACTTAATATCTTATTATTCTTTCTAGCCCTCTGGCAATCAACAAAGCTCAGTAAGTGAAACTTGTTAAACTTGTATTGTATATGGAAAACTATTAGTATGAACTTAAGCTGTGTGCATTGTAATGTTAGTTTTGTATGTCAGTTCTCTATTATATTCTTGATGACAACTTTGAGTCTACAACATATATTATATATATTTTTTCTAAAGGGCAAATCAGATCAAGGAAGCCAAGGACAGAGTCAAAGCCAGGCCGGCAGTCAACAGAGCCAAAGCAATAAACCACAAAACCAGGGAAGCGGACAAGTCAGCGGAAGCCAACAAGGACAAGATCATGGACAAACCACCAGCGGGCGCCAACAACAAAGCGGACAGCAACAAGGACAGGATCAGAGCAGTAGCCAACAGGGTGGGGGATGCCAACTAGGACAGAATCAGGGCAGTGCACAACAATGTAGTGGACAGAGCGGTTCTGGATACAAGCAAGGAAAAGATCAAAGCATTGGACAGAGCCAGGGTAGCAGCAGTGGTCAGCAAGGACAGGCTGGGAGACAGAATCAGGGCAGTGCTCAACAAGGTAGTGGACAGAGCAGTTCTGGATACCACCAAGGAAAGGACCAAAGCAGTGGACAAAGCCAGGGTAGCACCAGTGGTCAACAAGGCCAAGCCGGGGGACAGAGTCAGAGCAGCGGGCAACAAACCAGTGGACAGAGCCAGGGTAGCAGCAGTGGAGGACAAAGCCAAGCTGGGGGGCAGAGTCAGAGCAGCGGGCAACAAACCAGTGGACAGAGCCAGGGTAGCAGCAGTGGAGGACAAAGCCAAGCTGGGGGGCAGAGTCAGAGCAGCGGGCAACAAACCAGTGGACAGAGCCAGGGTAGCAGCAGTGGAGGGCAAAGTCAAACTGGGGGACAGAGTCAGAGCAGCGGGCAACAAACCAGTGGACAGAGCCAGGGTAGCAGCAGTGGAGGGCAAAGCCAATCTGGGGGGCAGAGTCAGAGCAGCGGGCAACAAACCAGTGGACAGAGCCAGGGTAGCAGCAGCAGTCAACAAGGCCAAGCTGGAGGGCAACAAACTTCTGGAAGTCAGCAGGGAGGACAGAATCAGGGACAAGGACAAAAACAAGGCAAGGATACCTCTTACAACTTTAAACAAGGAAAAGAGAAGTAATAGGCCTGTAGTTAACAGTCCACTATCTATGTATACCTAATGATACCTACTGTCCCACTATACTCCTAAATAGCTCTAGTTCCAAAGCATATAAATAAAATTATCTTGTGATTTCAGCAACTAAAGTTTTCGCCTTTTCATTTTATTTCTCCTATAATATTTTATTACAAAAGGAACTGAATTAAAATTTAATAAAAAAATAATAAAAAAATGAAAACTGTATACACTATATACAATATACTGTATATATATTGTGACAGGTTAGGGCATTAGCTCACGTGATCACCATCTCCTGGGTCAGAGAAACGCTTCAGGCAATTCCATAAATCAGCAATGGAAATCATAAATGGTACAAAAATAAAATCCCATGCTTGCTGGCCGCTAACTATACATGAAAGTCCTGCCTCTCCAGAGCTGGGCCTAATGCACAGCATCCCCAAGCAAACTGCTGCTTCACTCACATCAGATTGTCCAGGAGCCCGAGAGCCATCACCTTGTGGACTCTATGCCCCTTTATACCGTACTTGGACATTACAGGTGATTAGTCACCATCATCACAAACACCAGTGGATAAGAGGAAATACACAGTTAACCCATAGCAAACTGCCATCTACACAGTATAAGACATATAAGACAGGAACCTAGTGGAAATGTACATCAAACACTGTTTCCCTAGTCCAAATCCCCTTACCATTTTTTCACCTTGGGGCTAGAATACTCTTTGCTCCTAAACAATAGACCCTGAACCAGGCATCTGCATTTACAAGCTGACTTCCAGGTCTATGCTCTATTGTAAAGCCAAAATATTGTATTGATGTGAACCACCACTCTTCTTTTTTCTCCAAATTCTGATTCATCCATTTGACCGGGGAATGGTCCATAATAAGTTTTGCTATTTTCCTATCGGATATTACTCCAATGCTTCTTTTAATTGCCAAACACTCCTTCTCTACATTTGCCTAATTTTTCTCATGGTTATTCAATTTTTTTTACTGAGGTACAGTCATGGCCAAAATTTTTGAGAATGACACCGAAATTATATTTTCACATGATCTGCTGCCCTCTGGTTTTTATTAGTGTTTGTCTGATGTTTATATCACATACAGAAATATAATTGCAATCATATTATGAGTACCAATAGGTTATATTGACAGTTAGAATGAGTTAATGCAGCAAGTCAATATTTGCAGTGTTGACCCTTCTTCTTCAAGACCTCTGCAATTCTCCCTGGCATGGTTTCAATCAACTTCTGGACCAAATCCTGACTGACAGCAGTCCATTCTTGCATAATCAATGCTTGCATTTTGCCAGAATTTGTTGGTTTTTGTTTGTCCACCCGTCTCTTGACGATTGACCACAAGTTCTCAATGGGATTAAGATATGGGGAGTTTCCAGGCCATTGACCCAAAATCTCTATGTTTTGTTCCATGAGCCATTTAGTTATCACCTTTGCTTTATGGCAAGGTGCTCCATCATGCTGGAAAAGGCATTGTTGGGCGCCAAACTGCTCTTGGACGGTTGGGAGAAGTTGCTCTTGGAGGACATTCTGGTACCATTCTTTATTCATGGCTGTGTTTTTAGGCAAGACTGTGAGTGAGCCGATTCCCTTGGCTGAGAAGAAACCCCACACATGAATGGTTTCAGGATGCTTTACAGTTGGCATGAGACAAGACTGGTGGTAGCGCTCACCTCTTCTTCTCCGAATAAGCTGTTTTCCAGATGTCCCAAACAATCGAATCGGGATTCATCAGAGAAAATGACTTTGCCCCAGTCCTCAGCAGTCCACTCCCTGTACCTTTTGCAGAATATCAGTCGGTCCCTGATGTTTTTTCAGGAGAGAAGTGGCTTCTTTGCTGCCCTCCTTGAAACCAGGCCTTGCTCAAAGAGTCTCCGCCTCACAGTGCGTGCAGAAGCACTCACACCAGCCTGCTGCCATTCCTGAGCAAGCTCAGCACTGCTGGTAGTCCGATCCCGCAACTGAAACAGTTTTAAGATACGGTCCTGGCGCTTGCTGGTCTTTCTTGGGCGCCCTGGACCCTTTTTGACAACAATGGAAGCTCTCTCCTTGAAGTTCTTGATGATGCGATAGATTGTTGACTGAGGTGCTATCTTTGTAGCTGTGATACTCTTCCCTGTTAGGCCATTTTTGTGCAGTGCAATGATGGCTGCACGTGTTTCTTTAGAGATAACCATGGTTAACTGAAGAGAAACAATGATACCAAGCACCAGCCTCCTTTTAAAGTGTCCAGTGATGTCATTCTTACTTAATCATGTCTGATTGATCGCCAGCCCTGTCCTCATCAACACCCACACCTGTGTTAATGGATCAATCACTAAAACAATGTTAAGACACAAAAGAGAATAGTAAAACCAAAAACACTCAGTTTGAAAAAATGTTGCAGTAATCCGCAAGTGCTAGTAAAAGATGTAAAAAACAGGGTATTTGGTTGATACGTTTTTTGCAAAAAATGTATACTAAGCTGCTCTACCAATCTTCACGGTATACCCTTATCAGAGCAGTCCTAACTAATGTATGCAATCCCTATCTGATGTATTTAAAAACCTGATCATCTGTATATAACCTGTGTGAACAGGGTTCAGAGAGGAAAAATCCATGTGTGCATACAGGGTAGAACAGCTTTTGTGCAGATAGCCCAAGAGGAGTGGTGGAACTCCCCAGTCTTGTAGACACAAGAGAACAATTATGGAAACAGGAACACATGGGCTACTTGCACAGTGAACAAGTCTGTATGATCATGTTCACACACCACCAAGAAACCTGAAGACACAAAAGAGAATAGTAAAACCAAAAACACTCAGTTTGAAAAAATGTTGCAGTAATCCGCAAGTGCTAGTAAAAGATGTAAAAAACAGGGTATTTGGTTGATACGTTTTTTGCAAAAAATGTATACTAAGCTGCTCTACCAATCTTCACGGTATACCCTTATCAGAGCAGTCCTAACTAATGTATGCAATCCCTATCTGATGTATTTAAAAACCTGATCATCTGTATATAACCTATGTGAACAGGGTTCAGAGAGGAAAAATCCATGTGTGCATACAGGGTAGAACAGCTTTTGTGCAGATAGCCCAAGAGGAGTGGTGGAACTCCCCAGTCTTGTAGACACAAGAGAACAATTATGGAAACAGGAACACATGGGCTACTTGCACAGTGAACAAGTCTGTATGATCATGTTCACACACCACCAAGAAACCTGAAGACACAAAAGAGAATAGTAAAACCAAAAACACTCAGTTTGAAAAAATGTTGCAGTAATCCGCAAGTGCTAGTAAAAGATGTAAAAAACAGGGTATTTGGTTGATACGTTTTTTGCAAAAAATGTATACTAAGCTGCTCTACCAATCTTCACGGTATACCCTTATCAGAGCAGTCCTAACTAATGTATGCAATCCCTATCTGATGTATTTAAAAACCTGATCATCTGTATATAACCTGTGTGAACAGGGTTCAGAGAGGAAAAATCCATGTGTGCATACAGGGTAGAACAGCTTTTGTGCAGATAGCCCAAGAGGAATGGTGGAACTCCCCAGTCTTGTAGACACAAGAGAACAATTATGGAAACAGGAACACATGGGCTACTTGCACAGTGAACAAGTCTGTATGATCATGTTCACACACCACCAAGAAACCTGAAGACACAAAAGAGAATAGTAAAACCAAAAACACTCAGTTTGAAAAAATGTTGCAGTAATCCGCAAGTGCTAGTAAAAGATGTAAAAAACAGGGTATTTGGTTGATACGTTTTTTGCAAAAAATGTATACTAAGCTGCTCTACCAATCTTCACGGTATACCCTTATCAGAGCAGTCCTAACTAATGTATGCAATCCCTATCTGATGTATTTAAAAACCTGATCATCTGTATATAACCTGTGTGAACAGGGTTCAGAGAGGAAAAATCCATGTGTGCATACAGGGTAGAACAGCTTTTGTGCAGATAGCCCAAGAGGAGTGGTGGAACTCCCCAGTCTTGTAGACACAAGAGAACAATTATGGAAACAGGAACACATGGGCTACTTGCACAGTGAACAAGTCTGTATGATCATGTTCACACACCACCAAGAAACCTGAAGACACAAAAGAGAATAGTAAAACCAAAAACACTCAGTTTGAAAAAATGTTGCAGTAATCCGAAAGTGCTAGTAAAAGATGTAAAAAACAGGGTATTTGGTTGATACGTTTTTTTGCAAAAAATGTATACTAAGCTGCTCTACCAATCTTCACGGTATACCCTTATCAGAGCAGTCCTAACTAATGTATGCAATCCCTATCTGATGTATTTAAAAACCTGATCATCTGTATATAACCTGTGTGAACAGGGTTCAGAGAGGAAAAATCCATGTGTGCATACAGGGTAGAACAGCTTTTGTGCAGATAGCCCAAGAGGAGTGGTGGAACTCCCCAGTCTTGTAGACACAAGAGAACAATTATGGAAACAGGAACACATGGGCTACTTGCACAGTGAACAAGTCTGTATGATCATGTTCACACACCACCAAGAAACCTGAAGACACAAAAGAGAATAGTAAAACCAAAAACACTCAGTTTGAAAAAATGTTGCAGTAATCCGCAAGTGCTAGTAAAAGATGTAAAAAACAGGGTATTTGGTTGATACGTTTTTTGCAAAAAATGTATACTAAGCTGCTCTACCAATCTTCACGGTATACCCTTATCAGAGCAGTCCTAACTAATGTATGCAATCCCTATCTGATGTATTTAAAAACCTGATCATCTGTATATAACCTGTGTGAACAGGGTTCAGAGAGGAAAAATCCATGTGTGCATACAGGGTAGAACAGCTTTTGTGCAGATAGCCCAAGAGGAGTGGTGGAACTCCCCAGTCTTGTAGACGCAAGAGAACAATTATGGAAACAGGAACACATGGGCTACTTGCACAGTGAACAAGTCTGTATGATCATGTTCACACACCACCAAGAAACCTGAAGACACAAAAGAGAATAGTAAAACCAAAAACACTCAGTTTGAAAAAATGTTGCAGTAATCCGCAAGTGCTAGTAAAAGATGTAAAAAACAGGGTATTTGGTTGATACGTTTTTTGCAAAAAATGTATACTAAGCTGCTCTACCAATCTTCACGGTATACCCTTATCAGAGCAGTCCTAACTAATGTATGCAATCCCTATCTGATGTATTTAAAAACCTGATCATCTGTATATAACCTGTGTGAACAGGGTTCAGAGAGGAAAAATCCATGTGTGCATACAGGGTAGAACAGCTTTTGTGCAGATAGCCCAAGAGGAGTGGTGGAACTTCCCAGTCTTGTAGACACAAGAGAACAATTATGGAAACAGGAACACATGGGCTACTTGCACAGTGAACAAGTCTGTATGATCATGTTCACACACCACCAAGAAACCTGAAGACACAAAAGAGAATAGTAAAACCAAAAACACTCAGTTTGAAAAAATGTTGCAGTAATCCGCAAGTGCTAGTAAAAGATGTAAAAAACAGGGTATTTGGTTGATACGTTTTTTGCAAAAAATGTATACTAAGCTGCTCTACCAATCTTCACGGTATACCCTTATCAGAGCAGTCCTAACTAATGTATGCAATCCCTATCTGATGTATTTAAAAACCTGATCATCTGTATATAACCTGTGTGAACAGGGTTCAGAGAGGAAAAATCCATGTGTGCATACAGGGTAGAACAGCTTTTGTGCAGATAGCCCAAGAGGAGTGGTGGAACTCCCCAGTCTTGTAGACACAAGAGAACAATTATGGAAACAGGAACACATGGGCTACTTGCACAGTGAACAAGTCTGTATGATCATGTTCACACACCACCAAGAAACCTGAAGACACAAAAGAGAATAGTAAAACCAAAAACACTCAGTTTGAAAAAATGTTGCAGTAATCCGCAAGTGCTAGTAAAAGATGTAAAAAACAGGGTATTTGGTTGATACGTTTTTTGCAAAAAATGTATACTAAGCTGCTCTACCAATCTTCACGGTATACCCTTATCAGAGCAGTCCTAACTAATGTATGCAATCCCTATCTGATGTATTTAAAAACCTGATCATCTGTATATAACCTGTGTGAACAGGGTTCAGAGAGGAAAAATCCATGTGTGCATACAGGGTAGAACAGCTTTTGTGCAGATAGCCCAAGAGGAGTGGTGGAACTCCCCAGTCTTGTAGACACAAGAGAACAATTATGGAAACAGGAACACATGGGCTACTTGCACAGTGAACAAGTCTGTATGATCATGTTCACACACCACCAAGAAACCTGAAGACACAAAAGAGAATAGTAAAACCAAAAACACTCAGTTTGAAAAAATGTTGCAGTAATCTGCACAAAAGCTGTTCTACCCTGTATGCACACATGGATTTTTCCTCTCTGAACCCTGTTCACACAGGTTATATACAGATGATCAGGTTTTTAAATACATCAGATAGGGATTGCATACATTAGTTAGGACTGCTCTGATAAGGGTATACCGTGAAGATTGGTAGAGCAGCTTAGTATACATTTTTTGCAAAAAACGTATCAACCAAATACCCTGTTTTTTACATCTTTTACTAGCACTTGCGGATTACTGCAACATTTTTTCAAACTGAGTGTTTATGGTTTTACTATTCTCTTTTGTGTCTTCAGGTTTCTTGGTGGTGTGTGAACATGATCATACAGACTTGTTCACTGTGCAAGTAGCCCATGTGTTCCTGTTTCCATAATTGTTCTCTTGCGTCTACAAGACTGGGGAGTTCCACCACTCCTCTTGGGCTATCTGCACAAAAGCTGTTCTACCCTGTATGCACACATGGATTTTTCCTCTCTGAACCCTGTTCACACAGGTCATATACAGATGATCAGGTTTTTAAATACATCAGATAGGGATTGCATACATTAGTTAGGACTGCTCTGATAAGGGTATACCGTGAAGATTGGTAGAGCAGCTTAGTATACATTTTTTGCAAAAAACGTATCAACCAAATACCCTGTTTTTTACATCTTTTACTAGCACTTGCGGATTACTGCAACATTTTTTCAAACTGAGTGTTTTTGGTTTTACTATTCTCTTTTGTGTCTTCAGGTTTCTTGGTGGTGTGTGAACATGATCATACAGACTTGTTCACTGTGCAAGTAGCCCATGTGTTCCTGTTTCCATAATTGTTCTCTTGTGTCTACAAGACTGGGGAGTTCCACCACTCCTCTTGGGCTATCTGCACAAAAGCTGTTCTACCCTGTATGCACACATGGATTTTTCCTCTCTGAACCTTGTTCACACAGGTTATATACAGATGATCAGGTTTTTAAATACATCAGATAGGGATTGCATACATTAGTTAGGACTGCTCTGATAAGGGTATACCGTGAAGATTGGTAGAGCAGCTTAGTATACATTTTTTGCAAAAAACGTATCAACCAAATACTATGTTTTTTACATCTTTTACTAGCACTTGCGGATTACTGCAACATTTTTTCAAACTGAGTGTTTTTGGTTTTACTATTCTCTTTTGTGTCTTCAGGTTTCTTGGTGGTGTGTGAACATGATCATACAGACTTGTTCACTGTGCAAGTAGCCCATGTGTTCCTGTTTACTAAAACAATGTTAGCTGCTCCTTTTAAGGCAGGACTGCAATGATGTTGAAATGTGTTTTGGGGGTTAAAGTTCATTTTCTGGGCAAATATTGACTTTGCAAGTACAGTAATTGCTGTTAAGCTGATCACTCTGACATTCAGGATTATATGCAAATTGCCATTAGAAAAATTGAAGCAGTAGACTTTGGAAAAATTAATATTTGTCTCATTCTCAAAATTTTTGTCCATGACTGTAGACCACAGGATGCTCTTCCACTCCTCTCATTTTTTATAGTATCACCCCCACACCAACATCAGAGGCGTAAATTTGTACAACAAACTCTTTTCCGAAATCTGGTGTTATTAACACCAGCTGGGTACACAGGGCTTGCTTCCGGATGGCCTGAATCTTGTTTATTTGAGGCTTCATAATACCCCGCACAATTCTGTACCCCAGGTATTTTGCTTCCTCTTGTAATGGGCAATGATGGGGGTGGTGGGGGAAAAGACAATGATGGTGGTGGTGGAAAGGGCAATGATGGGGATAGTGGGGAGGAGGAAATGATGGAGGCCGTGGAATGGGTAATGATGGGGGAGAAGACAATGATGATGGCAGTGGAAAGGACAATGATAGGGTGGTGGGGGAGGAGGAAATGATGGAGGTGGTGGAATAGGTAATGATGGGGTGGGGGGACAAGGCCATTATGGTGGTAGTGGAAAGAACAATGGTGGTGGAGTGGGGGGTGGCAATGATGGAGGTGGTGTTATGGGCAATTATGGGGTGGTGGGGAGAAAGCAATGATGGAGGTGGTGAAGTGGGCAATCATGGGGTGGGGGAGAGGGCAATAATAGCATGCAGGGGTAGGAGGACAATTAGAGGTGTGGGGGATTGGGATGGGAGGAAGGGGCATTTATAATGGATTTAGGAACAGGGGAGGTGGAGGAAGATGTTATTATTATTATGTCTAACGGAGTCCCTTAGTATAAAATGTACTCACTTATTATGTATTACACCATCCTTAGTTACATAGTTTCCTCTTTTGTTCTGTACAACACCATCCCTTATTACGTACCATACTCTCTAGTTATATGTGATGCCCTCCCTTATTATATAGCTTCCTCTGCTGTTATGTACAGTGCTGTCTCTTACATAGTGTATTCTTGCTATTTTTTGTTATTCACAGCGCCCTATTTTATTACATAGTCCCCTCTCTTCTTAGATATAAAATGACTACTCATGAAGGAGCCGGTGACCAGACTACCAGTCCATCAGCTCCTCCTTTAGAAAAGCTTTCCCATGCTCCATCAGCCATCATTGCATTATACTGCTAACAAGAGAGGACAGTATGTAATAAAAAACAGGGATCTATAAAATCCAATATGTAAGGGATGGTGCTGTACATAACAAGAGGGCACTGTATAATAAGGGACGGCAATATACATAATAAAGGAGACTATGTAATATATACATGTATGTGTGTGTGTGTGGCTATATATACAGTGCCTCGGCCCCCTGGAACTTTTCAACCTTTTCCCACATATCATGCTTCAAACATAAAGATACCAAATGTAATTTTTTTGTGAAGAATCAACAACAAGTGGAACACAATTGTGAAGTTGAACGAAATTTATTGGTTATTTTAAATTTTTGTGGAAATTCAAAAACTGAAAAGTGGGGCGTACAATATTATTCGGCTTCTTTAACTTAATACTGTATTGTGCCACCTTTTGCTGCGATTACAGCTGCAAGTCGCTTGGGATATGTCTCTATCAGTTTTGTACATCGAGAGACTGAAATTCTTGCCCATTCTTCCTTGGCAAACAGCTCGAACTCAGTGAGGTTTGATGGAGATCGTTTGTGAACATTAGTTTTCATCTCTTTCCACAGATTCTCGATTGGATTGAGGTCTTGACTTTGACTTGGCCATTCTAACACCTGGATACGTTTATTTGTGAACCATTCCATTGTAGATTTTGCTTTATGTTTGGGATCATTGTTGGAAGACAAATCTCCGTCCCAGTCTCAGGTCTTTTGCAGACTCCAACAGGTTTTCTTCAAGAATGGTCCTGTATTTGGCTCCATCCATCTTCCCATCAATTTTAACCACCTTCCCTGTCCCTGCTGAAGAAAAGCAGGCCCAAACCATGATGCTGCCACCACCATGTTTGACAGTGTGGATGGTGTGTTCAGGGTGATGAGCTGTGTTGCCTTTATGTCAAACATATGGTTTGGCATTGTTGCCAAAATGTTCGATTTTGGTTTCATCTGACCAGAGCACCTTCTTACACATGTTTGGTGGTCTCCCAGGTGGCTTGTTGCAAAGTTTAAACAACACTTTTTATGGATATCTTTGAGAAATGGCTTTCTTCTTCCCACTCTTCCATAAAGGCTAGATTTGTGCAGTGTATGACTGATTGTTGTCCTATGGACAGACTGTCCAACCTCAGCTGTAGATCTCTGCAGTTCATCCAGAGTAATCCTGGGCCTCTTGGCTGCATCTCTGATCAGTCTTCTCCATGATTGAGATTAAAGCTTAAAGGGATGGCCGGGTCTTGGTAGATTTACAGTGGTATGATACTCCTTCCATTTCAATATGATCGCTTGCACAGTGCTCCTTGGGATGTTTAAAGTTTTGGAAATCATTTTGTATCCAAATCCGGCTTTAAACTTCTCCACAACAGTATCACGGACCTGCCTGTTGTGTTCCTTGGTCTTCATGATGCTCTCTGTGCTTCAAACAGAACCCTGAGACAATCACAGAGCAGGTACATTTATACGGAGACTTGATTACATACAGGTGGATTATATTTATCATTATTAGGCATTTAGGACAATATTGGATCATTCAGAGATCCACAATGAACTTCTGGAGTGAGTTTGCAGCACTGAATGTAAAGGGGCCGAATAATACTGCACGCCCCACTTTTCAGTTTTGAATTACCACAAAAATTTAAAATAACCAATATATTTTGTTCAACTTCACAACTGTGTTCCACTTGTTGATTCTTCACCAAAAATTTACATTTGGCATCTATATGTTTGAAGTGTGATATGTGGGAAAAGGTTGAAAAGTACCAGGGGGTCGAATACTTTCGCGAGGCACTATATATATATATATATATATATATATATATATATATATATATATATATAATTGTCTAAGGGTTTTTCCGTCTGTCTGTCTGTCTGTCTGTCTGTCCTGGAAATCCCGGCTCTCTGATTGGTCGAGGCCGCCAGGCCTCGACCAATCAGAGACCAGCACAGCATCGACGTAGAAATCCCGCGTCTCTGATTGGTCGAGGCCCCCAGGCCTCGACCAATCAGCAACGGGCACAGCGACGATGATGTCATAAAGGACGTAGAAATCCCGCGCCTGATTGGTCGAGGCCGCCAGGCCTCGACCAATCAGCAACGGGCACAGAGACGATGATGTCATAAAGGACGTAGACATCTCACGTTTCTGATTCAGCGACGGGCACAGTATCGACGTAGATGTCATAATGGTTGCCATGGCGACGATGATGTCATAAAGGTTGCCTCGACCAATCAGCGACGGGCACAGTGTGCCGCGAATTCTGGAATCATCATTGTCCATATACTACTGGGACATGCATATTCTAGAATACCCGATGCGTTAGAATCGAGCTACAATTGTCTAAGGGTTTTTCCGTCTGTCTGTCTGACGGGCACAGCATCGATGTAGAAATCCCGCGTCTCTGATTGGTCGAAGGCCGCCAGGCCTCGACCGATCAGCGACGGGCACATCGACGATGATGTCATAAAGGACGTAGACATCCCACATCTCTGATTGGTCGAGGCCGCCAGGCCTCGACCAATCAGCAACGGGCACAGCGATGATGATGTCATAAAGGACGTAGAAATCCCACGTTTCTGATTCAGCGACGGGCACAGTATCGACGTAGATGCCATAATGGTCGCCATGGCGACGATGATGTCATAAAGGTTGCCTCAAGCAATCAGCGACGGGCACAGTCTGCCGCGAATTCTGGAATCATCATTGTCCATATATTACGGGGACATGCATATTCTAGAATACCCGATGCGTTTGAATCGGGCCACAATCGCCAGGCCTCGACCAATCAGCGATGGGCACAGCGACGATGATGTCATAAAGGACGTAGAAATCCCACGTTTCTGATTCAGCGACAGGCACAGTATCGACGTAGATGTCATAATGGTTGCCATGGCGACGATGATGTCATAAAGGTTGCCTCGACCAATCGGCGATGGGCACAGTCTGCCGCGTATTCTGGAATCATCATTGTCCATATACTACGGGAACATGCATATTCTAGAATACCCGATGCGTTAGAATCGGGCCACAATCTAGTATATATATATATATCTATATATATATATCTATATATATATATAGATATATATATATATGTACATATATATATATATATATATATATATAGATATATATATATATATATATAGATATATATATATAGTACAGACCAAAAGTTTGAACACACCTTCTCATTTAAAGATTTTTCTATATTTTCATGACTATTAAAATTGTAAATTCACACTGAAGGCATCCAAACTATGAATTAACACATGTGGAATTATAGACATAACAAAAAAGTGT
This sequence comes from Ranitomeya imitator, assembly GCF_032444005.1. Classification (NCBI taxonomy): domain Eukaryota; kingdom Metazoa; phylum Chordata; class Amphibia; order Anura; family Dendrobatidae; genus Ranitomeya; species Ranitomeya imitator. The sequence continues at coordinate 668,734,177 of NC_091282.1, forward strand.
GAAACAACTGAAAATATGTCTTTTATTCTAGGTTCTTTAAGGTAGCCACCATTTGCTTTGATGACTGCTTTGCACACTCTTTGGATTCTCTTGATGAGCTTCAAGAGGTAGTCACCGAGAATGGTCTTCCAACAATCTTGAAGGAGTTCCCAGAGATGCTTAGCACTTGTTGGCCCTTTTGCCTTCACTTTGCGGTCCAGCTCACCCCAAACCATCTTGATTGGGTTCAGGTCTGATGACTGGAGGCCAGGTCATCTGGCGTAACACCCCATCACTCTCCTTCTTGGTCAAATAGCCCTTACACAGCCTGGAGGTGTGTTTGGGGTCATTGTCCTGTTGAAAAATAAATGATGGTCCAACTAAACGCAAACCAGATAGAATAGTGTGCCGCTGCAAGATGCTGTGGTAGCCATGCTGGTTCAGTATGCTTTCAATTTTGAATAAATCCCCAACAGTGTCACCAGCAAAGCACCCCCACATCATCACACCTCCTCCTCCATGCTTCACGGTGGGAACCAGGCATGTAGAGTCCATCCGTTCACCTTTTCTGCGTCGCACAAAGACACGGTGGTTGGAACAAAAGATCTCAAATTTGGATTCGTCAGACCAAAGCACAGATTTCCACTGGTCTAATGTCCATTTCTTGTGTTCTTTAGCCCAAACAAGTCTCTTCTGCTTGTTGCCTGCCCTTAGCAGTGGTTTCCTAGCAGCTATTTTACCACGAAGGCCTGCTGCACAAAGTCTCCTCTTAACAGTTGTTGTAGAGATGTGTCTGCTGCTAGAACTCTGTGTGGCATTGACCTGGTCTCTATTCTGAGCTGCTGTTAATCTGCGATTTCTGAGGCTGGTGACTCGGATAAACTTATCCTCAGAAGCAGAGGTGACTCTTGGTCTTCCTTTCCAGGGGCGCTCCTCATGTGAGCCAGTTTCTTTGTAACGCTTGATGTTTTTTGCCACTGCACTTGGGGACACTTTCAAAGTTTTCCCAATTTTTTGGACTGACTGACCTTCATTTCTAAAAGTAATGATGGCCACTGTTTTTTCTTTACTTAGCTGCTTTTTTCTTGCCATAATATAAATTCTAACAGTCTATTCAGTAGGACTATCAGCTGTGTATCCACCAGACTTCTGCTCAACACAACTGATTGTCACAACCCCATTTATAAGGCAAGAAATCCCACTCATTAAACCTGACAGGGCACACCTGCGAAGTGAAAACCATTTCCGGTGACTACCTCTTGAAGCTCATCAAGAGAATGCCAAGAGTGTGCAAAGCAGTCATCAAAGCAAAAGGTAGCTACTTTGAAGAACCGAGCATATAAGACATATTTTCAGTTGTTTCACACTTTTTTGTTAAGTATATAATTCCACATGTGTTAATTCATAGTTTTGATGCCTTCAGTGTGAATTTACAATTTTCATCGTCATGAAAATACAGAAAAACCTTTAAATGAGAAGGTGTGTCCAAACTTTTGGTCTGTACTTTATATACACACTGCTCAAAAAATAGAGGGAGCAACACTGTTTGACAATCAATTTCACATGTTGTTGTGCAAATGGAATAGACAACAGATGGAAATTATTGGCGATTATCAAGGCACACTCAATAAAGCAGTGGTTCTGCAGGTGGGGACCACATCTCAGTAACAATGCTTTCAGGCTGATGTTTTGGTCACTTTTGAATGTTATTTGTGCTTTCATACTCGTGGTAGCATGAGACGGACTCTACAACCCACACAAGTGGCTCAGGTAGTGCAGCTCATCCAGGATGGCACATCAATGCAAGCTGTGGCAAGAAGGTTTGCTGTGTCTGTCAGCGTAGTGTCCAGAGGCTGGAGGTGCTACCAAGAGACAGGCCAGTACACCAGGAGACGTGGAGGGGGCCGTAGGAGGGCAACAACCCAGCAGCAGGACTGCTACCTCAGCTTTTGTGCAAGGAGGAACAGGAGGAGCACTGCCAGAGCCCTGTAAAATGACCTCCAGCAGGCCACAAATGTGCATGTGTCTGCACAATCGGTTAGAAACCAACTCCATGAGGATGGTCTGAGTGCCCGACGTCCACAGATGGGGGTTGTGCTCACAGCCCAACACCGTGCAGGATGTTTGGCATTTGCCACAGAACACGAAGATTGGCAAATTCGCCACTGGCGCTCTCTGCTATTCACAGATGAAAGCAGGTTCACACTGAGCACAAGTGACAGACGTGACAGAGTCTGGAGATGCCGTGGAGAGCGATCTGCTGCCTGCAACATCCTTCAGCATGACCGGTTTGGCAGTGGGTCAGTAATGGTGTGGGGTGGCATTTCTTTGGAGGGCTGCACAGCCCTCCATGTGCTCACCAGAGGTAGCCTGACTGCCATTAGGTACCGACATGAGATCCTCAGACCCCTTGTGAGACCATATGCTGGTGTGGTTGGCCCTGGGTTCCTCCTAATGCAGGACAATGCCAGACCTCATGAGGCTTGAGTGTGTCAGCAGTTCCTGCAAGATGAAGGCATTGAAGCTGTGGACTGGCCCGCCCGTTCCCCAGACCTGAATCCAATTGAACACATCTGGGACATGTCTCGCACCATCCACCAACGTCACGTTACACCACAGACTGTCCAGGAGTTGGCGGATGCTTTAGTCCAGGTCTGGGAGGAGATCCCTCAGGAGATCATCCGCCACCTGATCAGGAACATGCCCAGGCATTGTAGGGAGATCATACAGGCACATGGAGGCCACACACACTACTGAGCATCATTTCCTTGTCTTGAGGCATTTCCACTGAAGTTGGATCAGCCTGTAACTTCATTTTCCACTTTGATTTTGAGCATCATTCCAACTCCAGACCTCCATGGGATATTAGTTGTGATTTACGTTGATCATTTTTAGGTTTTATTGTTCTCAACACATTCCACTATGTAATGAATAAAAGATTTACAACTGCAATACTTCATTCAGTGATATCTAGGATGTGGGATTATAGTGTTCCCTTTATTTTTTTGAGCAGTGTATATATGTAACTTTGTCGCCTTAAAAGGAGGGGGGCCCAGACACATTTCCTGCACAGGGGCCCCAAGCTGTCTGTGTCCGACCCTTGTGCTGGAAATGTGAGAAGTGAAATGTGTCTTTGTTATAATTTCTGCAGACGAGTCCTGGGTGGAAGAAGTTGTCATGTCAGTCTGTGCCAGATGGAAAAGACGAGTGAATGATTCCATCAGAAAGAAAGTCAGCTGTAAGTCACCATCTATAACTTCTGTGATCTCTTATATATTCTGTAGGACTGATATCTACCACTGACCATATGGCGGTAATATCAGTGTTTGTCTTTATATAGACTTATTTCCCCAGCACCAGTATGATTAGGGTGCTCCTCCGTTGCTGTAACTATGGTTACCTAGGTTAGGGGGCCCTGTTTGGCCCCCTTCTCCAATCCGCCATTCCCAGTGCTGAACTCCCAGCTCCTCTACACAAGAAACCCTTTAAAAATGTAAAAAAAAAAAAACAATGGCGGGATTGCAGATTTCATTTCACAGCACTTAGAAGTTTTTCTCATTTCTCAATCCATTGTATGGTAAAATGACTTGTGTCATCACTGCCACAGCTTGCACAGAAAGGTTCCCACAGAAACCTTTAGACTATGTGCCCACGTTGCAGAAATGCTGTGGAAATGTCCGCATTTTCGAAACTCCCTGTCGCGGGTAAAATGCATGCGGAATTCGCATGCGTTTTCTTGCAAGAAAGCGTTTTGCTAGCATTTCTAGCTTGCAGAATGCATGTGTTTTCCAAGCGATTTGAAGTGATTGACAGGTTGGTCACATTTGTCAAGCATAGTGCTTGACAAGTGTGACCAACTTTTTACTATTGATGCTGCCTATGCAGAATCAATTGTAAAAGACAGAATGTTAAAAATTATAAAAAAAAAATATATATGGTTATTCTCACCTTCTGACGGCCCCCAGTCTCCTCAGCGGCGCTCCCGGTACATCCCGCTCCCAGGGATGCTTTGCGCGTAGGACCTTTGTGACATCACGGTCACGTGACCCCGACGTCACAAAGGTCCTTCGTGCAATGCATCCCTGGGAACGGAAGCTGCCACGTGCATCACTGTGAGACGGGAGGACTCCGGGGCCATCGGAAGGTGAGTATAACAACATTTTTTATTTGAATTCTTTTTTTTACAGAAATATGGTTCCCAACGGCCTGGAGGAGTCTCCTCTCCTCCAGACCCTAAGTGCCATCCGCACATGAAGCACTCACTTTACGCATGGTGGGCAGAACCACATGCGTAAAGTGAGCATTTCAATGCAATCCTACGGCTGCGGAATCACCGCGATTCTGCAGAAATAATGAACATGCTGCGGATTTTACCGCTATGTGATTCCGCAGCGGGAAAATCCGCAGCATGGGCACAGCAACTGTGGAATCCCATAGGATTGCATGGGAATGTGGTTTTTAAGCGTTTCCGCTGAGGCAAAAAAAACAAACGGCAGAAATGCATAAAAACGCAACGTGGGTGCACACAGCCTTATACGTGGGGAAAAGAATGGTTTTCACAAGAAAACAAAAGCGCAAAACCGACAATGGCTCCTCTGGCGAAGAGTTCAGCTGTGGAAGGCAGCCTCCTACAACGCGTGAGGGCTCTGTCACTGTGACTGGCTGGCAGCGAGCGAGCTTAGAAGGAGGCTGAGGGGCGGAGCACACGTGACTGGGCCCGGCAGGACAGGAACATAGAGCAGTATAGCAAAGCAAACTCTTCCCTAGTGGGCGGATCACGTGACCATGTCTTCACTTAAAATGGACGTGCATATTCAAATTATCTACGTTTGGGGTTTATTGGGATCTTAAGGGCGGAGCGGCGCATGCGTAGTATGAGAGGCGGCCAGCGGGAGCCGGTGTATGTAATAGTGCGTAGCCTCAGTCAGAAAAGTACATTACCCGACATGCCTAGCGCTGACTGTGACTACATTTCCCGGCGTGCTTTGCTGTTACAATCGGCCAGCGACTGTCACCTTGTGCAGCTAAATCAGTAAGCTATCCACGTGTAGAACTACGAGTCCCAGAAGACCACTTTACTGTTAGTGTATGGAATGCTAGTCCTCGGGGCGCGAGGCATGCTGGGAGTTGTGCGCTGTGTTCTGTAGTTACAGAGCGGTGCGACTAACTACGGCGTTTTATCTCCCACAGGACGAGATGGCGAATCATCTGCGATTCATCGCCCGCACGGTGATGGTGCAGAACGGGAACGTGGACGCTGCTTACAAGAACCTGAACCGGTGAGTGGTGCTAAGGTTCTGAAGCGGCTGAGGTGAATAAGGAGGTTCTGCAGCAGCTATGGTGTGTACTAGAAGGTTTTGCAGCTGAGGTGTGAGCTAGGAGCTTCTGCTGCAGCTGACGTGCATGTTATGAAGTTCTGCAGCGGCTGAGGTGAATTAGGTTCTGAAGCAGCTAAGGTGTGTTCTGGAAGGTTCTGCAGCGGCTGAGGTGTGAGCTGGGAGCTTCTGTTGCAGCTGAAGTGCATGTTATGAGGTTCTGCAGCAGCTGAGGTGGGTGTTAGGGAATTCTGCAGCAGCTGAGGTCGGTGCTAGGAGGCTCTGCAGCAGCTGAGGTGGGTGCTAGGAGGCCCTGCAGCAGCTGAGGTGGGTGCTAGGAGGTCCTGCAGCAGCTGAGGTGGGTGCTAGGAGGTCCTACGGCAGCTGAGGTGGGTGCTAGGAGGTCCTGCAGCAGCTGAGGTGGGTGCTAGGAGGTCCTGCAGCAGCTGAGGTGGGTGCTAGGAGGTCCTACGGCAGCTGAGGTGGGTGCTAGGAGGTCCTGCAGCAGCTGAGGTGGGTGCTAGGAGGTCCTGCAGCAGCTGAGGTGGGTGCTAGGAGGTCCTGCAGCAGCTGAGGTGGGTGCTAGGAGGTCCTGCAGCAGCTGAGGTGGGTGCTAGGAGGTTCTGCAGCAGCTGAGGTGGGTGTTAGGAGGTTCTGCAGCAGCTGAGGTGGGTGCTAGGAGGTTCTGCAGCAGCTGAGGTGGGTGCTAGGAGGCTCTGCAGCAGCTGAGGTGGGTGCTAGGTTCTGCAATAGCTCAGGTGCATGTTAGGAGGTTCTTCAGATGAGGTGTATTATGAGGTTCTACAGCAGCTGAGATGTATTATGAAGTATCTCAGGTGTGTTAGGAGGTTCTGCAGAGGTGCACATACCTCAGCTGCTGTAGAACCTCTTTACCTCACGGAACTACTTATAAGTGGGCAGTATGTGGCGGATGTCTTGTCTCTGCTGATGCTCTGACCCTGTCTCCCCCCAGGATTCTGACCACAGAGGGTCTCGTGGACGAGGTGAAGCGCAGACGTTACTATGAGAAGCCGTGTAACAAGAGGCGGAGGATAAAGTACGAGACCTGTCGGCGGATCTACAACTCCGAGATGGCGAGGAAAATAGCGTTTGTGAGCCGCACATCCCGCACCGACCCCTGGCCCGGCTGTTAGAGGGAGAAGAGTGTGACCCGGACGCAGCGCTGCCACGGGCTGCCCATTCTACTTCCATCACGTGGCATCCTACACGCAGCAGCAGATCTCCTGACTGCACGACGTAGCTGTACAGTAATTATAAGTCTTATTTCTCTATAATCTGTTGTCTCCTCATTCACAGCGACGATACCCCGCTATGTTAGGAGGCTGCATATATAGGAATTCCTGGAAGCCCAGTTCAGGTTGTGCCCGGCGCAGGGAAGTGTTCAGGCGACTGACACAGATTCAAGGTCATGTTTTGTCTTGATGAAACAACCGGTCAGCATTGCTTCTTTTAAAGGAAGATCCAGTCTCCAAAATGCTTTATCACATTAGTGCGTTGGCAGCATGACACCACTCCATCATCATCACGTATGGGTCGCTACTGCATACAGCAGTTACAGTGCCTTGCAAAATTATTTCCCCCCTTGTTTTTTTCCTTTACAACTTGGAATTTAACTGTGGGGTTTTTGAGGGTTTGCATAAGTTCATGTACATCCGTGTGTCATCAGTGTGACACGTACAGGCGCCTGGGAAGCAGCAGTACTGTTAGCGCTGTTCCCCGATGCTGGGTGCTGAAGACAGCTCTCATCATTCTCCCCTGCTCTTCTGGCGATCAGCGTGAACAGGGGAGAACGTTGAGTTGTATTCAACTGATAACAGCAAGAGCAGGCTTCGGCTGATGGGACTACTACTTCCATCAGCGTACACCTGCTGCTGCTAATAAGTGAGAGCAGGCGCCTGTTCATGGGAGTGTTCATCAGCCGCTACCTGTGCTATAAGTAATTAAATTTTTAAAAAACTGCATTGGTTCCATTGTATTTTTGATAACCAGCCAGGCAAAGCTGACAGCTGCAGGCTGAAACCATCTATTAGATGCGCCAGTTCTGGTGCTTTGCCCACCTCTTCTCACTTGCCCTGTAGCGATGGCAAGTGGGGTTCATATTTGTGGGGTTGATGTCACCTTTGTACTGTCTGGTGACCTCAAGCCCGCTGCTTAGTACATTACTAATTCTATAGTTGTATGGTAAATAAAGATACAGCCAGAATAAAGTCCTTTATTTGAGATCAAAATAAAAACACACTTTTCGATTTTTATTTAAAAATAACAAACACAGTTATACTCCCCTAACGCCTATGCCACTGCATCCTTCGTCTTCTGTAATAAAACAACAATATCCCTCACCTGTCCGATGTTCTGTCACACACTGTAATTCATGGCTGGGGAAACCTGGACGGTGACTGAACTGCTGCAAGTGCAGCCTCAGTGAGTGGTGGTGACATCATGGAGGTTACCTCCGGTCATTGAGGCTGCGTTCCGAGCCAGGCTGAACTGCAGTGACTTGAGCACCATGGGAAAAATTCACTGAATTCACCATTCTCGCGATCTTGCTTAATTGTGTTGCAGTCTCTGTGGCTTTTCACAAACGGTAAAATGTACAATCGAAACCAGAAGTTTACTTATACTATATAAAAAGACACATCTGTATGTATTTCTCAATATCTGAAATGAAATCTATGTAAACCTTTCCCGTTTTAGGACAGTTATGATTATCATATTTATTATTTGCCAAATGCCAGAATAATGAGAGAGAATATGTTTTAAGGCATTTTATTACTGAAAGGTCAAAAGTTTACATATACTAAGATTACCATGCCTTTAAACAATTCTGGACTGCCCATATGATGAGGTCATGTGTTTGGAAGCTTCTGTTTTTTGGCAACATCTGAGTTAATTAAAGACCCTTGTGGGTGTATTTTAATGCACACCTGAAACACACTGCTTTGTGTAGCTTCATGGGAATGTCTAAAGAAATCAGCCAAGATATCAGGAAGCAAATTGTGGACTTGCACAAGTCTGGCTCATCCTTGGATACAATTTCAAGATACCAGAAGGTGCCTCGTTCATCTGTACAAACAATTATACGCAAGTACAAACAAGATGGCAATGTCCAGCCATCTTTCCGCTCAGGAAGGAGATGGGTTCTGTGTCCCAGAGATGTAAGTGCTTTGGTCCGACGTGCATATCAACCCAAGGACAAAAGCAAAAGACCTTGTGAAGATGATGGAGGAAGCTGATAAGATTGTCAATATCCACAGTGAAACGAGAACTGTATCGACCTGAGCTGAAAGACCTTTCTGCCAGGAAGAAGCCAGTACTCCAGAAGAAACAGAAAAAAACAAGACTGTTTCCAAATGCACATAGGAACAAAGACCTTAATTTTTGGAGACATGTCCTGTGGTCTGATGAAACTAAAATTTAAATTTTGGGGCCATTGCTGCATTTGGAGGAAAAATGGAGAAGTTTTGAAGCGTAAGAACACATCCCAATTTAATTTTATGCCTGTATTTTCCTCACTTCACCAGTTTAGACTATTTAGGGCTGATACACCACAAAGAAATTGGTTTCCAAAAATATTTACACGCAGGTTGTAATGTAACAAAATAAGCAAAGAGGTGAATACTTTTGCAAGCCACTGTAGTTATCACCAGCAGTGCCATAAAGAAGAGAGAGAGCCTATGCATTCCTTCATTCATTATCTAAAAGGGTCGATGCTTGTATTAGAGAGCCTGTATTGGAATCTTAGGCCGGTTTCACATTAGCGTTTTGAAGATCTGCGGACTTCCTCCGTGAAGCCCCGCCCTCGGCCGCACCTCTGCCGCTAGCTCCGCCTACTTCTGCATGCGACCTGCGTACCTATCTTTAACATTAGGTACGCAGGTCGTGCCGCTGTATGCGGATGCTTCCGCATGCGTCATTTTGAAGATGCGGCGACCAGCGTAGGACGCAGCTTGTAGCAATTTTTTTTCTCCGCATCATCATTTACCTAATGTTAAAGATAGGTACGCAGGCCGCATGCAGAAGTAGGCGGAGCTGAGCGGCCGAGGGCAGGGCTTCACGGAGGAAGTCCGCAGCTCCTCAAAACGCTAGTGTGAAACTAGCCTTACCCGTTTAGGATACAGTCTCAGAAACTATATTACGTCAGCGTCTGGAATTGGTGTTTATTTAGAAGGTTTTGTGTTTGGTGGCTAGCCTATAATATTTAGGTGTTTAACCCCTTAGTGACAGGGCCAATTTGGTACTTAATGACCGGGCCAATTTTTACAATCCTGACCACTGTCCCTTTATGAGGTTATAACTCTGGAACACTTTAACGGATCCCGCTGATTCTGAGATTGTTTTTTCGTGACATATTATACTTCATGTTAATGGTAACATTTCTTCGATATTACTTGCGATTTATTTATGAAAAAATGGAAATATGGCGAAATTTTTTTAAAAACCTGCAACTTTCAAACTTTCAATTTTTATGCCCTAAATCAGAGAGATATGTCACACAAAATAGTTAATAAATAGCATTTCCCACATGTCTACTTTACATCAGCACAATTTTGGAAACTTTTTTTTTTTTTTGTTAGGAAGTTAGAAGGGTTAAAAGTTGACCAGCAATTTCTCATTTTTACAACAAAATTTACAAAACCATTTTTTTTAGGGACTATCTCACATTTAAAGTCACTTTGAGGGGTGTACATGACAGAAAATACCCAAACTTGACACCATTCTAAAAACTTCACCCTTCAAGGTGCTCAAAACCACATTCAAGAAATTTATTAACCCTTTACGTGCTTCACAGGAACTGAAACAACGTGGAAGGAAAAAATGAACATTTAACTTTGTTTTGCAAACATTTTACTTCAAACCAATTTTTTTTTTTTTTCACAAGTGTAAAAAGAAAAAATGAACCACAAAATTTGTTGTGCAATTTCTCCTGAATACGCGATAACCCATATGTGGGGGTAAACCATTGTTTGGGCGCACAGCAGAGCTTGGAAGAGAAGGAGCGCCGTTTGACTTTTTCAATGCAGAATTGGCTGGAATTGAGATCGGACGCCATGTCGTGTTTGGAGAGCCCCTGATGTGCCTAAACAGTGGAAACCCTCCACAAGTGACCCCATTTTGGAAACTAGACCGATTATGGAACTTATCTAGATGTGTGGTGAGCATTTTGAACCCCCAAGTGCTTCACAGAAATTTATAACATAGAGCTGTGAAAATAAACAATCCTTTTTTTTTTCTCCTCAAAAATGATTTCTTAGCTCGCAATTTTTTATTTTCTCAAGGGTAACAGGAGAAATTGGACCACAAAATGTATTGGGCAATTTATCCTGAGTACGCTGGTACCCCATATGTGGGGGGGGGGGGGCACTGTTTGGGCGCATGGCAGAACTCGTAAGGGAAGGAGCGCCGTTTTGGAATGCAGACTTTGATAGAATGGTCTGCGGGCGTTATGTTGCGTTTGCAGAGCCCCTGATGTACCTAAACAGTAGTAACCCCACACAAGTGACCCCATTTTGGAAAGTAGACCCCCAAGGAACTTATCTAGATGTGTGGTGAGCATTTTGAACACCCACGTGCTTCACAGAAGTTTGACGCAGTGCCGTGAAAATAAAAATCATTTTTTTCCCACAAGAATGATTTTTTAGCCCCCAATTTTTTTTTATTTTCGCAAGAGTAACAGGAGAAACTGGACCCCAAAAGTTGTTGTCCAACTAGTAATTTCTATGCTGATGCATGTAATGAAACTGAAAGGGAGAAGATACAGATTAGATATTAGAAAAGACTTCTGACGCAAACCAGTTGCAAGATGCACCTAATTCATAAAGTAATTCATAAAGTAGAGTGTGCATCTTACTTCGACACTCCCATCATTAGGACTGGGGAGTACAACACCATTCATGGATCTGGCCCATCAGGTTTTGTTACAGACAAGAGTTCACGCTGCAGCCATGACATCACCGAGCCTCGAGAAACAGTCATGGCCAATAGTTTGGAGACTGGTTTTAACAAAGTTTGCTGCTTCAGTTCTTTTCGATCCAAAAATCGGTTAATATTCCAGATGTCACAAAATATCTAATAGGGCCTTCATGAGAGAAAATACTTTCACAGGAAGTGTAGGATTGGGACTTCTGAGAACTGGGGTACAGTTATTTTCTCTGATGAAGCCCCCTTCAGACTGAGACATCTGGAAGAATGATTGTCCATAGAGAAAGTGAGCGCTACCAGGAGTCCTGTGCCAACAGTAAGGCATCCTGAGATCATTCAAATGTGGGGTCTTTTCATCCAGGGGAGTGGGCTCACTCACAAGAACACTGCCATAATTAGAGAGGAAGAAGAAGAGAGAATCCTGAAGTAATGCTGGGGAGTATAGACGGGACCAGAGTGGTCAGATCATAAAGTAGAGAGGGGAAGGGAGTATGAAGAGGTACAGAGCAGTCTGAAGGGGTTAGATGGGTCAGAAAAAGATAAAATGGTCGGCGGAAAATTAGATGATCCAGGGGAGTACAGAGAGGTTTGGAGGAGGACAAGAGGAATCTGGTGACAACAGAACGGTCAGGATAGAAGAGAGGAATCGGGAGGATGACAGCCGTAACGCCAGACATGGGCGTCGGAGGGAGTGTTAGAGGGGTCAGGAAGGGGACTGAGGGATGAGGAGGAGGATAGCAGAAATATCTGGAGAGAACAGAGGGGGTATTCTCTACCACAATATTATAAATGGTCACAGCCAGATCTGAATATTTCTAATATAACAAGTCCAGTATAAATCTAAGGTCGTTTACTAGGGAAATTTAACCCTTCAGCACTGTAGCACTTTAGGACTTGTGTTAGAATCACACATATGGCACTTTTTGATTACTTCTAGTGTTTCCCCTGCATCAATGTCCATCAGCCTCTATGTGAATAGTTATCTGCTTATTTATTTGTTTTTATTGGTTAAAATAAAAATTGTCTTTTTAAGAATATATTTTGTGTGGGTTTTCTGTACCTTCTCATTTGCAATGTAAATCCAAGGTCACGGTCTCATTCTATCTCTATCCCAGAAAAAGGTAATTGATAAGTACAAATCTACAATCTTTCCTCCCAGCCACGAGAACATCTCTTGGAAATACATTTTGCTATAACTTTTAACGCTTGGTTTACCTAACAACATACATATCTATAATTGTCTAAATAATAAAACAATGTATAAAATATTAACCATAACAGAAAAAAAATAATATAAAAAAATATATACACTACGTTCAAAAGTTTAGGGTCACTTAGAAATGTCCTTATTTTTGAAAGAAATGCAAAGTTTTTTCCAATGAAGCGAACATTAAATGATTCAGAAATACACTCTATACATTGTTAATGTGGTAAATGACTATTCTAGCTGCAAAGGTCTTGTTTGTCATGCAATATCTTCATAGGTTTATAGAGGTCCATTTCCAACAACCATCACTCCAGTGTTCTTATAGTACTTTGTGTTTGCTAACTCTGTAAGAAGGCTAATGGATGGTTAGAATACCCTTGAAAGCCCTTGTGCAGGTATATTAGCACAGCTGAAAACAGTTTGGCTGATTAGAGAACCTATAAACCTGGCCTTCCTTTGAGCTAGTTGAGAATCTGGAGCATTACATTTGTTGGTTCCATTAAACTCTCAAAATGGCCAGAAAAAAAGAACTTTCATGTGAAACGTGACAGTCTATTCTTGTTCTTAGAAATGAAGGCTATTCCAAGCATGAAATTGCCAAGAAACTGAAGATTTCCTACAACGGTATGTACTACTCCCTTCAGAGGAGAACACAAACAGGCACTAACCAGAGCAGAAAGAGAAGTGGGAGGCCCAGCTGCACAGCTGAGCAACAAGACATTCACACATGGAGAAGATACGTACATGTACCATAAGGAATATATTGTGAACATCAACACATAGCAGCATATGACACTACAGCAACTATAGCCTATGCGTTTCGACAAGATGTCTTATTCATGGCCATGAATAATCCATTAATCATGGATAATTAAATTTTATTTTTTATATGAGTACCTACATCCCGCTAGATCTTCTCGATGTGTGTATTTCTAACCAGTTGATCGGCTTCGTTCCTTCCGTGCGGGATAAGATGATGAGTAGCCTGGACAGGTGAGCTGACTTGTTTTTCATTTTTGCATTACATCGTGAGCAACAAGACAAGTACATTAGAGTCTGTAGTTTGAGAAATCGACGCCTCACAGGTCCTCAACTGGCAGCTTCATTAAATTGTACACGCAAAACGCCAGTGTCAATGTCTACAGAGAAGAGGTGACTCCGGAATGCTGGCCTTCATGGCAGAGTGGCAAAGAAATAGCCATATCTGAGACTGGCTAATAAAAAGAAAAGATTAATATGGGCAAAAGAACACAGACATTGGACAGAGGAAGATTGGAAAAAAGTGTTATGGACAGACGAATCCAAGTTTGAGGTGTTTGAATCACACAGAAGAACCTTTGTGAGACGCAGAACAACTGAAAAGATGCTGGTAGAGTGTCTGATGTCATCTGTCAAGCATGGTGGAGGTAATGTGATGGTTTGGGGTTGCTTTAGTGCAGGAAAAGTGGGAGATTTGTACAAGGTAAAAGGGATTTTGAATAAGGAAAGCTATCACTCCATTTTACAACTCCATGCCATACCCTGTGGACAGCGCTTGATTGGAGCCAATTTCATGCCACAACAGGACAATGACCCAAAGCACACCTACAAATTATGCAAGAACTATTTAGGGAAGAGCGCAGTCACCATAATTAATGTCTGCTCCTAAATAATGTGCACCTATAATATAAGGTTCTGTCACCCTATTTGTCAGATGACGCTCATAGAAAGGTATCTCATTAATAACAATCTATATGTTACAGGTAACAGCCTCCATAATAATGGGTGTATGGCACAATGTGGCCACTAGGGGTCTGTACAGATCGGTATGATGGCGGGGCTCCACATTGACAAAAGTTACAATGACACCTAGTGATTATAGTGTATAGGGTAAATATATAAGAGCAGCAGGCTGCCTTAAAAGGAATGTGTTCACTTAAAGGGAATGTAGGTACAAATAAAATATTTGGCAGAAAATATGGAATAAAATGAGGCTAGTTGTCTGTGCCTACAGAAATAGGTGGGAATGGTCTTTATCCCATCGACAAGAGCAGACTACCTCCACTTTTGTTCCAACTCCTGGACCCCACAGATGGTGCCAAAGGTTATCCAGGAGGATGCCTCTCCTCAGCTATCTCTTTCACATAGATAATGGGGTCACCTTTATTGTTTGTGTTTAGGAGGAAAGATGGATTACATCAGTGCTCAGATGAAGAGACGACACACTCAAAATAGATGCAGAAGTATGAGGATTATTCAAGAAATACAGGCAGTTCAATTCTATAGTGCTCCTTGATTGCAACCGTAGTTGTGATGTTTCAGCTTATCAAAACCTTTTTCAACTGTACAGCGCCCTATAAGACAATCCCATGATGATGGGATGAGGCGATCCGCTTCTTCCTGAGGAACAGCAACTGGAATGGTGAATTATGTGGCTTTATTCTGGAACTGTAGTGATTCATTTTGATTCACAATATGTTCGTTTTTAATGATAGGTTATTTTTACAAAAGAGAGGTACTGCAGTGGGGGCAGGTGTGCCCCGTCCCATGCTTACCTGTTTCTTGGAAAGGTCAATCTTCCACCAAGACGGACCTTCGACCGCTGACCAGGTGCACTGTTGGCATAGATATATTGATGACATCATCTTGATCTGGCAAGGGAACGAAACAGTTGGAAGGTTTTGGAGGTCAAGTGAATCAAAACCCTTTCAACATCAAATGACATGCAAAGCACATAAAAGTAAGATTGACTTCCTGGACATCTTTTTGGAAACAGGAAGTGATGGACTACTACATACTGATGCATATAGAAAAGATACATCTGTAAATGCATTGCTACATGCATCTTCAGCTCATACTTCTCATACCATCAAAGCATTCCAGGTGGGCAGTTCCTCAGGATCAAGTGTATCTAATCAACAGATGAAAGATTTGAACACCGATCTAGTGATCTTAAAAAGTCGTCCACTACTAGGACAAGTTTTTCTTGATATACTGTAAATGTGTAGCCCCAATAAAATAACACGGCTTACACTCCCCTCCCATGCTGATGCCGTTTCAGAAGTGTCAGCACTCACAGTCCCGGGCTCTTGTGTGGTTGTGATGACACGTTACACCGACGCCCAATCAAAGCTGGCGTCAATGTCTTCATCTTTGGACAAATTCAATATGAAGAGAAAGCTGCAGCCCAGACTTCCTTTTCCTCTTCATGTTCGATTTGTCCAAAATCGGAGACGGACCCCAGCTCTGATTGGGTGCAGGGGTCACGTGTCAAAAAAACCGCATTAGTGCCGATACCAGTGGAACTCTACTGGCTGTACTGGAGGTGAGTATATCCTTTTTTCATTTTATCATGGCCAAGGGTGAGGTATGAGAAGGGGTTGTCCTACTGGTGAAAAACTTCTTAAAGGATAGATTTAGATCTCAGGGATATAGAAACTGTAGTATTAAAGAAGGGTATCTGAAAGCATCGAAGATTCCCAGACAACTTCTATTAAATTCTAATCATCGAATTAAAGAGAATCAAAGTGTTAGGTTCATCTTTACATACAATTGCCACTGGAATAGGATCCAAGAAATAGTTGAGAAACACTATCCGATCTTACTTATAGATACAGTGTTGGCTGAGAGCTTGTTGGAGACTCCCCAATTTACTGCGAGAAAAGGGCAGAACTTGAAAGATCTATTGGTTAACAGCAAAAAAAACGAACCCTTTAAATCCTGATAACACTCAAAATGGGGATGTTACCCATATTGCGATTGCTTAGCATGCAAAAACAAAAATCTCAGGGGTACTAATTTTGATTCAGTGGATGTGAAGAGAAATTTTGAAATTGTCCATCACATTTCATGCAGGAGTACAACAAGCTGTGTACTATGCCACGTCTTTGTGCCAAGATTTACATCAGACTAACAATTACGTATATGTGTGCTCGAGCACGTCTGTGACATTATTAATGCCCATAAACTGGAAGATTTAACTACGCTAAAAACTTTACTAGAACATTTCCGAACCTTTCATGGCTGTGATCTGAAATATTTGCACATTTTAGGCATTGATTGTGTACACTGCGGCATCAGAGGAGGTAACCTAAAACAATCTCCAGCAGGAATGGAATGCAGGTGGATTTCAACCTGGAGTGCTATTTCCCCTATGGGATTAAATTAAACAATTTAGTTTTGCTCCATTTTTGGAAGTGTTACATGAAGATATTTCCCCCCTTTTTAGTTTTGCTCCATTTTTGGAAGTGTTACATGAAGATATTTCCCCCCCTTTTTTGTAATCTTCCACTATGGTTCTCCTGTGGTTTCTCTCTGTATTGTTTTTATCCATTGTGACATGTATGTTTTTATTTTAGTTTAATAATGATCATTGCTGGTGTGAGATGGATCACATGTGGCTTGGTGGCTGTGAAGAATATTGGCTGGAGGAACATCTACAGTAAATCTTGGGATTGGGTATTCATAACCATTCACAAACTTTATGATAATTCAATTCTAATCATCTAGGAGATATTATACAGTATGATGGACGTTGTCTGTTGGAGCAAGTATGCTGTGTTTGCCAGCATTTTGAGAAAACATAACCTATTTGGTGGGAGTGCAGGATGTGGATGGGTTTGGAATTATTGATGAACTTATCTAGTATTTGATATTAGCTTTTTTAATATATTATTTTAGTATTTTTTGTTTTATTTGTTTTACAACATGTATTTTGGTTATTTTTCTTTTCACATGTACTATTTATATAGCCATTGAATGCTTGCTATGTATCCCTCCTGGTGAGATTGATCTACATACGCATTCAAACAGTCCCTCACTACTTTCAAAACCACGCTCGCCACAGCAAAACAATCCTACTTCTTATCTCTCATATCCTCCCTGTCTCACAACCCCAAACAGTTATTCAACACCTTCAACTCTCTCCTCCGTCCCCCAGCACCTCCTCCCTCCCCACTCATCTCAGCTGAAGACTTTGCCTCATTTTTCAAGCAGAAAATTGAGAACATCAGAGACAGTTTTAGTAAACAACCCCCAGAACCCTTCCTCCCAGCTACCCAGCCCTCCACCTCCATAACCAACTTCTCCACCATTACAGAAGACGGACTCTCCACTCTACTCTCAAGATCGCATCTCACCACATGTGCACTTGACCCACTCCCATCCCACTTCATCCCAAACCTCACCACAGTCTTCATCCCAACCCTAACCCATCTCTTCAACCTATCACTAACAACTGGCATTTTCCCCTCAAGCTTTAAACATGCCTCAATCACACCTATCCTCAAAAAGCCCTCTCTTGACCCATCCTCTGTATCTAGCTATCGCCCTATATCACTTCTCCCCTTTGCCTCAAAACTACTGGAACAACATGTCCATCTTGAACTGTCCTCCCATCTATCTTCCTGCTCCTTCTTCGACCGCTTTCAATCAGGCTTCCAGTCACACCACTCCACTGAAACTGCCCTAACTAAGGTCACCAATGACCTATTAACCGCCAAGAGCAAACGACACTACTCTATCCTCCTCCTCCTGGACCTGTCCTCTGCCTTTGACACAGTGGACCATTCCCTGCTGCTGCAGACCCTCTCATCCCTTGGAATCACAGAATTGGCCCTATCCTGGATCTCATCATACCTAACTGACCGTACATTCAGCGTCTCCCACTCACACACCACCTCCTCACCTCGCCCCCTATCTGTCGGAGTCCCGCAAGGTTCAGTTCTAGGACCCCTGCTCCTCTCCATTTACACCTTTGGCCTGGGACAGCTCATAGAATCTCACGGCTTTCAGTATCATCTCTACGCTGACGACACACAGATCTACATCTCTGGACCAGATATCACCTCCCTACTAACCAGAATCCCTCAATGTCTGCTGTTTCATCCTTCTTCTCCACTAGATTTCTAAAACTTAACATGGACAAAACAGAATTCATCATCTTTCCCCCATCTCACACGACCTCCCCAACGAACCTATCCATTACAGTAAACGGCTGCCCGCTCTCCCCAGTCCCACAAGCCCGCTGTCTTGGGGTAATCCTTGACACTGATCTCTCCTTTAAACCACATATCCAAACCCTTTCCACTTCCTGCCGCCTCCAACTCAAAAATATTTCACGGATCCGCACATTCCTAAACCAAGAATCTGCAAAGACCCTAGTCCATGCCCTCATCATCTCCCGCCTTGACTACTGTAACCTCCTGCTCTGTGGCCTCCCCTCTAACAATCTATTCTAAACTCTGCTGCCCGACTAATCCACCTGTCCCCCCGCTATTCCCCGGCCTCTCCCCTCTGTCAATCCCTGCACTGGCTCCCCATCACCCAGAGACTCCAGTACAAAAGCCTAACCATGACATACAAAGCCATCCACAACCTGTCTCCTCCATACATCTGTGACCTCGTCTCCCGGTACTTTCCTGCACGCAACCTCCGATCCTCACAAGATCTCCTTCTCTACTCCCCTATTATCTCCTCTTCCCACAATCGCATACAAGATTTCTCTCGTGCATCCCCCATACTCTGGAATTCTCTACCACAACATATCAGACTCTCGCCTACCATCGAAACCTTCAAAAAGAACCTGAAGACCTTCTTCCGACAAGCCTACAACCTGCAGTAACCACCGATTGACCAAACCCGAAGAACCTGCGGAGACACCATCACGTGTTTCTCGACGCAAGCAGTGAATAGCCAGACCTTTCCCCGGGAAGGAACAACCACGGGAAGGGCAGCATCCTATGAAGGAAAGCCACCTATGCCAAGCATGGTATCCATCCACAGACAGCTGTTTCGGGGTTTTTGCCCCTCATCAGTGTGGAGTAGGAATCTGGCTTTTAGGAGCAGTGCCTAGTAAAAAGGCTATAAAGGCACAGATGATTGGCCTCGGGGAGACCAAAACATCCAACACCGCGGAGACACCATCACGTGTTTCTCAACGCAGTGATTCCAGTATAATGTAGTCGGTTCTGAATTGGCTCCAGCAAAATGGCGACCCCCACCTCCCCCCCCCCCCCCCCCCCGCATGCACACTGCGATCGCCTCTTGGAACTTTTACTGATGACTTCAACTATCCAGATGCGCATGTCTCTGACGTCAATCGGAGATTTCTCCATGACGTACGCTCCCAATGAGCGTTATATCTGAAAGATGAACTTTCAGGGGACCCACAGCACGCATGCAAACATGGCTGTGCGACTTAACTAAGCACGATATATAACACCGGCTTATGGGCATGGGTGTAAACACTTGTGAATGACACATTTGTTGGATCGTAGATAGATTAATCTGAGACCACAGAGAAAAATAGATCAAACTTGATTTATTCAAAACAACCAGTCATATCAGGGCACTTATCTAGAAAATAATATAAAATAATTCAGTACAGATATTAATGGACATATCTCCACAGTAACTGGTTGAATACAAAACAGAAGAGAATACATAACGAAGGCAATCTCATATCATGAAAACTCCATGAACATAAGGTAAACACATGTCCTGAAAGAAAAAAAAGGGGGGGAGGGGGGGAAAGAAAAGAAGGAAGGAGGAGATGAAACAAAAAAAGGGGGGAGGGGGAAGAGTGGGGGAGGAGATGAAAAAAAAGGTAGCAAAAGGTCACAGTGCAAATGTACCCCACACATGGGCACGGAAAAGGACACCCAGTTCCAGGTCCAAAAAAAGGAAGAAAAGCAATCCATCACCAATAGTGACCGCAGTAATAGCCTGTAAGGAAAGATAAATACCTGTATGTTGGTAACAAAGGAACTAAATAGGATAAAATAAGATAGATCCAAAAGGACAATGAGTACTAGAACAACCATGGCCCAGAAACAACAAAAAATAAGAAATAAAAGAATGTGGCAAGACGCCCTAACTAATTACCTGATAGTAGCAAATGGAGAGTGCGGACAACGCCGCTGCAAGGACCGGGTGTGACAGGAGACGGAAGAGCGCTATATTTATAAAGGGAATGACCTCAGGAACCGGAAGAGAAAGGTACAATAATACAGCCGTACGCTCCTGAGATAATGAAGCCCGCATGCGCAATGAAAATTGGCCGACGGAAGTGGGGCAAAGCGGTCTACAAACCGGTACCCAAGCATGAGGTAATGACAAAGCAAAGGTAGTTGAAGGGGCCGCATGCGCAATGCAGAGAAACTCCCGGAAGTGGGGCAGGGAAATAGCCAGCGGAGAAGTACGCAAGTTTGGGATATTAAAGAGCCCTGTACACATAACGATAGTGGCATGTCAACATAGGAAAGGATCCAAGTGTAATGAAAACGAATCTACATAGTAACATAGGAGAGGCTACACTGTATAAAGCAATATGCAAAGGAATAAAATGTAATTAGCTAAAGTAACAAAATCCGCAAGGAATATAGCAGAAAGGGAAATGAAGGAAAGCACCACAAACCTGTAGAGGATGATTAGAGCACCAAAAGGGTGATGGACCACCGGATCAGGTCTAAAAGACAAGAACAATCTTATTAAGTGCATAATAACACGTATATGAACCACATTACCACAGGATCACGTGATATACCCATATCAGGAAAATAACATATAAATAATAAATTATAAATTAAAACCTATATACATACATCCTAAAAGTAGATAAACATAAAAAGCAAGTCATAATGTATACAGAGACAACGAAATCTCTCAACCCTCCAATATACCACTGTGAAGCAGTCTATCCTCAATAGAATGTCTCATATTCCCTATTAAGGCCATATGGTTCTAGGGTTTGAAGAACATGAATCCAGTAGGCCTCCTTTTGTTTTAGTTTCAAAATTCTGTTACCGCCTCTTCTGGCTATCGGGACGCTGTCGATAACTTGATATCGAAGCTGTGATATGCTGTGATTATGGGCCGTAAAGTGAGCTGGTACTGGTAATAATAATTTTTTACACCTGATGGTTGATTTGTGTTGTGAAATGCGGTCCCGGATGTGCTGGGTAGTCTCGCCAACATATCCGAGACCGCATGGACACTTAATAAGATAAATGACATACGTGGAATCACAGCTAAAAAAACTACGAATAGGAAATCGTTTCCCTGATCTAGGGTGGGTGAATGTGTCGCCCCTAGTAATATTAGAACATTGAAGGCAATGTAAGCACGGAAATGTCCCCTTCCGTGCTGTTGCCAAAAAGGTTTGTTTCGTAATTAGTTTAGAACTACCAATATCGGCTGAAACCAAAAGGTTACGAAGATTGGGTGGTTTCTTATGACACATAAGGGGGGCAACTTGGAATTCAGGAATATTAGGATACGATGAACTCAGCAAAGGCCAGTGTTTACGTATCAGTCCCTGAAATATTGACGTAAAAGGATGATACGTATTGACAAATGCCATTCTATTAACTTTAGGTTCTGATGTGGTAGAGGATGAAGAATCCAAAGATAAATCCAAAAACCTGTCGGGATAACCACGATGACGAAACTTAGAGGCCATCTCGTCCAGTCTCACAGAACGTAACGCAGGATCAGAAACAATCCGATTAATCCTACTATATTGTGATTTAGGAAGAGAACGTTTTATGTGGCGAGGATGGCAACTAGTGAACAAAAGTAAACTATTCTTGTCGGTTGATTTGACATAAAGGTCAGTGGATAGGGTTCTATCCTCATTAATAATTACCAAAGTATCTAAGAAGGAGATGGATTTTTGGTCATAAAGAATGGAGAAGGTCAATTTGTCAACATAAGTGTTAATGGACTGATGAAAGGACTGAAGAGAGTCCAGGTCACCACACCATACAAGAAAAATGTCGTCAATGTATCTCTTCCAGGGTGGACAATACTGCTGGAAGAGTACATTAGTATAAATAAATTTAGATTCAAACTCAGCCATAAAGATGTTGGCATATGGGGGCGCAACATTACTACCCATTGCGGTACCATTCAATTGAATAAAAAACTCATCCTCAAAGAGAAAAAAGTTTTTTGTCAAAATCAATGTCAATAACGATCTACAGAAATCCTTCAAGTCTGCATGAAATTGGGTTGTATCATTCAAAAAGGTCTCGACAGCCTGAATCCCATTATGATTGTTGATATTGGTGTAAAGGCTATTAACATCCAACGTAACTAAATAGCACCCTACAGGTGCTGAATTGAAATTACGAATAGAGGACAAAATGTGATGTATCACGTAAGAAGGAGATAGAATCTTTTCAAGTACCATAGCGAGAGGAGAAAGTAAAGAGCCCGTGGAGGCCACTATGGGCCTCCCAGGGGGATTCGTGAGATTTTTGTGAATTTTGGGCAACGTATAAAGGACTGGGCAAATGGGGTGAGTGTTGACAAGAAAATCACTAAGTTTATTATCAATTACCCCTAATGAACAAAACCGGTGAGATAGAGTACGGATTTCTTTGGTTATTGCTGGCGTGGGATCATGTTTAATTCGAGGGTAAGTATCAGGGTCACTCAATTGGGAGCGTATTTCATTGACATAATAATGCCTGTCCATCACTACCACCACCCCGCCCTTATCGGCGGGTTTAACCCCTTAGCGACCACCGATACGCCTTTTAACGGCGGCCGCTAAGGGTACTTAAACCACAGCGCCGTTAATTAACGGCGCTGTGGAAAAAGTCCATAGCGCCCCCCAGAGGCCGATTTTCTCCGGGGTCTCGGCTGCCGAGGGTAGCCGAGACCCCAGAGAACATGATTCGGGGGGTTTTTAACCCACCCCGCATTTGCGATCGCCGGTAATTAACCGTTTACCGGCGATCGCAAAAAAAAAAAAAGCGATCTCTTTTTAATTTCTCTGTCCTCCGATGTGATCGCACATCGGAGGACAGAGAAAAGGGGTCCCAGGTGGCCCCCCAATACTCACCTAGCTCCCCCGATGCTCCTCGTGTCTCCCGGTGGGCGCCGCCATCTTCAAAATGGCGGGCGCATGCGCAGTGCGCCCGCCGGCCGGCACCGGGAGAATCTTTGGGGTCTCGGCTGCCGGGGGTAGCCGAGACCCCAAAGAGCACGATCGGGGTCGGTATTACCGACCCCTGTTTTGCGATCGCCGGTAATTAACTGTTTACCGGCGACCGCAAAAAAAAAAAAAAAAAAGTAAAGTGTAATTCTCTGTCCTCTGATGTGATCGCACATCAGAGGACAGAGAAATAGGGGGATTCGGGGACCCTAGCATACTCACCTAGGTCCCTGGATCCTCTTGCTGCTCCTCCTGGCCGCCGGCAGCAGAACATGGCGGACGCATGCCCAGTGCGCCCGCCATCTGTCTCCATCTGCCGGCCGGCAGGAGAACAGCAGTTGGTGCTAAAATTAGGGGTAGGGGTAGGGGTAGGGTTAGGGTTAGGGGTAGGGGTAGGGGTAGGGTTAGGGTTAGGTTAGGGGTAGGGTTAGGTTAGGGGTAGGGTTAGGTTAGGGGTAGGGTTAGGTTAGGGGTAGGGGTAGGGTTAGGTTAGGGGTAGGGCTAGGGTTAGGGCTAGGGTTGGGGCTAAATTTAGGGTTAGGGTTGGGGCTAAATTTAGGGTTAGGGTTGGGGCTAAACTTAGGGTTAGGCTTCTTTCACACTTACGTCGGTACGGGGCCGACGCAATGCGTTGGCCCGACATACCGACGCACGTTGTGAAAATTGTGCACAATGTGGGCAGCAGCTGTAGTTTTTCAACACATCCGCTGCCCAATCTATGTCCTGGGGAGGAGGGGGCGGAGTTACGGCCACGCATGCGCGGTCAGAAATGGCGGATGCGACGTACAAAAAAACGTTTCATTGAACGTTTTTTTGTGCCGACGCTCCGCCAAAACACAACTGATCCAGTGCACGACGGATGCGACGTGTGGCCATCCGTCACGATCCGTCGGCAATACAAGTCTATGGGCAAAAAACGCATCCTGCGGGCACATTTGCAGGATCCGTTTCTTGTCCAAAACGACGGATTGCGACGGAATGCCAAACGACGCAAGTGTGAAAGTAGCCCTAGGGCTAGGGTTAGGGTTGGGGCTAAAGTTAGGGCTAGGGTTGGGGCTAAAGTTAGGGTTAGAGCTGGGATTAGGGTTAGGGTTTGGATTAGGGTTGGTATTAGGGTTAGGGTTGGCATTAGGGTTACGCTTGGGATTAGGGTTAGGTTTGGGATTAGGGTTAAGGTTAGGGTTGTGATTAGGGGTGTATTGGGATTAGGGTTAGGTTTGAGGTTAGGGTTGAGATTAGGATTAGGGGTGTGTTGGATTTAGGGTTTTGATTAGGGTTATGGTTAGGGTTGACATTAGGGTTGTTTTGGGGTAAGGGTTGTGATTATGGTTAGGGTTAGTGATTAGGATTATGGATGAGGTTGGGATTAGGGTTAGGGGTGTGTTGGGGTTAGGGTTGGAGCTAGAATTGGGGGGTTTCCACTGTTTAGGTACATCAGGGGGTCTCCAAACACGACAGCCAATTTTGCGCTCAAAAAGTCAAATGGTGCTCCCTCCCTTCTGAGCTCTGCCGTGCGCCCAAACAGTGGGTTACCCCCACATATGGGGCATCAGTGTACTCCGGATAAATTGGACAACAACTTCTGGGGTCCAATTTCTCTTGTTACCCTTGTGAAAATAAAAACTTGGGGGCTACAAAATCTTTTTTGTGAAAAAAAAAATATTTTTTATTTTCACGACTCTGCATTCTAAACTTCTGTGAAGCACTTGGGCATTCAAAGTTCTCACCACACATCTAGATAAGTTCCTTGGGGGGTCTAGTTTCCAAAATGGGGTCACTTGTGGGGGGTTACTACAGTTTAGGTACATCAGGGGCTCTGCAATCGCAACATAATGCCCACAGACCATTCTATCAAAGTCTGCATTCCAAAAAGGCGCTCCTTCCCTTCCGAGCTCTGCCGTGCGCCCAAACAGTGGTTTACCCCCACATATGGCGCATCAGCGTACTCGGGATAAATTGGACAACAACTATTGCAGTCCAATTTCTCCTGTTACCCTTGTGAAAATAAAAACTTGGGGGCTACAATATCTTTTTTGTGGAAAAAAAAATATTTTATATTTTCACGAATCTGCATTCTAAACTTCTGTGAAGCACTTGGGCATTCAAAGTTCTCACCACACATCTAGATAAGTTCCTTGGGGGGTCTAGTTTCCAAAATGGGGTCACTTGTGGAGGGTTTCTACTGGTTAGGTACATCAGGGGCTCTGCAAACGCAACATAATACCCGCAGACCATTCTATCAAAGTCTGCATTCCAAAACGGCGCTCCTTCCTTCCGAGCTCTGCCGTGCGCCCAAACAGTGGTTTACCCCCACATATGGGGTACCAGCATACTCAGGACAAATTGGACAACAACTTTTGGGGTCCAATTTCTCTTGTTACCCTTGTGAAAATAAAAATTTGGTGGCTAAAAAATCTTTTTTGTGGAAAAAAAAAATATTTTTTATTTTCACGGCTCTGCATTATAAACTTCTGTGATGCACTTGGGCATTCAAGGTTCTCACCACACATCTAGATAAGTTCCTTGGGGGGTCTAGTTTCCAAAATGGGGTCACTTGTGGGGGATTTCTACTGTTTAGGCACATCAGGGGCTCTTCAAACGCGACATGGCGTCCGATCTCAATTCCAGCCAATTCTACATTGAAAAAGTAAAACGGCACTCTTTCTCTTCCAAGCTCTGCGGTGCGCCCAAACAGTGGTTTACCCCCACATATTGGGTATCGACGTACTCAGGAGAAATTGCACAACAACTTTTGTGGTCTAATTTCTCCTGTTACCCTTGTGAAAATAAAAATTTGTGGGCAAAAAGATCATTTTTGTAGAAAAAATGCAATTTTTTTTTTTTCACGGCTCTACGTTATAAACTTCTGTGAAGCACATGGGGGTTCAAAGTGCTCGCCACACATCTAGATAAGTTCCTTAAGGGGTCTAGTTTCCAAAATGGTGTCACTTGTGGGGGGTTTCCACTGTTTAGGCACATCAGGGGCTCTCCAAACGCGACATGGCGTCCAATCTCAATTCCAGCCAATTCTACATTGAAAAAGTAAAACGGCACTCCTTCTCTTCCAAGCTCTGCGGTGCGCCCTAACAGTTGTTTACCCCCACATATTGGGTATCAGCGTACTCAGGAGAAATTGCACAACAACTTTTGTGGTCTAATTTCTCCTGTTACCCTTGTGAAAATAAGAATTTGTGGGCGAAAAGATCATTTTTGTGTAAACAAAAGCGATTTTTTATTTTCACGGCTCTACGTTATAAACTTCTGTGAAGCACTTGGGGGTTCAAAGTGCTCAGGGGTCTAGTTTCCAAAATGGTGTCACTTGTGGGGAGTTTCCACTGTTTAGGTACATCAGGGGCTCTCTAAATGTGACATGGTGTCCGATCTCAATTCCAGCCAATTCTGCATTGAAAAAGTCAAACGGCGCTCCTTCACTTCTAAGTTCTGCGGTGCGCTCTAACAGTGGTTTACCCCCACATATGGGGTATTGGCGTATTCAGGAGAAATTGCATAACAAAATTTATGGTTACATTTCTGTTTTTACACTTGTGAAAATAAAAAAAATGGTTCTGAATTAAGATGTTTGCAAAAAAAAGTTAAATGTTCATTTTTTCCTTCCACATTGTTTCAGTTCCTGTGAAGCACGTAAAGGGTTAATAAACTTCTTGAATGTGGTTTTGAGAACCTTGAGGGGTGTAGTTTTTAGAATGGTGTCACACTTCATTATTTTCTATCATATAGACCCCTCAAAATAACTTCAAATGTGATGTGGTCCCTAAAAAAAAATGGTGTTGTAAAAATGAGAAATTGCTGGTCAACTTTTAACCCTTATAACTCCCTAACAAAAAAAAATTTTGTTTCCAAAATTGTGCTGATGTAAAGTAGACATGTGGGAAATGTTATTTATTAACTATTTTTCATGACATATCTCTCTGATTTAAGGGCATAAAAATACAAAGTTTGAAAATTGCAAAATTTTAAAAATTTTCGCCATATTTCCGTTTTTTTCATAAATAATCGCAAGTAATATCGAAGAAATGTTACCACTACCATGAAGTACAATATGTCACGAAAAAACAATCTCAGAATCAGCGGGATCCGTTGAAGCGTTCCAGAGTTATAACCTCATAAAGTGACAGTGGTCAGAATTGCAAAAATTGGCCTGGTCATTAAGTACCAAATTGGCTCTGTCACTAAGGGGTTAACTGCCAGTTGTTTATTCGATCGCAGACTGTTAATGGCTAGCTTCTCAGTTCTAGACATATTATTTCTGATATGAAGATGACCTTGTTGTATATCTGTCAATTTTTGATGTACATCTTTCTTAACAAGAGAAATGAAAGTCTCTACAGGATGATATGTCCTAGGTGGAGAGAAAGTACTGCGCTGACTCAAATTCAATTTTTTAAGAGAGAGTGTAGAGCTATCAGCCATATTATCTATATTACTATCAGTAATAGTAGTGGATAATGGGGATGATGGTATTATACCTGCGAAGTGTACCTTTAGACGTAGGGATCTAAAGAACCGATTAAGTTCTTGATCTAGGATAAAATCATTGAATGGAGGGGTAGGGCAAAATGATAGGCCCTTTTGTAAGACCTGTAGTTCCATGGAATACAGTATATGTGAAGAAATGTTATACACAAGTTGATCACTTGATACCTGAGAACGAGTCTGCATCCGTGTAGATGAGGGTTCAGTCCCGGGGGGATTCTGTCTGTTTCCTCTAGACCTAGAATTCCGTCCACGTCCCTGATAGGAACGAAAGGATGAACGAGAACCGTCACTTTCTGAGCCAGATGAATAAGAGGAATTCCAGCATCTGGATGGTCTTCGTTCAGTAGTCTCCATATTTCTATTCGTCCACCTGTACACTTCACCGCGTTGAATCGTCTGTGTCACGAATAAATTTGAGTCGTTTGCGTTCCTGGAGTTGCGATTGGAATTCCGCCATCGTCTTATCCGTTTGGGTTTTAATTTTATTAAACTGATCCTGAGATAAAGTATTGCGAAGCTGCGATTCAATACTAGAAATCTCATTTTCAATAAGAGGAATTTCTTTATGTAGATAATCCACCGTCAAAAGAATAAGGTCCATGGAACATTTATTTAAGATGGCTTCAAATTTCTCACAAAAATCTGTTTTCTCTGAAAAGAGAGTGGGTCTGAGAGAGACACGAAGGCCCCTCGGTATACGCTGATTCTTATGATACTCGACGAGTGTAACATAATGTAATTGTAATGCAGTCTTTCTTCTGTACACTCTGTCAAGATCACGAGTCTTGAGTTGATCAGCCGGAGTATGTAAAAATTGGCTCGGTATATTTACTTGGGCAATAATAGATTCTGCTTCTGATTGATTATATGATACAACCAAAGAAGAACATATAAGGAAGTTACACGCCCAATATAAAAATTCAAACAAATTTTATTAATATATTATAACATTAACATACATATAAATATAATTATAAAAAGGAACACAGACAAAGACACTGCCAACACGGGCATGTACCAAGAATAAGCACCATACAATATAAACAGATGTTCAGTATACGTAGAAAACAGCCACTGTCATAAATAAATTCACCATTGATATATCCAATAGAGGTGACATAGATCAACGTGCATAAATAAATGCTACAAGACTATACCAACATATTTAAATAAAAATATACGAGCAAAGAATGCTTCATAAAATTTAGTTAAAGCGTGTATACACAATACAAGGTTTATCCTGGCTACGTCTACAAAAAGTGCTAGATGTTCAAAGTGCTTAGTGCCTCTATCAACATGGCAGTGTCTTTGTCTGTGTTCCTTTTTATAATTATATTTATATGTATGTTAATGTTATAATATATTAATAAAATTTGTTTGAATTTTTATATTGGGCGTGTAACTTCCTTATATGTTCTTCTTTGGTTGTATTGATATTGGAAGTGCCATATATCTAGGCCTAGTGCTTTTTCCTTCATTTCCCTTTCTGCTATATTCCTTGTGGATTTTGTTACTTTAGCTAATTACATTTTATTCCTTTGCATATTGCTTTATACAGTGTAGCCTCTCCTATGTTACTATGTAGATTCGTTTTCATTACACTTGGATCCTTTCCTATGTTGACATGCCACTATCGTTATGTGTACAGGGCTCTTTAATATCCCAAACTTGCGTACTTCTCCGCTGGCTATTTCCCTGCCCCACTTCCGGGAGTTTCTCTGCATTGCGCATGCGGCCCCTTCAACTACCTTGGCTTTGTCATTACCTCACACTTGGGTACCGGTTTGTAGACCGCTTTGCCCCACTTCCGTCGGCCGATTTTCATTGCGCATGCGGGCTTCATTATCTCAGGAGCGTACGGCTGTATTATTGTACCTTTCTCTTCCGGTTCCTGAGGTCACTCCCTTTATAAATATAGCGCTCTTCCGTCTCCTGTCACACCCGGTCCTTGCAGCAGCGTTGTCCGCACTCTCCATTTGCTCCTATCAGGTAATTAGTTAGGGCGTCTTACCACATTCTTTTATTTCTTATTTTTTGTTGTTTCTGGGCCATGGTTGTTCTGGTACTCATTGTCCTTTTGGATCTATCTTATTTTATCCTATTTAGTTCCTTTGTTACCAACATACAGGTATTTATCTTTCCTTACAGGCTATTACTGCGGTCACTATTGGTGATGGATTGCTTTTCTTCCTTTTTTTGGACCTGGAACTGGGTGTCCTTTTCCGTGCCCATGTGTAGGATACATTTGCACTGTGACCTTTTGCTACCTTTTTTTTCGTCTTCCCATCCCCCTCTTCCCCCTCCCCCCTTTTTTTGTTTCATTTCCTCCTTCCTTCTTTTCTTCCCCCCCCCCCCCCTTTTTTTTCTTTCAGGACACGTGTTTACCTTATGTTCATGGAGTTTTCATGATATGAGATTGCCTTCGTTATGTATTCTCTTCTGTTTTGTATTCAACCAGTTACTGTGGAGATATGTCTATTAATATCTGTACTGAATTACTTTATATTATTTTCTAGATAAGTGCCCTGATAAAGACCTATGGCCGAAAAGTTGGCATCCTGTATGACTGGTTGTTTTGAATAAATCAAGTTTGATCTATTTTTCTCTGTGGTCTCAGATTAATCTATCTACCATTTGAACTTTTTTCTGAGGACCCGTTCATATGTGGACTGAGATCCCCTTGATCATTCAATATACATTTGTTGGATCACTATATCCTCTTACGACACAAAATGATCTAATGATCGATCGCTGGGCTTGATCGCTTTCTTACTTTTCTGCTGAATAACACAATGATGATGTGATCATTGATTGTTTGCACATGTAACATCCTGGTCACTGCCTATTTTATTGCTATGCTTGGGAAAAGCTCACAAGAGCTGAAGCATGGCATAAAAGGGTTAACTTCGCTGGATGTGCAGCACGCCAATACACTTATACTCTAAGGGTGCTTTCAGATTGCGCTTATCTTCACGTTCGTGGGTCCCTTCAAGGCTTGTGTCCAAAGCTCAAGCAAAACGGGATTTGGATGTATGAGCCATTGACTATAATGGTGCCGGCAGAGCAAATGTGCATCATTTTCGAGCGTACAGTACTGTTCAAAAAAATAGCAGTCCAATATGACTAACCAGATTAATCACTGTTTTCGGTATAAATTATATTACCACTTGTCAAATAATTTACCAGTTGGTGCAGTAGAGTCAAAGAAAATCTCCAGACTCCACATTCATGATCTGCACATTCCTGAGTCTGTGTATTAGAATAATTAATTGAAAGGGCATGTGTTCAAAATAATAGATGTGTGGAGATCAATTAGTGAGGTCAATCATTCTGTGAAGAAACAGGTGTGAATCAGGTGGCCCTTATTTAAGGGTGAAGCCAGGACATGTTGTACATGCATTTCTACTGGAAAGCCTGAGAAATATGGGTCGTTCGAGACATTGCTCAGAAGAACAGCATACTTTGATTAAAAAGTTGATTGGAGAGGATAAAACTTATAAAGAAATGCAGACAATGACAGGCTGTTCAGCTAAAATGATCTCCAGTGCTTTAACCCCTTAGCGACCGCCGATACGCCTTTTAACGGCGGCCGCTAAGGGTACTTAAACCACAGCGCCGTTAATTAACGGCGCTGTGGAAAAAGTCCATAGCGCCCCCCAGAGGCCGATTTTCTCCGGGGTCTCGGCTGCCGAGGGTAGCCGAGACCCCAGAGAACATGATTCGGGGGGTTTTCAACCCACCCCGCACTTGCGATCGCCGGTAATTAACCGTTTACCGGCGATCGCAAAAAAAAAAAAAAAGGGATCTCTTTTTAATTTCTCTGTCCTCCGATGTGATCGCACATCGGAGGACAGAGAAAAGGGGTCCCAGGTGGCCCCCCAATACTCACCTAGCTCCCCCGATGCTCCTCGTGTCTCCCGGTGGGCGCCGCCATCTTCAAAATGGCGGGCGCATGCGCAGTGCGCCCGCCGGCCGGCACCGGGAGAATCTTTGGGGTCTTGGCTGCCGGGGGTAGCCGAGACCCCAAAGAGCACGATCGGGGTCGGTATTACCGACCCCTGTTTTGCGATCGCCGGTAATTAACTGTTTACTGGCGACCGCAAAAAAAAAAGTAAAGTGTAATTCTCTGTCCTCTGATGTGATCGCACATCAGAGGACAGAGAAATAGGGGGATTCGGGGACCCTAGCATACTCACCTAGGTCCCTGGATCCTCTTGCTGCTCCTCCTGGCCGCCGGCAGCAGAACATGGCGGACGCATGCCCAGTGCGCCCGCCATCTGTCTCCATCTGCCGGCCGGCAGGAGAACAGCAGTTGGGGCTAAAATTAGGGGTAGGGTTAGGGTTAGGGGTAGGGTTAGGGGTAGGGTTAGGGTTAGGGGTAGAGGTAGGGTTAGGTTAGGGTTAGGTTAGGGGTAGGGTTAGGGGTAGGGTTAGGGGTAGGGTTAGGGGTAGGGTTAGGTTAGGGGTAGGGATAGGTTAGGGTTAGGGGTAGGGTTAGGGTTAGGTTAGGGTTAGGTTAGGAGTAGGGTTAGGGGTAGGGTTAGGTTAGGGTTAGAGGTAGGGGTAGGGGTAGGGTTAGGGGTAGGGTTAGGGTTTGGTTAGGGTTAGGTTAGGGGTAGGGTTAGGGGTAGGGTTAGGTTAGGGTTAGGGGTAGGGGTAGGGTTAGGTTAGGGGTAGGGCTAGGGTTGGGGCTAAATTTAGGGTTAGGGTTGGGGCTAAATTTAGGGTTAGGGTTGGGGCTAAACTTAGGGTTAGGCTTCTTTCACACTTACGTCGGTACGGGGCCGTCGCAATGCGTCGGCCCGACATACCGACGCACGTTGTGAAAATTGTGCACAGCGTGGGCAGCAGCTGTAGTTTTTCAACACATCCGCTGCCCAATCTATGTCCTGGGGAGGAGGGGGCGGAGTTACGGCCACGCATGCGCGGTCAGAAATGGCGGATGCGACGTACAAAAAAACGTTTCATTGAACTTTTTTTGTGCCGACGCTCCGCCAAAACACAACTGATCCAGTGCACGACGGACGCGACGTGTGGCCATCCGTCACGATCCGTCGGCAATACAAGTCTATTGGCAAAAAACGCATCCTGTGGGCACATTTGCAGGATCCGTTTCTTGTCCAAAACGACGGATTGCGACGGAATGCCAAACGACGCAAGTGTGAAAGTAGCCCTAGGGCTAGGGTTAGGGTTGGGGCTAAAGTTAGGGCTAGGGTTGGGGCTAAAGTTAGGGTTAGAGCTGGGATTAGGGTTAGGGTTTGGATTAGGGTTCGTATTAGGGTTAGGGTTGGCATTAGGGTTACGCTTGGGATTAGGGTTAGGTTTGGGATTAGGGTTAAGGTTAGGGTTGTGATTAGGGGTGTATTGGGATTAGGGTTAGGTTTGAGGTTAGGGTTGAGATTAGGATTAGGGGTGTGTTGGATTTAGGGTTTTGATTAGGGTTATGGTTAGGGTTGACATTAGGGTTGTTTTGGGGTAAGGGTTGTGATTATGGTTAGGGTTAGTGATTAGGATTATGGATGAGGTTGGGATTAGGGTTAGGGGTGTGTTGGGGTTAGGGTTGGAGCTAGAATTGGGGGGTTTCCACTGTTTAGGTACATCAGGGGGTCTCCAAACACGACAGCCAATTTTGCGCTCAAAAAGTCAAATGGTGCTCCCTCCCTTCTGAGCTCTGCCGTGCGCCCAAACAGTGGGTTACCCCCACATATGGGGCATCAGCGTACTCGAGATAAATTGGACAACAACTTCTGGGGTCCAATTTCTCTTGTTACCCTTGTGAAAATAAAAACTTGGGGGCTACAAAATCTTTTTTGTGAAAAAAAAAATATTTTTTATTTTCACGACTCTGCATTCTAAACTTCTGTGAAGCACTTGGGCATTCAAAGTTCTCACCACACATCTAGATAAGTTCCTTGGGGGGTCTAGTTTCCAAAATGGGGTCACTTGTGGAGGGTTTCTACTGGTTAGGTACATCAGGGGCTCTGCAAACGCAACATAATACCCACAGACCATTCTATCAAAGTCTGCATTCCAAAAAGGCGCTCCTTCCCTTCCGAGCTCTGCTGTGCGCCCAAACAGTGGTTTACCCCCACATATGGCGCATCAGCGTACTCGGGATAAATTGGACAACAACTATTGCAGTCCAATTTCTCCTGTTACCCTTGTGAAAATAAAAACTTGGTGGCTAAAAAATCTTTTTTGTGGAAAAAAAAAAATTTTTTTATTTTCACGGCTCTGCATTATAAACTTCTGTGAAGCACTTGGGCATTCAAGGTTCTCACCACACATCTAGATAAGTTCCATGGGGGGTCTAGTTTCCAAAATGGGGTCACTTGTGGGGGATTTCTACTGTTTAGGCACATCAGGGGCTCTCCAAACGCGACATGGCGTCCGATCTCAATTCCAGCCAATTCTACATTGAAAAAGTAAAACGGCACTCTTTCTCTTCCAAGCTCTGCGGTGCGCCCAAACAGTGGTTTACCCCCACATATTGGGTATCGACGTACTCAGGAGAAATTGCACAACAACTTTTGTGGTCTAATTTCTCCTGTTACCCTTGTGAAAATAAAAATTTGTGGGCAAAAAGATCATTTTTGTAGAAAAAATGCAAATTTTTTTTTTCACGGCTCTACGTTATAAACTTCTGTGAAGCACATGGGGGTTCAAAGTGCTCGCCACACATCTAGATAAGTTCCTTAAGGGGTCTAGTTTCCAAAATGGTGTCACTTGTGGGGGGTTTCCACTGTTTAGGCACATCAGGGGCTCTCCAAACGCGACATGGCGTCCAATCTCAATTCCAGCCAATTCTACATTGAAAAAGTAAAACGGCACTCCTTCTCTTCCAAGCTCTGCGGTGCGCCCTAACAGTTGTTTACCCCCACATATTGGGTATCAGCGTACTCAGGAGAAATTGCACAACAACTTTTGTGGTCTAATTTCTCCTGTTACCCTTGTGAAAATAAGAATTTGTGGGCAAAAAGATCATTTTTGTGTAAACAAAAGCGATTTTTTATTTTCACGGCTCTACGTTATAAACTTCTGTGAAGCACTTGGGGGTTCAAAGTGCTCACCACACATCTAGATAAGTTCCTTAAGGGATCTAGTTTCCAAAATGGTGTCACTTGTGGGGAGTTTCCACTGTTTAGGTACATCAGGGGCTCTCTAAATGTGACATGGTGTCCGATCTCAATTCCAGCCAATTCTGCATTGAAAAAGTCAAACGGCGCTCCTTCACTTCTAAGTTCTGCGGTGCGCCCTAACAGTGGTTTACCCCCACATATGGGGTATTGGCGTATTCAGGAGAAATTGCATAACAAAATTTATGGTTACATTTCTGTTTTTACACTTGTGAAAATAAAAAAAAGGGTTCTGAATTAAGATGTTTGCAAAAAAAAGTTAAATGTTCATTTTTTCCTTCCACATTGTTTCAGTTCCTGTGAAGCACGTAAAGGGTTAATAAACTTCTTGAATGTGGTTTTGAGAACCTTGAGGGGTGTAGTTTTTAGAATGGTGTCACACTTCATTATTTTCTATCATATAGACCCCTCAAAATGACTTCAAATGTGATGTGGTCCCTAAAAAAAATGGTGTTGTAAAAATGAGAAATTGCTGGTCAACTTTTAACCCTTATAACTCCCTAACAAAAAAAAATGTTGTTTCCAAAATTGTGCTGATGTAAAGTAGACATGTGGGAAATGTTATTTATTAACTATTTTTTATGACATATCTCTCTGATTTAAGGGCATAAAAATACAAAGTTTGAAAATTGCAAAATTTTAAAAATTTTCGCCATATTTCCGTTTTTTTCATAAATAATCGCAAGTAATATCGAAGAAATGTTACCACTAACATGAAGTACAATATGTCACGAAAAAAACAATCTCAGAATCAGCAGGATCCGTTGAAGCGTTCCAGAGTTATAACCTCATAAAGTGACAGTGGTCAGAATTGCAAAAATTGGACTGGTCATTAAGTACCAAATTGGCTCTGTCACTAAGGGGTTAAAATGGAAAGCCAAACCAGAGAAACGCGGGAGAAAATGGAAGACTACCATGCGAATGGATGGAAGAATAGCCAGAATGGCAAAGGCTCAGCCAATGATCAGCTCCAGGATGATCAAAGACAGTCTCAAGTGACCTGTGAGTACTGTGACAGAAGGCAACTGTGTGAAGCTAATCTCTTAGCAAGAAGTCCCTACAAAGTCCCTCTGTTAAAAAAAAGACACTGAAGCTGATATAATTTGCCAAGCAGGCCTGAAGAGAAATGGAGAAACATTTTGTGGACTGATGAAAGTAAAATCGTTCTTTCTGAGTCCAAGGACCACAAACAGTTTGTCAGACGACCCCCAAACTCTGCATTCAAGCCACAGTACACTCTGAAGACTGTGAAGCATGGTGGCACAAGCATCATGATATGGGCATGTTTCTCTTACTATGGTGCCAGAACTGTTCACCACATACCAGGGATCATGGACCAGTTTGCATATATTAAAATACTTGAAGAGGTCATGTTGCCTTACACTGAAGAGGATATGCTCTTGAAATGGGTTTCAACAAGACAACCACCCTAAAAACACCAGTAAACAAGCAAAGTCTTGGTTCCAGTCCAACAAAATTGAGGTTATGGAGTGGACAGTACAATCCCCGGACCTTAATCAGGTAGAACACATGTGGGGTGTCATTAAAAATGCCATTTCTTAGGCAAAGCCAACAAATGCCAAAAAATTGTGGGATGCAGTTGTAATGACACAGACGGCGTCACTGGCGAAGCCTAGGGGGTGCTATTAGAGGGCACGGGAAAGAGCGCAGGAAGTAGAGGAACAATGCACACAGTGCGCAAGGACCTGAGACTAAGCAGTGAGCGCAGGACCTGGAACTAAGCAGTCACGTGATAATAGGGGGCGGAGTCACTGTGCGTGCGGCCGAGGAAGGCAGCTGGGAGCACAGAGTACAGGGCACAGAATGTAAACATAGTCAAAGGATAGCCGAGGGTCAAGAGCCAGATGAGAGCGTAGTACTTAGGGATAAGACAAAGAGTAAACAGAGACAAGCCAAGAGGTCAGATAACCAGGAAGGACAGGGCAGTACAATGCAAGATACAGAGGCAAAAGTCAGAGGACAAACCGGGTCATACACAGCAAAAGCTCACAAGCACAGAGGCACAACGATTACAGGTGAGTAACCTGGGTCAGCAAGCACAAACCGAGTATACGGAAGTATCACCGACACCAAACCCAGGAACAACAAACATTAAATAGCCGCCCCAGAACCAAAGAGAGGCAGATTAGAATGAACCCTGACCTGACCAGGATGGAGGCGGAACCATCCTGTCAGAGTCATGACAGTAGTCCAAGCATCCAGGGCTGGAATAACATGTGCAGGGGCCAGAAGTTGGTTGACTCATAGATGTGAAGCAGTTCTATAAAACTGTGTAACAACTAAATATTAGGTTAGTGATTCACAGAAATGCTAAATCCTCAACAAAAAAAAACATATTGTGAGTTTGTAAAGACAAATGCAGACACTGCTGTTTTTCAGACTAGCCTAATGGTCATTCTTTGTTATTTTCTGTAAAGTACCGTATATACTCGAGTATAAGCTGACCCCCAATTTTGCTACAAACAACTGGGAAAACTTAATGACTCGAGTATAAGCCTAGGGTGGGAAATGCAGCAGCTACCAGTAAATGTCAAAAGTAAAAATAGATACCAATAAAAGTAAAATTGAGACATCAGTAGGTTGTGTTTTTGAATATCCATATTGAATCAGGAGCCCCATATAATGCTCCATAAAGTTCATTATGGCCCCATAAGATGCTCCATATTAAAATATGCCCCATATAATCCTGCATAAAGGTTAATAATGGCCCCATAAGATGCTCCATAGACATATTTGCCCAATATAATGCTGCGCAAATGCTGATTATAGCCCCATAAGATGCTCCATACAGACAATTGCCCCATATGCTGCGCAAATGCTGATTATGGCCCCATAAGATGCTCCACAAAGATATTTGCCCCATATAGTGCTGCACAAACATTGATTATGGCCCCATACAGACACTTGCCCCTTATAGTGCTGCACAAACGTTATGGCCCCATATAGTGCTGCACAAACATTATTGCCCCTTATAGTGCTGCACAAACATTATGGCCCCATATAATGCTGCACAAACGTTATGGCCCCATATAATGCTGCACAAACGTTATGGCCCCTTATAGTGCTGCACAAACGTTATGGCCCCTTATAGTGCTGCACAAACGTTATGGCCCCTTATAGTGCTGCACAAACGTTATGACCCCATATAGTGCTGCACAAACATTATGGCCCCATATAGTGCTGTACAAATGTTATGGCCCCATACAGTGCTGCACAAACATTATGGCCCCATATAATGCTACACAAACATTATGGCCCTATATAGTGCTGAACAAACGTTATGGCCCCTTATAGTGCTGCACAAATGTTATGGCCACTTACAGTGCTGCACAAACATTATGGCCCCATATAGTGCTGCACAAACATTATGGCCCCATATAGTGCTGCACAAACTTTATGGCCCTATATAGTGCTGCACAATCGTTATGGCCCCATATAGTGCTGCACAAATGTTATGGCCCCATATAGTGCTGCACAAACATTATGGCCCCATATAGTGCTGCACAAACATTATGGCCCCATATAGTGCTGCACAAACGTTATGGCCCCATATAGTGCTGCACAATCGTTCTGGCCCCATATAGTGCTGCACAAACGTTATGGCCCCATATAATGCTGCACAAAAGTTATGGCCCCATAGATGCTCCATATAGACACTTGCCCTATTTGCTGTGATAAAAAAAAAAATCACATACTCACCTCTCTGTCGCTCAGGCCCGGTGCTTTCAATATTCACATGCTGATCGTTCCGGCGCCGCTCCATCTTCAGCACTGACGTTCAGGCAGAGGGCACGCACTAACCACGTCACCGCGCCCTCTGACCTGAATGCCACTGCTGAAGATGGAGCGACGCCGGAATGAGGAGCAGGTGAGTATCGCGCAGCGCAGCGCTCCCCCTCCCTGTTATACTTACCTGCTCCTGGCGTTGTGCAGTTCCTGCTTCCCGGCGCCGCAGCTTCTTCCTGTAGTGAGCGGTCACCGTTACAGCTCATTACAGTAATGAATATGTGGCTCCACCTCTACGGGAGGTGGAGCCACATATTCATTACTGTAATGAGCGGTAACATGTGACCGCTCAGTACAGGAGGAAGCTGCTGGCGCCAGCAAGCCAGGAACCTGCAGGGACCGCACCAGGAGTAGGTGAGTATAATTAGACAGCCCCCGCTCCCCCTCCCCCTCCCCTGCCGACCCCTGCGTATGACTCGAGTATAAGCCGAGAGGGGGACTTTCAGCCCAAGAAAATGGGCTGAAAATCTCGGCTTATAATCGAGTATATACGGTAGTTAAAAATTATCTACATTTCTCTTCATGTTTTGAATTAGAAAACAGTGTGCAATGTTGCCAGTGCTGGAAATAAAAACTAGTATAAAGATTTTGTGAATAACTCATGTTTTTGATCACACTGCTATTGTTTTTACTGTATATGACTACTGGAGGCAGACATCCAGACATAGTGGACTGT
This sequence comes from Ranitomeya imitator, assembly GCF_032444005.1. Taxonomy (NCBI): domain Eukaryota; kingdom Metazoa; phylum Chordata; class Amphibia; order Anura; family Dendrobatidae; genus Ranitomeya; species Ranitomeya imitator. The sequence goes on from NC_091282.1 coordinate 668,773,655, forward strand.
GTCTGAGTGTCCACCTCCAGTAGTCATATATGCCCAAAAATGATAATAATAATAATAATAATTTTTATTTATATATCGCCAACATACTCCACAGCACTTTACAATTAAGCGGGGACATGTACAAACAATAAATTCAGTACAAGTTAAGACAATTTAAACAGTGACATCAGGGGTGAGGTCCCTGCTCGCAAGCTTACAATCTGCAAGGAAATGGGGGGACACAATAGGTGAAAAGTGCTTGTTATTTCAGGTCTGGCAATTATACAGTAATAAATAGGGATTTTCATACAAAGCTGCATGATCTGGTCATCAGCCCGTGTGTTTAAGTGCAATAGTCAAGTATCAAGTGCAGTTATGTGCATGGAGGGTGTGGAGACAGATGAAAAGTAGGGTGCAGATTCAGAGTAATATTTGGAAGGAGGGAACAGGGCAAAGTTAGTTTACTGAGTAGTTGATGTGGTAGGCTTGTTTGAAGAGATGGGTTTTCAAAGTGCACTTGAATAGGTCAGGTCTAGGTATCAGCCTGATCGTCTGGGGAAGTGCATTCCAGAGAGCTGGCGCAGCACGAGAGAAGACTTGGAGACGGAAGTGCGAGGTTCGGATTACGGGGGATGTTAGTCTTAGGTCATTTGTAGAACGGAGGGCACGTGTAGGGAGATAGACAGAGATGAGAGGGGAGATATAAGGCGGTGCAGAACTGTGGAGAGCTTTGTGGGTGAGAGAGATGAGTTTATACTGGACCCTGTAGCGAATGGGTAGCCAGTGTAATGACTGGCACAAGATGGAGGCATCGGTGAAGCGGCTGGACAGAAATATGACCCTGGCTGCCGCATTCAAGATGCATTGGAGAGGAGAAAGTTTGGTAAGAGGGAGACAGATCAGAAGAGAGTTGCAGTAGTCCAGACAAGAATGAATGAGAGCGACAGTAAGAGTCTTAGCAGTTTCAACGGTGAGAAAAGGTTGGATTCTGGAGATGTTTTTAAGATGCAGGTGACAAGAGCGAGTGAGGGATCGGATATAGGGAGTAAAGGAAAGTTCGGTGTCGAATATGACCCCAAGACAGCGGGCATGCTGCTTGGGAGTTATAGTTGAACCCAGGGGCGTAACTAGAGCTTTTGCCGCCCGGGGCTGTTCCCGAGTTCGGCGCCAAACCCCCCCCCCCCCCCCCCCCCCGGCTCATTACACACAAAGGTTACCAAAAATAGTCAGGACAACACGCATGATCGGGACTGCAAAAAAAAAAAAACAAGTTCTGCTTACCTGACCGTGCTCCTGCTCTCTCCACGCAGCTGAAGCGTGCACCCGCCGGCGACTGACAATGACGTCAGCATTGCCCCAGTGTCTCCAGCAATCATCTGCCCCAGTGTGTCCTCCAGCATTGACCCCAGTGTGTCCAGAAATCTGCCCCAGTGTCTCCATCATTGCCCCAGTGTCTCCAGCAATCATCTGCCCCAGTGTGTCCTCCAGCATTGCCCCCAGTGTGTCCAGCAATCTGCCCCAGTGTCTTCAGCATTGCCCCAGTGTCTCCAGCATTGCCCCAGTGTCTCCAGCAACCTGCTCCAGTGTCTCCAGCAATCTGCCCCAGTGTCTCCAGCATTGCCCCCAGTCAGTGTGTCCAGCAATCTGCCCCAGTGTCTCCAGCATTGCCCCAGTGTGTCCAGCATTGCCCCAGTGTGTCCTCCAGCATTGCCCCCAGTGTGTCCAGCAATCTGCCCCAGTGTCTCCAGCATTGCCCCAGTGTCTCCAGCATTGCCCCAGTGTGTCCACCGTTAGCTTATCAAAAAAAAAAACAACAAAAAAAAACAAACAGAGTCTCCTTACCTGACCAGCGCTCCATGCGGCGAGCTCCCTCCAGCAACGCACACTCGCCGGCGACTGACAATGACGTCAGAAGCCGGCGACGTGTGCGCTGCGGCCGACTTCAGCTGCCAGCCTCCAAATGGCTGGCGGCTGTTGTTAACTACGTTAAACAGCTGCAGCGCTGGCTGTGGTTTTAGAGGACCCCGGGAGAAAGAGTCTCAGTGGGCCCCCCCTTTAACACATAGCACGATTCATGATGCAGATACAGCAGAGAAATATAGCATAGCCACATAACATATAACACAGCCCACGTAGCATATAACACAGCCCACATAGCGTATAGCACAGCCACGTAGTATATAACACAGCCCACGCAGTATATAACACAGCCCACATAGTGTATAGCACAGCCATGTAGTATATAACACAGCCACGTAGTATATTGCACAGCCCACATAGCATATAACACAGCCACGTAGTATATAACACAGCCATGTAGTATATTGCACAGCCCACGTAGCATATTGCCCAGCCATGTAGTATATTGCCCAGCCACGTAGTATATTGGCCAGCCACGTAGTATATTGGGCAGCCACGTAGTATATTGGCCAGCCACATAGTATATTGCCCAGCCACGTAGTATATTGCCCAGTGATAGAGTATATGGCCCAGCAACGTTGTATATTGCCCAGCCACGTAGTATATTGCCCAGCCACGTAGTATATTGCCCAGGCACATAGTATATTGCTGAGCTACGTAGTATATTGCCCAGCCACGTAGTATATTGCCCAGCAACGTAGTATATTGCCCAGCCACGAAGTATATTGCCCAGCCACGTAGTATATTGCCCAGGCACGTAGTATATTGCCCAGCCACGTAGTATATTGCCCAACCACATAGTATATTGCCCAGTGACGGAGTATACAGCACATAGTCACGTAGTATACAGACTTAAAATAAAAAATAAACATATACTCACCCTCCGATGAAGTTCTGGCCCTGTACCGCACGAGGCAGCTTCCAGTCCCAGGGCTGGTATGAGCGCAGGACCTGTGATGACGTTGCGGTCACATGACCGTGACGTCATGGCAGGTCCTTCTCACATACCATCCTTGGCACCGGAAGCTGCCGTTTGCATGGAGCGGTCACCGGAGCGTTGTGAGGAGCGGGAAAGGCGACGGAGGGTGAGTATAGCAGGTTTTTTGTTTTTTTATTATTTTTAACATGACATATTTTTATGTTGGGGACACACAGGGTTAATAGCAGCAGTAACGGAGTGCGTTACACCGAGGCCCGTTACCGCTGCTATTAACCCTGTGTGAGTGGTGACTGGAGGGGATTATGGAGCAGGCACTGATTGTGGGGAGGAAGGAGCGGGCGCCGGGCACTGACTGCAGTGGAGGGACTAATCGGACTGTGCCCATCGCTGATTGGTCGCGGCAGCCATGACAGGCAGCTGCCGAGACCAATCAGCGACGACAGACAGAGGCCGCGACCAATGAATATCCGTGACAGAAAGAAAGACAGAAGGACAGACAGAAAGACGGATGTGTGACCCTTAGACAATTATATATACAGTGGGGCAAAAAAGTATTTAGTCAGTCAGCAATAGTGCAAGTTCCACCACTTAAAAAGATGAGAGGCGTCTGTAATTTACATCATAGGTAGACCTCAACTATGGGAGACAAACTGAGAAAAAAAAATCCAGAAAATCACATTGTCTGTTTTTTTAACATTTTATTTGCATATTATGGTGGAAAATAAGTATTTGGTCAGAAACAAAATTTCATCTCAATACTTTGTAATATATCCTTTGTTGGCAATGACAGAGGTCAAACGTTTTCTGTAAGTCTTCACAAGGTTGCCACACACTGTTGTTGGTATGTTGGCCCATTCCTCCATGCAGATCTCCTCTAGAGCAGTGATGTTTTTGGCTTTTCGCTTGGCAACACGGACTATCAACTCCCTCCAAAGGTTTTCTATAGGGTTGAGATCTGGAGACTGGCTAGGCCACTCCAGGACCTTGAAATGCTTCTTACGAAGTCACTCCTTCGTTGCCCTGGCGGTGTGCTTTGGATCATTGTCATGTTGAAAGACCCAGCCACGTTTCATCTTCAATGCCCTTGCTGATGGAAGGAGGTTTGCACTCAAAATCTCACGATACATGGCCCCATTCATTCTTTCATGTACCCGGATCAGTCCTCCTGGCCCCTTTGCAGAGAAACAGCCCCAAAGCATGATGTTTCCACCACCATGCTTTACAGTAGGTATGGTGTTTGATGGTGTTTCCTCCAAACACGACAAGTTGTGTTTCTACCAAACAGTTCCAGTTTGGTTTCATCAGACCATAGGACATTCTCCCAAAACTCCTCTGGATCATCCAAATGCTCTCTAGCAAACTTCAGACGGGCCCGGACATGTACTGGCTTAAGCAGTGGGACACGTCTGGCACTGCAAGATCTGAGTCCATGGTGGCGTAGTGTGTTACTTATGGTAGGCCTTGTTACATTGGTCCCAGCTCTCTGCAGTTCATTCACTAGGTCCCCCTGCGTGGTTCTGGGATTTTTGCTCACCGTTCTTGTGATCATTCTGACCCCACGGAGTGGGATTTTGCGTGGAGCCCCAGATCGAGGGAGATTATCAGTGGTCTTGTATGTCTTCCATTTTCTAATTATTGCTCCCACTGTTGATTTCTTCACTCCAAGCTGGTTGGCTATTGCAGATTCAGTCTTCCCAGCCTGGTGCAGGGCTACAATTTTGTTTCTGGTGTCCTTTGACAGCTCTTTGGTCTTCACCATAGTGGAGTTTGGAGTCAGACTGTTTGAGGGTGTGCACAGGTATCTTTTTATACTGATAACAAGTTTAAACAGGTGCCATTACTACAGGTAATGAGTGGAGGAAAGAGGAGACTCTAAAAGAAGAAGTTACAGGTCTGTGAGAGCCAGAAATCTTGATTGTTTGTTTCTGACCAAATACTTATTTTCCACCATAATATGCAAAAAAAAATGATAAAAAAACAGACAATGTGATTTTCTGGATTTTTTTTTCTCAGTTTGTCTCCCATAGTTGAGGTCTACCTATGATGTAAATTACAGACGCCTCTCATCTTATTAAGTGGTGGAACTTGCACTATTGCTGACTGACTAAATACTTTTTTGCCCACTGTGTATATATATATATATATATATATATATATATATATATATATATTACAGACGCCTCTCATCTTATTAAGTGGTGGAACTTGCACTATTGCTGACTGACTAAATACTTTTTTGCCCACTGTGTATATATATATATATATATATATATATATATACTTCTCACCTGTGTCTTGCCTCTCTGGTGTGTTTTCTGTCTCTCTTCTTACATCTTTTCTCTCTTCCGCTCTGATTTTTATATTTCCTTAATCCTTTCTGCCTTCTTCTCCCTGCTTGTCTGTTGCTCCACCCCCGACATTTAGCCTCGCCCCTCCATGGCTCTTCACAGTGTGAGAGCTGTGACGCTGCTGGAGGGGAGGGATCGGATGCTTCTGCTGCTGACTGCAGGTGCGGGGGTGAGTCACAGTGTGTGTGACTGTGTGCCCCTGCTACACTGCAGCCAGCAACTCTCTGCACGGCTGCGCGCACTGCCAGCGCTCTGCTCCAGTCCTCACTATGCAGGGAGGAAAGAGCAGAGAATGAGTGCGCGCAGCCGCGCTGATATCCGCCCCCCGCATTGTGCCGCCCGGGGCAGCCCGTGTTGTGAATTCTGCTCTTGGGTTCCCTCCAGTGGTTGTAGGTGGGAATGCAGTTGTCTCTGAGTCACAGACCTGGCCAGGTGTATTGGATGATTACAATTCTGACTGGGATATTTAAGTGGGCAGGATCCTTTAGCCCTTGCCAGTAGTCAATGTTCCTTGTGAAGTGTTGGATCACTTTCTGGCTTCTGCTCGCTGCCAATTTCAGCAAAGATAAGTGTTTGGTTTTTGTTTCTGTGGCACACTGCCAGTGTGCTTGTTTCAGTTTTATTCCTGCTCTGATTGTAGGATTCACTGGAGTTGCAGATTTACGCTCCTACATCTTTTAGTAAGATGTAGGAAGTTTTCGTATATTCTGCTGTGGTTGTTTTGAAGGGTTTTTATACTGACCGCACAGAACTCCGTCCTATCCTGTCCTATCTAGCTAGAGTATACATTTCAAAAACCTGACCTGCACATCCAAACATAGGCTCAGTGTGAACAGGTGCTGAACCTAGAGTCGCCAACTCGTATATAGTTAAGTAAATAAGGCAGCACACTGCAGCGCTAGAACATACAGACTTGAAAAACGAAATTTGAACTGCATTACTGCACTAGAAACATGAAAAATGAGAGCTTTTAGCGCATAAAAATGGCCAATTTTATGTGTACCTGGTAGCCCCGTTACGGCATCTCTCTTATACCAGGTCCTAAAGGTAAGGCAAGTTTACTTAACTATATACGAGTTGGCGACTCTAGGTTCAGCACCTGTTCACACTGAGTCTATGTTTGGATGTGCAGGTCAGGTTTTTGAAATGTATTCTCTAGCCTTCTGATCGTGCACTCCGCCTCCTAGCTTCAGATGTTTTAATTACAGCAGGTCCAATACCCCTCCACAGAGAGAGAGAATTTTAGTCTAGTAAGAGGTTTTCACATGTACCCATTCAGATGGAGACGTTTATTCTCAAGAGGTAAGGCAAGTTTTGGACCTGGTATAAGAGAGATGCTGTAACGGGGTTACCAGGTACACATAAAATTGGCCATTTTTATGCGCTAAGAGCTCTCATTTTTCATGTTTCTAGTGCAGTAATGCAGTTCAAATTTCGTTTTTCAAGTCTGTATGTTCTAGCGCTGCAGTGTGCTGCCCTATCTAGCTAGAGTGGCCTCCTGTGCTAATCCTGTTTTTCTGCCTGTGTATGTTTTTTCCTCTCCGACTCACCGCAAAAAAATTTGTGGGGGGCTGTCTATCCTTTGGGGATTTTCTCTGAGGCAAGATAGTATTCCTATTTCCATCTTTAGGGGTATTTAGTCTTCCGGCTGTGACGAGGTGTCTAGGTGTGTTAGGTACACTCCACGGCTACTTCTAGTTGCGGTGTTAAGTTCAGGATTGCGGTCAGTACAGTGGCCACTTTCTCCAGTGAAAGTTCTCATGCAGCTCCTAGGTCACCAGATCATAACAGTACTACTGGCCAACAATGAGTTAAATGCATCTCAGAAGAAGGGAGGGAAGCTCTTGAGCCATTTTTTTTCTCCAGTCTGTTTTGTCTTCTCCCTCTTTATCTCTGGGTGGCTGAGGAGCCTGGTGCAAGCATGAATGTTCAGGAATTAGCTTCTCGTGTAGACCAGCTTGCTGCTAGGGTGCAAGGTATTTCTGATTATACTGTTCAAACTCCTGCTTTAGAACCGAAGATTCCTACTCCTGATTTGTTTTCTGGTGACAGGTCTAAATTTTTGAGTTTTAAAAACAACTGTAAACTGTTTTTTGACCTGAGACCTCAATCCTCTGGTGATTCCATTCAGCAGGTAAAAATCGTAATCTCCCTGCTGCGTGGCGACCCGCAGGATTGGGCGTTTTCCCTGGAATCTGGGAATCCGGCTTTGCTTAATATTGACTCCTTTTTTCAGGCTTTAGGACTATTATATGATGAACCTAATTCTGTGGATCAAGCTGAGAAAAACTTGTTGGCCCTGTCTCAGGGTCAAGAGGCGGCAGAATTGTATTGTCAGAAATTCAGAAAATGGTCTGTGTTGACTAAATGGAATAATGATGCTTTGGCGGCAATTTTCAGAAGGGGGCTTTCTGAATCCGTTAAAGATGTTATGGTGGGGTTTCCCATGCCTTCTGGTCTGAGTGATTCTATGTCTCTGGCCATTCAGATTGACTGACGCCTGCGGGAGCGCAGAACTGTGCGCGCTGTGGCGTTATCCTCAGAGTAAATTTCTGAGCCTATGCAATGTGATAGAATTCTGTCTAGAATGGAACGACAAGGTTTCAGACGTCAAAATAGGTTGTGTTATTATTGTGACGACTCTTCTCATGTCATTTCTGTCTGCCCTAAGCGGACAAAGAGGGTCGCCAGTTCAACTACCATCAGTACTGTACAACCTAAATTTCTGTTATCTGTGTCCTTGATCTGCTCATTGTCATCATTTTCTGTCATGGCGTTTGTGGATTCAGGCGCCGCCTTGAATTTAATGGATTTTGAGTTTGCCAAGCGTTGTGGTTTTCCCTTGCAGCCTTTGCAGAACCCTATTCCTTTAAGGGGCATTGATGCTACACCCTTGGCTAAAAATAAGCCCCAGTTTTGGACACAGGTGACCATGCGCATGGCGCCAGCCCATCAGGAAGATTGTCGATTTCTGGTGTTGCATAACTTGCATGATGCTATCGTTCTGGGTTTTCCATGGTTGCAGGTACATAATTGTTGTGAATTCTGTTGTCGAACTCCCTCCTGTGGCCGTGAATGGTACTTCGGTGAGTTCTGTCCATGGACTCCCTCTGGTGGCTGTGAGTGAAGCTGCTGCTTCTGAGGTTCCTTACACAGGTGATGTGGTTTATCCTTTGGTTGGCTGCTCTGTTGTGAATTCTGTGGCAGAGCTCCCTCCTGTGGTCACAAGTGGTACTTTGGCTGATTCTCTCTGTGAGCTTCCGTTAGTGGAGGAGAGTGGTACTGCGGCTTCTGAGTTTCCTTCCTCAGGTGATGTGGTGAAGTCGTTAGGTGCTGCTCTATTTAACTCCACCTAGTGCTTCGATCCTGGCCTCCAGTCAATGTTCTAGTATTGGACCTGTTTCCTCCTGGATCGTTCCTGTGACCTGCTGCTCTGCATAGCTAAGTTCCGCTTTGCTATTTTGTTTGCTGTTTTTTCTGTCCAGCTTGCTTATTTTGTTTTTTCTTGCTTGCTGGAAGCTCTGGGACGCAGAGGGTGTACCTCCGTGCCGTTAGTTCGGTACGGAGGGTCTTTTTGCCCCCTTTGCGTGGTTGTTTGTAGGGTTTTGTGTTGACCGCAAAGTTACCTTTCCTATCCTCGCTCTGTTCAGAAAGTCGGGCCTCACTTTGCTAAATCTATTTCATCTCTACGTTTGTCTTTTCTTCTTAACTCACAGTCATTATATGTGGGGGCTGCCTTTTCCTTTGGGGTATTTCTCTGAGGCAAGGTAGGCTTATTTTCTATCTTCAGGCTAGCTAGTTTCTCAGGCTGTGCCGAGTTGCATAGGGAGCGTTAGGCGCAATCCACGGCTGCCTCTAGTGTGGTTGGAGAGGATTAGGGATTGCGGTCAGCAGAGTTCCCACGTCTCAGAGCTCGTTCTATGTTTTTGGGTTATTGTCAGGTCACTGTAAGTGCTCTGACTTCTATGTCCATTGTGGTACTGAATTACCAGATCATAACAGTACTGGAGGCCCAAAGTACTAATGATTCCCAATAGAGGGAAAAAAAGAAGTTCTGAGACCATTTTTTTTTCTTTGCACTGTGTTTTGCCTTTTTTTTCCCCTAGACATTTGGGTGGTTCAGGACACAGGTGTGGACATGGACATTCAGGGTCTGTGCTCTTCAATGGATAATCTCGTTATAAATGTACAAAAGATTCAAGATATGGTGGTTCAGAATCATATGTTAGAACCAAGAATTCCTATTCCTGATTTGTTTTATGGTGATAGAGCCAAGTTTGTGAATTTCAAAAATAATTTCAAACTGTTTCTGGCCTTGAAACCTCGCTCCTCTGTTGACCCAGTTCAACAAGTGAGAATTATTATTTCTTTTTTGCGTGGCGACCCTCAAGACTGGGCATTTTCCCTTGCGCCAGGAGATCCTGCCTTAAGTAATATTGATGCGTTTTTCCTGGCGCTCGGATTGCTGTACGATGAACCTAATTCAGTGGATCAGGCAGAGAAGAATTTGCTGGCTCTGTGTCAGGGTCAGGATGAGATAGAGGTATATTGTCAGAAATTTAGAAAGTGGTCCGTACTCACTCAATGGAATGAAGGTGCGCTCGCAGCTATTTTCATAAAGGGTCTCTCTGAAGCCCTTAAGGATGTCATGGTGGGATTTCCTATGCCTGCTGGTCTGAATGAGTCTATGTCTTTGGCCATTCAGATCGGTCGACGCTTGCGTGAGCGTAAATCTGTGCACCATTTGGCGGTATTATCTGAGCATAAACCTGAGCCTATGCAGTGCAATAGGACTTTGACCAGAGTTGAACGGCAAGAACACAGACGTCTGAATGGGCTGTGTTTCTACTGTGGTGATTCCACTCATGCTATCTCTGATTGTCCTAAGCGCACTAAGCGGTTCGCTAGGTCTGCCACCATTGGTACGGTACAGTCAAAATTTCTTTTGTCCGTTACCTTGATCTGCTCTTTGTCATCTTATTCTGTCATGGCATTTGTGGATTCAGGCGCTGCCCTGAATTTGATGGACTTGGAGTATGCTAGGCGTTGTGGGTTTTTCTTGGAGCCCTTGCAGTGTCCTATTCCATTGAGAGGAATTGATGCTACGCCTTTGGCCAAGAATAAGCCTCAGTACTGGACCCAGCTGACCATGTGCATGGCTCCTGCACATCAGGAGGTTATTCGCTTTCTGGTGTTGCATAATTTGCATGATGTGGTCGTGTTGGGGTTGCCATGGCTACAAGTCCATAATCCAGTATTAGATTGGAAATCCATGTCTGTGTCCAGCTGGGGTTGTCAGGGGGTACATGGTGATGTCCCATTTCTGTCTATTTCGTCATCCACCCCTTCTGAGGTTCCAGAGTTCTTGTCTGATTACCGGGATGTATTTGATGAGCCTAAGTCCGATACCCTACCTCCGCATAGGGATTGTGATTGTGCTATCGATTTGATTCCTGGTAGTAAATTCCCAAAGGGTCGACTGTTTAATTAATCTGTGCCTGAGCACGCCGCTATGCGGAGTTACGTGAAGGACTCCTTGGAGAAGGGGCATATTCGCCCGTCATCGTCGCCATTAGGAGCAGGGTTCTTTTTTGTGGCCAAGAAGGATGGTTCGCTGAGACCTTGTATAGATTACCGCCTTCTAAATAAGATCACGGTTAAATTTCAGTACCACTTGCCGTTGTTATCTGATTTGTTTGCTCGGATTAAGGAGGCTAGTTGGTTCACCAAGATAGATCTTCGTGGTGCGTATAATCTTGTGCGTATTAAGCGAGGCGATGAATGGAAAACTACATTTAATACGCCCGAGGGCCATTTTGAGTATCTAGTAATGCCATTCGGACTTGCCAATGCTCCATCAGTGTTTCAGTCCTTTATGCATGACATCTTCCGAGAGTACCTGGATAAATTCCTGATTGTGTACTTGGATGACATTTTGATCTTCTCGGATGATTGGGAGTCTCATGTGAAGCAGGTCAGAACGGTGTTTCAGGTCCTGCGTGCTAATTCTTTGTTTGTGAAGGGATCAAAGTGTCTCTTTGGTGTTCAGAAGGTTTCATTTTTGGGGTTCATCTTTTCCCCTTCTACTATCGAGATGGACCCTGTTAAGGTCCAAGCCATCCATAATTGGACTCAGCCGACATCTCTGAAAAGTCTGCAAAAGTTCCTGGGCTTTGCTCATTTTTATCGTCGCTTCATCTGCAATTTTTCTAGTATTGCTAAACCATTGACCGATTTGACCAAGAAGGGTGCTGATGTGGTCAATTGGTCTTCTGCTGCTGTGGAAGCTTTTCAAGAGTTGAAGCGTCATTTTTCTTCTGCCCCTGTGTTGTGTCAACCAGATGTTTCGCTTCCATTCCAGGTCGAGGTTGATGCTTCTGAGATTGGAGCAGGGGCTGTTTTGTCGCAGAGAAGTTCTGATGGCTCGGTGATGAAACCATGCGCCTTCTTTTCCAGGAAGTTTTCGCCTGCTGAGCGAAATTATGATGTTGGCAATCGAGAGTTGCTGGCCATGAAGTGGGCATTCGAGGAGTGGCGTCATTGGCTTGAAGGAGCTAAACATCGCGTGGTGGTCTTGACTGATCAAAAGAACTTGACTTATCCCGAGTCTGCCAAGCGGTTGAATCCTAGACAGGCTCGTTGGTCGCTGTTTTTTGCCCGTTTTGACTTTGTGATTTCGTACCTTCCGGGCTCTAAAAATGTGAAGACGGATGCTCTGTCTAGGAGTTTTGTGCCGACTCTCCGGGTTTATCTGAGCCGGCAGGTATTCTCAAAGAGGGAGTAATTGTTTCTGCCATCTCCCCTGATTTGCGGCGGGAGCTGCAAAAATTTCAGGCTAATAAACCTGATCGTTGCCCAGCGGAGAAACTGTTTGTCCCTGATAGGTGGACGAATAAAGTTATCTCTGAGGTTCATTGTTCGGTGTTGGCTGGTCATCCTGGAATCTTTGGTACTTGAGAGTTAGTGGCTAGATCCTTTTGGTGGCCATCTCTGTCGCGGGATGTGCGTTCTTTTGTGCAGTCCTGTGGGATTTGTGCTCGGGCTAAGCCCTGCTGTTCTCGTGCCAGTGGGTTGCTTTTGCCCTTGCCGGTCCCGAAGAGGCCTTGGACACATATCTCTATGGATTTTATTTCAGATCTTCCCGTCTCTCAAAAGATGTCAGTCATTTGGGTGGTTTGTGATCGCTTCTCTAAGATGGTCCATTTGGTACCCTTGTCTAAATTACCTTCCTCCTCTGATTTGGTGCCATTGTTCTTCCAGCATGTGGTTCGTTTACATGGCATTCCAGAGAATATCGTTTCTGACAGAGGCTCCCAGTTTGTTTCGAGGTTTTGGCGAGCCTTTCGTGGTAGGATGGGCATTGATTTGTCTTTTTCCTCGGCTTTCCATCCTCAGACTAATGGCCAGACCGAACGAACCAATCAGACCTTGGAAACATATCTGAGATGCTTTGTTTCTGCTGATCAGGATGACTGGGTGTCCTTTTTGCCTTTGGCTGAGTTCGCCCTTAATAATCGAGCCAGCTCGGCTACCTTGGTTTCGCCGTTTTTCTGCAACTCTGGGTTCCATCCTCGTTTCTCTTCAGGGCAGGTTGAGTCTTCGGACTGTCCTGGTGTGGATACTGTGGTGGACAGGTTGCAGCAGATTTGGACTCATGTAGTGGACAATTTGACCTTGTCCCAGGAGAAGGCTCAATGTTTCGCTAATCGCAGACGCTGTGTGGGTCCCCGACTTCGTGTTGGGGATTTGGTTTGGATATCTTCTCGTCATATTCCTATGAAGGTTTCCTCTCCTAAGTTTAAACCTCGTTTCATTGGTCCGTATAGGATTTCTGAGGTTCTTAATCCTGTGTCTTTTCGTCTGACCCTTCCAGATTCTTTTTCCATTCATAACGTATTCCATAGGTCATTGTTGCGGAGATACGTGGCACCTATGGTTCCATCTGTTGATCCTCCTGCCACGGTTTTGGTGGAGGGGGAGTTGGAGTATATTGTGGAGAAGATTTTGGATTCTCGTGTTTCAAGACGGAAACTCCAGTATCTGGTTAAGTGGAAGGGTTATGCTCAGGAAGATAATTCCTGGGTCTTTGCCTCTGATGTCCATGCTCCCGATCTTGTTCGTGCCTTTCATATGGCTCATCCTGGTCGTCCTGGGGGCTCTGGTGAGGGTTCGGTGACCCCTCCTCAAGAAGGGGGTACTGTTGTGAATTCTGTGGCAGAGCTCCCTCCTGTGGTCACAAGTGGTACTTCGGCTGATTCTCTCTGTGAGCTTCCGTTAGTGGAGGAGAGTGGTACTGCGGCTTCTGAGTTTCCTTCCTCAGGTGATGTGGTGAAGTCGTTAGGTGCTGCTCTATTTAACTCCACCTAGTGCTTTGATCCTGGCCTCCAGTCAATGTTCTAGTATTGGACCTGTTTCCTCCTGGATCGTTCCTGTGGCCTGCTGCTCTGCATAGCTAAGTTCCGCTTTGCTATTTTGTTTGCTGTTTTTTCTGTCCAGCTTGCTTATTTTGTTTTTTCTTGCTTGCTGGAAGCTCTGGGACGCAGAGGGTGTACCTCCGTGCCGTTAGTTCGGTACGGAGGGTCTTTTTGCCCCCTTTGCGTGGTTGTTTGTAGGGTTTTGTGTTGACCGCAAAGTTACCTTTCTTATCCTCGCTCTGTTCAGAAAGTCGGGCCTCACTTTGCTAAATCTATTTCATCTCTACGTTTGTCTTTTCTTCTTAACTCACAGTCATTATATGTGGGGGCTGCCTTTTCCTTTGGGGTATTTCTCTGAGGCAAGGTAGGCTTATTTTCTATCTTCAGGCTAGCTAGTTTCTCAGGCTGTGCCGAGTTGCACAGGGAGCGTTAGGCGCAATCCACGGCTGCCTCTAGTGTGGTTGGAGAGGATTAGGGATTGCGGTCAGCAGAGTTCCCACGTCTCAGAGCTCGTTCTATGTTTTTGGGTTATTGTCAGGTCACTGTATGTGTTCTGACCTCTATGTCCATTGAGGTACTGAATTACCTTTCACAACAGTATTGGAGGCCCAAAGTACTAATGATTCTCAATAGAGGGAAAAAAGAAGTTCTGAGACCATTTTTTTTTCTCTGCACTGTGTTTTGCCTTTTTTTTCCCCTAGACATTTGGGTGGTTCAGGACACAGGTGTAGCGATGGACATTAAAGGTCTGTCTTCATGTGTGGATCAGCTCACGGCAAGAGTACAAAATATTCAAGACTTTGTGGTTCAGAATTCTATGTTAGAACCGAGAATTCCTATTCCTGATTTGTTTTTTGGAGATAGAACTAAATTTCTGAGTTTCAAAAATAATTGTAAACTATTTCTGGCTTTGAAACCTCGCTCCTCTGGTGACCCAGTTCAACAAGTTAGGATCATTATTTCTTTTTTACGTGGCGACACTCAGGACTGGGCATTTTCTCTTGCGTCAGGAGATCCTGCATTAAGTAATATCGATGCGTTTTTCCTGGCGCTCGGATTGCTGTACGATGAACCTAATTCAGTGGATCAGGCAGAGAAAAATTTGCTGGCTCTGTGTCAGGGTCAGGATGAGATAGAGGTATATTGTCAGAAATTTAGGAAGTGGTCCGTACTCACTCAATGGAATGAAGGTGCGCTCGCAGCTATTTTCAGAAAAGGTCTCTCTGAAGCCCTTAAGGATGTCATGGTGGGATTTCCTATGCCTGCTGGTCTGAATGAGTCAATGTCTTTAGCCATTCAGATCGGTCGACGCTTGCGTGAGCGTAAATCTGTGCACCATTTGGGGGTATTACCTGAGCTTAAACCTGAGCCTATGCAGTGCGATAGGACTTTAACCAGAGTTGAACGGCAAGAACACAGACGTCAGAATGGGCTGTGTTTCTACTGTGGTGATTCCACTCATGCTATCTCTGATTGTCCTAAGCGCACTAAGCGGTTCGCTAGGTCTGCCACCATTGGTACGGTACAGTCAAAATTTCTTCTGTCCGTTACCTTGATCTGCTCTTTGTCATCGTATTCTGTCATGGCATTTGTGGATTCAGGCGCTGCCCTGAATTTGATGGACTTGGAGTATGCTAGGCGTTGTGGGTTTTTCTTGGAGCCCTTGCAGTGTCCTATTCCATTGAGAGGAATTGATGCTACGCCTTTGGCCAAGAATAAGCCTCAGTACTGGACCCAGCTGACCATGTGCATGGCTCCTGCACATCAGGAGGTTATTCGCTTTCTGGTGTTGCATAATCTGCATGATGTGGTCGTGTTGGGGTTGCCATGGCTACAAGTCCATAATCCAGTATTAGATTGGAAATCCATGTCTGTGTCCAGCTGGGGTTGTCAGGGGGTACATGGTGACGTCCCATTTCTGACTATTTCGTCATCCACCCCTTCTGAGGTTCCAGAGTTCTTGTCTGATTACCGGGATGTATTTGATGAGCCAAAGTCCGATACCCTACCTCCGCATAGGGATTGTGATTGTGCTATCGATTTGATTCCTGGTAGTAAATTCCCAAAAGGTCGACTGTTTAATTTATCTGTGCCTGAGCACGCCGCTATGCGGAGTTATGTGAAGGAGTCCTTGGAGAAGGGGCAAATTCGCCCGTCATCGTCGCCATTAGGAGCAGGGTTCTTTTTTGTAGCCAAGAAGGATGGTTCACTGAGACCTTGTATAGATTACCGCCTTCTAAATAAGATCACGGTTAAATTTCAGTACCCCTTGCCGTTGTTATCTGATTTGTTTGCTCGGATTAAGGGGGCTAGTTGGTTCACCAAGATAGATCTTCGTGGTGCGTATAATCTTGTGCGTATTAAGTGAGGCGATGAATGGAAAACTGCATTTAATACGCCCGAGGGCCATTTTGAGTATCTAGTAATGCCATTCGGACTTGCCAATGCTCCATCAGTGTTTCAGTCCTTTATGCATGACATCTTCCAAGAGTACCTGGATAAATTCCTGATTGTGTACTTGGATGACATTTTGATCTTCTCGGATGATTGGGAGTCTCATGTGAAGCAGGTCAGAACGGTGTTTCAGGTCCTGCATGCTAATTCTTTGTTTGTGAAGGGATCAAAGTGTCTCTTTGGTGTTCAGAAGGTGTAATTTTTGGGATTCATCTTTTCCCCTTCTACTATCGAGATGGACCCTGTTAAGGTCCAAGCCATCCATGATTGGACTCAGCCGACATCTCTGAAAAGTCTGCAAAAGTTCCTGGGCTTTGCTAACTTTTATCGTCGCTTCATCTGCAATTTTTCTAGCATTGCTAAACCATTGACCGATTTGACCAAGAAGGGTGCTGATGTGGTCAATTGGTCTTCTGCTGCTGTGGAAGCTTTTCAAGAGTTGAAGCGTCGTTTTTCTTCTGCCCCTGTGTTGTGTCAACCAGATGTTTCGCTTTTGTTCCAGGTCGAGGTTGATGCTTCTGAGATTGGAGCAGGGGCTGTTTTGTCGCAGAGAAGTTCTGATTGCTCGGTGATGAAACCATGCGCCTTCTTTTCCAGGAAGTTTTCGCCTGCTGAGCGAAATTATGATGTGGGCAATCGAGAGTTGCTGGCCATGAAGTGGGCATTCGAGGAGTGGCGTCATTGGCTTGAAGGAGCTAAGCATCGCGTGGTGGTCTTGACTGATCATAAGAACTTGACTTATCTTGAGTCTGCCAAGCGGTTGAATCCTAGACAGGCTCGTTGGTCGCTGTTTTTTGCCCGTTTTGACTTTGTGATTTCGTACCTTCCGGGCTCTAAAAATGTGAAGGCGGATGCTCTGTCTAGGAGTTTTGTGCCCGACTCTCCGGATTTATCTGAGCCGGCGGGTATCCTCAAAGAGGGAGTAATTGTGTCTGCCATCTCCCCTGATTTGCGGCGGGTGCTGCAAAAATTTCAGGCTAATAAACCTGATCGTTGCCCAGCGGAGAAACTGTTTGTCCCTGATAGGTGGACGAATAAAGTTATCTCTGAGGTTCATTGTTCGGTGTTGGCTGGTCATCCTGGAATCTTTGGTACCAGAGAGTTAGTGGCTAGATCCTTTTGGTGGCCATCTCTGTCGCGGGATGTGCGTACTTTTTTGTGCAGTCCTGTGGGATTTGTGCTCGGGCTAAGCCCTGCTGTTCACGTGCCAGTGGGTTGCTTTTGCCCTTGCCGGTCCCGAAGAGGCCTTGGACACATATCTCTATGGATTTTATTTCAGATCTTCCCGTCTCTCAAAAGATGTCAGTCATTTGGGTGGTCTGTGATCGCTTCTCTAAGATGGTCCATTTGGTACCCTTGTCTAAATTACCTTCCTCCTCTGATTTGGTGCCATTGTTCTTCCAGCATGTGGTTCGTTTACATGGCATTCCAGAGAATATCGTTTCTGACAGAGGTTCCCAGTTTGTTTCGAGGTTTTGGCGAGCCTTTTGTGGTAGGATGGGCATTGACTTGTCTTTTTCCTCGGCTTTCCATCCTCAGACTAATGGCCAGACCGAACGAACCAATCAGACCTTGGAAACATATCTGAGATGCTTTGTTTCTGCTGATCAGGATGACTGGGTGTCCTTTTTGCCTTTGGCTGAGTTCGCCCTTAATAATCGGGCCAGCTCAGCTACCTTGGTTTCGCCGTTTTTCTGCAACTCTGGGTTCCATCCTCGTTTCTCTTCAGGGCAGATTGAGTCTTCGGACTGTCCTGGTGTGGATACTGTGGTGGACAGGTTGCAGCAGATTTGGACTCATGTAGTGGACAATTTGACCTTGTCCCAGGAGAAGGCTCAACGTTTCGCTAATCGCAGACGCTGTGTGGGTCACCGACTTCGTGTTGGGGATTTGGTTTGGTTATTTTCTCGTCATATTCCTATGAAGGTTTCCTCTCCTAAGTTTAAACCTCGTTTCATTGGTCCGTATAGGATTTCTGAGGTTCTTAATCCTGTGTCTTTTCGTCTGACCCTTCCAGATTCTTTTTCCATACATAACGTATTCCATAGGTCATTGTTGCGGAGATACGTGGCACCTATGGTTCCATCTGTTGATCCTCCTGCCCCGGTTTTGGTGGAGGGGGAGTTGGAGTATATTGTGGAGAAGATTTTGGATTCTCGTGTTTCAAGACGGAAACTCCAGTATTTGGTTAAGTGGAAGGGTTATGCTCAGGAAGATAATTCCTGGGTCTTTGCCTCTGATGTCCATGCTCCCGATCTTGTTCGTGCCTTTCATATGGCTCATCCTGGTCGTCCTGGGGGCTCTGGTGAGGGTTCGGTGACCCCTCCTCAAGGGGGGGGTACTGTTGTGAATTCTGTGGCAGAGCTCCCTCCTGTGGTCACAAGTGGTACTTCGGCTGATTCTCTCTGTGAGCTTTCGTTGGTGGAGGAAAGTGGTACTGCGGCTTCTGAGTTTCCTTCCTCAGGTGATGTGGTGAAGTCGTTAGGTGCTGCTCTATTTAACTCCACCTAGTGCTTTGATCCTGGCCTCCAGTCAATGTTCTAGTATTGGACCTGTTTCCTCCTGGATCGTTCCTGTGGCCTGCTGCTCTGTATAGCTAAGTTCCGCTTTGCTATTTTGTTTGCTGTTTTTTCTGTCCAGCTTGTCTATTTGTTTTTTCCTGCTGGCTGGAAGATCTGGGACGCAGAGGGTGTACCTCCGTGCCGTTAGTTCGGTACGGAGGGTCTTTTTGCCCCCTTTGCGTGGTTGTTTGTAGGGTTTTGTGTTGACCGCAAAGTTACCTTCCCTATCCTCGCTCTGTTCAGAAAGTCGGGCCTCACTTTGCTAAATCTATTTCATCTCTACGTTTGTCTTTTCATCTTTACTCACAGTCATTATATGTGGGGGCTGCCTTTTCCTTTGGGGTATTTCTCTGAGGCAAGGTAGGCTTATTTTCTATCTTCAGGTTAGCTAGTTTCTCAGGCTGGGCCGATTTGCATAGGGAGCGTTAGGCCCAATCCACGGCTGCCTCTAGTGTTGTTGGAGAGGATTAGGGATTGCGGTCAGCAGAGTTCCCACGTCTCAGAGCTCGTTCTATGTTTTTGGGTTATTGTCAGGTCACTGTATGTGTTCTGACCTCTATGTCCATTGTGGTACTGAATTACCTTTCACAACAGGGGGCTGCCTTTTCCTTTGGGGAATTTCTCTGAGGCAAGGTAGGCTTTATTTTCTATCTCTAGGGCTAGCTAGCTCTTAGGCTGTGAAGAGGCATCTAGGGAGAGTCAGGAACGCTCCACGGCTATTTCTAGTTGTTGTGATAGGATTAGGGCCTGCGGTCAGCAGAGCTCCCACATCCCAGAGCTTGCCCTGTGTGAGTTTAACTATCAGGTCGTGCCGGGTGCTCCTAACCACCAGGTCATAACAGTACAGCTGGCCCAAAGTATTAATGCATCTCCATAGAGGGATAAGAGAAGCTCTGAGACCATTTTTTTTTCTTTGCACTGTGTTTTGTCTTTCTTTTCCCCTAAACCTTTGGGTGGTTCAGGACACAGGTGTAGAGATGGACATTCAAGGTCTGTCCTCTTGTGTGGATCATCTCACTGCAAGGGTACAAAACATTCAAGATTTTGTGGTTCAGAATCCTATGTTAGAGCCTAGAATTCCTATTCCTGATTTATTTTCTGGGGATAGATCTAAGTTTCTGAATTTCAAAAATAATTGTAAACTGTTTCTAGCTTTGAAACCCCGCTCCTCGGGTGACCCCGTTCAACAAGTAAAAATCATTATTTCTTTGTTGCGTGGTGACCCTCAAGACTGGGCATTTTCCCTTGAGCCAGGAGATCCTGCATTGCGTGATGTTGATGCGTTTTTTCTGGCGCTTGGATTGCTTTATGATGAACCAAATTCAGTGGATCAGGCAGAGAAAATCTTGCTGGCTTTGTGTCAGGGTCAGGATGAAGCGGAGGTGTACTGTCAGAAATTTAGAAAGTGGTCTGTGCTTACTCAGTGGAATGAGTGTGCCCTGGCGGCAATTTTCAGAAAGGGTCTTTCTGAAGCCCTTAAGGATGTCATGGTGGGATTTCCCACGCCTGCTGGTCTGAATGAGTCTATGTCCTTGGCCATTCAGATCGATCGGCGCTTGCGTGAGCGCAAAGCTGTGCACCATCTGGCGGTATTCTCTGAGCATAGGCCTGAGCCTATGCAGTGTGATAGGACTTTGACCAGAGCTGAACGGCAAGAACACAGACGTCGGAATGGGCTGTGTTTTTACTGTGGTGAATCCACTCATGCTATCTCCGATTGTCCTAAGCGCACTAAGCGGTTCGCTAGGTCTGCCACCATTGGTACTGTACAGTCTAAATTTCTTTTGTCCGTTACTCTGATTTGCTCTCTGTCATCCTATTCTGTTATGGCATTTGTGGATTCAGGCGCTGCCCTGAAATTGATGGACTTGGAGTTTGCCAGGCGCTGTGGTTTTTTCTTGGAGCCCTTGCAGTATCCTATTCCATTGAGAGGAATTGATGCTACGCCTTTGGCCAAGAATAAGCCTCAGTACTGGACTCAATTGACCATGTGCATGGCTCCTGCACATCAGGAGGATATTCGCTTTTTGGTGTTGCATAATCTGCATAATGTGGTCGTTTTGGGGTTGCCATGGCTACAGGTCCATAATCCAGTATTAGATTGGAAATCTATGTCTGTGTCCGGCTGGGGTTGTCAGGGGGTACATGGTGATGTTCCATTGTTGTCAATTTCGTCTTCCACTCCTTCTGAAGTCCCTGAGTTTTTATTAGATTACCGGGATGTATTTGAAGAGCCCAAATCCGGTGCCCTACCTCCTCATAGGGATTGCGATTGTGCTATTAATTTGATTCCTGGTAGTAAGTTTCCTAAGGGCCGTCTGTTTAATTTATCTGTGCCAGAGCACGCCGCTATGCGGAGTTATATAAAGGAATCCTTGGAGAAGGGTCATATTCGCCCATCGTCACCATTGGGAGCAGGGTTCTTTTTTTGTGGCCAAGAAGGATGGCTCTTTGATACCTTGTATTGATTACCGCCTTCTTAATAAGATCACAGTCAAATTTCAGTATCCTTTGCCGCTGCTGTCTGATTTGTTTGCTCGGATTAAGGGGGCTAGTTGGTTCACCAAGATAGATCTTCGAGGGGCGTATAATCTTGTGCGAATTAAACAGGGCGATGAATGGAAAACAGCATTTAATACGCCCGAGGGCCATTTTGAGTACCTGGTTATGCCATTCGGGCTTTCTAATGCTCCATCTGTGTTTCAGTCATTTATGCATGACATCTTTCGAGAGTACCTGGATAGATTCATGATTGTATATTTGGATAACATTTTGGTCTTTTCGGATGATTGGGAGTCTCATGTGAAGCAGGTCAGAATGGTGTTCCAGGTCCTTTGTGCGAATTCCTTGTTTGTGAAGGGGTCAAAGTGTCTCTTTGGAGTTCAGAAGGTTTCATTTTTGGGTTTCATTTTTTCCCCTCCTACTATCGAGATGGACCCTGTTAAAGTTCAGGCCATTTATGATTGGACTCAGCCAATATCTGTGAAGAGCCTGCAGAAGTTCCTTGGCTTTGCTAATTTTTACCGTCGCTTCATCGCTAATTTTTCTAGTATTGCTAAACCGTTGACTGATTTGACCAAGAAAGGTGCTGATGTGGTCAATTGGTCCTCTGCGGCTGTAGAGGCTTTTCAGGAGTTGAAGCGTCGTTTTGCTTCTGCCCCTGTGTTGTGCCAGCCAGATGTTTCGCTCCCGTTTCAGGTCGAGGTTGATGCTTCTGAGATTGGAGCAGGGGCTGTTTTGTCGCAAAGAAGTTCTGATGGCTCGGTGATGAAACCATGTGCCTTCTTTTCTAGAAAATTCTCGCCTGCTGAGCGCAATTATGATGTTGGCAATCGAGAGTTGTTGGCCATGAAGTGGGCATTCGAGGAGTGGCGACATTGGCTTGAAGGAGCTAAACATCGCGTGTTGGTCTTGACGGATCACAAGAATTTGACTTATCTCGAGTCTGCCAAACGGTTGAATCCTAGACAGGCTCGCTGGTCGCTCTTTTTCTCCCGTTTTGATTTTGTGGTTTCATACCTTCCGGGATCTAAGAATGTAAAGGCTGATGCCCTGTCAAGGAGTTTTGTGCCTGACTCTCCGGGTGTTCCGGAGCCGGCGGGTATTCTTAAAGAGGGGGTAATTTTGTCTGCCATCTCGCCTGATTTGTGGCGCGTGCTGCAGAAGTTTCAGGCTGATAGACCTGACCGTTGTCCAGCAGAGAGACTGTTTGTCCCTGATAGATGGACTAGTAGAGTTATCTCTGAGGTTCATTGTTCGGTGTTGGCTGGTCATCCTGGAATCTTTGGTACCAGAGATTTGGTGGCTAGATCCTTTTGGTGGCCTTCTTTGTCACGGGATGTGCGTTCTATTGTGCAGTCCTGTGGGACTTGTGCTCGGGCTAAGCCCTGCTGTTCTCGTGCCAGTGGGTTGCTTTTGCCCTTGCCGGTCCCGAAGAGGCCCTGGACGCATATTTCCATGGATTTTATTTCTGATCTCCCTGTTTCTCAAAGGATGTCGGTCATTTGGATGGTTTGTGATCGCTTCTCTACGATGGTCCATTTGGTACCCTTGTCTAAATTGCCTTCCTCCTCTGATTTGGTGCCATTGTTTTTCCAGCATGTGGTTCGTTTGCATGGCATTCCAGAGAACATCGTCTCGGACAGAGGTTCCCAGTTTGTTTCGAGGTTTTGGCGGTCCTTTTGTGCTAAGATGGGCATTGATTTGTCTTTTTCTTCGGCTTTCCATCCTCAGACTAATGGCCAAACCGAACGAACTAATCAGACTTTAGAAACATATCTGAGATGCTTTGTTTCTGCTGATCAGGATGATTGGGTGTCCTTCTTGCCTTTGGCTGAGTTCGCCCTTAATAATCGGGCCAGCTCGGTTACTTTAGTTTCTCCTTTTTTCTGTAATTCTGGTTTCCATCCTCGTTTCTCTTCAGGGCAGGTTGAGCCTTCGGACTGTCCTGGTGTGGATACGGTGGTGGACAGGTTGCAGCAGATTTGGACTCATGTGGTGGACAATTTGACATTGTCCCAGGAGAAGGCTCAACGTTTTGCTAACCGCCGGCGCTGTGTTGGTCCCCGACTTCGTGTTGGGGATTTGGTTTGGTTGTCATCTCGTCATGTTCCTATGAAGGTTTCCTCTCCTAAGTTTAAGCCTCGTTTCATTGGGCCATATAAGATTTCTGAAGTTCTTAATCCTGTGTCATTTCATTTGGACCTTCCAGCTTCTTTTGCCATCCATAATGTGTTCCATAGGTCGTTGTTGCGGAGATACGTGGCGCCTATGGTTCCCTCCGTTGATCCTCCTGCCCCGGTGTTGGTCGAGGGGGAGTTGGAGTATGTGGTGGAGAAGATTTTGGATTCTCGTGTTTCGAGACGGAAACTCCAGTACCTGGTCAAGTGGAAGGGTTATGGTCAGGAAGATAATTCCTGGGTTTTTGCCTCTGATGTTCATGCTGCTGATCTAGTTCGTGCCTTTCATTTGGCTCATCCTGATCGGCCTGGGGGCTCTGGTGAGGGTTCGGTGACCCCTCCTCAAGGGGGGGTACTGTTGTGAATTCTGTTGTCGAACTCCCTCCTGTGGCCGTGAATGGTACTTCGGTGAGTTCTGTCCATGGACTCCCTCTGGTGGCTGTGAGTGAAGTTGCTGCTTCTGAGGTTCCTTACACAGGTGATGTGGTTTATCCTTTGGTTGGCTGCTCTATTTAACTCCACTCAGATCGTTACTCCATGCCAGCTGTCAATGTTCCTGCATTGGTTCAGTTCGCTCAGTTCGTTTCATTGGGCCATATAAGATTTCTGAAGTTCTTAATCCTGTGTCATTTCATTTGGACCTTCCAGCTTCTTTTGCCATCCATAATGTGTTCCATAGGTCGTTGTTGCGGAGATACGTGGCGCCTATGGTTCCCTCCGTTGATCCTCCTGCCCCGGTGTTGGTCGAGGGGGAGTTGGAGTATGTGGTGGAGAAGATTTTGGATTCTCGTGTTTCGAGACGGAAACTCCAGTACCTGGTCAAGTGGAAGGGTTATGGTCAGGAAGATAATTCCTGGGTTTTTGCCTCTGATGTTCATGCTGCTGATCTAGTTCGTGCCTTTCATTTGGCTCATCCTGATCGGCCTGGGGGCTCTGGTGAGGGTTCGGTGACCCCTCCTCAAGGGGGGGGGGTACTGTTGTGAATTCTGTTGTCCAACTCCCTCCTGTGGCCGTGAATGGTACTTCGGTGAGTTCTGTCCATGGACTCCCTCTGGTGGCTGTGAGTGAAGTTGCTGCTTCTGAGGTTCCTTACACAGGTGATGTGGTTTATCCTTTGGTTGGCTGCTCTATTTAACTCCACTCAGATCGTTACTCCATGCCAGCTGTCAATGTTCCTGCATTGGTTCAGTTCGCTCTTGGATCTTTCTGGTGACCTGTCTTCTCCAGCAGAAGCTAAGTTCCTGATAGTTATTATTTGTTCATTGTTTCCTTGTCCAGCTGGTTTTCATGATTTTGTCTTGCTAGCTGGAAGCTCTGGGATGCAGAGTGGCATTTTTGCACACTCTGCGTGGTCTTTTGTAGTTTTTGTGCTGACCGCAAAGATACCTTTCCTATCCTCTGTCTGTTTAGTAAGTCTGGCCTCCCTTTGCTGAAAACTGTTTCATTTCTGCGTTTGTGACTTTCATCTTTACTCACAGTCAATATATGTGGGGGGCTGCCTTTTCCTTTGGGGAATTTCTCTGAGGCAAGGTAGGCTTTATTTTCTATCTCTAGGGCTAGCTAGCTCTTAGGCTGTGAAGAGGCGTCTAGGGAAAGTCAGGAACGCTCCACGGCTATTTCTAGTTGTTGTGATAGGATTAGGGCCTGCGGTCAGCAGAGCTCCCACATCCCAGAGCTTGTCCTGTGTGAGTTTAACTATCAGGTCGTGCCGGGTGCTCCTAACCACCAGGTCATAACACATAATCCTGTGTTGGACTGGAAGTCCATGTCTGTGACTAGTTGGGGTTGTCAGGGGGTTCATAATGATGTTCCTTTGATGTCAATCTCCTCTTCTTCACCTTCTGAAATTCCAGAGTTTTTGTTTGATTTTCAGGATGTATTCGATGAGCCCAAGTCCAGTTTCCTTCCACCGCACAGGGACTGCGATTGTGCTATTGACTTGATTCCAGGCTGTAAGTTTCCTAAGGGTCGACTTTTTAATCTATCTGTGCCTGAACATACCGCCATGCGGAGCTATATTAAGGAGTCTTTGGAGAAAGGGCATATTCGGCCATCGTCTTCACTGTTGGGAGCGGGGTTCTTTTTTGTTGCTAAAAAAGATGGTTCCTTGAGACCCTATATAGATTATCGCCTCTTGAATAAAATCACAGTCAAGTTTCAATACCCTTTACCTTTGCTTTCTGATTTGTTTGCTAGGATTAACGGAGCTAGTTGGTTTACGAAGATTGACCTTCGGGGGGCATATAATCTTGTTCGTATTAAGCAGGTTGATGAATGGAAAACTGCGTTTAATACGCCCGAAGGCCATTTTGAATACCTTGTGATGCCATTCGGACTCTCTAATGCTCCATCTGTTTTTCAGTCCTTCATGCATGATATCTTCCGGACTTATCTTGATAAATTCTTGATTGTATATTTGGACGATATTTTGATTTTTTCCGATGATTGGGAGTCTCATGTGCAACAGGTCAGGATGGTATTTCAGATCCTTCGTGACAATGCCCTGTTTGTGAAAGGGTCTAAGTGTCTCTTTGGGGTACAGAAAGTCTCTTTTTTGGGCTTCATTTTTTCTCCTTCGTCTATAGAGATGGATCCGGTTAAGGTTCAGGCCATTCATGATTGGATTCAGCCCACATCCGTGAAGAGCCTTCAGAAATTTTGGAGTTTTGCAAATTTTTATCGTCGTTTCATTGCTAATTTTTCCAGCGTGGTTAAACCCTTGACCGATTTGACGAAGAAAGGCGCTGATGTGGCGAATTGGTCCTCTGCGGCTGTCTCTGCCTTTCAGGAGCTTAAACATCGATTTACTTCTGCTCCAGTGTTGCGCCAACTGGATGTTTCTCTTCCGTTTCAGGTTGAGGTTGACGCTTCTGAGATTGGGGCAGGGGCCGTTTTGTCTCAGAGGGATCCTGTTGGTTCCTTAATGAAACCGTATGCCTTCTTTTCCCATAAGTTTTCGCCTGCTGAACGCAATTATGATGTCGGCAATCGGGAGTTATTGGCTATGAAGTGGGCGTTTGAGGAGTGGCGACATTGGCTTGAGGGAGATAAGCACCGTATTGTGGTCTTGACCGATCATAAGAATTTAATTTACCTCGAGTCTGCTAAACGGCTGAATCCTAGACAGGCTCGATGGTCCTTGTTTTTTTCCTGTTTTGATTTCGTGGTCTCGTACCTTCCGGGTTCTAAGAATATTAAGGCTGATGCCCTCTCTAGCAGTTTTTTGCCTGATTCTCCTGAGGTCTTAGAGCCGGTCGGTATTCTGAAAGAGGGGGTGGTCCTTTCTGCCATTTCCCCTGATTTACGACGGGTTCTTCAGGAATTTCAGGCTGACAAACCTGACCGCTGTCCTGTGGGGAAATTGTTTGTTCCTGACAGATGGACTAGTAGAGTGATTTCTGAGGTTCACTGTTCCGTGTTGGACGGTCATCCTGGCATTTTTGGTACCAGAGATTTGGTTGGTAGGTCCTTTTGGTGGCCTTCATTGTCACGTGATGTGCGTTCTTTTGTGCAGTCCTGTGGGACTTGTGCGCGGGCCAAGCCTTGTTGTTCCCATGCTAGTGGGTTGCTTTTGCCATTGCCAGTCCCTGAGAGGCCCTGGACGCATATTTCGATGGATTTTATTTCTGATCTTCCAGTCTCCCAGAAGATGTCTGTTATCTGGGTTGTTTGTGACCGGTTCTCTAAGATGGTTCATTTGGTGCTTTTACCTAAATTGCCTTCCTCTTCAGATTTGGTTCCGTTGTTCTTTCAGCATGTGGTTCGTTTGCATGGTATTCCGGAGAATATTGTGTCCGACAGAGGTTCCCAGTTTGTTTCTAGGTTTTGGCAGGCCTTTTGTGCAAGGCTGGGCATTGATTTGTCTTTTTCTTCTGCATTTCATCCTCAGACAAATGGCCAGACCGAGCGAACTAATCAGACCTTGGAGACTTATTTGAGATGCTTTGTGTCTGCTGATCAGGATGATTGGGTGGCCTTCTTGCCATTGGCCGAGTTTGCCCTTAATAACCGGGCTAGTTCTGCTACCTTGGTTTCGCCTTTCTTTTGTAATTTTGGTTTTCATCCTCGTTTTTCTTCTGGGCAGGTTGAGCCTTCTGACTGTCCTGGTGTGGATTCTGTGGTGGACAGGTTGCAACAGATTTGGGCTCATGTGGTGGACAAGTTGGTGTTGTCTCAAGAGGAGGCTCAACGTTTTGCTAATCGTCGTCGGTGTGTTGGTTCCCGGCTTTGGGTTGGGGATCTGGTCTGGTTGTCTTCCCGTCATGTTCCTATGAAGGTTTATTCTCCTAAGTTTAAGCCTCGGTTTATTGGTCCTTATAGGATTTCTGAGATTATTAATCCGGTGTCATTTTGACTGGCGCTTCCGGCCTCTTTTGCTATCCATAATGTCTTCCATAGATCTTTGTTGCGGAAATATGTGGAGCCCGTTGTTCCCTCTGTTGATCCTCCGGCCCCTGTGTTGGTTGATGGGGAGTTGGAATATGTTGTTCAGAAGATTTTTGATTCCCGTTTTTCGAGGCGGAAGCTCCAGTACCTGGCCAAATGGAAGGGTTATGGCCAGGAGGATAATTCTTGGGTTTTTGCCTCTGATGTCCATGCTGCTGATTTGGTCCGTGCCTTTCATCTGGCTCATCCTGATCGTCCTGGGGGCCCTGGTGAGGGTTCGGTGACCCCTCCTCAAGGGGGGGGTACTGTTGTGAATTCTGCTCTTGGGTTCCCTCCAGTGGTTGTAGGTGAAAATGCAGTTGTCTCTGAGTCACAGACCTGGCCAGGTGTATCGGATGATTACAATTCTGACTGGGATATTTAAGTGGGCAGGATCCTTTAGCCCTTGCCAGTAGTCAATGTTCCTTGTGAAGTGTTGGATCACTTTCTGGC
Source organism: Ranitomeya imitator (assembly GCF_032444005.1). Classification (NCBI taxonomy): domain Eukaryota; kingdom Metazoa; phylum Chordata; class Amphibia; order Anura; family Dendrobatidae; genus Ranitomeya; species Ranitomeya imitator. The sequence goes on from NC_091282.1 coordinate 668,801,828, forward strand.
TTCTCCTGCTCGCTGCCAATTTCAGCAAATTTAAGTGTTTGGTTTTTGTTTCTGTGGCACACTGCCAGTGTGCTTGTTTCAGTTTTATTCCTGCTCTGATTGTAGGATTCACTGGAGTTGCAGATTTAGGCTCCTACATCTTTTAGTAAGATGTAGGAAGTTTTTGTATATTCTGCTGTGGTTGTTTTGAAGGGTTTATGAACTGACCGCACAGAACTCCATCCTATCCTGTCCTATCTAGCTAGAGTGGCCTCCTGTGCTAATCCTGTTTTTCTGCCTGTGTATGTTTTTTCCTCTCCGACTCACCGCCAATATTTGTGGGGGGCTTTCTATCCTTTGGGGATTTTCTCTGAGGCAAGATAGTATTCCTATTTCCATCTTTAGGGGTATTTAGTCTTCCGGCTGTGACGAGGTGTCTAGGTGTGTAAGGTACACTCCACGGCTACTTCTAGTTGCGGTGTTAAGTTCAGGATTGTGGTCAGTACAGTGGCCACTTTCTCCAGTGAAAGTTCTCATGCAGCTCCTAGGTCACCTGATCATAACAGGCCCGCCCCCCTCCCGCACCCCCCTTCCTACGCCACTGGTTGAGCCCTCCAGGGTAATTTCGATATTATGTAGAGTGAGGTTAGTAGAGGGGAGAAACACAAGAAGTTCCGTTTTGCAGAGATTTAGTTTCAGGTAGAGGGAGGACATGATGTTAGAGACAGCAGACAGACAATCCTTGGTATTTTGAATTAGGGTAGGGGTGATGTCGGGGGAAGAAGTGTATAATTGGGTGTCATCAGGATGATGATGATACTGGGACCCAAATCTGCTGATTGTCCAATAGGGACCATGTAAAGAGAGAAGAGGAGGGGGCCCAGGACTGAGCCCTGCAGAACCCCGATAGTAAGGGGACGAGGAGAGGAAGAGGAGCCGGCAAAAGATACATTGAAGGAGAGAGGTAGGAGGAGAACCAGGAGAGGGCAGTGTCCTTGAGGCCTATAGAGCGTAGCATAGTGAGGAGGAGCTGGTGATCCACAGTGTCAAATGCGGCAGAGAGATCCAGGAGAATCAGCAGGGAGCAATGACCTTTGGATTTAGCTGTTATTAGATCATTAGAGACTTTAGTGAGGGCAGTTTCAGTGGAGTGTAAAGAGCGGAAACCAGATTGTAAGGGGTTGAGAAGAGAGTTATCCGAGAGATAGCGGATTAGACGGGAGTGGACCAAGCGTTCCAGGAGTTTAGAGATGAAGGAAAGGTTAGAGACAGGTCTGTAGTTAGCAGTGCAGTTCTGGTCCAGGGATGGCTTTTTAAGTAAAGGGGTTATTATGATGGCATGTTTAAATGAGGAGGGAAAGATACCTGAAGAAAGAGAGATGTTAAATATTTTAGTCAGGTGAGTGGTGACCACTGGGGAGAGAGACTGTAGGAGATGTGAAGGAATGGAGTCACTATTGCAGGTTGTAGGCCGAGCAGAAGCGAGGATCTTGGAAACTTCTTCTGAAACAGGCTCAAAGATGTCTAGTGAGCTTGAGGTGCAACAGGGAAGGGGATCCAGACACTGAGGAGATTGCGCTGAGATATTCTGATGGATGTGGTTGATTTTTTCTAAGAAATAAGGGGCCAGATGATCCTTACCGCTGAGGTTGGTGATGGGGGCCTGTACTTTAGGTTTCAGGAGGGAGTTTAAGGTTTCAAAAAGTCGTTTTGGGTTGTTGGATAGTGTGGTGATGAGGGTGGTGAAGTAGGATTGTTTGGTCAGATAAAGGGCAGCGTTATAGTTTTTGAGGATGAACTTATAGTGGATGAAGTCTTCTGCTAAGAGAGATTTTCTCCACTGCCGCTCTGCACACCTTGAGCAACGCTGAAGAAAGCGTGTTTGCATAATGTACCAGGGCTGCCGTTGTCTGTGTCTGGTCTTTCTGCGTGTAGAAGGTGCTGCTTCATCTAGGGCATTCTTCAGTGTATTATTGAAATGTGACAATGCTAAGTCTGGACAGGAGAGAGAGGAGATGGGGCTAGAGATGTGTGGAGATTGTCCACAAGCTGCTGGGTATTAATGGTACGTGTATTCCAATAAGTGTGGTAAGTGGGGTGTCCCGGGTGAGGAGACAATTCTTGACAGAGAAGGAAAGAAGGTTGTGGTCTGAGAGCGGGAGAGGGGAGTTAGTAAAGTCGTGCAGCGAGCCGGGACGGGAGAAAACCAGGTCCAGAGTATTCCTGTCCTCATGCGTAGGAGAATTAGTAAACTGTAAGAGGCCGAATGAAGAAGTTAGAGAAAGAAGATGAGAGGCAGATTGGGAGAGGGGATCATTGATGGGGATGTTAAAATCTCCCATGATGAGGGCGGGGATGCAACACAGAGCGCACATTTGCTCTGCCGGCACCATTATAGTCAAATGCGCATATGTCCAAATCCCGTTTTGCATTGGGGTTCGGACACAATCCCCAACGGGACCCACGAACGTGAAGATAAGCTCAGTGTGCAAGCACCCTAAGGTAGAGCAGGGAGACATGGTCTGCAGCTTGAAGAACAACAGCTCCTGGGCGGAGTGATGTGATGATGACATTACACCAGGGCTCTGATGTCCTATGTTTGTCCCGGCACGATGATATTACCATGTCAGTTTACTCAGGACCTGGCGCTGAACTGGACAGGGTCACGTGGGTACATAAAGTTTATTATTTATTGTGTGACAGCAAAATACAGTGGGGGGCAACCAAGGGGCCCTCATTCTTAGTGGGGGTTACCAGGGGGCCCTCATATGGAGTGGGTGCTACTAAAGGGGTTATCATACAGTGTGGGGGCTACTAATGGAGCCATCATATACAGTGAATGTTACTAATGGGGCCATGATACAGTGTGGTGACTCCTAAGGGGGCCATGATACAGTGTTGTGTCTCCTAAGGGGGCCCTCATACAGATTATGGCTACTAAGGAAGCCCTAATACAGTGTGGGGGCTACTAAGATGGCCCTTATACAGACTGGGGGATACCAAGGAGGCTATCAGACAGAGCGGGGCTGCCTGCTAAAGGGCCATCATATAGAATGAGGCTACTAAAAAGGCCATCATACAGTGTGAGGGCTACTAAGGAGACTATCATACAGAGTGGGGGCTGTTGTGGAGGCCATCATACAGTTTGAGGACTACTGTGGGAGTCATCATACAGTGAGGTGGCAATCTGTGTGGGGACTAAAGGTACCGTCACACTAGACGATATCGCTAGCGATCCGTGACGTTGCAGCGTCCTGGCTAGCGATATCGTCCAGTGTGACAGGCAGCAGCGATCAGGCCCCTGCTGTGATATCGCTGGTCGGGGTAGAAAGGCCAGAACTTTGTTTCGTCGCTGGACGTCCCGCTGACATCGCTGAATCGGCGTGTGACGCCGATTCAGCGATGTCTTCGCTGGTAACCAGGGTAAACATCGGGTTACTAAGCGCAGGGCCGCGCTTAGTAACCCGATGTTTACCGTGGTTACCATCGTTAAAGTAAAAAAAACAACCACTACATACTTACCTACCGCTGTCTGTCCCCGGCGCTCTGCTTCTCTGCTCTGGCTGTGAGCGCCGGGCAGCCGGAAAGCACAGCGGTGACGTCACCGCTCTGCTTTCCGGCCGCTGTGCTTACACAGGGCAGAGAAGCAGAGCGCCGAGGGACAGACAGCGGAAGGTAAGTATGTAGTGGTTGTTTTTTTTACTTTAACGATGGTAACCAGGGTAAACATCGGGTTACTAAGCGCGGCCCTGCGCTTAGTAACCCGATGTTTACCCTGGTTACCGGCATCGTTGGTCGCTGGAGAGCTGTCTGTGTGACAGCTCTCCAGCGACCAAACAGCGACGCTGCAGCGATCCGGATCGTTGTCGGTATCGCTGCAGCGTCGCTTAGTGTGACGGTACCTTAATGTTGGGGCATTGTACAGAGCGGGGGTATGATACAGTGTGAAGGCTACTCTGGGGCCATTGTAGAGCGTGGAAGCCATCAAACAGTGTGAGGCTACTAAGGGGCCATTGTACAGTGTGGGGGAAAATAAGGGGCTGTTATACAGTGTGGAGGCTACTGTGGGGCCATCATACAGGTTGGGGGCATTATAATTTGTATAGGTGAGCTGTGGGGACATCATACTGTATTATAGGAGAGCTTTGGGGACATCATACTGTATATAAGGGAGCAGTGGACTCATTATACTTTGTATAGGTGAGCTGTGGGGACACCATACTATATATAGGAAAGCTTTGGGGACATCATATTGTATATAAAGGAGTTGTGGACTCATCATACTTTGTATAGGGGAGCTGTGGGGACACCATACTGTATATAGGAGAGCTTTGGAGACATCATATTGTATATAAGGGAGCTGTGAACTCATTATACTCTGTATAGGGGAGCTGTGATGACATCATTCTGTATAGAGGGGAGCTGTGAGTCAATCATACTATATATAAGGGAGCTGTCTGCAAACCATACTGTGTATAGGGGAGCTGTGCTGGCATTATACTGTGTATAGGGGAGCTATGGGGACATCATACTGTGTAGAGGAGAGCTGCGGGCTAACCATGTTGTATATATGGGAGCAGTGAAGACATCATACTGTGTATACTGTGCACATATTGTTATAGGAGCACTCAAGGTATTGTGACTAGCAAACTGGCACACTGGGGACTTTATTAATTTCTAAAGGGCAAAATGTGGACATTTTTCTAGGGCACTAGCACAGGGCATTAATACATACTATGGGTCAGTTTTACCATCTAGTGGGCAAAAATGAAGCATTTCACTTTGTAACAGGCAAGGTACTGTATGTTCTGCAGGACTGATATTCACCACTATGTGGTCACCATATGGCAGTGATATCAGTCCAGGTCTTTGTATATAGATATATTTTCAGTAACAGTGCGGTGATGTGCTGAGGTTCTCCTACATCCACTATTAGGGTGCGCCAATGTAACATGATTACCCGGTTAGGGTATGTTCACACGTTCAGGATTTCCATCCTTTTTTTTTCAGGACAGTTTTTTTAAAAAACTGCAGCTCTTGGCAGAAAACGCAGGTCCTTTTTTTGTCCTTTTTTGATGCGTTTTTGATGCGTTTTTTGATGCGTTTTTTTATCCTTTTTTTACTGTGTGTTTCCTAGGAAGCTTTTTAGGGCTAAAATGGCTGAAAATACCCTAACCCTACCCCTAACCCTACCCCTACCCCTAACCCTACCCCTAACCCTAACCCTACCCCTACCCCTACCCCTACCCCTAACCCTACCCCTACCCCTACCCCTAACCCTACCCCTAACCCTACCCCTAACCCTACCCCTACCCCTAACCCTACCCCTACCCCTAACCCTACCCCTAACCCTACCCCTAACCCTAACCCTACCCCTAACCCTAACCCTAACCCTAACCCTAACCCTACCCCTACCCCTACCCCTACCCCTAACCCTAACCCTATTCTAACCTTAGTGAAAAAAAAAAAAAAAATTCTTAATTTTTTTATTGTCCCTACCAATGGGGGTGACAAAGTGGGGGGGGTGTCATTTACTATTTTTTTATTTTGATCACTGAGATAGGTTATATCTCAGTGATCAAAATGCACTTTGGAGCGAATCTGCCGGCCGGCAGATTCGGCGGGCGCACTGCGCATGCGCCCGCCATTTTGCAAGATGGCGGCGCCCAGGGAGAAGACGGCCGGACGGACACCGGGACGCCGGGTAAGTATAAGGGGGGGAGATTAGGGCACGGGGGGGGGGCATCGGAGCACTGGGGGGGGGGCATCGGAGCACGGGGGGTGCATCGGAGCACGGGGGGGCGGGATCGGAGCACGGGGGGGCAGCCACACTCCGCCCACGCACTTCCGCCCGCTTCCCCGCACTTCCTGCTGCAGCGGTTCTGCACATCAAATCGCAGTAAAACCCGCAGATATATTTTTGATCTGCGGGTTTTACTGCGATTTTGACCTCACAATGGAGGTCTATGGGTGCAGAACCGCTGCGGTTCAGGAAGAAGAATTGACATGCTCCTTCTTTTTTCCGGGAGCTATTCAGCGCGGCTTTTTTTTTACAATTTCCGGACCATGTGCACAGTGTGTCCTGTTTTCCATAGGGTACAGTGTACTGTACCCTGCATGGAAAACAGCTGCGGAACCGCAGCGGCAAAACCGCCGCGGTTCCGCGGTAAAAAACGCACTGTGTGAACATGGCCTTAGGGGCCCACTCAGAGGTTTTGTCCCCTCTGAGCTGGCTGAACCCCTAGCTACGCCTCTGATTCACTGTCAGGATTCGGCTCAGCTTGACGGTTCCAGCAGTCCCCACATAACCATTCATATATATTCATACTTACGGTGACAGGATAACTACTCAAACTGCTTAACCTGTGTATACGATGGGCCGCTAAACAGGATTTTTGCAGGAAAACCTAGACTTGCCGCTAAATAAATAGATAGATGAACGATGATAGATAATAGATAGATATAGGGTAGAGTGATAATAGATAGATAATAGATAGATAGATCTAAGAAAATAGATAGATAATAGTAAAAAAAAAAAAAAAGAGAAAGGCTGGTCACAGCCAAAATGTTGCCACACCATATGGGCTAATAAAGTCCACTTTTTTCATCATTTATTGGAGTGCTGCCTCTTTTTTTCTTTTTTGTTATTTATATTTTTATTATTTATACAAATGGATATTTGTTTGGAGGGCCTAGCACCCTGAATTCATCTATACCATGCTGTTGCATTTTTTCTTCTAGATAATAGATGGACAGAGATAGATAATAGATAAATAGATAATAGATATATAATATATATAATAGAAAAATAGATAATAGATATATAATAGATAGATACTGTAGATAGTAGATAGATTATTATTATTATTTATCATTATAGCTCCATTTTTTCCACGGCGCTTTACATGTGAGGAGGGGTATACATAATAACAACAAGTACAATAATCTTAAACAATACAAGTCACAACTTGTACACGAGGAGAGAGGACCCTGCCCGCGAGGGCTCACAATCTACAAGGGATGGGTGAGAATATAGTAGGCGAGGGTAGAGCTGGTCATGCAGCGGTTTGGTCGATCGGTGGTTACTGCAGGTTATAGGCTAGTCGGAAGAGGTGGGTCTTCAGGTTCTCTTTGAAGGTTTCGATGGTAGGTGAAAGTCTGATATGTTGTGGTAGAGAGTTCCAGAGTAGGGGTGATGCGTGAAATAAATCTTGTATATGATTGTGGGAAGAGGAGATAAGAGGGGAGTAGTGGAGGAGATCTTGTGAGGATCGGAGGTTGTGTGTAGGTAATTACCGGGAGATGAGGTCACAGATGTATGGAGGAGACAGGTTGTGGATGGCTTTGTATGTCATGGTTAGGCTTTTGTACTGGAGTCTCTGGGTAACGGGGAGCCAGTGAAGGGATTGATACAGGGGAGAGGCCGGGGAATAGCGGGGGGACAGGTGGATTAGTCGGGCAGCAGAGTTTAGAATAGATTGGAGGGGTGCGAGAGTGTTCGAGGGGAGGCCACAGGACAGGAGGTTGCAGTAGTTGAGGCGGGAGATGATGAGGGCATGGACTAGGGTTTTTGCAGATTCTTGGTTTAGGAATGTAAGGATCCATGAAATATTTTTGAGTTGAAGTCAGCAGGAAATGGAAAGGGCTTGGAAAGGAGAAGATCTGTGTCAAGGATTACCCCGAGGCAGCGAGCTTGTGGGACTGGGGAGAGTGGGCAGCCGTTTACTGTAATGGATAGGTTCATTGAGGGGTTGCATGAGATGGGGGAAAGACAATGAATTCTGTTTTGTCCATGTTAAGTTTTAGAAATCTAGCGGAGAAGAAGGATGAAATAGCGGACAGACATTGAGGGATTCTGGTTAGTAGGGTGGTGATATCTGGTCCAGAGATGTAGATCTGTGTGTCATCAGCATAGAGATGATACTGAAAACCGTGAGATTCTATGAGCAGTCCCAGGCCAAAAGTGTAAATGGAGAAGAGCAGGGACCCTGGAACTGAACCTTGCGGGACTCCGACAGATAGGGGGTGAGGTGAGGAGGTGGTGTGTGAATGGGAGACGCTGAATGTCCGGTCTGAGACTACATTCACATTTGCGTTGCGTCGGGCACAGGTTCGGCGACGCATAGCGACGCATGCATCATGCGCCCCTATATTTAACATGGGGGTGCATGGACATGCGTTGTCTTGCGTTTTGTGACGCATGCGTCTTTTTTGGCGCAAGCGTCAGGGCGCAGAGGACGCAGCATGTTGCATTTTTTTTGTGCCAAAAATCATGCCAAAAAAGGGCTCATGTGTCACAAAACAATGCGTTTTGCATGCGTTGTGCATTGCGTCGCCGACGCAATGCCCAACAACGCAAATGTGAACGTAGCCTTAGGTATGACGAGATCCAGGATAGGGCCAAGTCTGTGATGCCAAGGGATGAGAGGGTCTGTAATAGTAGGGAATGGTCCACTGTGTCAAAGGCAGAGGACAGGTCCAGGAGGAGGACAGAGGTTAATAGGTCATTGGTGACCTTAGTTAGGGCAGTTTCAGTGGAGTGGTGTGACCGAAAGCCTGATTGTAAGAGGTCGAAGAGGAAGCAGGAAGATATATGAGAGGACAGTTCAAGATGGACGTGTTGTTCCAGTAGTTTTGAGGCATAGGGGAGAAGTGATATAGGGCGATAGCCAGATACAGAGGATGGATCAAGAGAGGGCTTTTTGAGGATAGGTGTGATTGAGGCATGTTTAAAGCTTGAGGGGAAAACACCATAGATAAATGATAGATAGATAAATAATAGATAGATAATAGTTATAGACAGATAATAGATGATAGATAGATAGATAGATAGATAGATAGATAGATGATAGATTGATAATAGATGATAGATAGATAATAGATAGATGATAGATAGATAATAGATAGATGATAGATAGATAATGGATAAATAGATATATAATATATAATAGATAAATAGATAATAGATATATAATAGATAGATGATAGATAAATAATAGATAATAGTTATAGACAGATAATAGATTGATAATAGATAGATAAATAGATAGATATAGATAGATAATAGTTATAGATAGATAATAGATAGATAACACTGGTCAACGCAATTTTTCTGGCAAAAGGTTTTAAAACATATTTTAAGTCAATTTTGGCTGCTGATTACGAATATGAACTCCATTTTTGGCTATCACATCAGGATATTGAGATATTTTCTCCTAATGTTTTATGATAAAAACACATGATTTTCGATACTACATTTTGTATATTTTTAATCAAGGAATAACAAAGATTACAAAGTCTATGTACAGCAAACCAAATATACTTACAGAATTAAACTACAAGATATAAAAACACATATATATGGCACACAGATGAATGACAAATGGCAGTTATTTGAATTTTCTTTTCTTGGCTGATCGGTGATGTACAGCTTCTGGGTTGTCTCTCATCAAGCTCCAGCAATAGTCAGCCATCATATGTGAGTCCCACCGGCCTTGATACCGTTCTTCCATTGTTTTACTGTCCTGATGAAAACGCTCTCCTTGTTCCTCGCTCACATCCCCAAGGTTCTCTGGAAACAAGTCCAAATGGCTGTGTAAATAGTGAATCTTGATACTCATTCTACATCCAAGATTCCACAGACTCATTAGTAGCTCTTCCACAATCTCTTCATAGTTGTCTGCTTTCTTATTCCCTAGAAAAATTCTGCACCACATTACAAAATGCATTCCAAGCTCTTTCTTCTGTCTCATTCATTGATGTGATAAAATTTGGGTCTCTCATAAGTGTTCTTATTTGAGGTCCATAAAATATTCCAGCCTTTTTCTTCTCTTCACTAAGACCAGGAAAAGTTGAACATATATAGTTCAGGCATTCTCCACTGTGATTGAGAGCTTTGACGAACTGCTTCATCAATCCAAGTTTTATGTGTAAGGGAGGAAAGACAATGTTCTTCCTATCCACTGGAGGATCATGGATGACATTCTTATCGCCAGATACCAAACTCTGTCGCTGAGGCCATTCAGTTTTCACCCAATGCCCTGCTATAGCTCTACTGTCCCAGTAGCACAGAAAACAAGGGTGTTATAACAAATGGGAATTATGCATGTTCAAAGAAAACAGATATTCTCACATTTATTGGGAGACTAAATGAAAACTAAATTTACCTTCGTGAACCGTATAAACCGGCACTTTTCATACACTACTTATATTTATCATGGAATTCTTGAAAATGGGCTATATACCTATAGCGCAAAAACGTGATGTGATAGAGAAATTATAAGATCAGATTTGAATTCAGCACCCTCAAATTAGTCTACGGCTATGTGCACACGTTCAGGTTTTTTCGCGTTTTTTTCGCGGTTTTTCACGGTAAAAACGCTATAAAAACTCATTAAAAACGCATACATTATGCATTCTATCATTTAGAATGCATTCTGCATGTTATGTGCACATGGATGCGTTTTTTTCCGCGAAAAAAACGCATTGCGGTAAAAAAATGAGCTTGTTCATTATTTTTGCGGATTTTCTGCGTTTTTCCCGCAATTCTATGCATTTGGGAAAAAACGCACAAAAAACGCACCAAAAACGCGTCAAAAACGCGTCAAAATCGCGGTAAAATCGCGGTAAAAACGCATGCGGATTTCTGGCAGAAATGTCCGTTTTTTGTCAGGAAAATTTCTGCAAGAAATCCTGACGTGTGCACATACCCTAAAACTGTTCTTAAAGTCCATGCCAGAAAATTTTTTGTTTTTTTGTAGACCAGTGTAATAGATAGATAATAGATGATAGATAGATATTAGATAGATGATAGATAGATAGATAGATAATAGATGATAGATGGATAATAGATAGATATATAATATATATAATAGATTATAGATATATAATAGATAGATAGATAGATACATGATAGATAAATAATAGATAGATATTAGTTATAGACAGATAATAGATAGATAAATAGATAGATTGATAGATGATAGATTGATGATAGATAATAGATGATAGATAATAGATATATAATAGATAAATAGATAATAGATATGTAATAGATAGATAAATGATAGATAAATAATAGATAGATAATAGTTATAGACAGATAATAGATAGATAATAGATAAATAGATAATAGATATAGTTAGATACTAGTTATAGATAGATGATAGATAGATAGATAGATAGATAATAGATTGATGATAGATGGATAATAGATAAATAGATATATAATATATATAATAGATAAATAGATATATAATAGATAGATAGATACATGATAGATAAATAATAGATAGATAATAGTTATAGACAGATAATAGATAGATTGATAGATGATAGATTGATGATAGATAATAGATGATAGATAGTAGATAAATAGATAAGATATATAATAGATAGATAAATGATAGATAAATAATAGATAGATAATAGTTATAGACAGATAATAGATAGATAATAGATAAAGATAGATAATAGTTATAGATAGATAATAGATGATAGATAGATGATAGACAGACAGACATGGGCCAATACATCTGGCTTTTCCTTATATCCCTTTGCACCCTAGCACTTTGAGGCCAGGAGCTGCCTCTCTTTTCTTTCTCTAGATGACTCTTGTGAGTTGGCTCTCCTCTCCTCTCAGTGCAGGCGCACAGGTGTATGATTAGATATGGTACCTATATTTGTCAGCCTGTTAGTAGGGTATAAGCACTGTTACCGACATCCCCCCTCCAGAGCCTGGTGTGCCCACCTCCCTGATACTGGGGGGTGACCTTGCTGAGCAGCTCTCTCTCTGCCTGATAGGCTGCAGCGCTGGCTCTGGCTTCTCCTCCTTCCTCCCCTCCATGTATGAGCTGTGTGGATGGCCTGCACCGTCCATACATGCACATGAGAGGAGGCAGCACACACCATACCGGCCAGTGCAGGGCTGAGGAGCAGTTCAGCAGCACGGATCCTGGACAGCAGCCTTTGGAAAGCAATCCGGATTATTCCAGGAGAGGGCTGCTGATCCGCACAAGCTCTGACATTTCCCTGTAGCCTTGGATTTGGGAACACTATGGACAGACGCCATTGCCAGGAGGAACATGCTGGTGGCAGCAGTGATGGCCAAAGGGAGGAACCCAGGTAGCAAGAGCCGTATCCCCAGCATCCTGCATGAGTCATGAGACCCTGTCATCTCCCACCAACCATTCTGCTTTCCTCTTCTCTCCATTTCCTGGGCTGTCACTGCTCAGTGGTCTCTGCATTCAATATCTCTTTCCATAAGTCATAATTCATGTCATATGCAATTATTATTATTATTATTGCAGCTTATTCCCCATTTCTGCCCCATCTTACATCACATCTGCTCCCCCCAGTGTATGAAATGCATTATTAACGCTTTCCTCTCCATGATGTGACATCTGCTCACATGTTACGTGTCAATCAATGCAGTTAGTATCTGTGTGCTGTGTGGTGACATTGCTGCTGTCCTGGGACTGATACAGGTCATTGTTTTCGTAAATATTTACAGTTAATAAGTAAAACAACAAAACAAACTGTTTCCATGTGATAATGTTAGTTTTCTTAGTTTCAGGCCATGCACAGAAATAGATTGAATTTGCTTTTGTATTTCTGCACTGTTAAAGGGAACCTGTCACCTGGATTTGGCGGGACTGGTTTTGGGTCATATGGGCGGAGTTTTTGGGTGTTTGATTCACCCTTTCCTTACCCGTTGGCTGCATGCTGGCCGCAATATTGGATTGAAGTTCATTCTCTGTCCTTCATAGTACACGCCTGCGCAAGGCAATCTGCCTTGCGCAGGCGTGTACTATGGAGGACAGAGAATGAACTTCAATCCAATATTGCGGCCAGCATGTAGCCAGCGGGTAAGGAAAGGGTGAATCAAACACCCAAAAACTCCGCCCATATGACCCAAAACCCGTCCCGCCAAATTCAGGTGACAGGTTCCCTTTAAGAAAGCAATAGCTGCAGATATAGCAGAGCTGATGTTTCACACAACTGGGGCTTTGTGCTACAAAACCTTTCGCAAATTCATAAGACAGATAAGAATTAGTGACGCTATGCCACATTACAAATTCAGCTCTGCTAGGTTTGGGTTTAATAGTGTTGTGTTGAAACCAAACATATATGTCTACGGTACTGTGCAGGTGTGGAAAAATGCTGCTAAGGAAGAATGATCTCATAAATAGAAATGTGAAGCGTTTATTGTTATCAGCAAAATGCAAAGTGAATGAAGAAAAGAGAACTCTAAATCTCATCAATCTTTAGTGGCAGCCCTTTGCCTTCTTCTAGATTCACTTATACACAGTATTTGAAGGATGTCGGCAGAAGGGTGTTCCAGACATCTTGGAGAAATGACCACAGATCTGTGGATGTCACTTGTTCAAATCCTTGTGTCTCTCCATGTGATCCCAGATGCTGAGATCAGGGCTCTGTGGGGCTGGATCATCACTTCCAGGACTCCTTGTTCTTCTTAATCTGTTATATACCGTAGATAGTAAAAGGTTAACATAAAAGCTAACATATTAAACACCTTCTTCTCCACGGTATTCACGGTGGAAAATGAAATGCTAGGTGAAATCCCAAGAAACAATGAAAACCCTATATTAAGGGTCACCAATCTAACCCAAGAAGAGGTGCGAAAGCGGCTAAATAAGATTAAAATAGATAAATCTCCGGGTCCGGATGGCATACACCCACGAGTACTAAGAGAACTAAGTAATGTAATAGATAAACCATTATTTCTTATTTTTAGGGACTCTATAGCGACAGGGTCTGTTCCGCAGGACTGGCGCATAGCAAATGTGGTGCCAATATTCAAAAAGGGCTCTAAAAGTGAACCTGGAAATTATAGGCCAGTAAGTCTAACCTCTATTGTTGGTAAAATATTTGAAGGGTTTCTGAGGGATGTTATTCTGGATTATCTCAATGAGAATAACTGTTTAACTCCATATCAGCATGGGTTTATGAGAAATCGCTCCTGTCAAACCAATCTAATCAGTTTTTATGAAGAGGTAAGCTATAGGCTGGACCACGGTGAGTCATTGGACGTGGTATATCTCGATTTTTCCAAAGCGTTTGATACCGTGCCGCACAAGAGGTTGGTACACAAAATGAGAATGCTTGGTCTGGGGGAAAATGTGTGTAAATGGGTTAGTAACTGGCTTAGTGATAGAAAGCAGAGGGTGGTTATAAATGGTATAGTCTCTAACTGGGTCGCTGTGACCAGTGGGGTACCGCAGGGGTCAGTATTGGGACCTGTTCTCTTCAACATATTCATTAATGATCTGGTAGAAGGTTTACACAGTAAAATATCGATATTTGCAGATGATACAAAACTATGTAAAGCAGTTAATACAAGAGAAGATAGTATTCTGCTACAGATGGATCTGGATAAGTTGGAAACTTGGGCTGAAAGGTGGCAGATGAGGTTTAACAATGATAAATGTAAGGTTATACACATGGGAAGAAAGAATCAATATCACCATTACACACTGAAAGGGAAACCACTGGGTAAATCTGACAGGGAGAAGGACTTGGGGATCCTAGTTAATGATAAACTTACCTGGAGCAGCCAGTGTCAGGCAGCAGCTGCCAAGGCAAACAGGATCATGGGGTGCATTAAAAGAGGTCTGGATACACATGATGAGAGCATTATACTGCCTCTGTACAAATCCCTAGTTAGACCGCACATGGAGTACTGTGTCCAGTTTTGGGCACCGGTGCTCAGGAAGGATATAATGGAACTAGAGAGAGTACAAAGGAGGGCAACAAAATTAATAAAGGGGATGGGAGAACTACAATACCCAGATAGATTAGCGAAATTAGGATTATTTAGTCTAGAAAAAAGACGACTGAGGGGCGATCTAATAACCATGTATAAGTATATACTGTATAGGGGACAATACAAATATCTTGCTGAGGATCTGTTTATACCAAGGAAGGTGACGGGCACAAGGGGGCATTCTTTGCGTCTGGAGGAGAGAAGGTTTTTCCACCAACATAGAAGAGGATTCTTTACTGTTAGGGCAGTGAGAATCTGGAATTGCTTGCCTGAGGAGGTGGTGATGGCGAACTCAGTCGAGGGGTTCAAGAGAGGCCTGGATGTCTTCCTGGAGCAGAACAATATTGTATCATACAATTATTAGGTTCTGTAGAAGGACGTAGATCTGGGGATTTATTATGATGGAATATAGGCTGAACTGGATGGACAAATGTCTTTTTTCGGCCTTACTAACTATGTTACTATGTTATTCCCAAATAGACAAACTATCCACTATCAATCATTTGCTGATCACTGGCGCCCCAAATGCTGGGACCCCCAGCAATCCTTAGATGAGGATTTGGAACCTGTAGAACCGGGCTCTGTATCCTTGTCCTGAATAGAGAAAAGCGAATGTGCTGCCTCAGCTCCATTCATTGTCTATTGGACTGCAAAGCACAGTACTTGGCTATGTTCGGCAGTACCATAGACTATGAATGTAATGGAGATCAAGCTCCTCCAGTCCTTTCAGGACAAAGCTGCAGAGCGCCATTCTCAAGTTTCCAAAGGATAATCTCAGGATTGCTGGAAGACAGAACCCCAGTTATCAGCAAGTTGTCCACTATTCTATGTTCTATGGATAGTGAATAACTTGTTTACTTTGAAACAACCCTACACTTTATGAGGAAGATTGTACTTTCCCATGATCTAAAAGTCCGGCTTATCTACTGTAGGAGCAGACGTTACCTGTGGAGGACTATGTGGGGCCTATTATATTGTATGGTGTACTATGTGGAGCCTTTATACTGTATGGATGACTATGTGGGGCCATTATACTGTATGGAGGAATATGTGGGGCAGTTATACTGTAAAGAGCACAGTGTGCAGCAATTATACTGTAAAGAGCACTATGTTCAGCTTTTCTACTGTATGGATGACTATGTGGGGCCATTATTCTGTATGGAGGACTATGTGGGGCCTATTATACTGTATGGTGTAATATCTGGAGCTTTTATACCGTATGAATGACTATGTGGGGTCATTATACTGTATGGAGGAATATGTGGGGCAATTATACTGTAAAGAGCACTATGTGCAGCTTTCCTACTGTATGGATGACTATGTGGGGCCATTATACTGTATGGAGGACTATGTGGGGCAATTATACTGTAAGGAGCACTATGTGGAGCCTTTATACTGTATGGAGCGCTATGTTGGGCCATTATACTGTATGGAGTACTTTGTGGGGCCATCCATCTGTTGTCTATGCCATTTGCACAACAGCATGTGAAATTGATTGTCAAACAGTGCTGCTTCCTAAGTGGACAGTTTGATTTCACAGAAGTTTGATTTACTTGGAGTTATATTCTGTTGTTTAAGTGTTCCCTTTATTTTTTTGAGCAGTGTATATAGCCGAGACCCCTGAGATTTTCCAAAGCTGGGGAGCGCTATAACTTTATTTCTCTGCGCCCATAAAAAGTGATGCTGAGGAATAAGTACCCTTAACTACCATGGTTATAAGGCGTATCGGCGGTCATTAAGGGGTTATTATGTTAGCAAATTATTTTTATTGCTGATTTCCCCTGTTACTGGGGCTGATATATTGGTCCTAGTTACAGAGAACTTCAGCATAATAGCGCTGAATGAGTCTCCTGCTCCCACTCTACAGCCAGTGATCACATTACTTCTGGGTTTATCTGAGGAAAGACTGTAAGCGATTCCTATACTGAATAAACAGAGCTTGTTCAGTGCTGTGACTACAGCAATCAGGAAGGCAGAGATGGTAATAAACCATCGCTGCCTTCTTCAGCAATTCACTCTGCACTTACAGTTTAGAACATCAGCGCAGAGTAAAGTGCAAACCGTCCGAACGTTTCAACCAAGCACAAGCACTGGGTGCACCCTTGGTATGGCTGAGCAGTTCAGTGCACCTCTCCATCTACTTGTTTTCCATATTTCCACCCCTCTTGTGCCTGTAAAAACAGAGCTATCAAAGTAAAGAAGTAGGCGAAATGGTGATCTAAACTGTTTGGGCACATCAAAAGTGCACCGAGCATCGTTGCTTGGTTTGAACAGTCTTCTTGTGCCCAGAGACTCCTTTTAAGATTAACTAATAAAAAATAATGAATTTATTTAAAGAGAAACCTGAAGTCCCGATAAGATTTTTCATACAAATGATGTGATAAAACGTGAGCAATGGATTAAAGGGATATTCTCAAGTTTGGAAGTCCATTGGATAAAGAATAAAGCTGTGATCACTAGGGGTCCGAACACTAGGATCCTCATCGATTCCGAGAGCTGGTGCTCTGAACAGTCCTGTGTGAGCAGAGCAGTGGTCGACCATGTGCATATCCGCCATATTCATTTTTAAGGAAGACCAGCTGAACACTGCTGGATGGAGCGGTTGTGCGTCTAATTGACCGCTGCTCCATTTGCCCCTATTCTTGGCATTGGTGGGCATCCAGGGCCGTATTTGCCACTAGGCACTTGAGGGCATGTGCCTAGGGTGGGACGATGCGGGGGACGGCACCTGAGCATGAGCAAGTTGTTTTTTTAAAGTCCTGGGTCACCTCCCGACTGACCGCCCCCCAGCCCCCTCCCCCCCCCCCCCGCAAGCCCGCTTGCCTGCCTCCCACCCTCCCTCCTTGAAGACGTCATACTCACCCTGCTCCAGCGATGCCTGGTCTCAGCTTCTGCAGCTTGTCCTGAGTGAGTGGTCTCGTGGTACCGCTCATTAAGGTCATGAATATGGGCATATTCATGACCTTAATAAGCGGTACCACATGACTGCTCGCGCAGGAAAAAGGTGCTGCGCCGGGAGTCGGGACAGAGCTAGAGGGATGTTCGGTGCGGCCGCGCGGTGTGGGAAAGAAAGTTGAGTATGAGGGATGGGGGGGTCGGGGGACAGGGGACGGAGGGATGAAGGAGGACGGGGAGCCGAGCCATTCAAGATGGGAGCGGGAGCAGGGGGGGTTGAGAGATGAGCCATGCATGCAGGAGGGGGGGGGGGAATATGAGCCATGCATACAGGAGGGGGATATGAGCCATGCATACAGGAGGGGGGGAATATGAGCCATGCATACAGGAGGGGGGATATGAGCCATGCATACAGGAGGGGGGATATGAGCCATGCATACAGGAGGGGGGAATGTGAGCCATGCATACGGGGGGGACATGAGCCATGCATACAGGAGGGGGGAATATGAGCCATGCATACAGGAGGGGAGAGACATGAGCCATGCATATGGGATGGGAGGGAGATGAGCCATGCATACAGGGGGGGATATGAGCCATGCATACAGGAGTGGGATATGAGCCATGCATACAGGAGGGGGAATATGAGCCATCCATACAGGATGGGGGGGAGATGAGCCATGCATACACGATGAGAGGGGGGCATTATACAGTATGGAGCATCATGTGTGGCCATTATACAGTATTGAGCATGATATGGGGTCATTATACAGTATGGAGCATCAAGTGTGGCCATTATGCAGTATGGAGCATCATATGTGGCCATTATACAGTATAGAGCATCATGTGTGGCCATTATACAGTATGGAGCATCATGTGTGGCCATTATACAGTATGGAGCATCATGTGGCCATTATACAGTATAGAGCATCATGTGTGACCATTATACAGTATGGAGCATCATGTGTGGCCATTATACAGTATGGAGCATCATGTGTGGCCATTGTACAGTATGGAGCATCATGTGGGGCAATTATACAGTATAGAGCATCATGTGTGGCCATTATACAGTATGGAGCATCATGTGTGGCCATTATACAGTATGGAGCATCATGTGGGGCCATTATACAGTATTGAGCATCATGTGTGGCCATTATAAAGTATGGAGCACTGTGTGGCCATATTTTTTTGTTTATAATTATAGTTTATGAAACAGTGTGATCAGCAGTGCTAAATGGGTGTGGTTGGGACGTGGATATGGGTGTGACTAGTTGTGAAATGGGTGTGGTCAGAGGTGTGGCCTAAAATTTGCTGCGGCTCACTACACGCATCACAAACTTTATACCTCTTTCTCTTCTTCAAAAGTTGGGAGGTATGGTACCGCATTTGCCAGATCACGGCAAGTGCCGCAAATCCCATAGGGAATGAATGAGGTCAAACGCAGTGTTGCTGTAAGTGATCCGTTACACGGCAGATGCAGAAAAACTGCCCGATCTGCTGCAACAGGCGACTTTCACATCAGCGATTCTTGCCAAAGTCTATGCCGATAGTATCATACTCACCAATGGGGGAGGCAGCACTAAAGTGCCTAGGGTAGCAGAAACTCTAAATACGGCCCTGTGGGCATCCCAGGGGTCGGACGCCCCAGGAATTAGGGAGGATGGGATAGGGGATACACAATAATACTAGTAGTCTGATTATAAAATAACTTTTCTCATCATGGAGTTTATAACTTACTAATTTAGTTACATTAGACCGGGTCCCGATCTTCTGGTTGTTTCTCCATCCCTGGTCCTTTGCTTCCATTTCTGCTCTCGTACAACAAGAAAAAAAAGAATGAAAATTTTAACAAAATTTCTAAATCAGGTCCAAAGATCTTCCATGAAATGTGGGTTATTTTTATCCTTGCACAGAGGAAGAATCACATCTTAATTACCGTTTTCAAGCACATCCAAGTAAATGAACCATGTATGGATGTGGTTGCCAGGCACTTTAAATAAATATGGCTGTGCGGGTTCAAAATCTCATCCAGAGTGTTCAAAGCATCTTTGCTTAATACAACGCTGATGAAAAAACTATTTTTGGTGTTAGAAAAGATCAGATCTCTATGGCAGTGATGTTTGGCTTCCAAACTTTGCAAATCACTTTGTTAGGGAAATTGTCTTCACTCCTCTAAATAAGTTGCATGTAAATTACTTCCCCTGCTTTTTCACAGTTTATTTCCAGGTCTTCAGCTGAATTAATATCAGAATGTACTAATTTGGAGTACAGATGATAGCAGTGATGGGCCAGCTCAGTTCAGCACTGGGACTAACCCATCACTGCCATCATCTCTACTTCAAATCAGTACGTTCTGATATTAACGCAGCTGAAGACTGAGAAAGAAGGGGAAGTCACTTACATGCAACTTATTTCCAGGATTGAAGACAAATCCCCTAATAAAGTGATTTGTAAAGTTTCATAACTTTCCACGCTGGACAATTTAATTACAAAAAAGAAACTTTAGTTACTCTTTACTACAAAAGGGTAAAACCTAAGATGAAAACAAAATAAGCAAATACCCTGCAGTAAATAAATAGCAATAGTGCATGAAAATAATATCAGGTGCTTAGTTAACATAAACCCCATCCAATCACATCAAGGTGATCATATTCGGGATGGTCCTAACCTCTAGTATTAAAACCTTACCATGTGTCAAGTGACATAATGTACCTAATGGCTGAGAAGGCATTAGGAACTAAAAAGAGTAACCCTGATGATTATTATTATTACTTATTATTATAGCACCATTCATTCCATGGCGCTTTACATATGAAGACGGTACTTTTGTTGAAACGCGTTGTGGCTTAACCCCATTCTGCTGTCAGAGTTTCCTTCGGCGCTCCTTAGACCGAGTTCTATCATTTTCCCTGTTTTTGTCCTCCATTGGAGGTGTTCGGGTGGAGCTGCGGGGGGACTCTGCACCTTTCCCCCACTGGGACTACCCTCCCAGCGCTCCTAAGTAAACCGCATGCTACCGACTTTATAATGTGACTAATGGCTAAGAAGGCCCTAGGAACTAAAAAGAGTAACCCTCTTATAATTATTATTTATTATTATAGCGCCATTTATTCCATGGCGCTTTATGTGTGAGGAGGGGTATACATAATAAAAAACAAGTCACAACTGGTACATGAGGAGAGAAGACCCTGCCCGCGAGGGCTCACAATCTACAAGGGATGGGTGAGAATACAGAAGGCGAGGGTAGAGCTGGTCATGCAGTGGTTTGGTCTGTAGGCTTGTCAGAAGAGGTAGGTCTTCAGGTTCTTTTTGAAGCTTTCGATGGTAGGCAAGAGTCTAATATGTTGTGGTAGAGAGTTCCAGAGTAGGGGTGATGCGCGAGAGAAATCTTGTATGCGATTGTGGGAAGAGGAGATAAGAGGGGAGTAGAGAAGGAGATCTTGTGAGGATCGGAGGTTGCGTGCAGGAAAGTACTGGGAGACGAGGTCACAGATGTATGGAGGAGACAGGTTATGGATGGCTTTGTATGTCATGGTTAGGGTTTTGTACTGGAGTCTCTGGGTAATGGGGAGCCAGTGAAGGGATTGACAGAGGGGAGAGGCTGGGGAATAGCAGGGGGACAGGTGGATTAGTCGGGCAGCTGAGTTTAGAATAGATTGGAGAGGGGCAAAAAAGTTAGAGGGGAGGCCACAGAGCAGGAGGTTGCAGTAGTAAAGGCGGGCGATGATAAGTGCATGGACTAGGGTTTTTGCAGATTCTTGGTTGAGGAATGTACGGATCCGGGAAATATTTTTGAGTTGAAGTCAGCAGAAAGTGGAAAGGGCTTGGATATGTGGTTTGAAGGAGAAATCAGTGTCAAGCCAAGTGCGCTTCAGCTTGAGGTCGTGAATAGATGGCTGGACATTCTCCTTCAGGATTTTTTGGTAGACAGCAGAATTCATGGTTTCATTTACCACATCAAGTCTTCCAGGTTCTGAAGCAAAACAGCCCCAGACCATCACACTAACACCACCATATTTTACTGTTGGTATGATGTTGCTTTTCTGAAATGCTGTGTTACTTCTACACCAGATGTAGTTGGACATACACCTTCCAAAAAGTTCATCTTTTGTGTTGCCAGTCTACAGTGTATTCTTCCAAAATTCTTGGAGATCAATCAATATGTTTTCTGGCAAAACTGAGATGAGCCTTTATGTTCTTATTGCTCAGCAGTGATTTTTATAGTGGAACTTTGCCAGGCAGGCCATTCTTTCCCAGTCACTTTCTTATGGTGGAGTCATGAACACTGACCTTAACTGAGGTAAATGAGGTCTTTAATTCTTTCAATATTTTTGTGGGGTCTTTTGTGACTTCTTGGATGAGTCGTCGCTGCACTCTTGGTGTTATTTTGGTCAACCGGACACACCTGGGAAGTATTTAAAATAATAGTTAAAAAAAGCACCTATGTCATATACAAAACATCCACTAATGGAAGATCCTGTAGACTTAAATTACTAATTGAAGAAAGAGGGCTAAGAAAATCGTAAATTTCATCTAATTCCAACTCACCATTTTATATTGATGGACTAAAACATCAGATGGAAAATTTTAGTGCTATTGCTGTCCAAGGAAACTAGGAAGCCAAGAAAGCAAACAGTGGGTCACTGAGCAGAAAAAAAAATTGACCATATGATTCAAGATTTCTTTTGCCCCATACTTATAACAGAGTCATAACTTGAAGCATGCAAAATAAATTGATGTCAGCAGTTTAGGCTGATGGAGGTGGAGTAATGGTGGAGAATATGCTTCTGTTTTTAGCACACACTGGGTTCTGATATTTCCGGTTCAATTGGCAGCTGTGTTCCCCCTGACCACCTGCTTCCTTGCAGGATAGCAATAGATATATCTGCTATGATGAGGACTACCAAGAGACCACAGGGAGCAGATTACAGTTTTGAGATTGTTGATTTCCCTTAAAAATCCCCTTCATTCAGTTCATTATCTGACAGACATAGATTCCCCCGACACTGAGCTATCTCATTACATAATGCCAGGAAGTCAGCGGATTAGTAGTTAAAACAGGCTTCGTCCTACCAAAAAACAATCATTTCCCTCTGGTGAAAGGTTTAATTCCAAGGAGTACTTCAATTAATACAGATGATAATTAAAGCAGTGCAAAACATGAAATGACGTATCCCAGAGCTGCAACAGCCTTGGCTTGGGTGGGTGAAGGAAGACACTTCTCTCCAAATCCTGCATTGTAAGAAACAGAGAAAACACTGTGTAATGATTGTGTAATCAAGCCTGAAATAGACACATTGTTATCACCTTTCCAAAATTGTGAGTAAACAACTTTGACGCATGTGAAGGCAGGTAACAGGTGTGGGCAATATGAAAATCACACCTGAAATCAGATAAAAAAGGGAGAAGTTGCCTAAATCTTTGCATTGTGAATCTGTGTGTGCCACTCTAAGCATGAAGAATAGAAAGAGGAGAAGAGAACTGTCTGAGGACTTGAGAACCAAAATTGTTGAAAAGTATCGACAATGTAAAAGTTACAAGTCCATCTCCAAAGATGTTAATGTTCCTTTGTCCACAGTGTGCAACATACGGTAATCAAGATGTTTACAATCCATGGCACTGTAGCTAATCTCCCTGGGTATGGACGGCAGAGAAAAGTTGATAAAAGGTTGCAAGGCAGGATAGTCTAGATGGTGGATAAGCAGCCCCAATCGAGTTCCAAAGAAACTCAAGCTGCCCTACAGCCTTAAGGTGCATCAGTGTGAGAGCGAACTATCCATCAACATGTGAATGAAATGAAACGCTATGACAGGAGTCTCAGGAGGACCCCACTGCTGAACAGAGACAGAAAAAGCTAAACTGCAGTTTGCCAAAATGTACGTGAGTAAACCAAAATACTTCCAGGAAAACAAATTGTGGAAACACAAGACCAATATAGAGCTTTTTTTGTAAAGCACATCATTCTACTGTTTACCGAAAACGGAATGTGGCCTACAAAGAAAAGAGCACAGTACCTACAGTCAAATATGGTGGAGGTTCAAATATGTTTTGGGGTTGTCTTGCTGCCTCTGGCACTGGGTGCCTTGATTGTGTGTAAGGCATCATGAAATCTGAAGATTACCAAAGGATTTTGGATCGCAATTTAGTGCACAGTGTCAGAAATCTGTGTTTGCATCCTCGGTTATGGGTCTTCCAGCAGGACAATGACAACAAGCATACTTCAAGAGGCCCCCAAAAATAGATAGAAAATATAGCGCTGGAGAATTCTGAAGTGGCCAGAAATTAGTCCGGATCTAAATCCCATTGATCACTAATACTAAAATTGCTGTTGGAAGAAGGAGCCTTCACATATGAGAGACCTGGAACAGTTTGGAAAGAAGAGTGGTCCAAAATTCCAGATGAGAGTTGTAAGAAGCTTGTTAAAGGTTATTGGGGTTTTGTGTAAAATTATGTCCAATCTGCCTTTTTTCCAATAAACACAAAGGACATAAACGTCTATAAAAATATGTAAGTGCAATAATTTTCTGGGAGTAATACTCCATTTTCTGGAAAAATTTCAAGGGTGCCAACACTTTTGGCCATGAAAATTGAATGCAACAGGAAGGAATAAATATTAGGTGCCCGGACAATATGCAATAATACATATACAGTAAAACTGCTCTGAACAAGTTATGATTAAAAGTGGTTGTCCGGGCACCTAATATTTACTCTTTCCTGCTGCATTTAATTTTCATTTTTATACCTTTGATTTTTCCTACCTTTCTTTCAATAGTTGTAACTTTTTTCATATGTTTGCTGACACGATCATGTGAGGGATGGATTTCAGCCGAACGAGTTGTTTCAAACAACAACCATGTACCATGGGCAGGGAAAAAAATTACACTTGGAGTGAAATGGCAAAATATATCACAATTCTGCCATTGTTCTTTTGGGTTTTGTTTTAGCAGCATGGATTGTCCAATAAAAATACCCTGGTAACATTATTCTTCAGGTCAATACCACTCTTTTAAGGTTTTTTATTTTTAAAGGGTGAGAAAAATTCTGAAATTTGTACAAAAAAAACGCAAAAAAATGCATTTGTTCCCATTTTCTGAGACTTATGGCTTTTTAATATTTATAGATATATTTATTTCAAAATGTAAACTTGTTTATTGATAAAAAACAACAACAATAAAAAACAACGTTTTTATGATTCCAGTGTGAAGTACCTTTATTGGTGGAGGTGCGGTGGCCAAAAAAACCCAATTCTGATTCTGGCATTTCGTTTAGTTTTTGCTTTACACAGTTTATTGTATGGGTTAAGCATGGCAATTCTATATTTTGATAGACTGGAATCTACTATATAATTGTCTAAGGGTCACTTCCGTCTTTCTGTCTGTCCTTCTGTCTGTCTGCATCATGCAGCATCAATAGTATAAAGATCTAATGTTAAAAAAATAAAAATAAATAAATAAATCATATACTCACCTTCCGGAACCAGCCCAGGCCATTCCCGCTCCTCGCGACGATCCTGTGACCGGTCCATGCATTGCGATCTCGCGAGACCGCACGTCAACATCTCACGAGACCGCAATGCACTCTTGGGAGCGACGGGCACAGTCCGGCCGCTCCCTACTCCCCTGCAGTCAGTGCCCCCTCTATACTACCCCCAGTCAGCGCCCGCCGCCCACATAGAGTTTAGCAGTCCGTTAAACCGACTGCGTTACACCGCGGCATAACGCGGTGTAACGCACTCCGTTAACGCTGCTATTAACCCTGTGTGTCCCCAACTTTTTACTATTGATGCTGCCTATGCAGCATCAATAGTAAAAAGATATAATGTTAAAAATAATTTAAAAAAATAAAAAATCGTGATATTCTCACCTTCCGTCGCCTCCGCAGCAGCTTTTCCTGCAGCTCGCGTTGCTCCGGTCCCACCACTTCGCTGATTGGTTGCGACCAGCCGGCGCGACCAATCAGCGACATTGGCGCGGGATTTAAATCCCGCTTCGCTGATTGGTCGCGCCCAGCCGGCGCAACCAATCAGCGACATTGGCGCGGGATTTAAATCCCGCTTCGCTGTTTGGGCGACATTGGCATGGGATTTAAATCTCGCTTCGCTGATTGGTCGTGCCCAGCCGGCACAACCATTCAGCGACATTGGCGCAGGATCTAATGTTAAAAATAATAATAATAAAAAAAATCATTATATACTCACCCTCCGGATCCCGCCCCGACCTTTCCCGCTCCTCGCGACCGGTCCATGCATTGCGGTCTCGCGAGATGATGATGTAGCGGTCTCACGAGTCTGCTACGTCATCATCTCGCGAGACCGCAATGCACTCTTGGGACCAGAGCGTCGCGAGGAGCATCGGTAAACGCCTCGGCTGGATCCGGGGGGCCGACGGAAGGTGAGCATATAACTATTTTTTATTTTAATTCTTTTTTTAACAGAGATATGGTGCCCACATTGCTATATACTACGTGGGCTGTGTTAGATACTGCGTTGGCTGTGTTATATACTACATATCTGTGCTATATACTATGTGGGCTGTGCTATATACTATGTGGGCTGTGCTATATACTATGTGGGCTGTGCTATATACTACGTGGCTGTGCTATATACTACGTGGCTGTGCTATATACTACGTGACTGGGCAATATACTACGTGGCTGGGCAATATAGTACGTCGCTGGGCAATATAGTACGTCGCTGCGCAATATACTACGTCGCTGGGCAATATACTACGTGTCTGTGCTATTTACTACGTGGGCTGTGCTATATACTACGTGGGCTGTGCTATATACTACGTAGCTGTGCTATATACTACGTGGCTGTGCTATATACTACGTGGCTGGGCAATATACTACGTGGGCTGTGCTATTTACTACTTGGGCTGTGCTATATACTATGTGGCTGGGCAATATACTACATGGCTGTGTTATATACTAAATGGGCTGTGTTAGGGTACTATCACACTAGCGTTTTTTTAAATCCGTCACAATGCGTCGTTTTGCAGAAAAAACGCATCCTGCAAAAGTGCTTGCGTTTTTTCCCCATACACTTCTATTGACGACGCGTTTGCGACGGATTTGCACACTTCGCATCCGTCTTGCGACGAATGCGTCGTGCTTTGGCGGACCGTCGGGGAAAAAAAACCCAACATGTAACGTTTTTTTTCTCCCGACGGACCGCTTTTTCCGACCGTGCATGCGCGGCCGGAACTCCGCCCCCACCTTCCCGCACCTTACAATGGGGCAGCGGATGCGCCGGAAAAATGCATCCACTGCCTCCATTGTGCAATGCAGCAAACGCTAGCGTCGGAATCTCTCCCCGACGCATTGCGACGGGGAGATTCCGACGCTAGTGTGAAAGAAGCCTTATACGCTACTTGGCTGTGCTATATTTCTCTGCTGTATCTGTGCATCATGAATCGTGGTATGTGTTAAAGAGGGGGGCCCACTGAGACTCTTCCGCCCAGGGCCCTCACAAACCTGGAGCCGGCCCTGGCTTCACTGATTGGTCACGCCCGGCCGCAACCAATCAGCGACAGTCGCAGTCCGCCTGCGAATTGGTGTGGAATTTTAACTACGCTTCACTAATTGGTCGCGGCCGGCCGAATCCTGTGTATAAATTGCATTATTCTGAAAACTTCATAAATAAACTACATACATATTCTAGAATACCCGATGCGTTAGAATCAGGCCATCATCTAGTCTACTATATAATTGTCTAAGGGGTACTTTCATCTTTCTGTCTGTCCTTCTGTCTGTCTGTCGGCAACTTCCGTCACGGAAATCCCACGTCGCTGATTGGTCTCGCCAGCTGCCTGTCCCGGCTGCCGTGACCAATCAGCAATGGCCATAGTCCGGCCGAGAATTAGTCCCTCCCTACTCCCTTGCAGTCAGTGCCCGGCGCCCGCATGCTCCCCTCCAGTCAGCGCTGACACAGGGTTAATGCCAGCGGTAACGGACCACGTTATGCCACGGGTAACGCACTCCGTTAACGCTGCTATTAACCATGTGTGTCCCCAACTTTTTACTATTGATGCTGCATATGCAGCATCAATGGTAAAAAGATGTCATGTTAAAAATAATTAAAAAAACCAAAAACCTGCTATTCTCGCGAGACCGCTAAGTCATCTGGGTAATTTCGCAATGCATCCTGGGAACGGAAGATGGCGGCAGCCGTGCGCGCATCGGCACAGCTTCGCTGGATCCTGGCGGGTGTGTATATAACTATTTTTTTATTTTTATTATTTTTTTTAACAGGGATATGGTGCCCACACTGCTATATACTACATGGGCTGTGTTATATACCGCGTGGCTGCTATATACTACCTGGCCTGTGTTAGATATTGCGTGGGCTGTGTTATATACTGCGTGGGCTGTATTATATACTGCGCGGGCTGTGCTATATATTACGTGGGCAGTGTTATACGTATACTGCGTGGCTGCTATATACTACGTGGCCAGTGTTAGATACTGCGTGGGCTGTGTTATATACTGTTTGGGCTGTGTTATATACTGCGTGGCTTGTATTAACGCATCGGGTATTCTACAAAATGTATGTATGTATATAGCAGCCACATAGTATATAGCACAGGCTGCGTAGTATTTGTCTGCTATATACTACATGGCTCCTATATACTACGTGGCCTGTGCTATATACTATGTGGCTGCTATATACATACATATTCTAGAATACCCGATGCGTTAGAATCGGGCCACCATCTAGTTTTACATAAGCGGCAACACAAAATTTGCCCATATTTTAGGTTGTTTTTTTTAAAGGGTGAAAAAAAAGCAATATCTGTCTCTAACAGCCGCAGCCATCACTGACTTCCCAATGCAGCTATTAACCATTTAAATGACCATGTCTGACAGCAGCATTTAATGGCCCACAACTCAAGCCCTCTCTCTGCAAAAAAAAAATATGTTTTATAATATTCAGAATGTTTTTTTGTCACTTAAATAAAAACAATGATTGCATATTTGGTATTACCATAATCGGACTGACGTGGCCAATATTATTTTTAGGGAATTTTTACCATACAGTGAACGCCTTAGACGCCACCCTCTAAAAAAGTTTTTTTAAACTATCTGATAATTCTTTACTCTCTTCCCAGAAATCTAAAAGATGTACAAAATTATGAAGACAGTGGAAAAGAGAGAATAGGACTGGATAACATCACCGCAAACACTTCAGGTCTACAGAAGGGCCACCATTGTTTTCTGAAGGAGTCACCAAACTGCACTAAAGACCGCCTGGCTACATCTAGCCACCACCACCAACTTACAATGGGCAGATCCAATGGACAGTTGTCACCTCATGGAGATGATGCATATCAGCATCAAAAGTGCTGCCACTGCAGTCATCAAGAGCGCAAATTAAGTTATACCGTGCCCCAACTGCTGGAGCATGAGGATAGGAAAACGCTGTGCTCTCACCATTCCAGTGTTAATACCTCCACCGATGTCTCACATCAGACCACAGACTGTATCTGGAAGCAGTGGGCGAATGACCGGAGGGCAACACAGCCAGTGCAACATCATGTAGTAACTGTAAGGTAAATATTACCAATATGCCATATGTAATATGGCCCAAAAAAACAGAACAGGGCGGGCAATGCATAATATGTAATATGGCCCCAATACTGCATGGGATGGGCAACACATCATATGTAATACGGCCCCACAACTGCACGGGACAGGCAATGTGTCATATATAATACGGCCGTCAACTGCACGGGATGGGCAATACGTCATATATAATACAGACCCACAACTGCACATGACGGGCAATGGGTCATAAGTAAAGCGGCCCTCCACAACTACACGGGACGGGCAATGCGTCATATGTAATACAGCCCCACAACTGCCTGAGATGGGCAACGCATCATATGTGATACGGCCCCACAACTGCACGGGATGGGCAATATGCCATATGTAATACAGCCCCATGACTGCACGGGACGGGCAATGTGTCATATATAATACGGCCCCACAACTGCACGGGACGGGCAATATGTCATATGTAATACGGTCCCATAACTGCACGGGATGGGCAGTACGCCATATGTAATACGGCCCCACAACTACACAGGACGGACAATGCATCATATGTAATACCACCACACAACTGCACAGGACGGGCAATGTGTCATATGTAATACAGACCCACAACTGCACACGACGGGCAATGTGTCATATGTAATATGGCCCCACAACTACACGGGACGGGCAATATGTCATATGTAATACGGCCCCACAACTGCACATGACGGGCAATGTGTCATATGTAATATGGCCCCACAACTATACGGGACGGGCAATATGTCATATGTAATACGGCCCCACAACTGCACGGCATGGGCAATACGCCATATGTAATACAGCTCCACAACTACACGGGACGGGCAATATGTCATATGTAATATGGCCCCACAACTGCATGGGACGAGCAATGCATCATATGTAATACGGCCCCACAACTACGCAGGACAGGCAATATGTCATATATAATACGGCCCCACAACTGCACGGGACGGGCAATGTGTCATATGTAATACGGCTCCACAGCTGCACAGGACGGGCAATGTGTCATATATAATATGGCTCCACAACTACACGGGACGGGCAATATGTCATATGTAATACGGCCCCACAACTACACGGGACGGGCAATGCGCCATATGTAAAAAGGCCCCACAACTACACGGGACGGGCAATATGTCATATGTAATATGGCCCCACAACTACATGGGACGGGCAATGTGTCATATGTAATACGGCCCCACAACTACACGGGACAGGCAATGTATCACATGTAATACGGCCCCACAACTACACGGGACGGGCAATGTGTCATATGTAATACGGCCCCACAACTACACGGGACGGGCAATGTGTCATATGTAATACGGCCCCACAACTACACGGGACGGGCAATGTGTCATATGTAATACGGCCCCACAACTACACGGGACGGGCAATGTGTCATATGTAATATGGCTCCACAACTACACGGGACGGGCAATGTGTCATATGTAATACGGCCCCACAACTACATGGGACGGGCAATGTGTCATATGTAATACGGCCCCACAACTACACGGGACGGGCAATGTGTCATATGTAATACGGCCCCACAACTACACGGGACGGGCAATATGTCATATGTAATACGGCCCCACAACTACACGGGACGGGCAATGTGTCATATGTAATACGGCCCCACAACTACATGGGACGGGCAATGTGTCATATGTAATACGGCCCCACAACTACACGGGACGGGCAATGTGTCATATGTAATACGGCCCCACAACTACACGGGACAGGCAATGTATCACATGTAATACGGCCCCACAACTGCATGGGACGAGCAATGTATCATATGTAATACGGCCCCACAACTACGCAGGACAGGCAATGTGTCTTATATAATATGGCTCCACAACTACACGGGACGGGCAATATGTCATATGTAATACGGCCCCACAACTACATGCTATGGGCAGTTTGTCATATGAAATACAGACCCACAACTGCACCGGACAGGCAATGTGTCATATGTAATACGGCCCCACAACTACACGGGACGGGCAATGTGTCATATGTAATACAGTCCCACAACTACACGGGACGGGCAATGTGTCATATGTAATACGGCCCCACAACTACACGGGACGGGCAATATGTCATATGTAATACGGCCCCACAACTACACGGGACGGGCAATGTGTCATATGTAATACGGCCCCACAACTACACGGGACGGGCAATGTGTCATATGTAATACGGCCCCACAACTACACGGGACGGGCAATGTGTCATATGTAATATGGCTCCACAACTACACGGGACGGGCAATGTGTCATATGTAATATGGCCCCACAACTACACGGGACGGGCAATGTGTTATATGTAATACGGCCCCACAACTACATGGGACGGGCAATGTGTCATATGTAATACGGCCCCACAACTACATGGGACGGGCAATGTGTCATATGTAATACGGCCCCACAACTACACGGGACGGGCAATGTGTCATATGTAATACGGCCCCACAACTACACGGGACGGGCAATGTGTCATATGTAATACGGCCCCACAACTACACGGGACGGGCAATATGTCATATGTAATACGGCCCCACAACTACACGGGACGGGCAATGTGTCATATGTAATACGGCCCCACAACTACATGGGACGGGCAATGTGTCATATGTAATACGGCCCCACAACTACACGGGACGGGCAATGTGTCATATGTAATATGGCTCCACAACTACACGGGGCGGGCAATGTGTCATATGTAATATGGCCCCACAACTACACGGGACGGGCAATGTGTTATATGTAATACGGCCCCACAACTACATGGGACGGGCAATGTGTCATATGTAATACGGCCCCACAACTACATGGGACGGGCAATGTGTCATATGTAATACGGCCCCACAACTACACGGGACGGGCAATGTGTCATATGTAATACGGCCCCACAACTACACGGGACGGGCAATGTGTCATATGTAATACGGCCCCACAACTACACGGGACGGGCAATGTGTCATATGTAATATGGCTCCACAACTACACGGGACGGGCAATGTGTCATATGTAATACGGCCCCACAACTACATGGGACGGGCAATGTGTCATATGTAATACGGCCCCACAACTACACGGGACGGGCAATGTGTCATATGTAATACGGCCCCACAACTACACGGGACGGGCAATATGTCATATGTAATACGGCCCCACAACTACACGGGACGGGCAATGTGTCATATGTAATACGGCCCCACAACTACATGGGACGGGCAATGTGTCATATGTAATACGGCCCCACAACTACACGGGACGGGCAATGTGTCATATGTAATATGGCTCCACAACTACACGGGACGGGCAATGTGTCATATGTAATATGGCCCCACAACTACACGGGACGGTCAATGTGTTATATGTAATACGGCCCCACAACTACATGGGACGGGCAATGTGTCATATGTAATACGGCCCCACAACTACATGGGACGGGCAATGTGTCATATGTAATACGGCCCCACAACTACACGGGACGGGCAATGTGTCATATGTAATACGGCCCCACAACTACACGGGACGGGCAATGTGTCATATGTAATACGGCCCCACAACTACACGGGACGGGCAATGTGTCATATGTAATATGACCGACCCCATAACTGCATGAAAGATTGCTTGAAAGATGTTTTCACAATAGGGTAATACTTCACTTAGAAGATCCAGGAATCCAGTGGGTCCTCTAAATTTCAATCAGTTTACTTTTTATTTCCCTGGTAATATTCACAGGACATAAATGTATGAATTTGACTAGGCATGTTGTCAAAAAGAACTTCATGGTCCTCCAACAATGCACAACCTACATGTCACACAGGTTGGAGGACTACATTCATATGGTAAAAATGCTAAATTTATTTTTGCTGCAATTCCTTGGATTTTCTTGTATCTTTAATTTGGCAAACCTCTTTAGTTTCTTGCTCGCATTGTTGTTATAATTAATTACATTAATAAAATGTTGTATTTTTACCATATGAATGCAGTATTCCTGTCTATGTGACACATGTAGGTTACATTTATATTTGTTGCACTTCTTAAAGGGAAATAATATCAGCCTTGCTTTCTCATAGTAAAAAAAAAAGCTAATTAAAACCATCCCAACTCAAGTTTCGCCGACTTCAGCTTCTTCCAGGGTGCAAAGTAAAGGAAAAACTTAAGAGTGTACTTCACCTTAGATGGTAGGTTTGTTTTTCCTTTATAGTTGGGTGCAATAGATCTCTTGCTGGATCCAAGATACAATGATAATTCCTCCAATAATCCAGCAATCCATAAAATAAACTTCATCCAGGGCATGGCTAACTGATCACCCCTCCTGCCTTTCATATCAATAATCTGGGACCATCCAAAATAAAAAAAACACACATGAAATTTTTTTGGAAAATTGCATTTTCATTACATTGCCACTGTTCTGCATGTATGTTTACTCTGTAACCATCACCTAAACTACTGGCTTACTGCCATCTTATCCAATAGTGTAGATTTTTATTTTTTGCTGATTGCGTTCAGAGTAAAGTACGTGCAAAAAAAAAAAGTGGTAATGTGATGAAAATGCAATTTTGAAAATTTGTTTATGTCCATATTTAAATTATTTTGGGTGGCCAGAGATGATTAGTATAAATGGTAAAATGGATGCCCCAGATGAAGTCAAAGTTGGCGAAACTTGAGTTGGGCTTGGTCTGATGTATATTTTAAAGCTGTTTTAATTGATTTTTTGACAATGAGAAGGTGAGTTTGAAATTATTCCCCTATAAGGAAATAAAATGGAATTGGGAACATGAAGAAGTGGACCCACTAGATTGCTGGCTGCTCCGAGTTCCTTGTTTGCACATTACGCTACCATATTGAGTCGTTTATATTTCAAGTGTAAAGAGCTCTGTTTGCATTAAGTGCTGTAACTTGGAAAGTTTATTTAAGTGACTTTTAGCTAGGACTTTGTTTTATTCAGATATGTCTGTTCTGTTAATATTATTTCTTTATTACATACTAATACTGTGTTTTATTTTGAAGACATGATAAAGCATTCAGGATGCCAAAAAGGTATGTATGAAATACCCATCTATACCGCTATAGCAGGTCTCATTAAAGGGGTTGGTCATTTTAAACAACATTTTTCTTTGAAGAGTCCACTGTTCACACCTTTGAGGTCCTCAGCAACTAGCTGTAATTTGTGATGGGGAGCAGCATAAAGTTTTCTACCCTATGGTGACTCAGTGGTTAGCACTGATGCTTTGCAGCACTGGGGTCCTGGGTTCAAATCCCACCAAGGATAAAATCTGCAAGGAGTTTGTATGTATGGGTTTGTGTGAGTTTCCTTCGGGTTCTCCAGGTTCCTCCCCCACTCCAAAGACATACTGATAGGGATTCTAGATTGTGAGCCCCAATGGGGACAGCGATGACTGTGGCCCCAATTCATTAACTCCTTTCCGACATTGGGCTTACATTTACACCGATGTCGGACTCCCTCCCGTTGATGTGGGCTCCAGCGGTTAGCCCACATCTTTCCGGGGACATGTCAGCTGTTTTGAACAGCTAACATGTGTCTGCAATAGTCATGGGTGGAATCATGATCCACCTGCTGCTATTAACCAGTTAAATGCTGCTGTCAAACTCTGACAGCGGCATTTAAACCGTGCTTCTGACCATTAGGCCGGAAATATGCACACCGGTGACCCCCGTCACGTGATCGCAGGTCACTGGGGTGTTGGCATGACAACCTGAGGTCTCCTGAAGACCTCTATGGTTGTCAGTGCCAGCTTGCTGTGAGCGCCACCCAGTGGTTGACGCTCATAGCAAGTTACTAAATCTGCTATGTAGAGGCGATCTGAATATCGCCTCTATGTAGCAGAGTCAATCGGGTTTTGGCAGCTTCTAGTCTCCTATGGAGACTATTGAAGCATGCCAAAAGTAAAAAAAAAAGTTTTTAAAAATATTTTAAAAAATATACATATAAAAGTTCAAATCACCCTCCTTTCCCCCATTCAAAATAAAACAATAAAAATAAAATCAAACCTTCATATATTTGGTATCGCCGCGTTCAGAATCGCCCAATCTATCAATAAAAAAAAGGATTAACCTGATCACTAAACAGCGTAGCGAGAAAAAAAGTCAAAAAGCCAGAATTACGGGTGCGAGAATTGCGGGCGATCAAAAGAACATACCTGCACCAAAATGGTATCATTAAAAACGACAGCTTGGAACGCAAAAAATAAGCCCTTACCCAACCTGAGATCACAAAAAATGGAGACGCTACGGGTATCGGAAAATGGCACAAATTTTTTTTTTTTTAAAGAAGTTTGGAATTTTTTTCACCACTTAGATAAAAAAAATAACCTAGACATGTTTGGTGTGTATGAACTTGTAATGACCTGGAGAATCATAATGGCAGGTCAGTTTTAGCATTTAGTGAACCTAGTAAAAAAGCCAAAAAAAGCACACAAAATAGTACACGACATGGTAAAATTAATGGTGTCGTTCAAAAGTACAACTCGTTCCGCAAAAAACAAGCCCTCACATGGACATATTGACGGAAAAATAAAAAAGTTATGGCTATGGGAAGGAGTGGAGCGAAAAACAAAAACGCAAAACCGAAAAAAGCTCAAGGGGTTAAAACTGGTGTTTCGCACACCTGTCCTAATGGTGGGCGTACAGGAATAAAATGTGCCTAGCTCATCGAGAGACATTCACCACTTAATGAATTTAGCTCGTCTTATCACCGTTGTGTGCGTTGCCAGAAGTATTACTCCAGTCAGGAGATGGAGTAAGATTCCTGGCATAAGGTATGCTGCAACTAGTAATGAATTTGTTGGGCGGACATTGCCATACCCCGTCCCAGCTCATCCCATTTTGAAGGAGCTGTCCAAAACTGATGCCAAAGTTGCAACATTTTTGCTCAACCTCGTTTTATGGTCTAAACACTTTCATGAATTGAGGGTCAATGTTTCTAAAGCTTTGCGGAATATGATGGTGCTAGATAAGTAAGGAAAATAAGAAAATAAGCTACGGTAAATAAATTTCCTTGCACCAGCACTTTACAAATTAGAAGCATTATATGGATCCTAATGAAATCAATGCTTGATTTGTATACTGCTAAAAATGCCATGTCTCTTGGAGCGCCAGGCACAATGTGCTTAAACACAGGACCCCCACAATATACAAAATTATATAAAAGAGTCGCTGAATTCGTTTTTTTTAATCTAGAAAAAATACCTAGAAAAAAAATACAATTTCCAGAATTTGTTTATGTCTATATTTTAATGATTTCAGGTAGACACAGATGATTGGTATAAATGGTAAGAGGGATACCCCAGATGAAGACAAGGTTGGCGAAACTTGAGTTGGGCTTGGTCTCATGTTCATTTTAAAGCTGTTTTTAATTAATTCAAGGTGCATCTAAATGATTAATAGCCGAGGCCGGAACTCGGCTAAAAGAGTTACAAAATCAGATTCTCAGAATGAGTTCACTGACAGATTATCAGATAAACTCATTCTTCACCACGCAAAAGATAGTACAACACAGAGGTTACAAAATACAACATTTTAAATCAAATCCAACTGCATAAATGCGTTTTATCCCCAAATACATGCATTTAAGTAAATAAAAAGTTCCTGAAAGTGGACAACCCCTTTAAATGATAAAATATATACTTTACATGTCTTCTACAAACTGTATCATATCAAATCTAGATGTCATCTGTCATAGCTAGCATTGTATTAACAGTTCATGTCATTGTGATTTGCTTACAGTTATTCTCAGCTGATAACAGACTGGCCTTTACCCATCTTGGCAGTCGGTTTGCTTCTCATACTGGTGTGTACTTTGGCAGGCCTTCTGGTTGACCAAATGCCAGACTTTTCCAACCCTTTCATGGTGAGTGTTCTCCAGTTGAAAACTACACTTTAAAGAGGACTTGTCACTTGCTCACAAAATTGAGATGAATCCCTCAGCTTCCCTGTTTCTTATTTTTCTTTATTTTGCAGTGTGTCACTCCATTGCAGAGATATTCACATTTGTTGCTTTTGGAGAGAAGTATGTAAAATAAATAAAAACAATCCCTAAGCTCTCCTAATTCTGTTGCTCTTTTCCGTTTTGCGCTGCGTCACTCCATTACAGAGATATTCACATTTGTTGCTTTTGGTGAGCAGTATGTGAAATTTCTGCTTGCAGACCAACTAGGCATTTATTTAGAGTCTTCTCTGAGGGTGTGCACTTTCACCCCTTCCTCCCAGACGCTGTCAATCACAATTTGCTGGTGTCTGAGGCTGCTAGCGCAGTGATTATTAGAGGGGTGAAAGCGCACACCCCCAGAGAAGACTGAAGAAATGCCCTGTAGTACTACAAGTAGAGATTTCCCATACTGTGCTCCAAAGCAACAAATGTGAATATCTCTGCATTGGAGCGACGCAGCGCAAAATGGAAAACAGCAAAATCAGGAGGAGCTTGGCGATTTTTACAAGATATTTAACTCTTTTTTTTTAGCAAGTCACAGATTCTGTGTAAAAGCTTGTGAGAAAGACACATTTAAGATTCTATTTATTACGCATTAATTAAGTTTCCAGGTGTAGAAAATGGACTTAATCTATGCCAAAAGTGTCCAACATCATTGGCTGAGATACATATGAGGACCATAAAGATACATTTTCATTAACCCTAAAAAAGTGCCACCTAGATAAACGTGTCGCCAATAAATAATTACATAAGTTATGTAAT
Source organism: Ranitomeya imitator (assembly GCF_032444005.1). Classification (NCBI taxonomy): domain Eukaryota; kingdom Metazoa; phylum Chordata; class Amphibia; order Anura; family Dendrobatidae; genus Ranitomeya; species Ranitomeya imitator. Next base: position 668,839,791 of record NC_091282.1, read on the forward strand.
TGGTTGAAAAAAAAATACAGGTTCATCAATTCCAAACCTTGAATCGTTTTTAGGCATGATGCTACTTGAACCATATTTGGGGGAAACACTTTCCACATCCAATCATGGCAATGAAGGAGCAATACCTTATGTCCTGAAATATAACTTTTACATAGAGTTTTTAACCATTTGTTTTATTGTGGGTTTTTTATTCCAGTATCCGTACATGATCATGAGGACAGTTTCCTGGATTTTGTTAATAGAAGATAAAATATTTTACAGTATCCGCATGGTCTATATAAATCTGGTGTTTGGAGTTGTTCATAGACTTCTATGGGAAAGTCTTGTGGGAACGAGGTTGCTGTAGCATAGCAGATAAGGTTGCATGGTGCTGCTACCTACGCTGTGGGTGTGCTGTATAGGGTCTGTGTATGTGACAGACTACGTAAATGCTTTCGGAAATAAACTTTTTTTTAAAGAAAATATTTTAAAAAATAATAATAATAATATATATATATATATATACATGTGAAAAAAATGTAACCTCTCAATCGCAAGATTGAAAAAAGTAATATTTATATGACATGAATGAAACAAAAATGTCTATTTTTTAATGTAATTTATTTATACAATTTTACAGGGTTTTGAGCCCAGAGACACTGACATAGGAAGAAAATTAACAACCTGGAAAAATATTCAAAGCAGCAGTGGTTACAAAAAGGTTTTGTCTGGCTATCCACATGGTGATAAAAGCAGGTAAAGAAAAATTAGCATATTAATATTGCAATCTAGCTGGGAATGCTTGTTATATAATATGTAACTTAAAGGGAAAAATAATCCCCCCTGCCCCCAACTGTTCATATGGTTATGGTTCTCTCTAAAATACAATGTTATCCGTTTAGTAATGCAATGTGTTTCTCCTTGACTGAAAAATTGCTCTTTTAATGCATATGTAAATGAGACTTAAGTGCTCTGGGTGGGGACAGAGCACTTCCTTGCCCGGCTCCACATTACTCTGCTTGACTGTCAGCTCACTGGCTATGTAGTCAATACTTACAAAGTAAAAATGAAAAAGAAAAAAATACAGGTAACTGAGATCTGTCTGTAAGTAGGCCCTAGGATCTACCGTCAAAAATGGCTAGCCTTTGCTCTTATTTTATTCCCGCTGTTTCCCTGTGTATTCCATTTTTTCTTTTTTAACGCCATCATATGCTTCCAGACATATGGGCCTTTTTATTTATTGCTAATTTTTATGGTCTTCACAAAGAGGCATGGCTCACATGATCCTCATGGGCGGGTCTTTAGGCTCCTCTGCATTATTATTCTGTGATCTATGCCCCCTGTGAACTATCCCTAAAAGAATATGGCGGATTTTTTAAAAAAAGGAAAAAAGCGGAATACTGTGGGAATAAAATAAGAGCACAGACTGGACACTTTTCACCTCTTTAAGCAGCCATTGCTTTGTTCTTGTAGATCTTACTCCAGACATCCTAATGTAATACACAATACTGTTATTATGTTACTGTTACGTTATTAATATGCACTAGTGCTTTTACTTACAGCAGCGCATCAGTTCATTTTGTTCCTGTCTTAGATTTTGTTTAATGGCCAGTGTGAACATGTCCCTATATTTTGCATGTATACCAACGTATACTCCAGTTCATTTTTTTCAGTTGAAAATCATTGTTGGGGAGGTCCAACACCTAGGACTCCCATCAATCTGGTGTAATAAATGGATAGCTCCCATTTATTAGAATAGGTGCTGATGTGTACCCAGGAGTGGCCCCTAAATATTGTGATGGAGCGGTGCTGTCCCACTCTTTACACTCTTTACATCTGGGCACTTTCTTAGCTGGTAACAGCTGATCCCAAGGATGGGTCATCAGTGTCGTACTAATGGAAAAGCCCTTTAATACCAAAGGATTATTCCAATCTCAGCTGAGACGGGTATTATTCTATCCACATCCAACCACTAGAGGAAGAGCTACAGAATCATCTGAGTTACTACACTCTTTCTATCCCGAATTCATTTCTACAGGAGTGTTAGACTGACCTTCACTCCAAATTAGACATTTATGGTCTTTCAGTTTACGGTCGGTGATAACAAAGAAATACAAATTAAAAACACAGAACTCTCACATGCTCTCTCCTTTTAATTTTTTAGAGTCGAGCGTGATTATAAAGAATACATAAATCCCAAAAGTTCATCCATGTAAATTGTGAATTCAGCTGTGTCTTTGGGGTTTTTCCTTGGCATATTTTTCCCATTGATCACTGTGACTATATGTGAACAAGGCGCAGGATGAGTCGAAACGTTATACAGGTCCTTCTCAAAAAATTAGCATATAGTGTTAAATTTCATTATTTACCATAATGTAATGATTACAATTAAACTTTCATATATTATAGATTCATTATCCACCAACTGAAATTTGTCAGGTCTTTTATTGTTTTAATACTGATGATTTTGGCATACAACTCCTGATAACCCAAAAAACCTGTCTCAATAAATTAGCATATTTCACCCATCCAATCAAATAAAAGTGTTTTTAATAACAAACAAAAAAAACAACAAATAATAATGTTCAGTTATGCACTCAATACTTGGTCGGGAATCCTTTGGCAGAAATGACTGCTTCAATGCGGCGTGGCATGGAGGCAATCAGCCTGTGACACTGCTGAGATGTTATGGAGGCCCAGGATGCTTCAATAGCGGCCTTAAGCTCATCCAGAGTGTTGGGTCTTGCGTCTCTCAACTTTCTCTTCACAATATCCCACAGATTCTCTATGGGGTTCAGGTCAGGAGAGTTGGCAGGCCAATTGAGCACAGTAATACCATGGTCAGTAAACCATTTACCAGTGGTTTTGGCACTGTGAGCAGGTGCCAGGTCGTGCTGAAAAATGAAATCTTCATCTCCATAAAGCATTTCAGCCGATGGAAGCATGAAGTGCTCCAAAATCTCCTGATAGCTAGCTGCATTGACCCTGCCCTTGATGAAACACAGTGGACCAACAACAGCAGCTGACATGGCACCCCACACCATCACTGACTGTGGGTACTTGACACTGGACTTCAGGCATTTTGGCATTTCCTTCTCCCCAGTCTTCCTCCAGACTCTGGCACCTTGATTTCCGAATGACATGCAAAATTTGCTTTCATCAGAAAAAAGTACTTGGGACCACTTAGCAACAGTCCAGTGCTGCTTCTCTGTAGCCCAGGTCAGGCGCCTCTGCCGCTGTTTATGGTTCAAAAGTGGCTTTACCTGGGGAATGCGGCACCTGTAGCCCATTTCCTGCACACGCCTGTGCACGGTGGCTCTGGATGTTTCCACACCAGACTCAGTCCACTGCTTCCTCAGGTTCCCCAAGGTCTGGAATCGGTCCTTCTCCACAATCTTCCTCAGGGTCCGGTCTCCTCTTCTCGTTGTACAGCGTTTTCTGCCACATTGTTTCCTTCCAACAGACTTACCATTGAGGTGCCTTGATACAGCACTCTGGGAACAGCCTATTTGTTGAGAAATTTCTTTCTGGGTCTTACCCTCTTGCTTGAGGGTGTCAATGATGGCCTTCTTGACATCTGTCAGGTCGCTAGTCTTACCCATGATGGGGGTTTTGAGTAATGAACCAGGCAGGGAGTTTATAAAAGCCTCAGGTATCTTTTGCATGTGTTTAGAGTTAATTAGTTGATTCAGAAGATTAGGGTAATAGGTCGTTTAGAGAACCTTTTCTTGATATGCTAATTTATTGAGACAGGTTTTTTGGGTTATCAGGAGTTGTATGCCAAAATCATCAGTATTAAAACAATAAAAGACCTGACAAATTTCAGTTGGTGGATAATGAATCTATAATATATGAAAGTTTAATTGTAATCATTACATTATGGTAAATAATGAAATTTAACACTATATGCTAATTTTTTGAGAAGGACCTGTAGTTGGAAATGTGACAGCTGAATATTCTTGAGAATTCACAATTTACATGGATAATTTTTTGGGTAGTTCTGCTTTCTTTACGTTTGACTCTAGAAATTTCTTGGAAAAACTTCCTGGATTCAATAAAAAGCCAAGAACTTATGTTTTGTTACTCATAACAAAATGAAATTCGCAGGCATGTAATTTCTAACAGTCTCCGAGTGCTTCCAGGAGTGTTCGTATATTTATACTCTTCATGAATGTTAGTGTTACTTACATAAATGTAGGTGGTTTATACATAACGGCAAATATCAGAATTCATAGCTACATAATAAATAAAAGACCCTATCTGCGTCCACCCAGCTTAGTCACACACCTCATCAGTCTTTTGTTCTGGTGAAAACTACTACACAAAGTGAGATTTGTCGGGCCTGAAGACATTACCCTGTTCCTTACTCTAAGGCTATGTGCACATGCTGCGGATTTTGCTGTGGATCCGCAGCGGATTGGCTGCTGTGGATTCGCAGCAGTTTTCCATGCGTTGTACAGTACCATGTAAACCTATGGAAAACCAAATCCGCAGTGCACATGCTGGGGAAAAAACATTGCGGAAACGCAGCGATTTACATTCCGCAACATGTCAATTCTTTGTGCGGATTCCGCAGCAGTTTACACCTGCTCCTCAATAGGAATCCGCAGGTGGAAAACCGCAGGTGGAATCCGCACAAAATCCGTGGAAAAACCGCGGTAAATCCACAGTAAATCCGCAGTGCGGTTTTCCTGCAGATTTACCAAAATCAGTGCAGAAAAATATGCACACCTTTCCGCAGTGTGTGCACATACCCTAACAGAGAGCTATATAGCCAGCGATATAAATAGTTGGTTATTTTATTATATACAATGATCAGATCCAGTGTCGGACTGGTGTGCCATCGCCCACCAGTAACATCAATTCCAGAGCCCCACTTTTCAGCTACTTGCAAATATGACTTTCTCCTCATTCACAAAATTCTATAGAAATAAACTGGGCTGATTGTGAAATTAATGGAGCACCCCCAGACACAGGGCCACGGGGTACTCGATCCGGGGTTGTCACGGTGGCTAGACCCGGTCCGTGTCCCTGCTAAGGGGCGTCCAATGAAAGGTGATGGTGCGTGGTGCAAGGTGCGAGGAATAACGAGGACACAGGGTTGTAGTCTCTTTTCCTTTACTGAAGGCTTCGGGGTCCGCAGTCCAGAGCACTGCTAACGGGGCTGGCTGAGACCGGCCGGTCCGAAGGCACATCCAGAGTTCCCTTTGCAGGTGGGAATCAGTGTTGTAGTCCTTCCCTGCTGAGCACCACGGGATAGTCCTCACAACTGTCGTATCTGTTCCTTCTCCCTCTCCGTCCTCCAGATTATATGGCTAGGACGCACCTTTATGACAGGTAGGCCTGGAGTTATTCTGGGACCCTAGCGACGCCCCTATCCCACGATTGCCTCCTATGTCCGTCTAGGTGATTTAAGTCAGACAGCCAACCTGTAATCAACTGTCCTGCCGCTGTTTGAAGTAATGCGTGGAGTCTGTTACTTCCTCGGTGCTCCGGCCACCGGCTACGCGCCTCAGAAGGATGTTGCCAATCTCGGGGCACGACTCCTTCTGGTTCTATCTCCTTTGTACTATGATCCCACTTCTCACTTCTCCACAATATCCTTCTCTTCGTGTCCTTCCTTGAGATACCGCCGCAAGGTAGTGCAGGCGCGGTCCCGTAACAATCTGTCCTTTCTGCTAGGTACCTACCAGGTTCCCAGTTCTGACAGGTCCTCCCTGGAGCTCTCCCAGGCTGCGTTCTGCCCTAACTTCCTATCCAACCCTCAGTTTTACCAGTGTGAGGAGTGGCCTAGTACATAGTGCCTTTTGCTCCCCTGGTGGCCAGAGTGTGAAGTGTAGTGTGTGACTGTGATACCTGGTCAGGTGAACTCCTTTAGTGCAATCAGACATAACATCACTCCCCTTAGTGGCAGAGCGACATTACTGCAACGACCAGGACTTTGGGGCGCTGCATTAACAAGATACTGTTTTTATCTGTACATGGTGAATGAAGTGTATTGTGCCTAGTACTGCTCATATAAGAGGGTGGTGAGCTACTCCTGCTCAGGGGACCACCGGAGGATTCTCCTTTTCTCCTGCAGGCCAGTCCGAGCCGGATCACATCATCATACTTTGAATATGATTATATGTCTTCGCCTTCACAGAAGTCTGACCATTTGGAAATGCTGAGAACACAGTCTGAAACTGTTGATTTATAAAGAAATGATGTCTGTATAATGTCTACTTCTGTGTATTTTTGCCAGCTTGGATGACCTTGATTTTAGCAGAAGAAATGAGAAGCTGTTTCAAATAACTAAAAGAGATACTCGTCATCGGAGAATGGTGGAGCAGAAAGACGGTGTGGATGGCTTTTTCTGTGGACACCCATGTAAGTGCCAATAAGATGATGATTAGATCTGAGGCATAAATATAATAGGTCACAAAAATATTGTGAATTGATTTTATGCATTATAGATTTTTAACCTATAATCAACCAAAGCCCAAATGAGCAGTGGTGCGCAAACCCGTAGACTTTCTATTGAGCCTGTACACTTGACTGTGCAAGCACGAGCACAAATTAGGCCCTTCTGCCCCTTGGCTAGTAAAACTACTATCAGTTACTCCAATGACCTTTTATGTGTAAAAGTGCTTATCTTTATTCTTAAGAACGGAGGGATCTTAAATGTTATTGTTTATAGCTCATGGCTAAGGTTAGCAGCCACCTCCTCTGTAATTTAGCTGTGGTGGCCAAACGTGCAGTGCTTACAAACTCGATCCAACAGAGCTTGTAAGCACTCTCTGAAGCTGACTGGGATTGCTGGAGAACCTACTAAGTTCCTGATCCCGTCTAACCTCAGTGCCCTTATAATCAGAAGCAAAGATGCCTCATATAGCATATTGGAAAGCGGGTGAATAGTGCAACAATGCCGCTGTTCCGAACTGTCAATCATGTTCATGTCTGCCCTCCAGAAAGCATGAAGCCTAGAGGCTGGGGAGCAGTGTGCTTCTGCTGAAGATCATTAAATAACTCTTATTTAAAAGTTTGTGCTCAAACTTTAAGCCTTATTTAATGGGTTGCCATCTCTTTCCAAGTACAGTCTCTCACCCCAATATCCCATAAATGTGGTATCATTCACTGTCCAACGAAGCAATTAGTTCCTTTAAAGTATACGTTAAAACACAATATTTCATAGAAATGTTTCTTTTCTAGCAAAGAGCTATTTGCAACTGGTATTCATGTCCAAAACGGCAGGAAGTTTATGGAACCTGCAAGCAATTCAATCCATGTGCCGTATTGAAAAAGAGAAGGTCAGTAGCAATCTCTGTACTACCTTGCTCCTTCAAGCGGATCTGTTAATGGACTTCACAATACGATCTGCATACAATATGAAATAGATCTCGTAGACCTGATAAGGATGGTGTCTTTACTTGGATAATCTGTGTTAGAAAGTCAGAATATCTTTTTTGCAGATTTAAACACATTCTGTGCTCATCGAGTCCAGCCGCATAGGTTGCTTTATTCCCCAACTACAGTGCAGCGTGATGCAGATGAATTGGTTCGGATGGCGAGCTGAAAGGTCCATCATGAGCAACGAGTAAAAAGTCAGAATCACTTAGATTCTTTGCAGTCAGAATTGTGTCTTGGCCAAAGTCGCCATCTAGCCCTATCCTTACCCAGGTTGCTCAACTTAAAGAAAACACTGAGCTTCACGTGCACGGCTCTATCTATTCATCTGTATGGGATGTGCCCTTGTTCTTGATGTATGGATATGCCATTTTCATTATATAACTACAATGTTTATTCTGTTTTTCTTTCCTGCAGATCCGTTCACATCCCACTTTCTCGGAGCTTTGTGAACGCAATGAGAACGAAGAATGCTGTCCTAGCTGGTCCCTTGGAAACTACATATCCATATTGTACAACCGTTCTTCTTGCCTTGAAATCACCCAGAGCGACATTTCCCACACCTTGGTCCTTCTGCGCTCCTGTGCACCAGATTACCACAGAGGAGCTCTCACCCCTTCCTGCATAGGTTCACGTACAGAGAGGGAGAAACATTCCCAGTGTGCCAAAGTGCCTGAAAAGTGCACACGATCCAGCGCAGTTTACCAGCTGCTCCATTTTCTTGTTGACAGGGACTTTTTAAGCCCCCAAACCACAAATTACCAGGTCCCATCTCTGAAGTACAGCATGCTGTTTTCACCAGCCAAAAAAGGTTCATCAATGATGGACATTTACGTGGACAATTTGGAGTCTCGGGAACTTTTTGATAATTTTACAGCAATCAGTGGAATGGATTTGGGGCTAAAGCAGAAACTTTTCCAACACTACCTTGTCATGGATACTGTGTATCCCGTCCTGGCAATAGTGGCTGTTTTTCTAAGTATGTCTTTTTACCTACGTTCCTTTTTTATCACTTTTATGGTCCTGACTTCGGTTGTCGGCTCACTGATGATTTCCTTCTTTTTGTACAAACTGGTTTTTAGAATGACTTTCTTTCCCTTTGTCAACCTGATTGCAGTTATCGTCCTCAGTAGTATTTGTGCTAATCACACTTTTGTCTTTTTTGACCTTTGGAATCTCAGCAAGATACAACACTCAGCTGCCGGCATGCAACAATGGGTAAAACAAACTATGCACCATTTTGTATATCTTATGTTAGTATCTTGTTTGACCACCGGAGCTGCTTTCTATGCCAGTTACATGAGTAGCATTACCTCAATTCGATGCTTCTCCATTTACATGGGAACATCTGTACTAATCAACATGACATTAATGATTACATGGTTGCCTGCCACCATGGTCATTTATGAACGATACGTCAGTGTTAATTGCATTTACAAATCTGAAGATTACTGGAACAGTAATGGACATAAAAGAATTTTTTTGAATTTTTACCAAAAACTTAGGAGTGTACACGGCACCTTGTCGGAAACATCAAAACTGCTTTTCGAGAAGCTCCTTCCATGTGGAGTGATAAAGTTCCGGTACATCTGGATTTGTTGGTTCGCTGCCCTGGCAGCTGGTGGTGCATATATTGCTTGTGTTAGCCCAAAATTAAAGTTGCCATCTTCAGATGTGTCTTCAGTTCAGGTGTTTCGGCTGAGCCACCCATTTGAGAGATACGACGCTGAATACTGCCACCAGTTCATGTTTGAACGTCAAGAACATGGAGAAGGTCAACATATGCCAATTACACTTGTATGGGGTGTTAAGCCTTTGGATAATGGAGACCACCTTAATCCAGACATGAATGGGACTCTCATCAGGGACACTACCTTTAGCATCCAAAGTACTGATAGTCAGAGATGGCTTATGGATCTTTGTCAAAAGGTAAAAAACCAAAGCTTTTACTTGTCTGATCAGGATAAAAAGCCAAACATCTGCTTCATGGAAGATTTCCACAGATGGATGGAAAGTCGACAGTGCTCACAGAGTGACCAAAACCGTAACCTGTGCTGTAACCAATTTTCCTTTCCTTATTCAAGTGATTTACTTCTCCACTGCGTAAAAATGATGGTCACGGAACAAGGAGGCAGCGGTCTAGAGACCTGTGATATTGGACCCAGATTTGATGCTGATGGTAACCTTTCTGCTTTGGTTCTGGAGTTTCAGACAACATATCAGTACAGCTTCAATTATAGCAAAACCAAGAAATTCTTCAATACATTAAACACATGGCTCATACGCGAGTTAAAGAACGCTCCTCAGGGGCTGCAGAATGGGTGGTTTACCAGTAACCTTTCTCTGTTTAACCTCCAGCACACGCTGAGTACTGAAGTCATGATGATAACAGGCTTTGCTGTAGCAATTTCATTCGTAATTCTTCTGTTGACGACATGGAACGTCTTACTCAGTTTATTCTCAGTGGCTGCAATAGGCGGCTCAGTTCTCGTCACCGTTGGTCTCTTAGTTCTTTTGGAATGGCAACTAAATGTCGTAGAATCCCTGTTCGTTTCAGCTGCCGTTGGTCTCTCTGTCGACTTCACAGTCAATTATTGCATTTCCTATCATATGTGTCCACATTCTGACCGCCTCAGTCGTGTGGCATTTTCCTTAAAGCAAATGAGCTGCGCAACAGCAATGGGAGCCTCCACCATGTTTTCTGCTGGGGTAATAATGTTGCCGGCCACGGTGTTGGCCTACCGGAAATTGGGAATATTCATAATGATGATTAAATGCATTAGCTGTGGCTTCGCAACCTTTTTTTTTCAGTCACTTTGCTGCTTCTTTGGCCCAGAAAAGAACTGTGGACAAATACTGTGGCCTTTTACCAATGTCTTAAAGGACTGTCCTAATGACCCAAGACTAAATGGCACCTTTGCTTGTGGTGGGAACCAAAAACAGAGCAGGCTCAGGAAAGTTCAAGAATCAAACATAGAAAATGAACAATACGAGCTTCAGCCCTTAGCCAGGAACTTAAGTGATAGTTTTGACAACAGTACAACAACTAGTAAGCTGTCAAAACGTCCATCAATTCTATCGGAGGATATGCAGCTATCAGAGAATAAGTGTCACAGAATAGTATCTCAGCCACAAGAAAACACTCAGGATTTCCAAGCTAATACAATTAGGGAAAAAGGTTTTAATCAATGCTCTGCTTTGCAAACCTCTTCTCCTTATAGGCAAAGTAGCTTTGAAGATAAGTCAGAAAGGTTCGACGAGTCATGTGCTCAATGCATTTATCAAAGGATGAACAGTAAGGCTTGGAATGGATCTGTGGTGGATCATGTCCATGTACATACCACCAAGCAATCTAGTAACTTGGAAAGCCCTAAAAGCACCAGTCCTGCACAATACTCCCCAGAGAGGAATACCCGTATGTTTGAATATTCCAGGTGCCTCTGTTCCATGGGTAGCTCCTTCGATGCTCTTGACTCGAATGAAACTTGTCTTAGTGATTTTGACCAGAGCTCAAAATTGGCAGACTCAACAAGCTGCTCGCCTGATATTTTTGAGGTTCCTGATTCACCCTGTCACAGCGAAAGGGGGCATTTGAATGGGAAGAGAGAAATGTTGAAACTAGCTCTGAGAGAAACCGTCTTTGATTCCTCAATACCCTCAAAACAGGCTAATATGTTATGGAAAATCCAGTCAAACCAAGATAGTCATCCTCCAGTCGTTCTACCTAACAGCAAGCCAGATATGCCTGATGTCTGGATTAAAAGGACTACTGAGCATAGTTCTGATTGTGTTAGCTGAAAGGTTTATATAGTTTATAGAAAGGACGTTCATCGTCCTGTGGATACTGGTAAGAATGGACACGTATGTGACCTACAAGAAGGCCATTTCTCCTCATGATCTTTTTGGAATTATTTTACTTACATTAGTCATATTGCGGTAATGTACATTAAAAAAATGGAAATACCAGAGAAATAATATAAAAAGCTATTATTGTACTCGACCATGGGGCCATTAGCAACAAGATTCTAAGAATAATCATACCAATAATCATAAAGCACATCGTTAAATTGTGGCCGAGAGCAACAAAATAAAGCTCTCCCAGAGTTAATACCCAGAGTCACTGGATACACATGATGAGAGCATTATACTGCCTCTGTACAAATCCCTAGTTAGACCGCACATGGAGTACTGTGTCCAGTTTTGGGCACCGGTGCTCAGGAAGGATATAATGGAACTAGAGAGCGTACAAAGGAGGGCAACAAAATTAATAAAGGGGATGGGAAAACTACAATACTCAGATAGATTAGCGAAATTAGGATTATTTAGTCTAGAAAAAAGATGACTGAGGGGCGATCTAATAACCATGTATAAGTATATAAGGGGACAATACAAATATCTCGCTGAGGATCTATTTATACCAAGGAAGGTGACACAAGGTGGCATTCTTTGCGTCTGGAGGAGAGAAGGTTTTTCTACCAACATAGAAGAGGATTCTTTACTGTTAGGGCAGTGAGAATCTGGAATTCCTTGCCTGAGGAGGTGGTGATGGCGAACTCAGTCGAGGGGTTCAAGAGAGGCCTGGATGTCTTCCTGGAGCAGAACAATATTGTGTCATACAGTTATTAGGTTCTGTAGAAGGACGTAGATCTGGGGATTTATTATGATGGAATATAGGCTGAACTGGATGGACAAATGTCTTTTTTTCGGCCTTACTAACTATGTTACTATGTTACTATGTTACATAGAACAAGACATAGAAGCAGAGTATGAAAGTCCCACAAAACATAATAATCATTAAAAAGACCTTTATTAATACAAACACAAATCACAAGATAAAAAACAATGTAGCCCATACAGTGAGGAAATATGGAGGAGACATTAAGGTAAGCTGGCCTAGGCAGGAAGAGCTAAGTACATCCTGAGCAAACAATCCATGAATGACAATGGTTACACGATACCACCCACATCATGATACCACCCAATCTTGTTCCAAGATTCTAAGAATAGAGTGTATAGTGGAGGCCACTACCCAAAATCAAAGGGAAAAGAAGAACACTGTAAAATTAGAGGCAATTTAGAAGGACAATTAGGTTAGGAACCTAGACACAAAAACATTCTCAAGGCTAAAATATTTAAACATTGATGCAGGCAATTACCAAGATCAGACTGATGAAGTTCACTCCAATCGATAGTCAAAGGGTCAGGGCAGGCGGCAGACAGGTAACGAGGTCAGGATACAAGCCAAGTCAATAATGGGAATGGGCAACTCAGAAGCACACCTTTTCACAGGCAAGAATTTAGAGAAACTTATTGCTCAGGCAAGGATCCCTTAAGTATCTTGGGTTGATTACAGAAGATTAATTTGGCGCACGCTGGCAATTTAGGAGTCATTACTTGAGCATTGGGAGAGAGCACTAGTAAGTAAATGGCACTAAGTATGTGCCAGTGAACAGACTACAAAAGGAAATCAGGCAGGCTGGTTCTCTCAATGGGCTGGCAACAGTGGCCGAGGTGTTGACCGATCATAAAAGTTATAACAGTTTACTCCAAGTATACCAATCCAGGCATGCACATCTTCAAAGAATCAGTTTTCAGCCAACAGATATCAACATGCATTTTTATCAACAACGCCACTGATACCAGCAAGAAATTGTGACTTGCTGTTGCAGGAAAAAAGATTACTACTTCTTTCATGAAGTTAGTTGAGTAGATCAACAACTCCGTAGTGTCCCCCCTAGTTTACCGATTCCTAAATCTAGCTGACATAGGATGTGCTTTATATTCACACAGAGGGTTATTTATACTATTATTAAAAGGATCAAAAATACACCTGCACTTAGAATTTTTGTAGGGTAGCAATATGTGTGAGGCTGTCCTGCTCTAGGATGATAGAAAGTGATGATACCACCCAGTGCCTGCTGGGGGCACCTTCTTGATTGATGCACCCTTTATGTTAATCCGCAAATCTTTTTGTACAATATAAAGAAATATCTTATGCAAAAGACAGATGTATTAAACCTGCCCTGTATACTGAATCCCAACTGAGGCATTTTGCGGCTTCAAAGTTATTTGGCTTCTGTCTTCATGACTTTATTAAAGGGGTTTTCTAGTTTTGGAAAACCTCTTTCTCTTGGCTACAGTTTGTTTAAGCACATTTAAAAACAATAAACTGCATCACGGGGACAGGGTCTTTCCGAAACCAAAAAACCACTTTAGTTTGAAAACGGAGCTGAATAATAGCATATCCCAGTTATCCCTTTCAGCTGACTGAGGGGAGTGTGTTGACTACAGATTTTTAATAGAGTTCAATGCATAAATCTGTCTACAGTGAGCTCCCCCTAGTGGCAGCTACAAGCAGGCAGAATTTTTGTTCTATGATAATGGGATGAGAAGGTCGACCATCTGGAGCTCGTAACAAAAACACATCTTTAATCAGTACAGAACTTTGGACATATTTTTAGACCTTTTTTTTTTTTTTACATATTTTTGGGCCTACTTTGTGATGCCATATCCATTAAAAGTGTTTTACTAGTATCAACTGCAGCCAACTAGAGAACTGGAGCATTATAAAGTATATACAAGAGAGTGTTGCAACATATAATCATTACAAGGTTGAAATATTTTTTGTCCGGAGTATTAAACAGTATTTTTCATGATTTTTTTTTACGTTTTTTTTAGAACATCTCCATTTATTTTTTCTCTTTTTTATGTCATTTTAGATTAAACAACTACAAACATGAAAGAATGTAGTTAAAAGAGTGTCAATGGTGTATATCTAAACCTCTTTTTTTCCATTGGACTCCGTATTAGGTTCTTCAGTTATTTCTTCTGTAAACTTTATGTGAACAATTACATTGAGAATATTGTGATAAATTGCTTAAAAGATGAGAAAATGTGCTGAGTAAGAGTATAAAATAATCTAAAGTTTGTAAACTTAGTAAAAACAATGTATTTGTACATTTCAACAGAGTCTCTTGTAAACTTGTCCTCCATTTTTATGGTACCTACTTATATATGTAATGTTAATCATATTTCCTAGAAATCTGTGATGTGTTCCATAAATATAATTTATTTCAGAATTAACTCTTACCTGTGTCCTTGGAAGTCACTGGATGAATGTTTTAGGAAATGTGTGTTGTGATACACTAGCATGTGGAGGAGTAACTGTAGTCACCCTGGGGTTGGTCATTATGGGCGCCGGTGTTTAAGGATCCTTGGCGCTGACCCTTTAACTCCTATAAAGGGATCTGATCGTCACATCTAGGAATCACTAGATCACACATATCACTGACTAGCAGTAAATGGCTGGTTGCAATTGTGGACAGAGAAAGAGCCAAGTCATTTATGAAAGTCAGACAGAAAGGAGAGGAACCAACTCAAGGCCACGAGAAGATCATGGGTTCAATCATAAAAAGTTCAAATGGCATGAGAATGGTCAGGAACAGTAACTCACCTGTCTCAGCTCCAGGTCTTGCTCCCTTATACTATAGTCACTACCCTTAGCTGTGGTTCATGCCAAGTTTTTCAAGTAACCCAGCAGACTTCTGTGACATTATCACCTAAGGTCTTTTAAGGTTTCCCTTGGAAGTTTTGCCCCACTGTTCAGTTCTCTCAGATGCCAATCATCTTTTTATCAAACTCCTGTTTGTTTTGCTATCATCTGCATCTACTTCCTAGCTCATCTGCTATAAGCATAAGGAACTCTTCTCAGGTCCTGTTCCCACTACAAATGCTGTTGCACTTAGTGTATCTTTTCCAGAAGCAAATATTAACTCTTCCTGTTCATCTTTAAAGGGACACTGTCACCTGAATTTGGAGGGAGCAATCTTCAGCCATGGAGGCGGGGTTTTCAGGTGTTTGATTCACCCTTTCTTTACCCGCTGGCTGCATGCTGGCTGCAATATTGGATTGAAGTTCATTTTCTGTCCTCCGTAGTACACGCCTGCACAAGGTGCAATCTTGCCTTGTGCAGGCATGTACTATGTAGGACAGAGAATGAACTTCAATCCAATATTGCAGCCAGCATGCAGCCAGCAGGTAAGGAAAGGGTGTATCAAACACCCGAAAACCCCGCCTCCATGGCTGAAGATTGTTCCCTCCAAATTCAGGTGACAGTGTCCCTTTAATTCCTTCATCCCTGCCAAGGACCACTGATCTTCTGATAGCATACAACTCCATCTTTAACAATGTATTTGCCACAAGTCCAGTACTTACTATACATCTACAGTTCCTGTGTATGTAACTGTGTCTTCTGGTGTTTCCTACACCACTGATATGCCTGCTACACTGCATAACTGGCTATCCTGGTGCTCATTGATCCACATGCCATCTGACAAGTCCTACCCCACTGTTCCCCTGCCATCAGTCCATATTACTTACATTGACCTCTGGGTTAGAGAATCCACCTCCCCAGGTAAGACCATAATAAAAAACGTACCAGGTGGTCTAAACGCATATTAGTATCCTGGATAAATTGCATACTGCTATTCTCGATAAATTGCCCATTGCCTTTGTTTGTCAGCTATCCAACGAGTAAAGCACCGATTAGCTGGGCAGTCGGAACACCAACATAACGATGAATGTGATACCTCAACATTTTCACAGTTTATTGAAAAACTGATGTGACCTACTATGGCTGTGTAGCTATCAGCTGAGCTCATGTAATGCAATTGCAGCACCCCAGGGTCCTGATCCTTGCAGTTATGTCGTTCTTCCACTAGGGGGAGTGATGTTACGTCTGAAGGCAATAAAGGAGATCACTTTACCAGGTATCACAAACCATTCAACACACTTCACACTCCAGTCCACCAGGGGGAGCTATGCTCCTATTTAGTAGGGCACTCTTCACAATTAGATAAAACTGGTGGTCTGGATAGGAAGATAGGCAGAAGATGACTGGGCTTCACCCGTGGAGCCCCTATCAGGCAGCCAGTGGAAAAGGAGGAACATCTAACAGCTGCAGACAGGAGGGTCCCTGACAGGGGTGGGATCCTGTCAGAGGCCTAGACAGAATGCCACGGAGCTGCGTCGGCCCGGCGTGCGGCATCATCCTAAGGAAGGACACGAAAGAGAATTGTATTGTAGAGGGTGAGAAACGAAGTCATGGCAAAAGGAGAGGAAACCAGAAAGAGTTCTGCCTTGTAAAAGGCTGCCTCCTTCTGAGGCGCAGGATCAGGTGGCCGGAACACCGAGGGAACAATCGTCTCCATGCCTTGCTCCAGAGACCGGCAGGACGGATAATTCCACGTTACCTGCCCAACCTATACCCAGGAGGCACAGTGGCAACTTGTGGGAGCTGGGGCATGCTAGAGTCCCTGTAAAAAGCCTCAGGCCATCAGTCATATGGGTTGTTCCTATCCATCTGGGGGACAGAGAGAGAGACATAACATCTACAACAGTTGTGGGGACCTCACGAGAGGCTCAGCAGTAAGGTACTACAATATCCAGGCGCTAGAGGAAGGCTACTGATTTCCACCTGGATGAGGGGACTCTGGATTAGCCTTCAGACCGGCCGGACTCTGCCAACCCTGTGATCCGGTGCTCTGGACTGAGGACGCTGAAGCCTTCAGTAAAGGTAAATAGACTGCAACCTTGTGTCCTCGTTCTTCACTGCGCCTTACACCATCCACCATCTACACACTGGGAAGCCCTGGGGACACACTTCACCTGTGGGAAGGTATACCATCTAGCTGCCATAACGTCACCCCAGCGGACCCCTAAGCAGCGTCGGTCACCCTGACCGAATACCACAGGTGGCATCACGAACATCCCTTTAAAGACCTTTCCCCATTTACAACGGCCCTCCCGAGGGCCACGGACCGGGTCACCAACCATGACATCCCCCTTGAGAACCGAAGGGCCTGGCTCCGAGTACCCCACTGCCCTACTGAGGGCGCTCCACAATCCTAAATGCTACTGACAATTCAGCAGAATTTGCAAAAAAAGCTGTAGACATAAACGGAGAGGAGCAGACTATGTAATATAGATAGATAAATGAGTACATGAAAAGTCGTTTTTCCAACGTTTTGTTGAAGTTTTTTTTATTATGAAGATGGTATTTCCCTCAAATAAGATAATGAAGCGTGAAATGAGCTATATTCCAGTATTTCATCACCTAATGCCTCATAAATAAGGAAATATTGCTCGTTGTAATATACTGTAGAGTCATGGTTGCTTTTGGGATTGATGTTACTGTTAGTATAGTTACATAGTTCAGTTGAGGAAAGACACATGTCCAAGCTCAATTGAGGGATAGGAGAGGCTAAATGGAAGGTATAAGTACAACCACAGTGCATGAGCCATCTGCAGGTGCAGGCTAGGCAGTAGGGCAGAGGGTCATGCATCGGATTGGTCCCTCTTAGTGGTGGAATATCAGACATAATATGGTTGGAATGAGAGCCCGGACTCAATAATACCAGCAGACATATAGCTGCCCAAACCCTCCACATTTGCTTAACACTCAGGACTGTCATGATCCAGTCCAGAGTTTGTTTTCTGCTGTTCCCTCTCTGGACTTAACACCCTCTGCCTTGTTTTGGAGCTGGCTGGGCTTATTTAGTCCTCTGGAGTCTGCTGGCCAGCATCAGTGATAGTTCATGCTTCTAGGCTAGGGCAGCTGACCCACATTCCCTGGTGATCCTTCTGCCTCTGACTTCCCGTATTTGTGTGAGACCCAGAGGTGTAGCTAGGATTTTGATCCAGGGGGGGCGAAGCTTCTGAGTGGGCCCCTAACCAGGTAACCTTGATTACAACTCGGTGACGCCCCCTAATAGTGGAGGAGAACCTCAGCAGATGACCGCACTGTTACTGAAGATAATCTCTATATAAAGACCAACAAGGATATTACCGCCATATGGTCAGTGGTAGATACCAGCCCTACAGAGCATATAAGAGATCATAGCACAGTTACAGATAAGGACTTACCATTGACGTTCTTTATGATGGAATCGTCACTTTTCCCGTCTTTTCCATCTGGCCCAGACCGACATGACAACTTTTTCCAGCTACAACTTGTCTGCAGAGAAAACAACAAAGACACGTTTCACTTCTCACATTCCAGCCATCACCATCTATTCCCAACCTGCACAAACCCCTAATCCTGCAGATACCCCAATACTGAGCCCCTGCTGCCATATATTTCCCTATTACTACACCTGATACCCCAATACTGAGCCGCTGCTGCCGTATGTGTCCCTATTACTACCCGATACCACATTACTGAGCCTCTGCTGCCGTATGTGTCCCTATTACTGCCCGATACCCCAATACTGAGCCGCTGCTGCCATATGTGTCCCTATTACTGCACCTGATACCCCAATACTGAGCCTCTGCTGCCGTATGTGTCCCTATTACTGCACCTGATACCCCGATAGTGAGCCGCTGCTGCCCTATGTGTCCCTATTACTGCACCTGATACCCCAATACTGAGCCACTGCTGCCATATGTGTCCCTATTACTGCACCTGATACCCCGATAGTGAGCCGCTGCTGCCCTATGTGTCCCTATTACTGCACCTGATACCCCAATACTGAGCCGCTGCTGCCGTATGTGTCCCTATTACTGCCCCTGATACCGCAATACTGAGCTGCTGCTGCCGTATGTGTCCCTATTACTGCCCCTGATACCCCAATACTGAGCCGCTGCAGCCGTATGTGTCCCTATTACTGCCCCTGATACCCCAATACTGAGCCGCTGCTGCCGTATTTGTCCCTATTACTGCCCCTGATACCCCAATACTGAGCCTCTGCTGCCGTATGTGTCCCTATTACTGCACCTGATACCCCGATAGTGAGCCGCTGCTGCCCTATGTGTCCCTATTACTGCACCTGATACCCCAATACTGAGCCACTGCTGCCATATGTGTCCCTATTACTGCACCTGATACCCCGATAGTGAGCCGCTGCTGCCCTATGTGTCCCTATTACTGCACCTGATACCCCAATACTGAGCCGCTGCTGCCGTATGTGTCCCTATTACTGCCCCTGATACCCCAATACTGAGCTGCTGCTGCCGTATGTGTCCCTATTACTGCCCCTGATACCCCAATACTGAGCCGCTGCAGCCGTATGTGTCCCTATTACTGCCCCTGATACCCCAATACTGAGCCGCTGCTGCCGTATGTGTCCCTATTACTGCCCCTGATACCCCAATACTGAGCCGCTGCTGCCGTATGTGTCCCTATTATTGCACCTGATGCCCCGATACTGAGCCGCTGCTGCCCTATGTGTCCCTATTACTGCCATTGATACCCCAATACTGAGCCGCTGCTGCCGTATGTGTCCCTATTACTGCACCTGATACCCCAATACTGAGCCGCTGCTGCCGTATGTGTCCCTATTACTGCACCTGATACCCCAATACTGAGCCGCTGCTGCCGTATGTGTCCCTATTACTGCACCTGATACCCCAATACTGAGCCGCTGCTGCCGTATAGGTCCCTATTACTGCACCTGATACCCCGATACTGAGCCGCTGCTGTCGTATATGTCCCTATTACTGCACCTGATACCCCAATACTGAGCCGCTGCTGCCGTATGTGTCCCTATTACTGCACCTGATACCCCAATACTGAGCCGCTGCTGCCGTATGTGTCCCTATTACTGCACCCGATACCCCGATACTGAGCCGCTGCTGCCGTATGTGTCCCTATTACTGCACCTGATACCCCAATACGGAGCCGCTGCTGCCGTATGTGTCCCTATTACTGCACCTGATACCCCAATACTGAGCCGCTGCTGCCGTATGTAACCCTATTACTGCACCTACTCTGTGGTTCTCTGTACCCTCTAAATTCTAAAGCACCCCTCTATAATATAGTAATGCCGGGTGCAAGTGCCCTAGAAAACAGAGCCCACATTTTGCCCCCTAGAAAGTAATAATGCCCTCTGTGTGCCCCTTTGATAGTCACAGTAACCTGAGTTCCCCTATTTCAATAAGTGCCCACTTTACATTTAATAATGTCCCGAGTCTCCCCCCCGTACAGCTCCCCTATACACAGTATAATGCCCCCTAACTGTATAGTACCACCCACACAGTATACTGACCCCTTAGTAGCCTTCAAACTGTTTGATGGCTCCAACACTGTAATCCCCACACTGTATGATGGCCTCATAGATAACCGCTATATAGTATAATGTGCCAGATAGTCCTCAATATAGCACAAGGCAGCACACCCCCCTAATAGGCATATCCTGTAAATAAGGCAGCACCCCCCAATAGACAGATCCTGTAAATAAGGCAGCACCCCCCCCCAATAGGCAGATCCTGTAAATAAGGCAGCACACCCCCCCCAATAGGCAGATCCTGTAAATAAGGCAGCACCCCCCAATAGGCAGATCCTGTAGAATAAGGCAGCACCCCCCCCCCCCCAATAGGCAGATCCTGTAAATAAGGCAGCACAGCCCCCCAATAGACAGATCCTGTAAATAAGGCAGCACCCCCCCCCTAATAGGCAGATCCTGTAAATAAGGCAGCACCCCCCAATAGACAGATCCTGTAAATAAGGCAGCACACACCCCCCAATAGGCAAATAGGCAGATCCTGTAAATAAGGCAGCACCCCCCCCCCCCCCCAATAGGCAGATCCTGTAAATAAGGCAGCACCCCCCCCCCCCCCAATAGGCAGATCCTGTAAATAAGGACGCACACCCCCCTCCAATAGGCTGATCCTGTAAATAAGGCAGCACCCCCCAATAGACAGATCCTGTAAATAAGGCAGCACACCCCCCTAATAGGCAGATCCTGTAAATAAGGTAGCACCCTCCAATAGACAGATCCTGTAAATAAGGACGCACACCACCCTCCAATAGGCAGATCCTGTAAATAAGGCAGCACCCCCCCCAATAGGCAGATCCTGTAAATAAGGCAGCACCCCCCCCCAATAGACAGATCCTGTAAATAAGGCAGCACCCCCCCCCCAATAGACAGATCCTGTAAATAAGGACGCACACCCCCCTCCAATAGGCAGATCCTGTAAATAAGGCAGCACCCCCCAATAGGCAGATCCTGTAAATAAGGCAGCACCCCCCCCCCCCCCAATAGGCAGATCATGTAAATAAGGCAGCACCCCCCCCCCCCAATAGGCAGATCATGTAAATAATGCAGCACCCCCCATCCCCAATAGACAGATCATGTAAATAAGGCAGCACCCCCCCAATAGACAGATTATGTAAATAAGGCAGCACCCCCCCCCCAATAGGCAGATCATGTAAATAAGGCAGCACCCCCCCCCCAATAGGCAGATCATGTAAATAATGCAGCACCCCCCATCCCCAATAGGCAGATCATGTAAATAAGGCAGCACCCCCCCAATAGACAGATCCTGTAAATAAGGCAGCACCCCCCCCCCAATAGGCAGATCATGTAAATAAGGCAGCACCCCCCCCCCCCCAATAGGCAGATCATGTAAATAATGCAGCACCCCCCATCCCCAATAGGCAGATCATGTAAATAAACAAATACTCACCTCTCTTCCTCCTTGTTCTTCCAGCGGCGCTCCCTGCTCCCGCTCATCTACTGACAGCGGCCGCAGGACAGTGCCGTCATCGCGCCCGCTGTCAGTGCGGGGGATGATGGGAGAAGGAGCGCAGCGCAGCGCTCCTTCCCTCATCACTGCGGTGAGCTGTATCGGCTAGATGCCGATACAGCTCACCTTGCGATAACGGGCGGGGGGCCCACTGCTGGCACCGGGCCCCCCCCCCCCCCCGCCTGCTCAGGGGCCCTATAGCGGCAGAGCAGGGAGATCGATTCTCCCTGCCCTGTCGCAGAATGTAACTGCATCGGCGCGCTGCGC
The DNA here is from genome assembly GCF_032444005.1 of Ranitomeya imitator. Taxonomy (NCBI): domain Eukaryota; kingdom Metazoa; phylum Chordata; class Amphibia; order Anura; family Dendrobatidae; genus Ranitomeya; species Ranitomeya imitator. The sequence goes on from NC_091282.1 coordinate 668,861,946, forward strand.
ACGCCAATGCAGTTACAGTAGCGTAGCTCCGGGTGGGCCCCCTCAGAGTGCGGGGCCCGTTCCATTTCCTGACTTAGTGTTCCCTATTCCTGACGTAGTGTTCATCTGGTGGTTTTCCATACGGTGTATGACTCGGCCTATGACTCGGCCTGATCTCTGAACCAGGCCTCTTGCTTTCCGTCTCTGATACCTCATGCCCCGACTGGATTTGACTTCTGGCTTGTACCCCAACTTCATCTTACGTCTCACGTTTTGGATACCACGCTCCCGTTTGGCTCTGACTTCTGGCTTGTCTCTGACTTAGTGCATTCTGTGACCTCTGGTACCTCTTGCTCCTGACAGTTTCTGACTCTGTTCGTCTGGCCACTCTTTCGTTACCTGTGACACCTGTGCGACTGCTCAGTGTTGCTACGCTATTAGGGTGCAACCTCTCTTCCTTCTCCAGCACTTGGTGGAGGTTGTGCTAAACTGCACTACAGCCGCATCCCACAGACTTTCTCTATATATCCATTTCTTGTGTTTGCCGATGTATATGTATGTAAAAATTTCAAAGCACGTGCATCTATACTACTACTGGAGCTGTTCACACTAGAAACACAGTACCTGGTAGCAAACTAATTTCTACTATTCTGGTGTCATGTTACCTAATAATGAACTATTTATCAGCCATCCTGGAGCTGCCTCATATATACGGTAACTCAGCTGTGTCAAGTTTCTGATATAACTAATTTCAGCTCTCCTGGTGCTGCCGCATTTTCTATTCTGCTGTTCCACACATTGGGCTCTGCTGCATCTGGTGCTTCCAGTTTTACTTATCCCTTATACTGTTTCCATCCTGTATATCAGCTGTACTGGTCTTCGCTGTTCGAGGTGCGTTTGGCATGTATATCTCTGCTGTATCATCGCCTCCGGTCCGTGCTGCTCATGCTGTCCTGCAGCTATAACAGCTTGGAGATGTCAGTTGGAACTTTTCCCGCTTCATCCAGAAGAGCGTCTGTGAGGTCTGACACTGCTGGAGAAGAAGTCGGCCACACAGTCTCTATTTTATTTTATTCCAAAGGCGTTGGATGGGGTTGAGGTCCGGGGTGTGCGTGGCCAGCCATGTTCTTCTACACCAAACTCCCACAACCATGTCTGTACATTGTGCACTGGGGACAGTCATAGGCAACAGAAAACAGCCTTCCCCAAACTGTTCACACAAAGTTGTAACCACACAATTGCCCAAAATGTTTTGGTATGCCGAGGTAACTATATGAAGAGGGTGAAAATTCACAGGCACCATTAATCCCACAGGAATAAATTCACTGATGAAGGAAGGTTCAATCAGGAAAGGATGTCTCTATATTTGTAAAGTCAGTTACATGTTTCACTGACTAGATTCCTTGATCAAACTGAGAGTATGCAGATGCATTAAGATTTCCCTTCAGTGGAAATAAGACACTTAGGCCGACACTTGAAAAACATCCCGTAGCATTATCCTCCTCCACCAAACTGTACAGTGGGCACAATGCAGTCAGGGGATAAGGTTCTCCTGGAATTCAACAAACCCAGACTCCTACATCAGATACAAGATAGAAGTGTGATCCATCAGTCCACTGGTGGCGGCTTTACACCACTCCATCCGACGCTCGGCATATACACTGGGAAAAATGGTCCGGATTATATATACTGGATGAAATGGGGCTGGATGTTATATGCTGGGAGAAGTGGGGCTGGATGTTATATGCTGGGAGAAATGGGGCTGGATGTTATATGCTGGGAGAAATGGGGCTGGATGTTGTATGCTGGGAGAAATGGGGCTGGATGTTATATGCTGGGAGAAATGGGGCTGGATGTTGTATGCTGGGAGAAATGGGGCTGGATGTTATTGTTGAGGGAGGATCTAAAGTGATCCTTCACGGTTGACTCAGTGATTTCCAAATTATTCTACAGGGCGTTGCCGGCAACTGAAAATGACCAGACGGAGATGAATGTCTCTGTTTGGGGGGGATCAAGCAGATCTCTAGCCCCCGTTTATTGCGTATCATATTTTATAATCATAAAAATTATACTTCAACCAATCAGCATAAGAACACGTTCACAGTTCTTAGCCTATAAGAATGCAGGAACAGTCTGGACGTCAAAGTCTTGTAGAACAATGCACCCTCAGTCTCATGTTCTGCCCAGGTTGCAACAATCAAGGTCTCATCAAGGTCTCATAACAGCTGTAAACTTTTTAGTCTAATAACAAAATTTATATTCAAAACAACAAAATGGAGTCGAAAAGCACAAAATGGAGAATCCTTCTTAATTTGTTCCTTCACATTATATGCTGGGAGAAATGGGGCTGGATGTTGTATGCTGGGAGAAATGGGGCTGGATGTTGTATGCTGGGAGAAATGGGGCTGGATGTTGTATGCTGGGAGAAATGGGGCTGGATGTTGTATGCTGGGAGAAATGGGGCTGGATGTTGTATGCTGGGAGAAATGGGGCTGGATGTTGTATGCTGGGAGAAATGGGGCTGGATGTTGTATGCTGGGAGAAATGGGGCTGGATGTTGTATGCTGGGAGAAATGGGGCTGGATGTTGTATGCTGGGAGAAATGGGGCTGGATGTTGTATGCTGGGAGAAATGGGGCTGGATGTTGTATGCTGGGAGAAGTGGGGCTGGATGTTATATGCTGGATGAAATGGGGCTGGATGTTGTATGCTGGGAGAAATGGGGCTGGATGTTGTATGCTGGGAGAAATGGGGCTGGATGTTGTATGCTGGGAGAAGTGGGGCTGGATGTTATATGCTGGGAGAAATGGGGCTGGATGTTGTATGCTGGGAGAAATGGGGCTGGATGTTGTATGCTGGGAGAAATGGGGCTGGATGTTGTATGCTGGGAGAAATGGGGCTGGATGTTGTATGCTGGGAGAAATGGGGCTGGATGTTGTATGCTGGGAGAAATGGGGCTGGATGTTGTATGCTGGGAGAAATGGGGCTGGATGTTGTATGCTGGGAGAAATGGGGCTGGATGTTGTATGCTGGGAGAAATGGGGCTGGATGTTGTATGCTGGGAGAAATGGGGCTGGATGTTGTATGCTGGGAGAAATGGGGCTGGATGTTGTATGCTGGGAGAAGTGGGGCTGGATGTTGTATGCTGGGAGAAGTGGGGCTGGATGTTGTATGCTGGGAGAAATGGGGCTGGATGTTGTATGCTGGGAGAAATGGGGCTGGATGTTATATGCTGGGAGAAATGGGGCTGGATGTTATATGCTGGGAGAAATGGGGCTGGATGTTGTATGCTGGGAGAAGTGGGGCTGGATGGTATATGCTGGGAGAAGTGGGGCTGGATGGTATACACCGGGGGAAATGGAGTTGGATGGTATACACTGGGGGAAATGAGGCTAGATGTTATACCCCGGGAGGGGCCCGGGGTGGGAAGGGAAATGGGACTGAATAAAAAACTTGTAGTCAATCATGAAAATGTGTGAGCCAATACTTCTGTACATATACTGAATATTCAACCCAAGCGGGTCAGTATAAAAGGTAAATGTATAAGTATCTATCTGACTGCTGCTACTACCAACATTTGTTGGAATAGGGTGGTAAAACTGCCAGTATAAGTGGAATGGCGGTGCACGTGTGAACATGACTCCGGTCACACAGGGAACATTGGGACCACATATCTAGTGATCCGTCAGGGTCCAAACATTTGAACACCACATTGATAATACAATAATTTGCACCTACTATAAAGTGCATTTTATGTGTTGACTGTTTTATGTTCGCCATTGTAGACAGGGTTTTCAGCTAATTCATCAATTGTTACTTTTTAAAGCGTTGCAAAATTTGATGCAAATGTGCCCCAGTCCCCCCATCCTGGAGTCATTCATGTATGCTAGTTATTTTGACCTACATTTTGCGCTGTTTTGTGAAAGGTGGGACTTTTTGTGCTTAAAAGTCGCAATACAAGTCAAGCACAAAATTAAAGGTTACCTGTCGTTTAATTAATGCAGCCCAAACCTCGGGCAGCATGGACCGCAGCCTGCCTGTATGACTGCAGCCACGTATGTTATTCTCTGAAACTCTCCAGTATTTCAGGGAAAAGTTCTGGCAGGGGGTCATAGTCAGCGACCAGACTAGTCCGGCTCCACCTCCAGCCGTCTCTTCCCAGCGCTGCTTAAGATGATTGACAGGTCTTTCCTTGTGTACACAAACAGAGAGACCTGTCAATCCCCTGCAGAAGCGCTGGGAGGAGCCGGCTGAACGTAGAGCCGGACTGGTCTGGTCTCTGGCTTATCTCTGGATTGTTATAGTACATTTTTTCTGTAGTGTTGGAGCGTTTCAGGGGATATTACCTGGCTTCAATCGTATAGCCTGGCTCTGATTCACGCTGCTTGTGATTTGGGCAGTATGAATCAGATGACAGGTTCCCTTTAATGAGCATTTTTTGATTTTGCCCTAAATTCATGAACTACCTTTTGCCAGTTTAAAGAATTTGGCGAACAAAGTATCAAGGAATGCCGCAAGATGGGAAAGTGACATGAAACAAAAAATTAAAGCAAATAATGGATCGGGCTCATCAGGGCGATCCTGTTCCTAATGCTGGCAGTAAATGGGGTAAAGTACAAATTATCACTGGAGATGAGAGAACTTAAACGTTCATGGTTCGTACCCGACAGTTAGTGTGCGGTGCTAAATGCTGAACACGGACTTCTCCCAGGAGACCGCTGCAATGTGTGGAGTTCTGGGGTAAGTCCGCTGCAAAGAGAAAGTTTCCAGCTCAAAAGTTGTCTCCATTGTTTTCAATGGGGTTCGGGTTCTGGTTCAAGTTTAGGTACAGTTCTGGTATTCAAACCGGACTTTGGAATATAGTTTTGGTGGTGTACCAGAACCAGAACTTCCACGGGTCCTCTCATCCCTAATTATCACGTATCCCTGGGGTACATGATACCCTATAGATCGATGGGGGTCCGACTGCTGGGGTCCGCACTGATCGACTGCTGGGGTCCGCACCGCTCCATTCATTCTCTATGAGGCCGCTGGAAAAAACTGAGCGCAGTGCTAAGCAGCCCCATAGGGTATTAATGAAGCGGCTGCGGGGGTACATTCGCTCGGCTGCTTCATTCTAACAGATCCCAGCGATCGCACTCCCACCGATCCACAAGGTATTTGTTTTAAGAGAAGAATCCCTTTAATAAAAGCACAGCAATAAGCTGCAACTTATGAGGACACACTAGCTAACTATTATGGAGGAAATTTTCATAGTGCAAAAAAAATTCCCCCAAATCTGCATCTGTGTTGGAGGGGCCACAGTTGAAGGTTATTTCTTTCTATGCATTAGATGCAAAAGTCAGTCTGGCATTGCTCCACTGTGCTCATACCCACGTGCTGCCTATAGATGGCGCTCTCCGGGAGATCTCTGCTTCTACTTGCATCTTAGCGTTCCACCTTGCGTTTCACATTGCTGACGATCACAAGGATCTGTCTCTGCGCATGTTCGGAAGTGACGTCACAAAATTTTGAAAAACTGCAACCGGGGAAAAAACAAACATTGGCGAGCGCGAGCGACCTGCTGTGAGTATGACACCGCGTTATGGGGCATCGCAGACTTGGTGCCAGATTGCCCAGCGAGCAAGGTGTGCTGGGAGTCGTAGTGCTACAGCGGGGGGTGACTGACTCCTGTCATGTGTGTTATCAGGTGCAGCTGAGGGATCCTGACCATTAGGACAATGGAGAAGTCTATGCTGCCAGTTCTCCGAGCCAAGACCTCCAGCATTGCAGGTGAGTGCACACCATCAGTATAAGGACAGTTGCCCTGATACAGCGCTGCTCCTATCCTCGTGGCTGGGAAATGTGGGCGAGTGCTGGTCATTAGGAGCAGGTTAGTCATTTACTGCTTATTATCCTCCCATTCCTCACAGTTTGTAATTGTGTTCAGCTTGTGTCCTCGGAGACCAGCCCCACGGCTTACAGTCTTGTGTATATTCAGCTTGTGGCCTCGGAGACCAGCCCCATGGCTTACAGGCTTGTGTATATTCAGCTTGTGTCCTCGGAGACCAGCCCCATGGCTTACAGTCTTGTGTATATTCAGCTTGTGGCCTCGGAGACCAGCCCCACGGCTTACAGTCTTGTGTATATTCAGCTTGTGGCCTCGGAGACCAGCCCCATGGTTTACAGTCTTGTGTATATTCAGCTTGTGTCCTCGGAGACCAGCCCCATGGCTTACAGTCTTGTGTATATTCAGCTTGTGTCCTCGGAGACCAGCCCCATGGTTTACAGTCTTGTGTATATTCAGCTTGTGTCCTCGGAGACCAGCCCCACGGCTTACAGTCTTGTGTATATTCAGCTTGTGGCCTCGGAGACCAGCCCCACGGCTTACAGTCTTGTGTATATTCAGCTTGTGGCCTCGGACACCAGCCCCACGGCTTACAGTCTTGTGTATATTCAGCTTGTGTCCTCGGAGACCAGCCCCACGGCTTACAGTCTTGTGTATATTCAGCTTGTGTCCTCGGAGACCAGCCCCATGGTTTACAGTCTTGTGTATATTCAGCTTGTGTCCTCGGAGACCAGCCCCACGGCTTACAGTCTTGTGTATATTCAGCTTGTGTCCTCGGAGACCAGCCCCACGGCTTACAGTCTTGTGTATATTCAGCTTGTGTCCTCGGAGACCAGCCCCACGGCTTACAGTCTTGTGTATATTCAGCTTGTGTCCTCGGAGACCAGCCCCACGGCTTACAGTCTTGTGTATATTCAGCTTGTGTCCTCGGAGACCAGCCCCACGGCTTACAGTCTTGTGTATATTCAGCTTGTGTCCTCGGAGACCAGCCCCACGGCTTACAGTCTTGTGTATATTCAGCTTGTGTCCTCGGAGACCAGCCCCACGGCTTACAGTCTTGTGTATATTCAGCTTGTGTCCTCGGAGACCAGCCCCACGGCTTACAGTCTTGTGTATATTCAGCTTGTGGCCTCGGAGACCAGCCCCACGGCTTACAGTCTTGTGTATATTCAGCTTGTGGCCTCGGAGACCAGCCCCACGGCTTACAGTCTTGTGTATATTCAGCTTGTGGCCTCGGAGACCAGCCCCACGGCTTACAGGCTTGTGTATATTCAGCTTGTGTCCTCGGAGACCAGCCCCATGGCTTACAGTCTTGTGTATATTCAGCTTGTGGCCTCGGAGACCAGCCCCATGGCTTACAGGCTTGTGTATATTCAGCTTGTGGCCTCGGACACCAGCCCCACGGCTTACAGTCTTGTGTATATTCAGCTTGTGTCCTCGGAGACCAGCCCCATGGTTTACAGGCTTGTGTATATTCAGCTTGTGTCCTCGGAGACCAGCCCCATGGCTTACAGTCTTGTGTATATTCAGCTTGTGTCCTCGGAGACCAGCCCCATGGCTTACAGTCTTGTGTATATTCAGCTTGTGTCCTCGGAGACCAGCCCCATGGTTTACAGTCTTGTGTATATTCAGCTTGTGTCCTCGGAGACCAGCCCCACGGCTTACAGTCTTGTGTATATTCAGCTTGTGTCCTCGGAGACCAGCCCCACGGCTTACAGTCTTGTGTATATTCAGCTTGTGTCCTCGGAGACCAGCCCCACGGCTTACAGTCTTGTGTATATTCAGCTTGTGTCCTCGGAGACCAGCCCCATGGTTTACAGTCTTGTGTATATTCAGCTTGTGTCCTCGGAGACCAGCCCCACGGCTTACAGTCTTGTGTATATTCAGCTTGTGTCCTCGGAGACCAGCCCCACGGCTTACAGTCTTGTGTATATTCAGCTTGTGTCCTCGGAGACCAGCCCCACGGCTTACAGTCTTGTGTATATTCAGCTTGTGGCCTCGGAGACCAGCCCCATGGTTTACAGGCTTGTGTATATTCAGCTTGTGTCCTCGGAGACCAGCCCCACGGCTTACAGTCTTGTGTATATTCAGCTTGTGTCCTCGGAGACCAGCCCCACGGCTTACAGTCTTGTGTATATTCAGCTTGTGTCCTCGGAGACCAGCCCCACGGCTTACAGTCTTGTGTATATTCAGCTTGTGTCCTCGGAGACCAGCCCCACGGCTTACAGTCTTGTGTATATTCAGCTTGTGTCCTCGGAGACCAGCCCCACGGCTTACAGTCTTGTGTATATTCAGCTTGTGGCCTCGGAGACCAGCCCCACGGCTTACAGTCTTGTGTATATTCAGCTTGTGGCCTCGGAGACCAGCCCCACGGCTTACAGTCTTGTGTATATTCAGCTTGTGGCCTCGGAGACCAGCCCCACGGCTTACAGGCTTGTGTATATTCAGCTTGTGTCCTCGGAGACCAGCCCCATGGCTTACAGTCTTGTGTATATTCAGCTTGTGGCCTCGGAGACCAGCCCCATGGCTTACAGGCTTGTGTATATTCAGCTTGTGGCCTCGGACACCAGCCCCACGGCTTACAGTCTTGTGTATATTCAGCTTGTGTCCTCGGAGACCAGCCCCATGGTTTACAGGCTTGTGTATATTCAGCTTGTGGCCTCGGAGACCAGCCCCATGGCTTACAGTCTTGTGTATATTCAGCTTGTGTCCTCGGAGACCAGCCCCACGGCTTACAGTCTTGTGTATATTCAGCTTGTGTCCTCGGAGACCAGCCCCACGGCTTACAGTCTTGTGTATATTCAGCTTGTGTCCTCGGAGACCAGCCCCACGGCTTACAGTCTTGTGTATATTCAGCTTGTGTCCTCGGAGACCAGCCCCACGGCTTACAGTCTTGTGTATATTCAGCTTGTGTCCTCGGAGACCAGCCCCACGGCTTACAGTCTTGTGTATATTCAGCTTGTGTCCTCGGAGACCAGCCCCACGGCTTACAGTCTTGTGTATATTCAGCTTGTGGCCTCGGAGACCAGCCCCACGGCTTACAGTCTTGTGTATATTCAGCTTGTGGCCTCGGAGACCAGCCCCACGGCTTACAGTCTTGTGTATATTCAGCTTGTGGCCTCGGAGACCAGCCCCACGGCTTACAGTCTTGTGTATATTCAGCTTGTGGCCTCGGAGACCAGCCCCACGGCTTACAGTCTTGTGTATATTCAGCTTGTGTCCTCGGAGACCAGCCCCATGGTTTACAGGCTTGTGTATATTCAGCTTGTGGCCTCGGAGACCAGCCCCATGGCTTACAGTCTTGTGTATATTCAGCTTGTGTCCTCGGAGACCAGCCCCACGGCTTACAGTCTTGTGTATATTCAGCTTGTGTCCTCGGAGACCAGCCCCACGGCTTACAGTCTTGTGTATATTCAGCTTGTGGCCTCGGAGACCAGCCCCACGGCTTACAGTCTTGTGTATATTCAGCTTGTGGCCTCGGAGACCAGCCCCACGGCTTACAGTCTTGTGTATATTCAGCTTGTGGCCTCGGAGACCAGCCCCACGGCTTACAGTCTTGTGTATATTCAGCTTGTGGCCTCGGAGACCAGCCCCACGGCTTACAGTCTTGTGTATATTCAGCTTGTGTCCTCGGAGACCAGCCCCATGGTTTACAGGCTTGTGTATATTCAGCTTGTGGCCTCGGAGACCAGCCCCATGGCTTACAGTCTTGTGTATATTCAGCTTGTGTCCTCGGAGACCAGCCCCACGGCTTACAGGCTTGTGTATATTCAGCTTGTGTCCTCGGAGACCAGCCCCATGGTTTACAGGCTTGTGTATATTCAGCTTGTGGCCTCGGAGACCAGCCGCATGGTTTACAGGCTTGTGTATATTCAGCTTGTGTCCTCGGAGACCAGCCCCATGGTTTACAGGCTTGTGTATATTCAGCTTGTGGCCTCGGAGACCAGCCCCATGGCTTACAGGCTTGTGTATATTCAGCTTGTGTCCTCGGAAACCAGCCCCATGGTTTACAGGCTTGTGTATATTCAGCTTGTGGCCTCGGAGACCAGCCCCATGGCTTACAGGCTTGTGTATATTCAGCTTGTGTCCTCGGAGACCAGCCCCACGGCTTACAGGCTTGTGTATATTCAGCTTGTGTCCTCGGAGACCAGCCCCACGGCTTACAGTCTTGTGTATATTCAGCTTGTGGCCTCGGAGACCAGCCCCACGGCTTACAGTCTTGTGTATATTCAGCTTGTGGCCTCGGAGACCAGCCCCACGGCTTACAGGCTTGTGTATATTCAGCTTGTGGCCTCGGAAACCAGCCCCACGGCTTACAGGCTTGTATATATTTAGCTTGTGGCCTCGGATACCAGCCCCACGGCTTACAGGCTCCTATGTATTCAGCTTGTAAGCGCAGTGCTGGGGATTGCTAGCTTCACTACTACTATGCTGCAGATAATCCTTCAGGGCTTCCCTATGTCCATCATTACTTCCCCAGAGTTCCTATCTATGATCACAGACTGATTTGAAGGAGGAGTATGTATATATGGCATTATGTGTTGCTGAGCATATATATTGTGTGACACAGCTGCAAATGATATATCTAGGGCATTTATAATATTTATATTCACATGTATATATTTATTATATATGCCCTAGATATATTCTTCACAGCTGTCACCCACACAATATATATGTGTGTGTGTGTGATAAAATATATAAACTGCATTACTTATCTATCCAGACTTACAGCCTGTATTCTGTAGGGTGGTTTGCATTCAGATGATATGTCTGTCTCTACCTGGCACATTATCTATTCCTGTGACCTTTAAGGTACCTTCACACATAACGATATTGTTAACGATATCGTTGCTATTTGTGACGTAGCAACGATATCGTTAATGAAATCGTTATGTGTGACAGCGACCAACGATCAGGCCCCTGCTGGGAGATCGTTGGTCGCTGAATAAAGTCCAGAACTTTATTTCGTCGCTGGACTCCCTGGAGACATCGCTGGATCGGCGTGTGTGACACCGATCCAGCGATGTCTTCACTGGTAACCAGGGTAAACATCGGGTAACTAAGCGCAGGGCCGCGCTTAGTAACCCGATGTTTACCCTGGTTACCATGCTAAAAGTAAAAAAAAACAAACACTAGATACTTACCTACCGCTGTCTGTCCTCCAGCGCTGTGCTCTGCACTCCTCCTGTACTGGCTGTGAGCCGGAAAGCAGAGCGGTGACGTCACCGCTCTGCTTTCCGGCTGACCGACGCTCACAGCCAGAGCAGGAGGAGTGCAGAGCACAGCGCTGGAGGACAGAGAGCGGTAGGTAAGTATGTAGTGTTTGTTTTTTTACTTTTAGGATGGTAACCAGGGTAAACATCGGGTTACTAAGCGCGGCCCTGCGCTTAGTTACCCGATGTTTACCCTGGTTACCAGCAAAGACATCGCTGAATGGGTGTCACACACGCCGATTCAGCGATGTCTACGGGGAGTCCAGCGACGAAATAAAGTTCTGGACTTTCTTCCCCGACCAGCGATCTCCCAGCAGGGGCCTGATCGCTGCTGCCTGTCACCTTTTAGGATGGTAACCAGGGTAAACATCGGGTTACTAAGCGCGGCCCTGCGCTTAGTTACCCGATGTTTACCCTGGTTACCAGCAAAGACATCGCTGAATGGGTGTCACACACGCCGATTCAGCGATGTCTACGGGGAGTCCAGCGACGAAATAAAGTTCTGGACTTTCTTCCCCGACCAGCGATCTCCCAGCAGGGGCCTGATCGCTGCTGCCTGTCACACTGGACGATATCGCTAGCGAGGACGCTGCAACGTCACGGATCGCTAGCGATATCGTCTAGTGTGACAGTACCTTTACTGCATGATGCATGGATAAATGATATTCCTTCTGTCTTTTTCTGTAGACTTGACTTTACCCTGTGCCAAGAAGCCTTGTCCTCTGAAGCCCATTGATCCGCTGTGTATTAAGGACCCCAGTATTGTCTCCTTTTCTGCTACTCCAAATCCTGTTGTGTTTAAGGCTGGTGGTAATGGGTAAGTACTTTATCTCTGGCCCATGAATCCCTGCTACCTCTCCGCAGGTCGGGCTGAGGATGAATGAGTCTACACCGTGGTCTGCAGCCCTTTAGTGTCTCTTTTTCTGCATGACCTAGCGCATCTATATTACAGGGACAGGCCACTGATTTCAGTGGCAGTCTTTCCTTACTCTACTCTCCTAGTGCATTTGCTGTGGGTCTTCCCTCCAGATTACAGAGGGATGGACACCCTGTGATCAAGTGGCTCATTTGGCATTAAAAGCAGGCAACCCCATAATAGCAAGCTATTGTGTGTAGGAATTTACATGGAAAACCTGTTAACCAGTCTTGGTGCAGATAGATTTGCAGGACCCGTTCATCGGCCACGTCACTAATCTGTGGCTGTCTGACAGGAGCTCTAAGAACTGTCTCTTACCTCCGGGTATCGTAGCTTATGATTAGCCATCCTGGCATTATGTCATCAATGTGGTGTGACGCACATGTGCCAGGCTGACTAAGGCTACGTTCACATTTGCGTTGTGCAGTGCTGCGTCGGCGACGCAACGCACAACGCAAACAAGTACGCATGCAAAACGCATCATTTTGTGACGCATGCATCCTTTTTTGGCATGATTTTGGACGCAAAAAAAAAAAGCAACTTGCTGCGTCCTCTGCGCCCTGACGCTTGCGCCAAAAAAGACGCATGCGTCACAAAACGCAAGACAATGCATGTGCATTTGCCCCCATGTTAAATATAGAGGCGCATGACGCATGCGTCGCCGCGGCTGCGCCCGACGCAGCCCCGCAAAACGCTTATGTGAACGTAACCTAATCAAAGGCAGAGCTGCAGATACTGGAGGTAAGAGGCAATCATAGGTTACTGATATTGCTGCTTGACTGGGTCTTGTGCAATATTACCCACTAAAGGCCCCTTCACATTAAGCGACGCTGCAGCGATACCGACAACGATCCGGATCGCTGCAGCGTCGCTGTTTGGTCGCTGGAGAGCTGTCACACAGACCGCTCTCCAGCGACCAACGATGCCGGTAACCAGGGTAAACATCGGGTAACTAAGCGCAGGGCCGCGCTTAGTAACCCGATGTTTACCCTGGATACCATGCTAAAAGTAAAAAAAAACAAACACTAGATACTTACCTACAGCCGTCTGTCCTCCAGCGCTGCGCTCTGCTTCTCTGCACTCCTCCTGTACTGGCTGTGAGCCGGAAAGCAGAGCGGTGACGTCACCGCTCTGCTTTCCGGCTCACAGACAGTACAGGAGGAGTGCAGAGCACAGCGCTGGAGGACAGACGGCTGTAGGTAAGTATCTAGTGTTTGTTTTTTTTTACTTTTAGCATGGTATCCAGGGTAAACATCGGGTTACTAAGCGCGGCCCTGCGCTTAGTTACCCGATGTTTACCCTGGTTACCAGTGAAGACATCGCTGGATCGGTGTCACACACGCCGATCCAGCGATGTCAGCAGGAGTCCAGCGACGAAATAAAGTTCTGGACTTTATTCAGCGACCAACGATCTCCCAGCAGGGGCCTGATCGTTGGTCGCTGTCACACATAACGATTTCATTAACGATATCGTTGCTACGTCACAAATAGCAACGATATCGTTAACAATATCGTCATGTGTGAAGGTACCTTTACTCTACAGTTCACATAATCTATTGACAAACTGCATAGTTTTTTTGACTCGTGTTGCTCTTTTGATGATTGTCATTACAGTCTGTCAATTACTGAAGCTTGGAAGCCGTATAATATTCGGCGAAAATAAATAATCAAAAAGATGCTGGTGTGTCATGAAGCATCTTCCTTTGCCAGAACATACGCATATACCTTTTTACTAGTCTTTTTTTTGCTATATATTTGATTGAATCACAGTTTTATCTGCTGCAGCTCTGCTAGTCCTCTCACTGATGAACTCTGTCCAAATTTGCCTCCTCAATTGATTGACTGCTTTCTGCCTACTTTGTGTACCATGTCATTCAATGATTCAGTGTTTGGTGCAAAGATAGACTGAGCTCATGAACAACGAGGACTACATAGCAGGAGCTCATCATTGAGAGGACTAGAAGAGATGCAGCAGATAACACCGTGATTTATCAAAACTACAGCAAGCTGCCCAGTAAGTGAAGCATCGCAGAGTTACTGTCTGTACCATCATGCCAGTGACAGACTCCCTTTTAATAGTTTATGCCATCCTTAGACTCTTACTGCATATGCAAGAAGTCATGGTTTCTGTGAATTGAATGCATTGCTATGGGAGTTATGAGTACTGGCGAGTCTGCAGTGCGGCTCTGGGAAGGTGGAAGGCCTGCGGATATGCTAGACATGTGTAAGATGGAGAACCTTTTACCTGTAGGGATGGAAGGCAGGCATTCACTTCTCTCTTATTTTATAACAGAAAGAAGCCTGTCCTATCAAAGAAAATGGGGCCTCCGGCACGAGGGTGAGTCGCTAACCTCACTAATGTATTGGTCAAATACTGCAATAAAGGAGACCAATGTATTTTCACCTATTTTCTGTCAGTTTGGCCTTCAGGCTAATTACGATATTTATGTAGCCCTGTGTCGGTAAGTGTGGGGCTCTTCCTGCAGACCCAGCGTTGTACACCACGTTGTTTATCAGGCCATGTACTAGTGTAATGGATCGACACTCCACTTGTATTGAGCTTTTTTTTTTTTTGTAGCCCCATTAATCGGTACAGGATGGAATCTGAGCTGAAGGACAAGAATCAATTATTGGAGGCAGCGAACACCACGTTACATAACAGGCTGATGGCTGCAGAGGTGAGATTGGCTGCAGTTTTCTGCTTTGGCCGCCCCATGCTGATCGTGTGTGATCTCTGCTGACCCTGGATTGTAAATGGTCACTTACAGACTCCCATCATCCTACAGACTTTTCTGTGGCTACTCCATCTGTGTCCTTACTACACTATCCATCTCATTATTGTGCAGCCAAGATTCATGTCACTACTACCCCCATCATCCAGCTGTGATGTGTCATTTCTGGTTGCATCCTCTCACGGCAAAGTAAAAATGCTCAATATCTACGTGTCACTACAACCTCCATCCTCTTGCGTCAGTCTGTCAGTATTGCATCATTGTTCCCTTTCTGCAGTCTTCCCATTATCACTGTACAACCACAACCATTCTCATGACACATGCGTGACCTATTACAGCAAACGTGCTCCATAACTGCTTCTAGTACCTGTATCCCCCCGCGTCACCACCACTCCTCCTAACGTGTCAGCCATACTACTGCTCCCCAAAGAATTCTCAGCGTCTATGGCTCTTATTTTTTCTTGGCCGGCATGATACGACTACATGCAAAGTTGCGCAAGGCCGGCTAATCAACAGAAGAGCCGCGGATGCTGGGGGTTAGAGGTGGTTTATTCAGCAACCACAAATTGTTGAAGTGGATGATTAATCTATTAGAACCAACTCTAGTCATGACCGATTAAAACATTTGTGAACCCTCTGTATTCATTTTCCCAATTGGCCATATATAAAGTGTATTATTGTACTGACCTCTAGTGGACAATAATGAAGGCTGCAATGTGTCTTCATTTATTTTTATATAATCAGAATACAACTTGCCATATAAAAAAAAGTTTTTATATAACGCACAATTGCAGTTTCATGTGACTTTTCAGATGTAACTGTGTGTCTCTGAGGAATAACAGTTTTTTTCTGCCGTTATGTGACCTGTATCCTGCATTTTCACTTAGTTTTTTCCCTCTGCTTTAGAAGTTTCATCAAGATATAGTCATGGCCAAAAGTGTTGGCACCCTTGGAGTTGTTCCAGAAAAGTATTACACTCCCACAAACACATAACACTTTTGGCCACGATTGTATAATTTGTTCGTCTAACCCTCTGCTTTTTCTACTTTTCTATGTGTCCATTTGATTTCTCCCTACAGACAGATTTGTAGACTGATTTGATCAGGGTTTGAAGTGACTGATATTGGGGGGGAAGATCCATTTTTCTCTAATAAGATATATTGCAAAGTTTCTACAGTGGGATTCTAAAACAAAAAAAGAAAGTGCTGCTATAGAGCTCTTGTATTCACCCGGAATATGTTACTATCAGATGAAAGGATTTTGCTCATATTTCAATGGAAACTTTGAAATAGGTCTTAGCAAAGAAATGTTTTCACTTATGAACCTCTCCAAAAATGCATTATTCACTTTGGGCAAAAATAATTAAAATATATATTGGTTAAAAAGAAGATACAATTACTAATAAACTATGGAGAGATGAAGGGGAGGACAAGTGAGATGAAGGCATGGTGTACTTTTATATTGATGGGCAAAAATACCAGATCAGTGGAGGAATGACACCCGGCACCCCCCAGGGTCAGCAGTTCCTTGTGCCACCAGGCGAAATGCTGTTAGTTGGGGCATTGCACAGTTCGGTCAACTGCATTGTGGCACCAATTGGTACTGCACATATACCCCCACTCAAGTGAATGTGCGTGGATGGGCAGTGTCCTGCTGCCGCTACTATGCAACTAAGCACGAGGAACCGCTGATCTGCAGGGATACCGGGTGTCGCACCCCCAGCGACCTGGGATTGATGACCTATCCTAAGGATAAGCAATCAATGATAAAAATACCACATGACCCCCTTTATGCATATAGGAGGGAAAAGCCCCTACTTAAATCTTACCATAAAGTATGCTACCATACTGGAGCACCCAGTAATGTTAGTTCTGTAGACGGGTCTTTAGGGAAATGAGTTCACCCCAGGAGCCAACATACAGTGCTGGACAATTTTAGACGGTAAAAAACTTTCCTTTTTTATTAACTCTTAATTTTGAGAGAACCAAGTCTATCCTCCTCTCAGCACTTCCCTCCTGACCATCTCTGTATTTTCATTAATGGCCACATGTAATTGTTGCAGCCATCATGTGTTAATTTACCGTTATAGCAATAGAGCGGGTTTGAGGCAGTGCTAATGTAGAAATCCAATAGATCAGTCCAAAATGGAACAATAGTAGGACATGAACAATAGCAATAATCCATCATGTCCCGGCTCGCAGTCGTGGAGCGTCACCTCCTGCCTGAGTATAGCGGATTGTTGGTTTGCTAACATCCGACTCCACTTGCAGAACCTCGGTCCAGTAAAGATGGATAGTTACAGACCCTGAAATGCTCATTCATTCATACGGACGATTTTCCATTCTAACTTCTCTCTGACGCTTTTATCATGCAGAACACGATTCAAGAGATGTCTGGGCAGCAAGAGACATTGAAGGAAGAGCTGAAAGAATTACAGAGGCGTCTGGATAAAAATCTGACTATTCTAGTGAGCCGAAACATTGACCCAGGTAATCCGAAGTGACCATACAGCAGCAGGCTGGCTACATGGCACATAAAAGGGGGATGAATGGCTGAAGACATACAGGGCACAATGTGATGGATCTGTCCCCTGTACAGTCACAAGATGTTGATTTATAAAGCAGCAACTCGGGCAGTTTATAGCTTAAGGGGATTTCAGATATTTTGTTTGTCAAGCTGACTGTAGGCACAATGAAATGATTAGTTAACCTGCCAACTAAGAATCCAGAAAATCCTGGTCCCCTGTTGGGGGGGGGGGGAAAAAGATAAAAACCTGCTTTACACACCGCACTCAGAGCCCACCGCAGCCTGAGGATCTGGATTTTCTGAAAGGACACAACCTCTTTAACAAAAAAAAAACAATCTTGCAGAATTTTCTAAAATATAGATATGAAACGGATCGATTCATGGGACTCCTTACAGGTCAGTTGCACTTGGCAGCTAGACGGGTGGCCTGTGATTTTCTTACCTGCCAGCGTCCCCGCTGCAGCATTTGATTTTTCGTGTCTGGCGCCATGTGACCCACCAATAACATTGTCGGTCCTAGCTAATTAAATGCCACGCCAGAAGGTAAACAATGTGCAAGCCTCCCATCTAGCTGCCAGGTACTACTGACCTGGACACTGGACCCAAATTTTCCAAATTAATCCACTCCGCTAGTAAAATATTTAAATTGCACTCGTCTTACTCATCCTCACAGAACGGGGCACTTTTATCCCCGTTAGTATGGAGCGGCAGAGCATACCCCCGACCATCTCTCCATTTATTCCTAATGAGACTGCTGAGCACTGCCAGACCCCCACTTATCAGCTCGTTATCACCCGGATGATTTGTTTCTCTGGACAACCCCTTTAAATGTTGTTGTTTCTCCAAACTTCCCTTTTCCTTATGCATGTGCACTTTATTTGGTGGACAGAAGTAAGCTACTCCTCACAGTTAGCAGTGGAATTACCTCCAAGGCCTAAAGGACTGGATTAAAACATGAAAAGGAAAAATTTTAATAACCTAACGGTCGTTGTCATGATTGAGAGCTAGTGTAGCTCAAAACATGTTGACCGTTATCATGTTTTTTAAATTTTTTTCCTTTTCATGTTTTAATCTACTAATAAATGTGATGTTTTATGACTTTTGTGGTTGCTGGATTTTCCCATAATTTTTTTTTTTTTTTTTCACCGCCACGGTGGCCTCTGCTGTGCGCCTCCGCCACCGATACCACTGATTCTAGCCTTTTCACCCCCTTAGGTCAACAGTGATTGTAGCATCTTTGAAGATAGACAAAGCGCGTATAATTCATATAGGAAACATTGCAGTCTGTCCATAGATTGTAGAATGTGCTCGTGTGATCCCAGCTTTAATCTTCTAGGATA
The DNA here is from genome assembly GCF_032444005.1 of Ranitomeya imitator. Classification (NCBI taxonomy): domain Eukaryota; kingdom Metazoa; phylum Chordata; class Amphibia; order Anura; family Dendrobatidae; genus Ranitomeya; species Ranitomeya imitator. The sequence continues at coordinate 668,880,481 of NC_091282.1, forward strand.
ACATGCTGTCTCTATTAGTTTCAGGAGAGCGTATAATTGCTGCTGCTGAGAAGTCTAGCCAAGTAAAAAAGGAGACGAAGGTGAGTGAGAATTAGGCTAAGATCACACTATGCGTTTTTTCTTTTTTAATCAGATACATTTTTATTAAGCATGACAAATTAAAACCTATATTACTCATGACAGTACATTTTACTCAAGTAACAGTTTTTAGTGTAAAGTAAGTATCCCTATCCCTCCCCCCTGCCCTTAGAGACCATAAAGTAAACAAGCAGAATTCCTCACGTTGTGCACATAATCGAATAGCGTACTATCACAACACCTGAACACCTCTTATAGCGTCACATCATTCCCGCCGCACTAGTTCCAGTCAATCCAAGGTTGCCATAACTTTTCAAAAAGATCCAACTTGTTTCTCTTGGTGTAATTGCTTTTTTTTCCAGAAGAAGTATATGATCCGTTTGTGTAATAGAGTCTCTTCTAGTCGGAGGTTCCTCTCTTATCCAAAATTTTGCTATCAGCTTTCTTGCAATAATAAATAACAATCGTGACACTATGCATTTTTTCAGCGTTTTTTTCCCCAGCCCCCTTTCTGACCTCGGACGGGATAGTACGTCCGAGGTCAGATCCCCTGCTTGGATGTGGGCTCCGGCGCTGAGCCCACATCAAAGCCGCGACATGTCAGCTGGTTTGAACAGCTGACATGTGCGTGCAATAGCGGCGAGTGGAATCGCGATCCACCCGCCGCCATTAACTAGTTAAATGCCGCTGTCAAACACTGACAGCGGCATTTAACTACTGCTTCCGGACGGAAATGCGCTCATCGCCGACCCCGTCACATTGTCGGGGGTCAGCGATGCGCCGGCATAGTAACCAGAGGTCTCCTTGAGACCTCTATGGTTGTTGATGCCGACTTGCTGTGAGCACCACCCTGTGGTCGGCGTTCATAGCAAGCCTGTAATTTTTCTACATAGGGGCGATCTATGTTTCGCCTCTATGTAGCAGAGGCAATCGAGTTGTGCCAGCTTCTAGTCTCCCATGGAGGCTATTAAAGGGTGGCAAAAGTAAAAAAAAAAACCAGTTTTTAAAAAAATATGAAATAAATAAAAAAATATATAAAAGTTTAAATTCCCCTCCCTTCGCCCCATTCAAAATAAAACAATAAAAATAAAATCAAACCTAAACATATTTGGTATCACCGCATTCAGAATCGCCTGATCTGTCAATAAAAAAAAAACATTAACCTGATTGCTAAACAGCGTAGCGAGAAAAAATTCAAAACGCCAGAATTACGTTTTTTTGGTCACCGCAACATTGCATTAAAATGCAATGACGAGCGATCAAAAGAACGTATCTGCACCAAAATGGTATCATTAAAAACAGCTCGGCACGCAAAAAATAAGCCCTCACCTGACCCCCAGATCACGAAAAATGGAGACACTACGGGTATCGGAAAATGGCGCAAATTTTTTTCTGTTTGTTTTTTGCAAAGTTTGGATTTTTTTTTCACCACTTAGATAAAAAAGAACCTAGTCATGTTTGGTGTCTATGAACTCGTAATGACCTGGAGAATCATAATGGCAGATTAGTTTTAGCATTTAGTGAACCTAGCAAAAAAGCCAAACAAAAAACACGCATGGGATTGCACTTTCACCGCACTTGGAATTTTTTTCCCATTTTCTAGTACACGACATGGTAAAACCAATGGTGTCGTTCAAAAGTACAACTCGTCCTGCAAAAAATAAGCCCTCACATGGCCATATTGACGGAAAAATAAAAAAAGTTTTGGCTCTGGGAAGGAGGGGAGCGAAAAACGAACACGGAAAAACTGAAAATCCCAAGGTCATGAAAGGGCTGGGCAGGAAAAAAAAGCATGTTATCTTTTTTGAGGCAGTTTTGGCATGCTAGATTTGTCTCTTGTTGCATGCTGATAAAGTTCAGTGTTTGAAAAAAAAAAAAAAAAAAAACCTATTCTATAGAATCAAGTTTTGGCACAAAAATTGCAGGCATCAGGTTTTGCTGCTTGTTTTGTGCCCAGACCAGATTCTATAAAATAGAACATTTTTCATCAGGTTTTTTTTCACTACTTGTTCATCTTCAATGGGTGAAAAAGGCTGAAAGAAGTCACATGCTCCATTGTGCCAAAAAACACGCAAAGCTCAAAATCCAGGCTGTGTGCACGAGATTTCTGAAATCTCATAGACTTTGCTGGTACTGTAAAACGTAGCTGAAAATTTGCATTAAAACAACTCTCCAAAAAAAAGCTGCAAAAATCCCTTGTGTGAACTTACACCCCAAAAACCTTAAGGCTTTCCGATGACTACAAAATTGTTAACCCTCCCGTTTTCTCCGATTTAGATGCTGCAGTTAATATTAGTTGAGGCATTTCAGGGGTTAAATATCCTGCAACTTTTTCCAGTGGTCAAAATGTTTTATTTTTTTTTCTCTCCCAAGCAGAAAATGCTTCAGGAAATTCTCACTTTTTTACATTTCTAAAAACTTCCCAGTTAATTTTTTCCTTTCTGGTTCTTTATAACATTTCTAGAACGTCTTTTGCTTTTTCTCATATTTTCCTGACCTATTTAACATCCATGAAACGGTGAATAAAACGCTCACATTGCTTTGTCAAATATTGAGCGTCTTCCCAGCGGAAAAATACCAGAAGAGTTCACATGTTAAAAGGATGCTTAAAAGCCTGGACATATGAACAGCGAGTCGTTTTCCCATACACATCAATTAGGGCCATTCTGTTTTGTGTTTTTTTTGTTTGTTTTTTTGCATGGACCCACTGAAAAAAACAAATGGTGGAAAAGGCCGCAGTGTGAACACACCTTAACTTGGGAAGCTGTCACCCGCAGAGTATGGCGCAGACTGGCCTTCTAAGCCTGCACCACAAACCCTGCAAATAGGATGGGGGATTTCTTTCCTTGTGGGATCTGTTTGTTATAATTATCAGTGGGTGCACAAAGGAGGATGGATGATGAGGATTTTTATCATTTAGGCTTTTGCAGAGAACCTGTTAACAGAACTGAAGATCTTTACTCTAGCAACCAAAGAACAAAAGGAACTCATTCAGGTGTGTACTATGAGTTGTAAGTACCCATATGGTGTATATAAACACACAGGGCTGGAGTCATCATTTGCATTTCTTTATTTATTTTGTGCCAAATTCTTCAAAAATGACATGAATTTTGCACAAAAATCTAAAATGCTCTTCACATTAAGTCACAATTGATTGAATTGGCTGAAAATATCTGGAAACTCCAAACCCTGGACACATAAAATTGAGTTTCAAATAAATTTAAATAAAAAGAAAAAAATCCAAGAAAGGCATGGTGTACAGATGATAAAAGGCTGTGCCCGTCTCATCCCCAGGGACACTGCAGAAAAATGAAATCTTTTTGGCGTGGACTTGGAGGACGTGGCTCCTTATCGCGCCCCTTGCTCCTGTTTGTCTTTCCTTCTCCATTCATTCTGCCTTTTGCCCGGACTGGTCATCGAGTCTTGTGTCTTCGTGTATGATGATGTGATATTGTTCATAAGCAAATAATGAAATAGTTTCTTCCTCCAGATGGTGAAGGCGAAGTGGAAGGAGGCAGAAGAAAGCCAGAATCTGTTTCTCCAGGAGCAGGAAGCTTTTCAGAGCGATCTAGAACAGTTTCAATTATCCCTGGAGCGCACAGAAAAATGGCTGGACTTATGAGGAATAAGCCAAACCTAGGCAAAAAATAATGGGACTCTGTCGGCAGGTTTTTTGCTATGTAATGAGAGCAGCATGATGGGGCAGAGGCACTCATTCCAGTGATGTCACTTACTGGGCTGCTTGCTGCAGATTTGATAGAATCCATGTTTTCTCTTCTGACAATCGCTGGCGAGGTCGGGGCTGCACAGAGCAGTTGGACTGATAAAACACTGATAATTATAATAAGTGGCACATCGCTGGAATCAGGGTCTTAGCCCCTACATCAGGCTGCTCGCAGATGGGGTAGCAAAATCTGCTGACAAATTCCCTTTAAATGGCTAGTTCCTATTCCTTGTAAATGGTTCTTCCATGTTCGATATTTCCAGTGCTGCCTTGACTCGCGGTGTATTTATTTCTGTATAGATGCTTTGCTTTAATAAATGTTCAGTTAACGCTTAATCGATGCTCAGTTTGTCACAACTTCTATATACAATACTATGAAATAAGTGTCCAGCTGCTCTTCTGATATTATCTACATACACGCGTCTACATGTGTTGGGAACGGTGGCGGTCCCAGAATCGTAAAAACCCACTCCTGAAACATTGATGGCCTTATCATTAAAATGTTTTGGTGTCGTCTACAGAGACAGAAGCAGCGTCATCACAGCAGCAGATCAACAGGCAAGTAAAGTTCAGATTATTATATTGGACATACAGTGGGGCAAAAAAGTATTTAGTCAGTGAGCAATAGTGCAAGTTCCACCACTTAAAAAGATGAGAGGCGTCTGTAATTTACATCATAGGTAGACCTCAACTATGGGAGACAAACTGAGAAAAAAAAATCCAGAAAATCACATTGTCTGTTTTTTTAACATTTTATTTGCATATTATGGTGGAAAATAAGTATTTGGTCAGAAACAAAATTTCATCTCAATATTTTGTTATATCCTTTGTTGGCAATGGCAGAGGTCAAACGTTTTCTGTAAGTCTTCACAAGGTTGCCACACACTGTTGTTGGTATGTTGGCCCATTCCTCCATGCAGATCTCCTCTAGAGCAGTGATGTTTTTGACTTTTCGCTTGGCAACACGGACTTTCAACTCCCTCCAAAGGTTTTCTATAGGGTTGAGACCTGGAGACTGGCTAGGCCACTCCAGGACCTTGAAATGCTTCTTACGAAGCCACTCCTTCGTTGCCCTGGCGGTGTGCTTTGGATCATTTTAATGTTGAAAGACCCAGCCACGTTTCATCTTCAATGCCCTTGCTGATGGAAGGAGGTTTGCACTCAAAATCTCACGATACATGGCCCCATTCATTCTTTCATGTACCTGGATCAGTCGTCCTGGCCCCTTTGCAGAGAAACAGCCCCAAAGCATGATGTTTCCACCACCATGCTTTACAGTAGGTATGGTGTTTGATGGATGCAACTTTATTCTTTTTCCTCCAAACACGACAAGTTGTGTTTCTACCAAACAGTTCCAGTTTGGTTTCATCAGACCATAGGACATTCTCCCAAAACTCCAAATGCTCTCTAGCAAACTTCAGACGGGCCCGGACATGTACTGGCTTAAGCAGTGGGACACGTCTGGCACTGCAGGATCTGAGTCCATGGTGGCGTAGTGTGTGTTACTTATGGTAGGCCTTGTTACATTGGTCCAAGCTCTCTGCAGTTTATTCACTAGGTCCCCCCGCGTGGTTATGGGATTTTTGCTCACCGTTCTTGTGATCATTCTGACCCCATTGGGTGGGATTTTGCGTGGAGCCCCAGATCGAGGGAGATTATCAGTGGTCTTGTATGTCTTCCATTTTCTTATTATTGCTCCCACTGTTGATTTCTTCACTCCAAGCTGGTTGGCTATTGCAGATTCAGTCTTCCCAGCCTGGTGCAGGGCTACAATTTTGTTTCTGGTGTCCTTTGACAGCTCTTTGGTCTTCACCATAGTGGAGTTTGGAGTCAGACTGTTTGAGGGTGTGCACAGGTGTCTTTTTATACTGATAACAAGTTTAAACAGGTGCCATTACTACAGGTAATGAGTGGAGGAAAGAGGAGACTCTTAAAGAAGAAGTTACAGGTCTGTGAGAGCCAGAAATCTTGATTGTTTGTTTCTGACCAAATACTTATTTTCCACCATAATATACAAAAAAAATTATAAAAAAACAGACAATGTGATTTTCTGGATTTTTTTGTTCTCAGTTTGTCTCCCATAGTTGAGGTCTACCTATGATGTAAATTACAGACGCCTCTCATCTTTTTAAGTGGTGGAACTTGCACTATTGCTGACTGACTAAATACTTTTTTGCCCCACTGTAACTGAGCCTGAAGCAAACATTTCAAAGGGAAGGGAGTAGTGATGAGCGAGTATACTCGTTGCTCTGGTTTTCCCGAGCACGCTCGGGTGGTCTCCGAGTAATTTGTAGTGCTCGGAGATTAAGTTTTCATGGACGCAGCTGCATGATTTACAGCTGCTAGACAGCCTGAATACATGTGGGGGTTGCCTGGTTGCTAGGGAATCCCCACATGTATTCAAGCTGTCTAGCAGCCGCAAACCATGGAGCTGCTTCAACAAAAACTAAATCTCCAAGCACTCACAATTACTCGGAGGTCACCCAAGCGTGCTCTGAGAAACCTGAGTAACGAGTATATTCGTTCATCAGTAGAAGGGAGACATCTCTTAGACTGGATGAGGCTGGTGTACTTTGAAAATCCATGCCAGAATGACTGTATAACCCTAATACAAAATAAACACAGTCCAACATAACGTCCACACTTTTAAATTGCACCCCTAAGTGTTATGTCATGTTCCAGTGCTGTGCAGAGCAGATGGCCCGGGGGTAAGTATAGCAGCAGATTTTGCCTCTAGTACAGGGGTGCAATTGTTGGTGCATGCTTGTGTTCTTGTCAGAGCTGCCATCATGGAATTACCCCCATGTGAAGTGGATCTCTAACCCTGGCCCAGTGACTAATTACCTAGTGTTCTCTTGCAGTAAATGTGTAATCCTTCCCCACTTGTATGTTTGTTCAGGGACTCAGAGTTTACAGTACATAAGCAGAGCATAGTGGTGACTATGCAGCACTGTCGATCCGCCCAGATGACTGGAACAGAGAGGGCAATGATGAAAGTTACAAGGTTTTTCCATTTTCAGAAAATGCTTGCACCCTGACTTTAGTTTTGTTTTCAAGGGAATCTGACAGCATCATAATGAAGGAGCAAAGACCTTGATTCCAGGGAAGAGGTCACTTACTAGGCTGTGTTTTTACTGTTTCAATACAATCAGTGTTTTAGCAGCAGGAGATTATCGGTACAGGAGTAGGTGTCTGGTACCTCCTGATTCAACCACATGTATATTGACAAAGCAGCCAATCAGGGGTGTGGGTGCCTATGCAGCATCAATAGTAAAAAGATCTAATGTTAAAAATAATTAAAAGAATAAAAAATCATTTTATTCTCACCTTCCGGCGCCTTTCCCGCTCCTCGCGACTGCTACGTCATCATCTCGCGAGACCGCAATGCATTCTTGGGACCGGAGCGTCTTGAGAAGCATCGCTAAATGCCTGGCCTGGATCCGGGGGCCACCGGAAGGTGAGTATATAACTATTTTTTATTTTAATTCTTTTTTTAAACAGGGATATGGTGCCCACATTGCTATATACTATGTGGGCTGTGTTAGATACTGCATGGGCTATGTTATATACTGCGTGGGCTGTGCTATATACTACGTCTCTGTGCTATATACTACTTGAGCTGTGTTATATACTATGTGGCTGTGCAATATATTGCGTGGCTGGGCAATATACTATGTGGCTGTGTTATATACTGTGTGAGCTGTGCTATATACTACGTGGGCTGTGCTATATACTACGTGAGCTGTGCTATATACTACGTGAGCTGTGCTATATACTACGTGAGCTGTGCTATATACTACGTGGCTGTGCTATATACTACGTGGGCTGTGTTTATATACTTCGTGGTCTGTGCGATATACTACGTGGGCTGTGTTATATGCTACGTGGGCTGTGTTATATGCTACGTGGGCTGTGCTATATTTCTCTGATGTATCTGTGCATCATGAATCGTTGTATGTGTTAAAGAGGGGGGCCCACTGAGGACTCTTTCGCCCGGGGGCCCTCAAAAACCTGGAGCCGGCCATGGCTTCACTGGTCACGCCCGGCCGGCCGCAAACAATCAGCAACAGGCGCAGTCCTGAGTTTATTATACTCTCAATCCAATTGAAGACCCTGGTCACCTGAAACAAAGTTAAAATAAAAAAACAACAATATCCCATACCTCTCTGGCGTTAGTCAAGTCCCACGATGTAAATCCATCTGAAGGGGTTAAATAATTTTACAAGCAGGAGCTCTGCTAATGCAGCTGTGCTCCTGACTGTCTGCCCGACACGCGTTTCGGAGACTAGCTCCTTCGTCAGGGGGCGTATCAAATAAATGTAATGCCGGGTTTAAATGCCGCTATACCGGAAGTAGCGGTGACACTTGCCGGAAGCGACGTGCCCGCTACCACGGCAACCCGTGACTCTTGATGGCGTCGGCGTCATGTGGAGGCATCGACACAGTCATGGCAACCGCCTCAGCATAAAGACGCCAACATCCACCCAGAGTGTAGGGGCCAGGTGCGTGCACGGCATCGCCACTACTAGCTCCATATGATGCAGTAACTTGCTACATAGCAGAAGGGGAAGAAAAGGTGAGGGGCTGTGGGAGAGGGACCTCCTACTGTCTGGCCAACAGTCGTCTATGGAGCACGTCCTGCTATGGACGCGGTACATAGACAATATTTTTTTGGTCTGGCAGGGTAGTCAAGAGTCGTTTGAGAATTTCGTGACTGTTCTGAACAATAATGATAGGAATATACATTTAACTCCTTCTTTTGATAGAACTAAAATTGAATTTTTGGATGCAACATTAACCAGAGATAGGGAGGGTACCATTCAGACAACGATATTCAGGAAACCCACTTCAACAAATATGTTACTCCATGCGTCATCTTCCCATCCAGCCCATATGGTCCGATCTGTCCCAGTAGGTCAATTTTTGCGGTTGCGACGCATCTGTTCAAAGAATGAGGACTTTGAAATATAAGCTAGGGATCTCTGGAACCGTTTCAGAGAACGAGGGTATAGCAATCGTATTATTAGGCCGGTGTCACACTAGCGAGTTTTACGGACGTATGAGAGGCGCAGAAAATACGGATTGCATACGGTACAATGATTCTCTATGGCCCAGCTCCTATCTGCCGTATTTTATGGATCCGTATTATACGGTCTTCTACGGCCGTAGAAAATCGCAGCATGCTGCGTTTGTCACCGTATTGCGCAAAAAATATGCCAATGAAAGTCTATGGGGGCGAGAAAATACGGATTACACACAGACCAGCAGTGTGACTTGCGAGAAATACGCCAAACTTCTCCAGGTGCCAAGAAATGTGCCAAGCCCTCAATCAGGAAGCTCAGACATGCTAATTAGCTGAAAAAGCCACACAGACATCCCGGAAGTATGGCGCTCGCCTCCACGGAGTTGCAAGCAGCATGGCATCCATCATTAACGTGGATATGCTCCTCATCCTGGTCCAAGAAAGGCCTGAAATCTGGGACCAGCGGGATCCAAACTACTCCAACAGGGCCAGGAAAGAGGCAGCTTGGAGGACCATCTGTGGGATCCTATTCCCAGATTTTGACCAACGCACATGTGCGGAGCAGACACAACTTTGTAAGTACACTCATGTTGCGACATTAATTAACCTTGAAAAATGCTTGACCTACATGATTTCATGCAGATTTTTGGGGGGCTTAGTCTGGTATTTTTATTTTTTGGACAAAAACAAAGATGCTGAACATGAAAAAGTGTTTACGTACATACATAATATAGATGTTGCGTTGGGTACTATTTTTGTTAACGCCAGACTGGTACAGAGGGGAGTGGACCCTGGCCTTGTGGTGTTTCATTTTATTGTGTATAATGTTTTTTTGTTTTTAAGCAATTTAAACTTTAGGAAATTCATTTAAGAAGGCATTTTTTTTTGCATCGTTAAAATATGATCAATCAATGCCAACTGTTTTAAGCAATGTGCAGAATGAGCTTATATAATATTTTTCTCTGATCGCCCATGACGGCACCACGGAGAGAGGGGATCCGCCCACCAAGGACAGGAAACCTACGGATAAAAAGGCGGTACCACTCTCCTGCATCAGTTGGTTTCCTGTCCTTGATGGGAGACCTACGGACTTACCAGTCAGCGTTGGAATTCCGGGGCCAACCAGTCCGATTCAGGCAGCTGGGGTCCCTCTGCCTCGGCTGGGGTGGTGACCCGAGGCACCACCGCTGGGGGCTAGTGGGCCTCAAGGGTGCGTGGAGGAGGTGACAAGGAGTTCGCGGTCACCTCCTCAGGTAAGATGCAGCAGCGGCAACATCCAGGGGGGTCCCTCTGTGGTTGCGGGAGGTGCGGCGTGGCCCTACCCTAGCTCGCGTCAGCCTGCACACTGCAATGCCATCGGGCTTGCAGAGCCGCGCAATAAGGGTCTGCATAGGACCGGGGGTGCCGGTCAGCAGCGCCATATCTGTACTCCGGGCGCCATCTTGGAAAGTCGGCGCATGCCCGGAACTGCGCTGGTCTCGCGAGACGCCGGGGCGCTGCGGAAGCGACTGCGCAGGCGTCGGCGCTCCTCGCCGTAGCTGGACGCTCCATAGATCCCGACATGACGCTTAGGCGTTCTACAAGACGCAGGAGCGTCTGCGCAGGCGCCAGCGTTTCAGCGCTCCTCGTGCCGGCCGGGCGCTACTGCGCAGGCGCCGGGAAGTAAAAAAAAAAAAAAAAGAGGAGCAGCGGGAAAGTTTAAATGGGAGGATTTACTTCCCCCCAGTGGCTCTGCAGTATATTGGCAGGAGCCTCAGGAGCAGTCGTGTCAGCGCCAGCGTAGCAAGTGTTGTTTTGCGCAGACCAGCAGCAGCAGTATGAGCGACCCGGCATCTCCCTTGCCTGAATCACCTCCACCTATAGCATCGCCGCAGCAGCAAAAAAGGCGGCAGCAGAAAGGTTACCAGGACACCAGCAAAGAACGCCAAAGGTCTCAACACAGCAAGGAGTCCAGCACGGCGTCGGGGAAAAAGCCAGAGGCTGAGAATTCCCAACCGGTATTTATGGGTCCTGGAGGTGGTAAGTTGATCTTCGTGAAAGTTAGAGACAGTAAGATTATTATTTGTCTCTTTTAGGGAAGGAAAAGCGTAGGTAAAACCAAGCACAAGGTCTGTGCCATCTGTAAAGAGGATCTTCCACTCGCCTGGGAGAAGCAGCTATGTAATTCCTGCATACAGCAGACGGTATCAGAAAGCCTGCCCGGGTTTGCAACAGATCTTAAAAACCTGATTAAAGAGCAGGTGGAAGACACCTTTAAATCCCTTAAAAGGGGAAGAAAACGGAGAAGGACCAGACACAGGTCCCCGTCCCCAGTCTCTAAATCTGACAGCGATAGTGCGAGTTCGGTATCTTCCGACTCCTCCTCCGCGTCTTCGTCATCCACTTCTTCCTCAGGAGGTCACAATTGTTTCCCATTAGAGGACACTGATGGCCTCATAAAGGCAGTGAGGAGTACTATGGGGTTAGTAGACTCCCACCCTAAAAAATCAGCACAAGACATTATGTTTGGGGGCTTAGAACAAAAAAAGAGGAGAGCTTTTCCGCTTAATGAAACAATTGCAGCGCTAATCAAAAAGGAATGGAAAAAACCCATGAAAAAGACTCTCCTAACTCCCAAAAGGAAATACCCCTTTGAGGATGAATCCTGCTCCTTTTGGGAAAAAGCCCCCAAATTAGATGTAGCAATAGCGAAAGCATCAAAGAAATTCGCTCTCCCGTTCGAGGACATGGGGGTCCTAAAAGACCCTATGGACAAGAAGGCGGATGCCTTCCTCAAGGGCTCTTGGGAGTCAGCGGGAGGAGGCCTGAAACCGGCAGTGGCAGCAGCATGCACATCTCGCTCCCTAATGATCTGGTTGAATCAACTAGAGGGTCAATTAAAGGGGAAAACTTCCCGAGACTTGATGCTGAAGACATTACCCGTAATAAGGGGAGCTGCGGCCTTTCTGGCTGACGCCTCGGCAGACTCTATAAGATTAGCTGCCAGGTCGGCAGTATTTGCTAATGCGGCCAGGCGTGCCCTCTGGCTTAAGAATTGGCCTGGCGATCTACAAACAAAAACAAAATTGTGTACTATCCCCTGCGAAGGGGAGTTTTTGTTCGGTTCCACATTAGATGATATCTTGGAAAAAGCAGGGGACAAGAAAAAGTCCTTTCCCTCTCTAGGTCTCCCCTCTTACCGGAAGCCCTTTCGGAACAAGAGGTTTTTCCGTAAGAACCCTGGGAGAGGCCAGGGAAAGTGGGAGGATAAGAGGAACAAGAACAAGGGGTTCATCTTTAACAAAAACCCCAGCGATACCAAGAAGCCTTCTCAATGAAGGTTCGCCCCAGGTGGGAGGGAGATTATCTCTCTTTCTCCCAGCCTGGAAAAAGATTACCTCCAGTCAATGGATTCTAAACATCATAGAATCAGGTCTGAGGCTGACATTCAAAAAATGGCCCCGTCCCTCTTTTACGATGACATCTATAAGATCTTCGGCAGAAGAACAGCTGGCACTGGAAAACGAGGTCATCGGGCTAGTAAAAAAGGGAGTACTCCTGGAGGTTCCCCCACAAGAAAGAGGGCAAGGGTACTATTCCCCTCTATTCCTGAGGAAGAAACCAGACGGTTCCTTCAGGACCATTATAAATCTAAAAAAACTAAACGATTACTTGGACGTTCAAGCATTCAAGATGGAAACGATAAAATCATCTATCAAAATGTTGTTTCCCCAATGCTTCATGGTGGTCCTGGACCTAAAGGACGCATATTATCACGTCCCAATACACAAGGATCACCAGAGGTTCCTCAGGATGGCAGTTCACATCAGGGGAGTCCTAAATCACTTCCAATTTTCAGCTCTACCATTTGGCCTTGCCATAGCCCCGAGGGTTTTCACAAAGCTGATAGCAGAGGTAATGGCTCACCTCAGGGAAGAAAATACCCTAATCGTTCCATATCTGGACGATTTCTTGGTGATAGGCTCCTCCCCGCAACATTGCGAGGATCAACTGGCAATAGTGATGCATTCTTTAAAGGAATTGGGCTGGCTAATAAACGTAGGGAAATCCAGACTAATGCCTTCTCAGGTCCAGGAGTACCTAGGTCTCACTCTAGACTCCAAAAAGATGGAGTGTCGGCTCCCAGAGAACAAGATACAAAAACTAAAAAGTTTAGTATCAAGAACCCAATCTCTCCCCTCCATAACACTCCGTCAGGCCATGTCCCTCTTAGGCTCCATGACCTCTTGTATTCCAGCGGTCCAGTGGGGCCAATTACATTCGAGAGTCCTTCAATGGCAGATATTATCGGAGCAAATCCATCTAGGAGGGCATTTAGACGGGCAGTTGACTCTATCTCCTCGCACCAATCACTCTCTAACATGGTGGAAATCGCAGGAAAATTTTTCCCAGGGAGTCCCATGGGTAATTCAGGTCTCGAAAGTCCTGACTACAGACGCAAGCCCTTCAGGGTGGGGGGCCCATCTGGGCGACCTAGTAGCTCAGGGCATTTGGTCTCAATCTCTGGTAAACAAATCCTCCAACATGAAGGAACTCCTTGCAGTAAAATTTGGCCTTCAAGAATTCTTGGGGGTCCTTCACTCTCACCATGTAAGAGTAATGTCGGACAACCGGGTGGTAGTATCTTACCTAAATCACCAGGGGGGTACCCGTTCCAAAAATCTAATGGAAGTGACCGACTCAATCCTGCAAATAGCCGAGAGCAATCTCTTATCCCTAACAAGCCTACACATAAAGGGAGTAGACAATTACAAAGCAGACTTCCTCAGCCGGTCCAGCCTAAAACAGGGGGAATGGGAACTAAATCGGTCAATATTCACCCAGATCACAGAAAGATGGGGTGTTCCCAAAATAGATCTCTTTGCGAGCCATCTAAACAAAAAAGTAGCCTCCTTTTGCTCCCTATCTCCTCTGGGGAACCCAGTAGCGGTGGACGCTTTCCTGATATCTTGGGGTCACCATCTTGTCTATGCCTTCCCTCCTCTTATTCTGATTCCAGCAGTGCTGAGGAAGATTCGGGAGGACGGGGCGCTGGTCATCCTAATTGCCCCGTTCTGGCCGAAGAGACCTTGGTTCTCATGGATGAGGAAGATGTCAATATCCGACCCTTGGGTATTACCAGACCTTCAGGATCTATTGTCGCAGGGCCCAGTCTGTCATCCACGAGTCAAGAACTTGCACTTGACAGCTTGGCTCTTGAAAGGAAATTATTAGAGAGCAGAGGGTTCTCTCCGGGGCTAATCTCAACCCTGTTACAAAGTAGGAAGCCGGTTACAACAAAACAATACGGCAAGGTATGGAAAAAATTTCTGTCTTCTTCAGGTGTAAGAATAGGGAAAGAAATTCCCCTTACTTCCATACTAGAATTCCTACAAAAATGGGTTGGAGATGGGGTTGGCCACTAGTACCCTAAAAGTTCATGTGGCAGCTTTGGGAGCCCTATTCAATTTTGACTTGGCTTCAAACAGATGGGTCTCTAGATTTATCAGGGCAGCAGGAAGATCAAGGCCTCTTCCAGTAAAAGTTGTTCCTCAATGGGACTTAAACTTGGTCCTTAAAGCCCTGACTAGTACTCCATTTGAACCATTACGCGAAGCTTCACTGAAAAATTTATCTCTAAAAACTGCTCTGTTAGTCGCCCTCACTTCTGCCCGTAGGGTTAGCGACTTACAGGCTCTCTCAGCTAATCCTCCCTACACACAATTTCTAGAGGATAGAGTCATTTTAAAAATAGACCCAGCATATCTACCGAAAGTGGCTTCAAAATTTCACAGGTCCCAAGAGATATCTCTCCCCTCCTTCTGTCCCAACCCTAAAAATAAGGAGGAACAAACATTACATACACTAGATGTAAAAAGGTGTCTCTTACATTACATAGAAGCCACTAGAGAGAGTAGGGAGGATCCCTCTCTGTTTGTGTGTTTCCAGGGTCCCCGGAAGGGGAAAAAAGCATCCAAAGCCACCATAGCAAGATGGATCACGGACGCCATCAGTCTCTCATACTCGACAAGTGGGATGTCCGTTCCCGGGGAGGTTAAGGCTCACTCAACAAGGGCAGTGGCAACTTCCTGGGCGGAGAAAGCCGGAGCTTCCATAGACCAGATATGTAGAGCTGCTACCTGGTCTTCACCATCCACATTCTATAGGCACTATAGATTGGACCTAATCTCCTCTTCAGACCTTACTTTCGGTAAAAGGGTTCTGGAGGCGGTGGTCCCTCCCTGAATGTACTATCTATGCAATTCTCTCCGTGGTGCCGTCATGGGCGATCAGAGAAAAATATAGTTCTTACCGATAACGGTATTTCTCTGAGCCCATGACGGCACCCGTACATTCCCTCCCTTCACTTATGGGTGCGCACATCAAATTAGTGCCATAGTCTATTTATAGTCTTTAAACACGCGGTATCTCGTTATGATAAACAGTTAAAATTTACAAATGTTTTAGTAGTCTCCCATCGTTCTCTATGTAAAACAACTGATGCAGGAGAGTGGTACCGCCTTTTTATCCGTAGGTTTCCTGTCCTTGGTGGGCGGATCCCCTCTCTCCGTGGTGCCGTCATGGGCTCAGAGAAATACCGTTATCGGTAAGAACTATATTTTTTACCATGTCATTGCAGTGGAATATGTTATGACACGATGGCGCAGCATCAGAGACCAATATCGCCGGGAAAGGCGGCAGCGGGCAAGAAGTGGGTCAGCAGCTCCACCACAAAAGCGAAAGTACATATACAGGTCCTTCTCAAAAAATTAACATATAGTGTTAAATTTCATTATTTACCATAATGTAATGATTACAATTAAACTTTCATATATTATAGATTCATTATCCACCAACTGAAATTTGTCTGGTCTTTTATTGTTTTATTACTGATGATTTTGGCATACAACTCCTGATAACCCAAAAAACCTGTCTCAATAAATTAGCATATCAAGAAAAGGTTCTCTAAACGACCTATTACCCTAATCTTCTGAATCAACTAATTAACTCTAAACACATGCAAAAGATACCTGAGGCTTTTATAAACTCCCTGCCTGGTTCATTACTCAAAACCCCCATCATGGGTAAGACTAGCGACCTGACAGATGTCAAGAAGGCCATCATTGACACCCTCAAGCAAGAGGGTAAGACCCAGAAAGAAATTTCTCAACAAATAGGCTGTTCCCAGAGTGCTGTATCAAGGCACCTCAATGGTAAGTCTGTTGGAAGGAAACAATGTGGCAGAAAACGCTGTACAACGAGAAGACCGGACCCTGAGGAAGATTGTGGAGAAGGACCGATTCCAGACCTTGGGGAACCTGAGGAAGCAGTGGACTGAGTCTGGTGTGGAAACATCCAGAGCCACCGTGCACAGGCGTGTGCAGGAAATGGGCTACAGGTGCCGCATTCCCCAGGTAAAGCCACTTTTGAACCATAAACAGCGGCAGAGGCGCCTGACCTGGGCTACAGAGAAGCAGCACTGGACTGTTGCTAAGTGGTCCCAAGTACTTTTTTCTGATGAAAGCAAATTTTGCATGTCATTCGGAAATCAAGGTGCCAGAGTCTGGAGGAAGACTGGGGAGAAGGAAATGCCAAAATGCCTGAAGTCCAGTGTCAAGTACCCACAGTCAGTGATGGTGTGGGGTGCCATGTCAGCTGCTGGTGTTGGTCCACTGTGTTTCATCAAGGGCAGGGTCAATGCAGCTAGCTATCAGGAGATTTTGGAGCACTTCATGCTTCCATCGGCTGAAATGCTTTATGGAGATGAAGATTTCATTTTTCAGCACGACCTGGCACCTGCTCACAGTGCCAAAACCACTGGTAAATGGTTTACTGACCATGGTATTACTGTGCTCAATTGGCCTGCCAACTCTCCTGACCTGAACCCCATAGAGAATCTGTGGGATATTGTGAAGAGAAAGTTGAGAGACGCAAGACCCAACACTCTGGATGAGCTTAAGGCCGCTATTGAAGCATCCTGGGCCTCTATAACATCTCAGCAGTGTCACAGGCTGATTGCCTCCATGCCACGCCGCATTGAAGCAGTCATTTCTGCCAAAGGATTCCCGACCAAGTATTGAGTGCATAACTGAACATTATTATTTGTTGGTTTTTTTGTTTGTTATTAAAAAACACTTTTATTTGATTGGATGGGTGAAATATGCTAATTTATTGAGACAGGTTTTTTGGGTTATCAGGAGTTGTATGCCAAAATCATCAGTATTAAAACAATAAAAGACCTGACAAATTTCAGTTGGTGGATAATGAATCTATAATATATGAAAGTTTAATTGTAATCATTACATTATGGTAAATAATGAAATTTAACACACTATGCTAATTTTTTGAGAAGGACCTGTACTACGATCGACTTTCCTTTTTGGATCCCAATATGGATCTAAGACCGTAAGTAAAAACATCACAACACAATTATTATTAATATTATTATTGTTATTATTTTTTATTGTTAAAACGCCATTTATTCCATGGCGCTTTACATGTGAGGAGGGGTATACATAATAAAAACAAGTACAATAATCTTAAACAATACATAGTTATTAAGGTTGAAGGAAGACTTTAAGTCCATCTAGTTCAACCCATAGCCTAACCTAACTGGCCCTAACATGTTGATCCAGAGGAAGGCAAAAAAAAACCATGTGGCAAAGAGTAAGCTCCACCTTGGGGAAAAAAATTCCTTCCCGACTCCATATACGGCAATCAGACTAGTTCCCTGGATCAACGCCCTATCAAGGAATCTAGTGTATATACCCTGTAACATTATACTTTTCCAGAAATGTATCCAGTCCCCTCTTAAATTTAAGTAATGAATCACTCATTACAACATCATACGGCAGAGAGTTCCATAGTCTCACTGCTCTTACAGTAAAGAATCCGCGTCTGTTATTATGCTTAAACCTTTTTTCCTCCAAACGTAGAGGATGCCCCCTTGTCCCTGTTTCAGGTCTATGATTAAAAAGATCATCAGAAAGGTCTTTGTACTGTCCCCTCATATATTTATACATTAACATAAGATCACCCCTTAGTCTTCGTTTTTCCAAACTAAATAGCCCCAAGTGTAATAACCTATCTTGGTATTGCAGACCCCCCAGTCCTCTAATAACCTTGGTCGCTCTTCTCTGCACCCGCTCCAGTTCAGCTATGTCTTTCTTATATACCGGAGACCAGAACTGTGCACAGTATTCTAAGTGTGGTCGAACAAGTGACTTGTATAGAGGTAAAATTATGTTCTCCTCATGAGCATCTATGCCTCTTTTAATGCATCCCATTATTTTATTTGCCTTTGTAGCAGCTGCCTGACACTGGCCACTGAATATGCGTTTGTCATCCACCCATACACCCAGGTCTTTTTCATTGACGGTTTTGCCCAGAGTTTTAGAATTAAGCACATAATTATACATCTTATTACTTCTACCCAAGTGCATGACCTTACATTTATCCCCATTAAAGCTCATTTGCCATTTATCAGCCCAAGCTTCTAGTTTACATAAATCATCTTGTAATATAAAATTGTCCTCCTCTGTATTGATTACCCTGCAGAGTTTAGTGTCATCTGCAAATATTGAAATTCTACTCTGAATGCCCCCTACAAAGTCATTAATAAATATGTTAAAAAGAAGAGGGCCCAATACTGACCCCTGTGGTACCCCACTGCTAACCGCTACCCAGTCCGAGTGTGTTCCATTAATAACCACCCTTTGTTTCCTATCCCTGAGCCAGCTCTCAACCCACTTACACATATTTTCCCCTATCCCCATTATTCTCATTTTATGTATCAACCTTTTGTGTGGCACCGTATCGAAAGCTTTTGAAAAGTCCATATACACTACATCTACTGGGTTCCTTTGGTCCAGTCCGGAACTTACCTCTTCATAGAAACTGATCAAATTAGTCTGACATGAACGGTCCCTAGTAAACCCGTGCTGATACTGGGTCATGAGGTTATTCCTCTTCAGATACTCCAGTATAGCATCCATTAGAATGCCCTCCAGGATTTTACCCACAGTAGAGGTTAAGCTTACTGGCCTATAATTTCCGAGTTCAGTTTTTGTCACCTTTTTGAATATTGGCACCACATTTGCTATACGCCAGTCCTGTGGTACAGACCCTATTATTATAGTCTTTGGTCTATCAATGACTGTACTTAATTCCTGCCGTACTCGAGGGTGTATCCCATCCGGGCCCGGAGATTTGTCAATAACTGGTACAGGAGGAGAGAGGACCCTGCCCGTGAAGCTTCACAATCTACAAGGGATGGGTGAGAATTCAGTAGGCGATGGTAGAGCTGGTCATGCAGTGGTTTGGTTGATCGAAGGTTACTGCAGGTTGTAGGCTTGTCGGAAGAGGTAGGTCTTCAGGCTCTTTTTGAAAGTTTCAATGGTATGCGAGAGTCTGATGTGTTGTGGTACAGGGTTCCAGAGTAGGGGTCAGACACGAGAGAAATCTTGTATACCACTGTGGGAAGAGGAGATAATAGGGGAGTAGAGAAGGAGATCTTGTGAGGATCGGAGGTTGCGTGTAGGTAATTACCGGGAGACGAGGTTACAGATGTATAATAAACCTATGTTATCAAATGACTCAACTATTTTTTTTGCTTTATTGTTTAATAACAGAACACAGTCCAACCTCACTAAGAGGGAGACTAGGTCAAAGTCGGAGGCTGTGATTGATCCCGTTAGTGTTAAAGAAGAGGTGGCAGGCCCATCTTTGGCCTCTTCACCCTCCATCCTTCCAGGTCCATCGGCTTCTGCATCACAAGAGACAGCAGCAAGTGTCGAAGATGCAGCACCACCACCCTCAATTATTTGGCCAGGGCAGCCACGGGTAATGGAGAGGAGGCCTTTGCTCACAGCCTTGCCCGGTACCTTCGTCCCCTTCCCCGTGAGGTGAGGCTACGTGTGAGAGGGTGTATTCAAATCCTGATTGATTTATGCACCTCCCCAAATGACCCCTATGAGGTTTTGGAATTTCTTGAGAGAAGGCAGCTTTCACCACATAACCTCTTGCATCTTCAACGACTTCAACAGGTGCATGGTCAATCAGGATTTGAAGCACCTCCTCCACGTGTACCTACACCTCAATCCCTCCCCACCCAAAATCAACCAAGGCCGGCACCGTACCATATGGCAGCCTACAACCAACCCTCCCAATATGTCCACTTTTCCAGACCCAGTGCTGTAGGCTAATCCCAACCTGGGTTTGGACGACATGGCCATATTGGGGGTGGCTATGAATCCAGCCAATATGTCTGTCAGCATGAGGGCCAGAGACAATTACCTTATGGCCAATACCCAACTGGCCAATATGAGCAAGGCCTGTATTTGGAAACGCAACACACAGCATCCACACAGGGTGAAGGACAATTGGCCCAACAAAGGCCCCCTGAACAGGACCCTGAGCTGCCGCCATCACCACCGCCAACTTACAGGGATCTGTAAGCACAAGTTCTTTTTGTTTATAATTTTTTTGCAGCATAACCATGTTTTGTTTAAATTTGTGCTGTAATTGAGCTTTGTTCTGTTATGGTTTACAAAAAAAACAAAATGAAAAAACCATATGAAACAAATATGGCTTAAAGTTAAGAACAAAAGGCTTTTGCAATAAGTAAAAAATATTGTCAAAAGCCAATTGATGTTTGTGGGACAATCATTCTTACATCACACACATATGCTCTGTTCATAACCATCTGGTAATTAAGTAAATACAACACACAGAGAACATTTTCTCTAGGCAAAAAATATTTTATGGTGATAATATATTTTGAAAATAATGTAATCACAACTGAGTAACAGCATAATCTTGCCAGGGAGTAGCACCCTGAGGAGAAACCAAATAATTTGTGAAAATATCTCTCACTTTTATTCCAGAAAGGGGACGGCGCGGAGGAGGGCCATGTGGTGTAGGCCTACTCACATTGGGCAACATTTCTTCACCAATAACAGATGACGGGCAATCATGAAGTCTAGTAAAATTGTGCAAAACAACACACGCTTTAATAACTTCATTAATAGTAGCCTCACTCAGCTGAATGGCAGACTGTAGGACCCGCCATTTGGCACACAGAATCCCAAAGGCACACTCCACCAGTCTACACGCCCTGGAAAGCCTCAAATTAAAACCACACCACCTGTAATCCAGGTTGCGCCTGTGATAAGGCCTCATGACATTCCTTGTCAATTGGAAGGCATCTCCCACAAGAACACATGTCAGTGCTTCTGCATTGGAGCCTGGGCGTTGTTGTGGTGGGAGGTCTAACTGGTTGTCACAAAGCCGCCGACCCATAATGGACCAATTAATGACCCTTGAGTCTCCTGTTCGCCCATAGGCCCCAATGTCTACAATTATAAACCTGTAGTTACTGTCAACTACAGCTAACAGAACTACAGAGAAAAACTGCTTATAATTGTAGAATTGGAACCCAGAGTTCGGCGGCTTACGCACCCTGATATGTTTCCCATCCACCGCTCCAATGCAGTTTGGAAAATCACAAGTGTCATTGAACCCATGGGCTATTTTGAACCAATCTGCCTTTTTTGGCTCAGGCATCACAAGTTCCTGGAGTTTAGCCCATATTTCACTACATGTTGAGCGCACAATGCCAGAAATCGTGGACCGCCCAATGAGAAACTCCAGGTGTAGTCCCGCATAAGACAATCCATTTGACAGGAAGCTGAAAGGACACAAAAAATCATATTAGTTATGTAACAATAGTTTTGATAAAACATGAGAGAGTGCAAGTATGTTGTTTCATATAAAAAACAGGAATATCAATGAAATTAATCGATATTGACCTAGTGTACATAAGTAGACCATTAAAAAGACAGATTTTTCTTTTGTTTCTCTCCAAAGTAACACATATATTTTAAAATGGCTGCTAGCAAACAACGCTGAAAAAAAACCATCATCAACATACAGTATGTGAGGATGTTGAATACATACCGTAAGGTAAGGAGAAGACGCTCCTCTGCGGATATGGCTTTGCGCATCCTTGTGTCCTGATAGGTGATACCTGGATGTAATATCTCCAACAATATATCAAAGGTTCTGATGGTCATGCGACAGTACAGATAGAACTTGTCAGGATGTGCCCGCAGAGCTGTATAGAGCCTCTGAAAATGGCCTTTAGTGAGGCGTTGGGTCAAAAGAGGATCCACCCACATTCTTCTCCTCCTTCGCGGATCCACAATCACAGGATATGGCTGGCCAAACCGACGCGACAAGGCCCAGTTAAACAAAATCCGCTGAGTTGGGGTGAAGTGCAGTAGGTCAGACATGGTGCAAACGTTACCACAACACAACAGATGCACAACCACAAAATGGCCATATGGGAGGGTGCCACCTGTTGTAGAGGCCTTAAATAGGGCTGCTGATGCTGATTTAAATGAATTTCAGGCTCCAAAACCGTTAAATGTCCATTTTGTCAGGTTGCGTGAAAAAAACGCATTACGGATGTCATACGGATTACATACGCAACATTACATGCGCAAAATACGCGACCACACCTAGGCAACGGATTACATACGGATCACGATTTCTGGATTTTTTTCTGCGTATTACAGCCGTAAAAAACGGACCGTATTTCACTACGCTGAGTGTGACGCCGGCCTTAAAAAAGCCTATTTACGGGCAAAGCATAGTAATAGGGATTCATTACTATATCGGACAGATAACGTGATACGAAAATCGGGTGAAGTAAGGTTTGTGACAAATTTTAATTCCAGAGCAACTGAAATACGCAGAGTACTAGAAAAGTCTTGGCCCATTTTAAAAACCGATCCCGTCTTAGCTAAATTATTACCTGACAGACCACTAATTACTTACCGTAGGGCTAAAAACCTACGCGATCATTTGGGGCGTAGTCACTACGTGTATGACCCGCCTAGGACATTTTTAAACGATCAAGGTGATAGAATAAGAAAAGGCTGTAAGGCCTGCGGCCATTGTGTGGCATGTACGAATATCGTCAGAGATGAGACTTTTGTGGATTAATCAGTGCTAAAGAGGTTTAAAATATTGAAATTTATTACATGTTCCTCTAGGAATGTCATATATTATGCATCCTGCCCCTGCCCGCTGATTTACATAGGTCTGACCACTCGACAACTAAAAATTAGAGTCCAAGAACATGTATTAGGTATTGAGGCAGACGCTAAAGAAAAAGATGCTAGCACATTGAAAACAATACCGAGACATTTTAAATTACATCACAACTGTGATTGTAGTGTTCTGCGTTTTAAGGGTATCGATATGATTGAGATGGGGATCAGAGGTGGCAAGATCTCACAACACCTAGCACAACTAGAAACTTGTTGGATCTGGACCCTAAATACTGCTCACCCATATGGGTTCAATGAGACTATCAGCTATGTGCCGTTTTTGTGATCTCGACTTCGCTAAATAGGCTGTGTAGTTACGTGCATTTGTGTATCTGTGCTTGGTTTTAACATGTTTTTATCATTTTAGATGTGTAATTAATGTTGGATTGGTGACCTAAAATTTGCTCGTTTCTACCCCTCTATGAAAATTATATATATATATATATCTGTGTATGTATATGTTTATATATATATATATACTGGTGTGTGTATATAATGTCGCTACCCATATATATTTGTTTTAATCAGTATATTTCTTTTTTATTTTTCTTAATTTCCCATTGCTATAATTGATAATGGGTACAGTAACAACCTTGAGCGTGTGAATTTTTCTGAATATTTTCTCACGCTCGAGTTCATCTAAGGTTATGCCAGCAGGGGGCGCAGCACCGCAAGTCTAGGTAGCTACATTCCCCTGCTTTCCATTCATTCCCCAGATTTTACAGTCAGGAGCACAGCTGCATTAGCAGGCTCCTGCTTGTAAAATTATTTAACCCCTTCAGATGGTTTTACATCGTGGGACATGACTGATCATCGGAGAGGTATGGGATATTGTTGATTTTTTATTTTTTCCTTTTTTACAGAACGAGGGTCTTCAATTGGATTGAGAGTATAATAAACTATTACAACACCCTGTGTCTTTCTTTCAATAAAATACTTTTTTCATAATGTGTGTGTGTTTTATTAACCATTTACTACTAATGGATTAATAATGGATAGGTGTCTTACTGACGCCTCTCCATTATTAACCTGGCTAAATGTCACCTTACAATAGCAAGGTGACATTAACCCTTCATTACCCCATATCCCACCTCTACACGGGAGAGGGAAGAGAGAGGCCAAGTGCCAGAATAGGCGCATCTTACAGATGTGCCTTTTCTGGGGTGGCTGGGGGCAGATGTTTTTAGCCGAGGGGGGGCAATAACCATGGTCCCTCTCTAGGCTATTAATATCTGCCCTCAGTCACTGGCTTTACTACTCTGGCGGAGAAAATTGCGCGGGAGCCCACGCCAGTTTTTTCTGTGATTTAACCCCTTATTTTAACAGAGCCCCCAAATTTGGCACATACACTCTACTAACATTACAGAACCAGAAACACATGGGCTACTTGCACAATGAACAAGTCTACCTGTTCACACACCACCAAGAAACTTGAAGACACAAAAGAGCATAGTGAGGTCAAAAATACTCTGTTGTAAAAAAAATCACAGTAATAAGCAAGTGCTAGTCAAAAGATGGAAAAAAACAGGGTATTTAGTTGATGAAAATTCCCTCTCAGGTACTACACAGATGATCAGATTTTTAAATACATCAGATAGGGATTATATACGTGCATTAGGTGGGACTGCTCTATATGGGTATACCTTGACGATTGGTGGAGCAGCTTAATATACATTTTTTGCAAAAAAACGTATCAACTAAATACCCTGTTTTTTCCATCTTTTGACTAGCACTTGCTTATTACTGTGATTTTTTTTACAACAGAGTATTTTTGACCTCACTGTGCTCTTTTGTGTCTTCAACTCTACTAACATTAGTAGTGAGGAATATGCCAAAAAAAAAAGGGATATGAGATGGTTTACTGTATGTAAACCATGTCTAATATCATGTCGGGTTTGGGAAGGAGATAGCAAAAGCCGGCAATTGAATTACCAGCTTTTCTGCCATATAGCGCTGTATGAAATATAAATATATGTGTCTACTGACATATCTACTATATAATTGTCTAACGGTCACTTCCGTCTTTCTGTCTGTCACGGATATTCATTAGTCGCGGCCTCTGTCTGTCATGGAAATCCAAGTCGCTGATTGGTCGCGGCAAAACAGCCACGACCAATCAGCGACGGGCACAGTCCGGAAGATAATGGCCGCTCCTTACTCCCCGCAGTCAGTGCCTTTCGCCCGCATACTCCCCTCCAGTCACTGCTCACACAGGGTTAATGCCGGCGGTAACGGACCGCGTTATGCCGCGGGTAACGCACTCCGTAACCGCTGCTATTAACCCTGTGTGTCCCCAACCTTTTACTATTGATGCTGCCTATGCGGCATCAATAGTAAAAAAATGAAATGTTAAAAATAATTTAAAAAACCTGCTATACTCACCCTCCGTTGTCCGACGATCTGCTCGCGGCTGCCGCCATCTTCCGTTCCCAGTGATGCATTGCGAAATTTCGCAATGCATTCTGGGAATGGAAGATGGCGGCAGCCGCGCGCGTATCGCCGGAGCTTTGCTGGATCCCAGGGGGTGAGAATATAACTATTTTTTATTTTAATTATTATTTTTAACAGGGATATGGTGCCCACACTGCTGTATACAACGTGGGCTGTGTTAGATACTGCATGGCTGCTATATACTACATGGCTGCTATATACTACATGGGCAGTGTTATATACTCCGTGGGCTGTGCTATATACTACATAGGCAGTGTTATATACTGCGTGGGCTGTGTGATATACTCCGTGGGCTGTGTAATATACTGCGTGGACTGTGCTATATATTACGTGGCCACTGTTATATACTGCGTGGGCAGTGTTATATACTACGTGGCTGCTATATACTGCGTGGGCAGTGTTATACTACGTGGCTGCTATATACTGTGGGCTGTGCTATATATTAAGTGGGCAGTGTTATATACTGCGTGGCCTGTGTTATATACTGCGTGGGCTGTGCTATAACGTTGCCAATGTTATATACTGCGTGGCTGCTATATACTGCGTGGGCTGTTATATACTGCGTGGCCACTGTTATATATTGTGTGGCCTGTATTAACGCATCGGGTATTCTGCAATATGTATGTATATAGCAGCCACATAGTATATACCACAGGCCACGTAGTATTTGTCTGCTATATACTACATGGCTCCTATATACTACGTGGCCTGTGCCATATACTATTTGGCTGCTATATACATACATAAATACATATTCTAGAATACCCAATACGTTAGAATCGGGCCACAATCTAGTGTATGTATATATATACAGTGGGGCAAAAAAGTATTTAGTCAGTCAGCAATAGTGCAAGTTCCACCACTTAAAAAGATGAGAGGTGTCTGTAATTTACATCATAGGTAGACCTCAACTATGAAAGACAATCTGAGAAAAAAAAATCCAGAAAATCACATTGTCTGTTTTTTTAACATTTTATTTGCATATTATGGTGGAAAATAAGTATTTGGTCAGAAACAAAATTTAATCTCAATACTTTGTAATATATCCTTTGTTGGCAATGACAGAGGTCAAACGTTTTCTGTTAGTCTTCACAAGGTTGCCACACACTGTTGTTGGTATGTTGGCCCATTCCTCCATGCAGATCTCCTCTAGAACAGTGATGTTTTTGGCTTTTCACTTGGCAACACGGACTTTCAACTCCCTCCAAAGGTTTTCTATAGGGTTGAGATCTGGAGACTGGCTAGGCCACTCCAGGACCTTGAAATGCTTCTTACGAAGCCACTCCTTTGTTGCCCTGGTGGTGTGCTTTGGATCATTGTCATGTTGAAAGACCCAGCCATGTTTCATCTTCAATGCCCTTGCTGATGGAAGGAGGTTTGCACTCAAAATCTCACGATACATGGCCCCATTCATTCTTTCATGTACCCAGATCAGTCGTCCTGGCCCCTTTGCAGAGAAACAGCCCCAAAGCATGATGTTTCCACCACCATGCTTTACAGTAGATATGGTGTTTGTTGGATGCAACTCAGTATTCTTTTTCCTCCAAACACGACAAGTTGTGTTTCTACCAAACAGTTCCAGTTTGGTTTCATCAGACCATAGGACATTCTCCCAAAACTCCTCTGGATCATCCAAATTCTCTCTAGCAAACTTCAGACGGGCCCGGACATGTACTGGCTTAAGCAGTGGGACACGTCTGGCACTGCAGGATCTGAGTCCATGGTGGCGTAGTGTGTTACTTATGGTAGGCCTTGTTACATTGGTCCCAGCTCTCTGCAGTTCATTCACTAGGTCCCCCCGCGTGGTTCTGGGATTTTTGCTCACCGTTCTTGTGAACATTCTGACCCCACGGGGTGGGATTTTGCGTGGAGCCCCAGATCGAGGGAGATTATCAGTGGTCTTGTATGTCTTCCATTTTCTAATTATTGCTCCCACTGTTGATTTCTTCACTCCAAGCTGGTTGGCTATTGCAGATTCAGTCTTCCCAGCCTGGTGCAGGGCTACAATTTTGTTTCTGGTGTCCTTTGACAGCTCTTTGGTCTTCACCATAGTGGAGTTTGGAGTCAGACTGTTTGAGGGTGTGCACAGGTGTCTTTTTATACTGATAACAAGTTTAAACAGGTGCCATTACTACAGGTAATGAGTGGAGGAAAGAGGAGACTGTTAAAGAAGAAGTTACAGGTCTGTGAGAGCCAGAAATCTTGATTGTGTGTTTCTGACCAAATACTTATTTTCCACCATAATATGCAAATAAAATGTTAAAAAAACAGACAATGTGATTTTCTGGATTTTTTTTTCTCAGTTTGTCTCCCATAGTTGAGGTCTACCTATGATGTAAATTACAGACGCCTCTCATCTTTTTAAGTGGTGGAACTTGCACTATTGCTGACTGACTAAATACTTTTTTGCCCCACTGTATATATATATATACTCTATATATGTTTTCACGAATATTTGAGGCCATGGATCCATTGTATGTCCGTATGTTGGTTTTGCAAGCCGGCGAGAAAATCTTGCAGTACGGATGCCATACGGATTACATACGGAGGATGCCATGCGTAAAATACGCTGCCACACCCTGCCTACGGAGGAGATACGGATCACTATTTTGGGAACATTTCTGCGTACTACGGCCGTAAAAAATGGACCATATTTTCATACGCTGAGTATGACCCCGGCCTAAGGCCGGCTTCACACTCAGCGTATGAAAATACGGTCCGTATATTACGGCCGTAATACGCTGAAATGTCCCGAAAATAGTGGTCCGTAGCTCCTCCGTAGGCAGGGTGTGTCAGCGTTTTTTGCGCATGGCATCCTCCGTATGTAATCCGTATGGCATCCGTACTGCGTGGTTTTCTCGCAGGCTTGCAAAACCAACATACGGACATACAATGGATCCATGTGTCCCAAAAAGAAAAAAAAATATATATATATATACTGTCTCTCTCTCTCTCTCTCTCTCTCTCTCTCTCTCTCTCTCTCTCTCTCTCTCTCTCTCTCTCTCTCTATATATATAATCATTAGACACATATATGTATATATATTAATATTTTTTCCAGCGCTATACAGCTTGAAAGCCGGTAATTCAATTATCGGCTTTTTCTTTCTCCTTCCTAAAACCCGACATGATTTGAGACCTGGTTTACATACAGTTAAAACATTTTGCAGCAAGGAGCTTTGCTAATGCAGGCTGCTCCTTGCTGCAAAACCCCGGGGAATGAGGCTAAATATAGATCAATGAGCTATATTTAGCTTCATTTGCGGTGAGGCGCCCTCTGCGCCTGGGAGCTTTCTAGGAAAGCTCCCACGATCTATGAACAGCCAGCAGAGGGCGCCTCACCGCAAATGAAGCTAAATATAGCTCATTGATCTATATTTAGACTCATTCCCCGGGGTTTTGCAGCGAGGAGTAGCATTGCATTAGCAAAGCTCCTTGCTGCAAAATGTTTTAACCCCTTCAGAAGGATTTACATCGTTGGACGTTACAGATCTGCGGAGGGTAAGTATATTGTTGGTTTATTATGTTTTTTCTTTCACAGAACGAGGGTCTTCAGTGACTGGATTGGGCGTAGAATAAAATACTCCAACAACCATTGTTTTTATTTCATTAAAATAATTTTAAATAATGTGTTTGTGTTTTATTTAACCCTTTACTACAATTGGATTAATAATGGATAGGTGTCATAATTGACGCCTCTCCATTATTAATTTGGCTTAATGTCACCTTACAATAGCAAGGTGGCATTAACCCTTCATTACCCCATATCCCACCGCTACACGGGAATGGGAAGAGAGTGGCCAAGTGCCAGAATAGGCGCATCTTCCAGATGTGCCTGTTCTGGGGTGGCTGGGGGCAGATATTTTTAGCCAGGGGGGGGCCAATAACCGTGGACCCTCTCCAGGCTATTAATATCTGCCCTCAGTCACTGGCTTTACTACTCTGGCAGAGAAAATTGTGCGGGAGCCCACGCCAATTTTTTCCGCCATTTAACCCTTTATTTTAAGAGCTAGAACGGCCAAATTTTGCAGATACACACTACTGACATTAGTAGTGTGGAATCTGCAAAAAAAATGGAGAGAAGACATGGTTTACTGTATGTAAACCATGTCCCAAATCATGTCGGGTTTTAGGAAGGAGAAAGAAAAAGCCGGTAATTGAATTACCGGCTTTCAAGCTGTATAGCGCTGGAAAAAATATTAATATATATATATATATATATATATATATATATATATATATATATGTGTCTCACTGACATATATATATATATACCTATTCTATGTGTACACATTTATTCTACCTATTCTACTGTAAGCTGTCAGTGTGATTTTACTGTACACCGCACTGAATTGCCGGCTTTTCTCTCTAACACCGCTGCGTATTTCTCGCAAGTCACAGTGCTTGTCCGTGTGTAATCCGTATTTTTCACGCTTCCATAGACTTTCATTGGCGTATTTCTTGCGCAGTACGGTGACAAACGCAGCATGCTGCGATTTTGTACGGCCGTAGAAAGCCGTATAATACTGATCAGTAAAATACGGCAGATAGGAGCAGGGGCATAGAGAATAATTGTGCCGTATTTTTTGCGAGTTTTACGGACGTAGTTTCTGCGCTCTTACGTCCGTAAAACTCGCAAGTGTGAAGCCGGCCTAGTGTGTTTGTTTCACCATGCTCATGGAAGTTGTCTGTATGATTAATGATTAATCCCCCAGGGTCAGTATGCCTTAATACACTTTGATACTGGATGAATAGACCTCCAAGTGGTTTCCGTCTTTTTCTTACACAGTTGCACTTTATGCCCGTTACTTGCACATGCCTTCCATTATTCTCACTTGTTTTTGTATCAGTGTATTGTGTTTTATGTGATAATAATAGTTTTTGTATATCATTTTTTGTGACTGTGTTGGTTGTATCTGTGGTTTCCACACTCCCGTATTGATAAGGAGATAGCAAAAGCTGGCAACTGAATTACCGGCTTTTCTGCTATCTAGCGCTATATGAATGTTTTCACGAATATTTGAGGCCATGGATCCATTCTATGTCCATTTTGCAAGCCAGCGAGAAAATCTCGCCGTACAGATGACACACGGATAATTTTTGGAGAAAAAAAAAAATCACATCCTCGCATTGAATGCAGATCGCTGTTCAGCAAATTTTCTGTGTATCTCGGCCATCAAAAACGGACCGTATTTGTATACGTTGTGTGTGACTCCGGCCTAAGGTGGACTCGCGGCCGTATCCCCCTGTATTATGGCTGATAGGGCTCCCCTTCCGCTCTGGTAGTAGTGGGGTGACAGCGGCGCGCCTCATCTGTAGACCACTATGATGCCACGCCCAGTAATGTACGCAGCACCTAAGGCTACTTTCACACATCAGGCTTTTTGTTTCAGGCACACTCTGGCAATTTTTGGAAAAAACGGATCCGTTTTTTTCCCATAGAGTTGTATTAGCGCCGGATTGTGCCTGATGGCCAGACGTTTCATCCGTTTTATTCCGGATCCGTCCAAATAGTCGTTTCCGGCAGACGGAGAAAACGTCCACTGCAACTTTTTTTGTCCGGCGGAAAAAAAACACATGAAACGGAGGTGTGAAACAATGAATCCGGCGCCCGGATTCAGTTTTCAAAGCATTTTCCATACAAATCATACAGATTTGCTGTTCTGGTCTCTCTCTCTCTCATCAGTTTTTCACAATTTGCACCAGATCCGTTTTTTTTTTACAAATTGGCCACATAGCCTGAACACAAAAAACTGATGAGTGAAACTAGCCTGAGGCAGTGTTCACACTGAGACTTTGGAGCGGAAATGCCAGCTTCTTTAGGAGTTGGCGGTTCTGCTCCAGCAGGTAAGAACACCCTGAGGTGTGGAGCTTGCGCAGGTTCCCGCCGGGCCTCGCTCCTACACAGACTGACGCTGTTGTCCATAGCAACCAGTGCCGGCTGTGATTGGCTGACGCGGCCGCATCATGTGCTCAGCCGTCTGAGTCAAGGAGAAGCCGCCGTCCTCTGTTATAAATGGAGTTGGGCGGGCCTCATTACGCGTCATCTTAGGGGCGGGCTTGTTAGTATACGCCGCCCTGATTGGACGAGAAGTGCACACCTCATTCCATACCCCGTATGTTCCCAGACACTATGGCTGTGATCCTCCGTAGATTTGTCGGTGACTGCCGCCGAGGATGGCCGCTGCTGGCCCAGGGCACCCGCTGGTGTTCGAGTGCAGCCGCGCCAGTGGATGACACTGTGAACGGGCTCAGTGACGAGCAGAGACAGGTGGGAGAAACACGTATGTGACGACTCGTCCAATCAGAACTGAGCTTGCATTCTACTCTGACCTTTGGACCTGAAAGCCGCATTCTGATTGGTGGATGGAGCGTCCATTCGCTTCTACTGAAGCCTAGAGAACATTGGGGGCTCCCACCCACCAGCAGAACGAGGGCTGCACTCCCGGGGGTCTCACATTGCTGGCCTGTAATAGAGGTGAAGGGGATAGAAAAACCCTTTATATTTGTCAGCGATAATGACTACACTAAAATGCAGGGCTGTGCCGGCCTTAAAGGGGTTTTCTTATCCCAAGGGGTAAACATTGTAAAGTGCTCATATAAACAATGATTTGCAGTTTATCACGTTTTGAAAAATTCTCTCAGCGCTCAAGAACAGAAGAATGTGTAATGTGATAGTTTACTGCTCGTTGCCCTAGGTTACCGGCCACCTCTGCTGCACAGGACAGTGCTTACTAGCTTTCCAACAGAGCTTGTAAGTGCTGCTCTGTAAGGCAAAGGGCAAAGCTGACTGCTGCCACTCCGGGGCACAGCGGTCAGACCTGCGGAGCATCCATGCCGCTGTCCATCATCAGGAGCTCTCCCCCTGCGCAGGGTGGTGTGCTGCTGCCTCAGAACCTGCAAAAAACCCTTTAAGACTTCTCCAATGGCTATGACTACTGGAATAGTTGTCAGATGTCCTGTCCCTGAATCCATCCCTGGGACCCGACACCAATCGTAGGCTCAGGATGTCCTGAGCTTGACTTCTGACGCTTCTCCATAACCATGGCCTGGCGGGCTGTTTAAAGGGAGTTTTGTGCTAAAAATGTTTGTATCCTCAGTGCTGTCTATCACTGGCCACAGAGAGAGTCAGCTAAGGATCCATCAGCGAGCTCACTCTGATTGTCCACTTTAAGACGCTCTAACTCCTCCATCTGTCTATTTCTGAGCTCCTCTCGGCTCACTTATGACTGAAGACCACATCATGGATGAATGTGTTGGGAAACGGTGCAAATTTGTAATGAAACCCAAATGCAAAAATGATTTTCACCCCCAAATTTATGTGTTAAATAAAAAAAAAAAAGGAACCAACACATTTCATGTCAGTATTTAATCTATTCTCACGATAGTTAATATCCTGAGCAGAGGCCTCATAACTAATCCAGTAAATTGGGGGTGGGTGGGTGTTTCTGTTTTTCCGTGGCGTCATAATAAAGGAAGGATAGCATTTTGTGTCTTTGTTTTTTTTTATGTATTTTTGTTATTCTGTTTACAAACGAAGTGTTTCCAAAACAATCTAATTTTAGGAATCGATCTATTGTCACAATCAGGTTATACTTGTCTAGCTAAGTATATACTGTAGTAATAATAATAAATAATAATAATTTTTTTATTATTATTAACAAAAAGTCGCTCCCACCCTCCTGATTCCCCCACTACACTTCTCAAAGCTTGTCTTATCCTCAGGGAAACCAGCGGTATCACAGCTTCTGCTGAGCCAGAATTTTGGCACTGCCTTAAAGGGGTTGTCCAGCACTTAGATAATGATGGCCTTAGGAGGATAGCTTATCAATATCAGTCCCTGGGGGTCTGCCACCCTCAATCAGGAACAGATCGGACCCCGCTGATCTGACATTGAGGACCTGTGTTTAGGATATGCCGTCTGTATCGTGGACAGACCCTTTGAAAGGGGTTTTGCACCAAGCTTGACCAAATACCTTCAGTGTAAAGGAGCAGAATCTCCAGGGAATCACAATGTGGCCATGACTGAGTGCACTTTATCATTTCCATGTTATCTCACGCAGGCTCCTGATGATGGCAGATCAGCAGCGCTCCCTCCATATTGATCGCTTTGTCCTTGCTGTCAGTCCGCCTTGGCCCTGACCCTTTACACACCCCCTGTTAATGACTGTACAGAGCTAGTCTGTCACTGTCCGGTGGTAGGAGGCTATGGAGCCAGGGAGAGGTCTTTATATAGAAGCCACAATCCTACCTGTCATTTATGTCATGACCTGGCTGGGGAACTCTACACACCCCCTGCTACATTCCAGGGTTTTGTCATATAATCAAAATGCTACCAAGAAGAATCATTTTAGAACTTTCCTCCTTTGTTTCCAATTTCCTGTCTTTTTTTTTGGGAGGGTAGTATCGGCATGGCACATCTAGAATTGGCAATCTTTGCCCCCCTCTTCCTTGTAGTAATTCTCTGAATCTCAGATTGTGAGGGCATCTCCTGTGTACAGCGCCCTGTTCAGGTATCAAACAGATTTTTTTTCCTAAATTCAGGTCTGGGCCTTTCCAAAATCTTGATCTTCTGAGGAAACCATTCTTTTGTTGATTTGGAGGCATGCTTAGAGTTGTTGTTTTACTGAAAGGTGAAATTCCTGTTCAATTTCAGCTTTTTAGCAGAAGTCTGAAGGTTTTGATGCAAAATTGACTGACTAATATTGGGAACTGTTCATAATTCCCTGTTCCAGCTGCTGAAAATTGGCACAAAAGAAAAATACTGCCTCCAGCATTCTTCACTGTGGGTATGGTGTTATTTTGGCAATGTGTACTGTTTTTTTGTGCCAAACATACTTTTTGGAATTAAGACCAAGGAGGGACTTTTGGCCATATTAGACCAATTTTCTTCTTGTTTTTTTTCATCAGTTTGAGGGTCATCCAGTTCTAGGTAAAGTCACGGTTTGTCAAATTTCATGACCGCCAATACGTCTTTTAACTGACCTCAGATATTTGAGAATGGCATCCCCATACAGGTGACAATCCAGTAGCTGTCAGCTGTACACTATAACTGATAACTTGCTACATCAGCCATGATCAGTGCTTGCACTGTCCAAATCTGTTTAACCCCTTAGATACCCCTTAGATGTCAATAGTGACTACATCATATAAATGGTTAACAGAGTGTGGCTTCTCCCTCTTTATCCCAATTGGTGCCCTCAGATCATGATTTTGTTGTCCTGATATTTGCGTTGGCAATTCATGACCAAATAGCGGCCTTAGAGTCTGCCGGCTGTAGTACCGTAATCTGTTCATAAGTTAGCGGCATTTAGGTGGTAAAAATACACATTTTCATTGCTGTCATGTCACTTTGCATTAATTCCTGAAAAGCACCTGAAAGGTTAATAAACTACCTGACAGCAGTTTTCAATATGTCAGGAGGTGCTGATTCTAAAATGGCATCACTTTTGGGGTTTCCCAATAAATGGACCATAAAGTCACTTCAAACATGGATAAGTCCCTAAAAAAATAAATTTTGTAAATTTCCTTGAAGAAAAAAAAAAAAGAAAAATTACTGCTATATTTTTAACCCCTTACCGGCATCGGACGTACTATACCGTCCGATGCCGGCTCCCCTGCTTTGATGCAGGGCTCCGCGGTGAGCCCGCATCAAAGCCGGGACATGTCAGCTGTTTTGAACAGCTGACATGTGCCCGTAATAGGCGCGGGCAGAATTGCGATCTGCCCGCACCTATTAACTAGTTAAATGCCGCTGTCAAACGCAGACAGCGGCATTTAACTACCGCTTCCGGCCGGGCGGCCGGAAATGACGTCATCACCGACCCCCGTCACATGATCGGGGGTCGGCGATGCTTGTATATTGTAACCATAGAGGTCCTAGAGACCTCTATGGTTACTGATCGCCGGTGGCTGTGAGCGCCACCCTGTGGTCGGCGCTCACAGCACACCTCCATTTCTGCTACATGCGAGACCGCTATGTCATCACGGGTCGTTACCGCAAGGCATTACTGGGAACGGAGTGTTCGACGACAGAAGGTGAGAATATAATGATTTTTTTTATTATTATTTTTAACGTTATATGTTTTTACTATTGATGCTGCGTAGGCAGCATCAATAGAAAAACGTTGGTCACACTTGCAGAGTTAATGGCACCGTTTAAACGGACTTCTGAAACGCTATGTGGGCGCTGACTGGAGGGGAGTATGGAGGAGGCACTGACTGGAGGGGAGTATGGAGGAGGCACTGACTGGAGGGGAGTATGGAGGAGGCGCTGACTGGAGGGGAGTATGGAGGAGGCGCTGACTGGAGGGGAGTATGGAGGAGGCGCTGACTGGAGGGGAGTATGGAGGAGGCGCTGACTGGAGGGGAGTATGGAGGAGGCGCTGACTGGAGGGGAGTATGGAGGAGGCGCTGACTGGAGGGGAGTATGGATGAGGCGCTGACTGGAGGGGAGTATGGATGAGGCGCTGACTGGAGGGGAGTATGGAGGAGGCGCTGACTGGAGGGGAGTATGGAGGAGGCGCTGACTGGAGGGGAGTATGGAGGAGGCGCTGACTGGAGGGGAGTATGGAGGAGGCGCTGACTGGAGGGGAGTATGGAGGAGGCGCTGACTGGAGGGGAGTATGGAGGAGGCGCTGACTGGAGGGGAGTATGGAGGAGGCGCTGACTGGAGGGGAGTATGGAGGAGGCGCTGACTGGAGGGGAGTATGGAGGAGGCGCTGACTGGAGGGGAGTATGGAGGAGGCGCTGACTGGAGGGGAGTATGGAGGAGGCGCTGACTGGAGGGGAGTATGGAAGAGGCGCTGACTGGAGGGGAGTATGGAGGGGCCAATTCACGGCCGGACTGTGCCTGTCTCTGATTGGGCGCGGCCGGCTGGGCGCGCCCAATCAGCGACGCGGGATTTTCGTTACAGACAGACCGAAATGGACCTTAGACAATTATAGATCATCTCTACAGGGTTCCATAGTATATCTAATGCCTATGGATATTTTTTGTACCCTTATCCTCCTGACTGATAACTTTCTACAACGAGATACCTTTGCTGTGTTGTCAGCTGTTTGCCGACCATGGCTTCTGCTATAAAATGCAACTAAGAAAATGGATTCACAATGGATTTGTTAGATCATGGGTGATATTGAAGCTGGAAAAAGTTCTGAAATATTTTTTTTTTTTTTGTATAGTAGTTTTTTATATTAGAAAAAAAAACAGGTATATTAACAAGGGTATGTAGACTTTTTATATCCCCTGTACATGACCTAACCATCACTTTTTTCTTCTGTACTTAGCTCCGCCATACAATGCACAAGTTTCTCCAGGACAATTTGGCCCCTAAAGCACAAGAAATAGATCAGCAGAATGAGTTCAAGGACATGAAGGTGAGTAATATGTGCCGGCATGCGTCCGCCCCGTCCTGCACTGGCTTATTAAAGCTTTTGCTCAGTCTTCATTTTGCACAGTGCACCAGGAATTCCCATGTGTCCATAGCCCCCATTTACCTTGGTGTCCTATTGGCTACAGTCGGCCTCAGTACACTGTGGAATAACATATTTTTATGCAATATGGGATATGGTGATCTGCAGCAGGATTCCATATAAAGGCTTCTAGAAATAGAAATGAGTCAGGAAGCAGTGATGCAGTATGATGAACAGTGAAAAATGCTGACGAAAGAGTGAATCTGTCAGCAGGTTTTGCTATATAATCTAAGAGCAGCAGGCTGTAGGGGCAGAGACCCCGATTCCAGTGATGCTTGGTGCAGGTTTAATATAATCCTGTTTTCTCTACTGCAGATCTAGCAGAGCTCTAATGCTGAGCTGTGTATAACCCCGCCCACACCCCTGATTGGCAGCTTGCTGACAATGTACTCAGGAAGCTGCCAATCATTGGTGGAGGCAGGGTTACACAGAATAGCTGGACTGCGTTACATCCGAATCTTAGTCCTACAGTGATAATCTCCTCCTCATAAAGCACTGATTGTATTGAAACTACAACACACAGCCTAATAAGTGACGCATCCCTGGAATCGGGGTCTCTTGCCTTACATCATGCTGCTCACAGATTAAGTAGCAAAAACTGCTGACATATTTCCTGTTAAGGCTACGCTCCCACAATGAGTTTTTGATGTTGCAGATTTTCTGCCCCATAATCACATCAATTAAGTAAAATGGGTTATTTGCAGTTGTTCAAAAATATGCAGCGTTTAAAACTCATCGTGGGAACGTAGCCTTCAGAGGGGTAAAAACCCCTGTCCCCTGGCTGTAGTCTGCTTTAAAAACAAAACAAACTTCCTTTTTCTCCCCTTCCCAGGTCCAGTGCTGAGTGTCTGCCCCTGCTCCCAGTGCATATTACTGTCTTCAGCGCTGTGGCTAATTACTGAGCTCAGCGGCTCAATTTGGACAGCTGCTGAGCTCACTGATTGCCTGCAGCGCTGTTGATGTGATGTCAGAACTGCAGACAATAATGGACATCAGGAGCAGTGATGGATACTCAACCGGACCTGGGTGGAGTGAGTAAACCAGTTTTTTTTATAGTAAATTGCTGCAATTTGTACACTCTGAATTATCACATTGTTCTACTATGGTTTTCATAAAGAATACCGCCACAGTTGCTCTTTTCTGGTCATCTTGCCCCCCCCACCTCCTCCCAAAATAGGAATTGTAAAACAATAGTAGAGTTCTAGAATAGCCCAAATTTAAAAGTTAAGGGTCTCCGGAAATAGCGACACCACATCCTGCCTTACCCTTTGTTGGAAAGTCTGCAGAGGGCTGCTATATATCCATTATAATCAACAGTGGGTGCCCGGGGCAGACCCCCAAAACACTTAGCAAGCGCAACTACACACTGTATTATAAGGGTGGTCTTCTAAAAAAAAAAAAAAGTCACTATACATAGTGCAAGGTGGAACGGAAAATGTGTTGGGTAAGCTGTGGTGGAGGACTTGTGGAAGAGGTGCATAATTCTGTGTATTTCCTTCCTAGAACTTTTGGAAGAAGCTGGGAGATCTTGGCATCCTGGGTATAACCGCACCAGGTCAGTGGCGATGACAGTGTTTAAGAAGTGGCTAAACTTGCCCCCGTTATGTGTTTCCGGTGATGATCTGTGCTGTATGCGATCTATTATTTCTGTTATGTAGCGGAGTACGGAGGATCGGCCATGGGATACCTGGAGCACGTCCTGGTAATGGAGGAGATCTCCCGTGTGTCCGCAGCTATCGGCCTCAGCTATGGAGCCCACTCCAACCTCTGTATCAACCAGCTGGTGAGAAACGGAACCGAAGCCCAGAAAGAAGAGTATCTTCCTAAGGTACTGCCTAAGTGTTACTGACCGGGGCTTTTTCTTCTGTACATCACTACTGCATGTGAATGCATCTGACCAATAGCGCTGAAATCTACAACCCAGGAAAGCAGATGGTTACATGAGCCTATAAATCACACTGTCCACATAATTAAGTTAGTGGCACTTCACATAAATTAATTACAAACCTTCTCTGGCTCCAAATTCTCCCGGAAGAAGCAGGTGGTGAAACGCGCGTCGGGGTAAGGTGACTCCAGACTGATTACTCCTGACTGTTATCACTCTCTTCTATCTACCCTTCAGTCATACAGGCATTTGTGCTACTTTCATCATTGGCATCTATGGGTTTTCTTTGTGTGTATGGGTTATCCTGGCACCTTATATTACGTCCCAATGTTGTATGCTGATATATATCTTAATGGATATATATTCCCATATTTGTCTATATCCTTTGATATTTGACGGTTTATATTTGTGGCCTGATTACTGGCCCTCTTCAGGTTATACCCTGGCCCTATTTCTTGTGACAGTTTATACTGCTGGAATTCTGTTCACACTTTCCTGTGTGTGAGCTCTATTGTTCTTTAGGGTATGATACTTTAGATGACTGGAGTGTATTATGTTTTCTTTTCTGGGGGGGTTACCGGACCCTAACCACAGAGTAACCTATTATTGAGATTATTTTATTATTATTATACATTTTTATAGCGCCATTTATTCCATGGCGCTTTACATGTGAATACGAGGCAAATATAGACAAATACATTAAACATGAGCAAATAACAAGGCACATGGGTACATAAGGAGGGAGGACCCTGCCCGCGAGGGCTCACAGTCTGCAGGGGATGGGTGATGAAACACTCTCATCAGCGCTCATGTGTATTTATTTTTTGTCACTTGCCCATAAGCGTTTGAATTGATAGTTTTATTTGGATTTCACGTGCCCCTTTGCAAGACCCCAGGATCATCCAGGCATGTCTTGTGTTTCCTACTGATACGTGCAGACAGAGAAATGACATAAAATAAATAAATTATATATATATATATATATATATATATATAAGTACTACGGTACTTATGTGACACTGGTGCTGGGTGAACATATTTTCTGAGATTGTTTTAGTTTGCACTTTGTGCCGTGGACACCTCTACGCTTTGTGCTTTGTCTGAAATCGTTATATTATTAGTGATATTTATTATATTTTAGTGCATTTTGCAGTAATTTTTATCATCATTCTTCTTTTTTTTTTAAAATCCAGCTGATCAGCGGAGAACACATAGGAGCGCTGGCCATGAGCGAATCAAATTCTGGTTCTGATGTAGTTTCCATGAAATTGAAAGCCGAGAAGAGAGGTAGGTGCTCCGGTGTACTGGGATGTGCCCTGTGTAGCTTAAAGGGTGGCTGTTATTGTTTTTTTTTTTTTTTTTTATACCTAAACCCAGGTATTTGTGGCTAAAAATCATTCTTGCAATTGGGAATCATTAAAAATGTTGTACTATTTGCATCCTGTAGACTCTCTTTTGCACTGTCTATAGCTCCTTGCAGGTAACTGAGCGCCTATCAGTGAGCTTGTTCTAATGATTTGACAAAGAGTTTGTAATTCTTATCTTTTTTTATCTCCTCATAACAATTGATTTACGACCACCAACCACATCAAAGTTGAATGTGGTGGGAATCAAAGAGCCTGTAAAAACCAAACGATATAAAATGATCAATGACACCCATGGTACTGTTTTGCATCCACAGGGCTGACGGGTAGATGAGATTTCTCCACCGGTTTCTGTAAAATGTAGGACATTTTCTGTTAATCCTGGCTGAAAATGCACTGTTACCTGAGTGATAGCTGTCTGTTTCCAGGGGACTACTACATCCTGAACGGCAGCAAGTTTTGGATTACCAATGGCCCCGACGCAGATGTGCTTATCGTATACGCAAAGACTGACTCCCACATTAGGCCCGCGTCACGCGGGATCACGGCCTTCATCGTGGAAAAGGTGAGGACGAGCTTATACCACTCAGCCTTGTCGTACCTCGTTTGTACCGGCGTGTGAGGATTCCCTATAGCGGTATTTGACTTGACACTGTATGGCGATGTTTTAACTTGGTTCTCTATGGCAATATTTTATTTGATTCTGTATGATGGTATTTTGCTTGATTCTGTATGGCGGTATTTTGCTTGATTCTGTATGCATTTATTATTATTATTATTATATAGCACCATTAATTCCATGGTGCTGTACATGAGAAGGGGTTACATCAAAATACAAATATCACTTACAATTTACAAAACTAACAATGACAGACTGGTACAGAGGGGCGAGGACCCTGCCCTTGCGGGCTTACATTCTACAGGATTATGGGGAAGGAGACAGTAGGTCGAGGGTTGCAGGAGCTCCGGTGTTGGTGAGGTGGTCGTGTGGTCTTTACAGGCTATAAGCTTCCTTGAAGAGGTGGGTTTTCAGGTTTCTTTTGAAGGATCCAAAATTAGTGGATAACCGGATGTGTTGGGGCACTGAATTTCAGAGGATGGGGGATTTTCGGGAGAAGTCTTGGAGGCGATTGAGTGAGGAGCGAATAAGCGTGGAGGAGAGGAGGTCTTGGGAGGACCGGAGATTATGTGAGGGAAGATATTGGGAGATATGCAGTCATGGCCAAAAGTATTGACACCCCTGCAATTCTGTCAGATAATACTCAGTTTCTTCCTGAAAATGATTGCAAACACAAATTATTTGGTATTATTATCTTCATTTAATTTGTCTTAAATGAAAAAACACAACAAGAATTGTCCTAAAGCCAAATTGGATATAATTCCACACCAAACATAAAAAAGGGGGTGGACAAAAGTATTGGCACCGTTTGAAAAATCATGTGATGCTTCTCTAATTTGTGTAATTAACAGCACCTGTAACTTACCTGTGGCACCTAACAGGTGTTGGCAATAACTAAATCACACTTGCAGCCAGTTGACATGGATTAAAGTTGACCCAACCTCTGTCCTGTGTCCTTGTGTGTACCACATTGAGCATGGACAAAAGGAAGAAGACCAAAGAACTGTCTGAGGACTTGAGAAACCAAATTGTGAGGAAGCATGAGCAATCTCAAGGCTACAAGTCCATCTCCAAAGACCTGAATGTTCCTGTGTCTACCATGCGCAGTGTCATGAAGAAGATTAAAGCCCATGGCACTGTGGCTAACCTGCCTAGATGTGGACGGAAAAGAAAAATTGACAAGAGATTTCAGCGCAAGATTGTGCGGATGTTGGATAAAGAACCTCGACTAACATCCAAACAAGTTCAAGCTGCCCTGCAGTCCGAGGGTACAACAGTGTCAACCCGTACTATCCGTCGGCGTCTGAATGAAAAGGGACTGTATGGTAGGAGACCCAGGAAGACCCCACTTCTTACCCCAAGACATAAAAAAGCCAGGCTGGAGTTTGCCAAAACTTACCTGAAAAAGCCTAAAACGTTTTGGAAGAATGTTCTCTGGTCAGATGAGACAAAAGTAGAGCTTTTTGGGCAAAGGCATCAACATAGAGTTTACAGGAGAAAAAAAGAGGCATTCAAAGAAAAGAACACGGTCCCTACAGTCAAACATGGCGGAGGTTCCCTGATGTCTTGGGGTTGCTTTGCTGCCTCTGGCACTGGACTGCTGGACCGTGTGCATGGCATTATGAAGTCTGAAGACTACCAACAAATTTTGCAGCATAATGTAGGGCCCATTGTGAGAAAGCTGGGTCTCCCTCAGAGGTCTTGGGTCTTCGAGCAGGACAATGACCCAAAACACACTTCAAAAAGCACTAGAAAATGGTTTGAGAGAAAGCACTGGAGACTTCTAAGGTGGCCAGCAATGAGTCCAGACCTGAATCCCATAGAACACCTGTGGAGAGATCTAAAAATGGCAGTTTGGAGAAGGCACGCTTCAAATATCAGGGACCTGGAGCAGTTTGCCAAAGAAGAATGGTCTAAAATTCCAGCAGAGCATTGTAAGAAACTCATTGATGGTTACCGGAAGCGGTTGGTCGCAGTTATTTTGGCTAAAGGTTGTGCAACCAAGTATTAGGCTGAGGGTGCCAATACTTTTGTCTGGCCCATTTTTGGAGTTTTGTGTGAAATGATCAATGTTTTGCTTTTTGCTTCATTCTCTTTTGTGTTTTTTCATTCAAGACAAATTAAATGAAGATAATAATACCAAAGAATTTTTGATTGCAATCATTTTTAGGAAGAAACTGAGTATTATCTGACAGAATTGCAGGGGTGTCAATACTTTTGGCCATGACTGTGTGTAGGAGACAGGTTATGGATGGCTTTGTAGGTCAGTGTTAGTAATTTAAACTGGATACGCTGGGAAATTGGGAGCCAGTGAAGGGATTTGCAAAGAGGTGAAGCAGGAGTGTAGCGAGGAGAGAGATTAGTCGGGCAGCAGAGTTAAGGATGGACTGGAGGGGTTCGAGGGTGTTAGAAGGTAGCCCACTGAGGAGTATGTTGCAGTAGTCGAGGCGGGAGATGATTAGGGCATGCACAAGCATTTTGGTAGAGTGTGGGTTGAGGAAAGGACAGATTCTGGAAATATTTTTGAGCTGGTGGCGAGAACTTGGATGTGCGGTTTGAAGGACAGGGCAGAGTCAAGGGTTACTCCGAGGCAGCGGATTTTGGGGACAGGGGAAAGTGTGATTTCATTTATTTTGATAGATCAGGTAGGGAAGATATGTGAGATGGAGGAAAGATAATGAGTTCAGATTTGTCCACATTGAGCTTGAGGAAGCGAGAGGAGAAGGAGGATATGGCTGATAGACACTCTGGGATTCTGGAGAGCAGAGAGGTGACATCTGGGCCAGAGAGGTAGATCTGAGTGTCATCGTCATTTAGATGGTACTGGAAGCCATAGGACCTTATGAGTTGTCCCAGGCCGAGTATATAGATTGAGAAGAGTAAGGGTCCTAGGACAGAGCCTTGGGGGACACCAACAGAGAGGGGGCGAGATGAAGAGGTAGTATGAGAGTAGGAAACACTAAATGTGCGGTTGGAAAGGTATGAGGAGATCCAGGATAAGGTGAGGTCTTTGACGCCAAAGGAAGAGAGGATCTGTAGTAGGAGGCAATGGTCAACTGTGTCGTAGGCAGAGGACAGGTCTAGGAGGAGGAGTATAGAGAATTGTCTGTTAGCTTTGGCTGTAAGTAAGTCATTAGTAAGTTTGGTCAGGGCAGTCTCGGTGGAATGGTGGGGACGGAATTGTAGGTTGTCGAAGAGAGAGTTAGATGCAAAGTGAGAGGAAAGTTCAGCATGGACGTGCTGCTCAAGGAGTTTGGAAGCAAATGGGAGCAAAGATATGGGACGATAGCTGGACATAGCGCTCGGGTCAAGGGAAGGCTTTTTGAGGATAGGTGTGATTGTGGCATGTTTGAAGGCAGAGGGGAAGGTACCAGAAGTTAGTGAAAGGTTGAAGAGATGGGTTAGGGATGGGATTAGTGAGGTTGGGGAGGAGGTGGGATGGGGTCAAGTGCACAAGTGGTGAGGTGTGATTTGGAGAGAAGATGAGCAAGCTCCCCTTCAGAGATTCTGGAGAGTGAAGTTATGGGGTTTGGGCTTTGGTCTCTCATACACAGGGGTTGT
The DNA here is from genome assembly GCF_032444005.1 of Ranitomeya imitator. Classification (NCBI taxonomy): domain Eukaryota; kingdom Metazoa; phylum Chordata; class Amphibia; order Anura; family Dendrobatidae; genus Ranitomeya; species Ranitomeya imitator. The sequence continues at coordinate 668,924,753 of NC_091282.1, forward strand.
GGTGGTTGGACAACAAAGACTTGCCTTGTTTGGTCTATCTTATTTTTGAAGTGCGTGGCAAAGTCCTCGGCAACGATTAGGGAACTCGGAGGGGGCAGTGGTGGGCGGAGGAGGGAGTTAAAAGTGTTGAACAACTGTTTGGGGTTGTGGGATAAGGAAGATACGAGGGTTGTGAAGTAGGTCTGTTTAGCTGAGGTGAGAGCTGATTTGAATGCCAGTGTTGCTTGTTTGAGTGCAGTGAAGTCGTCTTGTGAATGCGTTTTCTTCCAACGCCGTTCTGCAAATCTCGATACTTGCCGAAGCTTTTTAGTGATGTTATTGTGCCAGTGTTGTCTATTGGTTCGTCGCACTCTGCTATGCATGACAGGGGTGACCGTGTCAATAGCTGATGCAAGAGTGGGCATTGTAGAAAGCAGTGGCAGTGTCTGTGTCGTGGAGTGAGGATATAGAGGACAGTGGTAGGATAGAGTCAGATGCTGTATGGCGGTATTTTGCTTGATTCTCTATGGCTGTATGTTACTTGATTCTGTATGACTTAATATTGCTTGATTCCATAGGGAACACCAGGATTTAGCACTGCACAGAAACTTGACAAGTTGGGAATGAGAGGATCAAACACGTCAGAGCTTGTATTTGAGGATTGCAAGATTCCAGGTTGGTAAATTGATAGAAATTAATAGTTTTGGATCCAGATTGTATAAGAAGGGGATTTGTGCTTCAGGACTGTATGACACTTGTAGATCATTAGTTTATTCAGGACCTCCTAATTGGAAACCCCATACATGTCTGATGGGTGGGGGAATAGGAGGGACCTGTGTCCCATTTTGCACCATGGAAAGGCCTTTCCCATAGGTTAGTATTCTTTATAGGCCTCTGGGGAGTTATAGGTATTGTGGGGTACTTGAATCTTAAAGAGCAATGGGGCCATATTGGACATTAAAAAGTTATTCTATAAAAATATTTCCATGATGGGTAGGGGAGAACTTTCGGGGGGGAGGGCATAAGGGGAGTCCGGCTGCCAGGTAGATAGTCAATGAATATAATAGGGGCCACTCATGCATCTTCAGTCCATTTAGGCTGGGGTATGAGGATCCCCGTTCTCAGGCAGGCGATTGGAGCCCCAACAGTCAGCAAGTTGTCAACCATCCCATAGATAAGGGATAACCTTCTTTAGAAGTAACCACCTACGGGCCGTCCTTTTGCTATTGCCACATGTTTTTTGTGGTCGTTCCCCTGTGTTTAGCAATTTTGTATTTTTCAGAGAAGAACATGCTCGGGCACAGAGGTAAAGGAGTGTATGTGCTGATGAGCGGCCTGGATCTGGAGAGGCTGGTGCTCAGCGGAGGTCCCTTGGGGTAATTGTTAGAATCCTTTTGTTTTATAGAATTATTGATCTTTTATACAGTGCCTACAAGTAGTATTCAACCCCCTGCAGATTTAGCAGGTTTAATAAGATGCAAATAAATTAGAGCCTTCAAACTTCAAACAAGAGCAGGATTTATTAACAGATGCATAAATCTTACAAACCAAAAAGTTTTGTTGCTCAGTTAAATTTTTATAAATTTTAAACATAAAAGTGTGGGCCAATTATTATTCAACCCCTAGGTTTAATATTTTGTGGAATAACCTTTGTTTGCAATTACAGCTAATAATCGTCTTTTATAAGACCTGATCAGGCCGGCACATGTCTCTGGAGTTATCTTGGCCCACTCCTCCATGCAGATCTTCTCCAAGTTATCTAGGTTCTTTGGGTGTCTCATGTGGACTTTAATCTTGAGCTCCTTCCACAAGTTTTCAATTGGGTTAAAGTCAGGAGACTGACTAGGCCACTGCAACACCTTGATTTTTTGCCTCTTGAACCAGGCCTTGGTTTTCTTGGCTGTGTGCTTTGGGTCGTTGTCTTGTTGGAAGATGAAATGACGACCCATCTTAAGATCCTTGATGGAGGAGCGGAGGTTCTTGGCCAAAATCTCCAGGTAGGCCGTGCTATCCATCTTCCCATGGATGCGGATCAGATGGCCAGGCCCCTTGGCTGAGAAACAGCCCCACAGCATGATGCTGCCACCACCATGCTTGACTGTAGGGATGGTATTCTTGGGGTCGTATGCAGTACCATCCAGTCTCCAAACGTCACGTGTGTGGTTGGCACCAAAGATCTAGATCTTGGTCTCATCAGACCAGAGAACCTTGAACCAGTCAGTCTCAGAGTCCTCCAAGTGATCATGAGCAAACTGTAGACGAGCCTTAATATGACGCTTTGAAAGGAACCTTACGGGATCATCTGGAACGGAGACCATTGCAGTGGAGTACGTTACTTATGGTATTGACTGAAACCAATGTCCCCACTGCCATGAGATCTTCCCGGAGCTCCTTCCTTGTTGTCCTTGGGTTAGCCTTGACTCTTCGGACAAGCCTGGCCTCGGCACGGGAGGAAACTTTCAAAGGCTGTCCAGGCCGTGGAAGGCTAACAGTAGTTCCATAAGCCTTCCACTTCCGGATGATGCTCCCAACAGTGGAGACAGGTAGGCCCAACTCCTTGGAAAGGGTTTTGTACCCCTTGCCAGCCTTGTGACCCTCCACGATCTTGTCTCTGATGGCCTTGGAATGCTCCTTTGTCTTTCCCATGTTGACCATGTATGAGTGCTGTTCACAAGTTTGGGGAGGGTCTTAAATAGTCAGAAAAGGCTGGAAAAAGAGATAGTTAATCCAAACATGTGAAGCTCATTGTTCTTTGTGCCTGAACTACTTCTTAATACTTTAGGGGAACCAAACAGAATTCTGGTGGGTTGAGGGGTTGAATAATAAATGACCCTCTGAAAAGACTTTTCACAAGTTAAAAAAAAAAATAAACAAAGAAATAACATTCTTTTTTGCTGCAGTGCATTTCACACTTCCAGGCTGATCAACAGTCCAAATGTCACAATGCCAAGTTATTTCCAAATGTGTAAACCTGCTAAATCTGCAGGGGGTTGAATACTACTTGTAGGCACTGTAACTAAAAGTTGAAGCTATCCATGCGCACTAGTGACCCCCGCCAACTTCACAGCATCATTTACAAACTCTAGCAGCGGAGCCTGTAAGCGCTGCGCTTGTTCTGTAGTGTAGCAGCGGAGCCTGTAAGCACCTCGCATGTTATGCCATCTAGCAGCGGTGGTCGGTATCCAAGGCAATGCGTAAACAAAAGAAAAGTATTAATATCTCAAGAACGGCTGCAAATTTAAACGAACTGTAAATTGCCAATTTGCTAATTTTTACAAGCTCTATCAGACAATACCCACCAATGCAGATGGTGAAATCCCTTTAACCACCTTTTTCTACCATGTAATTTTCAGTACTACATTTTGGGTATTTATTTGATCCCTGCATAGGCACAGGTGATGCTGAGCATGGAAATAGAGTAGCACAGGTTTCCATACCCTGGGAGCGCCCTCGTTCTCGGGACCATGGGGGGTCCAGATGTTTGGATCCCTAGCGATTATTAAACAATATATATCACTTTACAGGATATTTGATAACTATACGCCCGCTGGTGGTCCACCCATAGAAATCCCCACTGATCCTGAAAACTGGTCCCAACAGTCCCCTGTGTGAATGAATCTTTATTGAGCACGTGCGACCACTGACCCACTCCAGAGCAGTTATTAGAGCGGTGGTCGCACGTGCTCAGTAATGTGTGCTTAAGCAACTCCTTCTCGGGAACAGTGGGGGTCTCTGCAGGGAGACGCTTTTGTGGTATTTGTAAAGATATTAGCAATTTGCATCTAGCCATTATGTGAGCACATTAAAGGGGTATTTCAATCTCGCTGGGACATTGCTTATTATTATTTTCTCGATTGGCGATAAATGTAGTTTAATGGACAACATACCCAGCGAGATTGGAAAACCCCTTTAATGTCGATGATTGCACACTGGCTACATGCAGCTTTGTACGACAGCTGAAGCCCCACTATTGTGCACGGAGCAGCGCGGGCTCCTGATCGTCCCTTTTGGCCATTTTTGTCCTCCGTGACCTATTTCTTCTCTGTCCTCCTTCAGGATCATGCAGGCTGTTTTGGATCACGCATTTCCCTACTTACACACCAGAGAAGCCTTCGGCCAAAAAATTGGGTATTTCCAGGTATATAAAAGTGTGAAAATTGTTTTTTGTGCACAATATAACACGATTCATCCAGGCTGACCAATGATCACACGTCGACCATATGAAAGCTGTCGGTAATAGCCCGTTTAGACAGCCGACCAACATTCTACAGGATCATCGTTCATAACAGTCCTTCTGTGCTCATTGGAAGATCCACATTATCAGCAGCACATGTGCTGCCGAGAACAACGTTTTTTTATGCTGCCATAAGTCTTTGCAGCTGAGGAATTGCAGTACAGGACCCCATGGATTGTAGTGGTGTGAAGCCGGCCTGATGGTGCAGAATTACCAGACCTTGCTTGTATATTCTTATTATTGTCCTTATCTCAGACAGTTTTGTGATCTCACAATGTCTTCTTATGCAGCTCATGCAGGGAAAGATGGCGGACATGTATACACGTCTGACTGCATGTCGCCAGTATGTCTATAATGTAGCCAGGGCATGTGACAAGGGACACTTCAATGCTAAGGTAAGTAGGATTTCAGATGGGTCGTAGCTTAATATAATTTTCCACCATTTTTAGATTATTTATTAGAAGATGGCCTGTCTTTATTTGAAAAGTGACCACTTTCTTTGTTTATTGTATTCCCACATCTTCCCTGAACATTCAAAAAATTTTTTTCTTAAATCCTCCATTCAATTCCTGAGATTTGGGCATTTTTACTCACTGCTAAATTGTACAGTCCCTACCAAAGGGGTGTGGCTCACAGGATCCTTGGGGGCGTGTCTTTAGCTGCTCTGTACGATTACCCTGTGAGCCCCGCCCCCTTGTAAAGATTGCAAACAATCCACACTAAATAAAAAGGCCCATATCTCTGCAACCGTTTGGCAGATTTTCAAAAGCCCAAAAGTGTAATACTCAGGGGAGTAAGAGCAAACAGCAGTCAGTTTTCACTTGCTGACAGGTTCTCTTTAAAGTAGAATTTTCTACGCGGGGATAAATTTGGGTTATTGTATGTGATAAATTGTGAAAATGTTATTTACCTACAGGATTGTGCTGGCGTTATCCTTTACACTGCTGAATCTGCTACCCAAGTGGCCCTCGATGGCATTCAGTGTCTAGGTAAGGAGATGGGCAAGTTTTGTTTCTATTATTCGGATACTGTCCAAAGCAAAAAAAATCTAAATAAATTGTAGATCCGAATGAAAGTGCTCAATCGTACGTTCACAAACGTCTGATAATTAACAATTTCGGTCAGTTTTCCTTTGGGGCTAATTCTTCCTGTCCACTGGTACAGCACATACATACTGTGCACACCAGGCTTAGTGCAGCGAGGAGCCCGAAGGCAAGGAGGTAAATGCTGGCAGCAAATAACATTCCCTGCGCCACTGGCCCCAGATTTGTCTTTTATAAAAAAAAAAAAATATATATATATATATATATACATACATACATACATACATACATACATACATACATACATACATACATACGGCCCGATTCTAACGCATCGAGCATTCTAGAATATGCATGTCCACGTAGTATATTGGCCAGTCACGTAGTATATTGCCCAGCCAGGTTTGTCACAGGTGAAAAAATAAACATATACTCACCTTTCCGAAGGCCCCTTGTAGTCCATGGCAGCTTGCGGTCCCAGCGTTGGTATGAGTGCAGGACCTGTGATGACGTCGCGGTCACATGACCGTGACATCATGGCAGGTCCTTCTGCCATACCATCTTTGCCACTGGAAAGTGCAGCGGAAGATGGCGGCCGGCGGGAGCGGCTCAGCAGACTACAGAGGGTGAGTATAGCAGGTTTTTATTTTTTAACATTACATTTTTTACTATTGATGCTGCATAGGCAGCGTCAATAGTAAAAAGTTGGGGACACACAGGGTTAATAGCGGCGGTAACGGAGTGCGTTACCCGCGGCATAACGCGGTCCGTTACCACCGACATTAACCCTGTGTTAGCGGTGACCGGAGGGGAGTATGCGGGCGACAGGCACTGACTGCGGGGAGTAAGGAGCGGCCATTTTCTTCCGGACTGTGCCCGTCGCTGATTGGTCCCGGCAGCCATGACAGGCAGCTAGCGAGACCAATCAGCGAATGAATAACCGTGACAGACAGAAAGACGGAGGTGACCCTTAGACAATTATATAGTGTGTGTGTGTGTGTGTGTGTATATATGTATGTGTATATATATACATATACAGGTCCTTCTCAAAAAATTAGCATATAGTGTTAAATTTCATTATTTACCATAATGTAATGATTACAATTAAACTTTCATATATTATAGATTCATTATCCACCAACTGAAATTTGTCAGGTCTTTTATTGTTTTAATACTGATGATTTTGGCATACAACTCCTGATAACCCAAAAAACCTGTCTCAATAAATTAGCATATCAAGAAAACGTTCTCTAAACGACCTATTACCCTAATCTTCTGAATCAACTAATTAACTCTAAACACATGCAAAAGATACCTGAGGCTTTTATAAACTCCCTGCCTGGTTCATTACTCAAAATCCCCATCATGGGTAAGACTAGCGACCTGACAGATGTCAAGAAGGCCATCATTGACACCCTCAAGCAAGAGGGTAAGACCCAGAAAGAAATTTCTCAACAAATAGGCTGTTCCCAGAGTGCTGTATCAAGGCACCTCAATGGTAAGTCTGTTGGAAGGAAACAATGTGGCAGAAAACGCTGTACAACGAGAAGAGGAGACCGGACCCTGAGGAAGATTGTGGAGAAGGACCGATTCCAGACCTTGGGGAACCTGAGGAAGCAGTGGACTGAGTCTGGTGTGGAAACATCCAGAGCCACCGTGCACAGGCGTGTGCAGGAAATGGCCTACAGGTGCCGTATTCCCCAGGTAAAGCCACTTTTGAACCATAAACAGCGGCAGAGGCGCCTGACCTGGGCTACAGAGAAGCAGCACTGGACTGTTGCTAAGTGGTCCCAAGTACTTTTTTCTGATGAAAGCAAATTTTGCATGTCATTCGGAAATCAAGGTGCCAGAGTCTGGAGGAAGACTGGGGAGAAGGAAATGCCAAAATGCCTGAAGTCCAGTGTCAAGTACCCACAGTCAGTGATGGTGTGGGGTGCCATGTCAGCTGCTGGTGTTGGTCCACTGTGTTTCATCAAGGACAGGGTCAATGCAGCTAGCTATCAGGAGATTTTGGAGCACTTCATGCTTCCATCGGCTGAAATGCTTTATGGAGATGAAGATTTCATTTTTCAGCACGACCTGGCACCTGCTCACAGTGCCAAAACCACTGGTAAATGGTTTACTGACCATGGTATTACTGTGCTCAATTGGCCTGCCAACTCTCCTGACCTGAACCCCATAGAGAATCTGTGGGATATTGTGAAGAGAAAGTTGAGAGACGCAAGACCCAACACTCTGGATGAGCTTAAGGCCGCTATTGAAGCATCCTGGGCCTCCATAACATCTCAGCAGTGTCACAGGCTGATTGCCTCCATGCCACGCCGCATTGAAGCAGTCATTTCTGCCAAAGGATTCCCGACCAAGTATTGAGTGCATAACTGAACATTATTATTTGTTGGTTTTTTTGTTTGTTATTAAAAAACACTTTTATTTGATTGGATGGGTGAAATATGCTAATTTATTGAGACAGGTTTTTTGGGTTATCAGGAGTTGTATGCCAAAATCATCAGTATTAAAACAATAAAAGACCTGACAAATTTCAGTTGGTGGATAATGAATCTATAATATATGAAAGTTTAATTGTAATCATTACATTATGGTAAATAATGAAATTTAACACTATATGCTAATTTTTTGAGAAGGACCTGTAAATTCCCCATTACGGCCCTAGATATTTTCAGCCACTTCATCACTTGAGAAAAACATGTGCCCCGAAAATATATCTTCATAAATGATTTTATATGCTGGATTCTTTGTGCAAAATGTTGTGCTATTTTGGAGGAACATTCAAATTTTCTCATTAAAAGGTCGCAAAGTAAAGGTGAAAGACAAAAATAAGGAGTTTTTATTTTGTGCAAAATTCATGTACCATGTGCATGAATTTGGTGCAAAAAAAAAAAAGACGCCCCAAGATGTAAAGAAAAAGAGTGAAAATGACTGACTTAAATTAATTTGCATATTAATAAACAAGCCGTATGTGTTGTATAGCAGAGCAGAAAGCATCTTGCACACCTTCACCTGTATGAAAAGACAGTGATGGCTCTGGGGGTGAGCGCACCACCACCGCTGTGTTTTCATACAGGCATCTCATTTTTTTGGCATTCAGCATTAACCAGCTATCTGACTTGCGCTGATTTCATCTGTTACCTGTGTCCGTTAAAGGGAATCTGTCATCACGTTTTTGTTATATAATCTGAGAGCAGCTTGATGTAAGGGCTGAGACCCTGATTCCAGTGATGTGCCACTTGCGGGTCCACACGCTGTCATTTTGACACAATCCCTCTTTTCTCTGTTCAGGTCTCTGAACGTTGAGCCCTGTATAGTCCCGCCCACACCACTGATTGGAAGCTGTGCATAACTCCGCCCACATCACTGATTGGTAGCTGTGCATAACTCCGCCCACAACACTGATTAGCAGCTTCCTGTGTACATTGTATGTTGACAGAAAGCTGCTGATCTGACACCTAGTCCTGTACACAATCTCCTGCTGATAAAACACTGATTTTATTGACACGGCAACACACAGCCGAGTAAGTGACACATAGCTGGAATCAAGCTGTACTTCATGCTGCTCTCAATTACATAGAAATATCCTGCTGACATATTCCCTTTAAAAGTTTTTTGCGCTCTCTGGCTTCCTATTTGCTCCGGATGATTGGCAGAGGTGCCGCCTGTCCTGTGCGCTGTCCAATGCTGCATTTAGAGGCAGCCTTCCCCCTGAAGAATCAGAGGACGGAGGCGCGGTGAAGCTGGCCGGCTCCAGAGTGACCGACCACCTCTCACAGACTGGCAGAGGAGGCTGGTAACCTAACATGTCTCTTCTCGAGGACAGAGAGGATTTTTTAAAATTAGAAGTAATACCCATCAATGACGAGACCGCCCAATGCTCACTCTCTTCTTAGGCTTCTTTCACACTAGCGTCGGGCCCGGCCCGTCGCAGTGCGTCGGGCCGAGGTTACCGACGCTAGCGTTGCCTCCGCCGCACAACGGGTGCAGCGGATGCTGCTTTTCAGCGCATCCGCTGCCCCATTGTGAGGTGCGGGGAGGTGGGGGAGGAGTTCCGGCCGCGCATGCGCGGTCGGAAAAGACAGTCCGTCGGCTGCAAAAAATGTTACATGGAACGTTTTTTGCGGCCGACGGTCGGCCGAAAAACGGCGCAACCGTCGCGCGACGGTTGCGACGTGTGGCAATCCGTCGCAATGCGTCGCGTAATGTTAGTCAATGGAGAAAAAACGCATCCTGCAAACACTTTTGCAGGATGCGTTTTTTCTGCAAAACGACGCATTGTGACGGATTGCAGTTAACGCTAGTGTGAAAGTAGCCTTATACAGATGTTTTTCTTCTCCACAGGTGGCAATGGCTACATAAATGACTACCCCATGGGCCGCTTCCTTCGTGATGCCAAGCTTTATGAAATCGGGGCTGGTACTAGTGAGGTCCGGAGACTGGTCATAGGCAGGTCTTTCAATGCTCTGTACAAGTGACCTGCCGACCTTGGAGATCACCGATCATGGCTCTCGTAACTCCGAACTCAATCCGCAAATCTCTCTGCGCCAGGGTGGACGAGCACCGATGGGCACCTACTGCCTAAAAGCACTTACCTCGTAAGCTGCGAGCCAGGTGGCCGCACAAACTGGACTGTTAGGAGATCGGTCCGGTTCCAATGCTCGGTGTGCCGTCTCCTTATCAAGTGAATGAGAACGTTTCTTATAACTGAGACATGAAACAATGGACTTTTACCAATAGACTGTGGGCTCTGATCGCCACCACTGATCATCGCTTAGGCTACGTTCACACTAGCGTTCGGCTAGTGTGCGTCGCGCTTGCGTCGGGCGACGCAGCGGCGACGCACGCGTCATGCGCCCCTATGTTTAACATGGGGGACGCATGCGTTTTTGCTTGTTGCGTTTTCCGACACGTGCGTCTTTTTTGACGCTAGCGTCGGACCAAGAAAACGCAACAAGTTGCATTTTTCTTGCGTCCGATTTTCATCAAAAAACGACGCACGCGTCGAAAAACGCAGCGTTTTTGCGTGCGTTTGCACGCGTTTTTCGGTGCGTTGTGCGTCGCGGCGCACAACGCTAGTGTGAACGTAGCCTTGTGGGGTCTGTGTACTGCTCCAGGGACAAATAAAGCATACATCAATCACCTGGGCGCATTACTTGTCATTATTTCCCCCTGGACAGTGCTGTCTATAGGGGCTACATACTGCCTATTGGTAAAGGGGGTGTCTGGGACTTTACCATTGATGACTTATCCCCACCATAGGTCATTAGCGTCTGATCAGTGGGGGTCCGACACCCAGCACCCTGCCAATCAGCTGTCCCTGGTGTCTGTGGCCAGAACTGACCAGTAAGGCTGCCGTCACACTTGCAGGATTTGATCAGTATTTTACATCAGTATCTGTAAACCAGGAGTGGAACAATTAGAGGAAAAGTATAATAGAAACATATGCACCACTTCTGTATTTATCACCCACTCCTGGTTTTGGCTACAAATACTGAGGTAAAATACTGACCAAATACTGCTAGTGTGACGGCAGCCTGGCAGGATGCAATGAGTGCTGGGAGGTGAAAGGAAGTCAGTTCCAGCTCCTATAGTGCTGATAAGCTGCACATTCAGACTGTGAGGTTCTTGTACATATTAGACTCTCTATTAGCACCAGTGGTGTATGAGGTCGGCTTTAATATGCTTTTCTACGGGATTTATGTGAAAGGCTTTAAAAAATATCCGAATGTGATAAGATTCAGTTAAATTACATGAAAAAATCACTGATTCTTCTGCAGCAGAATCAGCGGGAGCTCTGGGCTTTTTACAGGGTATTCACATTTTTTTATACAAGTGACAGGTCCTCTCTATCATTAGTCATAAATACAATACACATGGAATAAATGGGGAAAGCGTTAATGCCAGGAGTAAAATAACAGAAATACATCCCCCTAGTGGAGGTTTAGTAGATTGCAGGCAGCTCTCACTGTACTTTAGTGACCTCTGCTGGTAGTGGTGGGGATTTGTTTTCAATTGTATTTTAATTCGTTTCTTGCTGCATCTCACAATAAATACTAAGGAGGGGAAATTTTCTAGGATGGGTGAGTCACAGTCCAGCCTGATTTGTGCTGGATTTATGAAGAGGAGATCACCATGTAATAAATATGGTAAAGATTTAGATTGAAATCTTCATCTGCTGTGTGGGTAGCCGTAGAGTTGCTTTAAATGCTAAATTCTGGCATCTAGAAATGACGGAAAGTCTATCACATGTATAGATAAGCAAATGTGAACAATTTGCAAAGTGCATGTTAAGTATACAGTGGGGCAAAAAAGTATTTAGTCAGTCAGCAATAGTGCAAGTTCCACCACTTAAAAAGATGAGAGGCGTCTGTAATTTACATCATAGGTAGACCTCAACTATGGGAGACAAACTGAGAAAAAAAAATCCAGAAAATCACATTGTCTGTTTTTTTAACAATTTATTTGCATATTATGGTGGAAAATAAGTATTTGGTCAGAAACAAACAATCAAGATTTCTGGCTCTCACAGACCTGTAACTTCTTCTTTAAGAGTCTCCTCTTTCCTCCACTCATTACCTGTAGTAATGGCACCTGTTTAAACTTGTTATCAGTATAAATAGACACCTGTGCACACCCTCAAACAGTCTGACTCCAAACTCCACTATGGTGAAGACCAAATAGCTGTCAAAGGACACCAGAAACAAAATTGTAGCCCTGCACCAGGCTGGGAAGACTGAATCTGCAATAGCCAACCAGCTTGGAGTGAAGAAATCAACAGTGGGAGCAATAATTAGAAAATGGAAGACATACAAGACCACTGATAATCTCCCTCGATCTGGGGCTCCACGCAAAATCCCACCCCGTGGGGTCAGAATGATCACAAGAACGGTGAGCAAAAATCCCAGAACCACGCGGGGGGACCTAGTGAATGAACTGCAGAGAGCTGGGACCAATGTAACAAGGCCTACCATAAGTAACACACTACGCCACCATGGACTCAGATCCTGCAGTGCCAGACGTGTCCCACTGCTTAAGCCAGTACATGTCCGGGCCTGTCTGAAGTTTGCTAGAGAGCATTTGGATGATCCAGAGGAGTTTTGGGAGAATGTCCTATGGCCTGATGAAACCAAACTGGAACTGTTTGGTAGAAACACAACTTGTCGTGTTTGGAGGAAAAAGAATACTGAGTTGCATCCATCAAACACCATACCTACTGTAAAGCATGGTGGTGGAAACATCATGCTTTGGGGCTGTTTCTCTGCAAAGGGGCCAGGACGACTGATCCGGGTACATGAAAGAATGAATGGGGCCATGTATCGTGAGATTTTGAGTGCAAACCTCCTTCCATCAGCAAGGGCATTGAACATGAAACGTGGCTGGGTCTTTCAACATGACAATGATCCAAAGCACACCGCCAGGGCATCGAAGGAGTGGCTTCGTAAGAAGCATTTGAAGGTCCTGGAGTGGCCTAGCCAGTCTCCAGATCTCAACCCTATAGAAAACCTTTGGAGGGAGTTGAAAGTCCGTGTTGCCAAGCGAAAAGCCAAAAACATCACTGCTCTAGAGGAGATCTGCATGGAGGAATGGGCCAACATACCAACAACAGTGTGTGGCAACCTTGTGCAGACTTTCAGAAAACGTTTGACCTCTGTCATTGCCAACAAAGGATATATTACAAAGTATTGAGATGAAATTTTGTTTCTGACCAAATACTTATTTTCCACCATAATATGCAAATAAAATGTTAAAAAAACAGACAATGTGATTTTCTGGATTTTTTTTTCTCAGTTTGTCTCCCATAGTTGAGGTCTACCTATGATGTAAATTACAGATGCCTCTCATCTTTTTAACCCTGCTGTTCTGTTGGTCAAAAATGACCGACTTTGAACTTCAATATTCTTTAAAATATTCAAGATGCGGCTCTGAAACCCGTGGCCGACCGACCCATCCTCATTTAAGTCAATCAACCACAAGTTTCAGAACCGCATCTTGAACACCCCAAAAAATACCAAAGTTCAAAATAGGTCTCCCCAGACCGAACAGAACAGCAGGGTTAAGTGGTGGAACTTGCACTATTGCTGACTGACTAAATACTTTTTTGCCCCACTGTATATGTACTTAGAGAGATAGGACTGTTAGTGCTGCCATGCACCCCAACAGAATCATGAATCATATAGCAAAAGGTGCAGAGAGACCAAGTAACAAGAATGATAAGAAAACCATTAGATAATATGAAAACCAAACATATAGACCAAAAATGAGGGGCAGCATCCCCAGCAATTGGTAAATGGATAGTAATGTCATTCCAAAAGTGTGCACTGGGAGCGGAATGCCATGGACCCTCATCATCATCATCATGGGGGAAACAATCTAACTTGACTCCATTATTTTAAAGGTCTGAATTGCACAGACTCTACAACGATCAGTGCGACTCCCTGAAACATTTATTAATCTAGAGCCTCTTTATTCTATAGGGCTGCAAGGCGGACTCGGACCTGCACTTGTACCGTCTCACGGGCGCAGGGCAATGTCTCCATGCGACGATTCACCGCTTTCTAGGTGGATCTAACAAGAGTCACTAACTCTGCGTCTCAACCTGCCCCTTATTGCTCTGAACACATACACCGAATTTAGAGCTATTTATTGGCATACTGAATCCCTTTCCCCAATTTTTGTAAATTGAGCTATAGCACTAATATATTTAGTCTTCTAATTATGCCAAATAGGTGATAATGAGCATTTTCATATGTGGGTTGAAACAGTCACCAACTGAAACGGCTGTGCTTCTACAAGGGTGAGGTTGTGGAAGATAGTTCATAAAAGGACTGACTGTAAGAAGACAGAAGGTAGTTATAATAACGAGGCTGTGCCAGTGGTCACCGGACAGCGCTAACAATGTCTACCACAGACAAGCTTAGTGCTAGCACTCCATTTACCAGATCCCAGGGGTAGTTTTGCCTTCACGTTTTCATCCTTGTATGGTTATCTGGACTAACACAGGGGCCCCTGGGCTGGAGCCACGGAGTCAGCTGGTGGACGAAGGTGCAAGCTGGCCGGAGTGGTCGGGTCGCCGGATCAGAACCAATGTGGCCGTAACTGTACAAAATCAGAAGATGCAAGAGTAGTCTGTACTGGAAACCAATACACAACTCAGAGGCCGAGAAGCAGCAACAAATCAGAAGAAGACCTCATCTATCTGGCAGCTACCAGCAGTAAAATGGGAATGTTAGCATTTTACCAAAGTAGGGAGCTGGTTGCTCCATCCAGACGTTCATTGGCAGACTGGACAGCACTACAGGTCCCAGCCACTCTGGTCTTCATAGCTGGATGGAGCCTGCACTGCCCAGATCTTCTGATCCCACTGTCTCATCCTTCACCAGTGCTGCCCACAGAATGAATTTGGCGGTGCCCTGTGGTAGAAGCAAACGTCACAAGACCAGATCCCAGAGAAGATGTGACAGTATCCCCCACCTACCTTTTAACAAGGATCACCGGACTATATTTATTTGGTAACAGACGATGACATTTCCTGGTCAGGTTTTTGGCGTTGATACCACTTGCCGGGAGCCTCTTCAATGCACCATATATTGCACAGACCCTCTCACCATACAAGAGTCCATGATTCTCTGCGCCTCATACTCCAAATTGCCTTTACCGCAGGAGGAGGAGGATCTCCGGCTGGGAGAAAGCGGAGTGACATTCCGCGACTATGGAGGATGCGCTGCATACAGTAATGCTGTGCATCTTCCGTTTACTTCATGGATAGAATATAGAAGCAGGGGCCCCTTTGTGAATGAGGGCCCTAGGCATGTGCCCAGTTTTCTCCCCCCCTAACTCCCACCCAGTCTTCACTTGATGAATAGACTGATCTTGGGTGTCAGACACATTGGCTTCTCCGCAGTCTAATTGCTACACGCAGCTTCTGAATTTCCAGAGTGCCGAGCTACTTTTTATCCTCTGTGGATTTTTGTGAATGGAAATAACCCTACAATCATCTCACCGGCAGGAGCCGTATGTAAATGCTCCATCATAACATGGGTTAATAAAAGAAGCCACATCCACGCCAGATAATTACTGATGATGCTGCAATTACACAGCTTGCAAGAAGATATAGAAGGGACATGACTGGTCTAATACAAAGACATCGCAGACTTTTTTTTTTTTATTTATTTTTTATTTTTATAAACAAATCTCAATTTATTGGGAGTATTTAATATAAAAGCAATACTATAATATTCATATTAATTATTTATTATTATTAAAAGGAACCTGCCAAAATATTTATACAACTGAAACTAGTAGTACGGCTGTATAGGTACTAGTAATACGATAAAAATGATACCTGTCTTGTAACAAGCTGATGTACCAGTGCTGAGAAGTCAAGCTTTTAAGCTACATGCAAATTAGCTTGAAAGTGTTGTGGGGGCGTGTCAAGGCACGCGGAGTGCATTACACATTGTTATTCATTTTGGGGCTTCAAAGCTTGATTTCACAGCGCTGGCAGATCAGATTACCACATAGAAGGTATCATTTTTATTGTTGTACAAGGACCTATACAATCATTCCAATTTGTAGTAAAAAAAAAAAACAAACAAACAAAACAGTTTCACTTTAACCGGAATCTGTCGGAAGGTTTTTGCTACCTCATCTCAGAGCATATAAAACCTACTGTACAAGAGAAAAAAAAATGAGCAAAAACCCTGCTCCAATTTCTCCTGTTACCCTTGGGAAAATAAAAATTTTTAGATCTGAAATAATTTTTTTAAGAAAAAAAGTTAAATGTTCATCTTTTTAAACATTCCAAAAATTCCTGTGAAGCACCTGAAGGGTTAATAAACTTCTTGAATGTGGTTTTGAGCACCTTGAGGGGTGCAGTTTTTAGAATGGTGTCACACTTGGGTATTTTCTATCATATAGACCCCTCACACTTCAAATGTGATGTGGTCCCTAAAAAAAAATGGTGTTGTAAAAATGAGAAATCGCTGGTGAACTTTTAACCCTTATAACTCCCTAACAAAAACAAATTTTGGTTCCAAAATTGTGCTGATGTAAAGTAGACATGTGGGAAATGTTACTTACTTCCGTTTTTTTCACAAATAAACGCAAGTCCATACCAAAGAAATTTTTACCACTATCATGAAGTACAATATGTCACGAGAAAACAATGTCAGAATCAGCGGGATCTGCTGAAGCGTTCCAGAGTTATAACCTCATAAAGGGACAGTGGTCAGAATTGTAAAAATTGGCTCGGTCATTAATGTGCAACCCCCCCCCCCCCCTTGGGGGTAAAGGGGTTAAAAACTTTACCATGTATCAATGTTGACCTCTGTGTGAATAAGGGCAGATAACAGGACTGGGCCCAACCAGTAGAACACCAGTCTGGGGGAGCTTTATATACAATTTCCAGCTCAGAAAAGGGAGGCCACACCCTAGCTTGCACAGAATGCAACAATACAAAGAAAAAAACACAAAACTTGAGCTTGACTTGAATTGGTACACATGCAGCACATAAACGCATGTTCACATTAGCCATAAAACTTATAAAACCTACAAGAGAAAAAAAATGAGCAAAAACCCTGCTGTAAATAAGTAAAAAGAAAAAAGTGCATCTAATTTTGATCAAAAACAGTATTACTAAAAACTCTGTGTTATTTAGATGCACGTTTTGCTTAGTTACCGCAGGGTTTTTGCAAATTTTTTCTCTTGTAGGTTTTATGGCCAATGTGAACATGCGCTTATGAGCTGCATGTGTACCAATTCAAGTCAAGCTCAATTTTTGTGTTTTTCTCTGTCCCCCATGATGGCACCACGGAGAGAGAGATCCGCCCACCAAGGACAGGAAATCTACAGATAAAAAGGTGGTACCTCTCTCCCGCATCAGTTTGGTTTCCTATCCTTGATGGGAGACTTACAGAAGCCTACCTCAATCGTCGTGGGATTCAGTCCAATCCAGGCAGCAGGGGCTCCCTGAAACTCCACAGCAGCATCATCCCGGACCCAGGGGTCTCTCTGAGGGGAAGGAGCCAGTATGTGGGTTGCCTCCCCAAGCGTAAGTCTGCCATGGCTGGGCTCCCGGGGGGTTCCGGGAACCAATATCCACACGTGGCACCATCTTGGGGGTGGTACCGCCGCAATGGCGTTCCTGGCGACACTGCGCATGCACGAGAGCAGGACGCGATTATGCACAATGCATGACTGGGTATCCAGTCAGTGCACATGCGCAGGCATTAAAATCGCGTGGGCGCAAGGCAGGATTGGGTAATCCAGTCACTGCTATTTTAAGGGGACAGCCCTCAGGTCGAACGCTTCTGATGGAGCTCGACCAGCATTCCCCCAGCATTATGAGCGACCTAGACCCACAGGGATCACCCCTATCCAGATCTCCACCACCGCCGCCGTTGCAGCAGAAACAGCCACAAAAAGGACAAGCCTCCCACCACCTGGAGGTTACCGGCAAAGGACGCTCGGAATCGCAGCACAGTAAAGGCTCCAGCACAGCGTCCGGAGCAAGGGATAATCCGACTGCAGATACAGATCATCCCCAACTGGCACTAATGGGTCCACCAGGTGGTGAGTGATTTTCGTGAAAGCTAGTGGTTAATAAGGCCCTATATTTGTTTCTTTCATTTCTTTATCTTTATATGTCAGGGAAAACTAAACACAAAATATGCTCCTTTTGTAGAGAGGATCTTCCCTCTACTTGGGAAAAAAAAATTGCATCTCATGTGTGCAGCGAAGAAAGACCAGGCACAGATCCCTAAGACCTGAGACATGTGACACGGGTAGCGAAGAGGGGGACTCAGACACCTCTAACTCTTCTTCAACGTCATCTTCATCTTCCACTAGTGATCGTAGCTGCTTTCCTCTAGAAGAGACTAATAGCCTCGTTAAAGCAGTTAGGAACACCATGGGGCTAACTGACCCTCACCCAAAAAAATCAGTACAGTACATTATGTTCGCGGGTCTCGAACAAAAAAAGAGGAGGGCCTTTCTGCTTAATGAGAAAATTCAGGCCTTAATTAAAAAAGAGTGTAAAAAGCCCACAAGAAAGGCCCTGCTTACACCAAAGAGAAAATACCCTTTTGATGACCAGTCTTGCTACTTTTGGGAAAAAGCTCCTAAACTGGACTTTGCCATCGCCAAGGCATCTAAAAAATATGCCCTTCCGTTCGAGGACATGGGGGTCCTGAAGGATCCCATGGACAAGAAAGCCGACGCGTTCCTAAAAGGCTTATGGGAAGCAGCTGGGGGAGGGCTAAAACCGGCAGTGGCCGCCGCCTGCACATCCCGTTCCCTAATGGTCTGGCTAGATCAATTATAAACAACTTAAAAGCAGGTCGTTTCGGGACACTATTCTAAACACCTTGCCAGTAATGCGGGGGGCAGCCGCTTTCCTGGCAGATGCTTCCGCTGACTCAGTTAGACTAGCTGCTAGATCAGCGGCTTTTTCTAACGCAGCCAGGTGGGCTCTTTGGCTTAAGTGTTGGCCAGGGGATCTTCAAACAAAGTCGAAGTTATGTACCATCCCCTGTGAAGCAGAATTCTTATTTGGCCCCACTTTAGATGACATCTTGGATAAAGCGGGGGATAAAAAGAAGTAATTCCCTATCCTCGCTTATCCTTCCTACAGGAGGCTCTTTCGGAGCAAGAGGTTTATCCATAGGAAACCTGGGAAAAATTAGGATAGATGGGAAGACAAAAATAAAAACAAGGGGTTCATGTTCAATAAGAGCCCCACTGACAACAAAAAGCCCGCCCAATGAATTTTTGTCCCAGGTGGGGGGAAGGCTGTCCCTCTTTCTTTCAGCCTGGGAGAAAATTACCAACAGTCCATGGATATTGGACATAATAAATTCGGGGCTAAAACTAAAATTTCACAAACTTCCTCATCCCTCCTTCATGACAACATCTCTGAGATCGTCAGTGGAGGAACAACTGGTGTTAGAACAAGAGCTTATGGGACTATCAGACAAAGGGGTTCTCCTGGAGGTTCCCCTTCAAGAAAGATGAAAAGGATATTACTCCCCCCTTTTCCTAAGGAAAAAAACGTACGGGTCCTACAGGAGAATTATAAATTTGAAGAATCTAAAGAAGTATCTAAATGTGCAGCCATTCAAGATGGAAACAATAAAAACATCAATAAAAATGTTGTTTCCACTTTGTTTTATGGCAGTCCTAGACTTGAAGGACGTATATTACCACGTCCCTATCCACAAAGACCATCAGAAATTCTTCAGGATAGCAGTCCATATCAGGGAGGTGATGAGATATTTCTAATTTGCAGCCCTCCCCTTCGGACTAGCCATAGCTCCTCGAGTTTTCACCAAGTTGGTAGCAGAGGTAATGGCCCACCTGAGGGAGCAAGACACCCTCGACGATTTCCTAGTAATCGGCAACTCTCCTCAGCATTGCGAAAGCCAATTTAAAAAAATCATGCACTCCTTAGAAAGCCTAGGCTGGCTGGTGAACTTGACGAAGTCCAAATTAGTACTGTGCCAAGTTCAGAAGTATCTGGGCATCAGATTAGACTCTGTCTGGCAGGAATGCCATCTTCCTCAGAAAAAATGCAAAGGATGGTGGGACTAGTATCCAGAATGAGAGATCTCCCCTCCATATCCCTACATCAAGCTATGTCCCTCCTGGGGTCAATGATGGCATGCATTCCTAGAGTCCAATGGGCTCAACTTAATTCGAGAGATCTTCAATGGCAAACTTTGTCAGAAGAAGTATCTCTAGAAGGAAATTTAGAAGGTTGGTTCAGTTTATCACCAAATACAATTCTTTCGCTAGATTGGTGGATGACGCGGAACAATCTGTCCCGAGGTGTCCTTTGGGTAACCCCAGTCTCAAAAGTAGTGACTACAGACGCAAGCCCCAGTGGGTGGGGAGCCCACCGGAACGATCTCATAGCTCAGGGGGTCTGGTCAGACAACCTGAAGGGAGTATCTTCCAACATGAAAGAACTACTTGCAGTCAAATTTGCACTCTTAGAATTCCTAAATCCCCTTCACTCTCATCATGTCAGAGTTATGTCAGACAACAGAGTAGTGGTAGCGTACCTGAATCACCAAGAAGGTACCCGTTCCCAGTCTCTAATGGAAGTAACAAAATCAATCTTCCAGATAGCCGAGAGCAACCTACAGTCCTTGACAGGCCTTCACATAAAGGGGGTGGACAATTACAGAGCAGACTTTCTAAGTCGATCCCGTCTGAAACAGGGGGAATGGGAATTGAACCAGGCCGTGTTCAACCAAATCTCGGAAAGGTGGGGTGTGCCAGACATAGAGCTCTTTGCGAACAATCTGAACAAGAAGGTAGACACATTTTGCTCTATAACACCATTGGGGAACACTGTAGCATTAGACGCATTCCTGATTCCTTGAAACCACCAGCTGGCATACACCTTTCGCCCAATTGCTCTAATACCAGCAGTTCTGAGGAAAATATGGGAAGACAGAGATCGTGTAGTCTTGATAGCTCCATTCTGGCCAAAGAGGTTATGGTTTTCCTGGATGAGAAGGATGTCTATCTCCGACCCCTGGGTACTCCCGGATCTTCCAGATCTCCTCTCCCAGTGACCAGTACGACATCTGCAGGTTGCAAGTTTACACTTGACAGCCTGGAATTTGAAAGGGAGCTGTTAGAAAATAAAGGTTTTTTACCGGGTCTGGTGTCTACCCTGCTGCAAAGTAGGAAACCAATTACGACTAAACAGTACGGGAAAATATGGAAAAAAAATTCCTGTTGTCCTCAGGCGCCAAACTAGGTGAAGAAGTTCCTCTAAAAGCCATACTAGAGTTCCTGCAAAAGGGATTAGAATTAGGTCTGGCCGGCCACAAGTACCCTAAAAGTGCATATAGCAGCTTTGGGGGCACTATTCAACTGCGATCTGGCGGGGAATCATTGGGTTTCCAGGTTCATTAGAGCAGCAGGGAGGTCAAGACCTCTACCCTCATGGAGTACCCCTCAGTGGGATTTAAAACTAGTCCTTTTGGCCCTGACTAAACCTCCCTTTGAACCCTTGGCAGATGTCCCATTGAGAATTCTATCTCTTAAAACATCCCTATTGGTCACCCTCACCTCTGCACGTAGGGTTAGTGACATACAAGCCTTGTCAACCAACCCCCCTTTCACTCAATTCCTGGATGATAGGGTTGTTCTCAAAACTGATACGGCCTACCTCCCAAACGTAGCTTCTCGTTTCCATAGAGCACCTGAGATATCTCTTCCCTCCTTTTGTCCTAACCCCAAAAACAAGGAGGAAGAGTCCTTACATACATTGGATGTTAGTAAATGCTTAATCCATTACATAGAAGCCACTAGGGAGTGTAGGGAGGATAGATCTCTTTTTGTCTGTTTCCAGGGGAAAAATGCCTCCAAAAGCACGCTAGCAAGATGGATCAGAGATGCCATCAGCCTGTCATACTCAAGTGGGGTACTCATCCCGGGAGAAATCAGAGCACACTCAACGAGAGCAGTAGCAGCCTCCTGGGCAGAAAGGGCCGGTGCTTCAATTGATCAGATATGTAGAGCTGCTACCTGGTCTTCACCCTCTGCATTCCATAAGCACTATAGATTGGACCTTATCTCTTCCTCAGACCTCACCTTTGGGAAAAGGGTGCTGGAAGCGGTGGCCCCTCCTTAATGTACAGTCTCTGCAATTCTCTCCATGGTGCCGTCATTGGGGACAGGGAAAAATATTGTTACTTACCGATAACGGTATTTCTCTGAGCCCATGACGGCACCCGTACATTCCCTCCCTTCACATATGGGTGTGCATACTAGTAAAATGTCCCTATGCTTATACCTAAGTAAATAGCCACACGGTATCTCAGTTAAGACTTCGAGTAATGTTGAAATTATATTCTGTTATTAACCTAAGCTCCCATCATGCTCTGTAAACAACTGATGCGGGAGAGAGGTACCTACCGCCTTTTTATCTGTAGGTTTCCTGTCCTTGGTGGGCGGATCCCCTCTCTCCGTGGTGCCGTCATGGGCTCAGAGAAATACCGTTATCGGTAAGAAACTATATTTTTTCTTTGTATTGTAACATTCTCTGCAAGCTGGGGTGTGGCCTCCATTTTCTGAGCTAGAGATTGTATATAAGGCTTCCCCAGGCTGGTGTTCTACTGGTTGGGCCCAGTCCTTTTGTTTGCCCTCATTCACACTGAGGTCAACATTGACACATGATAAGGTTTTTAATATTAGACAGTGTAGGACTGTCCCGATCAGAGTTACCTTGTCATGGTGGGATGGCCTTTATGCTATTTTTGATCAAATACAGTATTACTAAAAACTGTGTTATTTAGATGCACTTTTTGCTTTTTACTTATTTGCAGCAGGGTTTTTGCTCATTTTCTCTCTTGTAGGTTTTATATGTTTTATGGCCAATGTGAACATGCGTTTATGTGCTGCATGTATACCAACTTAAGTCAAGTTTAATTTTTCTTTTTTTCTCAACTGAGAGTAGCCAGATGTCGGCTAAGAGATGCTGAATCCACCGATGTATCACTTAGATCACTGGGTGCAGCCGTTCTGACACAGAGCTTTTAAATTTAGCAATGAAGCAGAGCTGAGGGAGCTAACCCCGCCCGTACCAGGCTCTGTATATACAATGTACATAGACAGTGAGCTGCCTATCACAGGAGGAGGCGTATCAGACCATGGATCAGTGACCAGCTAGTAGCAGAAATGATAAGTTCCTGGTGGTAAAACAATCAGTGCAAGTAAATAAAAACATGGAGCTTGATAAGAGAGACATCACTGAAATCTGTGCTTTAACCCCTACCTCATGCAGTCTTCAGATTACATAGCAAAAACCTGCTGACAGATTTCCTTTAAGAGTTCCTATCATATCACAAATTTGATATGAGATGAAATTCACGCTTCGTCAGTGAGAATAGGGAAATAAACAGGCCTGTGATTTCTAATAATCTCCAAAGAGTTCTGGAGCGTTCGTTTATTTATGCCTTCCATACATAAATTAAAGCAGTTCATAATAGCAGATGAAACCCCCTGTATCCCCCAGCTTAGTCACACCCCTCAACAAATCTTTGTTTCAGAGTGTTTCCCTATGAGATTTGGCCAGCGTGAAGACATTAACCCTTTTCTTAGTCTATTTATATAATCATATAATAAGGATTTTAATAATAAATAAAATGATTCTTAGCCCCCAAAAGACATTCTACCATCAAAAGTACGCAAACACCTGGCCGTTACACTTATAGGAGCTTTTTGAAGAATTTGCATTCATCATTGGCCCCAATCTCCTCCCTCTCATGTCCTGACTCTGCAATGAAACGTTATAATGAGACGTTACAATGTGCCCGGGATGAAGCTGTATCTCCTACATTTACCAACAAGCAACAAAGGATGAGTGCCAAAAAGTCTCATAAAATTGACATTTATTAATAATAAAGGTAAAATAATAATTTATCTTACCTTTATTATTAATAAATGTCAATTTTATGAGACTTTTGGCACTTATCCTTTCTTGTTGGTTGTGTAGTTTACTTTGGAGTTTTTCTCTAGAGTATTATTTTCTATTTATATTTTTGCTCATATTTGTGGGTTTTCACCTTCGCCGTCAACCCTGGCACACACGGCAAACACGTTTTCTTCAGCGGTGCTCCAGGTGCACCGAACGTCTGTGGAGAAAATCCAATTTTTCTGAAGATTTCATCCATTACAAGTTTATGCTTAAAACATACAACTCTGCGCTTCACCTCTCCAAACAAACCTTCTTAAACACCCTCATCACTTCACTTTCCAATAATCCTAAACGACTCTTTGACACTTTTCTCTCTCTTCTGTATCAAATAATGAAGGCCCCGTCCACCAACCTCAAAACTGATGATCTGGCCAATTATTTCAAAGAAAAAAATGTACCATATCTCACAGGATTTTTTTCCCCAATCCCCTAATGTTATGCATTCTCCTCCCTCTTGCACTGCATCCTGCTAACTTTTTGCGTTTGAACCAGTCATGCAAGAAGTGATCAGGTTCCTCGCATCTTCTCACCCTACTACCTGCAGCAGTGATCCTATTCCCACACATCCCCTCCAGTCCCTTACCCCTGCTGTCATAACTAACCTAACTAAAATATTTAATCTCTCTCCTTCATCTAGTATTTTCCCTTCTCATTTAAACACTCCAGCATACATCCATTACTTAAAAAATACCTCTCGATCAGAACTGTGCTGCTAACTACAGACTTGTCTCCAATCTCCACTTCACCTCTAAACTCCTGGAATGATTGGTCCACTCCTATCTAGTCTGCTATACCTCAGATAACTCTTCTTGACCCTTTCCAATCTGGTTTCCACTCGTTACACTCTACTGAAACTACCCTTATTAAAGTGGTCACTCCTTGCTGGTTCTCCTGGATCTCTCTGCAGCATTCGACTCTGTGGATCACCAGTTCCTCCTCGCTATGCTCTGTGCTATCGGGCTCACGGACACTGTTCTCTCCTGGTTCTCCTCCTATCTCTCTGACCACTCCTTCACTATATCTTAGACAACTATTGAAATAGCACATCCTATATGACCATGGCTGAGAACAATAGAAACCGTTGAGTTCTCCTGTATACGGTAAATAGAATCATAAGGTGGTGGAGTAGTCCCAAAATCTCAAAACAAAAGAACAAAACATGGAGTAACCATGAACCACCAATTCATAAAATGTACTGTTTTTTTATTCTAATGAAAACGTTTAAAAATACATGACATAAGAGTGAGGTCTCATCCAAGAGAAAAAAAAAGAGGGGAGCCTATCTGTGTACCGTATAGCCCATGGGTGTTAGTAGAGTAGCCCATGTCAGCTAGTAGCCAGCATAGGGGTTATAATAAGTCATATATCATCTTATTATAACATAACATGTACACCAATTGTAATCGGGCAGAAATAACAGAGCAAAGAAACATGTATTGTATCTCAAACATTGCCCACAGTTGTACCCAAAACAAATAGAAACATAGATGTAAGTCACATGAAAATGCTAGAGCTTACCTATTGTGCATGAGATAGGGGCTCCCCGTGCTACCACGACGCGCGTTTCACTTTCGCTTTCTCAAGGAAAAGTGCTCTTGGAACTCTCTAAACTGGAACGATTGCTCCACTCCTGTCAAATCCACTGTCTCTCAGAAAACTCTCCTTGACCCTTTCCGCTCTTTACATTCTGATAAAACTGCCTAAATTCTGTAATGATCACTAAGGATTTTTTTTCTTTTGTGAATATATTTGTGTTTCTTTAGAAACTTTGTTATACCATAAGAACAGAGAAATGCCCTAGGCGGTAACACGGAGGACTGTGATGCAAAGGACCTAAATAGAGAAAAGAAGATCTCCAAACACAAGATATAGAAAGAATAAACAATTTTATGGAAACAGAAAATTAAAAAAAGCTTAAAAACGAAGATGTAAACAGATCATACAGAAAATGAAAATGCAGACACTGAGCAAATACAGTAGATATGTTGTGTCCAAAGCTATGCATATGATGCAACACCTTGCAGAGCAGGCTCAAATTCATAAGCAAGCAAATGCATAAGATAGTAACATTGAAAAAATAGAATCCTCATAGATAAATTGCAAGGTGCAGACGACTAGAGTGCAGAAAAGAACACAAAGTAACTGGACAGTGCTAGGGTTTGTCTCTGGTAACTCCCAGGAAGAAAATTATATGAAGTATATAGTGAATACGTGAAATATCGCAAAATGAGTAGTTCATGGGAGAGTCCTGAGACAAAAGTACACGTTATAACACTATAGCAAGGTTAAATAGGCATTTGCTAGCAATTGTAAGCAATACCATAAAGAGCTATAAGGATAAATCCAGGACAAGACCAATACCAAATCTAAATACTCAGGGTCCAGAAGGCTCCAGTGTATCCCCTTGACGTTTCCATAATTCCTAATCAGAATGCCTGAGGAAGAGACCTAAGATGTCTGAAATACTTGCTTTTTAACATCATTTATTTTATTGTATTAGCTATTAAAAGGTATCATAACTACAATAATTTGTGTTCTTTCTCACAGAGAACATTCTTTTATTCAACTGGCTAACCCAGTACCAAACCCTTTTTTTCTTTTAAATTCTTTGGAATGCACTACCCAGGAAAATTCGGTTAATTCCCAATATCCATAGTCTTGTATCCATGGTCTAAAAACACATTTCTTTATTATTATTTGACATTCTCTTTCCAAAACCATTTGTGTTAATATGGAGATGAGTAATAAAACAAGGATCTGTAGACTGAAGATGGGGTCATGATTAGCCGAGATTCATGGTATGGTTCTATACATCATGTAGGTTAATCTACTAAACACCCACACCTCTCAAACCTAAAGGATAGTCCTTCAGATCACTAATCCTATTATTGTGGATATGCAAGGAGGACTAATGTAATTACAAGTTGTAATGCAATACAGATCACATATGGCATCTCTCAATCCGCACAGAAGAAACCACAAAATGCAAACAAGCAATCAATCCCCGGCCTCCAACGTCTAAAGGTACCTTCACACATAACGATATTGTTAACGATATCGTTGCTATTTGTGACGTAGCAACGATATCGTTAATGAAATCGTTCTGTGTGACAGCGACCAACGATCAGGCCCCTGCTGGGAGATCGTTGGTCGCTGAACAAAGTCCAGAACTTTATTTCGTCGCTGGACTCCCTGGAGACATCGCTGGATCGGCGTGTGTGACACCGATCCAGCGATGTCTTCACTGGTAACCAGGGTAAACATCGGGTAACTAAGCGCAGGGCCGCGCTTAGTAACCCGATGTTTACCCTGGTTACCATGCTAAAAGTAAAAAAAAACAAACACTAGATACTTACCTACAGCCGTCTGTCCTCCAGCGCTGTGCTCTGCACTCCTCCTGTACTGTCTGTGAGCCGGAAAGCAGAGCGGTGACGTCACCACTCTGCTTTCCGGCTCACAGACAGTACAGAAGGAGAGCAGAGAAGCAGAGCACAGCGCTGGAGGACAGACGGCTGTAGGTAAGTATCTAGTGTTTGTTTTTTTTTACTTTTAGCATGGTATCCAGGGTAAACATCGGGTTACTAAGCGCGGCCCTGCGCTTAGTTACCCGATGTTTACCCTGGTTACCGGCATCGTTGGTCGCTGGAGAGCTGTCTGTGTGACAGCTCTCCAGCGACCAAACAGCGACGCTGCAGCGATCCGGATCGTTGTCGGTATCGCTGCAGCGTCGCTTAATGTGAAGGGGCCTTTAGGGTATGTTTCCACGTTCAGGAAACGCTGCGTGTTTGGCGCTGCATAGAGACGCAGCGTCAAACACGCAGCATCCAGATGTTACAGCATAGTGGAGGGGATTTAATGAAATCCTGTCTCCACTATGCGTGGTAACATGCATCCGGCGGCGCTGCGATTCCAGACATGCGGCACATCTTTTTAGATCGCAGCATGTCCGTTTACCTTGCGGCGACGGTGCGTTGCCGCAAGGTATAACACAGGGCGCTATGTGTGGGGTGCGATGATACCGGATGTGTGCAATGAACACATCCAGCATCATCGCGTCCCCAGAAGGGGGCGGAGCTTTGGGCGGAGCGATTTTGCCACTCCGTCCAAACCGCCGGCCATCCTGAACGTGGACACGTACCCTATGTGTTCAGCATCCGAGCTTATGTGACTATCTGCACGCTGCAGCCAGCATAGCCAGGGTGGTCTTCTCTTATTGAAGCCCCTTCCTTCAGCATTCTTTAAATGGTTCTCCACAATGACTCATGTATTTGCTGCTTGGTTTTCCAGAATAGAGTTGGAGTGTTCTCTTTTCCAAGATCCTATCCCAATATGTAGTAGGTATAATAATAATATTAGCAAATACCTCCAACTAGAAATGTAGTATAGTTCTTCAGATTCACTATGTCGCTTACCCCATGTAAGGCAGTGTAGTAGCTGAGGTTTCCATGGTTACGACCACTAAGAGCTGTCTAACAAACTAACTGTCAGTATAAAAGATCAGAGATCTGTGGTGCCGGATCATCACTTCCAGGACTCCTTGTTCTTCTTCACGCTGAGGATATTTCTTGATGACATTGGCTGGATGTTTGGGGACATTGTCCTGTGGAAGAATAAATGTGGAGGCGATCAGACGCCTCCCTGATGGTGTGGAGAGGAGTGAATACCATTTCACTTTAATGGCGGGCCGGGTAGCGTTAGCCGCAGGCTGAGGCTAACACTGCCCGCCGATGCTGCTGAATGGGGGGCCCCAGAGGTTGGCCCCTAATCGGCAGCGATCCCTGATTGCGATTCCTGCAGCTTGGGACTGGAGCAGAGCTGCAGAGATCCAACGGCGTCCTCCTTCCTGCCCGGCACTTCCGGTCTGACTGAGCGCGGCTGGATGACGTCATCATTCAGAGCGGCTGTTTCAGAGAGGAAGCTGTCGGGATGTGCTGCGGCTGCTGGTAACGTGCGGAGAGGTGAGTGGGTGCTGTGTGTGCGGCTGTGTGTGTGTGTCTATGCGTGTCTCTGTCTGTCTGTGTGTCTGTCTCTGCCTGCGTGTGTGTGCGTGCTGTGTCCCCGCCTGCGTGTGCGCAGCTGTGTATGGGCAGGCAATGATGATGGTGGGGAGGCAATGATGATGATGGTGGTGGATGCAATGATGGTGGTGGTGGTGGGGGAGGCAATGATGATGGTGGTGGTGAGGCGGTGATGGTGGTGGGGAGGCGATGATGATCGTGGTGGGAGAAGAAATGGTGGGGAAGGAGATGATGGTGGTTGAGGCAATGATGGTGGTGGGGGAAGCAATGATGGTGGTGGGGTGGCAATGATGGTGGTGGGGGAGGCTATGATGATGGTGGTGGGGGAGGCAATGATGATGGTGGTGGGGAGGCAATGATGATGATGTGGTGGAGGCAATGATGGTGCTAGGGGTAGCAATGATGATGGTGGTGGGGAGGCAATGATGGTGGTGGGGGGAAGCAATGATGGTCGTGGGGAGGCGATGGTGGTGGTGGGGAGGCAATGATGATGATGGGGGAAGCAATGATGGTGGTGGGGAGGTGATGATGGTGGTGGGGGCAATGATGGTGGGGGAAGCAATGATGGTGGTGGGGGAGGCAATGATGGTGGTGGTGATGGGGGAGACAATGATGGTGCTAGGGGTAGCAATGATGATGGTGGTGGGGGAGGCAATTATGGTGGTGGGGGGAAGTAAGGATGATGATGGTGGTGGGGGAAGCAATGATGAAGGTGGTGGAGGCAATGATGGTGGTGGGGAGGTGATGGTGGTGGTGGAGGCAATGATGATGATGGTGGTGGGGCGATGATGATGTGGTGGGGGAAGAAATGGTGGGGAAGGAGATGATGGTGGTTGAGGCAATGATGGTGGTTGGGGAGGCAATGAGGATGATGGCGGTGGGGGAAGCAATGATGGTGATGGGGGTGGCAATGAGGGTGGTGGGGAGGCGATGATGGTGGTGGGGGAGGGAATGATGATGGTGGTGGGGGAGGCAATGATGATGGTGTCGGGGAGGCAATGATGATGGTGGTGGGGAGGCAATGATGATGATGTGGTGGAGGCAATGATGGTGCTAGGGGTAGCAATGATGATGGTGGTGGGGGAGGCAATGATGGTGGTGGGGGGAAGCAAGGATGATGATGGTGGTGGGGGAAGCAATGATGGTGGTGGGGAGGCGATGATGGTGGTGGGGAGGCGATGATGGTGGTGGGGAGGCAATGATGATGGTGGGGGAAGCAATGATGGTGGTGGGGGAGGCGATGATGGTGGTGGAGGCAATGATGGTGGTGGTGATGGGGGAGGCAATGATGGTGCTAGGGGTAGCAATGATGATGGTGGGGGGGCAATGATGGTGGTGGGGGAAGCAAGGATTATGATGGTGGTGGGGGAAGCAGTGATGATGGTGGTGGAGGCAATGATGGTGGGGAGGCGATGATGGTGGTGGGGAGGCAATGATGATGGTGAGGGAAGCAATCATGGTGGTGCGGGAGGTGATGGTGGTGGGGGAGGCAATGATGATGGTGGTGATGGGGGAGGCAATGATGATGATGGTGGTGGGGGAAGCAATGATGGAGGTGGTGGAATGGGCAATGATGGAGTGGTGGGGAAGAAAGCAATGATGGTAGTGGTAGAAAGGACAATGGTGGTGGGGAAGGAGGCAATGATGGAGGTGGTAATGAGTACAATGGTGGAGGGGGAGAACAATGGTGGAGGGGGGCTGCATTATACCCGATGAATGGGCTACATTATAATTCTGTGGGGGCTGCATTATTTTCTCAGGGGGCTACATCATACTATATGAGGGGAGCTGCATTATGCCCTATGAGGAGCTACAGTATATTGTATGGGGGGCTGCCTTATGAGGAGGTGGCATTATACTCTGAGGGGGCTACATTATATTCTGTGGAGGGGCTGAATTTTATTATATGTAGGGGCTGAATTATTCTCTTAGGGGGCTACATCATACTATATGAGGGGAGCTGCATTATGCCCTATGAGGGGGCTACAGTATATTCTATGGGGGGCAGCCTTATGAGGGGGTGGCATTATACTCTGAGGGGGCTACATTATATTATGTGGAGGGGCTGCATTATATTATATGTGGGGGGCTGCATTATTCTCTCAGGGAGCTACATCATACTATATGAGGGAAGCTGCATTATGCCCTATTAGGGGGCTACAGTATATTCTATGGGGGGCTGCCTTATGAGGGGGTTGCATTATACTCTCAGGGAGCTACATCATACTATATGAGGGAAGCTGCATTATGCCATATGAGGGTGCTACATTATATTCTATGGGGGGTGCATTTTACCTTATGAGGGGTTGCATTATATTTTGTGGGCTGCTGTATTATACCTTATGAGGGAGGCTACATTATATTCTATGAGGGGGCTACCCCAACCCCTGCTGCATAATTAAGACATGTACTACCTTATATTATACCCTGATATTAGCGTGTTTTACTACACAATTGGTGGTTTTGAATTTATTTCTATGTGTAGCTACATGGTGGGCCCCCAAGAATGATTTTCTCTGGTGGGTCCAAGGTGCTCCAGTCCGACGCTGCATCCAGCGTGTTTCAGGGTGAACCCCTTTATCAATAATACATTTCAAATATGCTGATTATCAATGGGTTCACCTCAAAACACATTGGATGTATACATTTTTTTGCTAAATTATTATTTTTTTTTATTAACGCGAACCTGTCACCTGATTTAGCTCATACGAGTTACGGCCATCACCTTTCACGGCCTATCTACAGCATTCTATAATGCTGTAGATAAGCCCCTGATCTGACCTGCAAGAGAAGAAAAATAACTTTTATTATACTCACCCGGGGAGCGGTCCGGTCCGATGGGTGTCGCATGTCCTTCCTGGTCCAGCACCTCCCATAGTCTTGCGTTGCTGCCCTCTTGCTTGCTTCACATGCTCCCTGGCATTGCGCTCCTGCGCAGGTGTACTTATCTGCCCTGTTGAGGGCAGAGGAAAGTACTTCAGTGCACAGGCGCTAGGCCTCTCTGACCTTTCCCGGCACCTGCACACTGCAGTACTTTTCTCTGCCCTCAACAGGACAGATTAGTACACCTGCACAGGAGTGTGATGTCGGGGAGCAATGAAGCTAGCAGGAGGGCGGCGATCATAAGAAGATGGGAGGCACCGGACCCAGACCTGCAACATCCATCAGACCGGACCGCCCCGCAGGCGAGTATAATAAAAGTTATTTTTCTTCTCTTCCAGGTCAGATCGGGGGATTATATAAAGCAATAGATGGTGGCACGATTCTAACGCATCGGGTATTCTAGAATATGCATGTCCACGTAGTATATTGCCCAGCCCGCGTAGTATATTGCCCAGCCACGTAGTATATTGCCCAGCCACGTAGTATATTGCCCAGTCACGTAGTATATTGCCCAGTCACGTAGTATATTGCCCAGTCACGTAGTATATTGCCCAGCCACGTAGTATATTGCCCAGTCACGTAGTATATTGCCCAGTCACGTAGTATATTGCCCAGCCACGTAGTATATTGCCCAGTCACGTAGTATATTGCCCAGGCACGTAGTATATTGCCCAGTCACGTATTGCCCAGCCACATAGTATATAGCACAGCCTACGTAGTACGGTATATTGCCCAGCCACATAGTATATAGCAGAGCCACGTAGTATATTGCCCAGCACAGAGCCACGTAGTATAGAGACTTAAAAAAATAAATAAACATATACTCACCTAGAGCCTGTTGAAGTCCTGATATACTTACCCTCCGCCGCCTTTCTCGCTCCTCTCCACGCTCCCGGGACTGCTCCATTGCAAGCAGCAGCTTGCGGTCCCGTCCCAGGGCTGGTGTGAGCAGGACCTATGATGACGTCGCGATCACATGATCGTGAGTGACGTCACGGCAGGTCCTTGTCGCACACCAGCCCTGGGACAGGAGCGGAAGCTGCCGCTTGCAATGGAGCGGTCCCGGGAGCGTGGAGAGGAGCGAGAAAGGCGGCGGAGGGTGAGTATAGCAGGTTTTTTGTTTTTTTTTAAATTATTTTTAACATGACATATTTTTACTATTGACGCTGCATAGGCAGCATCAATAGTAAATAGTTGGGGACACAGGGTTAATAGTAGCGGTAACGGAGGGGATTACGGAGCGGGGAGTAGGGGAGGGACTAACCGGACTGTGGCCGTCGCTGATTGGTCGCGGCAGCCATGACAGGCAGCTGCCGAGACCAATCAGCGAACGAATAACCATGACAGAAGGACAGACAGACAGACGGAAGTGACCCAGACCCTTAGACAATTATGTATATAGATTATAGAATGCTGTATATCAGCTCTGAAAGGGGGTGGCCGTAGCTCGTATCGGTCAAAGCTGGTGAAAGGTTCCCTTTAACCCCTTAGCGACCGCCGATACGCCTTTTAACGGCGGCCGCTAAGGGTACTTAAGCCACAGCGCCGTTAATTAACGGCGCTGTGGAAAAAGTACATAGCGCCCCCCAGAGGCCGATTTTCTCCGGGGTCTCGGCTGCCGGGGGTAGCCGAGACCCCAGAGAACATGATTCGGGTCGGTTTTCACCGACCCCGCTTTTGCGATCGCCGGTAATTAACCGTTTACCGGCGATCGCAAAAAAAAACAAAAACGCGATTAGTATTGTGTTTCTCTCCCCTCTAATGTGATCGGACATTAGAGGGGAGAGAAATAGGGTCCCCCGAGCCCCCCACGGTACCTTATGTACCGGAGAAGGTGCCCCCCCGGTCCCCGACCCTCCTCCTTCCTGCCCGGGCTCCAAAATGGCGGGCGCATGTGCAGATGCGCCCGCCAAAGCCTAGCTTCCCCCGGTGTATTGGGGTCTGTTTTTACAGACCCCCTGGAGCAATCGCAGACCCCCTGGAGCGATCGCAATCCCGGGGGTCTTTACAGACCCCCGGGATTGCGATCGCTGCAAATAGTTTGTAAAAAAAAAAAAATGCTTTGCATTTCTCTCCCCTCTGATGTGATCGCACATCAGAGGGGAGAGAAATAGAGCCCCCGAGCCCCCCACCATACCGCCTGCTCCTGTCCCCGGTCCTCAGTAGTGGTCCCCGGTCCTCAGTAGTGGTCCCCGGTCCCCAGCCCACTGCTCCTGGCCCCCCTTATCTTCTCTGCTGGAAGAAAATGGCGGGCGCATGCGCAGTGCGCCTGCCATGATCTGCCAGCAGAGACCCAGCAACCTATGAGAATTTTCTCATTGGCTGCTGGGTTTTGATTACTGTAATATGTCCAATTACAGTGATCAAAACCCCTAATATTTGATAAACATGGCAGCACTTGGGCTGTACCTTTCTCTTCTCTCCTTGTAGTTGTTCTACGAGAGAAGAGAGAGAGACTACAGTTCAAGTGCTGCCCTGTCAGTGACAAAAAACATAATATCTGCCTCCGCCAGCATCCCATTTACCCACCCCCGTTCTCCGTAATCCCTGCATCACCAGCAGAGGATTATAAAAAAGAAAAAAAAAAATTATAATTTTTTTTAAAATTTTTTTTTAGGGGTAGGGTTAGGGTTAGGGTTAGGGGAGGAATTAGATAAAATGGCTCGCAGAACTTTTAGCGCGGAGCAAGCTTACAGCCTGCTTTGCTCCGGCAGCTCCGGCAGCGAAACAGATTCTGCCCCTGAAGTTGAGCAGTTTTCAGACAGTGATGACGACTCTTCCTCCACGGGATCCCCCAGCCCGGTGGTAGCGGAGTCGGTCGTCACTGCTGAAGCTTCAGAGGCAGGACCAAGTACCGCAGTCCCCCCACCGCTGTGGTATAATGACACCTCATTTTCCCCTCAAATTCCCCCTTTTTCTGCAGTCCCTGGAATAAAAGTAGATGTCGCCAATTTTACCCCCATTGATTTTTTTGAAATTTTCATTAGCCCCGAAGACCTGCAATTAATCGTCCACCAAACTAACCTATATGCCCGGCAATATATTTCCCAAAAACCCACTGCCTTTCATTCCCGTTCCTGGATCCTCACAAATGTCCCCGAAATTAAAAAATTCTTAGGCCTCACCCTGAATATGGGTATAGTAAAAAAACCCACTCTCCGCTCTTACTGGGCAACAAAAGCTGTCCACTGCACCCCTGTATTTGCAGCCATCATGTCCCAAGCCCGTTACGAAGCCCTGATGAGATTCCTCCACTTCAGTGACAATGCCCAAGCTCTCACAAGAACTGACCCCAACTACGATCGGCTAAATAAATTAAGACCCCTAATTTCCCTCCTAAAAACTTCCTTTCTAAATTCCTATACCCCAGAGCAAAATATGGCAGTCGACGAGTCCTTGATGAGCTACAAGGGCCGTCTTTCATTCCGCCAATTTATTCCCTCCAAGAGAGCCAAATACGGCGTAAAATTATATAAAGCTTGCGAGAGCTCATCAGGGTACACGTCCACCTTCCTAATTTACGAAGGTAGGGACCGCCAAATAAACCCCCCAAACTGCCCCCAGACAATTGGTATCCCAGGCAAAATTGTCTGGGAGCTAATGACGCCCTTTCTCAATCAAGGGTACCACGTGTACACAGATAATTATTACACGAGTATCCCCCTATACAAATCCCTCCATGCTGCAAGTACAGGGGCCTGTGGGACAGTGAGGAAAAACAGAGTGGGGTTTCCGTCACAGTTGGTGTCCAGACGTTTGGAGAGGGGGGCGTCATTTTCACTTGCAAGCGACCAACTACTTGCAGTGAAGTGGAAAGACAGGAAGGACGTCTATATGCTTTCCACACTGCATACGGACACCACTGTGACGGTCAGAGAGAGGGGTGCCACCAGGGACAAAGAAAAACCTGTCTGCGTCACAGAATATAATAGACATATGGGTGGCGTAGACCTGTCAGACCAGGTTCTGCAACCATACCTGGTCAAGAGGAAGACCAGGGCGTGGTATAAAAAGGTGGGAATCTATCTAATTCAGACTGCCACCTACAACAGTTTTGTCCTATACAAAAAATCTCAAGGACCACTAACTTTCCTGCACTTTCAGGAAAAAGTAGTAGAGAGCCTCATATTTGAGTCCATGGCACCGGGGGAAGCCTTCGACTCTGAGGATTCCTGGAGACTGTCAGAACGCCATTTTCCTCACCCTGTCCCTGTCACTCCCACCCAAAGGTATCCTCAAAAAAGGTGCCGAGTTTGCAGAAAGCATGGCAGGCGGAGTGATTCCCGATTTTATTGCCCCACATGCCCATCCCAACCAGGCCTTTGTATCTCCCCCTGTTTTGAGACCTACCACACCACCTACAATTATTAGTTTGTTTTTTTTTCAATCATTTTTATTTTCTGCTTAGTGGCCCCAGTAGTACAATTTGGAACAATTGATAAATATTTTAATTAGTAGATCCCATTTTACCCCATTTCACAATTAATTCCAGAATTTGATCAATCCCATACCAAACTACTATCCCAACAAATTCTCATCCACGTACCCACGTCTGTACGCTCTAGAGTGTGGACCCCACAAATGTTCTTGCAAAGTCAGGTCATCTGAAAATTCTACGACTCGATCAATCCCATACCAAACTACTATTCCAACAAATTCTCGTCCACGTACCTATGTCAATAAGCGTTAGAATGTGGACCCCAGAAATGATCTTGAAAAGTGAGATTATCTGAAAATGAATTCTAGGACTTTATTACTCAAACATTTTTGACCATTTATCTAGCTTTGACTGTTTTTATAACTGTCTTGCTACACAAAACTTTGGCTTCCATTTATATTACTTATATTTATGTTGATGATACGGGCATGATCATTTTATTGTAGGATTTCTAAAAAATGAGGAAGTTCCGTACTTATACACTATGGGCTTTACTTTATGGTTCTTGCCGAACCTCTGGTACCAGACAATACTTTCTATAGAGAACTGGTTGTTTTGTGCATATAGCGGTTCTGACCTTGGCGGGTGGGAGCTTGCTATGGTGTACCACGTCTATTGGCACATTCGTCTCTCATATAGGGATTGATGGAGCTAAAAGGACGTTGTACGACCAGTCTCTGAAAGTGTCTGCCATTCTAGCCCTGATGGTGTTCTTTCATCTTTGGAACAAACTCCGCTTTGCCACATAGTTGGCTGCATTTTCCTACACATTTTGCCCTTCATTCCAGTACAGTTTATTCTTCCTGCTACAATATACGCAAATGCGGGACAACTGTTTTGTTAGCAAGACCAATTTTATAGTCAGCCATTGTGTTTTAGGAGCATGCCTCCCTCTGTGAGTAATAATTCCTGGAAGGATTTTCTTTTTTGCTCAATGTCTCTAGAAGCTTTGAATGGGTCCTGGATCTTCAATTTCAAATAAAGCCAAATTTGTCACATTGTGCCCCTTTCTGTCCAAGCCCTGCCATTTGTCCAAACAGAACTTTTTTACTACATATGGGATATTGCTGCACTCATAATAAAGTGGGTAACGAATTGTGGGGTCCACTTTTTGATGTTATTTCTGAAAAATCGAGACATTCAGGTCTAAAACAAGATTCTCGTGGAAAAAAATGAATTTTTTTAATATGACAACCTAATGTTATCAAACTCTGTGTCATACATGTGGGTTCAAATTGCTCAATATACCCCTGATTAAAATCTTTGAGGGGTGTAGTTTCCAAAACGGGGTCAGTTGTGGGGGGTTTCTGCTGTTAGGCACATCTACAAACCCAAAATGACGTCCGCTCTCACAATTAAGAGATTAAAAAGTCAAACGGCGCGCCTTCCCTTCCAAGCTCCGCAGTGCGCCCAAACAGAGGTTTACCCCCACATACGGGGTATCGACATACTCAGGACAAATTGCACAACAACTTTTGGGGTCTATTTTGTCTTGCTACCCTTGGGAAAATAAAAAATTGGGGGTGAAAAGATCATATTTGTGAAAAAAAAATGATTTTTAATTTTTTCGGCTCTACGTTATAAACTTGTGTGAAGCACTTGGGGGTTCAAAGTGTTGACCACACACCTAGATAAGTTCCTTAGGGGGTCTAGTTTCCAAAATGGTGTCACTTGTGGGGGGTTTCCACTGTTTAGGCACATCAGGGGCTCTCCAAACGCGACATGGTGTCCGATCTCAATTCCAGAGAATTCTATGTTGAAAAAGTCAAATGGCGCTCCTTCCCTTCTGAGCTCTACTGTGCACCCAAACAGAGGTTTACCCCCACATACGGGGTATCGACATACTCAGGACAAATTGCACAACAACTTTTGGGGTCTATTTTGTCTTGCTACCCTTGGGAAAATAAAAAATTGGGGGTGAAAAGATCATTTTTGTGAAAAAAAAATGATTTTTAATTTTTTCGGCTCTACGTTATAAACTTGTGTGAAGCACTTGGGGGTTCAAAGTGTTGACCACACACCTAGATAAGTTCCTTAGGGGGTCTAGTTTCCAAAATGGTGTCACTTGTGGGGGGTTTCCACTGTTTAGGCACATCAGGGGCTCTCCAAACGCGACATGGTGTCCGATCTCAATTCCAGAGAATTCTATGTTGAAAAAGTCAAATGGCGCTCCTTCCCTTCTGAGCTCTACTGTGCACCCAAACAGAGGTTTACCCCCACATACGGGGTATTGACATACTCAGGACAAATTGCACAACAACTTTTGGGGTCTATTTTGTCTTGCTACCCTTGGGAAAATAAAAAATTGGGGGAGAAAAGATCATTTTTGTGAAAAAAAAAGATTTTTAATTTTTTCGGCTCTACGTTATAAACTTGTGTGAAGCACTTGGGGGTTCAAAGTGTTGACCACACACCTAGATAAGTTCCTTAGGGGGTCTAGTTTCCAAAATGGTGTCACTTGTGGGGGGTTTCCACTGTTTAGGCACATCAGGGGCTCTCCAAACGCGACATGGTGTCCGATCTCAATTCCAGGGAATTCTATGTTGAAAAAGCCAAATGGCGCTCCTTCCCTCCTGAGCTCTACTGTGCACCCAAATAGTGGTCCCTCCCCACATATGGGGTATCGGCATTCTCCGGACAAATTGCACAACAAATGATGTGGTTCATTTTCTTTTTTTACACATGTGAAAATAAAAAAATTGATTCTGAAGTAAAATATTTGTGAAAAAAAGTAAAATGTTCATTTTTTCCTTCCACATTGCTTCAGTTCCTGTGCAGCAACTGAAGGGTTAATAAACTTCTTGAATGTGGTTTTGCGCACCTTGAGGGGTGCAGTTTTTAGAATGGTGTCAATTTTGGGCATTTTCTGCTACATAGACCCCTCAAACTGACTTCAAATGTGAGGTGGTCCCTAAAAAAAATGGTTTTGTAAATTTTGCTGTAAAAATAAGAAATTGCTGGTCAAATTTTAACCCTTATAACTCCCTAATAATTTTTTTTTTTTTCCAAAATTGTGCTGATGTAAAGTAGACATATGGGAAATGTTATTTATTGACCATTTTGTGTGACATATCTCTCTGATGTAAGGGCATAAAAATTCAAAGTTTGAAAATTGCAAAATTTTCAAAATTTTCGCCATATTTCCGTTTTTTTAATAAATAAACGCAAGTAATATCGAAGAAATGTTACCACTAACATGAAGTGCAATATGTCACGAAAAAACAATCTCAGAATCAGCGGGATCCGTTGAAGCGTTCCAGAGTTATAACCTCATAAAGTGACAGTGGTCAGAATTGTAAAAATTGGCCTGGTCATTAAGTACCAAATTGGCTCTGTCACTAAGGGGTTAAATTATAATTTTTTATAAATATAACTTGTTTACTGTCTGATTCTGGAAGAAGGAACACTCTGGATTAACTTTTTTTATTTTTATCTTGCATATAGCCTATATGTCATGAATTTTCAAAGTAAATACACCAGTCTCATCAGGTCTTTGAGATCTATTTAAGCCTTTCACGACATATGACTTAGATTTTTACTATATGTCGTGCCCCTGCCTTTTATGCAGGCTTCTACACTGAGCCCGCATCTTTCCCAGCACATGACTGCTGATTTAATCAGCCATCATGTCCCTTTAACAGTGGCGAGTGGCGCTGTTCCTCCAGAGGTTATACATTTGTTAAATCCCGCTGCATTTAACAAGCAGTGAGCACATTATTCCTAGCTGTCATCAGCGCACCCGTTATATGATCCCGGGGTGCCAATAGTTGTCATGACAGCTGGGGGTCTGCAGATGACCCTGTGCCTATAATTATGATCCTCCCGTGAACATCGGCCCATGGTCAGCATTCATAAAAGATCCTCATTTCTGCTATACATAGCAGGACTGGAGCATTGCTATGTGTAGCACAGGCGATCAGATGATTTCAGGTTAAGGGCCCCTTTCCACTTGTGTGAGAAAAAAACGGTCCGATTTACGGACCGAAAAAACGGATGTAACGTGTGCGATTGTCATGCAAGTGTCATGCGAGTGTAATGCGATTTTTAATCGCATCATCCGTTTTTACATCCGTATGCAATCCGTTTTTTTTCTCTGCAATTCTATTCTTATACAGTCATTTACAGGACTATTTACAGTGTTCTGTGCCACAGAATGGTAAGGTATCCGTAAAAAACGGATGGAATACGGATGGTCCGTATTCCATGGGTTTTTTTTCTCGCACCCATTGACTTGCATTGGCGAGTCTCGTCCGAGACTCACAGCAAATCGCAGCATGCTGCGATTTTTTTCTCAGTCTGATTTCGGCAGAGAAAAAAATCGCAGATGGAATGTCACCTATTGATTAACATTGGTCCGAGTGCAATCCGATTTTTTATCGGATTGCACTCGTCCGTTTTTCTCACAAGTGGAAAGGGGCCACAAGTCTCCTTACGGGACTATTAAATACAGAGAAAAGTTTTTAAAAAAAGGTTTATAAAAATATGAAACATAAAAAACTCCACAAAAGTTCAAATCTCCCCCTTTTTGCTTCATCGAAAATAAACAATTAAAAAAAAATAAAAACGCACATATTTGGTATCGCTGTGTTCATAAATGTCCAATCTATCAAAATATATAATAAATTAGTCAAATTGGTAAGTGACATAATGAAAAAAATAAATCAAAACACAAGAATTACGTGTTTTTGGACACTACAACATTGCAAAAAATGCAACAAGAGGCGACCAAAACATTGTATCTACCTCAACATGGTATCAATAAAAACGTAACCTTATGGCACAAAAAAATAGACCGTCACCCAGCCTCTTATCCCGAAAAGTGAAAATGTTACAAGTCTAGGAAAACAGTGACAAAAATTAAAAATAAAATTGCAAATTTTCTATATTTTTTTCCACCACGTAAAAAAAAACAAAAAACTAGAAATGTTTGGTATCTGCGTAATCGTTTTGACCTTGGGAATCATGTTGCCAGGTCAGTTTTACCATTAAGTGAAAATAGTAAATTAGAAAAAAAATTATAGAATTGAACATTTTTTTTTACAATTTCATCGCACTTAGATTTTCATCCCATTTTCCAGTTCACTATGTGGTATAATGAATGGTGTCATTCAAAATAACAAGTCTTCCTGCAAAAAACAAGCCCTCATACTTCTGTATTCACGGGGAAAAAAAAGTTATGGCTCTTGTTAGAAGGGAAGGAAAAATTAAAAAGAAAAAAAAATGGATGTTTTCGTTAATATTGTGAGCAGTTTATACCATATTGTCTGGTGAAAGATGCGCAGTAACAGGATTGTGCCAAGTCTGGAAGTTATCGGAAGTTCCCTATTGCTGGGGGTCTTTTAGTGGTTTAAAAACACTTGTGAGTTTCACAATAAGATCATAGACATGAAACAATGAGATGAACGCCGTGGCCTCGGACACTGGAAGGCACAGTGACTCTTAGTGACATATATCCCATATTCCCCTACATCGTCCTCACACTCGCACCTGTATATAGTACGTTTTATATATGGGGAAGAGGAAATTCTATCGTACTATGAAATAAAAATATATTCTGTGCTATAAGAAGATTATTGCCCTCGTATCACTGGCATTATGACCCCCGAATTACCTCAGTGAGTCCTACTCAGAATGGCAGCTCATTCGTGTCTGTTGCATCCTCATCTGAACACGAGTGGTGCCGTATTTTCACCGTGGATGACGCAGAGTGATGGAAGCATGTCAGTCACCCTGTATTTCTACAGAGAGTTGACTATCTGATGTAATTATCTTTCGGATGGCAGCCATGGGTGCGACTCTAGAAATCCCTAGTACTCTGACTGAAACCACCAGTTACAGGTAAAACTTTACCCTGTTTTTCAGCTACCTTAATACTGCGCAGGGGTGTAACGACCACAGTCACGACCGGACCGTGCTGATGGAGGACCAGCCGACGCCAGCACAAACTTCAACTGGAGGTGTATTCAGCTATAGAGTATTGCAGCGCAGAGACCCGTCAGGTCCGTGAAAGGCAATACATCCTGCCGGACAATTAGAAGCCAGCAGCTGACGGTGTGTACGCGACTGGGGCTACATGACAGTGACGTCATGCTCTCTCATTGCTTGCATGCTGAAGTCAGCTGTCGGCTTCAGAAGAGGACCCACGCAGCGGGGGAGTGGAGGGAAGGTGAGTATAATTGTTTTTTATTATATACATTAACGCATTAACGACTGCCGATACGCCTTTTAACTGTGGCAGTTAAAAGCTTTCCTACTCCTCAGTGCCGCTTTTTAACAGAATTGAGAAAAAAAGTGTACAGTGCCCCCCAGAGACGGAAAATTTCCGGGTCGCAGCTACCAGGGGTAGCTGAGACACCGGAGAACATGATTCGGGTCGGTTTTTATCATTCCCAGTCACGTGATCGCTGTTATTCACCGAATAACGTTGATCACAAAGAAAGAAATTCTGGTTTTCCATTCATTTCTTTCTCCTCTGATATGATCTAGTATACTAAAGGAGAGAGAAATGGGGTCGCCTGAGCCACTCCGATACCTCCATCATCACAGGACCCTCATGCTCCGTCCCCCGGCCCTCCGCATCATCTTCCTGGAAAAAAATGGAGGGCGCATGTGCAGTGCGCCTGCCGAGATCTACTGGACGGTACCCGGCGACAGTAGGAGATTTTTCCTATTGGTTCATTTTGGTCACTGTGAGTCCCTGTGAGACCCTATCACATTGATCAAAATAAAAAAAAAATGTAAGTCAAACCCCCCTTTGTCATCTCCTTAGGTAGATAAAAATAATAAAATGAAAAAATTGTAATTTTTTTCATTCTTTGCAATTAGGTTTAGGGCTGGGGCTAGGGCTGTGTTGGGGT
This sequence comes from Ranitomeya imitator, assembly GCF_032444005.1. Classification (NCBI taxonomy): domain Eukaryota; kingdom Metazoa; phylum Chordata; class Amphibia; order Anura; family Dendrobatidae; genus Ranitomeya; species Ranitomeya imitator. Next base: position 668,967,704 of record NC_091282.1, read on the forward strand.
TACGGTTGTGGTGTTGGGGTTATGGTTGTGGTGTTGGGGTTACGGTTGTGTTAGGGTTGGGCTTAGTGTTTTGGTTAGGGATGGGATTAGGGTTTGGGGTGTGTTGGAGTTAGGGTTGCGGTTAGGGCTGTGTTAGGTTTGGAGTTAGAATTGGGGGGTTTCCACTGTTTAGGCACATCAGGATCTCTCCAAACGCAAACGCATATATGAAATTACCAAGATGGGCCAGGATGATGGACATACAGCTATTTAAGTGATTTCTTGATTGAGAACAGGTGTGGCAGTAATCAGGCCTGGGTATGGCTAGGGAATTTGAACTCTGCTTCCCAAAGATCTCATAAACCACAGTTAATTTATGTTTTAAGGAGGGGAGCAATGACTTTTTCACACAGGGCCCCCTAGGTTCTTTTCCCTTAATAAAGACCTTCATTTAAAAAACTGTATTTTAATAATTAAATTTGTTCTGTGATCTGAAACATTTACATGTGAGAAACATGCAAATTAGTAGGAAATCAGAAAGGGGGCAAACCCTTTTTCACACAACTGTATACATCTACCAGGATGGGGGTTCCCGGTCCAAATCTTGCACTGGGGCCCATCGGACTCTAGTTACGCCACTGATCCTGCATCTCATATTGTGTTGCTGATCTCGGAGTGCTTTGATCCTTGCTCTGAATTAAGAAGTCTTAGTTTCTGCTGTCTCTTATTTTGACCTGATCTGTACAACCCTCTTCTGCCAGATGGCTCTGTAAGGCGGCCACAGTGGTAGCCGTGGCAAAGGGCTGTAGTGTTCCCACACCCTGGCGCCCCACAGATGAAATACAATGACTCTTCTGCTGCACCCATTACTACCCCCTCCTACCACTTCCTATCTAATATGAACTACAGCAATCTTTCCAACATAAAACCCGTGCCCATGACGCCCACCCCCCTGCTCCCTCTTTCTGGAGCACTCTGGAATGCCTGCTCAATCTGCAATAAGCTTCATATGATTCATGACCTTTTTCTCTCTCACAAGCTTGCCTTCCTCGGCCTCACAGAAACATGGCTAACACCCTCTGACACCGCCTTCCCTTCTGCGCTGGGTTACGGCGGCCTCCACTTCACCCACACCCCTCACCCCGGCAAGAGACATGGTGGAGGAGTGGGTCTTCTCCTTTCTTCTAACTGCACCTTAAACCCAATCCCACCTCTACCCTCCCTTCCCTCCCCTCTTTTGAAGTCCACTCTGTCAGCATCTACTCTCCCTCCAACCTCCAAGTGGCCGTCATATACCGACCTCCGGGCCCAGTCTCTGCCTTTATTGACTAGTTCTCCACCTGACTTCTTCACTTTGTCTCTGCTGACATTCCCACCATCATCATGGGTGACTTCGACATCCTCACAGACACCCTTCAGTCAACAGCCTCCAAACTTCTGTCCCTTACTTCATCTTTTGGACTTACTCAGTGGTCCTCCGCAGCCACCCACACAGACGGACATACACTTGACCTGGTCTTCACCCTCTCTGCTCTCTATCTAACTTCACCACCTCCCCTCTCCCTCTCTCCAACCACCATCTGCTCATTTCTCATCCCTGTCCTCCTCACCGGTCACCCATGTTCAGCAACATGTGCACCCCCGCAGAAACCTCGCACACCTGGACACCCACACACTCTGACTCTATCCTACCACTGGCATTCATATCCTCACTCCACTACACAAATGTGACACTGCTTTCTACAATGCCACTCTCGCATCAGCTATTGACGCGGTTGCCCCTCTTGTTCATGGCAGAGTGCGACGTATCAATAGACAACCCTGGCACAGTAACATCACTAAGAAGCTATGGCAAGTGTCCAGGGTTGCAGAGCGGCTTTGGAAGAAAACACATTCGCAAGACGACTTCACTGCATTCAAACAGGCAACACTCGCTTTTAAATCTGCTCTCACCTCTGCTAAACAGGCCTACTTCACAACCCTCATATCTTCCCTATCCTACAACCCCAAATAGTTATTCAAAACTTTTAACTCCCTCCTCCGCCCCCCACTGCCCCCTCCAACCTCCCTCATCTCTGATGAGGACTTTGACACACACTTTAAAACTAAGATCGACCAAACAAGGCAAATCTTCATTGTTCAACCACCACAACCCTTTTGTATACCAGACGAATGCCCAAACCCCAGTCTGTAATTGTTAGTTTGCTTACTATAAGTGATATCTGTAATTTGTATTTAACCCCTTCTCATGTACAGCACCATGTAATCAATGGTGCTATATAAATAAATAATAATAATAATAAATGTGCAGCGTGTGCAACAGTACACTCACATTCACTGTCAGAGTCACCTCGGCTTCTGCCACTCCGGATCTGCATCCCTGAGCTCCACAAACCATTTCAGAGACCATGTCTTTTTCCAACAACTTTACTGAGCAGTAGGGTTTCCTTGACAAATGCAACACAATGTACACACAGTGACATCTCTCACGCTTTCCCTGCCTTCCCGGCAACCTCTATTCTTTCTGGCAATCTCTGCCTCGCTTCTGGCAATCCCTGCATTGCTTCCGGACAATCTCTGTCCCGTCCGTGCCTTTAAGCCCACCAGCTTTCTGCCATTCCCCTGGTCTGGATTGGAGTTATAGGGTAACGAGCTCACTATCTCAACTACCCCCTAGTCCCTGCCTTAAGCTTCAGATCCTTCCTTGGAGCGTTTCTGTCTGAGCTGGTGATGGCCTGCTCGACACTCAGCCTGGTGCCCCTTCCTACCTTAGCAGCCTTATTCCCAAGGCTAACAGACTGTCTCTCTTCACTGCTGCATCCTGACTGACTCCCAACCAGGAAGTGCCTCCCTATATCCCTCTGCTCTACGCTGCACTACCCTATAGCTCCTCCCAACTGGCAAACCCCTAATGCTCACTATACATAATCTAAAACTGATTCCTTATAACTAATGTGCCCCACTAGTCTAATACCACTATTATCCTATGCTAACTTCTATACTATCCCTAAGCTTATAAAAAGTACATATCAAATACATACACAACAACATTACATGAATATATTAACATTGGTAAATGACAAGGTACCACACATAATCCAGGTGAACAGTGTCCAAAGAGTGGGAGGCTTGTGACGTCCTTGGTCACCTCCTTACATCCTCCCTCCTAAAATATGGTCGTCCCTGTTCATGGCAGCACCTGTAACTTAAAACTGTTAGCATTTTTAAAACATTTATACAATTAATAGTCTATGTCCAACGCTGCTGGTGGGTCACCGGTGGCCTCGGTCCCATTTGGCTGGAACATAGAGTTCAAGTTCTTTGATTTGGGTCCGACTGACCCCAGTCCCTTTGCTCCTGGGACTCGTACATATAAAGTGATTACTAACAACAGTCCAGGCTCATGGGCCAGTCCTTTTCCTGCTCCAGATTTCCAAACACAGGAAATCAATGACAACGAACACACTGGCCCAGTGGCCAACTCAGCAACAGTCCATATAGTCTTGATCTGGCTCGCTCCTCGGGTCCTCCCGTTCAAGTTTTCCCCCTCCCTCCTTTAGTAGAGTATGGTCCCTTTAACACAAGTGTGCTGCTTGTACGTCCACAGGGGCAGTCCGAGGTTAAAACAACAATAATTCAAGGGTAAAACAGCATAGTACTTAAAGCACCCACACACAGTCCATTCCTGTTACCAAAGGTGATTAACTCCTTTAGGGTTTGAGTCCCGTAATCCAGCAGGGGATGCGCAACCGTGCGCAATGAAAAACTTGAAGGAGGGGAAAAACAAAAATTCACTCAACTGTACTGAACACCTGGTCCTGGTGCCACTCAGGGCTCCTTGCCTCTTCAGAAGATGCGGAACAGTCTCTCATTTATCTTTCTCCAGTGAAACTAGCACAATTCAACTTAAAGGGGTCGCCTTTACTCATTTCCATCCTTGTGACTGGAATAGTGGGCCGTATTCTGGCTCTGAATTATAATAAAAGTGTGGCCCGAAGACCCGCTGGAGGAAGACTCTTCACTGTTTCCGCTGCTCCTTCCCTCCACCAGTGGCTGATGTAGAAACTTTGGAGCTTCCTGCTCCCGTGGCCTGACTGTGGCCGCCGCTTCCTTTAAGGGCGCCTCTGCCATCTGGCTTTCTGTAGAGCCTTCGACCGTTGCAGGCGGCCATACACAATAATGCACCTCCTGCGCCTGTCTCTCCTCGATGCTGGAGACCACCTTCACTGCCACAGAATACGGTCGCAGGGGTTCCTCTTCTTTGATAAAGGTCACCCAGTCCCATTCCTGTAAAGGACCATCGAATGTGATGGACCCGGCGTGAACATAAACCTTGTCTCCAGTCTCAGCCTCATGAATTAACCCATACCCTCTGGTAGGGTTGAAATATTTGATTAGGCTGCGTGTCATCTGGCCAGACATGGTTTCTCTGCCGGGGCTCCGCAGCTCCTTTAAAATTCAGCGCTCCCGACGTTTCTTCTGTTCAATAACTCCTGCTACCCATCGGGCCTCTTCTGCTGTGGGAGCACGGGGTTCTTCCAAGTAGATGCTGCAGTGAGATATGGAGGCCAGGGAAGGTGACGGGGCAGGAGTCGTGCGGGAGCTGAGATGAGGGTAGATGACGCACTCACAGTGACTGCAACCGGCTGCGACGGTCCTCCACTGTGGCCATGTGAACTTGGGATCACGGTCACGATGGCCCCTCTCTCCACAACTTCCGCTTTCTCGATCACCTCTTCCAGCTCCGGCTTCTCCGCACCCGCCGTGTTCCAGCTCTCAGCAATCTTCTGTTCCAAAGTCCAAGAAATTGTGGTTACATGAACGCATCAAAAAAATCCAACCGTATGACCTAGATCAATTACACTACCAGGGGCATACAAAAATAACCACTTACAAAAAATTTGTTTTTTTAAAAATTACATTATTTTATTAAACATTCTTAAAAACACATTAATTCAATTAGAAATATTAACAAGATGCCTCTTGTGTGAAGGAAGAACTGCCAGAGAAAACTGCATATGTATTGTTTTGACATGAACGTCCATGTGGACTATCCTGGACAATATCCAATTTGCATATCAATAGGCTAATGTAACATATAGTAAAAAATCCCAAACTTGATCTATTGTACTCAGTCTCCTTTTAAGACATTGGCATGAATAAGGACTCTTTAATGACAATCTTAAATACAAATGACAAAAACAGCATATTGACCTACAAGATGGACCGCGATTTGGAATTTCTGGACATCCAAATAAATACTACAAACAGTGGTGATGTGACCGTAAACCCATGGCCACAAACTCCCTATGGCATGCATCTTCATCCCATCTTCCATCTACTATCAAAGGGATTTCCACAGGACAATTCCTACGGATCAAACGTATTTGCTCTAACACTGAACTCTTTGAAAAATAGGCCAATGACCTTCGCCGGCAATTCAAAAATAGAGGCTATACATGTAAGACCATACAGAATGGGTATAACCGGGCGAAAAACACCTCCTGGGTCAAAAGAAGGAAGGATCAAATGAAAGCAGACTAATTACCACATATAATAACCAATGGGCAGATCTTGTAAAAATTGTCCATAAACATTGGCAGGTACTTATGTCTGACCCTATCTTACAAAAGTATTTACCTAAAAAAAAATCTAATTACAGCGAGAACTTCTAAAAATCTAAAAGACTTGCCGGTACACAGCCAATATGAACCACCAAAAATCAATGAAGGTCATAATTGGTTGGATTTTAAGGGCTTTTTTCCATGTAGCCACTGCAAGGCCTGTTCAAACATGGTGAAAAGTAAAACCTTCCGGAATGCAAATGGTGACCGTACCTATACCATCCAACACCATCTGTCGTTATTCCAAGGGAGTCATATACCATGCGGAATGCCCTTGTGGCAAGGTTTACATTGGCCTAACCACAAGAAATCTCAGGTTGAGGACCAGGGAACATGTTAAAGACATTGAGAAAAGTATAACTGTAGAAGACCCTTCAGGATTAAAAACACTACCAAGACATTTTTTCACCCATCACCAAAGTAATGCCAACCAAGGTAAAGGGTATTGATATTGTATCTCTTGGTTCTAGGGGTGGTGACCTTGGTAGGGTCCTTGCCCAGATGGAGAGCAAACGGATTTTTAGGTTGGGCACAATGTCACCATTTGGTCTAAAAGATTGCTTTGGGTTTATTGCCTTTTTGTGATCTTTTAGAATTCTTCAAAAATCTCTAAACATTTAACCGTAGCTCTGTTTTTATGGCGATGGTTTTGAGTTTATTAGTTTTTCATGTGAAAATAATAGGTGTATATATATATATATATGTATGGGTATATGTACGTGTTCGCGTATGTATACATATATGTATATGCATTTTAAATAATTTTTGTATGTTTTTAATAATTGTTAATTTTCCTTAATTGGAAATTTGACATGTTTTTTCATTTGAATAGATTATCACATTTGCCTGTGTATGTGCAGACTGTCATGCCTTTATGGAAGTTCCAAATGTTACCTGAGTACCCCCTGCTGCTTTCTTGGCTGCCTAGCCATTAACCCCTTTACCCCCAAAAGTGGTTTGCACGTTAATGACAGGGACAATTTTTACAATTCTGACCACTGTCCCTTTATGAGGTTATAACTCTGGAACGCTTCAATGGATCCCGATGAGTCTGACACTGTTTTCTCATGACATATTTTACTTCATGTTAGTGGTGAAATTTCTTTGATATACTTGCGTTTATTTGTGAAAAAAATGAATATTTGGTGAAAATTTTGAAAATTTCGCAATTTTCCAGCTTTGAATTTTCATGCCCTTAGATCAAAGAGATAGGTTACAAAAATACTTAATAATTAACATTTCTCACATGTCTACTTTACATCAGCACAATTTTGGAACCACAATTTTTTTTTGTTAGGGAGTTATAAGGATTTCTCATTTTTACAACACCATTTTTTTTAGGGACCACATCACATTTGAAGTCACTTTGAGGGGTCTATATGATAGAAAATACCAAAAAGTTACACCAGTCTAAAAACTGCACCCTCAAGGTGCTCAAAACCACATTTAAGAAATTTATTAACCCTTCAGGTGCTTCACAGGAATTTTTGGAATGTTTAAAAAAAATAAAAATGAAAATTTAACTTTTTTTCACAAAAAAATTATTTCAGATCCAATTTATTTTATTTTACCAAGGGTAACAGGAGAAATTGGACCACAAATGTTGTTGTACACTTTGTCCTGAGTACGCCGATACCCCATATGTGGGGGTAAACCACTGTTTGGGTGCATGGCAGAGCTCAGAAGGGAAGGAGCGCCATTTGACTTTTCAATGCAAAATTGGCTGGAATGGAGATAGGATGCCATGTTGCGTATGGAGAGCCCCTGATGTGCCTAAACAGTGGAAACCCCCTACAAGTGACACCATTTTGGAAAGTAGACCCCCTAAGGAACTTATCTAGTTGTGTGGTGAACACTTTAAACCCCCAAGTTTTTCACAGAAGTTTATAATGTAGAGCCGTAAAAATGAAAAATCCTATTGTTTTCACAAAAATGATCTTTTCACCCCCAATTTTTTATTTTCCCAAGGGTAGCAGTAGAAATTGGACCCCAAAAGTTGTTGTGCAATTTGTCCTGAGTACGATGATACCCCATATGTGGGGGTAAACCACTGTTTGGGCGCATGGCAGAGCTCGGAATGGAAGGAGCACCGTTTGACTTTTTCAACGCAGAATTGGCTGGAATTGAGATCAAGTAATGGTAAACTGACTGAACAGAGAACTAGTCTGAACTGGTGCATAACCAAAAACAACTTACATAGCAAACAGATAAATGGTTGCACTCAATTGTACTAAAGCAAGGGAATGTGATGCATGAAATGTAAATAGCATAATGGCTTGTGAAATCTATAAATGCAGGCTTTACCATGATATTAGCCAGAGATAAGTGTTCACACTAGGCAGTCAGGTCAGGTACCCATCCGATCCATGAGATTACCTTGACGTTGGTGGATGGGCTCAGATTTTGTGCTAAGCATCTCATGTGTTTTTTCAAAGATTTCACAAGCCATTATGCTATTCATATTTCACGTATCACACATTAATTTGCTTTAGTACAATTGAGTGCAAACATTTATCTATTTGCTATGGAATTGAGATCAGATGCCATGTCGCGTTTGAAGAGCCCCTGATGTGCCTAAACAGTGGAAACCCCCCACAAGTGACCCCATTTTGGAAAGTAGACCACCTAAGGAACTTATCTAGATGTGAGGTGAGCACTTTAAAGCCCCAATTGTTTCACTAAAATTTATAATGTAGAGCTGTGAAAATTAAACAATCATTTTATTTCCACAAAAATGATTTTTTAGCCCCCAGTTTTGTATTTTCACAAGGGTAACAGGAGAAATTGGACTGCAAAAGTTGTTGTCCAATTTATCCTGAGTACGCTGATACCCCATATGTGGGGGTAAACCACTGTTTGGGTGCACAGTAAAGCTCGGAAGGGAAGGAGCACCATTTGACTTTTTCAACGCAGAATTGGATGGAATTGAGATCGGACATCATGTTGTGTTTGCAGAGCCCCTGATGTGCCTAAACAGTGGAAACCCACTAATTCTAACTCCAGCCCTAACCCAAACCACACCCCTAACCCCAACACACCCCTAACCCTAATCCCAACCCTAACCCGAACACACCCCTAACCCTAAACCCAACCCAAACCCCTAACCCCAACACACCCCTAATCCCAACCATAACCCTAACCACACCCCTAACCCTGACACACCCCTAGCCCTAATCCCAACCCTACTCCCAACCATAAATGTAGCCCTAACCCTAACTTTAGCCCCAACCCTAACCCTAACTTTAGCTCCAACCCTAACCCTAGCCCTAATGGGAAAATGGAAATAAATACTTTTTTTTATTTTCCTATTTTTCACTAACTAAGGCGGTGATAAAGGGGGTTTTAATTTACTATTTATAGCGGGTTTTTATGTTTTGCAGCTGTCACACACTAAAAGACGCTTTTTATTGCAAAAAATATTTTTTGCATCACCGTATTTTGAGAGCTATAATTTTTCCATATTTTGGTCCACAGAGTCATGTGAGGTCTTGTTTTTTGCGGGACGAGTTGACATTTTTATTGGTACCATTTTTGGGCACATGACATTTTTCGATCGCTTTTTATTCCGATTTTTGTTAGGCAGAATGAACAAGAACCAGCAATTCATTCTTTTTTGGGGGAGGCGTTTATACCGTTCCGCGTTTGGTAAAGTGGATGAAGCAGTTTTATTCTTCGAGTCAGTACGATTACAGCAATACCTCATTTATATCTTTTTTTATGTTTTGGCGCTTTTATACAATAAAAACTATTTTATAGAAAAAATAATTATTTTTGCATCGCTTTATTCTGAGGGCTATAACTTTTTTTATTTTTTAGCTGATAACGCTGGTTGGTGGCTCGTTTTTCGCGGGATAAGATGACGTTTTCAGCTGTACCATGTTTATTTATATCTGTCTTTTTGATCGCCTGTTATTCCACTTTTTGTTAAGCGGTATGATGATAAAGCATCATTTGTATTTTTTATTTATTTTATTTTACCTTGTTCACTGTAGGGGTTAACTAGTGGGACAGTTTTATAGTTGGGGTCGTTACGGACGCGGCGATATTAAATATGTTTACTTTTATTGTATTTTTTTATTTACATAAAGTAATGTATTTATTGGGACAATATATACCGTATATTTTTTTTTTACTTTTTTCTTTGTCCCAGGGTGGGGCATCATGGTATAGTGTCAGATTGCTAATCTGACACTTTGCACAGCACTGTGTCCGATCAGCAATCTGACAGGCAGTGCAGAAGGCGCTTGCACGCCACCTTCCTGCAGGACACGGAAGGACCCCCGTGGCCATCTTGGATCCGGGGCCTGCAGGGATGAGGACGGAGGAGACGTTCGGAACAACGTGATCACATCGCGTTGTTCCGAGGGTCTCAGGGAAGCATGCAGGGAGCCCCCTCCCTGCCTGATGCTTCCCTTTGCTGCCGTAACGCTTCTGTCATGTTTGATCTGTGTTCCAGGGGTTAATGTTCTGGGAGCGGTCCATGACCGCTCCAGGCACATAGCGCCGGATGTCAACTGTGATAATCAGCTAACACCCGGCTGCGATTGGTCGCGCTCCCCCCGTGAGCACGGCTGATCGCATATGATGTACTAACCCGTCAGTGGTCATACGGGCCCATACTACCTCGACGGGATAGTACGTCAGATGTCAAAATGGGGTTAAAGACTTTTGTTGCTGTTCTTGTGAACATGTGTGATCTTTGATGACCTTTGTGCGCTCTGTAATAACAAAGGTTATTTGATATGGCCATCATAATATGAGTTTAATTTATATATGCTAATTGTTATATTCTATATAGCTCTGTAATATATGCAATGAAATGTGCATTATTTTATTGTTTTTTAAGTGTGGATAGGGTTTGTTTGTTCCGTTTTTTGACTTTCTTGTTCACAGCCCATGTCACTTTATTCTCTAGATGTCAATTATCTATATAACAATGAGATTATCATTATTCACTCACACCTTTATTGATATGTGGTCCCAATATTTGTGTTACCTTTTCATAGGTATTATTAATAGCTTTCTTCATGATATTTAACATGAAATGTCTTACACTCTATTTATATTTGATACTCTGTTACACTTTATGTATTTTAACGTATATTTGGCACTTATTTACACTCTTCACATTTATCTATTCCATCATATTCATCACTTCGTATATTTTGCATATAGGACACATCTCAATATATAGTACACACCTCCATATACTTTGTCCGAGCGGAGCGCGCACCCGATTTGTGCACGAACTCTGGCCGTGCTGACTTCCAGTTCTAGTGGCGCGCTGAAATGCACTGCCGTCATTACTTTGATGGCGCTGCGGGCTTGCGTTCCAATTACTGTAAGTCACTGGTCACATGATATTCATGTGCCCAGTGGGCGGCGCGCCGATACTCACTAGGCCAAACCGGAGCTATTGTAACATTATACAGAGCCAACACATGATCGGCATTTCTGCTGTTCCATTGGCTGACAGTAATATAAAAGAGCCAGCAGTTCCCTTTCCCCATATACGCCCCCTGAGGAAGATATTATGAAACATGCATTGGGGTGGAGGGAACCACTGAGTGGCATATCTCACGCTTTCCCTACCTTCCTGGCAACCTCTATTCCTCCCAGCAACCAGCAATCCCTGCCTCGCTTCCGGACAATCTCTGTCCTGTCTGCGCCTTTAGGCCATCAGCTTTCTGCCATTCCCCTGGTCCAACTTCGAATTAAAGGGTAATGGGCCCGCCTTCGGATCCTTCCTTGGAACGGTTCTGTCTGAGCTAGTGACTACCTGCACGACACTCAGCCTGGGGCTCCTCCCTGCCTTAGTAGCCTTATCCCCATGGCTAACAGCCTGTCTCTGTTCACTGCTGGATCCTGACTGACTCCCAACCAGGAAGTGCCTCCCTATGTCCCACTGCTCTATGCTGCACTACCCTATAGCTCCTCCCAACTGGCAAACCCCTAATGCTGACTATACCTACTCTAAGACTCTGATTCCCTATCACTAATGTGCCCCACTAATCTAATCCCACTATTATCCTATGCTAACTTCTATCCTATCCCTAAGCTTATAAACAGTACATATCAAATGCATACATAACAACATTACATGAATACATTAACATTGGTCTACGACAAGGTACAGCAAGTAATCCAGGTGAACAGTGTCTAAAGAAGAGGAGGCTTGTGACCACCTCAGTCACCTCCTTACAGCTCCCCCAGCTAGAAATTGGAAGTCACTAGGATGACATTGGAGTGTTGTCTGTTTTTCATAGACTGCTAGATAGAAGACGGGGAGAAATACTTTTTTTTCTCAAACAAGACAAACAGATGAAACTTAGACCAAACTCTGAACAAAATGGCTGATGAATTTAGGACCATTTTTCTGGTTTATGTAAATACTGAATGTCTGAATGAGCACTTAAGGTGCTGTAGTGCAACATGGTTGGTGCAGTGTGTCAGATAGTCAGGGAATACAGAAAGTTCAAAATAAATGGTGTCTTTATTTTCAGAACTCACACATAGGAGTGATATCCGCCGGATCACAGCCGGGTTTACATAAACAGTCCAGAACTCAAAACCCGTTGCTGTGGACAATGGCACCGCCGTGACTCTTGGGTTGCGTCAGCCACCTTGAGTTCCCTGGTTCTCCGTTAGCCCCACACAGACCTGGGTTGCACAGAGCCTCCTGCTCTGCAGCTTGCAAACTCCAAACTGACACATCCAAGACAAAACTGACAGATTTAAATGGAAGTGTGGCCATAGAACCACTTCAAAATCCAGAGTGGAGAGAGGCATTCGCCCCACTACCAAACCTTCAAATCTCTCTAAAAATAAAAGTCCTTAATGGGTTTTCCTAAAAATGTAACTGAGTCACTACTTGGACCCAATCCATTCTCTCTTTTATTTTGCCTTGTGACTCACAGGCGTCCTGCTGTGAACACAAGGCTCTCCTGGCATATGATCTTCCTCACTGCCTCAGTGTATTTACATTACACGACCTGTAGACGTTAAATGAGCGCAATTGGCTGCACGTTTGCTGGTTGCCATTCTTTTACTCGCATGTTCAGACAGTCTACTATGCTGCTGATAGGCACAGAATGATTGTTAATTGATAGTTCACTACACATAGGCTGTTATTGTTCTTGGCAGCACATGTCCTGTTTACACAGGAAGACTTGCTGCAGAGAAAGATGATTTTTTTTAAAGAATGTATTTATTACATTTGTCAGATTCCAAAAACACATAATGCATATAAATAAAGAAAATAGAGAAAAACATGGTTGATTTGACTTAAGAGAATCGGTTCTATATATAATCTTTATGATATAAGTCAATGACGTAACTGTGCAATAGGTTAATGACTAGTGATGAGCGAGTATATTCGTTCCTCGAGATTTCCCAAAGCATGCTTTGGAGTCCTCCAAGTATTTTGGCGTGCTCGGAGATTTAGTTTCTGTCGAACAGCTGCATGATTTGTGCTTGCTAGACAGCCGGAATACATGTGGGGATTCCCTAACAAACAGGCAACCCCCACATGTATTCAAGCTGTCTAACAGCCGCAAATCATACAGCTGAGTTGTCGCCAGAAACTTAATCTCCGAGCATGCCGAAATACTCGGAGACCACGCGAGCATGCTAGGGAAAACCCAAGCAACTAGTATACTCTCTCATCACTATTAATGACCAACAAAGTAACTTTTAGCCAATGGCATCAAATGAGTGCCAATAACAACAATTCTCCATGTTTCCTCCTCTCTCCCATCAAGGAGAGTTCTAGTGATTGTAGAGGAAATAGTAAGACAGAATATAGTAATGGTGGATTTCATCCTCGTGGTGTGCAGCTTTGTGTCTCCATGTCCCAGACATAACCTGTAGCGGAAAATTAAGGTAACGTTATCTGAGGATCTCTCAACTACCTTTGTTGAAACCAAGTGGTTTATCCCAAACTATCTTGCAAGGATTTATGAATCTTGTCAGGGAAAAGTTCTAGAAAACTGTCCCAAATGTCAAAGAAACTTTGAACTCTTTGTTCTTTTGGAAGAGATGCTTCCACACCATCCATCTTTATCAAAAAGGCAATATTTTCCAAAAACATTGCGTATGGAGGAGGCTGCAGACGAGGCCATGTGTGAGGAATTGTTTTGGATCCTGCTGTTGCTACCATGTGTAAAAGTTTCCTCACACCAGGATTGCATAGATAAGTTTCAGCATCCAGATATCCAAAAATGGGCCATATAGAACCGAAAGGGGCGAAATTGGGTGATCAGACACAAAAGCATGGATCTTTGTCCAAAAAGTCTGTGATTCTGAGCAAGACCGCAACCATGTAATAGGAGTGTTTGATAAACACCCCTCCATGACTAACTCCAGGGCTTGATATCTGTAAGACTCCTTTCTATGACTAACCCCAGGGCTTGATATCTGATAGACCCCTCTCGATTACTAACCCCAGGGCTTGGTGGCAACTGTGAATTTTGACAAATCACAACTGTCATCAACCCCAATCAGCATTACCCCTAATGCCACTGCACCAGGACATCGGGAAGAGCCAGGCAAAGTGCCAGGATTGGCACATCTAATGTAGTGCGTCAATTCTGGGGTGGCTGAGAGCTGGTATTATTAGGCTTAGCTTGATAACATAAAGCCACAGATGTCTGCTTTACCTTGGCTGGTTATCAAAAAAACAGGGGGACCTCACATCATTTTTAGAAATTATTTATTTATAGGTTAAATAAGGCAAACACCCCTTAATGTAATTTGAAAGGCACTAAAGCGTGCAAGTTTATAATAAGTAGGGAGCTTGTGACATTATATATCTGCAGGACATCTATATATTCTATTTATCTATATCTGTATATAAGATGGCTTAATTAATTTTGTAAACTAGCTTTAAATTACATATAGAATCACAATATGTAAAAGATGATATTAAAAACGCATTGCATACAGATTGCATATGGATGTCATACGGATGCTAGGTGAGAACACTCCAGTCAGCCCTCACACAGGGTTAATGCCAGTGTTACCGGAGCGCGGTGTAACGCACTCCGGTTACGCAGCTATTAACCCTGTGTGACCAACTTTTTACAATTGATGATGCGTATGCAGCATCAATAGTAAAATGATCTAATGTTATAAATAATAATTAAAAAAAACGTTATTCTCACCCTCCGACGTGGCGTCCTGTCCTCGGCAGTGCAAGCGGCAGGTTCCAGTGTTAAGGATGCTATGTGAGAAGGACCTGCCATGACGTCACGGTCATGTGACCACAACGTCATTACAGGTCCTGCGCTCATACCAACCCTGGGACCGGAAGCTGCCGCGTGCACCGCACACAGGCGCCAGGACTACAGGGGGCCCTCGGAAGGTGAGTATATGTTTATTTTTTTAACCTGTTACATACGTGGCTGGGCAATATACTACATAGCTGGGCAATATACTACGTGACTGGCCAATATACTACATGAATGGGCAGTATACTACGTGTCTGTGCTGTATACTACGTGACTCTGTGCTGTATACTATGTGGCTGTGCAATATACTACGTGGCTGGGCAATATACTACATGACTGGGTAATATACTACGTCACTGGGCAATATACTACGTGACTGGGCAATATACTACGTGACTGGGCAATATACTACATGGCTGGGCAATATACTACGTGGCTGTGCAATATACTACGTGGCTGGGCAATATACTACATGACTGGGTAATATACTACGTCACTGGGCAATATACTACGTAACTGGGCAATATACTACGTGGCTGGGCAATATACTACGTGGCTGGGCAATATACTACGTGACTGGCCAATATACTACATGAATGGGCAGTATACTACGTGTCTGTGCTGTATACTACGTGACTCTGTGCTGTATACTATGTGGCTGTGCAATATACTACGTGGCTGGGCAATATACTACATGACTGGGTAATATACTACGTCACTGGGCAATATACTACGTGACTGGGCAATATACTACGTGACTGGGCAATATACTACATGGCTGGGCAATATACTACGTGGCTGTGCAATATACTACGTGGCTGGGCAATATACTACATGACTGGGTAATATACTACGTCACTGGGCAATATACTACGTAACTGGGCAATATACTACGTGGCTGGGCAATATACTACGTGGCTGGGCAATATACTACGTGACTGGCCAATATACTACATGAATGGGCAGTATACTACGTGTCTGTGCTGTATACTACGTGACTCTGTGCTGTATACTATGTGGCTGTGCAATATACTACGTGGCTGGGCAATATACTACATGACTGGGTAATATACTACGTCACTGGGCAATATACTACGTGACTGGGCAATATACTACGTGACTGGGCAATATACTACATGGCTGGGCAATATACTACGTGGCTATGCAATATACTACGTGGCTGGGCAATATACTACATGACTGGGTAATATACTACGTCACTGGGCAATATACTACGTAACTGGGCAATATACTACGTGGCTGGGCAATATACTACGTGGCTGGGCAATATACTACGTGGCTGTGCAATATACTACGTGGCTGGGCAATATACTACATGACTGGGTAATATACTACATCACTGGGCAATATACTACGTGACTGGGCAATATACTACGTGACTGGGCAATATACTACGTGGCTGGGCAATATACTACATGACTGGGTAACATACTACGTCACTGGGCAATATACTACGTGACTGGGCAATATACTACGTGGCTGGGCAATATACTACGTGGCTGTGCAATATACTACGTGGCTGGGCAATATACTACATGACTGGGTAATATACTACGTAGCTGGGCAATATACTACGTAGCTGGGCAATATACTACATGGCTGAGCAATATACTACGTGACTGGGCAATATACTAGGTCACTGGGCAATATACTACATGGCTGGGCAATATACTACGTGACTGGGCAATATACTATGTGGCTGGGCAATACACTACGTGGCTGGGCAATATACTATGTGGGCTGTGTAATATACTACGTAGCTGGGCAATATACTACGTGACTGGGCAATATACTACGTGACTGGGCAATATACTACGTGACTGGGCAATACACTACGTGGCTGGGCAATATACTATGTGGGCTGTGCAATATACTACGTAGCTGGGCAATATACTACGTGACTGGGCAATATACTACGTGACTGGGCAATATACTACGTCACTGGGCAATATACTACGTGGCTGGGCAATATACTACATGACTGGGCAATATACTACGTGACTGGGCAATATACTACGTGACTGGGCAATATACTACGTCACTGGGCAATATATTACGTGGCTGGGCAATATACTACGTGGCTGGGCAATATACTATGTGGCTGGGCAATATACTACGTGGTTGGGCAATATACTACGTGGCTGTGCAATATACTACGTGGACATGCATATTCTAGGATACCCCATGCGTTAGAATTGGGCCAACATCTAGTAATGGTATAATTGCTGAATTTTAAAGGACTTTTAGCAGCTACCACTAGAGGGAGCTAGCTGCATATTTATTTAAATTGCTCTAATTAAATGGGTTCTCTCATCTTCCTAAGCGATTAATATTTCAAGGTACTTGTAAAAATAAGCAACTTTGTAATTTTTTTTATTATTTTAAAAAAATCCTCTCTGTTCTCAAGAACAGGGGCCTACTTAATTTTGTAGTTTACTGCTAATTTTCTAAGTAGTAGGTTTCCTGGGCAAAGTGAGCGGTTCTTACAAGATCTTTTCTATAGAGCCTGCAAGTGCTGCTCTGACGCTGGCCAGATTTGGTGCTCCTATGATGCTGCAGATAGAAAGCTGCCTCTGCTTTCTGCAGCGGAGAGCATACAGATCAAACCAGTGATCAACCAAGCTGCTAGTCTGAACACTCAATCATCAGGAGCAGGAAGCCAAGAGGCAGAGGAGCAGTGCGCCGCTGAAGATAGAAGATGAGATGAACCCTATAAAGGGAGTCTGTGTGCCCAAAGTGACAGTATAGACTAAGCACATGCAATGTGTGCCTGGTGGTCCTATGGGAGTCTGAGTGCACTTGGCATCACCTCTCAGCTTTGGCATTCAGCCTAATAGCAGAAATCCAGCCTTGGTTCTCTGCCTGTGAAACCAGGCAGTTTTAATACAGTTAGGGCAATATGGCCATGGGTCCCCAGAGCCTTAGATATGTTTCACCTATTATCACTCAATGGTGACCCCACTCTGTAACTTTGGTCTTACACTAAGGGTACCGTCACACTATACGATTTACCAACGATCACGACCAGTGATACGACCTGGCCGTGATCGTTGGTAAGTCGTAGTGTGGTCGCTGGAGAGCTGTCACACAGACAGCTCTCCAGCGACCAACAATGCCGAGGTCCACGGGTAACCAGGGTAAACATCGGGTTACTAAGCGCGGCCCTGCGCTTAGTAACCCGATGTTTACCCTGGTTATAAGCGAACACATCGCTAGATCGGTGTCACACACACCGATCTAGCGATGACAGCGGGAGATCCAGCGACGAAAGAATGTTCCAAACGATCTGCTACGACGTACGATTCTCAGCAGGATCCCTGATCGCTGCTGCGTGTCAGACACACCGATATCGTATGGATATCGCTGGAACGTCACGAATCGTACCGTCGTAGCGATCAAAATGGCACTGTGTGACGGTACCCTAACTCTTCCAGTGCCCTAGGATGTAATTCATCTGGGCCAGGATATTTAAATTCATTTAAATTAGCTAATTGTTCCCTCACAATCTCTCTGTTTGTAGATAGTGTGGATTCTTTTATTCCTTGAATGGCACCATGAAGATCAGTTGATGTTACAATTGCTTTCTTAGAGAACACAGATGCAAAATAGGAATTTAAATGTTCAGCCTTCTCAACATCATTTTTGACCACTTGACCCTATTCATGCTGTAAAAATCCTATACCATCTTTGGCTTTTCTTTTGCTTTTTACCCCCCAAATCATTTTTGATTGCTCCTGTTCTCTCTTGCAAGCCTCACTTCATTACTGGCTTTGGATCTTCTAACTCTTGCCCTGCAGTCCCTGCAGACAGCATTATATTATTTATTATTATTATTATTTATTATTATAGCGCGATTTTTTCCATGGCGCTTTGCATGTGAGGAGGAGTATACATAATAAAACAAGTACAATAATCTTGAACAATACAAGTCACAACTGGTACAGGAGGAGACAGGACCCTGCCCGCGAAGGCTCACAATCTACAAGGGATGGGTGAGGATACGGTAGGTGAGGGTAGAGCTGGTCGTGCAGCGGTTTGGTCAGTCGGTGGTTTCTGCAGGTTGTAGGCTTGTCGGAAGAGGTAGGTCTTCAGGTTCTTTTTGAAGGTTTCGATGGTAGGCGAGAGACTGATATGTTGTGGTAGAGAGTTCCAGAGTAGGGGGGATGCACGAGAGAAATCTTGTATGCGACTGTGGGAAGAGGAGATAAGAGGGGAGTAGAGAAGGAGATCTTGTGAGGATCGGAGGTTGCGTGCAGGAAAGTACCGGGAGACGAGGTCACAGATGTATGGAGGAGACAGGTTGTGGATGGCTTAGTATGTCATGGTTAGGCTTTTGTACTGGAGTCTCTGGGTGATGGGGAGCCAGTGCAGGGATTGGCAGAGGGGAGAGGCCGGGGAATAGCGGGGGGACAGGCAGATTAGTCGGGCAACAGAGTTTAGAATAGATTGGAGGGGTGCAAGAGTGTTAGAGGGGAGGCCATAGAGCAGGAGGTTACAGTAGTCGAGGAGGGAGATGATGAGGGCATGGACTAGGGTTTTTGCAGATTCGTGGTTGAGAAATGAACGGATCCGTGAAATATTTTTGAGTTGGAGGCGGCAGGAAGTGGACAGGGTTTGGATATGTGGTTTGAAGGAGAGATCAGTGTCAAGGATTACCCCAAGACAGCGGGCTTGTGGGACTGGGGAGAGTGGGCAGCCGTTTACTGTAATGGATAGGTTCATTGGGGAGGTCGTGTGAGATGGGGGAAAGATGATGAATTCTGTTTTGTCCATGTTAAGTTTTAGAAATCTAGCGGAGAAGAAGGATGAAATGGCGGATAGACGTTGAGGGATTCTGGTTAGTAGGGTGGTGATATCTGGTCCAGAGATGTAGATCTGTGTGTCGTCAGCATAGAGATGATACTGAAAGCCGTGAGATTCTATGAGCTGTCCCAGGCCAAAGGTGTAAATGGAGAAGAGCAGGGGCCCTAGAACTGAACCTTGCGGGACTCCGACAGATAGGGGGCGAGGTGAGGAGGTGGTGTGTGAGTGGGAGACGCTGAATGTCCAGTCAATTAGGTATGACAAGATCCAGGATAGGGCCAAGTATGTGATGCCAAGGGATGAGAGGGTCTGCAGCAGCAGGGAATGGTCCACTGTGTCAAAGGCAGCCGACAGGTCGAGGAGGAGGAGGAGAGTGTAGAGTCGCTTGCTCTTGGCAGTTAATAGGTCATTGGTGACCTTAGTTAGGGCAGGTTCAGTGGAGTGGTGTGACTGGAAGCTGGATTGAAAGCGGTTGAAGAAGGAGCAGGAAGATAGAGCAGGAAGATAGATGGGAGGACAGTTCAAGATGGACATGTTGTTCCAGTAGTTTTGAGGCAAAGGGGAGAAGTGATATAGGGCGATAGCTAGATACAGAGGATGGGTCAAGAGAGGGCTTTTTGAGGATAGGCGTGATTGAGGCATGTTTAAAGCTTGAGGGGAAAACGTCAGTTGTTAGTGATAGGTTGAAGAGATGGGTTAGGGTTGGGATGAAGACTGGTGAGGTTTGGGATGAAGTGGGATGGGAGTGGGTCAAGTGCACAGGTGGTGAGATGCGATCTTGAGAGTAGAGTGGAGAGTCCGTCTTCTGTAATGGTGGAGAAGTTGGTTTT
Source organism: Ranitomeya imitator (assembly GCF_032444005.1). Taxonomy (NCBI): domain Eukaryota; kingdom Metazoa; phylum Chordata; class Amphibia; order Anura; family Dendrobatidae; genus Ranitomeya; species Ranitomeya imitator. Next base: position 668,988,188 of record NC_091282.1, read on the forward strand.
GGAGATGGAGGGCTGGGTAGTTGGGAGGAAGGGCTCTGGGGGTTGTTGACCAAAACTGTCTCTGATGTTCTCAATCTTCTGCTTAAAAAATGAGGCAAAGTCTTCAGCTGAGTTGAGTGGGGAGGGAGGAGGTGCTGGGGGGCGGAGGAGAGAATTGAAGGTGTTGAATAACTGTTTAGGGTTGTGAGACAGGGAGGATATGAGAGATGAGAAGTAGGTTTGTTTAGCTGTGGTGAGTGTGATCTGGAAAGTAGTGAGGGACTGTTTGAATGTGATGAAGTGCTCGTTGGAGTGGGATCTTTTCCATCTCCGCTCAGCAGCCCTGGAAGCTCGCCTCAGTTCTTTGGTCAGGCGGGTGTGGCAGGGCTGTCTGTTGATTTTGCGAGCTTTGGTATGTGTGAGAGGGGCAAGAGATTCCAAGGCTACAGCTATTGTGGTGTTATATAGAGCGGCAGGGTCATCCGCATTGTGTAGGGAGCTTATGTCTGTGAGAGGGAGGAGGGATTCAGGGAGTGAGTGAACATCAAGGTGTTTAAGATTTCTGCGAGGGTGTGAAAGTTTGTGGGGTAGGGATTGTAGACAAGGAGTGGAGAGGGAAGAGAATGTGAGTAGGTTGTGGTCAGAAAGAGGAAGAGGTGAGTTTGAGAGGTTAGATAGGGAGCAGAGGCGGGTGAAGATGAGGTCCAGTGTGTGACCATCTTTGTGGGTGGCTGTAGAAGACCATTGAGCAAGGCGTATTCTTCAGATACGCCACCCTCTTTCCATGTAATATACATTTATTTTTTTCCTTTTTAACAGGTGTTTAAGTTCTGTGTTCATCCATCCTGGTGTCTTTAAATGGTTCCAATTCTTCTTTCTTTTCGGGATTGTTACTGATTGTGCAGTGAGAATTTCATTTAGCAAAATCTCCCTTCCTTCTTGGACATTTCTATCCCTTAGAACATCTAACAGCCATTGGACCTTTCCTACCATCTTAGGCTGGTTTCACATTTGCGGTTGTGTCCGCAATAATCTGCATGCGTTGTGTATTCCTATATTTTTTTTTTTTTCCAAACTGTTTTTATTAAACATTTTCAATTAAACATTTTCAACATTAGTATATTAACATGCAAACATAGGTACAAGGAATTACCTCCCTCTTTCCGGTATTACAGAAGCCCATTAATATTCCTATATTTAACATTAGAGACGCATGAGTCTGCGAGCGGTTGCGTTTTGCCGTGTTTGACGACGCATGTGTCGTTTCGTCGTCTGTGGTTTGGCGCTGTAAAAGCTACATGTGGTAATTTTAGAGGCGTCAATTTGCCGCCTAGAAACGTATGCGGTTGTTAGCGGAAGAAATGCGGCAAAAAAACGCATTGCTGTCTATGTGAACGCATGCGTTGCACCAGAGAAAAACATGTCTAGACACTGATAAGCCACCCCCCACATACATGGTGATAAAGGGAGGGAGTGGACATTTGCAGGTCACTACTCTGCAGACAAAGAAGCAGAGCAGACAGACAAAAGCACCTTGGAGGAAACAAGACTCTGAACAATGTGAATATATCCTAGCCAATGCCTTTATTTTCTATTATCTGTCTCTACATGTCCTAATTTCTGCCATTTCTTTCTTTCTGCATACATCAGAATATCTTCTTCTGATGAGGAGCAACGTCGTGGGCCTTCTCAAGCCGAACATGTCAGTGAAGTGAGTACTCACCTCATCAGATTGGTAAGTATTCACTGTCACATCTACACACGTGACAATTTTTTTCCTTTTTTTAGAGCACTTCTTCCACTACGGCAGAGGGTGAGCAGGAGCAGCGGAGTCACGGTCGGGTATCAAGGCGGCAGCGTGTAAGTATACCTGGCTGACTGTTTACTGTATCCTCACTTTATAATTTTTGAATCTTCCTTTCTTTACTTTCCTCTTTCTTTACATTTTTCTTCTGGACTCCTTTTTTATCTTGACTTTCCTTATTCATGCCATTTCTCAGCCTCTGTTTTCTTTCTTTTCCTTATGTTAATGTATACAACATTTAATGTCTCCATTTATGTTTTAGGCTCCAGAACGGGATGAGGACCTCATTGACAACAATATCCTCATCTCCCTAGTCCATGAGCGAGTACCGTTGTGGGTCACCCGGGTTCCACAGCACTCGGACAACGTGACGATCCGGCGCCTATGGAATGAGGTGGCCAAAGCGATGTGGGATGGCTGGGACAACACCCCGACTCGGGTCCGAAATGCATTTTGTAAGTATTGCAATGCAGTGTGAAGCAGCAGAGGCCTTGGCCGTGCTCACACAACTGTGTGTGATGACACAAACTCTCAGGAGTTTCTCTCATCACACACAGTTGTTTGAGCACGGCAAAAAGTACATTGTCTAACCATTATGTTTTGTTTTTTCAACAGTGCTCAAAGTCAAAACATGTTGGCGTTCGATGAAGGACCGCTTCAACAAGGACCTGTGTCAAGAGAGCCGTGTTCCCAGTGGTTCTGGAGCAAGGATCCGAAAGTACAAATACCATCGGGTTCTGGCATTTTTAAGACCGGTCCTTGCCCAGAGAACGTAAGTATTTCTCCTGTTCATTAGGTTGTGTTGTATTGCCATATTCTGAATGTTTCTATTCCACAGGAGTTGGCGTTTATTCAGTTTTTGGTATTATTATTTTTTTTTCCTTTGTTCACAGCACATGGAGCAGCACTGTTGACCCAGGTTCTGGAGCGGTCCTTCATCAGACAGCACGGACCCGTCCCAGTTATCCTGCAGCACTGCAGCAAGTGGGCCTGCCACACTAACTGGAGACCAGGAAGCTGGTCCATCAGGTGTTCCCCTTTCCCAGTCCTCTGCCTCTGCCCCTTTTTTGGGGGGCTCCTCCCAGCAGCAGCAGAGGGCATCGGACAGGTCACTGATGCCCGAGTTTTTGCACTTGATCTCGGTTTTTCACAATGGACTCAAGGCTTTGGGTGACCGACTGGATACTGCCATTAGCCATATGAATACACGTATCCAGGAGGTCACCAAAAGCCTTGACCAAGTAAAAGCCGACCTCCAGAGGCCAGCACATCATTTTTTTAACCAAATTGAACAGGGCATGTCAGAACACCTTACTCCTGATCTCCAGCTTAGTGTCATGCAGGCCTGCAATGCTGCTTACGTGCAGGCTATGCAGCAGAGTCGGTATTTTCAGCAGACGGTGGCAGCATATCCACCTGTGCCAACACTGTCACGATTGACCTCAATGCTGACCTCTGCTGCATACCTCTGCATGGCCACCTCCATTCCTAGCACTGCCGGACACCACTACAGCACCACCACCATGCTGAGAGCTGTAGGACTGCCCACCGCCACCACCATGGCAACCGCTGCTCCTGCTTGGACCTCCTCCACTGACACCACGATGCAGCAGCAGGACCCTCTCATGGCCTTCCGCTCCACCACCACCACAATGTAGCAGGACCCAGGCATGGACTTCCGCTCTATGAGCTCAATGGACCCTGGCATGGCCTTCCGCTCTACGAGCACTATGGACTCTGGCATGGCTGCATGCTCCATGAGCACAATGGACCCTGGCATGGCCTTCCGCTCTACGAGCACTATGGACTCTGGCATGGCTGCAAACTCTACGAGCACTATGGACTCTGGCATGGCTGCACGCTCTACGAGCACTATGGACTCTGGCATGGCTGGTCACTCTACGAGCACTATGGACTCTGGCATGGCTGCACACTCTACAAGCACTATGGACTCTGGCATGGCTGCACGCTCTACAAGCACAGTGCAGCCGGACCCTGACAGGTCACCCACACACGACCATGCCACGCCATATGAGCCCACCGAGGCTTCCCAGAACACGTCGATCCCAGAAAGGGAAAAAAATACAAAAATGCGTACTATCAGTATTCCTCCCCCCTCACCTCCCAGTCTGTCTGTAATGTCAGGTTTGTCTCACCCTTCTAGTGCGTCTCAGGCCTCTCATGTGTCAAGCCCCATCCCCGAACTACCAGACCACACTAGTTTAATTGCCCCTTCTCCTGCTACCCCTGCGTCATCCACACTTAGCCAGGCCTCACAACTTCACCCCCCCCCCCCATTTTCATCATTTTACCCCAAGCAGGCGCAGTTAAATAAAAATTTTGTTTGTAAGAAAATACTCTTGTTTTTTGCCCCCAATTATGTGTGGTTAATTGTGTATTTCGCCACCGACAACACACCCCGTGCGCCAAATAAAACATTGCGCCGCACACTTTATTTTTTGGCCACATCATAGCTCCAGTAGTTAGCAAGTACAACACTTTGTGTGTCTTTAGTATAGAGATATGAGGTGGACCAAAAAATTTATACTTGTATTTTCTCCAAAATCTCTTCATTCTGCTTAGTCTGTGACTAGTGTTGCAGACTGAAGAGAAAATGGCGGCAATACAATGCAGAACTATACTCAACAGGTCATGTGTCCAAAAACTCATTAGTTAGGACACCTGACCTAGTGAGTAGAGAAGCGCATTGTATAACCTCCTTTTTCTCTTCTGTGTACGTAATCTATTTCACACAAAGTGAAGGGACGATGGCGGTCATACAAGGCATATCTATGCTCACCTGGACATGTGTCAGAAATAGTGAATTCATGAGGCTGTTATATGTGCATCATGAATTCATTATTTCTGACACCTGACTTGATGAGTAAAGATCTGTTTTGTATTAAACAGCCATTGTCTCTTCAGTCTGCGTCCAATGGATACTGCAGAAGAGAATCAGGGCGCAATGACGTCAACCTGGCTGCCGTCACACTAGCAGTATGTGGTCAGTATTTTACATCAGTATTTGTAAGCCAAAACCAGGAGTGGAACAATTAGAGGAAAGGTATAATATTAACATATTTAGCACTTCTGCATTTATCCCCTCTCCTGGTTTTGGCTTACAAATACTGATATAAAATATTGACCAAATACTGCTACTGTGAGGGCAGCCTTGGTTTGTAGAGGAAATACATAGGAGACACTGTCAAGATACCAAAAAATAAAGTTTATTAACAACAAATATTAGTAACATTTAAGAAAATAACTGGTACAGACAAAATCCCAACAGGACATTTACACAACATTGTCCTGCCATGGCACACGTCCAATATCTGATTAAAAAAAGGCATCAAATTGGTCCCACATGTGGCCAACTTCAGCAGTTGACCGCAGCGGGTGATGCTGGTAATCGGGCAATGGCTTTGCAACTGGTTCACATCCAGTTCAATGTTGGGTCGCTCCTTAGCCATTATGTAATTGTGGAGAACCACACAGGCTTTGACCACCTCATCAACTATCTCCATTTTTAGATTAATTGCTGTTGCAAGAATGCGCCATTTTGAGACTAGAATGCCAAACATACACTCTACTGTTCTTCGGGCCCTGCTCAGTCTGTAGTTAAAGATCCTTTTAGTGTGGTTCAAGTCCCGACTGGAATATGGCTTCAGTAGGTTTTCACACATCTGAAAGGTCTCATCCCCAACCGTAACAAATGGCATCGGTGGACCTTGAGTGTTGGGGAGAGGTCGTGGCCGTGGAAAATTAAAATTTTTGCCATACACACGGCGGCCCATATCCGAGTTTTTAAAAGTCTGGGAATTGTTGCCACGGCCAAAAGCTCCAATGTCCACAGCGATGAAGCGACAATCCACATCAGCAATTGCCATGAGCACAACAGAAAAATATTTTTGTAATTGAAGTACTCCGATTTTGTTCTTACTGGTTTGATAATGCGAATGTGCTTTCCATCCACTGCTCCCAAACAGTTGGGGAAATCACACACACTCCAGAATTTTTCCGCAATTTCAAGCCACATGTCCGTGGTGGGTAGGGGTATAAACTCATCCTGGAGAACATTCCACAAAGCCCGGCAGGTGTCCGCAACTATTCCAGACAGGGTGGAAATTCCAAGACGGTACTGGAAGTGGAGGGATGATAAACTCTCTCCGGTTTCCAGAAATCTGGATGAAAATAAAAAACAAAACAATTACAATCAATTCTATTTATGGTGTTGTTATGCTAAAGACATAAATGAAAATACATGTCAGAACACCCAAAATTAGCACTGGCATTTGTTTAGAATTGTTACGTACCTTAATGTAACCAGCAGACATTCCTCTGGTGGAATCGCTCTACGGAGCTGGATGTCCTGTCTCCGGATGGCTCCTTGGACATGAGCAAGCAAATCCCGGAAAGAGTCTTGCGACATCCTGGTATATTCCTGGAATTTGTCCGGGTTGGCATTAAGCTTGCCATACAACGTGTGATAGGCTCCATGTCTCTCACGTAGTTCAATAATGGGGGGTCTCCAAAAACGCCTACGCCGTCCCCTTCTCCATCTTTCGCGATTTCTGTCTTGCTCCCAAGCAAACGCACAGGCAAGAAACAGCTTGATGCTTAAATCCAGGTTGAAATAATAATAATAATAATAATCTTTATTTTTATATAGCGCTAACATATTCCGCAGCCAGGGACGCTGCTTCCATTAGGCGATTTGAGCCCTTTGCCTCAGGCGGCAGAAGAGAGGGTGCGGCAGATTCCGTAGTAACTGGATTTGCGCTGCTAGGTTTTTTTTTTTTTTTTTAATAAAACTCCGGGGTCAAGTGCCCGCATGCATCTAAAAAATGCCACGTTTGTACGTGTTTATATGCGTTTTTTCCTGCACTTGCGGATGCGGTTTAAACGCTGTGGATTCTAACGCAAATGTGAAACTAGCCTTATTGAGTCCATTAAAATCTGCTTGTCTGAAGTCCAACCTGAAGTCTGAGGTCTCCTGCTCTTCCTTCTCTTGCAATCCATAGTTTGAGGATAGCATGATTGCTGCCTCCTAAATTCCCAGCCATCTTTAGGCTCTCAACCATTTCCTCCATGTTTGTAAGAATTAGGTCCAAGATGGCAGATTCTCTTTTTCTCTCTTCTACCTTTTGAAAGATAAAGTTGTGAGCAAGAGAAGATAAGAATTTCCTGGACCCATTACTTTTGCCTGAGAAAGATTCCCAACAAATATCTGGATAGTTAAAATATCCCATGATCACTATGTCATACTTTTTTCAGAACAGAGACATCTGATGTAAAGAGTATATACTCTGTATATACATCATTCTGTCCAGTTGGCCTACAGTAAACACCTACAGTAGTGTCCTTTCTGTTCTTCTCTGCTTGTATTCTTACCCAAACAGTTTCTGCAGAGTTACCATTCTCTGAAGCTTGGATCTCTGTAGAGATAAACGTTTTCCTAGCATACAATGCAACACCTCCTCGCCTCTTGGATAGAGAAGAAGAAAAAAGATGCATGCTCAGAATTGGCAACACCCAAAATTTGATGACAAAATATAAGATTTTATTATTAGAATTCACACATGCAACAAGATAGACTAATAAAAACATTTAAAAAAAACAAAACATGGTTGAATATCTAGTTATACCCATGGTATGGCAGTTAATCCTGTTTCTAATAAATAAGTTGTAGTCTTCATGTTTTCCAATCATGTGTATCATCCCACCAAGTTTAAGTTATGCCTATGACATCATATCTCTCTTCCCGTGTTAGCAGCTCCAATTCTCCTTGTTTGTTTCTGATGCTCTGTGCATTTGTACAGACATGTTAGTTTATAGTCGGCTTCTCTTGCTCCTCTATTTTCATTCAGAATTTGTTGTTTTTGGTCTTTATTTCCATTTCTAATAGCAGGGTTCTCAAAAGAATTCATGAGCTGAATATTTGATTCTGGCGGCATATTTCCCATCCCATATTGCTCTAGTTACAAGCTCTCCTGATTGCATCTACCAAATATGTTTTTTCTTGTTTTTCGTAAGATGCAACCCATCTCTAGCAAGGAGTCCATCATACAGGTAATTCACTCCACGGTCAAGAAACCCAAAACGTTGTTTATGGCATCATTGACGTAGCTAGTTATTCACTTGTAGAATCCTATTCAATCGCCTTGATCCACTGGGGGGATGGATGAGAAGATGAACTGAGCTCCTAGTGCCTTCATTTTCCTGCCTAGGCCTTCAAAGTCTCTGCATATAGTTTCCAGGTCCTTTTTTGCTGTGTCATTTGTTCCTGCGTGTATTAACAGACTTGTCTACTAATATCTGAAACAAAGGGAAATGGAGGCACAGATGGTGAAGATCACATTCGTTTTTATTGAAATTAAACGTGGAACCTCTGGACCACGGTCCGGGGGGGGCTTCGAAGGGGGCGTGACTACGTGAGCCCCAGACACCCGTAGTAAGACCCCTCGAACAGGGTCAGAATGGGATACCTGGGGGACACAGGTGCTACCTCCAGTTAGACCCCGGACTCGTGGCAGCTGACGCAGCGGGACAGACGGACAAGCAGGGTTAGTGGATGACGTAGTGCTAACCGGAGGGTACGGGTAGAAGCTGGTTCCAGAGGTACTGATGGTCTCCTGAGGTTCAGGTGACTGAATGGCGGGACGATACGGAACTGGAGTAAGCAGATTGAAGATCGTCCGGAAAGCCATGTAATGGGTAGCAGATAGTCTGTGGAGACAAACAGTGTAAGCGACCATGAACTTCAGAAACAGAATCACATGCTAGCAGGAACTGTAAGTTAGCAACTGAGAATACTTGTTGCTCCGGCACCCTCCCTATGGTGGAGGGGCTAGAAATAGTAATTATTAACACGCCATTGGTCAGAAGCACCTTTTTAAAAATGTGCACTGTCTCTTTAAGAGACCGGAAGCAAGCGCGCGACCCTAGCACACAGCCCGAGGACCTGCATGTAGGTTAAGTACTGAAGATCACTGACAGGACTAAAGGATACTGAAAACCGCAGACAAGTAGGTCAAGTCTTCAACTGATGGGCAGCAGGGTTACTGGAAACCGCAGAAAAGTAACTCAGGGACTGGAAACTATAGACAAGCAGGAGATGTCCTGATGACTGTGGACTGGAACTGTGCACAGACAACTAAGAATTACTATCAAGTATTAGAGTAATACCAACACACAGGTGTGTATTTCCTGGCCTCCCAGGACACAACACGTGGCAGCACATGTTTCTTGCAAAGAAGACACCAACAAGAAAATCTAACTGACTGGGCATATGCATAACATTCCACATTTCAATACTACCTCCCACAGTTGAACATGACACTGTATGGGGAGAAAACGATCCCATGAGTGATTGTCCTGTCAACATAATAGTTCATTGTGAAACAGGCCAGTAAACAAGTGCGAAACAACATGTGTATAGCTCATTGGTGATCATTCATTCATTCACGGCCTAGAATTGGCATGTCTACATGCACAATAAGTACTAAAGACTAGAAATGTCACCCGTCACTGCTGCAAACTACTAATGTATGAATGGACCTGACGAGTTGTGCAGCGCTTTCATAAATGTTAATCAAAGGGCCGTTTTATGACAAATCTGATGATTGTGACTTGAGGGGGCAACTGAGAAGAAGCCATGCCATGGAGCCCAGAATATGACCTGCAGGACACACTCCCCAGACCTGTTTTCTGGAGCCTCAAGCATGAGCAGCCCAAACATAGTAACATAGTTAGTAAGGCCGAAAAAAGACATTTGTCCATCCAGTTCAGCCTATATTCCATCATAATAAATCCCCAGATCTACGTCCTTCTACAGAACCTAATTGTATGATACAATATTGTTCTGCTCCAGGAAGACATCCAGGCCTCTCTTGAACCCCCCGACTGAGTTCGCCATCACCACGTCCTCAGGCAAGCAATTCCAGATTCTCACTGCCCTAACAGTAAAGAATCCTCTTCTATGTTGGTGGAAAAACCTTCTCTCCTCCAGACGCAAAGAATGCCCCCTTGTGCCCGTCACCTTCCTTGGTATAAACAGATCCTCAGCGAGATATTTGTATTGTCCCCTTATATACTTATACATGGTTATTAGATCGCCCCTCAGTCATCTTTTTTCTAGACTAAATAATCCTAATTTCGCTAATCTATCTGGGTATTGTAGTTCTCCCATCCCCTTTATTAATTTTGTTGCCCTCCTTTGTACTCTCTCTAGTTCCATTATATCCTTCCTGAGCACCGGTGCCCAAAACTGGACACAGTACTCCATGTGCGGTCTAACTAGGGATTTGTAGAGGCAGTATAATGCTCTCATCATGTGTATCCAGACCTCTTTTAATGCACCCCATGATCCTGTTTGCCTTGGCAGCTGCTGCCTGGCACTGGCTGCTCCAGGTAAGTTTATCATTAACTAGGATCCCCAAGTCCTTCTCCCTGTCAGATTTACCCAGTGGTTTCCCATTCAGTGTGTAATGGTGACATTGATTCCGTCTTCCCATGTGTATAACCTTACATTTATCATTGTTAAACCTCATCTGCCACCTTTCAGCCCAAGTTTCTAACTTATCCAGATCCATCTGTAGCAGAATACTATCTTCTCTTGTATTAACTGCTTTACATAGTTTTGTATCATCTGCAAATATCGATATTTTACTGTGTAAACCTTCTACCAGATCATTAATGAATATGTTGAAGAGAACAGGTCCCAATACCGACCCCTGCGGTACCCCACTGGTCACAGCGACCCAGTTAGAGACTATACCATTTATAACCACCCTCTGCTTTCTATCACTAAGCCAGTTACTAACCCATTTACACACATTTTCCCCCAGACCAAGCATTCTCATTTTGTGTACCAACCTCTTGTGCGGCACGGTATCAAACGCTTTGGAAAAATCGAGATATACCACGTCCAATGACTCACCGTGGTCCAGCCTATAGCTTACCTCTTCATAAAAACTGATTAGATTGGTTTGACAGGAGCGATTTCTCATAAACCCATGCTGATATGGAGTTAAACAGTTATTCTCATTGAGATAATCCAGAATAACATCCCTCAGAAACCCTTCAAATATTTTACCAACAATAGAGGTTAGACTTACTGGCCTATAATTTCCAGGTTCACTTTTAGAGCCCTTTTTGAATATTGGCACCACATTTGCTATGCGCCAATCCTGCGGAACAGACCCTGTCGCTATAGAGTCCCTAAAAATAAGAAATAATGATTTATCTATTACATTACTTAGTTCTCTTAGTACTCGTGGGTGTATGCCATCCGGACCCGGAGATTTATCTATTTTAATCTTATTTAGCCGGTTTCGCACCTCTTCTTGGGTTAGATTGGTGACCCTTAATATAGGGTTTTCATTGTTTCTTGGGATTTCACCTAGCATTTCATTTTCCACCGTGAATACCGTGGAGAAGAAGGTGTTTAATATGTTAGCTTTTTCCTCGTCATCTACAACCATTCTTTCCTCACTATTTTTTAAGGGGCCTACATTTTCAGTTTTTATTCTTTTACTATTGATATAGTTGAAGAACAGTTTGGGATTAGTTTTACTCTCCTTAGCAATGTGCTTCTCTGTTTCCTTTTTGGCAGCTTTAATTAGTTTTTTAGATAAAGTATTTTTCTCCCTATAGTTTTTTAGAGCTTCAATGGTGCCATCCTGCTTTAGTAGTGCAAATGCTTTCTTTTTACTGTTAATTGCCTGTCTTACTTCTTTGTTTAGCCACATTGGGTTTTTCCTATTTCTAGTCCTTTTATTCCCACAAGGTATAAACCGCTTACAGTGCCTATTTAGGATGTTCTTAAACATTTTCCATTTATTATCTGTATTCTTATTTCTGAGGATATTGTCCCAGTCTACCAGATTAAGGGCATCTCTAAGCTGGTCAAACTTTGCCTTCCTAAAGTTCAGTGTTTTTGTGACTCCCTGACAAGTCCCCCTAGTGAAAGACAGGTGAAACTGTACAATATTGTGGTCGCTATTTCCTAGATGCCCAACCACCTGCAGATTTGTTATTCTGTCAGGTCTATTAGATAGTATTAGGTCTAAAAGTGCTGCTCCTCTGGTTGGATTCTGCACCAATTGTGAAAGATAATTTTTCTTGGTTATTAGCAGAAACCTGTTGCCTTTATGGGTTTCACAGGTTTCTGTTTCCCAGTTAATATCCGGGTAGTTAAAGTCCCCCATAACCAGGACCTCATTATGGGTTGCAGCTTCATCTATCTGCTTTAGAAGTAGACTTTCCATGGTTTCTGTTATATTTGGGGGTTTGTAAGCCCTGTAATCAGAGAAAGGCTTCCTCTCTTCCTTGATTGCACTTTTGCAAGCACATTAATTGGCGTAAATGACATGATACCACCCTACCAGATGCCATGACTGGCAGAACTCTCATGATACCACCATCACAGTTACCATAACTACCATGATACCATCCTCACATCCACAATAACTGGCAGAACTACCACAATATCATCCTCACATCCATCATAACTGGCAGAACTACCACATTATCATCCTCACATCCACCATAACTGGCAGAACTACCACCATGCCATCCTCACATCCACCATAACTGGCAAAACTACCACCATGCCATCCTCAAATACACCATAACTGGCAGTACTACCACAGTATCATCCTCACATCCACCATAACTGGCAGAACTACCACAATACTGTCTCACATCCATCATAACTGGCAGAACTACCACAATATAATCTCACATCCATCATAACTGGCAAAACTACCACCATGCCATCCTCACATACACCATAACTGGTAGTACTACCACTGTATCATCCTCACATCCACCATAACTGGCAGAACTACCACAATATAATCTCACATCCATCATAACTGGCAGTACTACCACAATACCATCCTCACATCCATCATAACTGGCAGAACTACCACAATACCATCCTCACATACACCATAACTGGCAGAACTACCACAATACCATACTCACATACACCATAACTGGCAGAACTACCACAATACCATCCTCACATCAACCATAACTGGCAGAACCACCACAATACCATCCTCACATCCACCATAACTTTTAATGCGCCATACAGAATAATGAGCCCCATATAATGCTCCATACAGTATAATGAGCCCCATATATTGCTCCATACAGTATAATGAGACCCATATATTGCTCCATGTAGAATAATGGACCCTATAAAGCTCCATACAGAATTATGGACAACATATAATGTTCCATTAAGAACAATGGGCCCCTTATAATGTGCCACACAGAATAATGAATTCCATATAATTCTCCATACATAATGAGCCCCATATATTTCTCCATACATAATGGATCCCATATAATGCTCCATACATAATGGGACCCATATAGTATATGATGGGCCCCATATATTGTTCCATACATAAAGGGCCTCACATAATGCTGCATACATAATGAGCCCCATATACTGTATTGCTCCATATATAATGGAACCCATATAATGCTCTATACAGTATGATGGGCCCCATATGATGCTCCATATATAAAGGACCACATATAATGCTCCATACAGAATAATGGGCCCTACATAATTCTCCATACAGAATAAAGGACCCCATATATTGCTCATACATAATGAGCACCATATAATACTCCATACATAATGAGTCCCATATAATGCTCCATACCTAATGAGCCCCACATATTTCTCCATACATAATAGATCCCATATAATGCTCCATACAGAATGGGCCCCATATAGTGCTCCATACAGAATGGACCCTATATAATGCTTCAGTGACATAAGTCACTATAGAAATAATAAGTCCCAAAAGTGGAGAGAAGGACTATAATAACAGATAGGAATATAATACTACTTACTGGCCCCCCCCGAAGAAGCCTACGCGAAACGCGCGTAGGGGCTGGCAGTCAGGAGACATCACGTGACCGAAAATGGATAAGGATCAGTCCGTGATTTTACATTACATTCTCTGCCTTTTATAGGCTTATTACACTGTATAGCTGGGCATGGTTGTGGATCGTCCCCAGGGAAAGGGCAATGGGGTACTCGGTACCGGGCCCCTTTCTGCAGTCGATGGGGATGTCATGGTGGCTGGACCTGGTCCGTGGCCCTTTGAGCGGGGGATGGGGGGCGTCCAATAAAAGGTGGACAGTAGTTATAGGATAGTGTTCGTGACGCCACCTGTGGTATTCGGTCAGGGTGACCGACGCCGCTTAGGGGGTCCGCTGGGGTGATGTTATGGCAGCTAGATGGTATACCTTCCCACAGGTGAAGTATGTCCCCAGGGCTTCCCAGAGTGTAGGTGGTGGATGGTGCAAGGCGCAGTGAATAACGAAGACACAGGGTTGCAGTCTCTTTACCTTTTACTGAAGGTTCAGCATCCACAGTCCAGGGTAGGGACCACAGGGTAGGCAGAGTCCGGCCGGTCTGAAGGCAAATCCAAAGTCCCCTTGTCCAGGAGGAATTCAATAGCCTTCCTCTTGCGCACAGTAACGTAGTAGGTCCCTACTTGCATAAGCTACCATAAGGTCCTCACTGTTGTTACGTCTCTCTGTCCCCCAGATGGTACGGATAGGACAAAACCCGTATGACTGATGGCCTGAGGCTTATTTATAGGGATCCTAGAGATGCCCCGACCCCCACAAGTTGCCACTGTGTCTTCTTAGGTATAAAGGTCGGACAGCCAACTTGGAATCAACTGCCCTGCCAGTCTCTGAAGTAACAGCATAGAGCTCTTTACCTCGGTATTCTGGCCACCGGATCTGCGCTTCAGATGGAGGCAGCCTGCTTCTAGTTGGTCTCCCACTGATGTTTCACTCCTGTTGCTATGACTTCTTTTCTCACTCACTACAGCACAATTCCTTTCGAGTCCTTTCTTAGGATGCTGCCGCATGGGTTGCAGGCGCAGCTCCATGTCCTTCTTTCTCTCCTCCCCAGCCAGCTCGACCGGGAGACCTTTCCTCGTCCGTCCCCAGCCAGGAACTCTCCTCTCCTCCTCTTGTTCTGCCTCTCCCTAACTTCCCAACCAACCCTCCAGTTTTACCCTATGTGAGGAGTGGCCTAATAGATAGAACCCTTAGCTCCCCCTGGTGGACTGGCGTGTGAAGTGTGTGTGTGACTGTGATACCTGGACAGCAGATCTCCTTCATTGCCTTCAGACGTACCATCACTCCCCCTGGTGGAAGAAAAACATTACTGCAACGAACCAGGACTTTCGGGCTCTGCAGTTGCCTTAAGAACTTGATCCTACCGGTCATTCACTGGGAACGAGTGATATTCTCCTGACTTTCTATTTTGTCTTGTGTCCTTCGCTGAATTTTCCTATAATACTTTTGTATTGACTTTTTAAAATTGTGGCTTATATCAGGTTTTTGTACTAACAAAGTGATTTTTTAATATACTCTGTGACAGACTTTATGACTCCAATTTTTTGGATTTTTTTTTATATATGTTTGGGAGTTTTTCTGTCCTTATCTAGTGGATATTGTAGTTTCTGAGTACAGATGCTGCATAGTTTGTATGTTTCCTCTGAATTTGAACTAATTTTTCATACTTACTGGATAAGTAAAGGGAGGTCAAACAATCCAAAATCAGGTCCAGGAAATGGCACAGTACAACAAGAGGTAGTCAGAGACGAAATCCAATTCATGAGCCAGGGTCAGGAAAACCAGAAAGGCAATATAGTTTACAGGGAGCAGGCAAAATAGAAGTCAATTCACATGCAAAGAGTCTAAGTTCAGGAAGGGAATAGAGTCAGGCTGGGTCAGGCGCAGAGCACAGAGAGTTCAGACTTACACAGGCAGCAGCAAGTGGACAATTGACACTTGGTGGAGGAGCTAGCATGCTTAAGTATTATTATTATTATTATTATTTATTATTATAGCGCCATTTATTCCATGGCGCTTTACATGTGAGGAGGGGTATACATAATAAAACAAGTACAATAATCTTGAAAAATACAAGTCACAACTGGTACAGGAGGAGAGAGGACCCTGCCCGCGAGGGCTCACAATCTACAAGGGATGGGTGAGGATACAGTAGGTGAGGGTAGAGCTGGCCGTGCAGCGGTTTGGTCAATCGGTGGTTACTGCAGGTTGTAGGCTTGTCGGAAGAGGTGGGTCTTCAGGTTCTTTTTGAAGGTTTCGATGGTAGGCGAGAGTCTGATATGTTGTGGTAGAGCATTCCAGAGTAGGGGGGATGCACGAGAGAAATCTTGTATGCGATTGTGGGAAGAGGAGATAATAGGGGAGTAGAGAAGGAGATCTTGTGAGGATCGGAGGTTGCGTGCAGGAAAGTACCGGGAGACGAGGTCACAGATGTATGGAGGAGACAGGTTGTGGATGGCTTTATATGTCATGGTTAGGCTTTTGTACTGGAGTCTCTGGGTGATGGGGAGCCAGTGCAAGGATTGACAGAGGGGAGAGGCCGGGGAATAGCGGGGGGACAGGTGGATTAGTCGGGCAGCAGAGTTTAGAATAGATTGGAGGGGTGCAAGAGTGTTAGAGGGGAGGCCACAGAGCAGGAGGTTACAGTAGTCAAGGCGGGAGATGATGAGGGCATGGACTAGGGTTTTTGCAGATTCTTGGTTTAGGAATGTGCGGATCCGTGAAATATTTTTGAGTTGGAGGCGGCAGGAAGTGGAAAGGGTTTGGATATGTGGTTTAAAGGAGAGATCAGTGTCAAGGATTACCCCAAGACAGCGGGCTTGTGGGACTGGGGAGAGTGGGCAGCCGTTTACTGTAATGGATAGGTTCGTTGGGGAGATCGCGTGAGATGGGGGAAAGATGATGAATTCTGTTTTGTCCATGTTAAGTTTTAGAAATCTAGTGGAGAAGAAGGATGAAATAGCAGACAGACATTGAGGGATTCTGGTTAGTAGGGAGGTGATATCTGGTCCAGAGATGTAGATCTGTGTGTCGTCAGCATAGAGATGATACTGAAAGCCGTGAGATTCTATGAGCTGTCCCAGGCCAAAGGTGTAGATGGAGAAGAGCAGGGGTCCTAGAACTGAACCTTGCGGGACTCCGACAGATAGGGGGCGAGGTGAGGAGGTGGTGTGTGAGTGGGAGACGCTGAATGTACGGTCAGTTAGGTATGATGAGATCCAGGATAGGGCCAATTCTGTGATGCCAAGGGATGAGAGGGTCTGCAGCAGCAGGGAATGGTCCACTGTGTCAAAGGCAGAGGACAGGTCCAGGAGGAGGAGGACAGAGTAGTGTCGCTTGCTCTTGGCGGTTAATAGGTCATTGGTGACCTTAGTTAGGGCAGTTTCAGTGGAGTGGTGTGACCGGAAGCCTGATTGAAAGCGGTTGAAGAAGGAGCAGGAAGATAGATGGGAGGACAGTTCAATATGGACATGTTGTTCCAGTAGTTTTGAGGCAAAGGGGAGAAGTGATATAGGGCGATAGCTAGATACAGAGGATGGGTCAAGAGAGGGCTTTTTGAGGATAGGTGTGATTGTGGCATGTTTAAAGCTTGAGGGGAAAATGCCAGTTGTTAGTGATAGGTTAAAGAGATGGGTTAGGGTTGGGATGAAGACTGTGGTGAGGTTTGGGATGAAGTGGGTTGGGAGTGGGTCAAGTGCACAGGTGGTGAGATGCGATCTTGAGAGTAGAGTGGAGAGTCCGTCTTCTGTAATGGTGGAGAAGTTGGTTTTGGAGGTGGAGGGCTGGGTAGTTGGGAGGAAGGGTTCTGGGGGTTGTTTACTAAAATTGTCTCTGATGTTCTCAATTTTCTGCTTGAAAAATGAGGCGAAGTCTTCAGCTGAGATGAGTGGGGAGGGAGGAGGTGCTGGGGGACGGAGGAGAGAGTTGAAGGTGTTGAATAACTGTTTGGGGTTGTGAGACAGGGAGGATATGAGAGATGAGAAGTAGGTTTGTTTAGCTGTGGCGAGCATGGTTTTGAAAGCAGTGAGGGACTGTTTGAATGCGATGAAGTGCTCGATGGAGTGGGATCTTTTCCATCTGCGCTCAGCAGCTCTGGAAGCTCGCCTCAGTTCTTTTGTCATGCTGGTGTGCCAGGGTTGTCTGTTGATTTTGCGAGCTTTGGTATGTGTGAGAGGGGCAAGAGATTCCAAAGCTGCAGCAATTGTGGTGTTATATAGAGTGGCAGCATCATCCGCATTGTGTAGGGAGCTTATGTCTGTGAGAGGGAGGAGGGATTCAGAGAGTGAGTGAAGATCAAGGTGTTTAAGATTTCTGCGAGGGTGTGAGAGTTTGTGGGGTGGGGGTTGTAGACAAGGAGTGGAAAGGGAAGAGAATGTAAGTAGGTTGTGGTCAGAAAGAGGAAGAGGTGAGTTTGAGAGGTTAGATAGGGAGCAGAGGCGGGTGAGAATGAGGTCCAGTGTGTGACCATCTTTGTGGGTGGCTGTAGAAGACCATTGAGTGAGGCCAAAGGAGGAAGTGAGAGATAGAAGTTTAGTGGCAGCTGAGAGGGAAGTGTCAATGGGGATGTTGAAGTCGCCCATGATGATAGTGGGGATGTCAGCGGTGAGGAAGTGGAGAAGCCAGGTGGTGAAGTGGTCGAAGAAGGTGGTGGCTGGCCCTGGGGGACGGTAGATGACAGCCAGTTGGAGGTTGGAGGGGGAGTAGATGCGCACAGAGTGCACCTCAAAGGAAGGGAGGATAACAGAGGGTGGCAGTGGGATTGGGGTGAAGGAGCAGTTATCTGACAGGAGAAAACCAACTCCTCCGCCATGCTTGCTGCTGGGGCGGGGTGTGTGAGAAAGGTGGAAGCCACCGTAAGAGAGTGCCGCAGGGGAGGCTGTGTCAGAAGGGGTGAGCCAGGTTTCAGTGATGCCGAGGAAGGAGAGTTTGTTATTGATAAAGAGGTCATGGATAAATGGAAGTTTATTGCAGACAGAGCGTGCGTTCCATAGTGCTCCAGATAGGGAAATTGGGGGAGTGGGGGCAGGATGAATGGGTATGAGGTTACTGTGGTTGCGAGGACGTGTAGAGGATCGTGGCAGGGGATTAGAAATGAGTGTGGGGATGTGATGAGGAGGGCCAGGATTTGGGGATATGTCGCCAGCAATGAGGAGCAGCAGACAGAGCGTTAGAAGGTGTGAGCTGGGTAGGTCATGATGTGGCCGTGTGTGCCTGGCGAGAAAGGATTGTATGTGGAGGAATAGTTCTGTGGAGGAGGTGAGATGACTGGGGAGGATGGAGGGAGAAATGACTAGTTCTTTACTGGGTGGAGGGACTACAGGAGATAGGAAGAAATAGAGTAGTATGGGGGTGAATGTGAAAAGAAACCGAAACATTATAGTGGTTTTCTATTCCTTTACCTTCCAGTCAATTCCAGTCCAATTCTAGTCTAATTCATAGCAATTAAAAAACTGCAATTTAAAAATGCAATTTCTAAGATGGTCAGACACGTCTGGTCAGACTCATGGCTATGAATTTATGGGCACCTAAGGGCTCACAGCTGAGAGGGAGGATGTGGGCGTGTGTGTCTAGAGGACTAATCATGAGAAGTGAACACAGATGATTGCAGCCCAGACCCAGCACAGCAAAAACAGACTGACAGCCTCCACACAATAGTAACATAGCAGACAAGGACTGTGGAGATCGTGACAGCTCCATACATAATGGGCCCCATAAAATGCTCCATACAGTATATGATGGGCCACATATGATGCTACATACATAATTTGCCCTATTTAGTGTTCCGTACAGAATGGGTCCCATATAATGCTCAGGTAAATGATGTGCCCCATATAATGCTCTATACAGTACATGATGATCCCAATATAATGCTCTAGTATACGATGGGCCCCATGTAATGATCCATACAGTATATGATGGGCCCCATATATTGCTCCATATAACATTGACCCCATATAATTCTCCATACAGAATGGGCCCCATGTATTCCTCCAAACATAAAAAAATGAAATACCTCTCCTCAGGATCTTTGCACCTTGACTGTTTAGGCACTAGTGGCATCATCGCGCCCTCTGACCTGAAACGTCACAGTCAGAAGACACGGAAGACGCAGCGGTGGAGGAATGGGAAGAGGTAAGTATTGCAAGTACTGAGGCCCTGAGAAAATGGGCCAGGTGTGTGTGCCAGGCAGTGCATCTGGTGATACCGGAGCAGAGACTGAGTCAGCGGGGGGATGAGGAGGAGAAGTGAGCATTGTGTTTTTTTGTTTTAAATATATCAGTGAGTAAGTACTGGACTGTGAGGCTCAATTATATTCTATGTGGGGGTGCGCTGTATTATATTCTATGAGGGGGCTGCATCATATTCTGAGGGGACTGTATTATACTATATGAGGTGGGTACATTATACTCTATGGCAGTGTTCTCCAAGTCCGGTCCTCAAGAGCCACCAACAGGTCATGTTTTCAGGATTTCCTTAGTATTGCACAGGTGATAATTTCATCACCTGGACAGGAAAGCATTCAATGACCTGTGCAATACTAAGGAAATCCTCAAAACATGACCTGCTGGTGGCTCTTGAGGACCGGAGTTGGGGAACACTGCTCTATTGGGAGGGCTGCATTATATTACAAGGGGGGCTGCATTATACTATATGAGGGGGGTTGCATTACACTCTATGGGGGCTGGGCTGTATTATGTTCTATAAGGGGGCTGTATCATACTCTGAGGGAGCTACACTGTATTCTATGGTGAGGGCTGCATTATACTACATGGGAGGCTGCATTATACTATATGAGGGCTGCTGCATTATACTCTATGGGGGCTGCATTACATTCTATGGGGTCTGCATTATACTATATGAGGGGGGCTGCATTATTGTCTATAGGGGGCTGCATTATACACTAGGAGGGGGATACATTATACTATATGAGGGGACAACATTATATTCTATGGGGGATGCATTATACTCTGTGAGGGGGCTACATTATATTCTATGGGGGTCTGCATTATACTATATGAAGGGGCTGCATTATAGTGTATGAGGGGCTGCATTATACTATAAAAGGGGCTAAATTATATTCTATGGGGGTTGCATTATACTGTACGAGAGGGCTACATTATATTCTGTGGGGTGTCTGCATTATACTCTATGGGTTGGCTCAATTATACTTCATGGGGTTGCTGTATTATACTCTATGAGGGAGCTACATTGTATTCTGTGGGATAGCTGCATTATACTGTATGGGGTGGTTGCATAATACTATATGGGGGCTGCATTATATTCTAATGCACTATGGGCAGTATATTATACTATATACACTATACTGGAACCTGCATTATACTGTATCGAGGACTATGGGGATTACATTATACTATATGAAGAACTATGGGGTGCATTATACTATGGGAAGTGAATTGTACTACATGGAGAACTGGGAGATGCATTATACTATATGGAGGACTATGAATAGTGTATTATACTATATGGAGGACTGAGGAATGTATTATATTATAAGGAGGGCTGAGGAATATATTATACTATATGGAGGACTGAGGAGTGTATTTTAATATATGGAGGACTATGAGGAGTGTATTATACTATATGGAGAACTATGGTGAGTGCATTATACTATATGGAGGACTGAGTAGTGTATTTTAATATATGGAGGACTTTGAGTAGTGTATTATACTATATGGATAACTATGGGGAGTGTATTATACTATATGGAGGACTATGGGAAGTGTATTATACTATATGGAGGACTATGGGGAGTGCATTATACTATATGGAGGACTATGGGAAGTACATTACTATATAAGCACTTTTCATTACTTGGATCTAGGTTTTGTATTAACCCATCTTACTCCTTCACTATGTTTACATATGCCCTTACAGTGTTTACCCCACTGATCCTCACTCTCCTTCGCTATCCACAAACCCCAGAACCCTCAAACCAAATAATCGTCTCCCCTTCCCTCTTACCTACCCACCTGTCCTCTTCTGCTGACCTGCTCCTCAACTTCAAATCTGTCCTAATAAAACATAAAACAAGCTGGCCACTCTCCTTCTCCCACCTGCTCTCCCTTTCTCCGCTTCTCCTCACTGCTGGCGACATATCTCCTAACCCTGGACCCCACAGCTCATACCTCCCATTACAATCCCCTCCTACTGCTCCCTATCTAATATGTACCACCACAATCTTTCCAACATAAAACCCGTGCCCCTGATGCCCACCCCCATGCTCCCTCTCTCTGGAGCACTCTGGAATGCCCACTCAATCTGCAATAAGCTTCATTTGATTCATGACCTTTTTCTCTCTCACAAGCTTGCCTTCCTCGTCCTCATAGAAACATGGCTAACATCTTCTGACACCGCCTCCCCTGCTGCACTGTGTTACGGCGGCCTCCACTTCACCCACACCCCTCGCCCCAGCAACAAAAATGGTGGAAGAGTGGGTCTTCTTTCTTCAAACTGCACCTTTAACCCAATCCCACCTCCACCCTCCCTTATCCTCCCCTCTTTTGAAGTCCACTCTGTCCGCATCTACTCTCCCTCCAACCTCCAAATGACCGTCATATACCGACCTCCGGGCCCGGCCACTGCTTTTATTGACCAATTCTCCACCTGGCTTCTTCACTTTCTCTCTGCTGACATTCCCACCATCATCATGGGTGACTTCAACATCCCCACTAATACCCTTCAGTCTACAGCCTCCAAACTTCTATTCCTTACGTTATCTTTTGGACTTACTCAGTGGTCCTCCGTAGTCATCCACACAGACAGACATACACTAGACATGGTCTTCACCCATCTCTGCTCTCTATCTATCTTCACCACCTCCCCTCTCCCTCTATCCGACCACCATCTACTCACTTTCTCATCCCTGTCCTCCTCACCAGTCACCCATGTCCAGCAACATGTGCACCCCCGCAGAAACCTTGCACACCTAGACACCCAAACACTCTCTGACTCTATCCTACCACTGGCATCCATATCCTCACTCCACGACACAGACAGTGCCACTGCTATATACAATGCAACTCTCGCATCAGCTATTGACATGGTTGCCCCTCTCGTTCATGGCAGAGTGCGACCTATCAATAGACAACCCTGGCACAATAACACCGCTAAAAAGCTCCGGTAAGTGTCCAGGGTTGCAGAGCGGCATTGGAAGAAAACACATTCGGAAGACGACTGCATTCAAACAGGCAACACTCGCTTTTAAATCTGCTCTCACCTCTGCTAAACAGGCCTACTTCACAACCCTCATATCTTCCCTATCCTACAACCCCAAACAGTTATTAAAAACCTTTAACTCCCTTCTCCACGCCCCACTGCCCCCTCCATCCTCCCTCATCCCTGATGAGGACTTTGCCACACACTTTAAAACTAAGATCGACCAAACAAGGCAAGTCTTCATTGTTCAGCCACCACAACCCCTTTGTATACCAGACCAATGCCCAAACCCCATGACCTCCCTATCCAACATCACTGAAGGGGGGCTTAACTGTCTCCTCCCCAAATCGCACCTCACCACCTGTGCACTCGACCCCATCCCATCCGACCTCCTCCGCAACCTCACCACCACTCTTATCCCATCCCTAACCCACCTCTTCAACCTATCACTAACTTCTGGCACCTTCCCTTCTGCTTTCAAACATGCCACAATCACACCTATCCTTAAAAAGCCAAACCTCGATCCAACTGTTCTGTCCAGCTATCTCCCAATATCGCTGCTCCCATTCGCTTCCAAACTCCTGGAGCAGCAATTCCACGCTGAACTTTCCGCCCACCTCTCATCTAACTTGCTCTTTGACAATCTACAATCTGGTTTCCGCTTCCATCACTCAACTGAGACAGCCCTGACCAAAATTACTAACGACCTACTTACAGCCAACACTAACAGACAATACTCTTTACTCCTCCTTCTAGACCTGTCCTCTGCTTTCGTGCTTTCGACACAGTTGGCCACTGCCTCCTACTACAGATCCTCTCCTCCTTTGGCATCAAAGACCTTACCCTATCCTGGATCTCCTCATACCTTTCCTACCACATATTCAGTGTCTCTCACTCCCACACTACCTCCTCATCCCACCCTCTCTCTGTTGGAGTCCCCCAAGGCTCTGTTCTAGGACCCCTACTCTTAATCTATACACTTGGCCTGGGACAACTCACAAATTCCCATGGAATCCAGTACCACCTTTATAATGATGACACTCAGTTCTACCTTTCTGGCCCAGATGTCACTTCTCTGCTGTCCAGAATCCCGCAGTCTCTGTCAGCCATATCCTCCTTCTTCTCCTTTCGCTTCCTCAAACTCAATGTGGACAAATCTGAACTCATCATCTTTCCTCCATCTCATATATCTTCCTTACCTGACCTATCTATCGCAATTAACAACATCACACTTTCCCCCATACCGGAAGTCCGCTGCCTCGGAGTAATCCTCGACTCTGCCCTGTCCTTCATACCGCGCATCCAAGCTCTTTCCACATTCTGTTGCCTCCAGCTCAAAAATATCTCCAGAATCCGTCCTTTCTTCAACCGTCAATCTTGACTACTGCAGCATCCTTTTCTGTGGCCTCCCTGATAACACCCTTGCACCTCTCCAGTCCATCCTTAACTCTGCTGCCCGACTAATTCATCATGATACCATATGATCTAATAGTGATTGTTCTGTATAACATGACATCAGAAAATTGAGGAGCATTTTCATGGTGACAACTTCCCTTTATCAGCAGTTCAGAGATATGGTCTGCAGCAGACATATAGACATATCCAAACACAAAATCACTCCTTAACCTTTATGGAAGAGTCATGTGCACATGCTCTGTGATCTGTGCAGAGGTCACTGTGCAGGGAGAGATATGAGGTGAGCTGTAACCATCACACATTTTGAAAAGTGTGGCTAAGTGATGTATATACAGTGGGTACGGAAAGTATTCAGACCCCTTTACATTTTTCAATCTTGTTTCATTGCAGCCATTTGGTAAATTCAAAAAAGTTCATTTTTTTCTTATTAATGTGATTATTATGAAAAAAACTGAAATGTAGAAACTTTTGCAAATTTATTAAAAAAGAAAAACTGAAAGATTACATGCTCATACCCGGTATTGGGTAGAAGCACCCTCTTCTCCCACAATTGCTCAGTTTGGCTGGAAGGCTAGGTCTAGGAAGACTTTTGGTGTGATATTTCAGTTTTTCTTTTTTATTAAATTTCCCAAAATTTCTACATTTCTGTTTTTTTCAGTCAAGATGGGGTGCAGAGTGTACATTAATGAATAATGAGAAAAAAATAACTTTTTTGAACTTACCAAATGGCTGCAGTGAAACAAAGAGTGAAAAATGTAAAGGGGTGTGAATACTTTCCATACCCACTGTATATACAGCTCTGGCAAAAACTAAAAGACCACTGCAAAATTTTCAGTTTCCCTGATTTTTCTCTTTATAGGTATACTTGCTGAATACTTTCGGCTGGGTCAATGGTATATCCTTCTCCAGACACAATTTTCCCTAGAAATTGGACTTGCTTTTTGAACAGTTCACACTTCTTTGGGGCCAATTTCACTCCATGTTCTACATGCTCCTGGAGGTTTTGCCACATTATCATCCACATTGTACCACATTGTCATCCAAGTACAGCTGACAGATGTCATCCTTCAATCCTTCTAAACATGTCTCCATGCTCCTCTGGAATTGTGCTGGAGCTGGACTGAGCCCAAATGGTATGCGGATCCACTCATATAATCCCCATGGTGTGATGATTTCTGTCAAAGGTCTACTGGACTCCTCGACAAACCCTGGGTGGTATGCCTTACCCTGATCGATGACAGAGAACCTGGTACTTCCTGATAGGCCATCCAGTATATCTTGGATATTTGGTATCGGGTGTCGATCGGGTACTGACTTTCGGTTTAGTTCCCGGTAATCACAGCAGAGAATCAATGTACCATCCTTCTTCCTAACACAGACAATAGGAGAGGAATAAGATGACTTCAACTTTTGGACCCAACCTCTTTCACTTCACTCTGTAATGGTTTCGGCACCGACATGTAACTTTTGGTTACTGGAGTCGTCTCTTTCAAATTGATTTTCAACTGCGATGGCGGAATACAGCCTATATCAACGTCATCTTTAGAGAATGCATGACACTCTTCTCTCAGCATCTGTTTTGCTACCACTAGATCTTCAGCACACAAGTGTTCCAGGGGTACTGGGGATCCCAGGATCCTGAGGTGGGTTGTGCAATTTCCTCCTCTGGGCAACTCCTGTTCTTTGGTGGGGGAACTGAATTCATGGTAGACCACTGGTCGGGTCTCACACCAGCTGGATATACTGCTTTGACGGTTTTGATGTGACCTAACACAGTCTTTGGATCCAGTCTAAATTTGTGTTTTGTGGTATTCGTCACCGGCACTGTGACTTGGGCAAACCCACCTGTAGGAATTGTAAGCACAGTCTCACCTTGTACTAGGCCTTCTGGAAGTTCAGAGGAGTCTTTTGGCATGAACAGTCTCTTCTGGACTTTTCTTCCCGGTTCCACCAAGACTCCACACGTCACTCCCACCATTTGGTTTGCAGGGATGATGGCTGGGCGCAGGCCAACCTTGACTTCTTTCAGGTCCATTGTATTCTGTGCTTTCTTTACTCTATGAATCACGCTTTCTACCACAGCGTTGGGTATTGCGATTGATGTGGCAATTGCATCCACGATCAGTGTCCCTGATGACCTCACTGATTACATTATAACCCAGGATAGGATCCTCTGCCCCGTTCTGATCACTGGTCATGAGAAAAGGTACCAAAAGCTTGATGGTGTTGCTGTTCTTCAAGGCCCTGGGTTGGAAAGACACTTCCACCTAGCCTATGAAAGAATTTCGGTCTGGTTGACGGCTTTGCCGTGGAGTTCCACTGGTTCTAAGAGTTCCTTTAGCGACCGAAGGCAGGTATATGGCAGGTGGCGCCTTCTCCATTCTTCATTTAAAAGGCTCGCATGGGCTCTTGTGTCCCACAGTGCTCTTACCAGGAGTTCATCTAGCTGGCACTGTATATAGCACCTTTCGCTGATTAGGCTGATGAGGCTATCTTTATTGACCGAGGAATCCTTCTCCGGGGAGTACGACATTAGACCTCCGCACTGGGCATTAAGTAACTGATGTCCCTGTCTAATGCAGCTGTTGTAGACAAGAACACACTTGGGGATAGTGCTGACGCAACCGTTTTACCTCATGCGTCATTCTGGGGGTTGGTGGGATTTGGACTCCCTTCTGGGGCCTTCACCGTGTCGCGGTTAACAGTCGCCCCGCACTGGCAACCTCCTGTCTTTTAACCCAAACGACCATAACCATTGGCATTCCTTGGCATAATGTCCTTCCTCACCACATCTTAAACAGTGGACACATACTGCACTCTGATTTGATGAACGGCACGCCTCACAAGCTGGGTATCTTTTGTTTTGGAACCCACTCCTGAGTCTGAGAGATACAGATTCTGGCCTGGAAATAATCAACTCTTTCACCTCCATCAGCTCACAGTTCTCCTATTACTTCTTCCCAGTCAGCTCTGGCTGACCTTCCTTTTGTTGGTGGTTTAAGGTTCTCTCTCGGTGGTGGTACTGAAGGGTCTTCATCATGATCTTTGGACTGGCAACCGGGAGTCTCCAACTTCAGCTGACTCATTTTGGTAGTTTTAGGAGCAGAGCCCTTCTTTAACTTCTGTTCGCTCTCTGACTCCAAACTAGCTGCCTTATTCATTTTTCAATTAGGACTTCATAAGAATGCCAGGATCTTCTAGGTACTGTTTCAGCTGTAACGTAATATATTTGCTGATTATGCCAGTTCCCAATGATCTCAAGAACTTCTTCTGGACTAGCCCACCATCAAACTTCTCCTCCACCTCTACATCTATGGATGCAAACAGCAGTCTATCCTTAAGTTCAATCGCTCTGAACAAGAAAGTTTGGGGTGATTCATTATTGTTCTGTGAGATGTTAATGAGTCAGTGGAACAATTCTGAAGTACTCTCTTCTTTATAGTGCCCTTTTAAAATAATCTTGAACTGTGGTAGGGTCAATTGACTTTTTATCTCTAGCATATTGCGGAGGTTCGGTCCTGGGCTGATTGCTTTCACCACCCCCTCAATGATCTCCAGGGCCGCCATCAGGGCATTACAGCCATCACTGTTGTGAATTCTGTGGCTGAATTCACTCCTGTGGTCACAAGTGGTACTGCAGCCTCTGGGCTTCCTCCCTCAGGTGTTCTGGTGAGCTCGTTGGCTGCCTTGTTATTTAACTCCACCTGATTCTGTGTTCCTTGCTCCTTGTCAATGTTCCAGTGTTGGATCTGAGCTCCTGGATCTTTCCTGTGGCCTGCTGCTCTGCTTAGATAAGTGCTTCTTTGCTTTTGTTGCTGTTTTTTCTGTCCAGCTTGTCTATTCGTTTTTGCTGGAAGCTCTGGGACGCAAAGGGTGTACCGCCGTGCCGTTAGTTCGGCACAGTGGGTCTTTTTGCCCCCTTTGCGTGGTTTTTGCTTTAGGGTTTTTTGTAGACTGCATAGTTCTCTTTGCTATCCTCGCTCTGTCTAGAATATTGGGCCTCACTTTGCTGAATCTATTTCATCCCTATGTTTTGTCTTTTCATCTTGCTAACAGTCATTATATGTGGGGGGCTGCCTTTTCCTTTGGGGTATTTCTCTGAGGCAAGTCAGGCTTGTATTTCTATCTTCAGGCTAGTCAGCTCCTCAGGCTGTGCCGAGTTGCATAGGTAGTGACAGGCGCAATCCACAGCCGCCATTAGTTGTGTTAGGATAGGTTCAGGTATTGCGGTCTACAGAGATTCCACGTCTCAGAGCTCGTTCTATTGTTTTTGGGTTATTGTCAGATCACTGTATGTGCCCTGATTAGTGCACACTGTGTTACTGGATTGCCTACACAACAGTACAAGGAGCCCAAACCAATGATTCTCAATAGAGGGAAAAAAGAAGTTCTGACATCATTTTTTTTTCTCAGCTCTGTGTTCAGTCTTTTTTTTCCCCTAGACATTAGGGTGCTTCAGGACACAGCTGTGGACATGGATATTCAGGCTCTGTGCTCTTCAATGGATAATCTCGTTATAAATGTACAAAAGATTCAAGATACAGTTGATCAGAAATCTATGCTAGAACCAATAATTCCTATTCCTGATTTGTTTTTTGGTGATAGAACTAAGTTTCTGAGCTTCAAAAATAATTGTAAGCTATTTCTGGCCTTGAAACCTCATTCTTCTGGTAATTCAGTTCAACAGGTTTTGATTATTATTTCTTTTTTGCGTGGCGACCCTCAGGACTGGGCATTTTCTCTTGCGCCAGGAGACCCTGCATTGAGTGGTGTCGATGCGTTTTTCCTGGCGCTCGGATTGCTGTACGATGAGCCTAATTCAGTGGATCAGGCTGAGAAAAATTTGCTGGCTTTGTGCCAGGGTCAGGATGATATAGAAGTATATTGTCAGAAATTTAGGAAGTGGTCAGTACTCACTCTGTGGAATGAATCTGCGCTGGCAGCTTTGTTCAGAAAGGGTCTCTCTGAGGCTCTTAAGGATGTCATGGTGGGTTTTCCTATGACTGCTGGTTTGAATGAGTCTATGTCTTTGGCCATTCAGATCGGTCGTCGCTTGCGCGAGCGTAAATCTGTGCACCATCTGGCGGTCTTGTCTGAGATTAAACCTGAGCCTATGCAGTGCGATAGGACTATGACCAGAGTTGAACGGCAAGAACACAGACGTCTGAATGGTCTGTGTTTCTACTGTGGTGATTCCACTCATGCTATTTCTGATTGTCCTAAGCGCACTAAGCGGTTCGATAGGTCTGCCGTCATTGGTACTGTACAGTCCAAATTCCTTCTGTCCATTACCTTGATATGCTCTTTGTCATCGTATTCTGTCATGGCGTTTGTGGATTCAGGCGCTGCCCTGAATCTGATGGATTTGGATTATGCTAAGCGTTGTGGCTTTTTCTTGGAGCCTTTGCGGTGTCCTATTCCGTTGAGAGGAATTGATGCTACGCCTTTGGCCAAGAATAAACCTCAGTACTGGGCCCAGCTGACCATGTGCATGGCTCCTGCACATCAGGAAGTTATTCGCTTTCTGGTGCTGCATAATCTGCATGATGTGGTCGTGTTGGGGTTGCCATGGCTACAAACCCATAATCCAGTATTGGATTGGAACTCTATGTCGGTATCCAGCTGGGGTTGTCAGGGGGTACATGGTGATGTTCCATTTTTGTCTATTTCGTCATCCACTCCTTCTGAGGTCCCAGAGTTCTTGTCTGATTATCAGGATGTATTTGAAGAGCCCAAGTCCGATGCCCTACCTCCGCATAGGGATTGTGATTGTGCTATCAATTTGATTCCTGGTAGTAAATTCCCTAAAGGTAGTTTATTTAATTTATCCGTGCCTGAACACACCGCTATGCGCAGTTATGTGAAGGAATCCCTGGAGAAGGGACATATTCGCCCATCGTCATCACCACTGGGAGCAGGGTTCTTTTTTGTAGCCAAGAAGGATGGTTCGCTGAGACCGTGTATTGATTACCGCCTTCTTAATAAGATCACTGTTAAGTTTCAGTATCCCTTGCCATTGTTATCTGACTTGTTTGCTCGGATTAAGGGGGCTAGTTGGTTCACTAAGATAGATCTTCGTGGTGCGTATAATCTGGTGAGAATCAGGCAAGGAGATGAATGGAAAACGGCATTTAATACGCCCGAGGGTCATTTTGAGTATCTAGTGATGCCGTTCGGACTTGCCAATGCTCCATCTGTTTTTCAGTCTTTTATGCATGACATCTTCCGTGAGTATCTGGATAAATTCCTGATTGTTTACTTGGATGACATTTTGATCTTCTCAGATGATTGGGAGTCTCATGTGAAGCAGGTCAGAATGGTTTTCCAGGTACTGCGTGCTAATTCTTTGTTCGTGAAGGGATCAAAGTGTCTCTTCGGTGTGCAGAAAGTTTCATTTTTGGGGTTCATCTTTTCCCCTTCTACTATCGAGATGGATCCGGTTAAGGTCCAAGCCATCCAGGATTGGACTCAGCCTACATCTCTGAAAAGTCTGCAAAAGTTCCTGGGCTTTGCTAATTTTTATCGTCGCTTCATCTGTAATTTTTCTAGCATTGCCAGACCATTGACCGATTTGACCAAGAAGGGTGCTGATTTGGTTAATTGGTCTTCTGCTGCCGTGGAAGCTTTTCAGGAGTTGAAGCGTCGTTTTTGTTCTGCCCCTGTGTTGTGTCAACCAGATGTTTCTCTTCCGTTCCAGGTCGAGGTTGATGCTTCTGAGATTGGAGCAGGGGCGGTTTTGTCACAGAGAGGTTCTGGTTGCTCAGTGTTGAAACCATGTGCTTTCTTTTCCAGGAAGTTTTCTGCTGCTGAGCGTAATTATGATGTGGGCAACCGAGAGTTGCTGGCCATGAAGTGGGCATTCGAGGAGTGGCGTCATTGGCTTGAAGGAGCTAAGCATCGCGTGGTGGTATTGACTGATCATAAGAACCTTACTTATCTCGAGTCTGCCAAGTGCTTGAATCCTAGACAGGCCCGTTGGTCGTTATTTTTTGCTCGCTTCGATTTTGTGATTTCGTACCTTCCGGGCTCTAAAAATGTGAAGGCGGATGCTCTGTCTAGGAGTTTTGTGCCCGACTCTCCGGGTTTATCTGAGCCGGCGAGTATCCTCAAGGAAGGAGTCATTGTGTCTGCCATCTCCCCTGATTTGCGGCGAGTGTTGCAAAAATTTCAGGCTAATAAACCTGATCGTTGTCCGGCCGAGAAACTGTTCGTCCCTGATAGGTGGACTAGTAAAGTTATCTCTGAACTTCATTGTTCGGTGTTGGCTGGTCATCCAGGAATCTTTGGTACTAGAGAGTTAGTGGCTAGATCCTTCTGGTGGCCATCTCTGTCACGGGATGTACGTGCTTTTGTGCAGTCCTGTGGGATTTGTGCTAGGGCTAAGCCCTGCTGTTCACGTGCCAGTGGGTTGCTTTTGCCCTTGCCGGTCCCGAAGAGGCCTTGGACACATATTTCGATGGATTTCATTTCTGACCTTCCCGTTTCTCAAAAGATGTCAGTCATTTGGGTGGTCTGTGATCGCTTTTCTAAAATGGTCCATCTGGTGCCCTTGGTTAAATTGCCTTCCTCCTCTGATTTGGTGCCTTTGTTCTTCCAGCATGTGGTTCGTTTGCATGGCATTCCTGAGAATATTGTTTCTGACAGAGGTTCCCAGTTTGTTTCAAGGTTCTGGCGAGCCTTTTGTGGTAGGATGGGCATTGACCTATCTTTTTCCTCGGCTTTCCATCCTCAGACTAATGGCCAGACCGAACGAACCAATCAGACCTTGGAAACATATCTGAGATGTTTTGTTTCTGCAGACCAGGATGATTGGGTGTCCTTTTTGACGTTGGCTGAGTTCGCCCTTAATAATCGGGCCAGCTCGGCTACCTTGGTCTCTCCATTTTTCTGCAATTCTGGGTTCCATCCTCGTTTCTCTTCAGGACAGGTTGAGTCTTCGGACTGTCCTGGTGTGGATTCTGTGGTGGACAGGTTGCAGCAGATCTGGACTCAGGTAGTGGACAATTTGACCTTGTCCCAGGAGAAGGCTCAACTTTTCGCTAATCGCAGACGCCGTGTGGGTCCCCGACTTCGTGTTGGGGATCTGGTTTGGTTATCTTCTCGTCATATTCCTATGAAGGTTTCCTCTCCTAAATTTAAACCTCGTTTTATTGGTCCGTATAGGATTTCTGAGATTCTCAATCCTGTGTCCTTTCCTCTGACCCTCCCGGACTCCTTTTCCATACATAATGTATTCCATAGGTCGTTGTTGCGGAGATACGTGGCACCTATGGTTCCATCTGTTGAGCCTCCTGCCCCTGTTTTGGTGGAGGGGGAATTGGAGTATATTGTGGAGAAAATTTTGGATTCTCGTGTCTCTAGACGGAAACTCCAGTATCTGGTTAAATGGAAGGGTTATGCTCAGGAGGATAATTCCTGGGTTTTTGCCTCTGATGTCCATGCTCCAGATCTTGTTCGTGCCTTTCATGTGGCTCATCCTGGTCGGCCTGGGGGCTCTGGTGAGGGTTCGGTGACCCCTCCTCAAGGGGGGGGGGGGGTACTGTTGTGAATTCTGTGGCTGAATTCACTCCTGTGGTCACAAGTGGTACTGCAGCCTCTGGGCTTCCTCCCTCAGGTGTTCTGGTGAGCTCGTTGGCTGCCTTGTTATTTAACTCCACCTGATTCTGTGTTCCTTGCTCCTTGTCAATGTTCCAGTGTTGGATCTGAGCTCCTGGATCTTTCCTGTGGCCTGCTGCTCTGCTTAGATAAGTGCTTCTTTGCTTTTGTTGCTGTTTTTTCTGTCCAGCTTGTCTATTCGTTTTTGCTGGAAGCTCTGGGACGCAAAGGGTGTACCGCCGTGCCGTTAGTTCGGCACGGTGGGTCTTTTTGCCCCCTTTGCGTGGTTTTTGCTTTAGGGTTTTTTGTAGACTGCATAGTTCTCTTTGCTATCCTCGCTCTGTCTAGAATATCGGGCCTCACTTTGCTGAATCTATTTCATCCCTATGTTTTGTCTTTTCATCTTGCTAACAGTCATTATATGTGTGGGGCTGCCTTTTCCTTTGGGGTATTTCTCTGAGGCAAGTCAGGCTTGTATTTCTATCTTCAGGCTAGTCAGCTCCTCAGGCTGTGCCGAGTTGCATAGGTAGTGACAGGCGCAATCCACAGCCGCCTTTAGTTGTGTTAGGATAGGTTCAGGTATTGCGGTCTACAGAGATTCCACGTCTCAGAGCTCGTTCTATTGTTTTTGGGTTATTGTCAGATCACTGTATGTGCCCTGATTACTGCACACTGTGTTACTGGATTGCCTACACAACACATCACTACAGTATGGGGCCCGATGAGCTGAAGCAAAAAGGGGGGCCCGCACACACTGGCAGCCCGGTCTGGGCGGGCCCCCCTCTCTTTGCTAATGCTCATCGGGCCCCTGGGATATTTTGTTTAAAGCTGCCGCAGACCAGATACATAACAACACTGTGGTGATTTAAAGTTACACCTACAGCGTTGTTAATGTATCCGGCAGAGAGAAATGGGCACTGTACCTTTAATTTGCGGGCCCTGGTGCATCATGGTCCTGACGTCACGTTACACACTGAACACTTCCTCATTCTGGAGTGTGGCATGTGTTGTCGTCGGGTGGGCTGAGGCAGAGAGCAGGAGAAGTGAGGAGACTGCAGCCAGTGAGAAGAGGCTTCGGGTGGCTGCATCTGCCGGCGCTAATTCAGGTCTCTCCTCCTCCCCCCTGTCTGGCAGTTGTGCAGCTCTGTGCTCTTAGTCACAGAGAACTGTCACTCCAGTCCTGTTGGACTCAGTGGGGGCAGAAAGCTGGACACAGTGGAGGCAGAACGCTGGACACAGTGGGGGCAGAACGCTGGACACAGTGGGGACAGAACGCTGGACACAGTGGGGGCAGAACGCTGGACACAGTGGGGGCAGAACGCTGGACACAGTGGGGGCAGAACGCTGGACACAGTGGGGACAGAACGCTGGACACAGGGGGGCAGAATGCTGGACAGAGTGGGGGCAGAATGCTGGACAGAGTGGGGGCAGAATGCTGGACACAGTGGGGCAGAAAGCTGGACACAGTGGGGGCAGAATGCTGGACACAGTGGGGCAGAATGCTGGACACAGTGGGGGCAGAAAGCTGGACACAGTGGGGGCAGAATGTTGGATACAGTGGGGGCAGAATGCTGGACACAGTGGGGGCAGAATGCTGCACAGAATGGGGGCAGAATGCTGGATACAGTGGGGGCAGTAAAGCTGGACACAGTGGGGGCAGAACGCTGGACACAGTGGGGGCAGAACGCTGGACACAGTGGGGGCAGAATGCTGGACACAGTGGGGCAGAATGCTGGACACAGTGGGGGCAGAAAGCTGGACACAGTGGGGGCAGAATGTTGGATACAGTGGGGGCAGAATGCTGGACACAGTGGGGGCAGATTGCTGGACAGAATGGGGGCAGAATGCTGGACACAGTGGGGGCAGAATGTTGGATACAGTGGGGGCAGAATGCTGGACACAGTGGGGGCAGAATGCTGGACAGAATGGGGGCAGAATGCTGGACACAGTGGGGGCAGTAAAGCTGGACACAGTGGGGGCAGAATGTTGGATACAGTGGGGGCAGAATGCTGGACACAGTGGGGGCAGAATGTTGGATACAGTGGGGGCAGAATGCTGGACACAGTGGGGGCAGAATGCTAGACAGAATGGGGGCAGAATGCTGGACACAGTGGGGGCAGTAAAGCTGGACACAGTGGGGGCAGAACGCTGGACACAGTGGGGGCAGAACGCTGGACACAGTGGGGGCAGAACGCTGGACACAGTGGGGCAGAATGCTGGACACAGTGGGGGCAGAAAGCTGAACACAGTGGGGGCAGAATGTTGGATACAGTGGGGGCAGAATGCTGGACACAGTGGGGGCAGAATGCTGGACAGAATGGGGGCAGAATGCTGGACACAGTGGGGGCAGTAAAGCTGGACACAGTGGGGGCAGAACGCTGGACACAGTGGGGGCAGAACGCTGGACACAGTGGGGGCAGAATGCTGGACACAGTGGGGGCAGAATGCTGGACAGAGTGGGGGCAGAATGCTGGACAGAATGGGGGCAGAATGCTGGACACAGTGGGGGCAGTAAAGCTGGACACAGTGGGGGCAGAACGCTGGACACAGTGGGGGCAGAACGCTGGACACAGTGGGGGCAGAACGCTGGACACAGTGGGGGCAGAACGCTGGACACAGTGGGGGCAGAACGCTGGACACAGTGGGGGCAGAACGCTGGACACAGTGGGGGCAGAACGCTGGACACAGTGGGGGCAGAACGCTGGACACAGTGGGGACAGAACGCTGGACACAGGGGGGCAGAACGCTGGACACAGTGGGGCAGAAAGCTGGACACAGTGGGGGCAGAATGCTGGACACAGTGGGGCAGAATGCTGGACACAGTGGGGGCAGAAAGCTGGACACAGTGGGGGCAGAAAGTTGGATACAGTGGGGGCAGAATGCTGGACACAGTGGGGGCAGAATGCTGGACACAGTGGGGGCAGAATGCTGGACACAGTGGGGGCAGAATGCTGGACAGAGTGGGGGCAGTAAAGCTGGACACAGTGGGGGCAGAACACTGGACACAGTGGGGGCAGAACGCTGGACACAGTGGGGGCAGAACGCTGGACACAGTGGGGCAGAATGCTGGACACAGTGGGGCAGAACGCTGGACACAGTGGGGGCAGAATGCTGGACACAGTGGGGGAAGAAAGCTGGACACAGTGGGGGCAGAATGTTGGATACAGTGGGGGCATAATGCTGGACACAGTGGGGGCAGAATGCTGGACACAGTGGGGGCAGAATGCTGGACGCAGTGGGAGCAGAATGCTGGACAGAGTGGGGGCAGTAAAGCTGGACACAGTGGGGGCAGTAAAGCTGGACACAGTGGGGGCAGAATGCTGGACAGAGTGGGGGCAGAATGCTGGACAGAATGGGGGCAGAATGCTGGACAGAGTGGGGGCAGAATGCTGGACACAGTGGGGGCAGAATGCTGGACAGAGTGGGGGCAGAATGCTGGACAGAATGGGGGCAGAATGCTGGACACAGTGGGGGCAGTAAAGCTGGACACAGTGGGGGCAGAACGCTGGACACAGTGGGGGCAGAACGCTGGACACAGTGGGGGCAGAATGCTGGACACAGTGGGGGCAGAATGCTGGACACAGGGGCAGACTGTGAGACCTGGGGGCAGAATGCTGGACATGGGGGCATGGTTGGAGACATAGGGGACAGAATGGAGACATGGGGCATGACTGGAGACAAGTGGCAGGATTTCAGACATGGGGGCATGGTTGGAGACATAGGGGGCAGAATGGAGACATGGGGCATGATTGGAGACACTGGGGGCAGAATTGGAGACAGATCGTGCAGGATCATGGGGCAGGATGGATACGATGGAGACAGATGGGGCAGGATGGAGAGATCACATGGGGCGATCATATGGGGCAGGATGGGGAGATCATATGGGACAGAATGGATACTCATGAGGGCAGGATGGGAGAACATATGGCTGACGCCAGGAATGAGACACACGGTGGCCAGGATGGGGAATATTATTACCATAGGGGCTAATTTAGGGATATTATTACTGCAGTGATGTATTTTATTTTTTAAAGACACGGTTTTAAATGGGGGGGGGGGGTCCTGTTACTGTGTAGAGTGACACTATGTCGCCTCTTTTTCTTCATGTGGTGTAATGTAGAAGTTGGGAAAAATTAAGTAATGTATTCTACAAGCAGAGCTCGAGATAACTGTTATTTCCTGCAGAGATGAGTCCTGGCTGGATGAAGTGATGGCGGTCTGGGCTGGATGAAAGATGAAGGACTTCACCTAGAGACGTCACTGGTGAGTCAGTGTGTTACCTATACACTGACACTATACACTGTATACAGAGCTCCTGTGTATAATTTCACTAGTGATCACTGTATTATCTGTACACAGACACTGCATACTAAGTACAGATTTCCTGTGTATAATGGCACTTATGGTGATAGTATGGTGCTTTTTTTTTAATTATTGATCAGAATTGTAGTATCCAGTCACTATGTGGTGGTAATATGTGGTCTGGACATGGTGTTGCGGTATTTGTTCCTTGTATGTGATATTATTCGATCACTGTGGTGGTAATATGCGGTCTGGTCATGGTGTAGCGGTATTTGTTCTTTGTATGTGATATTATTCGATCACTGTGGTGGTAATATGCGGTCTGGTGATGGTGTAGCGGTATTTGTTCTTTGTATGTGATATTATTCGATCACTGTGGTGGTAATATGCGGTCTGGTCATGGTGTAGCGGTATTTGTTCTTTGTATGTGATATTATTCGATCACTGTGGTGGTAATATGTCATCTGGTCATGGTGTAGTGGTATTTGTTCTTTTTATGTGATATTATTCGATCACTGTGGTGGTAATATGTCATCTGGTCATGGTGTAGCGGTATCTGTTCCTTGTATGTGATATTATTGGTCATTTTAAAAATTGAAAAATAAATAAAAATATACCTGAATTGTATTGCATATTTTAACAAATATTTAATAGGTTACAGCAGAGTAAGGCCCGACCAAAAGTGTCTACCGTGTTATGGTGGCGGCTTAAAAAATCTTTTGGCCAAAACAAAAGCTGCCGGCTATATGTGTGATCTGGTGATGGGAACTGTCAATGTGTGATAGGTGAGAAGTGGAGATTTTCCAAGAGAGAGCAGTGGGACTGTGGACAGTTCGAGGGGTGGAGCCTAGAGGCGGGGCTGGGGTGGAGCCTGGGCGGAGTCTCAAGGGGGCCCCGAAAATTTTGCCAGTATGGGGCCCCGAAATTTCTAGTGGCAGCCCTGATGATCTCATCTGGCTGGTAGCCTTTCAACAATCCTGCATTGATCTGGTGCAACAAGTTCATATAAGACAGTTTGTCTTTCTGCTCACACTCTAGAATCTGTCCCAGGATCTTGAACTCTTTCCTTATGGTGATTTGTGGTGTTGGAGAGTACTGTTTTCCTGATTTATCAAACCTAAGCAGATTAAAGGTTCTGTCAGAGTCTGTCACACGTTCAGAGGGTTGGGTACATTTCTGCGGGGCTGTTGTTAAGGCTTTGAATTGTTCTTTCAATTCCTGTAGTTCTGTCTGAGAAAGGAGATTCCCGCTCTTAGTAATTGGCACCGCCACCCCATCTTCCAACTTCAACCCGGTTTGAAACTGTGTTAGCATCCCCATGACATCTTCCGCTTCCTTCTCCCAGCACATTTATCTGTGTATTAATGGCGGCTACAAGTTGTCTGCGGGAGCATTCTTTAGAGATCTGTTCTTCTGACATCTTTATATGTTCTGCTACTGTTTTCAACTCTTCACATGTTAATTGAAGAAGCAGTTCACTGATCCTGTCCATTTGTACTTCCAGATTCATTGCTGCTTGTGAGTTTTCTTTAGGGCTGTCCCAGAGGCTTAGCTAGGGTTTTGGTTCGGGGGGAGCAAGCTTCTGAGTGGGCCCCTAGCCAGGTAACCTTGATTACAACTCGATGACACACCCTAATAGTGGAGGAGAACCTCAGCAGATGACTGTTGTGGCAGATGTTACTGAAGATAATCTTTATATAAAGACCAACATAGATATTACCGCCATATGGTCAGTGGTGGATACCAGCCCTACAGAACATATAAGAGATCACAGTACAGTTACAGATAATTACTTACCACTGACGTTCTTTCTGATGGAATCGTTAATTTTTCCTGTTTTTTCCCTCTGGCCCAGACCGACATGACAACTTCTTCCACCCAGGACTCGGCTGCAGAGAATACAACAAAGACACGTTTCACTTCTCACATTTCAGCCCCATCACCATCTATTCCCAACCTGCACAAACTCCTCATCCTGCTGATATCCCAATACTGAGCCGCTGCTGCCGTATGTGTCCCTATTACTGCACCTGCTGTGTGGTTCTCTGTGCCTTCCAAATTCTAAAGCAAACCTCTATAATCTAGTAATGCCAGGTGCAAGTGCCCTAAAAAACAGTGCCCATATTTTGTCCCCTAGAAAGTAATAATGCCCTGTGTGCCCCTTTGACAGTCACAATAACCTGAGTTCCCCTATAACAATAAGTGCCCACTTTACATTTAATAAAGTCCTGAGTCTCCCCCCGTACAGCTCCCCTATACACAGCATGATGCTCTCTTATACACAGTATAATGCCCCCTCACTGTATAGTACCACACACACAGTATATTTACCCCTTAGTAGCCTCCAAACTGTTTGATGGCTCCAACACTGTATGATGGCCCCTTCACTGTAATCCCCACACTGTATGATGTCCCCATAGATAATCTCCATATAGTATAATGTGCCAGATAGTCCTCAATATAGCACAAGGCAGCAACCCAATAGGCAGACCCTGTAGTATAAGACAGTACCCCTATAGGCAGACCCTTTAGTATAAGACAGTACCCCTATAGGAAGACCTTGTAGTATAAGGCAGCACCCCATAGGCAGACCCTGTAGTATAAGACAGCACCCCCATAGGTAGACCCTGTAGTATAAGGCAGCAGCCCATAGGCAGACCCTGTAGTATAAGACAGTACCCCTATAGGCAGACCCTGTAGTACAAGGCAACACCCCATAGGCAGACCCTGTAGCATAATACAGCACCCCCATAGGCAGACCCTGTAGTATAAGGCAGCACCCCATAGGCAGACCCTGTAGTATAAGACAGCACCCCCATAGGTACACCCTGTAGTATAAGGCAGCACCCCATAGGCAGACCCTGTAGTATAAGACAATACCCCTATAGACAGACCCTGTAGTATAAGGCAGCACCCCATAGGCAGACCCTGTAGCATAAGACAGTACTCCCATAGGCAGATCCTGTATTATAAAGCAGCACCCGCATAGGCAGACCCTGTAGTATAAGACAGTACCCCTATAGGCAGACCCTGCAGATTTAAGGCAGCACCCCATAGGCAAACCCTATGGTATAAGGCAGCACCTCCATAGGCAGACCCTGTATTATAAGCCAGTAACCTTTTAGGCAGACCCTGTAGTATATGGCAGCACCCCATGGGCAGACCCTGTAGTATAAGACAGTACCCCTATAGGCAAACGCTGCAGTATAAGGCAGCACCCCATAGGCAGACCCTGTAGTATAAGACAGTACCCCTATAGGCAGACCCTGTAGTATAAGACAGTAACCCTATAGGAAGACCCTGTAGTATAAGGCAGCAACCCATAGGCAGACCCTGTAGCATAAGACAGCACCTGTCATGATCCCAATGGCAGGGGATCACAAAAGGACAAGCACAAAAACAAAACAAGCTCTAGGGTGATGGAACCTGAGCTGACCGCGATCCTGAACCTAAACACACAACTAGCAGTAGCCGGGGAACGTGCCTACGATGATTCCTAGACGTCTCGCGCCAGCCGAAGGATTAACTTCCCCTATTAGAAGAAACACAGACCTCACTTGCCTCCAGAGAAACACCCCACAGAAATAGCAGCCCCCCACATGTAATAACGGTGAAATGAGAGGAAAGCACATACGTAGTTATGAAAATAGAATCAGCAAAAATGAGGCCCGCTAAAGCTAGATAGCAGAGGATACAAAAGTGAACTGCGCGGTCAGCGAAAAACCCTTCAAAAAACCATCCTGAAATTACTTGAACTCATGTGCCAACTCATGGAACATGAGGAGTAATTTCAGCCCACTAGAGCAACCAGCAGCAAGGAATCACATATCTGCAAGCTGGACTAAGACAAAAATTAAGCAAAACGTGGAACAGGAAAATCAAAACTTAGCTTGTCCTGAAGATAACAGACGCAGGGAGCAGAGGTAAAAAGACACGCTGATTACATTGATAGCCGGCGAGGAAATGACAAAAAAGCCAGGTTAAATAGGAAACTCCCATAACCTGATGGAACAGGTGGACACCAGAGACCGCAGAGAACACAAGTCACCCAGTACCATCAGTAACCACCAGAGGGAGTCCAAAAACAGAACTCACAACAGTACCCCCCCCTTGAGGAGGGGTCACCGAACCCTCACGAGAACCACCAGGGCGACCAGGATGAGCCCTATGAAAAGCACGGACCAAATCGGCAGCATGAACATCAGAGGCAATCACCCAAGAATTATCCTCCTGACCATAACCCTTCCACTTGACCAAATACTGGAGTTTCCATCTGGAAACACGAGAATCCAAGATCTTCTCCACAACATACTCCAATTCACCCTCCACCAGCACCGGAGCAGGAGGCTCAAGCGAAGGAACGACAGGTACCTCATACTTCCGCAACAACGACCGATGGAACACATTATGAATAGCAAACGATGCCGGGAGATCCAAACGAAACGACACAGGGTTAAGAATTTCCAAGATCCTATAGGGACCGATGAACCGAGGCTTGAACTTAGGAGAAGAGACCTTCATAGGAACAAAACGAGAAGACAACCACACCAAATCCCCAACAAGAAGTCGAGGAACCACGCGGCGACGGCGATTAGCAAACTGCTGAGCCCTCTCCTGGGACAACTTCAAATTGTCCACCACATGACTCCAAATCCGATGCAACCTATCCACCACCATGTCCACTCCAGGACAATCAGAAGGCTCCACCTGACCAGAGGAAAAACGAGGATGAAACCCCGAATTACAAAAGAAAGGAGAAACCAAGGTAGCAGAACTAGCCCGATTATTAAGGGCAAACTCGGCAAGCGGCAAAAAGGAAACCCAGTCATCTTGATCAGCAGAAACAAAACACCTTAAATAAGTTTCTAAAGTCTGATTAGTTCGTTCCGTCTGGCCATTCGTCTGGGGATGGAATGCAGACGAAAAGGACAAATCAATGCCCATCTTAGCACAGAACGTCCACCAAAATCTAGACACAAACTGGGATCCCCTGTCAGAAACGATGTTCTCCGGAATGCCATGCAAACGGACCACGTTTTGAAAAAACAGAGGAACCAACTCAGAGGAGGAAGGTAACTTAGGCAAGGGTACCAGATGAACCATCTTAGAAAAGCGGTCACACACAACCCATATGACGGACATTTTTTGAGAGACAGGGAGATCCGAAATAAAGTCCATGGAAATGTGCGTCCAAGGCCTCTTCGGGATAGGCAAAGGTGACAACAATCCACTGGCCCGAGAACAGCAAGGCTTAGCCCGAGCGCAAACTCCACAAGACTGCACGAAAGAACGCACATCCCTCGACAAGGAAGGCCACCAAAAAGACCTGGCCACCAAGTCTCTAGTACCAAATATTCCAGGATGACCTGCCAACACAGAAGAATGGACCTCGGAGATGACTCTACTGGTCCAATTATCCGGAACAAACAGTCTTTCCGGCGGACAACGATCAGGTTTATCCGCCTGAAACTCCTGCAAAGCACGTCGCAAGTCTGGGGAGACAGCCGACAAAATCACCCCATCCCTAAGGATACCAGTGGGCTCAGAATTTCCAGGGGAGTCAGGCACAAAACTCCTAGAAAGAGCATCCGCCTTCACATTCTTTGAACCTGGCAGGTATGAAACCACAAAATTGAAACGGGAGAAAAACAGTGACCAACGAGCCTGTCTAGGATTCAGACGCTTGGCAGACTCAAGGTACATCAGATTTTTGTGATCAGTCAAGACCACCACACGATGTCTAGCACCCTCAAGCCAATGACGCCACTCCTCAAATGCCCACTTCATGGCCAAAAGCTCCCGATTACCAACATCATAATTCCGTTCAGCGGGCGAAAATTTTCTAGAAAAGAACGCACATGGCTTCATCACTGAGCCATCGGAGCTTCTCTGTGACAAAACCGCCCCCGCTCCGATCTCGGAAGCATCAACCTCAACCTGAAAAGGAAGCGACGTATCTGGCTGACGCAACACAGGAGCAGAAGAAAACCGGTGCTTAAGTTCCTGAAAGGCCTCCACAGCCGCAGGAGACCAATCAGTAACGTCAGCACCCTTTTTAGTCAAATCCGTCAAA
Organism: Ranitomeya imitator; assembly: GCF_032444005.1. Lineage (NCBI taxonomy): Eukaryota > Metazoa > Chordata > Amphibia > Anura > Dendrobatidae > Ranitomeya > Ranitomeya imitator. Next base: position 669,031,438 of record NC_091282.1, read on the forward strand.
GGCTTAACAACACTAGAAAAATTAGTTATGAAGCGACGATAAAAATTAGCAAAGCCCAAGAACTTCTGCAGACTCTTAAGAGATGTAGGCTGCGTCCAGTCACAAATAGCCTGAACCTTGACGGGATCCATCTCAATAGTAGAAGGGGAAAAAATATACCCCAAAAATGAAATCTTCTGGACTCCAAAGAGACATTTAGAACCCTTTACAAACAAAGAATTGGCCCGCAGGACCTGAAACACCTTCCTGACCTGCTGAACATGAGACTCCCAGTCATCAGAAAAAACCAAAACATCATCCAAATACACGATAATAAATTTATCCAGATATTCACGGAAAATATAGTGCATGAAAGACTGAAAGACAGAAGGAGCATTAGAAAGTCCAAAAGGCATCACCAAATACTCGAAATGGCCCTCTGGCGTATTAAATGCGGTTTTCCACTCATCACCCTGCCTTATCCGCACAAGATTATACGCACCCCGAAGATCAATCTTAGTGAACCATTTAGCCCCCTTAATGCGAGCGAACAAATCAGTCAACAATGGCAAAGGATACTGATATTTGACTGTAATCTTATTCAAAAGATGATAATCTATGCAAGGCCTCAAGGAACCATCTTTTTTGGCCACAAAAAAAAAACCTGCTCCCAAAGGGGACGAAGATGGACGGATATGTCCCTTTTCCAAGGACTCCTTAACATAATTCCGCATAGCAGTATGCTCTGGCACTGACAGATTGAACAAACGACCTTTAGGGAATTTACTGCCAGGAATCAAATCTATAGCACAATCGCAATCCCTGTGAGGAGGAAGCGAACTGAGCTTAGGCTCCTCAAAAACCTCCCGATAATCAGACAAAAATACCGGAACCTCAGAAGGAGTAGATGAAGCGATAGAAATCGGAGATGCATCATCATGAACCCCCTGACATCCCCAGCCTAACACAGACATTGTTTTCCAGTCCAGGACTGGGTTATGAGTTTGTAACCATGGCAGACCAAGCACTAAGACATCATGTAAATTATACAGTACCAGGAAGCGAATCACCTCCTGATGAACGGGAGTCATACGCATGGTCACTTGTGTCCAGGACTGAGGTTTATTCATAGCCAAAGGTGTAGAGTCAATTCCTTTCAAAGGAATAGGAACTTCCAGAGGTTCCAGACTAAACCCACAGCGATTGGCAAATGACCAATCCATAAGACTCAGGGCAGCGCCTGAATCCACATAGGCATCGACGGAAATGGATGATAATGAACAAATCAGCGTCACAGACAGAATGAACTTAGACTGTAAAGTACCAATGGCAACAGACTTATCAACCTTTTTTGTGCGTTTAGAGCATGCTGATATAACATGAGCTGAATCACCACAATAAAAACACAATCCATTTTTCCGCCTATAATTTTGCCGTTCACTTCTGGACTGAATTCTATCACATTGCATTATCTCAGGTGCCTGTTCAGAAGACACCGCCAAATGGTGCACAGGTTTGCGCTCCCGCAAACGCCGATCAATCTGAATAGCCATAGTCATGGACTCATTCAGACTGCCAGGCGCCGGGAACCCCACCATAACATCCTTAATGGCCTCAGAAAGGCCATCTCTGAATTTTGCAGCCAGAGCGCACTCATTCCACTGAGTAAGCACCGACCATTTCCGAAATTTCTGACAATATATTTCTGCTTCATCTTGCCCCTGAGAGAGAGCCAATAAAGCTTTTTCAGCCTGAATCTCTAGGTTAGGTTCCTCATAGAGCAAACCCAATGCCAGAAAAAACGCATCCACATTGAGCAACGCAGGATCCCCTGGTGCCAATGCAAATGCCCAATTCTGAGGGTCACCCCGCAGGAAAGATATAACAATCTTGACCTGCTGAGCAGGGTCTCCAGAGGAGCGAGATTTCAAGGAAAGAAACAACTTGCAATTGTTCCTAAAATTCAGAAAACTAGATCTATCTCCAGAAAAAAACTCTGGGATAGGAATTCTAGGTTCAGACATAGGCGTATGTACAACAAAATCTTGTATATTTTGAACCTTAGCAGCAAGATTATTCAGGCTGGAAGCCAAACTCTGGACGTCCATGATAAACAGCTGAGGTCAGAGCCATTCAAGGATTAAGAGGAGGAAAGAAGCAGTCAAGCTGCAATTAAGGCTAGGCAGCAAACACTGAGGAGGGGAAAAAAAAAAAAAAAAAACTTCCTCAGACTACTTTTCCTCCTACTTCAGCCAAAACGATGACCAAATTTTTATTGGCTGGCTATACTGTCATGATCCCAATGGCAGGGGATCAGAAAAGGACAAGCACTAAAACAAAACAAGCTCTAGGGTGATGGAACCTGAGCTGACCGCGATCCTGAACCTAAACACACAACTAGCAGTAGCCGGGGAACGTGCCTACGATGATTCCTAGACGTCTCGCGCCAGCCGAAGGATTAACTTCCCCTATTAGAAGAAACACAGACCTCACTTGCCTCCAGAGAAACACCCCACAGAAATAGCAGCCCCCCACATGTAATAACGGTGAAATGAGAGGAAAGCACATACGTAGTTATGAAAATAGAATCAGCAAAAATGAGGCACGCTAAAGCTAGATAGCAGAGGATACAAAAGTGAACTGCGCGGTCAGCGAAAAACCCTTCAAAAAACCATCCTGAAATTACTTGAACTCATGTGCCAACTCATGGAACGTGAGGAGTAATTTCAGCCCACTAGAGCAACCAGCAGCAAGGAATCACATATCTGCAAGCTGGACTAAGACAAAAATTAAGCAAAACGTGGAACAGGAAAATCAAAACTTAGCTTGTCCTGAAGATAACAGACGCAGGGAGCAGAGGTAAAAAGACACGCTGATTACATTGATAGCCGGCGAGGAAATGACAAAAAAGCCAGGTTAAATAGGAAACTCCCATAACCTGATGGAACAGGTGGACACCAGAGACCGCAGAGAACACAAGTCACCCAGTACCATCAGTAACCACCAGAGGGAGTCCAAAAACAGAACTCACAACAAGCACCCCCATAGGCAGACCCTGTAGTATAAGACAGTACCCCTATAGAAAGACCTTGTAGTATAAGGCAGCACCCCATAGGCAGACCCTGTAATATAAGACAGTACCCCTATAGACAGACCCTGTAGTATAAGGCAGCACCCCATAAGCAGACCCTGTAGCATAAGACAGTACCCCCATAGGCAGATCCTGTATTATAAAGCAGCACCCGCATAGGCAGACCCTGTAGTATAAGACAGTACCCCTATAGGCAGACCCTGCAGATTTAAGGCAGCACCCCATAGGCAAACCCTATGGTATAAGGCAGCACCCCCATAGGCAGACCCTGTAGTACAAGACAGTAACCTTATAGGCAGACCCTGTAGTATACGGCAGCACCCCATGGGCAGACCCTGTAGTATAAGACAGTACCCCTATAGGCAAACGCTGCAGTATAAGGCAGCACCCCATAGGCAGACCCTGTAGTATAAGACAGTACCCCTGTAGGCAGACCCTGTAGTATAAGACAGTAACCCTATAGGAAGACCCTGTAGTATAAGGCAGCACCCCATAGGCAGACCCTGTAGCATAAGACAGCACCCCCATAGGCAGACCCTGTAGCATAAGACAGTACCCCTATAGAAAGACCTTGTAGTATAAGGCAGCACCCCATAGGCAGACCCTGTAATATAAGACAGTACCCCTATAGACAGACCCTGTAGTATAAGGCAGCACCCCATAGGCAGACCCTGTAGCATAAGACAGTACCCCCATAGGCAGATCCTGTATTATAAAGCAGCACCCGCATAGGCAGACCCTGTAGTATAAGACAGTACCCCTATAGGCAGACCCTGCAGATTTAAGGCAGCACCCCATAGGCTAACCCTATGGTATAAGGCAGCACCCCCATAGGCAGACCCTGTAGTATAAGACAGTAACCTTATAGGCAGACCCTGTAGTATACGGCAGCACCCCATGGGCAGACCCTGTAGTATAAGACAGCACCCCTATAGGCAGATGCTGCAGTATAAGGCAGCACCCCCATAGGCAGACCCTGTAGTATAAGACAGTACCCATATAGGCAGACCCTGTAGTACAAGGCAGCACCCCATAGGCAGACCCTGTAGCATAATACGGCACCCCCATAGGCAGACCCTGTAGTATAAGGCAGCACCCCATAGGCAGACCCTGTAGTATAAGACAGCACCCCCATAGGTACACCCTGTAGTATAAGGCAGCACCCCATAGGCAGACCCTGTAGTATAAGACAGTACCCCTATAGACAGACCATGTAGTATAAGGCAGCACCCCATAGGCAGACCCTGTAGCATAAGACAGTACCCCCATAGGCAGATCCTGTAGAATAAAGCAGCACCCGCATATGCAGACCCTGTAGTATAAGACAGTGCTCCTCGAGGCAGACGCTGCAGTATAAGGCAGCACCCTATAGGCAAACCCTATGGCATAAGGCAGCACCCCCATAGGCAAACCCTGTATTATAAGCCAGTAACCTTTTAGGCAGACCCTGTAGTATATGGCAGCACCCCATGTACAGACCCTGTAGTATAAGACAGCACCCCATAGGCAGACCCTGTAGCATAAGGCAGCACCCCATAGGCAGACCCTGTAGTATAAGACAGTACCCCTATAGGTAGACCCTGTAGTATAAGACAGTAACCCTATAGGAAGACCCTGTAGTATAAGACAGTACCCCTATAGGCAGACCCTGTAGTATAAGGCAGCACCCCATAGGCAGACCCTGTAGTATAAGACAGTACCCCTATAGACAGACCCTGTAGTATAAGGCAGCACCCCATAGGCAGACCCTGTAGCATAAGACAGTACCCCCATAGGCAGATCCTGTATTATAGAGCAGCACCCGCATAGGCGGATCCTGTAGTATAAGACAGTAACCCTATAGGCAGACCCTGCAGACTTAAGGCAGCACCCCATATGCAAACCCTATGGTATAAGGCAGCACCCCCATAGGCAGACCCTGTAGTATAAGACAGTAACCTTATAGGCAGACTCTGTAGTATACGGCAGCACCCCTATAGGCAGACGCTGCAGTATAAGGCAGCACCCCCATAGGCAGACCCTGTAGCATAAGACAGTACCCACATAGGCAGACCCTGTAGTACAAGACAGTACCCCTATAGGCAGACCCTGCAGTATAAGGCAGCACCCCATAGGCAATACCTTTATTATAAATCAATATAAAAGTTTACATATAGGAAACCAAACAGATAGTGTACAATGAAACTAGCAGATGACACAACATATGCCACAGGGCAACACGAAAAAAGCAGTCGCCCAAGGTATGGTGACCCCAGCAATGGTCCAGAAACAACCAGCAGGCGTATAGAAGCACACCACACACCCCTGAGGAAAGTACATTTACTGAAACGTGCGTCGGGGTGGTCCGGTGTCCCCCGCGCTGGTCCGGATTTACTGCAGCAGGTAATATGCATAGTGGATTGTTGTTTCTCACATGTCTGCTGCCACACTACTGGTAAATTGCCTTGGATACTCTTTAGCCCTATATGGCAGCGGTGCTTGCTATTCTTTGAGCAGCAGATAGTTGACATGTGGTGTGCTTCTATACGCCTGCTGGTTGTTTCTGGACCATTGCTGGGGTCACCATACCTTGGGCGACTGCTTTTTTCGTGTTGCCTATGGCATATGTTGTGTCATCTGCTAGTTTCATTGTACACTATCTGTTTGGTTTCCTATATGTAAACTTTTAGATTGATTTATAATAAAGGTATTTTTAATTGGATTCTGTGACTGCATTGTGTTCTGTTTCTTATCCTGTAGTATAAAGCAGCACCCGCATAGTCAGACCCTGTAGTATAAGACAGTACCCCTATAGGCAGACCCTGCAGTATAAGGTAGCACCCCCATAGGCAAACCCTATGGTATAAGGCAGCACCCCAATAGGCAGACCCTGTAGTATAAGACAATAACCTTATAGGCAGACCCTGTAGTATAAGGCAGCACCCCCATAGGCAGACCCTGTAGTATAAGACAGTACCCCTATAGGCAGACCCTGTAGTATAAGACAGTACCCTTATAGGCAGACCCTGTAGTATAAGGCAGCACATGTAGGCAGATCCTGTAGCATAAGACAGCACCCCCATAGGCAGACCCTGTAGTATAAGGCAACACCCCATAGGCAGACCCTGTAGTATAAGACAGTACCCCTATAGGCAGAACTTGTAGTATAAGGCAGCACCATTATAGACATACCTTGTAGTATAAGACAGCACCCCATAGGCAGACCCTGTAGTATAAGACGGCACCCCTATAGACAGACCTTGTAGTATAAGGCAGCACCCCTATAGGCAGACCCTATAGTATAAGACAGTGCTCCTATAGGCAGACCCTGCAGTATAAGGCAGCACTACCATAGGCAGACCCTGTGGTAGAAGGCAGCATCCCCATAGGCAGACCCTGTAGTATAAGACAGTACCACTATAGGCAGACCCTGTAGTATAAGACAGTACTCCTATAGGCAGACCCTGCAGTATAAGGCAGAACCCCCATAGGCAGACCCTGTAGTATAAGAAAGTATCCTTATAGGCAGACCCTGTAGTATAAGACAGTACCCCTATAGGCAGACCCTGTAGTATAAGGCAGCACCCCATAGGCAGACCCTGTAATATAGAACCAGAAACACACGGGCTACTTGCACATTGAACAAGTTTGTAGGAACCTATTCAACCAACTTGTTCAAACATGCAAGTAGCCCATGTGTTTCTGGTTCTATAATTGTTCTTTTGTTTCTACAAGACTAGGGAGTCCACCACTCCTTATGGGTCATTTGCATCAAAGCTGTTCCATCCAGCATGTCCACATGGATATTCCCTCTCGGAACCCTGCTTATACAGGTACTATACAGATGATCAGGTTTTTAAATACATCAGATAGGGATTATATATATTAGTTAGGACTGCTCTATATGGGTATACCTTGACGATTGGTGGAGCAGCTTAATATATATTTTTTTGCAAAAAAAGTATCAACTAAAAACCATGTTTTTTTCATCTTTTGACTAGCACTTGCTTATTACTGTGATTTTTTTTTACAACAGAGTATTTTTGACCTCACTGTGCTCTTTTGTGTCTTCAAGACCCTGTAACAAAGTAACAAAGTAACATAACATAAGGCAGCACCCCTATAGGCAGACCCTGTAGTATAAGACAGTACCCCTATAGGCAGACCCTGTAGTATAAGACAGTACCCCTATAGGCAGACCCTGCAGTATAAGGCAGCACCCCCATAGGCAGACCCTGTAGCATAAGACAGTACCCCTATTGGCAGACCCTGTAGTATAAGATAGTGCCCCTATAGTCAGACCCTGCAGTATAAGGCAGCACCCCCATAGGCAGACCCTGTAGTATAAGGCAGCACCCCCATAGGCAGACCCTGTAGTATAAGACAGTACCCGTGGAGCCGCGTGTGTACGATTTGTACGGAGTGGAGCCGAATGTGTACGAGGTATTTGGCCGCGTGTGTATGAGGTGTTCGGAGCGCAGCCACATGTGTATGAGGTGTACAGAGTGGAGCTGTGTGTATACGAGGTGTGCGGAGTGGAGCCGCATGTATATGAGGTTTACGGATTTGGCTGCATGTGTACGAGGTGTACGGAGCTGAGATGCGTGTGTACGAGGTGTACGGAGCGGAGCCGCGTGTGTACGAGGTGTACGGAGTGGAGCCGCATGTGTACGAGGTGTACGAAGCGGAGCCATGTGTGCAAGGTGTACGGAGTGGGGTCATGTGTGTGTATGAGGTGTACGGAGCGGAACCGTGTGTGTACGAGGTGTACAGAGCGGAGCCATGTGTGTGTATGGAGAGGAGTCGCATGTGCATAACTCCGAACCGTCCCGGATCCAGCGGGAAAGTCCCGATTTTGAGGCTCTGTCCCGCTGTCCAGGCCGGGATCCTCCTTTTTCCGCATGGCATCAGACCAAATGTACCGCCACTTGAAACTACTACCGCAATCGCTAGATGTGTCAGATTGGAGCAGATATTGCTCCTTGCTCTCACACTGACTGGCACAGGAGACACAGAGAGGTCTTTATCAGTGGCGTACCAGGGCTGCAGCGACTTGAGTAGTCATCGGCGCAGCTGGAGAGGAAGCTGCTTGCTGCTGTGAGGGAGAGCGGTTAGGTGTGTGTGTGTGTAGGTGTGTGTGTAGTGATGGATAAGGCAATGATGGAGGTTATGGAGAAGGCAATGATGGGGGTGTGAGGGCAATGATGTGGGTGGGGTAACTATGTGTGGCCATTATTTTGTACGCAGTATCATCTGGGGCCATTATACAGTATGGAGCACCATGTGGAGCCATTATACTGTACACAGCATCATGTAGGCCCATTATACTGTACCCAGCATCATGTGGAGCCATAATACTGTACCCAGCATCATGTGGATCCATTATACTGTATGGAGCATCATTTGAGGCCATTATAGTTACATAGTTATTAAGGTTGAAGGAAGACTATAAGTCCATCTAGTTCAACCCATAGCCTAACCTAACATGCCCTAACATGTTGATCCAGAGGAAGACAAAAAAAACCATGTGGCAAAGAGTTGCACCTTGGGGAAAAAAATTCCTTCCCAACTCCACATACGGCAATCAGACTAGTTCCCTGAATTAACGCCCTTTCAAGGAATCTAGCGTATATACCCTGTAACATTATACTTTTCCAGAAATGTATCCAGTCCCCTCTTAAATTTAAGTAATGAATCACTCATTACAACATCATACGGCAGAGAGTTCCATAGTCTCACTGCTCTTACAGTAAAGAATCCGCGTCTGTTATTGTGCTTAAACCTTTTTTCCTCCAAACGTAGAGGATGCCCCCTTGTCCCTGTTTCAGGTCTATGATTAAAAAGATCATCAGAAAGGTCTTTGTACTGTCCCCTCATATATTTATACATTAAAATAAGATCACCCCTTAGTCTTTGTTTTTCCAAACTAAATAGCCCCAAGTGTAATAACCTATCTTGGTATTGCAGTCCTCTAATAACCTTGGTCGCTCTTCTCTGCACCCGCTCCAGTTCAGCTATGTGTTTCTTATACACCGGAGACCAGAACTGTGCACAGTATTCTAAGTGTGGTCGAACTAGTGACTTGTATAGAGGTAAAATTATGTTCTCCTCATGAGCATCTATGCCTCTTTTAATGCATCCCATTATTTTATTTGCCTTTGTAGCAGCTGCCTGACACTGGCCACTGAATATGAGTTTGTCATCCACCCATACACCCAGGTCTTTTTCATTGACGGTTTTGCCCAGAGTTTTAGAATTAAGCACATAGTTATTAATCTTATTACTTCTACCCAAGTGCATGACCTTACATTTATCCCCATTAAAGCTCATTTGCCATTTATCAACCCAAGCTTCTAGTTTACATAAATCATCCTGTAATATAAAATTGTCCTCCTCTGTATTGATTACCCTGCAGAGTTTAGTGTCATCTGCAAATATTGAAATTCTACTCTGAATGCCCCCTACAAGGTCATTAATAAATATGTTAAAAAGAAGAGGGCCCAATACTGACCCCTGTGGTACCCCACTGCTAACCGCTACCCAGTCCGAGTGTGCTCCATTAATAACCACCCTTTGTTTCCTATCCCTGAGCCAGCTCTCAACCCACTTACACATATTTTCCCCTATCCCCATTATTCTCATTTTATGTATCAACCTTTTGTGTGGCACCGTATCAAAAGCTTTTGAAAAGTCCATATACACTACATCCACTGGGTTCCGTTGGTCCAGTCCAGAACTTACCTCTTCATAGAAGCTGATCAGATTAGTCTGACAGTAACGGTCCCTAATAAACCCGTGCTGATATTGGGTCATGAGGTGATTCCTCTTCAGATACTCCAGCAAAGCATCCCTTAGAATGCCCTCCAGGATTTTACCCACAGTAGAGGTTAAGCTTACTGGCCTATAATTTCCGAGTTCAGTTTTTGTCTCCTTTAAATATTGGCACCACATTTGCTATACGGCAGTCCTGTGGTACAGACCCTGTTATTATGGAGTCTTTAAAGATTAAAAATAATGGTCTATCAATGACTGTACTTAATTCCTGCAGTACTCGGGGGGGTGTCCCATCCGGGCCCGGATATTTGTCAATTTTACTGATTTTTAGACGCCGCCGCACTTCCTGCTGGGTTAAGCAGGTGACATTTAATTGGGAATTTTTATCACTAGTCATTTTGTCTGCCATGGGATTTTATTTTGTAAATACTAATGAAAAAAAGTCATTTAGCATATTGGCTTTTTCCTCATCCTCATCCACCATTTCACCCACACTATTTTTAAGGGGGCCAACACTATCATTTTTTAGTTTCTTACTATTTATGTAGTTAAAGAATATTTTGGGATTATTTTTACTCTCTCTCGCAATGAGTCTCCCTGTCTCAATCTTTGCTGCCTTGATTTGCTTTTTACAGAATTTATTTAATTTTCTGTATTTATTTAATGCCTCATCACTTCCTACTTCCTTTAATTCTCTAAATGCTTTCTTTTCGTCATTTATTGCGCCCCTTACAGCTCTATTTAGCCATATTGGCTTCCTCCTATTTCTAGTATGTTTATTCCCATACGGTATATATTGTGCACAAGTCCTATCCTGGATGCTAATAAATGTCTCCCATTTTCTTTGTGTATTTTTGTGTCTCAGGATATCATCCCAGTTAATTGCACCAAGATCCTCTTTCATCCGTTGGAAATTTGCCCTCCTGAAGTTTAGTGTCCTTGTAACCCCTCTACTACACATCTTATTAAAGGATACATGAAAACTTATTATTTTGCGATCGCTATTTCCCAAGTGACCCCCAACCCTTATATTTGCTGTGCGGTCTGGCCTGTTGGTTAATATTAGGTCTAGCAGTGCCCCCCTTCTTGTTGGGTCCTGAACCAGTTGTGAAAGGTAATTGTCTCTCATAATTGTCAAAAACCGATTACCTTTGCTGGAACTGCAGGTTTCTGTTCCCCAATCTATTTCAGGGTAGTTGAATTCCCCCATAATAATGACTTCTCCTTGAGTCGCAGCTTCATCTATTTGCTTTACGAGGATATTCTCCATTGCTTCCATTATTTTTGGAGATTTATAACAAACCTCTATCAGTAATTTATTATTTTTTCCCCCTCCCCTTATCTCCACCCACAGGGATTCTACATTTTCATTAAATTCACCTATATTATCACGCCGAATGGGTTTTAAGGACGATTTTACATATAGACACACCCCTCCCCCTCGCTTATCTGTACGGTCATTTCTGAAAAGGCTATAGCCCTGCAAGTTAACAGCCCAGTTGTGGCTCTCATCCAGCCATGTTTCAGATATCCCTACCATGTCATAATTATGCTCCAACAACATTAGTTCTAATTCGTCCATTTTGTTGGCGAGGCTTCTGGCATTAGTATACATGCACTTGATGTTCCTCTCTGTACCTCTATTCTTTCTTAAATTATTAACTGTTCTAACCCTACCCCCCCATGCCACCGTCACCCCCAACTTCCTTATTTATGCCCAGGTCTCTATCTGCACTATCTTCCCTGTTATGACCTGGTGGTCAGGACAATAATGGACCTGGTGGTTAAGAGCGCACGGAATGACCTGATAGTTACTGATAATAAGGACGAGCTCTGGGACGTGGGAACTCTGCTGACCGCAATCCCTAAACCTATCAAACACACTAGAAATAGCCGTGGATTGCGCCTAACGCTCCCTATGCAACTCGGCACAGCCTAAGAAACTAGCTAGCCCTGAAGATAGAAAAATAAAGCCTACCTTGCCTCAGAGAAATTCCCCAAAGGAAAAGGCAGCCCCCCCACATATAATGACTGTGAGTAAAGATGAAAATACAAACACAGAGATGAAATAGATTTAGCAAAGTGAGGCCCGACTTACTGAACAGACCGAGGATAGGAAAGGTTACTTTGCGGTCAGCACAAAAACCTGCAAAAAGACCACGCAGAAGGCGCAAAAAGACCCTCCGCACCGACTCACGGTGCGGAGGCGCTCCCTCTGCGTCCCAGAGCTTCCAGCAAGCAAGACAACAAATTAAATAGCAAGCTGGACAGAAAAATAGCAAACCCAAGAAATACAAGCTGGAACTTAGCTTCTGATGGGAAGACAGGTCACAAGAACGATCCAGGAGTGAACAGACCAATACTGGAACATTGACAGGTGGCATGGAGCAAAGATCTAAGTGGAGTTAAATAGAGCAGCAGCTAACGAATTAACCTCGTCACCTGTGGAAGGAAACTCAGAAACACCCACCAGAGGAAGTCCATGGACAGAACCAGCCGAAGTACCATTCATGACCACAGGAGGGAGCCCGACAACAGAATTCACAACAGTACCCCCCCCTTGAGAAGGGGTCACCGAACCCTCACCAGAGCCCCCAGGCCGACCAGGATGAGCCAAATGAAAGGCACGAACCAGATCGGCAGCATGAACATCAGAGGCAAAAACCCAGGAATTATCTTCCTGACCATAACCCTTCCACTTGACCAGGTACTGGAGTTTCCGTCTTGAAACACGAGAATACAAAATCTTCTCCACCACATACTCCAACTCCCCCTCAACTAACACCGGGGCAGGAGGATCAACGGATGGAACCACAGGCACCACGTATCTCCGCAATAACGACCTATGGAACACATTATGGATGGCAAAAGAAGCAGGAAGGGCCAAACGAAATGACACAGGATTGATAACCTCAGAAATCTTATACGGACCAATGAAACGAGGCTTAAACTTAGGAGAGGAAACCTTCATAGGAACATAACGAGACGACAACCAAACCAAATCCCCAACACGAAGTCGGGGACCCACACAGCGCCGGCGGTTAGCGAAATGTTGAGCCTTCTCCTGGGACAATGTCAAATTGTCCACCACATGAGTCCAAATCTGCTGAAACCTATCCACCACAGTATCTACACCAGGACAGTCTGAAGACTCAACCTGCCCTGAAGAGAAACGAGGATGGAAACCAGAATTGCAGAAAAACGGCGAAACCAAAGTAGCCGAGCTGGCCCGATTATTAAGGGCGAACTCAGCCAACGGCAAAAAGGACACCCAATCATCCTGATCAGCAGAAACAAAGCATCTCAGATATGTTTCCAAAGTTTGATTAGTTCGTTCGGTTTGGCCATTTGTCTGAGGATGGAAAGCCGAGGAAAAAGACAAATCAATGCCCATCCTAGCACAAAATGATCGCCAAAACCTTGAAACAAACTGGGAACCTCTGTCAGAAACGATGTTCTCCGGGATACCATGTAAACGAACCACATGCTGGAAAAATAATGGCACCAAATCAGAGGAGGAAGGCAATTTAGACAAAGGTACCAAATGGACCATCTTAGAAAAGCGATCACAAACCACCCAAATGAACGACATCTTTTGAGAGACGGGGAGATCCGAAATAAATCCATAGATATATGCGTCCAGGGCCTCTTCGGGACCGGCAAGGGCAAAAACAAACCTACTGGCACGAGAACAGCAGGGCTTAGCCCGAGCACAAGTCCCACAGGACTGCACAAAAGAACGCACATCCCGTGACAAAGACGGCCACCAGAAGTATCTAGCCACCAAATCTCTGGTACCAAAGATTCCAGGATGCCCAGCCAACACTGAACAATGAATCTCAGAGATAACTCTACTAGTCCATCTATCAGGAACAAACAGTTTCTCCGCTGGGCAACGGTCAGGTCTATCAGCCTGAAATTTTTGCTGCACCCGCCGCAAATCAGGGGAGATGGCAGACAAAATTACCCCCTCTTTGAGAATACCCGCCGGCTCAGGAACACCCGGAGAGTCAGGCACAACACTCCTTGACAGGGCATCAGCCTTCACATTCTTAGAGCCCGGAAGGTACGAAACCACAAAATCAAAACTGGAGAAAAATAATGACCATCGAGCCTGTCTCGGATTCAACCGTTTGGCAGACTCAAGATAAGTCAAATTCTTGTGATCTGTCAAGACCACCACGCGATGCTTGGCTCCTTCCAGCCAATGACGCCACTCCTCGAATGCCCACTTCATGGCCAACAATTCACGATTACCAACATCATAGTTACGCTCAGCAGGCGAAAACTTTCTAGAAAAGAAAGCACATGGCTTCATCACCGAGCCCTCAGAACTTCTTTGCGACAAAACAGCCCCTGCTCCAATCTCAGAAGCATCAACCTCAACCTGAAACGGAAGCGAAACATCTGGCTGGCGCAACACAGGGGCAGAAGAAAAACGACGCTTCAACTCCTGAAAAGCCTCTACAGCCGCAGAAGACCAATTGACCACATCAGCACCCTTCTTGGTCAAATCAGTCAACGGTTTAGCAACAGTAGAAAAATTAGCGATGAAGCGCCGATAAAAATTAGCAAAGCCCAGAAACTTTTACAGGCTCTTCACAGATGTCGGCTGAGTCCAATCGTAAATGGCCTGGACTTTAACAGGGTCCATCTCGATAGTAGAAGGGGAAAAAATGAACCCCAAAAATGAAACCTTCTGAACTCCAAAGAGACACTTTGACCCCTTCACAAACAAGGAATTCCCACGAATGACCTGGAACACCATTCTGACCTGCTTCACATGAGACTCCCAATCATCCGAAAAGACCAAAATATCATCCAAATACACAACCAGGAATTTATCCAGGTACTCTCGGAAGATGTCATGCATAAAGGACTGAAATACTGATGGAGCATTGGAAAGCCCGAATGGCATAACCAGGTACTCAAAATGGCCCTCGGGCGTATTAAATGCTGTTTTCCATTCATCGCCTTGTTTAATACGCACAAGATTATACGCCCCTTGAAGATCTATCTTGGTGAACCAACTAGCCCCTTTAATACGAGCAAACAAATCAGACAGCAACGGCAAAGGATACTGAAATTTGACTGTAATTTTATTAAGAAGGCGGTAATCAATACAAGGTCTCAAAGAACCATCCTTCTTGGCCACAAAAAAGAACCCTGCTCCTAACGGTGATGACGACGGGCGAATATGGCCTTTCTCCAAGGATTCCTTTACATAACTCCGCATAGCGGCGTGTTCTGGCACAGATAAATTGAACAATCGGCCCTTAGGAAACTGACTACCAGGAATCAAATTAATTGCACAATCACAATCCCTATGAGGAGGTAGGGCACTGGCTTTGGGCTCATCAAATACATCCCGATAATCCGACAACAACTCTGGAACTTCAGAAGGAGTGGAAGACGAAATAGACAAAAATGGAACATCACCATGTACCCCCTGGCAACCCCAGCTGGACACAGACATAGATTTCCATCCAAGAGGACAGACCTTGAATGTCCATGTTTACACCAGTGTCCTGAACCACCCAGAGGTAAAGGGGAAAATAGAGACAAAAAACACTGCAAAGAAAAAAAAATGGTCTCAGAACTTCTCTTCTCCGTCTATTGAGATGCATTAGTACTTTGGGCCACCTGTACTGTTATGACCTGGTGGTCAGGACAATAATGGACCTGGTGGTTAAGAGCACACGGAATGACCTGATAGTTACTGATAATAAGGACGAGCTCTGGGACGTGGGAACTCTGCTGACCGCAATCCCTAAACCTATCAAACACACTAGAAATAGCCGTGGATTGCGCCTAACGCTCCCTATGCAACTCGGCACAGCCTAAGAAACTAGCTAGCCCTGAAGATAGAAAAATAAAGCCTACCTTGCCTCAGAGAAATTCCCCAAAGGAAAAGGCAGCCCCCCACATATAATGACTGTGAGTAAATATGAAAATACAAACACAGAGATGAAATAGATTTAGCAAAGTGAGGCCCGACTTACTGAACAGACCGAGGATAGGAAAGGTTACTTTGCGGTCAGCACAAAAACCTGCAAAAAGACCACGCAGAGGGCGCAAAAAGACCCTCCGCACCGACTCACGGTGCGGAGGCGCTCCCTCTGCTTCCCAGAGCTTCCAGCAAGCAAGACAACAAATTAAATAGCAAGCTGGACAGAAAAATAGCAAACCCAAGAAATACAAGCTGGAACTTAGCTTCTGATGGGAAGACAGGTCACAAGAACGATCCAGGAGTGAACAGACCAATACTGGAACATTGACAGGTGGCATGGAGCAAAGATCTAAGTGGAGTTAAATAGAGCAGCAGCTAACGAATTAACCTCGTCACCTGTGAAACTCAGAAACACACACCAGAGGAAGTCCATGGACAGAACCAGCCGAAGTACCATTCATGACCGCAGGAGGGAGCCCGACAACAGAATTCACAACACTTCCCCTCCTATAAATTGAATACCCTCCCCCCAATTCCTAGTTTAAACACTCCTCCAACCTTCTAGCCATTTTCTCCCCAGCACAGCTGCACCTTCCCCATTGAGGTGCAGCCCGTCCCTAGCATAGAGCCAGTAGCCAACTGAGAAGTTGGGCCAGTTCTGCAGGAACCCAAACCCCTCCTTCTTACACCAATTCTTGAGCCACTTATTAACCTCCCTAATCTCCTGTTGCCTCTCTGGCGTGGCACGTGGTACAGGCAGTATTTCGGAAAATACCACGTTGGAGGTCCTTGCTTTCAGCTTGCAGCCTAATTCCCTGAAATCATCTTTAAGGACCTTCCACCTACCTCTAACTTTGTCATTTGTGCCAATGTGCACCATGACCGCTGGGTGCTCACCAGTCCCTCCCAGTAATCTGTCCACCCGATCAGCGATGTGTCGGACTCGAGCGCCAGGCAGGCAGCACACTGTTCGACGATCCCTGTCTTTGTGACAGATTGCCCTATCTGTTCTCCTAATAATTGAGTTCCCCACTACCAGCACCTGTCTGGCCTGTCCTGCTCTCCTATTTCCCTCCTTACTGTAGCAGTCACTCCTCCAGCTTTCAGAGGACATGCCTGGCTGCAGCAGTGCTACCCCTGTACTGGCACCCCCCCCCTCATCTGCCAACTTAGCAAACTTATTGGGGTGTGCCAGATCAGGACTAGCCTCCCTGGCACTCTTCCCTCTACCCGGTGTTAGGACTACAGAGATGGGTACGAGAGTGGACCCTCTGGACCGTGGAAGTCCCCCTCGTGGGCGAGCAGACCCGGTGTTAACCAACCCCTATACAGGGGCTGTTTAGGAGCAGGCCCAGAGGTTACCTTACCACGGTAGCGGATACCAGAAGGGACGGCTCAAGTAAAGGGAAGGCTGAAGAGTAGACAAAACTGAGGACCGGAATCAGCAGCGGAAAATCCAGAGGCAGAAGACTCGGGAACGGAAGGCAGGAATCGGCAGAGGAGAACCAGGGACGGAGAGGGAACTGAAACAAAGTAACGGAAAACAAACACAGTAAATACTAGCGCCGGAGCGCAGAGCAAGTACAGAGACACAGCGAACGGCCAGAAACTAAGCAAACACTAAAGATACTCAGGCACCTCCTAGCAGAGGAGGTGGCCTGAAATACAGTGCTCTCCATGGTGATTGGCTGCAGATGCACCACATCCGGTGCTAGGTGATCCGGAGCTGTGAGGCTGTATCTAATGCTGAAGCCTGCGCGCCTGCGCAGGAGCGCCGGAAGTAGGAGCGCAGGAACGAGCGATGCCGGAAGAAGATGGGGCCGCCCGAGAGGAGGAGAGGACAACGCGCCGAGCGCTGAAAGAAGAGCGAGCGAGGGGAGCGGAGGCGGCACGCTGAGGACCAGGAACAGAGCGTTGAGCAGCCGCTGTAACAGTACCCCCCTCTTTAACCCCTTCATGACCCAGCCTGTTTTGACCTTAAAGACCTTGCCGTTTTTTGCAATTCTGACCAGTGTCCCTTTATGAGGTAATAACTCAGGAACGCTTCAACGGATCCTAGCGGTTCTGAGATTGTTTTTTCGTGACATATTGGGCTTCATGTTAGTGGTAAATTTAGGTCAATAAATTCTGCGTTTATTTGTGATAAAAACGGAAATTTGGCGAAAATTTTGAAAATTTTGCAATTTTCACATTTTGAATTTTTATTCTGTTAAACCAGAGAGATATGTGACACAAAATAGTTAATAAATAACATTTCCCACATGTTTACTTTACATCAGCACAATTTTGGAAACAAATTTTTTTTTTTGTTAGGAAGTTATAAGGGTTAAAATTTGACCAGCGATTTGTCATTTTTACAACTAAATTTACAAAACCATTTTTTTTAGGGACCACCTCACATTTGAAGTCAGTTTGAGGGGTCTATATGGCGAAAATACCCAAAAGTGACACCATTCTAAAAACTGCACCCCTCAAGGTACTCAAAACCACATTCAAGAAGTTTATTAACCCTTCAGGTGCTTCACAGCAGCAGAAGCAACATGGAAGGAAAAAATGAACATTTAACTTTTTAGTCACAAAAATTATCTTTTAGCAACAATTTTTTTATTTTCCCAATGGTAAAAGGAGAAACTGAACCACGAAAGTTGTTGTCCAATTTGTCCTGAGTACGCTGATACCTCATATGTGGGGGTAAACCACTGTTTGGGCGCACGGCAGGGCTTGGAAGGGAAGGAGCGCCATTTGACTTTTTGAATCAAAAATTGGCTCCACTCTTTAGCGGACACCATGTCACGTTTGGAAAGCCCCCGTGTGCCTAAAAATTGGAGCTCCCCCACAAGTGACCCCATTTTGGAAACTAGACATCCCAAGGAACTTATCTAGATGCATAGTGAGCACTTTGAACCCCCAGGTGCTTCACAAATTGATCCGTAAAAATGAAAAAGTACTGTTTTTTCACAAAAAAATTCTTTTAGCCTCAATTTTTTCATTTTCACATGGGCAACAGGATAAAATGGATCCTAAAATGTGTTGGGCAATTTCTCCTGAGTACACCAATACCTCACATGTGGGGGTAAACCACTGTTTGGGCACATGGTAAGGCTCGGAAGGGAAGGAGCGCCATTTGACTTTTTGAATGAAAAATTATTTCCATCGTTAGCGGACACCATGTCGCGTTTGGATAGCTCCTGTGTGCCTAAACATTGGCGCTCCCTCACAAGTGACCCCATTTTGGAAACTAGACCCCCCAAGGAACTTATTTAGATGCCTAGTGAGCACTTTAAACCCTCAGGTGCTTCACAAATTGATCTGTAAAAATGAAAAAGTACTTTTTTTTCACAAAAAAATTATTTTCGCCTCAATTTTTTCATTTTCACATGGGCAGTAGGATAAAATGGATCATAAAATTTGTTGGGCAATTTCTCCCGAGTACGCTGATACCTCATATGTGGGGGTAAACTACTGTTTGGGCACTCGGCAGGGCTCGGAAGGGAAGGCGCGCCATTTGACTTTTTGAATGGAAAATTAGCTCCAATTGTTAGCGGACACCATGTCGCGTTTGGAGAGCCCCTGTGTGCCTAAACATTGGAGCTCCCCCACAAGTGACCCCATTTTGGAAACTAGACCCCCCAAGGAACTTATCTAGATGCATATTGAGCACTTTAAACCCCCAGGTGCTTCACAGAAGTTTATAACGCAGAGCCATGAAAATAAAAAATAATTTTTCTTTCCTCAAAAATGATTTTTTAGCCTGGAATTTCCTATTTTGCCAAGGATAATAGGAGAAATTGGACCCCAAATATTGTTTTCCAGTTTGTCCTGAGTATGCTGATACCCCATATGAGGGGGTAAACCACTGTTTGGGCGCACGGCAGGGCTCGGAAGGGATGGCACGCCATTTGGCTTTTTAAATGGAAAATTAGCTCCAATCATTAGCGGACACCATGTCACGTTTGGAGAGCCCCTGTGTGCCTAAACATTGGAGATCCCCCAGAAATGACACCATTTTGGAAACTAGACCCCCAAAGGAACTAATCTAGATGTGTGGTGAGGACTTTGAACCCCCAAGTGCGTCACAGAAGTTTATAACGCAGAGCCATGAAAATAAAAATAAAAAATTATTTTCTCAAAAATGATCTTTTAGCCTGCAATTTTTTATTTTCCCAAGGGTAACAGGAGAAATTTGACCCCAAAAGTTGTTGTCCAGTTTCTCCTGAGTACGCTGATACCCCATATGTGGGGGTAAATCACTGTTTGGGCACATGCCGGGGCTCGGAAGTGAAGTAGTGACGTTTTGAAATGCAGACTTTGATGGAATGGTCTGTGGGCGTCACGTTGCGTTTGCAGAGCCCCTGATGTGGCTTAACAGTAGAAACCCCCCCCAAGTGACCCCATTTTGGAAACTAGACCCCCAAAGGAACTTATCTAGATGTGTGGTGAGCACTTTGAACCCCCAAGTGCTTCATAGAAGTTTATAATGCAGAGCCGTGAAAATAATAAATACGTTTTCTTTCCTCAAAAATAATTATTTAGCCCAGAATTTTTTATTTTCCCAAGGGTTACAGAAGAAATTGGACCCCAAAAGTTGTTGTCCAGTTTCTCCTGAGTACGCTGATACCCCATATGTGGGGGTAAACCACTGTTTGGGCACATGCCGAGGCTCGGAAGTGAAGTAGTGACGTTTTGAAATGCAGACTTTGATGGAATGCTCTGTGGGCGTCACGTTGCGTTTGCAGAGCCCCTGATGTGGCTTAACAGTAGAAACCCCCCACAAGTGACCCCATTTTGGAAACTAGACCCCGAAAGGAACTTATCTAGATGTGTGGTGAGCACTTTGAACCCCCAAGCGCTTCATAGAAGTTTATAATGCAGAGCCGTGAAAATAATAAATACGTTTTCTTTCCTCAAAAATAATTATTTAGCCCAGAATTTTTTATTTTCCCAAGGGTTACAGGAGAAATTGGACCACAAAAGTTGTTGTCCAGTTTCTCCTGAATACGCTGATACCCCATGAGTGGGGGTAAACCACTGTTTGGGCACACGTCGGGGCTCAGAAGGGAAGTAGTGACTTTTGAAATGCAGACTTTGATGGAATGGTCTACGGGTGTCACGTTGCGTTTGCAGAGCCCCTGGTGTGCCTAAACAGTAGAAACCCCCACAAGTGACCCCATTTTAGAAACTAGACCCCCCAAGGAACTTATCTAGATATGTGGTGAGCACTTTGAACCCCCAAGTGCTTCACAGACGTTTACAACGCAGAGCCGTGAAAATAAAAAATCATTTTTCTTTCCTCAAAAATTATGTTTTAGCAAGCATTTTTTTAGATTCACAAGGATAACAGGAGAAATTGGACCCCAGTAACTGTTGCGCAGTTTGTCCTGAGTATGCTGGTACCCCATATGTGGGGGTAAACCACTGTTTGGGCACACGTCGGGGCTCAGAAGTGAGGGAGCACCATTTGACTTTTTGAATACGAGATTGGCTGGAATCAATGGTGGCGCCATGTTGCGTTTGGAGACCCCTGATGTGCCTAAACAGTGGTAACCCCTCAATTCTACCTTCAACACTAACCCCCCCACACCTCTAACCCTAATCCCAACTGTAGCCATAACCCTAATCACAACCCTAACCGCAACACACCCCTAACCACAACCCTAACCCCAACACACCCCTAACCCTAACCACAACCCTAATTCCAACCCTAACCCTAAGGCTATGTGCCCACGTTGCGGATTCGTGTGAGATATTTCCGCACCATTTTTGAAAAATCCGCGGGTAAAAGGCACTGCGTTTTACCTGCGGATTTTCCGCGGATTTCCAGTGTTTTTTGTGCGGATTTCACCTGCGGATTCCTATTGAGGAACAGGTGTAAAACGCTGCGGAATCCACACAAAGAATTGACATGCTGCGGAAAATACAACGCAGCGTTTCCGCGCGGTATTTTCCGCACCATGGGCACAGCGGATTTGGTTTTTCATATGTTTACATGGTACTGTAAACCTGATGGAACACTGCTGCGAATCCGCAGCCAAATCCGCACCGTGTGCACATAGCCTAATTCTAAAGGTATGTGCACACGCTGCGTAAAACGCTGCGGATCCGCAGCAGTTTCCCATGAGTTTACAGTTCAATGTAAACCTACGGGAAACAAAAATCGCTGTACACATGCTGCGGAAAAACTGCACGGAAACGCAGCGGTTTACATTCCGCAGCATGTCACTTCTTTTGTGCGGATTCCGCAGCGGTTTTACAACTGCTCCAATAGAAAATCGCAGTTGTAAAACCGCAGTGAAATGCGCAGAAAAAAACGCGGTAAATCCGCCATAAATCCGCAGCGGTTTAGCACTGCGGATTTATCAAATCCGCAGCGGAAAAATCCGCAGAGGACCAGAATACGTGTGCACATACCGAAACCCTAACCCTAGCCCTAACCCTAGCCCTAACCCTAGCCCTAACCCTAGCCCTAACCCTAGCCCTAACCCTACCCCTACCCCTAGCCCTAACCCTACCCCTAACCCTACCCCTAACCCTACCCCTAACCCTAACCCTAACCCTACCCCTAACCCTACCCCTAACCCTACCCCTAACCCTAACCCTATTCTAACATTAGTGGAAAAAAAAAATTTCTTTATTTTTTTATTGTCCCTACCTATGGGGGTGACAAAGGGGGGGGGTCATTTATTATTTTTTTTATTTTGATCACTGAGATAGATTATATCTCAGTGATCAAAATGCACTTTGGAACGAATCTGCTGGCCGGCAGATTCGGCGGGCGCACTGCACATGCGCCCGCCATTTTGGAAGATGGCGGCGCCCAGGGAGAAGACGGACGGGACCCCGGCTGGATCGGTAAGTATGATGGGGTGGGGGGGGACCACGGGGGGGGGGATCGGAGCACGGGGGGGGGGATCTGAGCACGGGGGGGGGGAATCGGAGCGCGGGAGGGGTGGAACGGAGCACGGGGGGGCTGGAATGGAGCACGGGGGGGCTGGAATGGAGCACGGGGGGGTGGAACGGAGCACCGGGGGGTGTGGATCGGAGTGCAGGGGGGGTGATTGGAGCACGGGGGGGTGATTGGAGCACGGGGGGAGCGGACAAGAGCACGGGGGGGAGCGGAGCACTGGACGGAGGGGAGCCGGAGCAGTGTACCGGCCAGATCGGGGGGCTGCGGGGGCGATCGGTGGGGTGGGGTGGGGGCACATTAGTATTTCCAGCCATGGCCGATGATATTTCAGCATCGGCCATGGCTGGATTGTAATATTTCACCCGTTATAATAGGTGAAATATTACAAATCGCTCTGATTGGCAGTTTCACTTTCAACAGCCAATCAGAGCGATCGTAGCCACGAGGGGGTGAAGCCACCCCCCCTGGGCTAAACTGCCACTCCCCCTGTCCCTGCAGATCGGGTGAAATGGGAGTTAACCCTTTCACCCGGCCTGCAGGGACGCGATCTTTCCATGACGCCGCATAGGCGTCATGGGTCGGAATGGCACCGACTTTCATGACGCCTACGTGGCGTCATGGGTCGGGAAGGGGTTAAAATCTCCCTTCCTAAAACTAGAGAGGAATTTGTTAAGTAGACGAGGTGCATCGATATTCTCTCGAGGTTCCCAGGATCTTTCCTCAGGCCCAAACCCCTTCCAAATCACTAGGAAAAACTCTCTCCCGCGAATACTCTTCTTGGCTAGAATATCCCTCACCTCAAAGATGTTATCAGCATGGACAGGCTGAGGAGAGGTACAGGAAGAAGGATGGAAGCGATTAAGAACAACAGGCTTGAGCAGAGACACATGAAAAGTGTTGGGAATCCGGAGCGAAGCGGGCAACTTCAGCTTGTAGGCAACTTCGTTGACTCGACTCAGAATCTCGAAGGGACCGATGAAACGAGGACCAAGTTTATAGGATGGTATCTTGAGCCTAATGTAACGAGAGGCGAGCCAAACTTTATCGCCTGGTAAAAATGAGAAAGAATCTAAGCGCTTCTTGTCGGCATGTCTCTTCATTTTAACAGAAGTCTTTTTGAGAGCCTCTTTAACCTCACCCCAAATTGCAGAAAAATTTAAAGTCAAAGAGTCTGCTGCCGGAACTCCAGTAGTGGAAGAAATTGGAAGAGGCATATTCGGATGTTGTCCGAATACGACAAAAAAAGGAGACTTGGCTGAGGATTCACTAGAATGATTGTTATAGGCGAATTCGGCCCAAGGCAGAAGGTTTACCCAATCATCTTGGTGGGAATTGATGAAATGACGAAGATAGGCAGTCACAATCTGATTTGTTCGTTCAGCTTGACCATTAGTCTGAGGGTGATAGGCTGATGAAAAATCTAGTGATACCTTCAAAAGCTTGCATAACGCTCTCCAGAATCGTGATGTAAACTGGACTTCTCGGTCAGACACGATGTTTAAAGGGAACCCATGGAGTTTGAAGATATTAGAAATAAAGATCCTCGCCAATTCTGGAGCTGAGGGAAGTCCAGACAAGGGAACGAAATGGGCCATCTTAGAGAACCGATCTACCACCGTAAGGATGGCTGTACAAGCAGAGGATCTCGGTAAATCGGTAATGAAGTCCATGGCGATGTGTTGCCAAGGACTCGAAGGCACAGGAAGAGGAAGTAACCCTCCACGAGGTAATTGTCTAGGCACCTTGCACTTGGCACAGGAAGGGCAGGAGACGACAAACTCCTCGACATCATGACGTAATGAGGGCCACCAATAGTAGCGAGAGATGAGAAGGGAGGTTTTTCTAATCCCGGCGTGGCCTGCCAATTTGGAGGAATGTCCCCAACGCAGCACTGTCTCTCTGTCCTTCTCAGTGACAAATGTTTTACCCGGAGGTGGACAGCTTATACTTAAAGGGGCCACAGTAACGATTTTACCGGGATCCACAATATGCGCTGGTTCCTCGTCGATGTCCTCAAGCTGCGATAGTCTGGACAGGGCATCTGCTTTGACGTTCTTGTCGCCAGGACGAAAACGAAGCTCAAAGTCGAAGCGGGCAAAAAACAGAGACCATCGAGCTTGCCGTGGATTAAGTCTGTGTGCGGTCTGAAGATAGGCCAAATTCTTGTGGTCAGAAAAAATCACAAACGGATGAACGGCTCCTTCCAGAAGATGCCTCCACTCCCCAAGAGCCAGCTTTATGGCCAAGAGTTCTCGGTCCCCGATGCTGAGAATGTCTTGGAAAAGAAGCCACAGGGAACCAGGCGACCAGTAGAAGATCTTTGAGAGAGCACTGCCCCGGCACCGGTAGAAGAGGCATCCACCTCGAGAATGAATGGTCTATTGATCTCTGGATGGTGTAAAACGGGAGCGGAGGAAAAGGATTGCTTCAGAAGCGCAAAAGCTTTTTCGGCCTCTGGAGTCCAAGTCTTCGGATTGGCACCTTTACGAGTGAGAGCAGCAAGAGGCCGAACTACCGAGGAGAAATGTGAAATAAACTGCCTGTAGTAGTTGGCGAACCCTAGAAAGCGCTGGATGGCTTTTGTTCCATAGGGACGTGGCCAACTGAGAATGGTTCTCAGCTTCTCAGGGTCCATCTTGAGACCAGAATCCGAGATGACGTATCCGAGAAAAGGCAGTGAAGTCTGTTCGAAGAGACACTTCTCAAACTTAGCATAAAGACGATTCTCTCTAAGGCGTTGCAAAACCAAACGGACGCTTCTTCTGTGAGATGGTAGGTCAGCCGAAAAAATTAGGATGTCGTCTAGATATACTACAACACAAGAGTAAAGAAGGTCTCGGAAAATGTCATTGACGAATTCTTGGAAGACTGCGGGAGCATTGCAGAGACCGAACGGCATGACTAGGTATTCATAATGCCCGTCCCGAGTGTTAAAGGCAGTCTTCCATTCGTCGCCGGCCCGGATTCGAACAAGATTATAAGCACCTCGAAGATCCAGCTTCGTAAAGATTCGTGCCCCTCTTAATCGGTCGAAGAGTTCAGGAATAAGGGGCAGAGGGTACTTGTTCTTGATAGTAATGTTGTTCAAACCTCTGTAATCAATGCAGGGTCGAAGAGATCCGTCTTTTTTCTTGACGAAGAAGAACCCCGCACCGGCAGGGGAAGAAGACTTTCGGATGAATCCCCTAAATAGATTCTCTTGGACGTACTCAGACATAGCTTTAGTCTCAGCAGGGGACAGAGGGTAAATCCTCCCTCTAGGTGGAGTGGAACCGGGAAGAAGTTCGATCGGGCAATCGTAGAGTCGATGCGGAGGAAGACTCTCTGCTTCTTTTTTGTCAAAAACATCGATGTAGGACAGATATGGAGTAGGTAGTCCGGGAAGAACGGAGTCAGTCGGAAGCGAAACTACAGGGCGAACAGGCAGAAGGCATTGTGTTTGACACGTAGATCCCCAACGGAGTACATCACCTGAACGCCAGTCCAGGGTGGGTTCGTGCAAACGGAGCCAAGGTAAACCTAGAAGCAGAGTATGGGTTAGATTAGGCAAAACATAGAAAGTTATCTTCTCACGATGAAGAGCCCCGATACATAGGTCTATCTCTTCCGTAATCAAAGTGACGGCATCGTGCAAGGGTCTCCCATCCACGGAAGCAATCTGACGAGGGGAATCCAACGAGAGAACTGGAACGCGAAGCCTCCAAACCGCCTCAAGACTGATAAAGTTGCCCGCCGCGCCCGAATCCACATACGCGACCTCAGAAAAACGCTTTTGATTTAGCACTAACAAAACGGACAGAAACAAGGGTTGAGAGGAATCAGAAACACCTAGGGAGGCCTCCCTTACCTGTCCTAGGCGGAGGAGTTTTCCGGCCTCTCAGGACATGCTCGTAGTAAATGTGAGGCGCTACCGCAGTAAAAGCAGAGTCCTTGGGATCGTCTCTCCCGACGGCGTTGCTCTGCTAGCTTGACCCAATCTATTTGCATGGGCTCTGGCAAGGAAGTTGTGGTAGATGACAAGGGACGCGGACTTCCTGACCTGCGGATGGGAGGTAGAGAACGAACAGACCTCTTTTCTCTAGTAGTCTCACGCGTTCGCTCCTGAAAGCGTAGGTCTATGCGCGTGGACAGGGAAATGAGGTCATCTAAAGATGTTGGGGTATCCCGTCCAGCCAGCTCATCCTTTATTCGACTGGACAGGCCTCGCCAAAAGGCTCCTACCAGGGCCTCGTTGTTCCACCCTAATTCAGAGGCTAAAGTACGAAAACGTATGGCGTATTGGCCAACAGATAGAGAACCTTGCTGGAGGTTGAAAAGCGACTCAGTTGTGGAAGCTAGGCGCTCAGGCTCATCAAAAACCCTGTGGAAAGTCTCTAAGAAAGAAGCTAGTTGGGTAACTACAGGATCATCCCGCTCCCACAGAGGATTGATCCAGGCCAAAGCCTCCCCCTCTAAATGAGATACTATAAAAGCCACTTTGGCCCGGTCGGAGGGATACTGTTGGGGAAGGAGCTCAAAGTGGAGGCGACACTGGTTCAGGAACCCCCTACAGAGCTTGGGATCCCCGCTAAACCTGGGAGGTTTGCCGAGGCGAGGAAGCGGATGGGGCGAGGGAGTCGAATCTTGCGAAGCCTGGGCGGAAGCCGTAGAGAGAGACTGCAAATTAAATAAACGGTCGTCTATGGAAGCCAAATAGGAAAGCATACGCGCCTGCGTATCGTGTTGTTGGGAGAGTTCCTGCTGCATGGCTGCAATTTGATTAGTATTAGCAGGGTCGGCGGTTTGCAAAGAGGTTAGACGAGACTCCAAATTTTTTAAGAAGGACATGATGCGCTGCTGATTGTCGCGTATGTGCGCCAATTCCTTCTGAGCAGAAAACGCGGCACCCGCGGAGTCCATGGCATGAGTATACTGTTAGGACTACAGAGATGGGTACGAGAGTGGACCCTCTGGACCGTGGAAGTCCCCCTCGTGGGCGAGCAGACCCGGTGTTAACCAACACCTATACAGAGGCTGTTTAGGAGCAGGCCCAGAGGTTACCTTACCACGGTAGCGGATACCAGAAGGGACGGCTCAAGTAAAGGGAAGGCTGAAGAGTAGACAAAACTGAGGACCGGAATCAGCAGCGGAAAATCCAGAGGCAGAAGACACGGGAACGGAAGGCAGGAATCGGCAGAGGAGAACCAGGGATGGAGAGGGAACTGAAACAAAGTAACGGAAAACAAACACAGTAAATACTAGCGCCGGAGCGCAGAGCAAGTACAGAGACACAGCGAACGGCCAGAGACTAAGCAAACACTAAAGATACTCAGGCACCTCCTAGCAGAGGAGGTGGCCTGAAATACAGTGCTCTCCATGGTGATTGGCTGCAGATGCACCACATCCGGTGCTAGGTGATCCGGAGCTGTGAGGCTGTATCTAATGCTGAAGCCTGCGCGCCTGCGCAGGAGCGCCGGAAGTAGGAGCGCAGGAACGAGCGATGCCGGAAGAAGATGGCGCCGCCCGAGAGGAGGAGAGGACAACGCGCCGAGCGCTGAAAGAAGAGCGAGCGAGGGGAGCGGAGGCGGCACGCTGAGGACCAGGAACAGAGCGGTGAGCAGCCGCTGTAACACCCGGCCTTCTATCTGTCACCCAGCTTGCTACTTCATCGTCCTGCAGCTCCATCCTACCATCCCCCCCCTCATCTATCCCATTGAGCATCTGTTCAGTGAGCAGAAGACTCCTCTCCATATTGTCTATGGATCTCAGTGTTGCCAGCTGCACATTTAGATTCAGAATTTGGATTTCCAAATGCACAACATGCTCACATCTCACACAGCAGTATGCACCCTCGACCGGCTGATCAAGGATTGCATACATGTAGCAAGATGTGCACTGGATGGCATTAACAATAGTGGAGCACATTTCCTAATGGGGATTGCACCAGACAGGAGAGTTAAATAATAAAAAATAATAAAAAATAAATACAAAGTATTAATAAAAAACAGACAGCAATTCCTCCCTTGGAAACTCCCTGAATCTAAAGTCACTGAATCACAAGTCACACTTACCGCCGTTCACACTTACGCTCTGGTCACACTCAGCTCGCTCACACTCGCTATGCTGACGACTTATAGATTTTTTTTTTCTCTAGTTCCCCTCAACAGCAATCCACCTTGCTGTTCAAATGCACTTCCAACATATACTGTATGCAACATCATGTTGGCCCATCATACTGTACGGAGCATCAGGTGGGGCCATTATACTGTACGCAGCATTATGTGGGGCCATTATACTGTAGGCAGCATTATGTGGGGCCATTATACTGTAGTCAGCATTATGTGGGGCCATTATACTGTACGCAGCATTATATGGGGCCATTTGTTGTGAATTCTGCTCTTGGGCTCCCTCCGGTGGTTGTAAGTGGCACTTTTGTGAGTTCTGCTCTTGGGCTCCCTCCGGTCGTTTTAAGTGGTATGGCTGCTCCTTGGATTTAGCAGTCTGCAGCTGCTTCCACTGATTGTCTTTCTGCTCGGCTATTTATGCCTGGCTCTTCCCTTCAGCAGTGCCACTTGTCATTGGTTCCTGGTTGGATTCACATCTCTCTTGGATTTCCCTGATATCCTGACCAGTTCAGCAAAGTTAAGTCCTTGCTTGCTCTTTTCTGTCCACAGGCTGTGGACTTATTCGTTCTGTGATTTCTATGTTTTGTCCAGCTTGTCAGTATGGATTAATTCTGTTAAGCTGGAAGCTCTGGGAAGCAGATTTACCCTCCACACCTTTAGTCAGGTGTGGAGATTTTTGTAAACTCTGTGTGGATTTTTGGAGTTTTTAATACTGACCACACAGTATTCCGTCCTGTCCTATCTATCTAGCTAGACTGGCCTCCTGTGCTACATCCTGGTTTCATTCTACGTATGTCTTTTCCCTCTCCACTCACAGTCATTACTTATGGGGGGCTATCTATCCTTTGGGGATTTTCTCTGAGGCAAGATAGTTTTCCTGTTTCTATCTTTAGGGGTAGTTAGTTCTCAGGCTGTGACGAGGTGCCTAGGGAGTGACAGGAGCATCCCACGGCTACTTCTAGTGTTGTGTTGAGCTTAGGGACTGCGGTCAGTACAGGTACCACCTCCTTCAGAGCTCGTCCCATGTTGCTCCTAAACCACCAGTTCATAACAGCCATTATACTGTACACAGCATCTTGTGGGGCCATTATACTGTACGCAGCATTATGTGGGGCCATTATACTGTACGCAGCATTATGTGGGGCCATTATACTGTACGCAGCATCTTGTGGGGCCATTATACTGTAGGCAGCATTATGTGGGGCCATTATACTGTACGCAACATTATGTGGGGCCATTATACTGTAGTCAGCATTATGTGGGGCCATTATACTGTATGCAGCATTATGTGGGGCCATTATACTGTATGCAGCATCTTGTGAGGCCATTATACTGTACGCAGCATTATGTGAGGCCATTATACTGTACGCAGCATTATTTGGGGCCATTATACTGTAGGCAGCATCATGTGGGGCCATTATACAGTATGGAGCACTGTGTGGCCATCATACAGTATTGAGCGTCATGTGTGGCCATTATACAGTATGGAGCACTATATGTGGCCATTATGCAGTATGGAGCACTGTGTGTGGCCATTATACAGTATTGAGCATCATGTGTGGCCATTATACAATGTGGAGCACTGTGTGGCCATTATACAGTATGGAGCACCGTGTTGCCATATTATTTTGTTTATAATTATTGTTTATTAAACAGTGTGACCAGCAGTGCTAAATGGGTATGGTTGGGGCGTGGATATGGGTGTGACTAGTTGTGATATGGGTGTGGTCAGAGGTGTGGTGTAAAATTTGCCGCGGAGAGACATTGCCTTCTTCAAAAGTTGGGAGGTATGAGTATAGCTGCTTCTTAGAGACACATTGACTAACTGTCTCTTTTGATAGCACAGTTCAGCACAGATTAAGACTCTTTACAAAAGCACAGCAATACACAGCATTCCTTCTAGCACAGTGTAATGGAGGGAAGTTGCTGAGGGACATTATCCCTGTAACGCAAATTCTTCCAGTCCTTATCTTCCTGCTCCTGATAGACTTTCTCAGCAAGCAGTACAGGGGGTTAGCCCAACTCCACTCTGTAATGGAATCCAGTGTCCCTATGGTTCACTTGCTTGAACCTTTGTGAGAGATATTGCACACCACTCATCCCTTTAGCTGCTGCTAGAACAGTAAACAAGTTTACCACAATCCCCCTGGGGCTCTGCTAACCACTCCCTGTCTCCAGTGACTGTGTTAACCCCTCTAGTTGCTAGATGCTTTTGAAGCACAGCATTTAGCACTAATTCTGCATGTCACTATATATATATATAACTCCAGCCTACCTGGAATTGCTACAATATCTATCTATCTATCTATCTATCTATCTATCTATCTATCTATCTATCTATCTATCTAGTAGAAAAAAAGGAACAGCACAACTCTAGTACTTATCTTCAGGTGCAGGGCCTCAAGCAACCAGTCCAGCGATTGCAGCAAGTTTACAGACACTCAAAAAAGAGGCAGCACTCCATAGTTTAAGTGAAAAATGTGGATGGTTTAATTGACTCACATAGCCGGGCGACGTTTCAGCTCCATCTGAGCCTTTATCAAGCTTAATAAAGGCTCAGATGGAGCTGAAACGTCGCCCGGCTATGTGGGTCGATTAAACCTTCCACATTTTTCACTTAAACTATGGAGTGCTGCCTTTTTTTTGAGTGTCTATCTATCTATCTATACATATAATAGCAATGCCAGGTAAGTTAGAGTTAAATCCTAGCTCTGCATGCTTTGATTGGTGCACCTGGCTAGCTCTGCATATAAACAGGCTAGGTGTTCATCTAAATCAGCTCGAGGAAGCTGACCAGACTGGATGTGTCTTGAAGCAGAAGAGAAAGACAGGACAGAATCCTTCTCAGAGAAGAATCTGTACATGCCATGTGCAGAGCACCTCAAGTATCACTGGTTGGTATGGACAATAGCTGTTTTGTGTGACCGAACTGGGGCTAGCTCAGCCGTGTCTGAGTAGCCAGGGTCTTTTCTGTTTAGATAGCGCCTGGACAAGGCAAGGAATTTATGGTCATGAGTTTGTTTTGGTACTGTACAACCTGTGGAAGGCAATACAATCTGCACATGTTTGGACCATAACTGCATTGCCAGTGTGAACCTAATGGCCAATTGCCTGGTGCCTACTAGAGAGAGTGAATTCCTACAATTGGTGGATGAAAAGCGGTTGTGAAGTCCCAGAGAGCACAGGTGATTGCAGTGTTATGGACTGACCTGAGTTGGAGTAGTGATATTGCAACCACTAGGGGCAGCACCAGCAGGTAGCGTAGTCAGGGAATCATCAGACATCGGTAACATAGCAGCAGTGTATTTGGTTGGATAAGCAGGAATCGTAGTCAGATGATAGCCAAAGGTTGGTACACAGAGCAGAAGTATAGTTGGTTGGATAAGCAGGAATCGTAGTCAGATGATAGCCAGAGGTTGGTAACAAGCAGCAGTGTAGATTGGAGGATCAGCAGGAATCGTAGTCAGGAGATAGCCAGAGGTCGGTACACGGTAGCAGCCGTAGTATCTTGAGAATAAGCTGCAAATGGAAAGAAGCTAGACTAAAAGCTGAGAGCTCAATAATCTCGTAAGGAAGAAAGTGCAGTGCCAGGTTTAAGTAGGGTGTTCAATTAGGAGATCACAGGGTTGAACCAATCTGGAACTCGGGGTGGAGTTATAACAAGGTGGCACGGGGTGGTAGTCATGACCGAGTCCATTTAAAGCAACAGTCCATGAACATCCCTACCCCTTGCCCAAAAAAACAGACAGGATAGATGCAACCCCAGGCGATTTACCTTTTTTCCACAGTCACTGCAGCACAGACAATAAGGGTCAAGGAACACAATCCAGGCACAATTGTGATCCAACAGGAAAAAACAATTAATTGTAGAGAAAAAAGATGCAATAAACTACAATTAAATACATTCTGTAAAAAGGAAATCAAGGCAGCAAAGATTGAGACAGAGAGACTCATTGCCAGAGAGAGTAAAAATAATCCCAAAATATTCTTTAACTACATAAATAGTAAGATACAAAAAAATGATAGTTTTGGCCCCCTTAAAAATAGTCTGGGTGAACTGGTGGATGAGGATGAGGAAAAAGCCAATATGCTAAATGACTTTTTTTCATCAGTATTTACACAAGAAAATCCCATGTCACATGTATTGTTGTTCTTCTTCCCAGTCCAGGAGTACTGGATTTAACCGGGGGGAGTGCAGCGCCCCAGAGATCTGGTCGTTGCAGTATGACACTCTGCCACTAAGGGGAGTGATGGTACGTCTGATGACACTGAAGGAATTCTCCTGACCAGGTATCACCAGCACACATTACACTTCACACTCCGGCCACTAGGGGGAGCAAATGGCTTTATTTATTGTGCCACTCCTCACACTGGTAAAACTAGGGGCTGGGGAGGAAGTTAGTCAGAAGCTGACTGGGTTGGATTCAGGCAACATCCCGTGGCAGGGGGTGTTGCGGGGAGAAGACACAGGGGGGTCCCTGTCAGGCGTGGGAACCTGGCAGGTGCCTAGCGAACAGAACAGAACGTTACGGAACCGCGCCTGCACTACCTTGCGGCGGTATCCTAAGAAAGAGACAAGAAAGGAAGGATATTGTGGAACAGTGTAAACGAGATGAAGCAAAAAGGAGTACCAGTAGGAGTCGTGCCGTGAGACCGAGGCAACATCCTACTGAGGCGTGTAGCCGGTGGCCGGAACACCGCGGGAGTAACTGACTTCAGGCCTTAGTTCAAACTCCGCAGGACAGTTAATTATAGGTTGGCTGTCTACCGTAAATTTCCTAAGAAGACATAGGGGGCAACATTGGGAGAGGGGCGTCTCTAGGGTCCCGGAAGACCTCCAAGCCTTCCCGTCATACGGGTGCGTCCTAGCCAAAACATACTGGGGGACGAGAAACTAGTAACATCTGGAACTAAAGAGAGAGAGAGCTGTAGAGAACGAACGAACGAGAACAGCAGTTGTGAGGACTATGCCGAATGCTCAGCAGGGTAGGACTACAACACACAGGCACTAGTGGTGGGCAACGATTTCCATCTGCGAGGGAAACTCTGGAAGTGCCCATCAGACCGGCCTGTCTCTGATAGCCCTGTTAAACGTGCTCTGGATTGAGGATCCTGAAGTCTTCAGTAAAGAGGTAAAGAGACTGCAACCTTGTGTCCTCGTTATTGCCTGCACCTCACACCATCGCCACCTACACCACTGGGAAGCCCTGGGGACATACTTCACCTGTGGGAAGGTATACCATCCAGCTGCCATTCCATCACCCCAGCGGACCCCATAGCAGCATCGGTCACCCTGACCGAACACCACAGGTGGCGTCACGAACCCCTGACAGACTGCACCACCTTTATTGCACGCCCCTTAGCAGGGTTGCGGACTGGGTCTAGCCACCGTGACAGCCTCAGAACCGAACCAGAGAGGCCTGGTACCGAAACGCGTGGCCCTGTGTCTGGGGGCAATCCAGTCCCCCCTGCACAAGCTTCGATTAGGGGCCCCACCACGGGACTGAGTTTCCACATTATAGTTGGCCACAAAGATTTCGGTCGGCAGTCCCTGCTCCAGGATGAAGCCCCAACCCCTCTTCGGGTGAAAGGCTAACACTGTCCCTCGTCTCACCGGATCCCCTTTGCCACGTTTAGTCTTAGATTTCGGTACTCTTTGGGTAGTCTGTTTCGTTTGTTCTCGGTCTTCCCATTGTGCAACTAAGCATTGTCTGTACTACTCCCAGGTGAGCCCAACAACGTAAGAGCCCTCCTGTCTGGACCGGTCTGGCTGAATCCTGGGCGCATCCCATTCAAAGATCACCCCCTCGGGACTCACGTCTAACGGTTCGCCCATAGATATTGGTAGCGGGGGCAGTATCCCCTTCATGGCGTACAGGGTTGTCACCCCAATCTCAGTAACGGGAGGCTGGTCACAGCTGGGATGGGGTGCGGTCACCGGAGCTGGATCGGTCGGCGGGGCAGGGTCGCCTTTGGTACCTGCGACTGATGTGGTTCCACCGATGTCGAACGGCTCCGCTGACGAGGACGCTGGAGTCTGCAGCAGCTCTGACCACGGCGCTCCCTGTGCGATCTTCTTGCACAGCTCCGACTTCCATTTCTTCGCCGTCGCCGACCCCTCGCCTGGAGTCGGGTGGTTCGATGCCTCCTCCGGCAATTCCAGGGGATCCGGATCCCCCTGTGGCGGTAAGCCCTGGTCCGGCTCCGCTGGTTTGCAGTGATCCTGGGTCACTTCGTCGTCGTTCAGGCACTCGCTGGTCGCCGTCTCCTCTCCTGGCTCTGCGGCAGCACACACACGAGGCTCCTCCATTTTCTGGGGTTTGAGCTCCTCCATTCCTGAGCTCGTCATCCTGCAGCCATAGTCGGAGTGGGCGGATGTTGCTGTTCGCGCCGTTTTCTCGATCTCCTCCCATGACACGCCCTTCTTCTTCTCCTGCGCTCCTCGTGGCGCGGCAGTGGCGGTGGTTTTGGTGGGAATCATGCATCAATAGCAGCACACAGTCTTTGCAATAAATCACAGTCCAAACACGTTTCAATCACAGTTCCAAGGCACACATGACCTGCTTCTCAGGCTTAAGTACGTTCCTGTTCGTGACCCCAAATTGGAGCGCCCCCAGACACAGGGCCACGAGTTCTCGGTACCAGGCCTCTCTGGTTCGGTTCTGAGACTGTCACGGTGGCTAGACCCGGTCCGCGACCCTGCTAAGGGGCGTCCAATAAAGGTGGTACAGTCTATCAGGGATTCGTGACGCCACCTGTGGTGTTCGGTCAGGGTGACCGACGCTGCTGTGGGGTCCGCTGGGGTGATGGAATGGCAGCTGGATGGTATACCTTCCCACAGGTGAAGTATGTCCCCAGGGCTTTCCAGTAAGGTGGATGGTGATGGTGTGAGGTGCGGGCAATAACGAGGACACAAGGTTGCAGTCTCTTTACCTCTTTACTGAAGACTTCAGGATCCGCAATCCAGAGCACGCTTAACAGGGCTATCTGAGACCGGCCGGTCCGATGGGCACTTCCAGAATTCTCTTTGCAGGTGGAGATCGTTGCCTACCAATAGCGCCTGTGTGTTGTAGTGCTACCCTGCTGAGCATTCGGAATAGTCCTCAAAACTTCTGTACTCGTTCGTTCGTTCTTTCTAATGCGTTCCAGATGTTTCTAGTTCAAGGTCCCCCAGGTATGTTATGGCTAGGACGCACCCGTATGACGGGAAGGCCTGGAGTTCTTCCGGGACCCTAGAGACGCCCCTCTCCCACTGTTGCCCCTTATGTCTTCGTAGGTGTTTAGGTGAGATAGCCAACCTATAATTAACTGTCCTGCGGAGTTTGAAGTAAAGCGTAGAGCCAGTTACTCCCTTGGTGTTCCGGCAACCGGCTACGCGCCTCAGTAGGATGTTGCCTCGGTCTCACGGCACGACTCCTACTGGCTCTCCTTTGTGCTTGATCTCGTTTCTCACTGTTCCACAATATCCTTCGCTTCGTATCTCTTTCTTAGGATACCACCGCGGGGTGTGCAGGCGTGGTTCCGTAACGTTCTATTCTGTTCGCTAGGTACCTGCCAGGTTCCCACGCCTGACAGGGACCCCCCTGTGTCTTCTCCCTGCAACACCCCCTGCCACGGGATGTTGCCTGAATCCAACCCAGTCAGCTTCTGACTAACTTCCTATCCAACCCCTAGTTTTACCAGTGTGAGGAGTGGCCCAATAAATAAAGCCTTTGGCTCCCCCTAGTGGCCGGAGTGTGAAGTAACATAGTAACATAGTAACATAGTTAGTAAGGCCGAAAAAAGACATTTGTCCATCCAGTTCAGCCTATATTCCATCATAATAAATCCCCAGATCTACGTCCTTCTACAAAACCTAATAATTGTATGATACAATATTGTTCTGCTCCAGGAAGACATCCAGGACTCTCTTGAACCCCTCGACTGAGTTCGCCATCACCATCTCCTCAGGCAAGCAATTCCAGATTCTCACTGCCCTAACAGTAAAGAATCCTCTTCTATGTTGGTGGAAAAACCTTCTCTCCTCCAGACGCAAAGAATGCCCCCTTGTGCCTGTCACCTTCCTTGGTATAAACAGATCCTCAGCGAGATATTTGTATTGTCCCCTTATATATTTATACATGGTTATTAGATCGCCCCTCAGTCGTCTTTTTTCTAGACTAAATAATCCTAATTTCGCTAATCTATCTGGGTATTGTAGTTCTCCCATCCCCTTTATTAATTTTGTTGCCCTCCTTTGTACTCTCTCTAGTTCCATTATATCCTTCCTGAGCACCGGTGCCCAAAACTGGACACAGTACTCCATGTGCGGTCTAACTAGGGATTTGTACAGAGGCAGTATAATGCTCTCATCATGTGTATCCAGACCTCTTTTAATGCACCCCATGATCCTGTTTGCCTTGGCAGCTGCTGCCTGGCACTGGCTGCTCCAGGTAAGTTTATCATTAACTAGGATCCCCAAGTCCTTCTCCCTGTCAGATTTACCCTGTGCTTTCCCATTCAGTGTGTAATGGTGATACTGATTCCTTCTTCCCATGTGTATAACCTTACATTTATCATTGTTAAACCTCATCTGCCACCTTTCAGCCCAAGTTTCCAACTTATCCAGATCCATCTGTAGCAGAATACTATCTTCTCTTGTATTAACTGCTTTACATAGTTTTGTATCATCTGCAAATATCGATATTTTACTGTGTAAACCTTCTACCAGATCATTAATGAATATGTTGAAGAGAACAGGTCCCAATACTGACCCCTGCGGTACCCCACTGGTCACAGCGACCCAGTTAGAGACTATACCATTTATAACCACCCTCTGCTTTCTATCACTAAGCCAGTTACTAACCCATTTACACACATTTTCCCCCAGACCAAGCATTCTCATTTTGTGTACCAACCTCTTGTGCGGCACGGTATCAAACGCTTTGGAAAAATCGAGATATACCACGTCCAATGACTCACCGTGGTCCAGCCTATAGCTTACCTCTTCATAAAAACTGATTAGATTGGTTTGACAAGTGTAATGTGTGCTGGTGATACCTGGTCAGTAGAATTCCTTCAGTGCCATCAGACGTACCATCACTCCCCTTAGTGGCAGAGTGTCATACTGCAACGACCAGATCTCTGGGGCGCTGCATCTACACCAGTGTTCCCCAACTCCTGTCCTCAAGAGCCACCAACATGTCGTGTTTTCAGGATTTCCTTAGTATGGCCCAGGTGATGTAATTGTTGCCTTTCTAGATGATGAAATTCTCACCTGGGCAATACTAGGGAAAACCTGAAAACATGACCCATTGGTGGCTCTTGAGGACCGAACTTGGGGAACACTGGTCTACACTGTAGTGTAAGCAGGGGTGCCAGACCCTTTGGCTCCTCTTGACCCTGTGTTGCCTCACACAGGGAGTTTTCTGCAGACCAACTGCTCTGTCTGCTTGCAAGACCAAAACTGACACACCCAAACCCTCCCGAAGGTTTTTTTTTTACTCTCTGACAGACTCTGTGGCCATGGGCCACTTGTAAGATCCGGGCTGGAAGAAACAGACCGGCCCCACTACCTTCCTGCAGTCCGTTTAAAAAATAAAAGCCCAAACCAGTTTTCTTGAACAATTCTTGGTCAAATAGCTTGACCAGGTTCAAACTTACTTTTATTCTGCCTTGTGACTCTCAGGCACCCTGCTGTGAACACAAGGCACTCCAGTGGATCTAATACGCTTCTGAGCGCATATTGGGGGACACATAGCGACCCTCACATATGAAACCATCAATGCCTCATAGGAGGCATGTGCTATTCCTACTTTGCCAACCATGCCTGCAGTGCTGTTCCTCATCCTGGCGAGAGGCCTCAGGAATGCCAGGTGATTATGAACGGTGTTCAAGTGACGGGACGTTTGGACTCAAAGAGTTTGGTGACCCTGGCAAGAGCCACACTTCCACATGTGATAGTCCTTGGGAAGGGAGTGGAGGTGAGGTGTATCCATGGAGATGCCAATAACTATCCCACAGTCCAGGTGGACATATGTATAGACTGTGGTTCCTTGTCCCACCAAGTAGAAGTGGTCAATGATTTGTTGCAAGCTATTGTAATCAGACATGACTTTCCATTGTTCTGGGACTTATGGGCTACAGCTGTAGCACCCAGTAGTCTGATATGTCACCAGGAGTCCGCTATGTTAACAAGGTCACATGATATAATCAATGAATCTCCTTTCACTGTATTGGCTAGAGAGGAGGATGAGGAAGCATCCCCTGAAGTCAAGTCCCATGACAACTATTAGGCTGCCCAGCTCAGGGACTTAACAGTAAAAGGTACTCTGGAAAATGTAAGTGTGTTAAATGGTGTTCCACCAGGAACCGTGAGACAATATTTGTTTTCTGTAGTTGGCCAGGCCTAATGCTCTGTTATGTCAAGAGACCAAAGTGAAGGGATAGGTAAAAGTGCTCTTCCCCAAGTCCCAAGAGGGAAAATCCAGGGAGTATAATTGGTTGTCTTGAGTGAGACAATTTAATCTTGGGGATTGGGTACTTGTGTTAGTGCCCACAGGAGATAACAAGATCCTTACCCAGTGGCAGAGACCCTATAAATAGTGGAAAAAGTGGGAGAAGTCAACTATAAAGTACAGCAGGGAAAAGTAAGGCCTTTCCCATTGTAAAGTGGCTTTCGGCACTCATCAACTGATGAGTTTAGAGAGACTGCTGCTCACCATATCTCTGCAGCGCTCCAGGGTCTTGGTCATTGCAGTAATATCATTCTCCTCTAGGGGGAGTGATATTACGTTTGGAGGCAAAGAAGGACAACTGAATCCAGGTATCACAAACATGCAACACATTTCGCACTCCAGGATGCCAGGGGGAGCTCTGCTCCTATTTATAAGGGCACTCCTCACACTTAGGTAAAACTGGTTGCCTGGGGAGGAAGTTAGTGAGTTGCTGGCTGAGCTTAGCTCAGGTAGTTGGTCCCTGACAGGGGTGGGATCCTGTCAGAGATCGAGACAGAAGGACATGGAGCTCTGCATGCCCTGAGAGCTGCAGCTTCCAGAAAGAGACACTAAAGGAGAACTGTATTGTAGAGAGGGTGAAGAAGTCATAGCAAAGGAGTGGATATCAGAGGAGTTCTGCCCTACACAGGCTGCCTCCTTATGAGGTGCAGGATCCCAGTAGCCGGAACACCGAGGGAGCAATGATCCTTTATTCCTTGCTCCAGAGACCGGCAGGACAGCTTATTTCATGTTACCTGTCCGCCCCTACACCCAGGAGGCAAGGTGGCACCCCTCAGAGGCTGGGGCATGATAGAGTCCCTGTAAAACGCCTCAAGCAACCGGTCATACGGGTTTGTCCTATCCATCGGGGGACAGAGAGAGAGAGACATAACGTCTGTAACATCTCCAATAGTTGTGAGGATCTTATGAGAAGCTTAGCAGTAAGATAATACAACACTCAGCGCTAGAGGAAGGCTACTGATTTCTACCTAAAAAAGGGGACTCTGGATTTGCCTCCAAACCGGCCGGACTCTGCCTGCCCTGTGGTCTGGTGCTCTGGACTGTGGATGCTGAAACCTTCAGTAAAAGGTAAAGAGACTGCACACTTGTGTCCTCGTTCTTCTCTGCGCCTCTCACCATCCACCATCTACACACTGGGAAGCCCTGGGGACATACTTCACCTGTGGGAAGGTATATCATCCAACTGCCATAACATCACCCCAGTGGACCCCTTGAAGCAGCGTATGTCACCCTGACCGAATACCACAGGTGGCGTCATGAACATATCCCTTTAAAGACCTTTCCCTTCTACTACGGACATCCCAGGGCCTCGGACCGGGTCAGCCACTGTGACATTCCCCCGTGAACCGAAGGACCCGGTACTGAGTACCCCACAGTCCCATGAGGGCGCTCCATCTCCACCCCTGGGTGAGGTTCACTTTGTATATTGAGAGCTGTTTGTCTCACACGTGCCTGTGTGTATGGAGGTGTGCAGATCTCCTGGATTGAATACATTTGCTAAAGGATTAAGAAGCTGGACTCTGAGCTGAGTGAGCTAACTAGCACTGTAGTATGGACTTTATGCTGTACTTTGAGCTGAACAAGGCCTGTATTTGAGTTTGGATTTTAAATAGAAACGGTACCTGTAATACCTCACATTGCTCCAAAGTGAGTAGCATTTTTACACCATATATCATAGCAGCCCGCTAAAACCCTGGAAGGATAGAAACTCAATGGAAACCTTGCTTATCAGCCCAATTAGAAACTAATGTTTCGGCTGTCAAAGTAGCAGGAAATCTGTCACCTTCTCAAAGAAAACATGGCCGGAAATTAGTACCCAAAAACAGAGGAAGGTTCTTGGAGATACTAGGTCACACTTGTGTCATCAAACATGAGCCTCCAGTTTTCGTCAATTC
The DNA here is from genome assembly GCF_032444005.1 of Ranitomeya imitator. Taxonomy (NCBI): domain Eukaryota; kingdom Metazoa; phylum Chordata; class Amphibia; order Anura; family Dendrobatidae; genus Ranitomeya; species Ranitomeya imitator. The sequence continues at coordinate 669,072,610 of NC_091282.1, forward strand.
CAAGCCCTGTAGAAATTTTGAGGTTTCAGAGAAGACAATACAGAATTGACCATGCCCCGTCACAAAGTCAGTTTTGGTAAAGTGGCCCTCTTTAGGCACAGTGGGTTGGCTGGTGGTGCCCAGCCCTCAGCTTTGGGCAGAGTAGGGGCATGTAGCAATGCCAGGTAAGCTAGGGTTAAATCTTAGTGCTGCATGCTTTGATTAGTGCACCTGCTAGCTCTGCATCTAAATCAGTCAGCTGGAGGAAGCTGACCAGACTGGATGTGTCTTGGAGCCGAAGAGAGAGACAGGACCGAATCCCTCCCTGAGAAGAGTCTGCACAGGCTGTGTGCAGAGAACTGCAAGTATCACTGGTTGCTATGGACAATAGCTGTTGTGTGTGACCGAGCTCGGGCTAGTTCAGAGTGGCTAGGCTCTCTTTTGTTACAAGGCTAGAGATTTATGGTTATGAGTGTTTTGGTGCTATGCAACCTGTGGAAAGCAATAAAAACTGCATGTGCTGGGACCAAAACCGCATAGCTTATGTGAATGCTACCTAAAGGCCGAATGCCTAATGCCTACCAGAGAGCGTGAATCCCTATAATTATATACATATACTCCTCAATATTGAAAGTGGAAATTGTAGCATGTAGAAGAGTAATTGAATGATGGAAATTACAGGATGAATAAACAAGGTAATGATCTGCAAATGATAAAAAAGCGAGCCAAATTTTTAAAACCTCTCTATCTGTTCAATATGGAGTATGAGTGCCACGTGCACTTACACCCACTGGCTGCTATCAATGAGGTTATTAATGATTGTCTGAGGAAGGTTCTCCAATGCTGAATGCACTTGGGCAAATCATCAAGATCCACTGCTGGCAGCTCCCTTTGCAATTGCAGATCAATTATGTCACAGATTAGATTAGTGGTGCCGGGTCAATGGTCACGGCAACATCATGAAGAAGCCTTCTTGAATGAATGCCACATCGGTCCTATTCCCGGGGTGACATAATGTACAGTAGCCGGACATCTCTGGTATTCATTCACGGTACACTAACAGCCCGGCGTTGCATTGATTTGATCAAGGAACCAGTGGTGTGGCCATTTCTCCAAACTGTCCCAGGAGCCCAGAATTCTCTGATAATATATTACAAACTTTCTTATATTCACTTGTACAATTGATTTATGTAAATTTTAGTGACCATTTTAGGACTAGATAAATGACGTTCACCAACCTTAGCTCACAGAGCATGGTGTTGCTCCATACAACAGTATCCACAGCTGAATATTTGGTAAATATTGCATTTTGTAGGTATTTCTTAGATGCCATCCCTCGTGCCCGGGCAGCAGTGCCACATGGCACACAGTTTGCACGTTTGGCACTCTGTGCGGTTGTAATCCATATAGTCAAAAATCCATGGAGAACAAAGCTGATGGATGAAATGAGTCGATGTGGACTTTTCGCGTAACCTGTGCCCATTTCCTCTGTGAATATTTGCACAGATATGCCCTAGAAAACAGTTGCCATTCCTCTTCGTTCCGCGTGCAATATAGGAGAAAGCCATCTTGTTGAGTATTTTTGGAATATTCGCACTTCTCCGCTTCGTTGTATGTAGTTGGCATTCCTTTTTACAGACTGAAGCTGTCATTCCTTTTAGTATGTCCCCTCCCATCCCCTGTAGCCACCGTCTCTCACTCCTCCTTCCCACAGATGGCTGCTGCTGCTGCTCTTCTCCTCCTCCTCCTCCTCTTCTGCTCTTCGTGTGTTTTCTTTTAATGCAAATTAAGACTCGGGAAAATCCAGAATCCCTGGAAAGATGGCGCAAAAAGGGTGCCCCCTGGGATATGGCTCCTGCCTCAGCCTATGTGCCAGGTAAGAGCCTGGTGTTTTCTGCTGTCTGTGCCCCTCTCGCCCTTGCATGTTGATGGCAGCTATGTAATATGTGCACTGTAGTACTCTGCTGGGCTTATAAAGTGCAGTTATCCTAATAGGCGCCTATAATTAGCCCTGATCCTGTTGGGTGGCTTCCAGTCACTCTGCATAACAAAAGTGCCTCCCACATGATGGATGTGCCCTCCCTGGGTGCTGCACACCTGTTTGACGTGATATGTGGGTGTCTTCTGTATCATACTATGACTGGTTGCTTGCAGGCTGTCGCCCGTCACTGCCCATGAGATGGCATGCAGGAAGGTTTGCCTGGTACTTGGGCTCTGGTTGCTTGGCAGGATGCATTCCAGTCTAAGTGCAATATAATGGCTTAGTACGGATACAGAGAACAGGGACTTACAGCTATAAGTGAGGCATATGTGATAACTGTGCCAGGTATGGTGCCCGTGACAGTATCATGGTGATTGTGCTAGTTATAGTGTCTCTGAGGTGGCATCATATTAGTGGTGCCAGTTCTGGTGCTCGTCAAGGTAGTATCATGGTAGTGGTCTTAGTTATGATGTCTGTGAGGGTGGTATCACAGTAGTTCTGTTATGGTGCTCATCATGGTGATATCATGGTAGTGGTGCCAGTTATGGTTCTCACCATGGTGGTTTCATGGTAGTGTTGACAGTTATGGTTCTCATCATGGTGGTTTCATGGTAGTGGTGACAGCTATGGTTCTCATCATGGTGGTTTCATGGTGGTGGTGACAGTTATGGTGCTCAGTATGGTGGTATCACGGTAGTAGTGCCAGTTATGGTGCTCATCATGGTGGTATCATGGTAGTGGTGGCAGTTATGGTGCTCGTCATGGTGATATGGTAGCGGTGCCAGTTATGGTGCTCGTCATGGTGAAATCATGGTAGTGGTGCCAGTTATGGTGCTCGTCATGGTGAAATCATGGTAGTGGTGCCAGTTATGGTGTTCGTCATGGTTATATCATAGTAGTGGTGCCAGTTATGGTGCCTCTAAGGATGGTATAATGGTAGTGGTGCCAGTTATTGTGCCTCTGTGGGGGGTATCATGGTAATGGTGCCAGTTATGGTACTCGTCATGGTGGTATCATGGTAATGGTGCTAGTTATGGTGCTAGTCATAGTGGTATCATGATAGTGATGCCAGCTATGGTTCTCGTCAAGGTGAAATCATGGTAGTGGAGCCAGTTATGTGTCTGTGAGGATGGTATCATGTTAGTGGTGCCAGTTATGTGATGATCATGGTGGTATCATGGAAGTGGTGCCAGTTATGGTGCTAGTCATGGTGATATCATATTAAATGGTGCAAGTTATGGTGCCTCTAAGGATGGTATAATGGTAGTGGTGCCTCTTATGGTGCTCCTCATGGTGGTATCATGGTAGTGGTGCCAGTTCTGGTGCTCGTCATGGTGATATCATAGTAGTGGTGCCAGTTATGGTGCCTCTAAGGATGGTATAATGGTAGTGGTGCCTCTTATGGTGCTCCTCATGGTGGTATCATGGTGGTGCTGCTAGTTATGGTGCTCATCATGGTGGTATCATGGTAGTGGTGCCAGTTATGGTGCTTGCCATGGTGGTATCCCAGTAGTTCTGCCAGTTGTGGTGCTCGTCATGGTGGTATTATGGTAGTGGTGCCAGTTACGGTGCCTGTGAGGGTGGTATCAAGCTGTAGGTATTGAAGTAGCAGATGGAGCAGATCTCTGACTATGGGGCCTCTCCGGCCCGAGGTTACGGTAAGCAGTTCTGCGTGACGTGCCCATCAGCTCATGTTCTGGGCTTCATGAAATGACCTCTTCTCAGATGCCCCCTCACGTCCTCGTGCCACACACATCTATTTGTCGTAGAGACGGCCCTTTGATTACCATTTATGAAAAGCTCGGCACGACACGCGAGGTCCATTCATACATTTGCGGTCTTCAGCTGAGGTGATGTCACCTGTCATTAAGTTATGTCAGCCTCCGCGCTGCTGCCATCCTCTCTACTTAGTCATCAAATTGTTCTGCACTCCTTGATGTCTATCCTACATTTGTCAGAGCTTCGCTGTGGTGAGGGAAGATGCATCCACATCCCAAGGACCTGACAAGCATCACCGTGCGGCTTTTAACCCCTTGTTGGCTGGGTGCCATTTTGCTAAAGCTATTTTCGAATGATGCTCTCAGAGGGTTAAAGGACAAATTCAGCGCTGCTACTCTAATTTGTGGAAAAACATTACTAGAATTCAGATTTTTCCGTGTTTTCAAAATGCAGGACTGTACCTAGGGAATAGGCAGGGGTCGTCAACAGCTGGGGCTGTCAGGGTATGCTGGGAGTTGTAGTTTTACAGCAGCTGCAGTCACCTGTCAGGAGGAATTCCCTCTGCGGTAATGTCTGCTGTACATAATAAATAGGGGACTGATAGAGTAATTAACCTTTCCACTCAGAAGACAGGAGAGACCACGGTGATGTGCAAGGTATACACGACGCACGCCGACAGCACACGCTTTACCGCTGCTGTTAATTACTATTAAAGGTGATAACTATTTCTGTATCTGATAACAGAGCCCTGTTTCTATGTATTATGCACCCGATAATATCACTGGGGCTCCTTGCACTCATAAATGCACAAGACATGCTGCATCTTTCTTAAATAGGTTGTCTATCTTTGGGAACATTTTCTTTAATTAAATGCATGTATTTGGGTCAAAAATCATTTTTGCAATTGGGTTTTACTAAAAATTTTGCACCGTTTGGCTTTCACAGGCTCTTTATTTTTCTGCACATTCAACTTTGATGTGGTCTGTGGTTGTTAACGAGCAGAGAGGAGCTCAGAAAAAGACATAAAAAAAATGTCAAACGCTTTCCTCAGAACAAGCTCACTGACAGATTCTCAGTTAACTCATTCTACGGCCAGTAAGAGACAGTGCAACACAGAAGTAACGAAGAAGGAAAACAGTGCAGCAGATTTAATGAAATCCAGTAGAACAACTAATTACTAGCCTAATCTGCATTTAAGTAAAAGAAGAAAACAGTCCTCAAGGGTTCTGGGGATTTTTTTTATTCTTAAATGCATGTATTTTGTGCTAAAAATCATCTTTTTAAATGGGTTTTATTAAAAATGTTGCACCGTTTATTTTTTTTCAGGCTCTTTATTTTTCTGCACATTCAACTTTGATGTGGTCATAAATTAGCAGACAGGAGCTCAGCACATTCAACTTTGATGTGGTCATAAATTAGCAGACAGGAGCTCAGAAAAAGACAGATAAAAAGAACTACAAACTATCCCATCAGAACAAGCTCACTGATGGATCCTCAGTTAACTAATTCTGTAGCCAGCAATATACAATGTAACACAGAAGCTTAAGAAGGAAAACATATTTAATGAAACAGAATATTAAAAATGATTTTTATCCCCAATAACATGCATTAAAGTAAAATTAAAAAAAGCCAAGGTGCACAACCCTGTTTCTCTGGAGACTTTTTTTTTACTTTAATGCATGTTATTGTGGCTAAAAATCATTTATGTAACTGGCTTTTATGAAAAAATGTACACGTTTGGCCTTTACAGTCTATTTATTTTCCTGCACATTCAACTTTGATGTGGTCATAAATCAGCTGAGATAAAAGAGTTAGGAACTCTCCTGTTGTGCCATCAGAAGGAGCTCACTGACATATTATCAGTGAGCTCATTCTGCAGACAGTAATAGACCGTGCAATGTTAAAAAGGGATTAAAGTGCAACATTTTTATTGAAGCCCAACTGCAAGAACAAAAATTAACTCCTAAATACAAGCAATTAAAAAAAAGGATTCTCCATCTTTGGGGATTTTTTTTCCTTAAATGCATGTATTTTGTGCTAAAAATCATTTTTGTAATTGGGTTGTATTAAAAAAGTCACCTTTTGGCCTTTACAGTATCTTTCTTCTACACATTCATCTTTTATGTGGTCATAAATCAGGTGAGAGACAGATAAAAGAGGTACAAACTCACCCATAAGACAGTCAAAACAGTTCTATGATGGACTTTCATTGCTCACTGACTGATTCTCAGTTAAATCATTCTGCAGCCAACAATAGACAGTGCAACATGGAGGATATAGTGAAAATGAAATCCTGCAGCACTTTTATGAAACTCTGCAGCACGTTTATAAAATTCTGCAGCACTTTTATCAAAATTCCACAGCACTTTTATGAAATTCTGCAGCACTTCTATGAAATCCTGCAGCACTTTTATAAAATTCTGCAGCACTTTTATGAAGTCCTGCAGCATTTTTATGAAATTCTGCAGCACCTTTATGAAATTCTGTAGCACTTTTATGAAATTCTGCAGCACTTTTATGAAATTCTGCAGCACTTTTATGAAACTCTGCAGCACGTTTATAAAATTCTGCAGCACTTTTATCAAAATTCCACAGCATTTTTATGAAATTCTGCAGCACCTTTATGAAATTCTGCAGCACTTTTATGAAATCCTGCAGCACTTTTATGAAATTCTGCAGCACTTTTATGAAACTCTGCAGCACGTTTATAAAATTCTGCAGCACTTTTATCAAAATTCCACAGCACTTTTATGAAATTCTGCAGCACTTCTATGAAATCCTGCAGCACTTTTATAAAATTCTGCAGCACTTTTATGAAGTCCTGCAGCATTTTTATGAAATTCTGCAGCACCTTTATGAAATTCTGTAGCACTTTTATGAAATTCTGCAGCACTTTTATGAAATTCTGCAGCACTTTTATGAAACTCTGCAGCACGTTTATAAAATTCTGCAGCACTTTTATCAAAATTCCACAGCATTTTTATGAAATTCTGCAGCACCTTTATGAAATTCTGCAGCACTTTTATGAAATCCTGCAGCACTTTTATGAAATTCTGCAGCACTTTTATGAAATTCTTCAGCACTTCCAGTTGTGTATTCTTCACTTTATGCAAAAACACCAAAAACCATGAAAATGCATGCAAAAAAGACAGTACAAACATAAATGTAGACATTTTTTACTTTTTACTGTGCAGAAACTTTGCAAGTTTGGATGTGTTACTGGCTGATTTTGAGAGTTGCTGGACAGCTAGTCTGATAGTGTCCGACTCCCCCATTGCCTTCTATCTTGTGTGCGTCTGAATGCTTTTTGATTGTGGTATGTAGGATAGGGAGACCACTGGAGATCTATGTGTTCTGGGGCTTAGTCTATGCTGCATATTGTTCGGCTCTTATTTATGATGAATGGCTTCTGCTGCCATACAGTGAGGAACACACACATAGACAGTATGTAAAAATCAGGGGAATTTAGACAGGCGTCCGTGCGAAAGAACCTGGGGAGTTTTTACAAAGCTGGAGGAGCTTGTGCAGGGTATTGTTCTTGTAATAAGCATTTTTCCAGTAAATGTGGCTGTGTTCACCTTCCTGTTCTGAACCAAACACTTATTCGCCTGTCATCAGGAGCGCACCGTTCCCCTGCCTCCCCGCTTCCTGCTTCCCAGGTGACGGTGCACTCCTGATGACAGGCATGGTGTGAAGGGGCGATCCAGCCAGCTTCAAAGCAGCACTTGCAAACTTTATAGCAAAGACTTTGTCAGCGCTGCTCTCTTTGCCTAGGAGAACGACCACCGCTGATTGACAGCAGAGGTGGCCAGAAACCTAGGTAATGTGCACTAAACCAGAAAATGAACAATTTTACCCTTGATGCCTAAATAAATGGTTGCCTTTCCATAGTGCAGAGGATATTTCTAAGATCAGGAATCCATAGATATAGGGTTTTGATCTTCTTCCCGGGCAGCAAGACTGCAGCCAAGAGCAGTGGGGTGGCGCAGGAGGCCGATCCGTCCTTATTCTGCCCTCGGCTATATTTGGCAGATTTTGGCACGTGCAACATCATCCACTTCATTACCAAGAAGCAGGGAGGAACAGGGGCGAAACGGTCCCCAGTTCATGTTATCAGTTGGGGTCCCATAGATGGGCTTCATATCATACCTATCTAACAATTAGTATGAATACCCCATTATGACACCTTACCAGGCTGAAACTTTTGGAAATGGAGCCCGATGCAGAAACATTTAGGTGGTAAAATATATTTGCTTTCGTCTTTTTGAATCCGATGACAGCAGACTGGTTTACTGCGAAAGGCGCTGGCGTGCACCTAGAAATAGTGCGCCCTCTGCCTCCCTTCTGTGACTCACTGATCCGTGCCACCAGACCACGTAGACCACTATGCAGCTGCTCCGCTGTAGGCGAGGGCCTGCTCACAACAACTGTTCTGTATCTAGGTATTGTTCCATTAATGACTGTGTTTCAGGCTGTCGGAAGCGATGAGTGTAGCAGGGGGAGCGCAGAGAGCAGATCATGCATCCAGTGATTACGGCACCGGGGAGTCACGGTGGGGCGGTATTCTCTCGCACAGTGCAACGCTAAGGACCCCTTTGATGTAATAATACGCAAAGCCGTCTCCCCCCCTTCCCTCCCAGACATGAGATCATTGAAAGTGTAAAATGTGCGGTTGTAACGGCTTGTTCTCAGCTCGGTGCGTGCGCTGTAAGTATACCGTCTGGTTACATCGCTCAGGTGCTCGGAAAAAACGCTGCGGCATGAGACGGGCGACTTACTGGATCAGTACATTCTTCACGTAACACGTCCTCTTCCACCTTTCACATGGAAATCTGTGGGGCAAATGGCAGCCTGCCTACATCTAAATAAAGGCAGATAGATCGGTAAAGAAGGCCAAAACTTTGCTGAAAATGTTCGAATAATGCCTAAATAACAATTCCCTAATTTGTACATTAGCTCCAGCCTGGGGAAATCTAAGAATACACAGGATATCTGGGGAAGGGGGTGATGGTTGAGCTCCCATGTTCCATGCAATTTGACGAATGACCTACATGGAAAAGTGAAGACTTAAAGAGAATCTGTCATCAGGCAAACGTGGACAGTTTTTGTTCCTATTTTATTCCCGCTGCTCCCCTGAGAAGTCCACTTTTTTTTTCTTTAATGTCAGCCATACGGTTCCAGAGATATGGGCTGTTTTATTTAGCACTAAGGGGCGTGGCTTTTGGGATCCTCTGGGGCGTGGCTCTCGGGATCCTCTGGGGCGTGGCTTTAGAGGCTGCTTTGCATTATTGACCTGTAAGCATAAAAAAGGCCCATATCTTTGGAACTGTATGGAAAATGCAAGAAAAATGAAAAAGAGAATACTCAGGGTAGCAGTGGGAATAAATGAGAGCAAAAACCGGATACTTTAGACCTCTTTAACAGTAGAGAATAGCTCCCCCCATGAGGATCAGAGTGTTTTTTTCTTGCCACACCTTTTTCATGATTCTGAAAAGGGGGTCCTCTCTGGATCTCTCTACTGTACAGTAAGGGGCGTAGGTCCCTTCTAACCACGGTTCACATGGGATGGCCTCTGTGGTTCGTACATCCCTGAATTGTAATAATTTTCCATCAACCAGTATTAAAGACTTGTGACGTCTCTACCCCAGAATACTGGCCTGTTTTATGCCAAACTTTATGACGTTTTAATTTTTTATATCGCTCATCACTTTTTTAAAATTTGGCTTGGCTTAATGAGAGCCGCGTGGCTTCCCACAGGCCAACAGATTTACTATAATTGATGCCAGAAAGTAAATTATAGAGCGAGTCTACGACAGCCCCGTTGCCTCTTAATAAATTTGTCACATTTTATGAATGTGATTTGATCTCTTCTTTCCAGGACCAGCAATATTCTTCCCTCGTAAAATTCAGGAGGCAGTGTCTCCGCAGGACGAGGAGCGTCGAATCGCTGGCATGGGAAAATATTGGTTTGGAAGAATTAGTACAGTAAATTGATAACTAATAACATGTGGCCGAGGCCGCCATCAGGGCAGCACAGCTAGTACTGTAGAAGGGAATTTTGCTATGTCATCTGAGAACAACATAATATAGAGAATGAGACTCTGATTCCAGCGATGTGTCACTTATTAGGCTGTGTGTTATAGTTTCAATACAATCAGTGTTTTATCTGCAGGAGATTGTCACTGCAGGACTAGGTGTTTTGTGCCTTCTGGTTTAAGCACTGCCCCGTTTAGCAGCTTTCGGTCAACAAACATTATACAGATAAAGCTGCCAATCAGTGGTGTGGGCAGGGCTCTGCACAGCTCAGTGTTCTGAGCTCTGCTAGATCTGCAGCAGAGACAATTCACTCCATCACAACTGCTGCACCCAGTAAACTAAGTGACACATCACTGGAATCAGAGTTTCTGCCCCTACATCAGATCTCACTTGCAGGCAAATCAGGTTGATCTGTGTAACCTCGCCCCCAACACACGCTGCCAATCAGAAGTGTGGGTAGGGTTATACATAGCTCAGCATTCTGAGCTCTGCTACAAATTACAGTATGTGATACATCTCTGAAATCAGGCTCTCTGCCCCTACATCATAATGTTCTCATATTATATAAGCAAAACCTGTTGACAGATTCCCCTTAAGTGTGCTTTATAAATTGGAGTATATGCTGATACCACCTCACAAAAGTTGACAAGTGTGGATGAAACTGTCCCCAATGTTTTCATTAATTGGGAAGAGAGGAGCATTCAGATAGAAATCTGCAGATGTTAGCAAATTCATAAACCCCAAATGTTATCAATGAACATACTGGAAGTGTATTTGATGCTTCATCAGATTGAAAAAAAATGAGTCTTCTGTCCCTTTAAATACAACTACAACTGTGATCTCCAACACCACCAGTTATCAGGGCATGCTGAGAGGTGTAGTTGGCTATCCCCAGATTAGAGGCCACTGATCTGAAAGTGTGTTATTCCCACAGGTTTCTTTAGTTTAGGAATGTTGGTCAGAAAATATTGATTATCTAGGGTCAACCTTTAAGGACCTGTCAAAATGACATCCAAGTGTAAAACAACCCTAAATACCAACAGAACATGGCTTGTCTCTGGCTCTCCCTAAGTAGAACATTCCTGGTAGATAACATATACCATGCTCTTATTAATGCCCACTGAAATACCACCTCATGCAGGGTCATCACGGCCACTAAATTCTCCCGTATAAAGGTGGGCTTCCTGTCTTTGTCGGTACAGATGGCTGCACACACAGTAGGTGTCATTATTTAATAAAATAAGGAATTAGGTTTCATTGTGTTTGATTGTGTTTAACCCCTTTACCTCCAAGGGTGGTTTGCACGTTAATGACCGGGCCAATTTTTACAATTCTGACCACTGTCCCTTTATGAGGTTATAACTCTGGAACGCTTCAACGGATCCCAGTGATTCTGACATTGTTTTCTCGTGACATATTGTACTTCATGATAGTGGTAAAATTTCTTTGATAGTACCTGCGTTTATTTGTGAAAAAAACGGAAATTTGGCGAACATTTTGAAAATGTCGCAATTTTCCAACTTTGAATATTCATGCTCAAATCACAGAGATATGTCACACAAAATAGTTAATAAGTAACATTTCCCACATGTCTACTTTACATCAGCAGAATTTTGGAAACATCATTTTTTTTTGTTAGGAAGTTATAAGGGTTAACATTTGACCAGTGATGTCTCATTTTTGCACCATTATTTTTTAGGGACCACATCTCATTTGAAGTCACTTTGAGGGATCTATATGATATAAAGTACCTAATACTGACACCATTCTAAAAACTGCACCCCTCAAAGTGCTCAAAACCACATTCAAGAAGATTATTAACCCTTCAGGTGCTTCACAGGAATTTTTGGAATGTTTAAAAAAAATGAACATTTAACTTTTTTTCACAAAACATTTACTTCAGATCCAATTTGTTTTATTTTACCAAGGGTAACAGGAGAAACTGGACCCCAAAAGTTGTTGTACAATTTGTCCTGAGTACGCTGATACCCCATATGTGGGGGGGAACCACCGTTTGGGTGCATGGTAGAGCTTGGAAGGGAAGGAGCACTGTTTGAGTTTTCAATTCAAAATTGGCTGCGTTTGGAGAGCCCCTGATGTGCCTAAACAGTGGAAACCCCCCAATTCTAACTCCGACCCTAACCCAAACACACCCCTAACCCTAATCCCAACCCTAACCAGAACCCTAACACACCCCTAATCCATCCCTAACCACACCCCCTAACCCCAACACACCCCTAACCCTAATCCGAACCCTAATACCAACCGTAAAGGTAATCCAAACCCTAACCCCATCTCTAGCCCAAACCCTAACCCTAACTTTAGCCTCAACCCTAACCCTAACTTTAGCCCCATTCCTAATCCTAACCCTAATGGGAAAATGGAAATAAATACTTTTTTTTATTTTATTCCCTAACTAAGGAGGTGATAAAGGGGGTTTGATTTACTAATTATAGCGGGTTTTCATAGTGGGTTTTTGTTTGGCAGTTGTCACACACTTAAAGATGCTTTTAATTGCAAAAAAATATTTTTTACATTACCACATTTTGAGAGCTATAATTTTTCAATAATTTGGCCCACAGATTCATGTGAGGTCTTGTTTTTGCAGGACGAGTTGACGTTTTTATTGATACCTTTTTCAGGCATATGACTTTTTTTGATCACATGAATTTCTTTTGGGGGGAGAGGGCGTTTATACCGTTCCACGTTTGGTAAAATTGATAAAGCAGTTTTATTCTCTGGGTCAGTACGATTACAGCGATACCTCATTTATATTTTTTTATGTTTTGGCGCTTTTATACAATAAAAACTATTTATATAGAAAATAATTATTTTTGCATCGCTTTATTCTGAGGGCTATAACGTTTTTATTTTTTTGGTGGTGACACTGTATGGCAGCTCGTTTTTTGCGGGACAAGATGACGTTTTCAGTGGTACAATGCTTATTTATATCCGTTTTTTTGATAGCATGTTATTCCACTTTTTGTTCGGCTGTATGATGATAAAGCATTGTTTTTTGCCATTTTTTTTTTTTTACGGTGTTCAATGAAGGGGTTAACTAGTGGGACAGTTTTATAGGTCGGGTCATTACGGACACAGCGATACTAAATACATAAAGAAATGTATTTATTAGAACAATATTTATTTTTTCTTTATTTGGGAATTTTTTTAAATATTTTTACACAGTATAATATTTTTGTTTAACTTTTTTACATTGTCCCAGGGTGGGACATCACTGTATAGAGTCAGATCACTGATCTGACACTTTGCACAGCACTGTGTCAGATCAGTGTTCTGACAGGCATTGAAAGATGCTTCTCAGGTCCTGCTCTCAGCAGGCACTGACAAGCCACCTCCCTGCATGATCCAGGGGACTGCAGGGAGGAGACCCTCGGAACAACACAATCGCATTGCGTTGTTCTGAGGGTCTCAGGGAAGCACACAGGGAGCCCCCTCCCCGCGCAATGCTTCTCTATGCCAACAGAATGCTGCGATCTTGTTTGACCGCAGTGTTTCGGGGGTTAAAGTTCCGGGAGCGGTCCGTGACCACTCCTGGCACATAGTGCCTTGTTTCAGCTGTGATAATCAGCTGGCACTCGGCTTTTCTCCCCTCGTGATCGCGTATGTCGTACTATCCCGTCTATGGTCATATGGGCCCATACCACATCGACGGGATAGAACGTCGGATGTTAGAAAGGGGTTAAAGAGAACATGTCACCTGCTCAAACATTTAGTCAAATACATATTAGAAATCCTTGAGCTCCCCTGATTCTGCCGCTCTTTTCCGTTTTGTGCTGTGTCGCTCCATTGCAGAGATATTTACATTTGTTTCTTCTGAAACGCAGTATGTGAAATCTCTACTTGTAGTGCAACTTCAGAGTCTTCTCTGGGGGCGTGTGCTTTCACTCCTCCCTCCCAGATGCTGCCAATCACAACTTAGCAGCTCACGAGACTATCAACCTGGCAATTCATCTGTTAAGTCGTGATTGGTAGCGTCTGGGAGGGAGGAGTGAAAGTACACGCCCAAAGAGAAGATTTTGAAACCGCTCCCAGTTGCACTTTAACCCCTTCATGACCAGGGGATTTTTCGTTTTTCCGTGTTCGTTTTTCGCTCCCCTCCTTCCCAGAGCCATAACTTTTTTATTTTTCCGTCAATTTGGCCATGTGAGGGCTTATTTTTTGCGGGACGAGTTGTACTTTTGAACGACATCATTGGTTTTAGCATGTCGTGTACTAGAAAACGGGAAAAAAATTCCAAGTGCGGTGAAATTGTAAAAAAAGTGCAATCCCACACTTGTTTTTTGTTTGGCTTTTTTGCTAGGTTCACTAAATGCTAAAACTGACCTGCCATTATGATTCTCCAGGTCATTACGAGTTCATAGACACCAAACATGACTAGGTTATTTTTTATCTAAGTGGTGAAAAAAAATTCCAAACTTTGCTAAAAAAAAATAAAAAAAAATTGCGCCATTTTCCGATACTCGTAGCGTCTCCATTTTTCGTGATCTGGGGTCGGTTGAGGGCTTATTTTTTGCGTGCCGAGATGACGTTTTTAATGATAGCATTTCGGTGCAGATACGTTCTTTTGATCGCCCGTTATTGCATTTTAATGCAATGTCGCGGCGACCAAAAAAACGTAATTCTGGCGTTTCGAATTTTTTTCCCGCTACGCTGTTTAGCGATCAGGTTAATACTTTTTTTTAATTGATAGATCGGGCGATTCTGAGCGCGGCGATACCAAATATGCGTAGATTTGATATTTTTTTTATTGATTTATTTTGATTGGGGCGAAAGGGGGGTGATTTAAACTTTTATGTTTTTTTTATTTTTTTCACATTTTTTTAAACTTTTTTTTTTTACTTTTGCCATGCTTCAATAGCCTCCATGAGAGGCTAGAAGCAGGCATAGCACGATCGGCTCTGCTACATAGCAGCGATCTGCTGATCGCTGCTATGTAGCAGAATTGCACGTGTGCTGTGAGCGCCGACCACAGGGTGGCGCTCACAGCGACGGGCAATCAGTAACCATAGAGGTCTCAAGGACCTCTATGGTTACCATTCACAAGCATCGCCGACCCCCGATCATGTGACGGGGGTCGGCGATGACGTCATTTCCGGCCGCCCGGCCGGAAGCGGTAGTTAAATGCCGCTGTCTGTGTTTGACAGCGGCATTTAACTAGTTAATAGGTGCGGGCAGATCGCGATTCTGCCCGCGCCTATTACGGGCACATGTCAGCTGTTCAAAACAGCTGACATGTCCCGGCTTTGGTGCGGGCTCACCGCGGAGCCCTGCATCAAAGCAGGGGAGCCGGCATCGGACGGTATAGTACGTCCGATGCCGGTAAGGGGTTAAACAGAGATTTCATATATTGCACTCCAGAAGAAGTAAATTTGAATATCTCTGCAATGGAACAACACAGCGCAAAACAGAAAAAAAGCGGCAGAATCAGGGAAGCTCTGAGATTTTTAAAAGGTATTTAACTCAATTTTTTGTGCACGCGACTGGCCCACTTTTAGAAAAGATTTACAGTTTTTGTTATGTGTTCATTCCCATTACAGTGTTATTACCATCTGCTTTACATAGCACACACCAGCTGGGAGCATTATTGAATATGGTTATCTGCTAGGAATTCATCATATATACATTTGTCATGTGTTCAGATATGCTCAAGTGTCTGTTTATTTCAGTTTTCAGCTCCAATGTGCCTGGAGGCTGCTTGTACATAGAATAGATAATGAGGAGGTGTTATAAAAAAAGAGCGCATCTTATAAATGTGTAGACAGGGGCCGGTAGGTAGCCTTAATTCAGTAATAGCATTCTGATTTCTTTTTTTAACTTTGGAGAAACTTCCTGAGTTGCGTCTTTATCCTGACGTAAAAACTGCCTAGTTTTAGTTATAGAACGCGACAAATTGCCAATTTGTAAGATTATGACATTTTTATTTACATGTAATGAGCGACTGTAATGTTTTCAGAGGATTTTTTATTTTCTTTCGAAGATTTAATTTCAGTGGCTGCTTATAGTATTTCTCCACTGTTGGCAATCTCTATTCATATGGCTTACTAGAAATAACACTTTATCATCAAAAATGATCTAATTAAGAGGTATTTCAGTTTGGGGAAAAAAAAACGTCCCCGGCTACAGTTTGTTTCTGCGTTACTCAAACTCCCAGGGTCCCTCATGTTGATAGCGCTGCAACCAATCAGTGAGTTCAGCGGCTCTAAGACCATCTTGTGCTGTGTACTCTACAATCTACACTGATTGGCTGCAGCGCTATCGATGTGACATCAGTGCTGCAGACTGTCATAGAAAATATTAAGATCCCTGAAGCCATTAGTGAGGGGGCATTCGCTTCCCTCCTCTGTCTCTTTTGCAGTAGGGCAAGAGCTTGCAATCTAAGCTGCCTTGAAATAGAATTGCCCAGTTGACATAAAGGAAATGACATATAGTTGGGACATGTGTTTATGTTTACTCATAGATAGAGAAGTGGAAGAGTCAGTCTATTTTGTCCCCAAGAAACACATCCTGAGGAGAATGGAAACTTTTGTTACCTCCAAGGGAAATGTTATACATTTACACCAGACACAGGGGCATCGGTGAAAAGTTATGAATATTGGGATGTGTATAGATCCGATAGTGATCGAGCATATATTTTGAGCTTAAGGAGTAATCTGGGAAGAATATGCATATTTTCTCATGACTGTGATACCTTCCTATAAGCCCCAAATCAATAGTGGCCAGATAACTGACACCAGCCATGTCATGTTTACTATCTATAGAAAGGTAAAATCCCGATAACTTCTGCGATCATCAGGAGTGAAGATATTGTTCATATTGGGAATTTTATAAAATCCAGAAGGGCTGAGGACATCCCACAACTCGGCCCACGTGAAGTCATGAAAGAAGGGGGGTTTAACTCAAGTGCTGATAAAAGGTCAAGGCGAATTATGATCTGGGTTCATGTAGAGAGATACATATCAGTGTATGCATGATTCCTGTCACTGGATGTTTTTTCAATCGAAGTGCTCTCCTTCACTAAGCTGAATCATCTCTAGGATCAGCCTAGTAAGTTCTTTGTTAATCCTGTTCATGTTTTGTAATTGTATTTGCTGTATGTATTGTTTTGTCCCCTTTGTAAAATCTTTTGTAGATTTTTACAAACACTGCATATCATTCTGGATTAAATATAAAATGTAATAGTTCTGTTCCTTTTGTTCTGTAAACCGCACCCCGAAGCCATACACTACCAGAACCATGTGTCCAGTCAGCCTGTATATAAAAGCGACTGGTGGTCATGGCGGCATTTGCTTTTAGCACCCGCTGCAAACAGCTGATGGAAACCACAGCCATTTGGGCTCATATAGTGAGTCTCAAAAGGGAGATCTGCACCTTCATGAGACTATCACTAAGAATGAATGAATGATTTAAAGGGGTTGTCTATTAAGTGAAACATTTTTAACAAATGCTCAAATTGGTTAAAAGAAATAAATAAAAGAAGCAATGTTCACCTCCGTGGTGCTTCGCCGCTCCAGTTCCAATGCTGCCTGCTTCCACTGCTGATGCATACTTCCTGCTGCAGCGATGATGTCACGGTCTCACTGTGGTCTGAGTGATGATGGGGACCACTATGACCAATGATTAACTGCAGTGGTCACCAGGGAAGGTAGGCTGTGCCTCTATAAGGAAGTAAGCAGAGACTGGCGGAGCATCGGAGTGATGGCACAAGAGCTGTAGTGGATTTGTCAGACTCTTTTGTTATCTTCTGCTATTTACTATCTTTGGAATAATGTTTGTCATTTCCAGAAAACCCTTTAAATTTGGTGCAAAAATGCTTTTGTTGTGGGTGAAAAAATCCCTTTCGTTCCTCAATATTGCCCAAACTGCAACTGGCTGAGATCTCAGCATGGGTCGCATGGAAAATATTGTCTGCCCTTTTTACATGTGGTTTTGATTAAGGACAAGGATCCCTAGGGGTCATCCCATTCTTTTATTCGCCTCTGAAATCACCGTTTTAAACATTTTTGTATATTGTAAATGTAAAATCAAGCCACATCATTATATATCCATCCATCAATGTGGTAGCTACATTACACTTCTAAGGGGGATTATCCAGCGTTATGTGCACAGGTGCCGGGAAAGGTCAAAGAGCTTCGGCGCATGCGCACTGTAGTACTTTACTCTGCCCTAGTCAGGACAGAGAAGTACGCCTGCGCAGGAGCGCAATGCCCGGGAGCCTGTGGGGTGATGCATTGACGCGTCATCCACATGAAACAAGAAGGGGGATGGCAATGGTAAGAATATGGGAGGCGTCGGACCAAGACCAGCGACACCCCTCAGACAGGATCGCCCTGCAGATGAGTATAATAAAAGGTACTTTTTCACTTACAGGTCAGGTGGGGGCAGATATACAGCATTATAGACTGCTGTATATCAGCACTGAAAGGTGGTGGCCGTATCTCATATAGGCCAAACCTGGTGACAGGTTCCCTTTAAGCAAGTTGAAGATGAAATGATCTCTATAAGGCTTAAAGTTAAAGATGACACATTTCCTTTGTATTTTAGGCACAAAAAAAACAAACATTTTCATCTTATACATTTTAAAAATTAAAAAAAAAAAAATTGGGCAGATGCCAACGTTTGGGCACCCTGCATGGTTAGTACTTAGTAGCACCCCCTTTTGAAAGTATCTCACAGCTTGTAAACATTTTTTATAGACAGCCAATTCTCGTTTGAGGGCTTTTCATCCATTCTTCCTTGGAGAATTCCTCTAGTTCTGTGAGATTCTTGGGTCGTCTTGTATCCTCTCCTATTTTGAGGTCTAGCCACAGATTTTCAATGATGTTCATGTCAGGGGACTGTGAGGGCCATTGTAAAACCTTCAGCTTGCACCTTTTGAGATCGTCTATTGTGGATTATGACTTGTGTTTAAGATCATTATCCATTTGTAGAAGCCATCCTCTTCTCAACTTCAGCTTTTTTACAGATGATGTTATGTTTGCATCAAGGATTTGTTGAAATTTCATTGAATCTATTCTTCCCTTTACCCTTGAAATGTTCCCCTTTCCATTGGCTGCCACACCATCCAAAAGCATGATAGACCCACCCCCATGCTTAAAGACTGAAATGACTGATGAGATATTATTTTCCTGAAATTCTGTGCCCTTTTTTCTCCACACATACCTATGATCATTGTGGCCAAAGAGTTCTATTTTAACCTCATCAGTCCTCAGGACTTGTTTCCAAAATGCAGGTTGTTTAGATGTTCTTTTGAATTCTTCTGATGCTGAATTTTATGGTGAGGATGCAGGAGAGGTTTTCTTATGATGACTCTTCCATAAAGGCCATATTTGTGCAGGTGTCTCTGAAAAGTAGAACAATGTACCACAATTCCATAGTCTGCTAAATCTTTCTGAAGGTCTTTTGCAGTCAAGGGGGGGTTGGTGTTCTGATTTGCCTCTCTCACAATCCTACGAGCAGCTCTCACTGAAATTTTGCCTGGTCTTCCAGACCTTATCTTTACCTCCACTGTTCCTGGTAACTGCCATTTCTTAACTACATTTCAAACTGAGGAAATGGCAACTTGAAAATGCTTTATCTTATTATAGCCTCCTCCTGCTTTGTTTGTTGGCCTCTATCATTTTCATAGTGGTGGATAGCTGCTTAGAAGAACCCATGGCTGCTGTTTTTTGGCACAAGGTCAGAGAAGGCTGGAAACTTTGCATCACCTGGTATTTCCTAACAATAAAAGAGAACAAGCCATAACCCTAACAGGCTAATTAAGGTCTGAAACCTTGATCAAAGTTTTCTGAACACACAAATCTGCAAGGGTGCCCAAACTTTTGCATCAGAACATGTACAGTATATCTAATATATAATTGCCTAGAATACTACTTCCTGCAATTTGTGCCAACTTCCGTGGCTTTGTCCGGAGCTAATGTCCGGAGCTAATGTCCGGAGCTAATGTCCGGAGATTAATTGCCTAGAATACTACTTCCTGCAATTTGTGCCAACTTCCGTGGCTTTGTCCGGAGCTAATGTCCGGAGCTAATGTCCGGAGCTAATGTCCGGAGATTAATTGCCTAGAATACTACTTCCTGCAATATGTGCCAACTTCCGTGGCTTTGTCCGGAGCTAATGTCCGGAGCTAATGTCCGGAGCTAATGTCCGGAGCTAATGTCCGGAGATAAGTGACGTCAACAGTGTCCAGTGTCTGATTGGTTGCCGCCTGCTGCGAGCGTCCAATCAGAAACGTGCCGTACTGTGACACACTCCGCCCGCCATTTTGGTGTGATTTTTGAATTTTTACCTCACAGCAAGTTTCTACTGCATGGAGGCGGGCCCAGTGACGTTGCTCTTCAAGCTCCTGCCGAATTTCGTCAAAAAAATGATAATACCATTTACCAAAACTATATATATTTAGTTGTGAAGTGGTTCAGTGACATTTTCACACCAATTTTGAACTTTTGTTTGGTGTTTTCTCCATATACTGCCTATTATTTTTGTTCTTTCTTACTATTATTTATTAATTGTATTATTCTTACATTTGAATAAATAAAGTATATATGGATTCTAGACTCCCGATTCTTTAGAATCGGGCTGCCATCTAGTAAATATATATTTGCCTAAAATACAAAGGAAATGTTTCATCTTTAACTTTAGGCCTTTTAGAGATCATTTAATCTTCAACTTGCTTAACTAATCACAATAACAGTATTTTTGACCAGGGGTGCCCAAACTTTTACAGGCAACTGTTTATATATATTTTCTGCAACCTTAGGTCTGGCATTCCGGTGTTTGCTGCCCCTGCATTTCGCAGACAGCAGAGCATTCTTATGTTCCTATGACGCGCACACAAATGCGTTTTTAAGCTTCGCTTCTTCAGAGATGGAGGAAATTGCAAATGATGGCCACTAACTGGTAATGGTGATTTATCCAGTGACTCAGTGGTAATTACGGCTGGCCGCAGTTCATTCCCTTCTGCTTTATAGTCTTGTACTAATTATATATGAACTCCCTGTCCACCTTCCGAGGAGCGCACCTCCAGCCCGAGGAGAAGAAGGCAGCATTCCCACGGCAGCGTTCACATTTACTCCTGCAGCCATTCTTTGTTTCCTTTGTGGCTCGTCCTTGTACTGTGATTCCATCTGTATCTGCGGTTTCATAGAACGTGTCGTCATTTTCTTATTTAGGGTCTTAGGCTGCCGTCACACTATCAGTATTTGGTCAGTATTTTACCTCAGTATTTGTAAGCCAAAACCAGGAGTGGAACAATTAAGCTACGTTCACATTAGCGTTGCGCCGCCGTGGGTCGGCGGCGCGACGCACGCTAAAACGCGCGCAAACGCGCGCAAAAACGCGCGCGTTTTGCGACGCGTGCGTCGTTTTCTGACGAAAATCGGACGCACAGAAAATGCTACATGTAGCGTTTTCTTACGTCCGACGCTAGCGTCGGAAACGACGCACGTGGCGAAAAACGCCACCAAAACGACGCACGCGTCCCCTATGTTAAACATAGGGGCGCGTCGCCGCTGCGTCGCCGGCGCAACAGCGACGCACATTGGCGGAACGCCAATGTGAACGTAGCCTTAGAGGAAAAGTATAATAGAAACATATGCTCCACTTCTGTATTTATCACCCACTCCTGGTTTTGGCTTACAAATACTGAGGTAAAATACTGACCAAATACTGATAGTGTGACGGCAGCCTTACTGCCAGACAGTTCCTTCCCTGCATTTTTGGGGTAGTTTTACATTGATGTCTTTAGAGGGGACCTATCACCACATGAAAAGTGGTCATTTTTTCTCTTAAATTTATTCCCGCTGTTCCCCAGAGTATACCGTTTTTTTTTTCTTTTTAAAACCTGCCCTATGGATCCAGAGATATGTGCTTTTTTAATGCAATGCTAAGTTGTATGGCTTTAGAAAGGGGCGTGGCTCACGGGGTAATAATCCAGAGCAGTTTATGCCATGTGAACAGCTCCATAGAATATACTGTGTACAAGTTCTATCTGGGAAAAAAAGGCTAGAGCATTTATGTGAAAAACAAAGCCCTAAAGGATAACCTTTGTTTGTGGAGTATCCCCTCAAATGATCATGTAAGAATGTTTTAAATGGAATATGTCAGCAAGTTTTTATCATGTAATCTGACAGCACCATAATGCAGGGGCAGAGACCCTGATTCCAGCGATGTGTCACTTAATTTACTGGGTGCAGCAGTTGTGATACAATGACAGTTTTCTCTGCTGCAAACCTAGCAGAGCTCTGAATGCTGAGATGTGTATAACCCCGCCCACACCACTGATTGGCAGCTGTGTATAACCCCGCCCACGCCACTGATTGGCAGCTGTGTATAACCCCACCCACACCACTGATTGGCAGCTTTCTGTGTACACTGTATATTGACAGAAAGCTGCTAATCAGTTGTGGGGATATGGTTGGACAAGGAAGCACGAGACACCTAGTCCTGTAGTGATAATCTCCTGCTGATAAAACACTGATTGTATTGACATAGAAACACAGCCTAGTAAGTGACTCATCCCTGGAATCAGTGTCTCAGCATATCGACAACCATCAGGGGCAGTCCCGGAGACACTGTCTCAGACACTTGTCTTTCTCTGCTTCTTCTTCACTGTATTAAATTTCCAAATGTACATAAAATAATTCCAAGGTGGGGGACTGGGGTAAATTTGTGAGAAAAAAAAAACTTTGTGACTTTTTAAAAAGTCACAATCGGCCACAAACATCTGGAACACAAAGAAAAATATCAAATACATAAATAATCGTGAGAATAAAAAAAGACTTACCGGTAGATTAAAACAAGAGTTTGGTACAAATCAAAAATAGGCTAAAAACTCCAAACACTAGACAAAAACTGGGCAAATGCATTAATTATAAGACGCCAAAAAAGCACAAAAATGTATTTTGGAGAATTTGACACTAAAAATATCAATGAATGTCAACGAGGATATTATTATAGAAAGGTGCCCAAGATTAGGGACATTAAATAAAGGACACAGGACGGGGGGACATTGTTACATGATTGGGATATTATACCAGGAAGGGGACCAGGATGGGTGACATTGTTATATCGTGATG
Source organism: Ranitomeya imitator (assembly GCF_032444005.1). Lineage (NCBI taxonomy): Eukaryota > Metazoa > Chordata > Amphibia > Anura > Dendrobatidae > Ranitomeya > Ranitomeya imitator. The sequence goes on from NC_091282.1 coordinate 669,095,419, forward strand.
CCCAGGTTGGGGCATTATTATGGGAAGGGCCTAGGATGGGTGCATTATTAGTGGAAGGGGCTATGATGGGAGGCATTATTACAGGAAGAAACCAGAATCGGGGAGATTATTACAGGAAGGATCCAGGACCGGGGACATTATTACATGGGGGACAAACTGGGGAATTATGGCATAAGGTTTATATGAGCTGCTGAGTCGCACACCCTTGTGCATTCCTCTGTACCATGAGATTACTGTATCTTGTGCAGAAATAAAAGGGTTATGCAGGTATGCATGTAATCTCGTCACCCGCAGCAGGTCCTCATAGAATGTGGATGTTATTGAGGTCTGTACTTTGACCTGTCATATTCCTTGCCGCCTGGTAGGTTAGTTCAGTCCGGATATACCAGGAAGTGGGGATAAAACGACCGGGGGATACAATACCTGGAGAGCAGCATCCGCCATGATACACAATTAGGTGTGGGAATAAATCATGTCTTGGTTTCCATATTAATGCAGAACATTAAATATTCCCCCCGGCCGCATGTATCGCATGGCCGTGTGCAAGATTTTTGATCTTTACACATTTGATTGTGACATCCTTCTAGCTTGCCATTCTCAAAAACAATATATATATATTCTTAAAAGCTAAATACATTTTTATACATATATGAGATAATTTAAATATGATCTCGGAACGCAAAGTTATTATTAAATTAATACAAACAGTGTCTACTCATTTTTGGATTCTTAAGAAAAAGAACACAGTCCTGGAAGGGTTAATCTCGCAGAACTGGTATGCTCATAAATGCTAGTATGTGATAAAGTCACGGGTATATACCGTATATATCTAAAAATTCCTGACGTCTTTTACTGTGTGTATCGGGCTGCTAATCTCCTGCAGACACCACTGATCTCTATGGCAGTCATGCACACAGCAGCATCGCAACACACACTGATACACCCCCACTGGTGGGATTTCCACATGAGCAACTATTAATAATTCTTCTCTGTATTCCCTATATAGATTAGGGGACAATAAAAATGATTATTATTTTTTTATTTCAGAAACTCGTCTCCATTGAAAAAAACAAACAAATCTCGCTTTACTCACCCTCCTCTGGTCCAGCGCAGAGTCTCTGTCACTGACTCCGGTGTCTGATACTGCCTGCAGCGCTGATGTCAATCAGTGAGTTCAGTAGCTCCTGAAATCACTTGGGGCAGAGCCACGGAGCTCACTGATTGGCTGCAGCGCTGTTGACATTAACACACATTGAGAAGAGTGGTCTCAGTGTGGCAACTGGACAAGGGGGTAAAGCACAGTTTTTTTCCTTAGTTTACTGGGTGCAGGATAATCACATTTTCTCTGCTACCGATCTAGCAGAGCTCTGAATGCTGAGCTCTATATACCCCCGCCTACACCACTGATTGGCAGCTTCCTGTGTATAACCCCGCCCACACCACTGATTGGCAGCTTCCTGTGTATAACCCCGCCCACACCACTGATTGGCAGATTCCTGTGTACACTGTGTATTTAAGAAAGCTGATAATCAACAACGGAGGCGTGTTTGGACCAGGAGGCACAAAACACCTAGTCCTGTACTGATAATCTTTTGCTGATAAAACACTGATTGTATTGAAACAGCAACACAGCCTAGTAAGTGACCTCATCCCTGGAATCAGGGTCTCGGCCCCTATATGATGCATCTCTCAGACTACATAGCAAAATTCTGCTTCACTATTGTCACTATTTCTTCTTCATAGACAGGTACTTTCAGATAGTATTTGTATAAACAAGCACTTTTGCCATTTACTGTTTGCTAAAATTTTTAGGTGTTTTTGAAATATTAACACTATACTTTTCCTCTGTTTTAAGCTCATTACCTTGGAGACCGACCACCTCTGCTGGTGGCTGAGCATGTGCACTGCTTGCAAATATTTCTATTGCACTTCTAAGTGCTGTTTTGAAGCTGGCTGGGATCGGTGGAGCACATTGTTAGGTCATAATTACGTCCAGCCGCAGCGCAGCGCTTACAAGCTAGACAGCAGCAGCGGTCGGTCTCCTAGGCAACGAACTGTAAACAAAAGTGTTAATATCTCAAGAATGGCTGCAAATTTTAATAAGCAGTTAATTGCAAAAGTGGTCAGTTCTGCGAGCTCTATCCAACAATATCCATCCGTGAAGATGGGAGAATAACCCTTTAAGGACATTCATGACTATTGCAGTCCTGATTTCTAGTGAAATACTATTGTGTTTCTCCGAAAAATAAGACCTACCCCAAAAATAAGTCCATCCCGTGAAATTAAGCCCTAACCCATCTTTCCTAGCAAAAAATGATACAAGACCCTGTCTTATTTTGGGGGGGACATGGTGCATACAAGTTACATCTATTATATGGGAGCAGTAAAACACTTTTGATAATATTTCATCACATTAAGAACCAGAAGGGAGTAAGCGTGAGCATGTTGTGCGGGTTCCTGTGGATGAAGCTCTCTCCGCAGACAGGCGTGATGGTCATCCTATTTGTTTACAATGTCCGTGTAGGAATTTTGTCAGGAATGCGCCCTGTTTCAGTCTGAAGGCAGCAAACTCCATGTAATGGAGCCAGGGTCGGACTTGTCTGATTTCTCTTCTGATTCATTCACTTTCTCAAATACCAAACTACAACCCCCAGCATCCACTGATCTGTCATAGTGACACCAATGGAGTGAGCAGGATAGCGCGCTCTTTACCCTTAGTCTCTGTGATCCTGTAACATTTGGTAACTTTACTACAGAAGACATTTATTGTGTGAAAATTTCTCCATCTGTGAGAAATGGAAAGCATGTGGATGGCATCCGAGCACTGTCCGATTTTTGTCATGGACCCATAGACTTGCATTGGCGAGTTTGTTCCAACACTCGGATCATTATCCTACAAGCTTCCACGTTTAAGTGTGGACTATCATAGATATGAACCTTCTGAAAGATTCCCATTAGTGCACAGCAGATTCTTGATTCCGCAGCTCATCAGGACTCTGAAATATTTAGTAATATAGCCAAGTACGTGTGTTTAACCCTTTTCCGACATTGGGCGTAAAAGTCCGCCGATGCTAGACTCCCCGTTTGGTGTGGGCTCCGCTGCTGAGCCCGCACCTTTCCGAACACATGGCAGCTGATCACTACAGTTAAATGTGCCTCTTAGTTAAATGCCGCTGTCAATCTCTGATAGTGGCATTGAACTCGCGCGTTGCTAATCCCACCCATCGATGACCCATCACCGATGGGTCGGCATGACAACCAGAGGTCTCCAGTAGATGTCTATGGTTGTCACTGCCAGATTGCTATGAGCGCCGCCTGGTGGTTGGCTCTCATAGCAAGTGAGCATTTCGGCTACACACAGGCCAACTGATCATCGCCTGCATGTAGCAGAGCCGATCAAAGTAGTGCAGCTTCTAGTCTCACATGGAGACTATTGAAGCATGCAAAAAGTAAAAAAAAATCCTTTTAAAAATCTAAAATAAAGTTCAACTCACCCCCCTTTCACTCCATTCAAAATAAAACAATAACAAAAAATCAAACCTACACATATTTGGTATCGCTGCATTAAGAATCGCCCGATCTATCAATAAAAAAAAGGATTAACCTGATCGCTAAACGGAGTAGCGAGAAAAAAATAAAAAACGTCAGAATTAAAGCTTTTGGTCACCACAACATTGCAATAAAATGCAATAACGGGCGATCAAAAGAACGTATCTGCACAAAAATGGTAACAATGAAAAAAGTCATCTCGGCACGCAAAAAAAAGTCCTCACCTGACCCCAGATCATGAAAAATGGAGACGCTACGGGTATCGGAAAATGGCGCTATTTTTTCTACCAAAATTTGGAATTTGTTTTCACCACTTTAATAAAAAAGAACCTAGACATGTTTGGTGTCTATGCACTCGTAATGACCTGGAGAATCATAATAACAGGTCAGTTTTAGCATTCGGGGGAACATGGTAAAAAAAAGCGAAACAAAAAAACAAGTGTGGGATTGCACTTTTTGTTTGCAATTTCACCGCACTTGGAATTTTTTTTCCAGTTTCCCAGTACACGACATGGTAAAACCAATGGTGTCATTCAAAAGTACAACTTGTCCTGCAAAAAACAAGCCCTCACATGGCCACATTGACGGAAAAATAAAAAAGCGTTATGGCTCTGGGAAGGAGGGGGGCGAAAAACGAAAATGCAAATACCTGTGGTCCCTAAGGGGTTAAAGGGATTGTCAGTGAAAACAAGTCACAGGTGACAATTTGTTGATCGATGGAGGCTGATCAGCATAAAGGGGAAGTTTTTTTTATTCCCTGAGACACAACCATGACTCCATTCATTCTTCATAGGGCTGCAGCACTAAAGGGCATGAATGGAGCGGACGCACTGCTGCTCTAATGGGGCGAAAAGTCCCCTGTTCTACCAATTGGTGTAAAGAGCTAAACTAATCACCAATTATACCCATGGCAGGAGACAGCGGATAAATCAATCAAAAAAGGAAAGAAAGTGGGAATAAAAAAGAAGAAAATCCGCCAGTGTTGACAAATATGGGGCAATGTATCCGCATGGTGTATTGGATCACTGATCCCTGACACGATCTACTTTTCATATCATCTTTCTTTTATGGCTTTTTTCCCCTACGGAAGAAGCATGAAGGCGACACGTGATGCGGCTGCAGTGACACTTTCCGATGAAGCAGTTCTACCAATATTTCCTAGGGTTAAATAAACAGGGGTAAATCCACCTGCAGATAACATGTAGGATTTCTGTAGCAATGCTGCAACTTCTTTCTAGTAAATATTTATCCTTCTGGCAAAATTCCCATTTGTTCCTTTTTTTTTTCTGTTACACATACACATGCAACTATTTAAAGGGATCCTCCCGACGGCGGTAATTTTTCTTCTAAATACATGTAGTCACCAGAACAAAAAATATTTGACATATTTTTAGAATTTAGAACACCGTGTTGTGCAGTTCCTCTGTGAAATGTATAAAACCATTGACGGATGAGTGTTACCAAGCCCGATGTAAAGGGATGTATCGCTGACGCTGCACGGTCAGTGTCAGACTTTGTAGGCAAACACTCTCAAGACGTAGGACTCGTTATTAATTCATTCATACATTTCCAGGAGGAATAACAGAGGGACGGCACAACACAGAATTCTAAGAAAACAAGTTCCGGATTGTTTTATGCATTTACAAAAACAGATATGTCAGGTTACCACATCCAGACTGAGTCACGGTCACTAGTGGGGGGTTGTCAGTACTTTTATGTGGTGCCCTATGACAGTCATCAATATAAGAGCGGAGGGGCTTAAACATTAAACCTGTATACAAATCACTTTTCAGCCTTGAATATGACAGATAAGATAGTTACGAGAGAGGGGTAATAGGACGGGTGGTCTGCAGTACCCAGGAAAATGGTCTGTCAGCAGGTTTTTGCTATGTAATCTGAGAGCAGCATGATGTAGGGACAGAGACACTGATTCCAGTGATGTCAGTTTTGATAGAATCCCAGTTTCTCTGCTGTAAATGTAGCAGAGCTCTTAATGCTGAGCTGTGTATAACCCACTACACTGATTGGTAGCTTCCTGTGTATACTGTAAACAAGCTGCCAATCAGTGATGGGGGTGGGGTTACACAGAATAGCCTGACTGCTGTGCACGTGACACCTAGTCCTTAAGTGATAATATCCTGCTGATAAAACACTGATTGCATGAAACTATAGCCTAATAAGTGACACATCACTAGAATCAGGGTCTCTGCCTTGCATTATGCTGCTCTCAGATTAAAGAACAAAAAACTGTTGGGAGATTCTCTTTAACTCATATACTTTTATCAGCGGAGTACGGGCTGTCATAAAGTATAGTTCCCTGGCTGCCGTAATATGCCGTCATCAGGACCTCAAGATTATCATTCCGAGCTTTGGAATCGGCTTCTTTTATGCTGACACCAGTTCAGAACTGGGCCATTAACCCCATTTTTTTCATGTACCTTCTGGCATCATTGCCACCCCAGGTGGTATATCCACACTATTGTTGTATCTACCCACCAGCCTCCAACCAACTTTTAAAGGGGTTCTCTACCTTTGTGAACCATTTTCTTTTTTTTTAACTTACAAGTATTTTGGGCCAAAACTAATTTTTGTTATTGGCTTTAATAACATGTTGCCTTTTATATGCTTTTTATCTCAGGCTACAAAGGGAGTTAACTGAGAATTCAACAGTGAGCTCGTTCTGACATCTCACAGGAGAATTTCCAACTCTCTTATCTGTCCTTTTCTGAGCTCCTCTCATCTGATTGATGACCACAGACCGCATCGAAGTTGAAAACAAAGAAAAAGGTGCAAAAGTTTTTAATGAAATTCTATTAGAAAAATGATGTTTAGCCCAAAATAGATGGAGTTCTTTTTCCTTTTCTCTTCTCCAGCTGTGATTTTATACAGATTTTCAATTTTTGCCTATTATAGTGACACAATCCTTTTATGTAAGATCTATACACGCGGGGACGCTTTTGGTGCTTTCAAACATCTCTTCTTCTGGACAGATGGTTCCTGCACAGACAAGAGAGGGAACATCTTGGTCTTTTATGGCCCGTAGACGCTGTGCATATACAATTAATAATGCATTAACTCCATTTCACTTTTGCTTGGATAAAGCCTCAGCTCCATCTTGAGCAGAATCAGGTCCGGACTGGCCCACGGGAGAGCTGGAGAATCCTCCGGTAGGCCGCCCCTGTGATGGTGTGCTAATGAGTAGTGCTATTACGCTTAATTCACAATTTGTAAAAAAAAGGTATAATCTACTAATCAGTCATTAAACAAGCTAGCTGAATTAATATTACATAGAAGCAAAAGTACATTTGTTTTCTAGGGTCAGGTTGTTTGCATGTAGCTGAACACTGGGCCCCATGAATCAATATTACTGGTGGGTCTTGGCCAATCCAGTCCGACGCTGATGGAGCTTGGAAAATTAAGAAATGTATTGGGGGATGGGGTAGTGGTTATTTTTAGAGGGTTGGGCTTAATTTTTAGGAGAGGTCACAAGGACGGATGATATTGTGGCATCACAGCAGACTCAAGGCAGACGGGTTGGTTGCTTTGCCTGGCTCACATCCATAGTCTAGGTGTGGCATTAATTACCAGTTAAATATAAGTTACCTGGGCGGATTGTTATTTTAAGCTGTTTTCAAGGATGCCTCCTTGTGTAATGCTGACCGTAGACATAAGATCGGAAGGTTTTCTAAATACCTTTTGGGTCTCCCGATGCCAGATCATCTAGAAAAGAGGGAGCTGATGCCTCTTCTGTAAGAGCAGAGATCAGCATGATAAATGGCACATGGTCTGTACACTGGGATCAAAAAGCTACACGTGACTTCTCTGGTCTTAGAGAGAGAACAACTAAACTATTTAATCATTCTGTCCATCACGGAACGTTGGCCTAAATTCTATAGTGGTTTCCAAGCCCCGGCTTTTCTCCAGTCTACAGCTGCACTGATATCATTTGGAGGACAGATGATGGTAGTGATGGGTCACCCCTGTGTCTCTGGGGATACGCTGCTGCAGGAGATTGTTCTGATAAGCACAACCCTCAGAGGAGGAGACAGGGCTGACCCATCACTGCCATCATCTGTCCTCCAAATACCTACATTATGGTATCAGTTCAACTGAAGGCAGGGAAAGAGACTGGGGAAAGTGAATGACGACCAACCCCCTGATAAAGTGATTTGAAAAGTTATTTTGGAAAAAATTATAAAAAAAAAATAAAGTTTGAATGAAATATAAGGCTACTTTCCACCTTGCGATTTAATACTTGACCTTCAGCTTTGTTTGCTATGAGTGATTAGAAACATTCAGCTGTTGAAAACTATTTCAACAATGTCCATTTATCAGATCTGCCACCAGATTTCACAATACAAACTGTAAACAGTGTTACGTAGATCCCTAAGGCTATGTTCAGACGTTGCGTTTTTTTTTTTTTTAAGCATTTTTTTAATGCAAACTTTTACCTGCGTTTTACAGTACCAGAAGAGTCTAGAAGATTTCTGAAATCTCAAGCACAAAGCTGGGTTTTTATGTCCTCCGTATTTTGTGCAAAATCTAGGGTTTTGCAGAATTGAGCATGTCACTTCTTTTAGCGTTTTTTCTTTTTTTTTTCCCCCAGAGCTTTTCACCCATTAAAAGTAATTGGTGGTGCAAAACTTGGTGAGAAAATGCTGAAAAATACGAAGGTATCAGTTTTTGCTACTTTTCTTGTGCTAAAAGCAGATAACGTAGACTCAGTTTTTGTTTTTTTTTTTGCACCAAGCTTCATCAGCATGCAGAGAGAACTGTACCATGAGAAAAAACACTGAAAAAAACGCAACATGTGAATATAGCCTTACACCTGATGATGATGCTCCATGTATGTGGAAGTCAATCACTGCTCACATAGCCAGTATGACAGCTCCTCAGTGTGCTTCCTCCCTGCTGAGATCTCACATCGCTCACTACAAGCTGCAGCTGTCAATCAGGTTGGGAGGACAGAGTCTCAACACACTTGGACTCATGAGCTGGACTCATAAAACTGTTGTCAAATGGTTTTAGTCATGTTCATAACCTACATAACCCTACCTTTATGTTATGTCTGCTAATGAAAGGTGTAATGAAGGCAATCCAGAGACACAGTGTGCCTAGCGATCAGAGCGCACACAGTGATCTGACAAATACCCAAAAACAAAAGAACGAGCTCTGAGACGTGGAAACTCTGTAGACTGCACACCTGATCCTATCCTAAACACAACTAAAAGTGGCTGTGGATTGCGCCTAACCACTACCTATGCAACTCGGCACAGCCTAAGAAACTAGCTAGCCTGAAGATAGAAAAATAGGCCTGACTTGCCCCCAGAGAAATACCCCAAAGGAAAAGGCAGCCCCCCACATATAATGACTGTGAGTAAGATGACAAGACAAAACGTAGGGATGAAATAGATTCAGCAAAGTGGGGCCCGATATTCTTAGACAGAGCGAGGACAGTAAAGCGAACTTTGCAGTCTACAAAAAACCCTAAAGCAAAACCCACGCAAAGGGGGCAAAAAAGACCCACCGTGCCGTACTAACGGCACGGCGGTACACCCTTTGCGTCTCAGAGCTTCCAGCAAAACAAAAGACAAGCTGGACAGAAAAAAGGCAACAAAATAGCAAAAAAGCACTTAGCTATACAGAGCAGCAGGTCACAGGAACAATCAGGAGAAGCTCAGATCCAACACTGGAACATTGACTAGGAGCAAGGATAGCAGCATCAGGTGGAGTTAAGTAACGAAGCAGCTAATGAGCTCACCAGAACACCTGAGGAAGGAAGCTCAGAAGCTGCAGTACCACTTGTGACCACAGGAGTGAATTCAGCCACAGAATTCACAACAGTACCCCCCCCTTGAGGAGGGGTCACCGAACCCTCACCAGAGCCCCCAGGCCTACCAGGATGAGCCGCATGAAAGGCACGAACAAGATCGGGAGCATGAACATCAGAGGCAAAAACCCAGGAATTATCTTCCTGAGCATAACCCTTCCATTTAACCAGATACTGGAGTTTCCGTCTAGAAACACGAGAATCCAAAATCTTCTCCACAATATACTCCAATTCCCCCTCCACCAAAACCGGGGCAGGAGGCTCAACAGATGGAACCATAGGTGCCACGTATCTCCGCAACAATGACCTATGGAATACATTATGTATGGAAAAGGAGTCTGGGAGGGTCAGACGAAAAGACACAGGATTGAGAACCTCAGAAATCCTATACGGACCAATAAAACGAGGTTTAAATTTAGGAGAGGAAACCTTCATAGGAATATAACGAGAAGATAACCAAACCAGATCCCCAACACGAAGTCGGGGACCCACACGGCGTCTGCGATTAGCGAAAAGTTGAGCCTTCTCCTGGGACAAGGTCAAATTGTCCACTACCTGAGTCCAGATCTGCTGCAACCTGTCCACCACAGAATCCACACCAGGACAGTCCGAAGACTCAACCTGTCCTGAAGAGAAACGAGGATGGAACCCAGAATTGCAGAAAAATGGAGAAACCAAGGTAGCCGAGCTGGCCCGATTATTAAGGGCGAACTCAGCCAACGGCAAAAAGGACACCTAATCATCCTGGTCTGCAGAAACAAAACATCTCAGATATGTTTCCAAGGTCTGATTGGTTCGTTCGGTCTGGCCATTAGTCTGAGGATGGAAAGCCGAGGAAAAGGATAGGTCAATGCCCATCCTACCACAAAAGGCTCGCCAGAACCTTGAAACAAACTGGGAACCTCTGTCAGAAACAATATTCTCAGGAATGCCATGCAACCGAACCACATGCTGAAAGAACAAAGGTACCAAATCAGAGGAGGAAGGCAATTTAGCCAAGGGCACCAGATGGACCATTTTAGAAAAGCGATCACAGACCACCCAAATGACTGACATCTTTTGAGAAACGGGAAGGTCAGAAATGAAATCCATCGAAATATGTGTCCAAGGCCTCTTTGGGACCGGCAAGGGCAAAAGCAACCCACTGGCACGAGAACAGGAGGGCTTAGCCCTAGCACAAATCCCACAGGACTGCACAAAAGTACGTACATCCCGTGACAGAGATGGCCACCAGAAGGATCTAGCCACTAACTCTCTGGTACCAAAGATTCCAGGATGACCAGCCAACACCGAACAATGAAGTTCAGAGATAAGTTTATTAGTCCACCTATCAGGGACGAACAGTTTCTCCGCTGGACAACGATCAGGTTTATTCGCCTGAAAGTTTTGCAGCACTCTCCGCAAATCAGGGGAGATGGCAGACACAATGACTCCTTCCTTGAGGATACCCGCTGGCTCAGATAAACCCGGAGAGTCGGGCACAAAACTCCTAGACAGAGCATCCGCCTTCACATTTTTAGAGCCCGGAAGGTACGAAATCACAAAGTCGAAGCGGGCAAAAAATAACGACCAACGGGCCTGTCTAGGATTCAAGCGCTTGGCAGACTCGAGATAAGTCAAGTTCTTATGATCAGTCAATACCACCACGCGATGCTTAGCTCCTTCAAGCCAATGACGCCACTCCTCGAATGCCCACTTCATGGCCAGCAACTCTCGGTTGCCCACATCATAATTACGCTCAGCGGGCGAAAACTTCCTGGAAAAGAAAGCACATGGTTTCATCACTGAGCAATCAGAACCTCTCTGTGACAAAACCGCCCCTGCTCCAATCTCAGAAGCATCAACCTCGACCTGGAACGGAAGAGAAACATCTGGCTGACACAACACAGGGGCAGAACAAAAACGACGCTTCAACTCCTGAAAAGCTTCCACAGCAGCAGAAGACCAATTGACCAAATCAGCACCCTTCTTGGTCAAATCGGTCAATGGTTTGGCAATGCTAGAAAAATTACAGATGAAGCGACGATAAAAATTAGCAAAGCCCAGGAACTTTTGCAGACTTTTCAGAGATGTCGGCTGAATCCAATCCTGGATGGCTTGGACCTTAACTGGATCCATCTCGATAGTAGAAGGGGAAAAGATGAATCCCAAAAATGAAACTTTCTGCACACCGAAGAGACACTTTGATCCCTTCACAAACAAAGAGTTAGCACGCAGGACCTGAAAAACCATTCTGACCTGCTTCACATGAGACTCCCAATCATCTGAGAAGATCAAAATGTCATCCAAGTAAACAATCAGGAATTTATCCAGGTACTCACGGAAGATGTCATGCATAAAGGATTGAAACACTGATGGAGCATTGGCAAGTCCGAACGGCATCACTAGATACTCAAAATGACCCTCGGGCGTATTGAATGCAGTTTTCCATTCATCTCCTTGCCTGATTCTCACCAGATTATACGCACCACGAAGATCTATCTTAGTGAACCAACTAGCCCCCTTAATCCGAGCAAACAAGTCAGATAACAATGGCAAGGGATACTGAAATTTAACAGTGATCTTATTAAGAAGGCGGTAATCAATACACGGTCTCAGCGAACCATCCTTCTTAGCTACAAAGAAGAACCCTGCTCCCAGTGGTGATGACGATGGGCGAATATGTCCCTTCTCTAGGGATTCCTTCACATAACTGCGCATAGCGGCGTGTTCGGGCACGGATAAATTAAATAATCGACCTTTAGGGAATTTACTACCAGGAATCAAATTGATAGCACAATCACAATCCCTATGCGGAGGTAGGGCATCGGACTTGGGCTCTTCAAATACATCCTGATAATCAGACAAGAACTCTAGGACCTCAGAAGGGGTAGATGACGAAATCGACAAAAATGGAACATCACCATGTACCCCCTGACAACCCCAGCTGGATACCGACATGGAATTCCAATCCAATACTGGATTATGGGTTTGTAGCCATGGCAACCCCAACACGACCACATCATGCAGATTATGCAACACCAGAAAGCGAATAACTTCCTGATGTGCAGGAGCCATGCACATGGTCAGCTGGGCCCAGTACTGAGGTTTATTCTTGGCCAAAGGTGTAGCATCACTTCCTCTCAATGGAATAGGACACCGCAAAGGCTCCAAGAAAAACCCACAACGTTTAGCATAATCCAAATCCATCAGATTTAGGGCAGCGCCTGAATCCACAAACGCCATGACAGAAAACGACGACAAAGAGCATATCAAGGTAATGGACAGAAGGAATTTGGACTGTACAGTACCAATGACGGCAGACCTAGCGGACCGCTTAGTGCGCTTAGGACAATCAGAAATAGCATGAGTGGAATCACCACAGTAGAAACATAGCCCATTCAGACGTCTGTATTCCTGCCGTTCCACTCTGGTCATAGTCCTATCGCACTGCATAGGCTCAGGTTTAACCTCAGGCAATACCGCCAAATGGTGCACAGATTAACGCTCGCGCAAGCGTCTACCGATCTGAATGGCTAAAGACAAAGACTCATTCAAACCAGCAGGCATAGGAAATCCCACCATGACATCCTTAAGAGCCTCAGAGAGACCCTTTCTGAACAAAGCTGCCAGCGCAGATTCATTCCACTGAGTGAGTACTGACCATTTCCTAAATTTCTGACAATATACTTCTATATCATCCTGACCCTGGCACAAAGCCAGCAAATTTTTCTCAGCCTGATCCACTGAATTAGGCTCATCGTACAGTAATCCGAGTGCCAGGAAAAACGCATCGACACTACTCAATGCAGGGTCTCCTGGCGCAAGAGAAAATGCCCAGTCTTGAGGGTCGCCGCGCAAAAAAGAAATAATAATCAAAACCTGTTGAATAGGATTACCAGAAGAATGAGGTTTCAAGGCCAGAAATAGCTTACAATTATTTTTGAAACTTAGAAACTTAGTTCTATCTCCAAAAAACAAATCAGGAATAGGAATTCTTGGTTCTAACATAGATTTCTGATCAATAGTATCTTGAATCTTTTGTACATTTATAACGAGATTATCCATTGAAGAGCACAGACCCTGAAAATCCATGTCCACACCTGTGTCCAGAAACACCCAAATGTCTAGGGGAAAAAAAAAAAAAAAGTGAACACAGAGCAGAGAAAAAAAAAAAAAATGATGTCAGAACTTTTTCTTTCCCTCTATTGAGAATCATTAGTTGGCTCCTAGTACTGTTATGTCTGCTAATGAAAGGTGTAATGAAGGCAATCCAGAGACACAGTGTGCCTAGCGATCAGAGCGCACACAGTGATCTGACAAATACCCAAAAACAAAAGAACGAGCTCTGAGACGTGGAAACTCTGTAGACTGCACACCTGATCCTATCCTAAACACAACTAAAAGTGGCTGTGGATTGCGCCTAACCACTACCTATGCAACTCGGCACAGCCTAAGAAACTAGCTAGCCTGAAGATAGAAAAATAGGCCTGACTTGCCCCCAGAGAAATACCCCAAAGGAAAAGGCAGCCCCCCACATATAATGACTGTGAGTAAGATGACAAGACAAAACGTAGGGATGAAATAGATTCAGCAAAGTGGGGCCCGATATTCTTAGACAGAGCGAGGACAGTAAAGCGAACTTTGCAGTCTACAAAAAACCCTAAAGCAAAACCCACGCAAAGGGGGCAAAAAAGACCCACCGTGCCGGACTAACGGCACGGCGGTACAACCTTTGCGTCTCAGAGCTTCCAGCAAAACAAAAGACAAGCTGGACAGAAAAAAGGCAACAAAATAGCAAAAAAGCACTTAGCTATACAGAGCAGCAGGTCACAGGAACAATCAGGAGAAGCTCAGATCCAACACTGGAACATTGACTAGGAGCAAGGATAGCAGCATCAGGTGGAGTTAAGTAACGAAGCAGCTAATGAGCTCACCAGAACACCTGAGGAAGGAAGCTCAGAAGCTGCAGTACCACTTGTGACCACAGGAGTGAATTCAGCCACAGAATTCACAACACCTTTATTCCTATTTTTGGGGAGTACATCATATAATTTTCTGGCCCCGTCCGACTCTGCTATTACATACAGCGGTAGAAATAAGTATTGAACACTTCACCAATTTTCTAAGTAAATCTATTTGTAAAAGTGCTATTGACATGAAATTCTCACCAGATGTCGACAACCCATCCAATCCACACAGCCAAATAAATCACACCGAAGATGCCCATAAATTATGTGTAATCATAAGAAATGACACAGAGAAAATGTATTGAACACACTTACTGAAATGTTATTAATATTTGGTACAAAAGCATTTTTCAGTGATGATGATTTCAAGATGCCCCCTGTATGGAGAAACTAGTCACAGACATTGCTCAGGTGTGATTTTTGTCCCATTCTTCTGCACAAACACTCATCACATCCTGAAGATCCCATGGCCTCCTTCTATGAATTCTGAGGTCTATTCCCTTCCATAAATTTTCTATTGGATTCAGGTCCGGTGATCGGCTCGGCCATTCTAGCAGCTTTATTTTCTTTCTCTGAAACCAATTGAGAGTTCCCCTAGCTGTGTGTTTGGGATCATTTTCTTGCTGAAATGTTCCTCCTCATTTCATCATCGTCCTGGTAGATGGCAGCAGATTTTTTATCAAGAATGTCTCTGTACATTTTGGCCATTCATCCTTCCTTCAATTATATAAAGTTTGCCAGTGTCATATGCTGAGTAACAGCCCCACACTATGATGATCCCAACCCCAAGCTTCACTGTTGGTATGGTGTTTTTGGGGTGATATGCAGAGCCTTTAGCCTCCAGTCATGGTTTCAATTTTCCATATTCTCCCAGTATCTCACAGGCTTCTCTAAGTGTTGTTGAGCAAACCTTAAACACATTTGAACATGCTTTTTGTTCAGCATTGGAGTCTTGCCTGGTAAACATGCATACAGGCCATGGAGGTCACGTAGTTAGCTGTATGCAGGCAATGGAGGTTGTGTAGTTAGCTGTTATGATCCGGTGACCTTGGAGCAGCATGAAAACTTTCACTGGAGTAGGTGGTAACTATACTGTCCGCAAACCCTGATCTTAACACCGCAACTAGAAGTAGCCGTGGGGGGTGCCTAACAAAACCTAGACACCTCGTCACAGCCGGAGGACTAGATACCCCTATAGATGGAAATAGGAAATCTACCTTGCCTCAGAGCAGAACCCCAAAGGATAGGCAGCCCCCCACAAATATTGACGGTGAGTAGTAGAGGAAAAGACACACGGAGGCAGGAAACAGGATTTAGCAAATGAGGCACACACTAGCTAAATAGGAAAGGATAGGACAGGATACTAAGCGATCAGTATTAAAAATCATTCCAAAAATATCCACAGCAGAAAATACAGAAACTCCACAATCTAACTAAAGATGTGGAGCGTATATCTGCAACTCCAGAGAATCCAACAAGACTGAGAAAACACTGACACAGTCTAAGCTGGACAAGAGAAAAACAAATGAATAGCACAGAATATAAGCACACTGCATGTGTGCCACAGAAAAAGAAACAGACACTTATCTTTGCTGAATTGACAGCCAAGCAGGAGAAGCCAGAAAATGATCCAACACTTCACAAAAAACATTGACAACTGGAAAGGACTAATGAATCCTGCACACCTAAATATCCCAGTCAGAACTGCAATCAGCAGATACACCTGGCCAGGACTGTGACTCAGAGACAACTGCATTCCCACCTTCAACCACTGGATGGAACCCAAAAGCAGAATTCACAACAGTACCCCCCCTTGAGGAGGGGTCACCGAACCCTCACCAGGGCCCCCAGGACGATCAGGATGAGCCAGATGAAAGGCACGGACCAAATCAGCAGCATGGACATCAGAGGCAAAAACCCAAGAATTATCCTCCTGGCCATAACCCTTCCATTTGACAAGGTACTGAAGCCTCCGCCTCGAAAAACGAGAATCCAAAATCTTCTCAACCACATACTCCAACTCTCCATCAACCAACACAGGGGCCGGAGGATCAACAGAGGGAACAACGGGCACCACATATTTCCACAATAAAGATCTATGGAAGACATTATGGATAGCAAAAGAGGCCGGAAGCGCCAAACGAAAAGACACCGGATTAATAATCTCAGAAATCTTATAAGGACCAATAAACCGAGGCTTAAACTTAGGGGAAGAAACCTTCATAGGAACATGACGGGAAGACAACCAGACCAGATCCCCAACCCGAAGCCGGGAACCAACACACCGACGACGGTTAGCAAAACGTTGAGCTTCCTCCTGAGACAACACCAAATAGTCCACCACATGAGCCCAAATCTGCTGCAACCTGTCAACCACAGAATCCACACCAGGACAGTCAGAAGGCTCAACATGCCCAGAAGAAAAACGAGGATGAAAACCAAAATTACAAAAGAAAGGCGAAACCAAAGTAGCCGAACTAGCCCGATTATTAAGGGCAAACTCGGCCAATGGCAAGAAGGCCACCGAATCATCCTGATCAGCAGACACAAAGCATCTCAAATAAGTCTCCAAAGTCTGATTAGTTCGCTCGGTCTGGCCATTTGTCTGAGGATGAAATGCAGAAGAAAAAGACAAATCAATGCCCAGCCTAGCACAAAAGGCCTGCCAAAACCTAGAAACAAACTGGGAACCTCTGTCGGACACAAAATTCTGCGGAATACCATGCAAACGAACCACATGCTGAAAAAACAACGGAACCAAATCTGAAGAGGAAGGCAATTTAGGCAAAGGCACCAAATGAACCATCTTAGAGAACCGGTCACAAACAACCCAGATAAAAGACATCTTCTGGGAGACCGGAAGATCAGAAATAAAATCCATCGAAATATGCGTCCAGGGCCTCTCAGGGACTGGCAATGGCAAAAGCAACCCACTAGCACGGGAACAACAAGGCTTGGCCCGCGCACAAGTCCCACAGGACTGCACAAAAAAACGCACATCACGCGACAAAGAAGGCCACCAAAAGACCTACCAAACAAGTCTCTGGTACCAAAAATGCCAGGATGACCAGCCAACACGGAACAGTGAACCTCAGAAATCACTCTACTAGTCCATCTGTCAGGAACAAACAGTTTCCCCACAGGACAGCGGTCAGGTTTGTCAGCTTGAAATTCCTGAAGAACCCGTCGTAAATCAGGGGAAATGGTAGAAAGAACCACCCATTCTTTCAGAATACCGACCGGTTCTAAGACCTCAGGAGAATCAGGCAAAAAACTCCTAGAGAGGGCATCAGCCTTAATATTCTTAGAACCCGGAAGGTACGAGACCACGAAATCAAAACGGGAAAAAAACAAGGACCATCGAGCCTGTCTAGGATTCAGCCGTTTGGCAGACTCGAGGTAAATCAGATTCTTATGATCAGTCAAGACCACAATACGGTGCTTAGCTCCCTCAAGCCAATGTCGCCACTCCTCAAACGCCCACTTCATAGCCAACAACTCCCGATTGCCGACATCATAATTGCGTTCAGCAGGCGAAAACTTACGGGAAAATAAGGCACACGGTTTCATTAAGGAACCAACAGGATCCCTCTGAGACAAAATGGCCCCTGCCCCAATCTCAGAAGCGTCAACCTCAGCCTGAAACGGAAGAGAGACATCCGGTTGGCGCAACACCGGAGCAAAAGTAAATCGACGTTTAAGCTCCTGAAAGGCAGAGACAGCTGCAGAGGACCAATTCGCCACATCAGCGCCTTTCTTCGTCAAATCGGTCAAGGGTTTAACCACGCTGGAAAAATTAGCAATGAAACGGCGATAAAAATTTGCAAAACCCCAAAATTTCTGAAGGCTCTTCACGGATGTGGGCTGAATCCAATCATGAATGGCCTGAACCTTAACCGGATCCATCTCTATAGACGAGGGAGAAAAAATAAAGCCCAAAAAAGAAACCTTCTGGACCCCAAAGAGACACTTAGACCCTTTCACAAACAAAGCATTGTCACGAAGGATCTGAAATACCATCCTGACCTGTTGCACATGAGACTCCCAATCATCGGAAAAAATCTAAATATCGTCCAAATATACAATCAAAAATTTATCAAGATAAGTCCGGAAGATATCATGCATGAAGGACTGAAAAACAGATGGAGCATTAGAGAGTCTGAATGGCATCACAAGGTATTCAAAATGGCCTTCGGGCGTGTTAAACGCAGTTTTCCATTCATCACCCTGCTTAATACGAACAAGATTATAAGCCCCCCGAAGGTCAATCTTTGTAAACCAACTAGCTCCCTTAATCCTAGCAAACAAATCGGAAAGCAAAGGTAAAGGGTATTGAAACTTGACTGTGATCTTATTCAAGAGGCGATAATCAATACAAGGTCTCAAGGAACCATCTTTTTTAGCAACAAAAAAGAACCCCGCTCCCAACGGTGAAGAAGATGGTCGAATATGCCCTTTCTCCAAAGACTCCTTAATATAGCTCCGCATGGCGGTATGTTCAGGCACAGACAGGTTGAAAAGTCGACCCTTAGGAAACTTACAGCCTGGAATTAAGTCAATAGCACAATCGCAGTCCCTGTGCGGTGGAAGGAAACTGGACTTGGGCTCATCAAATACATCCTGAAAATCAGACAAAAACTCTGGAATTTCAGAAGAGGAAAAAGAGGAGATTGACATCAAAGGAACATCATTATGAACCCCCTGACAACCCCAACTAGTCACAGACATGGACTTCCAATCCAACACAGGATTATGTACCTGCAACCACGGAAAACCCAGCACGATAGCATCATGCAAATTATGCAACACCAGAAATCGACAATCTTCCTGATGGGCTGGCGCATGGTCACTTGTGTCCAAAACTGGGGCTTATTTTTAGCCAAGGGTGTAGCATCAATGCCCCTTAAAGGAATAGGGTTCTGCAAAGGCTGCAAGGGAAAACCACAACGCTTGGTAAACTCAAAGTCCATTAAGTTCAAGGCGGCGCCTGAATCCACAAATGCCATGACAGAAAATGATGACAATGAGCAGATCAAGGACACAGATAACAAAAATTTAGGTTGTACAGTACTGATGGTAATTGAACTGGCGATCTTCTTTGTCCGCTTAGGACAGACAGAAATGACATGAGAAGGGTCGCCACAATAAAAACACAACCTATTCTGACGTCTGAAACCTTGTCGTTCCGTTCTAGACAGAATCCTATCACACTGCATAGGCTCAGGAATTTGCTCTGAGGATAACGCCACAGCGCGCACAGTTCTGCGCTCCCGCAAGCACCGGTCAATCTGAATGGCCAGAGACATAGAATCACTCAGACCGGAAGGCGTGGGAAACCCCACCATAACATCTTTAACGGATTCGGAAATACTCTTTCTGAAAATTGCCGCCAAAGCATCATTATTCCATTTAGTCAACATAGACCATTTTCTGAATTTCTGACAATACAATTCTGCCGCCTCTTGACCCAGAGACAGGGCCAACAAGGTCTTCTCAGCTTGATCCACAGAATTAGGTTCATCATATAACAATCCCAATGCCTGAAAAAAGGAGTCTACATCAAGCAAAGCCGGATTCCCAGATTCCAGGGAAAATGCCCAATCCTGCGGTTCGCCACGCAGCAGGGAGATGACGATTTTAACCTGCTGAATGGAATCACCGGAGGATCGAGGTCTCAGAGCAAAAAACAGTTTACAGTTGTTTTTAAAACTCAAAAATTTGGACCTGTCACCAAAAAACAAATCAGGAGTAGGAATCTTCGGTTCTAAAACAGGAGTCTGAACAATATAATCAGAAATACCCTGTACCCTAGCAGCAAGCTGGTCTACATGAGAAGCTAATTCCTGAACATTCATGTTAGCACAAGGCTCTTCAGCCACCCAGAGATTAAGAGGGAGGAGAAGACAAAGTAGACTGAAGAAAAAAAAATGGCTCAAGACCTTTCTTCCCTTCTTCTGAGATGCATTTAACTCATTATTGGCCAGTTGTACTGTTATGATCCGGTGACCTTGGAGCAGCATGAAAACTTTCACTGGAGTAGGTGGTAACTATACTGACCGCAAACCCTGATCTTAACACCGCAACTAGAAGTAGCCGTGGGGTGTGCCTAACAAAACCTAGACACCTCGTCACAGCCGGAGGACTAGATACCCCTATAGATGGAAATAGGAATACTATCTTGCCTCAGAGCAGAACCCCAAAGGATAGGCAGCCCCCCACAAATATTGACGGTGAGTAGTAGAGGAAAAGACACACGCAGGCAGGAAACAGGATTTAGCAAATGAGGCACACACTAGCTAAATAGGAAAGGATAGGACAGGATACTAAGCCTTCAGTATTAAAAATCCTTCCAAAAATATCCACAGCAGAAAATACAGAAACTCCACAATCTAACTAAAGATGTGGAGCGTATATCTGCAACTCCAGAGAATCCAACAAGACTGAGAAAACACTGACACAGTCTAAGCTGGACAAGAGAAAAACAAATGAATAGCACAGAATATAAGCACACTGCATGTGTGCCACAGAAAAAGAAACAGACACTTATCTTTGCTGAATTGGCAGCCAAGCAGGAGAAGCCAGAATGTGATCCAACACTTCACAAGAAACATTGACAACTGGCAAGGACTAATGAATCCTGCACACCTAAATATCCCAGTCAGAACTGCAATCAGCAGATACACCTGGCCAGGACTGTGACTCAGAGACAACTGCATTCCCACCTTCAACCACTGGAGGGAACCCAAAAGCAGAATCCACAACAGTACCCCCCCCCTTGAGGAGGGGTCACCGAACCCTCACCAGGGCCCCCAGGACGATCAGGATGAGCCAAATGAAAGGCACGGACCAAATCAGCAGCATGGACATCAGAGGCAAAAACCCAAGAATTATCCTCCTGGCCATAGCCCTTCCATTTGACAAGGTACTGAAGCCTCCTCCACGAAAAACGAGAATCCAAAATCTTCTCAACCACATACTCCAACTCTCCATAAACCAACACAGGGGCCGGAGGATCAACAGAGGGAACAACGGGCACCACATATTTCCGCAATAAAGATCTATGGAAGACATTATGGATAGCAAAAGAGGCCGGAAGTGCCAAACGAAAAGACACCGGATTAATAATCTCAGAAATCTTATAAGGACCAATAAACCGAGGCTTAATCTTAGGGGAAGAAACCTTCATAGGAACATGACGGGAAGACAACCAGACCAGATCTCCAACCCGAAGCCGGGAACCAACACACCGACGACTGTTAGGAAAACGTTGAGCCTCGTCCTGAGACAACACCAAATAGTCCACCACATGAGCCCAAATCTGCTGCAACCTGTCAACCACAGAATCCACACCAGGACAGTCAGAAGGCTCAACCTGCCCAGAAGAAAAACGAGGATGAAAACCAAAATTACAAAAGAAAGGCGAAACCAAAGTAGCCGAACTAGCCTGATTATTAAGGGCAAACTCGGCCAATGGCAAGAATGCCACCCAATCATCCTGATCAGCAGACACAAAGCATCTCAAATAAGTCTCCAAAGTCTGATTAGTTCGCTCAGTCTGGCCATTTGTCTGAGGATGAAATGCAGAAGAAAAAGACAAATCAACCACTGGAGGGAACCCAAAAGCAGAATTCACAACAGTTAGCTGTATACAGGCCATGGAGGTCGTGTAGTTAGCTGTATACAGGCAATGGAGGTCACGTTGTTAGCTGCATACAGGCCATGGAGGTTGCGTGGTTAGCTGCATACAGGCCATGGAGGTTGCGTGGTTAGCTGTATACAGGCCATTCAGGTTGTGTAGTTACCTGTATACAGGCCATGGAGGTCGCATAGTTAGCTGCATACAGGCCATGGAAGTTGTGTAGTTAGCTGCATATAGGCAATGGAGGTTGTGTAGTTAGCTGCATACAGGCCGTGGAGGTCGCGTAGTTGGCTGCATACAGGCTATGGAGGTCACGTTGTTAGCTGTATACAGGCCATGGGGTTGTGTAGTTAGCTGCATACAGGATATGGAGGTTGCGTGGTGAGCTGCATACAGGCCATGGAGGTCGCATAGTTAGCTGCATACAGGCCATGGAGGTCGTGTAGTTAGCTGCATACAGGCTATGGAGGTTGTGTAGTTAGCTGCATACAGGCTATGGAGGTTGTGTAGTTAGCTGCATACAGCTCATGGAGGTTGTGTAGTTAGCTGCATACAGGTTATGGAGGTTTTGTAGTTAGCTGCATACAGGCTATGGAGGTTGTGTAGTTGGCTGTATACAGGCAATGGAGGTTGTGTAGTTAGCTGCATACAGCTCATGGAGGTTGTGTAGTTAGCTGCATACAGGCTTTGGAGGTTGTGTAGTTAGCTGCATACAGGCCATGGAGGTTGCATAGTTGGCTGTATACAGGCAATGGAGGTTGTGTAGTTAGCTGCATACAGGCCATGGAGGTTGTGTGGTTAGCTGTATACAGGCCATGGAGGTTGTGTAGTTAGCTGCATACAGCTCATGGAGGTTGTGTAGTTAGCTGCATACAGGCTATGGAGGTTGTGTGGTTAGCTGTATACAGGCCATGGAGGTTGTGTAGTTAGCTGCATACAGGCTATGGAGGTTGTGTCTTTAGCTGCATACAGGCTATGGAGGTTGTGTAGTTAGCTGCATACAGGCCATGTAGGTTGTGTAGTTGGCTGTATACAGGCAATGGAGGTTGTGTAGTTAGCTGCATACAGGCCATGGAGGTTGTGTAGTTAGCTGCATATAGGCTATGGAGGTTGTGTAGTTAGCTGCATACAGGCTATGGAGGTTGTGTAGTTAGCTGCATACAGGCCATGGAGGTTGTGTAGTTGGCTGTATACAGGCAATGGAGGTTGTGTAGTGAGCTGCATACAGGCCATGGAGGTTGTGTAGTTAGCTGCATACAGCTCATGGAGGTTGTGCAGTTAGCTGCATACAGGCTATGGAGGTTGCGTAGTTAGCTGCATACAGGCCATGGAGGTTGCGTAGTTGGCTGTATACAGGCAATGGAGGTTGTGTAGTTAGCTGCATACAGGCCATGGAGATTGTGTAGTTAGCTGCATACAGCTCATGGAGGTTGTGTAGTTAGCTGCATACAGGCTATGGAGGTTGTGTAGTTAGCTGCATACAGGCCATGGAGGTTGTGTAGTTAGCTGCATACAGGCCATGGAGGTTGTGTAGTTAGCTGCATACAGGCCATGGAGGTTGCGTAGTTGGCTGTATACAGGCAATGGAGGTTGTGTAGTTAGCTGCATACAGGCCATGGAGGTTGTGTAGTTAGCTGCATACAGCTCATGGAGGTTGTGTAGTTAGCTGCATACAGGCTATGGAGGTTGTGTAGTTAGCTGCATACAGGCCATGGAGGTTGTGTAGTTAGCTGCATACAGGCCATGGAGGTTGTGTAGTTAGCTGCATACAGGCTATGGAGGTTGTGTCGTTAGCTGCATACAGGCTATGGAGGTTGTGTAGTTAGCTGCATACAGGCCATGGAGGTTGTGTAGTTAGCTGCATACAGGCTATGGAGGTTGTGTCGTTAGCTGCATACAGGCTATGGAGGTTGTGTAGTTAGCTGCATACAGGCCATGGAGGTTGTGTAGTTAGCTGCATACAGGCTATGGAGGTTGTGTAGTTAGCTGCATACAGGCTATGGAGGTTGTGTAGTTAGCTGCATACAGGCCATGGAGGTTGTGTAGTTGGCTGTATAGAGGCCATGGAGGTTGTGTAGTTAGCTGCATACAGCTCATGGAAGTTGTGTAGTTAGCTGCATACAGCTCATGGAGGTCACGTAGTTAGCTGCATACAGGCTATGGAGGTTGTGTAGTTAGCTGCATACAGGCCATGGAGGTTGCGTAGTTGGCTGTATACAGGCAATGGAGGTTGTGTAGTTAGCTGCATACAGGCCATGGAGGTTGTGTAGTTAGCTGCATACAGGCCATGGAGGTTGCATAGTTAGCTGCATGCAGGCCATGGAGGTTGCGTAGTTAGCTACATATACATACCTCCCAACTTTTGAAGATGGGAAAGAGGGACAAAGTTTGCGTCGCGCAAATTTTAGGCCACGCCTCTGACCACACCCATTCATAACTAGTCACACCAATATCCACATCCCAACCTCACCCATTTAGCACTGCTGATCACACTGTTTCATAAAGAATAATTATAAACAAAAAAATATGGCCACACAGTGCTCCATACTGTATAATGGCTACACATGATGCTCCATACTGTGTAATGACCGCACATGATGCTCCATACTATATAATGGCCACACATGATGCTCCATACTGTATAATGGCCACACATGATGCTCCATACTGTATAATGGCTACACATGATGCTCCATACTGTATAATGGCCACACATGATGCTGTTATGACCTGGTGGTTAGGAGCACCCGGAATGACCTGATAGTTAAACCTCATACAGCACGAGCTCTGGGATGTGGGAGCTCTGCTGACCGCAATCCCTAATCCTATCACACACACTAGAAATAGCCGTGGAGCGCTCCTGACCAGACCTTGGCGCCTCGTCACAGCCTAAGAACTATCTAGCCCTAGTGATAGACAATAAAGCCTACCTTGCCTCACAGAAATTCCCCAAAGGTAAAAGAAGCCCCCCACATATATTGACTGTGAGTAAAGATGAAAGTCACAAACGCAGAAATGAAACAGGTTTCAGCAAAGGGAGGCCAGACTTACTAAATAGACAGAGGATAGGAAAGGTAACTTTGCGATCAGCACAAAAACCTACAAAAGACCACGCAGAGTGTGCAAAAAGGACCTCCGCACCAACTCACGGTGCGGAGGGGCCACTCTGCATCCCAGAGCTTCCAGCTAGCAAGACAAAATCATGATAACCAGCTGGACAAGAAAACAGTGAACAAATAATGACTATCAGGAACTTAGCTTCTGCAGGAGAAGGCAGGTCACCAGAGAGATCCAGGAGCGAACTGAACCAATGCAAAAACATTGACAGCTGGCATTGAATAACGATCTGAGAGGCGTTAAATAGAGCAGCCAACCAAAGGATAAACCACGTCACCTGTGTAAGGAACCTCAGAAGCAGCAGCTTCACTCATAGCCACCAGAGGGAGCCCATAGACAGAACTCGCCGAAGTACCATTCACGACCACAGGAGGGAGTTCGACAACAGAATTCACAACAGTACCTCCCCCTTGAGGAGGGGTCACCGAACCCTCACCAGAGCCCCCAGGCCGATCAGGATGAGCCAAATGAAAGGTACGAACAAGATCGGCAGCATGAACATCAGAGGCAAAAACCCAGGAATTATCTTCCTGACCATAACCCTTCCACTTGACCAGGTACTGGAGTTTCCGTATCGAAACACGAGAATCCAAAATCTTCTCCACCACATACTCCAACTCCCCCTCGACCAACACCGTGGAAGGAGGATCAACGGAGGGAACCATAGGCGCCACGTATCTCTGCAACAACGACCTATGGAACACATTATGGATGGCAAAAGAAGCTGGAAGGTCCAAACGAAATGACACAGGATTAAGAACTTCAGAAATCTTATATGGCCCAATGAAACGAAGCTTAAACTTAGGAGAGGAAACCTTCATAGGAACGTGACGAGATGCTAACCAAACCAAATCCCCAACACGAAGTCAGGGACCAACACAACGCCGGCGGTTAGCGAAACGTTGAGTCTTCTCCTGGGACAATGTCAAATTGTCCACCACATGAGTCCAAATCTGCTGCAACCTGTCCACCACAGCATCCACACCAGGACAGTCCGAAGGCTCAACCTGCCCTGAAGAAAAACGAGGATGGAAACCAGAATTACAGAAAAAAGGAGAAACTAAAGTAGCCGAGCTGGCCTGATTATTAAGGGCGAACTCAGCCAAAGGCAAGAAGGACACCCAATCATCCTGATCAGCAGAAACAAAGCATCTCAGATATGTCTCCAAAGTCTGATTAGTTCGTTCGGTTTGGCCATTAGTCTGAGGATGGAAAGCCGAAGAAAAAGACAAATCAATGCCCATCTTAGCGCAAACGGACCGCCAAAACCTCGAAACAAACTGGGAACCTCTGTCCGAGATGATGTTCTCTGGAATGCCATGCAAACGAACCACATGCTGGAAAAACAAAGGCACCAAATTAGAGGAGGAAGGCAATTTAGATAAGGGTACCAAATGGACCATCTTAGAGAAGCGATCACAAACCACCCAAATGACCGACATCTTTTGAGAAACAGGGAGATCAGAAATAAAATCCATGCAAATATGCGTCCAGGGCCTCTTCGGGATCGGCAAGGGCAAAAGCAACCCACTGGCACGAGAACAGCAGGGCTTAGCCCGAGCACAAGTCCCACAGGACTGCACAAAAGAACGCACATCCCGTGACAAAGAAGGCCACCAAAAGGATCTAGCCACCAAATCTCTGGTACCAAAGATTCCAGGATGACCAGCCAACACTGAACAATGAATCTCAGAGATAACTCTACCAGTCCATCTATCAGGGACAAACAGTTTCTCCGTAGGACAACGGTCAGGTCTATCAGCCTGAAACTTTTGCAGCACACGCCGCAAATCAGGGGAAATGGCAGACAAAATTACCCCTTCTTTAAGAATACCCGCCGGCTCCGGAACACCCGGAGAGTCAGGCACAAAACTCCTCGACAGGGCGTCAGCCTTCACATTCTTAGATCCCGGAAGGTATGGAACCACAAAATCAAAACGGGAGAAAAAGAGTGACCATCGAACCTGTCTAGGATTCAACCGTTTGGCAGACTCGAGATAAGTCAAATTCTTGTGATCCGTCAAGACCACCACGCGATGTTTAGCTCCTTCAAGCCAATGTCGCCACTACTCAAATGCCCACTTCATGGCCAACAACTCCCGATTGCCTACATCATAATTGCGCTCAGCAGACGAGAATTTTCTAGAAAAGAAGGCACAGGGTTTCATCACCGAGCCATCAGAACTTCTTTGCGACAAAACAGCCCCTGCTCCAATTTCAAAAGCATCAACCTCAACCTGAAAAGGGAGCGAAACATCTGGCTGGCACAACACAGGGGCAGAAGCAAAACGACGCTTCAACTCCTGAAAAGCCTCTACAGCCGCAGAGGACCAAATGACCACATCAGCACCTTTCTTGGTCAAATCAGTCAACGGTTTAGCAATACTGGAAAAATTAGCGATGAAGCGACGATAAAAATTAGCAAAGCCCAGGAATTTCTGCAAGCTCTTCACAGATGTCGGCTGAGTCCAGTCGTAAATGGCCTGAACTTTAACAGGGTCCATCTCGATAGTAGAAGGGGAAAAAATTAAACCCAAAAATGAAACCTTCTGAACCCCAAAGAGACACTTTGACCCCTTCACAAACAAGGAATTTGCACGAAGGACCTGGAACACATTCTGACCTGCTTCACATGAGACTCCCAATCATCCGAAAAGACCAAAATGTCATCCAAATATACAATCATGAATCTATCCAGGTACTCTCGGAAGATGTCATGCATAAAGGACTGAAACACAGATGGAGGTTTAGAAAGCCCGAATGGCATAACCAGGTACTCAAAATGGCCCTCGGGCGTATTAAATGCCGTTTTCCATTCATCACCCTGTTTAATTCGCACAAGATTATACGCACCACAAAGATCTATCTTGGTGAACCAACTAGCCCCCTTAATCCGAGCAAATAAATCAGACAGCAGCGGCAAAGGATACTGAAATTTGACTGTGATCTTATTAAGAAGGCGGTAATCAATACAAGGTCTCAAAGAACCATCCTTCTTGGCCACAAAAAAGAACCCTGCTCCGAATGATGACGACGACGGACGAATATGACCCTTCTCCAAGGATTCCTTTATATAACTCCGCATAGCGGCGTGCTCTGGCACAGATAAATTAAACAGACGGCCCTTAGGAAACTTACTACCAGGAATCAAATTAATAGCACAGTCGCAATCCCTATGAGGAGGTAGGGCACCAGATTTGGGCTCTTCAAATACATCCCGGTAATCTGATAAAAACTCAGGGACTTCAGAAGGAGTGGAAGGCGAAATTGACAGCAATGGAACATCACCATGTACCCCGTGACAACCCCGGCTGGACACAGACATAGATTTCCAATCCAACACTGGATTATGGACCTGTAGCCATGGCAACCCCAAAACGACCACATCATGCAGATTATGCAACACCAAAAAGCGAATATCCTCCTGATGTGCAGGAGCCATGCACATGGTCAATTGAGTCCAGTACTGAGGCTTATTCTTGGCCAAAGGCGTAGCATCAATTCCTCTCAATGGAATAGGATACTGCAAGGGCTCCAAGAAAAAACCACAGCGTCTGGCAAACTCCAAGTCCATCAAATTCAGGGCAGCGCCTGAATCCACAAATGCCATTACAGAATAGGACGACAGAGAGCAAATCAGAGTAACGGACAAAAGAAATTTAGACTGTACCGTACCAATGATGGCAGACCTAGCGAACCGCTTAGTGCGCTTAGGACAATCGGAGATAGCATGAGTGGATTCACCACAGTAAAAACACAGTCCATTCCGACGTCTGTGTTCTTGCCGTTCAGCTCTGGTCAAAGTCCTATCACACTGCATAGGCTCAGGCCTATGCTCCGAGAATACCGCTAGATGGTGCACAACTTTGCGCTCACGCATGCGCCGATCGATCTGATTGGCCAAAGACATAGACTCATTCAGACCAGCAGGCGTGGGAAATCCCACCATGACATCCTTAAGGGCTTCAGAAAGACCCTTTCTGAAAATTGCCGCCAGGGCACACTCATTCCACTGAGTAAGCACAGACCACTTTCTAAACTTCTGACAGTACACCTCCGCTTCATCCTGACCCTGACACAAAGCCAGCAAGATTTTCTCTGCCTGATCCACTGAATTTGGTTTATCATAAAGCAATCCAAGCACCAGAAAAAACGCATCAACATCACGCAATGCAGGATCTCCTGGCACAAGGGAAAATGCCCAGTCTTGAGGGTCACCACGCAACAAAGAAATAATGATTTTTACATGTTGAACGGGGTCACCAGAGGAGCGGGGTTTCAAAGCTAGAAACAGTTTACAATTATTTTTGAAATTCAAGAACCTAGATTTATTCCCAGAAAATAAGTCAGGAATAGGAATTCTAGGCTCTAACATAGGATTCTGAACCACAAAATCCTGAATGTTTTGTACTTTTGCAGTGAGATGATCCACACAAGAGGACAGACCTTGAATGTCCATATCTACACCTGTGTCCTGAACCACCCAAAGGTCTAGGGGAAAAGAAAGACAAAACACAGTGCAAAGAAAAAAAAATGGTCTCAGAAGTTCTCTTATCCCTCTATTGAGATGCATTAATACTTTGGGCCAGCTGTACTGTTATGACCTGGTGGTTAGGAGCACCCGGAATGACCTGATAGTTAAACCTCATACAGGACGAGCTCTGGGATGTGGGAGCTCTGCTTACCGCAATCCCTAATCCTATCACACACACTAGAAATAGCCGTGGAGCGCTCCTGACCAGACCTAGGCGCCTCGTCACAGCCTAAGAACTATCTAGCCCTAGAGATAGAAAATAAAGCCTACCTTGCCTCAGAGAAATTCCCCAAAGGTAAAGGAAGCCCCCCACATATATTGACTGTGAGTAAAGATGAAAGTCACAAACGCAGAAATGAAACAGGTTTCAGCAAAGGGAGGCCAGACTTACTAAATAGACAGAGGATAGGAAAGGTAACTTTGCGATCAGCACAAAAACCTACAAAAGACCACGCAGAGTGTGCAAAAAGGACCTCCGCACCGACTCACGGTGCGGAGGGGCCACGCTGCATCCCAGAGCTTCTAGCTAGCAAGACAAAATCATGATAACCAGCTGGACAAGAAAACAGTGAACAAATAATGACTATCAGGAACTTAGCTTCTGCAGGAGAAGGCAGGTCACCAGAGAGATCCAGGAGCTAACTGAACCAATGCAAAAACATTGACAGCTGGCATTGAGTAACGATCTGAGAGGAGTTAAATAGAGCAGCCAACCAAAGGATAAACCACGTCACCTGTGTAAGGAACCTCAGAAGCAGCAGCTTCACTCATAGCCACCAGAGGGAGCCCATAGACAGAACTCACCGAAGTACCATTCACGACCACAGGAGGGAGTTCGACAACAGAATTCACAACATGATGCTCCATACTGTATAGTGGCCACACATGATGCTCCATACTGTATAATGGCCACACATGATGCTCAATACTGTATAATGACTGCACATGATGCTCCATACTGTATAATGATTGCACATGATGCTCCATACTGTATAATGGCCACACATGATATTTCATACTGTATAATGGCCACACATGATGCTCCATATTGTATAATGGCTGCACATGATGCTCCATACTGTATAGTGGCCACACATGATGCTCCATACTGTATAATGGCCACACATGATGCTCCATACTGTATAATGGCCACACATGATACTCCATACTGTATAATGGCCGCACATGATGCTCCATACTGTATAATGGCCACACATGATGCTCCATACTGTATAATGACTGCATACTGTATAATGGCCACACATGATGCTCCATACTGTATAATGGCCACACATGATGCTTCATACTGTACAATGGCCCCACATGATTCTCCATACTGTATAATGGCTGCATACTGTATAATGGCCACACATGATGCTCCATACTGTATGATGGCCACACATGATGCTCCATACTGTATAATGGCCACACATGGTGCTCCATACTGTATAATGGCCACACATAATGCTCCATACTGTATAATGACTGCGCATAATGCTCCATACTGTATATTGGCCGCACATGATACTTCGTACCATATAATGGCCACGCATAGCTACTCCTACACACGCGGCTGTGCTCCTTACACTTTGCACACATGGCTCTGCTCCGTACACACGCGCTCCGCTCCATACACCTCGTACACACACGGCTCCGCTCCGTACACCTCGTACACATTCAGCTCCGCTCCATACACCTCATACACACATGGCTCCCCTCCATACACCTCGTACACATTCAGCTCCGCTCCATACACCTCGTACACATTCAGCTCCGCTCCATACATCTCGTACACATTCAGCTCCGCTCCATACACCTCATACACACACGGCTCCGCTCCGTACACCTCGTACACACATGGCTCTGCTACATCCACACTGTAAACACCTCCTGACCCCACACATAACAGGCAGCTTACTTACCTCATGCAGCAGAACCATGGCAAGGAAGTTGGCAACCAGCACGGCCGAATCCCCTCCTGTGAGCTCATCACAGGTCCTGTGCGCATGGAGCAGCCAATATGTGGTGTGCTGTGTTCAGGCTGCTCTGCGGGTGCGGGGATGAGGCTGACCACCTGATATTGCAGCACACTTCCCAACCACTGCGGGACAACTAATGTCCCGCCCGGGATCGCGGGGCTGTCAAAATCAGGACAGTCCCGCCGGATCCGGGACGGTTGGGAGGTATGCATATAGGCCATGGGGGTCGTGTAGTTAGTTGCATACAGGCCATGGAGGTTGTGTAGTTAGCTGCATACAGGCCATGGAGGTTGTGTAGTTAGTTTCATACAGGCCATGGAGGTTGTGTAGTTAGCTGCATACAGGCCATGGAGGTTGTGTAGTTAGCTGTATACAGGCCATGGAGGTTGTGTAGTTAGCTGTATACAGGCCATGGAGGTCGCGTAGTTGGCTGCATACAGGCCATGGAGGTTGCATAGTGAGCTGCATACAGGCCATGGAGGTCGCGTAGTTAGCTGTATACAGGCCATGGAGGTTGTGTAGTTAGCTGCATACAGACCATGGAGGTCGCGTAGTTAGCTGTATACAGCCCATGGAGGTTGTGTAGTTAGCTACATACAGGCCATGGAGGTCGCGTAGTTAGCTGTAAACAGGGCATGGAGGTTGTGTAGTTAGCTGCATACAGGCAAAGGAGGTTGCATAGTGAGCTGCATACAGGCCATGGAGGCTGTTATGATCTGGTAATTCAGTACCACAATGGACATAGAAGTCAGAGCACAGACAGTGACCTTACAATAACCCAAAAACATAGAACGAGCTCTGAGACGTGGGAACTCTGCTGACCGCAATCCCTAATCCTCTCCAACCACACTAGAGGCAGCCGTGGATTGTGCCTAACGCTCCCTATGCAACTCGGCACAGCCTGAGAAACTAGCTAGCCTGAAGATAGAAAATAAGCCTACCTTGCCTCAGAGAAATACCCCAAAGGAAAAGGCAGCCCCCACATATAATGACTGGGAGTTAAGATGAAAAGACAAACGTAGAGATGAAATAGATTTAGCAAAGTGAGGCCCGACTTTCTGAACAGAGCGAGGATAGGAAAGGTAACTTTGCGGTCAACACAAAACCCTACAAACAACCACGCAAAGGGGCAAAAAGACCCTCCGTACCGAACTAGCGGCACGGAGGTACACCCTCTGCGTCCCAGAGCTTCCAGCAAGCAAGAAAAAACAAATAAGCAAGCTGGACAGAAAAAAACAGCAAACAAATAGCAAAAGCTGAACTTAGCTATGCAGAGCAGCAGGTCACAGGAACGATCCAGGAGGAAACAGGTCCAATACTAGAACATTGACTGGAGGCCAGGATCAAAGCACTAGGTGGAGTTAAATAGAGCAGCACCTAACGACTTCACCACATCACCTGAGGAAGGAAACTCAGAAGCCGCAGTACCACTCTCCTCCACCAACGGAAGCTCACAGAGAGAATCATCCGAAGTACCACTTGTGACCACAGGAGGGAGCTCTGCCACAGAATTCACAACAGGAGGCTGAGTGCATTACTTAATGTTTTCTTTGATACAATTGTACCTGCTGATTCCAGGTCTTTATGTAGCACAAGGACAACTCTTCAAATAATTATTTTCACTCCTATGCCTGAAATCTTGCAGGGAGCACCTGGTCATGGCCGGTTTATCGTGAAATTATGTTGTTTCCACTTTCAGATTATGGCCCCACCAGTGCTCACTGGATCCTTCAGTAGTTTAGAAATTCTTCTGTAAGCAATGCCATCAGTATGTTTTGCAGCAATAAGGTTGTGAAGGTCTTGAGACAGCTCACTGGTTTTATCCATCATGAGGTGTTTCTGTGTGGCACCTTGGTAATGAGACACCTTTTATAGGCCATCAGATGAATCTGATGATATTATTTTTCACTAAGTGGCAGGATCACTTTCTAATTACTGATGGACCTCTGCTGGTGTCCGGACTTTCCATGGCTTTTTGCATTTCTCTTTCTTCATGTGTTCAGTACTTTTTCCATGTGTCATCTCTCATTATTACACATAATTCATGGACATCTCCTTTGATTTCTTTGGCTGTGTGGATCGGATGAGTTGTTACTTAGTGAGAATTTCATGTTAAAGGGACTCTGTCACCTGAATTTGGCGGGACTGGTTTTGGGTCATATGGGCGGAGTTTTCGAGTGTTTGATTCACCCTTTCCTTACCCGCTGGCTGCATGCTGGCTGCAATATTGGATTGAAGTTCATTCTCTGTCCTCCATAGTACACGCCTGCACAAAGCAATCTTGCCTTGTGCAGGCGTGTACTATGGAGGACAGAGAATGAACTTCAATCCAATATTGCAGCCAGCATGCAGCCAGCGGGTAAGGAAAGGGTGAATCAAACACCCAAAAACTCCGCCCATATGACCCAAAACCAGTCCCGCCAAATTCAGGTGACAGGTTCCCTTTAATAGCTGATTTAGAAATATACTTACAAAATTGGTACAACACAGAAAATGGCGTGATTGCTCTCCCTTCAATGGCCACAGCTCCTCGGCAAAGACCTGAACTCCGAAGGCACAGAGATGAAGATAAAAACCGTGGTCTTGGTGAGCGCTGACGGAGCTAATGAGGCCAGAGCGTTTTCTGCATAAGTAAAGAGTTCCAAAAAATGCAGTAGTAATGGTAAGAGGAACGGAGACAGCATTTACAAGTGTGTACCATGTGTCATCAAGAAGAAGTGTGGCGGATGATGCAATACGGTGCCTTGGAGGGAACCTGTTTCACTGCTGCTCTGACAGATGGGGGCCGGATGAATGCCCCCGCGCCTGTCAGGTGATCACTTCTGTGACGGCATAGAAGTCAGTGATATTTCTTATATATAGCAAGGCTAGGGTAGTGATTAGACCATTGCAGGTTCAAGACCCTTAAAGAAACTAAGAAGTAAAAATATAACAAAATATATATTTTGATTCCCCAGTGAACAATAAAGAAATGTTATATATATATACTGTCATGGCCAAAAGTATTGACACCCCTGCAATTCTGTCAGATAATACTCAGTTTCTTCCTGAAAATGATTGCAAACACATTTGCTATTACCGTATTATCTTCATTTAATTTGTTTTAAATGAAAAAACACAAAAGAGAATGAAGCAAAAAGCAAAACATTGATCATTTCACACAAAACTCCAAAAATGGGCCAGACAAAAGTATTGGCACCCTCAGCCTAATACTTGGTTGCACAACCTTTAGCCAAAATAACTGCGACCAACCGCTTCCGGTAACCATCAATGAGTTTCTTACAATGCTCTGCTGGAATTTTAGACCATTCTTCTTTGGCAAACTGCTCCAGGTCCCTGATATTTGAAGGGTGCCTTCTCCAAACTGCCATTTTTAGATCTCTCCACAGGTGTTCTATGGGATTCAGGTCTGGACTAATTGCTGGCCACCATAGAAGTCTCCAGTGCTTTCCCTCAAACCATTTTCTAGTGCTTTTTGAAGTGTGTTTTGGGTCATTGTCCTGCTGGAAGACCCATGACCTCTGAGGGAGACCCAGCTTTCTCACACTGGGCCCTACATTATGCTGCAAAATTTGTTGGTAGTCTTCAGACTTCATAATGCCATGCACACGGTCAAGCAGTCCAGTGCCAAAGGCAGCAAAGCAACCCCAAAACATCAGGAAACCTCCGCCATGTTTGACTGTAGGGACCGTGTTCTTTTTTTTGAATGCCTCTTTTTTTTCTCCTGTAAACTCTATGTTGATGCCTTTGCCCAAAAAGCTCTACTTTGTCTCATCTGACCAGAGAACATTCTTCCAAAACGTTTTAGGCTTTTTCAGGTAAGTCTTGGCAAATTCCAGCCTGGCTTTTTTATGTCTCGGGGTAAGAAGTGGGGTCTTCCTGGGTCTTCTACCATACAGTCCCTTTTCATTCAGACGCCGACGGATAGTACGGGTTGACACTTTGTACCCTCGGACTGCAGGGCAGCTTGAACTTGTTTGGATGTTAGTCGAGGTTCTTTATCCAACATCCACACAGTCTTGCGTTGAAATCTCTTGTCAATTTTTCTTTTCCGTCCACATCTAGGGAGGTTAGCCACAGTGCCATGGGCTGTAAACTTCTTGATGACACTGCGCACGGTAGACACAGGAACATTCAGGTCTTTGGAGATGGACTTGTAGCCTTGAGATTGCTCATGCTTCCTCACAATTTGGTTTCTCAAGTCCTCAGACAGTTCTTTGGTCTTCTTCCTTTTGTCCATGCTCAATGTGGTACACACAAGGACACAGGACAGAGGTTGGGTCAACTTTAATCCATGTCAACTGGCTGCAAGTGTGATTTAGTTATTGCCAACACCTGTTAGGTGCCACAGGTAAGTTACAGGTGCTGTTAATTACACAAATTAGAGAAGCATCACATGATTTTTCAAACGGTGCCAATACTTTTGTCCACCCCCTTTTTTATGTTTGGTGTGGAATTATATCCAATTTGGCTTTAGGATAATTCTTTTTGTGTTTTTCCATTTAAGACAAATTAAATGAAGATAATAATACCAAATAATTTATGTTTGCAATCATTTTCAGGAAGAAAATGAGTATTATCTGACAGAATTGCAGGTGTGTCAATACTTTTGGCCATGACTGTATATATGCCGTACATACCGTATTTGGTATCAACATATCATAATATGAAATGAATTAACCTAATATATAAAAACTGTAAGGAAAAAACAAAAATAGGAGCGTCAGAATTGCAGTATTTTTTGGCCACGCTCCTTAAAAAACTATTATAATAAGTGATCAAAACATGATATCTACCCCAAAGTAGTATCAAAAAGGACATCCGGTCACCATGCAAAAAAGACAACCTCACAAAGCTCCATCGATCAAAAAATAATATTACGGGCTTTTGGAAAAGCAAAATGCTTTTAATTTTTGTTTTTACGAATTTCTGACTTGAAGGGGGAAAAATGAAAGAGCAAAAATTAAAAATTGTTCGGTCCTTCAGGGGTAAATAATTCCAACAGTTTTTGAAAAAACAATCTGGATGATCTGTATGGGATCCGTTTTTTTTCTTTGGACACCTTAAATGGGCGAGTTTAACCCCGAAAAACGGAAAAGACTAGTGCATGCTGGGATTGTCCGTGCGAAGAAGAGGAGCAGAACATGTCTGTGCGTTATCAGACAGGACATAGAATACCCTCGTCTGCACGAGTAGTCCCCGCACTCCTGGACTCAAGGGGCACCAAACAATGCCGATAACAATGCGAACCATCAAGCCATGAAAAGCAGATTTGTGGAATCGAATATATGTGATTGTAATGGTGGAGCAATAATGACCCTGAGAAGACACTTAGAGAGTCAATGAGGTGTGCAGAGAAATGAACAGCAGGCTTGGTTAGCGCTCACAATGCTGTGGATTTCTCCACTTGTGGAATCCTATAAAGGGCAATGTGGATGGTGTGACTCCAGGTTGGTACAGGGTTGATAGCCTTGCGGGTTCTTTACAGTAAGAGCAGTAAAACTATAGAATGGTCTGATCCCCGATGTGCTCTTATCCAGAGAATATTCAGTAGGAAGATACTGAACGATGCCAGAAGTGATCCTGTAGGAAAGGCAGGGCTCAGTTCTGGCATCAGCTCTCCTCTGTGTTAGGGCCCATTCACACGGCAGTGATTTTTCTATTATGCAATAACCGGTCCGAGTTTCAACCGTGTTTATGAGCACAGGGTCATCGGCGTTCGGTCGGTGTCAGTTCAGCAGCGTTTCTTCAGTCTTTCTTGGATGAAAAAAAAGAAAGAAAATGATGTTGGTTTCTCCAGTTTCTCCTAATAAACAGTCTTTGAACAGCGGCGAGCACACGGAGCGCAACCGCGTGTTGTCTATTTTTTTCACAAATCCATAGATTTACATTGCTGATTTTTGATCCAACATCTGGATCAAAAATTTGGATCATAAATTCGGATCATAAATTGGACATGTCTCCATGCTTTTCTGCTAACCAATCAGTCTGCAAAGAACATGTGAAAAACGAACATCCGAATGAACCCTTACTGTGCCATTAATTGGAATCTGTCAGCAGTTTTTGCTATGTGATCTGAGAGCAGCATGGTGTAGGGTGAGAGACCCTGATTCCAGGCATGTGTCACTTACTGGGCTGTGTTTTACTGATTCAATACAATCAGTGTTTTATCAGCAGAAGATTATCAGTACAGGACTACCTACCTCATGTCTCCTAGTTCAGCCACATCCCCAACATTGATTAGCAGCTTTCTGCTATTGAACATGCATACACAAATACTGCCAATCAGTGGTGTGGGTGGGGTTATACACAGCTGCCAATCAGTGGTGTGGGCGGGGTTATACACAGAAATCTGCCAATCAGTGGTGTGGGCGGGGTTATACACAGAAATCTGCCAATCAGTGGTGTGGGCGGGGTTATACACAGAAATTTGCCAATCAGTGGTGTGGGCGGGGTTATACACAGAAAGCTGCCAATCAGTGGTGTGGGGGGGTTATACACAGCTGACAATCAGTGGTGTGGGTGGGGTTATACACAGCTCAGCATTCCCAGCTCTGCTAGATTTGCAGCAGACAACTGTTATTGCATCACACCTGCTGCACCCAGTAAACTAAGTGACACATTGCTGCTGGAATCAGGGTCTTTATCCCTACATCATTTACTTAAATGCCTGTGTTTTGGACTAAAAATAATTTTTTTAATTGGCTTCCATTCAAAATGTTTGCATTGTTTGCCTTCTATAACCCCTGTGTTGCACTGTCTATTGCTGGCCGTAGAATGAGTTTACTGAGAAACCGTCAGTGAAGTCGTTCTGTCAGACAAGACCGTTTCCAACTCTCTTTTATCTGCTGTTTTCTCAGCTCCTCTCAGCAGACCTCATCAAAGGTGAATATGTAGAGAAATAAAAAGCCTGAAAAAGCAAGACGATTGAACATTCTTAATAAAAACACAATTGCAAAAATGATTTTTACCCAAAATACATGCATTCATTCAAAAAATACCCCCAAAAGGTGGACAACCCACATGATAGCATTGGTTTGAAAAGGGCCCGAGGCCAAAATGTGTCCTTTTAATACTTTGCGTGAATAAAAGTTAAGTTTCTGGAGAACTGGCGGGATATCGGAGCGTTAGCCTAATGTGTATGGCGCTCTCTATAGGCCGTGCCCATAATAAAAGGCCACCAGGTTACAATACCGCTGCACCGCAGGATGCTGAAAGCCCCAGAATAAAGGAGCGCAGGTCGCCAACTATTAGACATGCACACGCATAAGCCTTGTAAATATGGACGCCTTTTTCCTGCAATGTTTTGGGGAATTTGATGTCCCTTTGCTGTGTTTTGCCTTAGATTTTATTACAGGGACTCGCAAGACAGTGAAGACCCCTAGGCATAGGTTGCGAACTTGTGTATTTTGGCCAAAATATTGACCGATGCATTTTTATATATCTTTTGTTGCAATTTTTTTTTATCTTTTTTCGGGACGCACCCGGATCATTTAGTGTTCCCTGGGGAAATAAGGGTGCCTGTAAGGGGCATAGATAGAAATCATGGGGCCCCATAGCATTAGTCTAAACTGCCCCCCCCCAGAAAAAAATATATTTTGCCTCCATGTTGAACTTTTCTACATCACCCTCCACATGCGCGGTATGATGACCCTACAATATCCTCCCCCTCGCAAAATATGATGTCCCCACAATCACCCTAACACAGTAAGATAACCCCAAAGTGGCCCCATTACAGTGTGATGGCCCCCACAAACAGTATGATGGCCCAGCCAAACCTCCACACAATATGATGGCCTCACACAGTCTATAATACAGTATGATAGCCCTCCATTTAGTATAGTGACCTTCCATACTGTATAATGGCCCCCCAAACAGTAGAATGGCTCCTCCACATAGTATGATGGACCCCACACAACCCTCCACACTGTATAATGGCCCCCCACATAGCCCTCCAAATAGTATCATGGCCCTCCATAAAGTCCCCCCCATTCTCCCACTGCTGTAGTCTCTGCAGCATGAGGTCTGAAGCTCTGCACAGCAGCCATGATGTAGTGACATGATCGCGTCTGCTGCGCTGGGACGTCAGAGTTCAGACGCAAAGGAGAATGATGAAGAAGGGAGCTGATGGCTTCCTTTTCCATAATTGCTTTCAACTGTATCTGCATCCAAGATGCAGATACAGTTGAAAGTGTGATGCTGGGGCCAGGGCCGGTGTTTGAACTCGGCCCCCCTGACTCATGGGCCCCATATAGTTAAACTCTGTGGCAGAGCAGGGAGACTTGATCTCCCTGCACTGCTACCCAGCTGCTATGGGGCCCGTGAGCGGGAGAAGAGCCCCCCCGCCCGTCATCGCAGGTTCAACTGTATTGACTAGATGCTGATACAGCTGAATGCAATGATGAGAGAGTTCACGTCATGGAGGCCTATGGGGAGTGCATTATACTGTATAGAGCCCTATGGGGAGTGCATTATACTGTAGAGAGCCCTATCGGGAGTGCATTATACTGTATAGAGCCCTATGGGGAGTGCATTATACTGTATAGAGCCCTATGGGGTGTGCATTATACTGTATAGAGGCCTATGGGGAGTGCATTATACTGTATAGAGCCCTATGGGGAGTGCATTATACTGTATAGAGCCCTATGGGGAGTGCATTATACTGTATCGAGCCCTATGGGGAGTGCATTATACTGTAGAGAGCCGTATGGGGAGTGCATTATACTGTATAGAGCCCTATGGGGTGTGCATTATACTGTATAGAGGCCTATGGGGGAGAGTATTATACTATATTTAGACCTATGAGGAGTGCATTATACTAAATAGAGGCCTATGGGGAGTGCATTATACTATATATAGGTCTATGGGGAGTGCATTATACTGTATAGAGCCCTCTGGGGAGTGTATTATACCGCATAGAGCCCTATAGGGAGTGCATTATATTATATAGAGGCCTATGGGGGAGAGTATTATACTATATTTACACCTATGGGGAGTGCATTATACTAAATGGAGGCCTATGGGGAGTGCATTATACTATATTTAGATCTATGGGGAGTGCATTATACTACATATAGGTCTATGGGGAGTGCATTATACCATAAAAGCCTATGGGGAGTGCATTATACTATATAGAGGCTTATGGGGAGCGCATTATACTATATAGAGGATTATGGAGAGTGCATTATACTATACTAGCTGAAGAGCCCGGCGTTGCCTGGGCATAGTAAATATCTGTGGTTAGTTAT
Organism: Ranitomeya imitator; assembly: GCF_032444005.1. Classification (NCBI taxonomy): domain Eukaryota; kingdom Metazoa; phylum Chordata; class Amphibia; order Anura; family Dendrobatidae; genus Ranitomeya; species Ranitomeya imitator. The sequence goes on from NC_091282.1 coordinate 669,136,264, forward strand.
AGCACGTCACTTCTCTTATTTTCCCAAAACGCCTCTCATTTTCCCAATCACATCTCTCATTTTCTCCCTCACACCTCTCATTTTCTCCCTCACTCCTCTCATTCCCGCCTAACACTTGTCATTTCGACCTCACATCTGTCATTTTCCGATCACTACACTATTTTTCCTCACTCCTCTCATTTTGCACTCACACCTTTTCATTTTCACCTCACACCTCTCATTTTCACCTCAGTATATACATGTTTGTCTTCTCCCTTATATATAGTATACACCTGTATGTCATCTCCTGTATATAGTATATACCTGTATGTCATCTCCCCTGTATATAGTATATACCTGCTGTGTGTCATCTCCCCTGTATATAGTATATACCTGTATGTCATCTCCTATATATAGTATATACCTGTATGTCATCTCCTATATATAGTATATACCTGTGTCATCTTCTCCTATATATAGTATATACCTGTATGTCATCTCCTTCTATATATAGTATATACCTGTGTCATCTCCTCCTGTATATAGTATATACCTGTGTGTCATCTCCCCTGTATATAGTATATATCTGTGTGTCATCTCCTCCTGTATATAGTATATACCTGTATGTCATCTATATATAGCATATACCTGTATGTCATCTCCTCCTGTATATAGTATATACCTGTAGGTAATCTGCTCCTGTATATAGTATATACCTGTATGTCATCTCCTCCTGTATATAGTATGTACCTGTATGTCATCTCCTCCTTTATATAGTATATACCTGTGTGTCATCTCTCCTGTATATAGTATATATCTGTGTGTCATCTCCCCTGTATATAGTATATACCTGTGTGATCTCCTGTATTAGACCTCGTTAACACGTTATTTGCTCAGTATTTTTACCTCAGTATTTGTAAGATAAATTGGCAGCCTGATAAATCCTCAGCCAACAGGAAGCCCTCCCCCTGGCAGTATATATTAGCTCACACATACACATAATAGACAGGTCATGTGACTGACAGCTGCCGTATTTCCTATATGGTACATTTGTTGCTCTTGTAGTTTGTCTGCTTATTAATCAGATTTTTATTTTTGAAGGCTAATACCAGACTTGTGTGTGTTTTAGGGTGAGTTTCGTTTGTCAAGTTGTGTGTGTTGAGTTGTGTGTGGCGACATGCATGTAGCGACTTTTGTGAGATGAGTTTTGTGTGGCAACATGCGTGTAGCAACTTTTTGTGTGTCGAGTTGCATGTGACAGGTTAGTGTAGCAAGTTGTGTGCAGCAAGTTTTGCGCATGGCGAGTTTTGCGTGTGGTGAGTTTTATGTCTGGTGCCATTTGAGTATGTGCAAGTTTTGTGTGAGGCAACTTTTGCATGTGTTGCAAATTTTGTGCATGTGGCAATTTTTCCGCCTGTGCAAGTTTTGCGTGTGGCGAGTTTTCCATGAGGTGAGTTTTGCACTTGTGGCGAGTTTTGCGTGAGCCTATTTTTTGCATGTGGCGAGTTTTGCGCGTGGTGAGTTTTGAGCGGCGACTTTTGTGTTTCGACTTTTATGTGGCGAGGTTGGTGTATGTGTGGTGAAATGTGTGCTGAGGGTGGTATATGTGTTGAAGCTCGTGGTAGTGTGTGGCGCATTTTGTGTGTGTGTTCATATCCCCGTATGTGGTGAGTATCCCATGTCGGGGTCCCACCTTAGCAACTGTACGGTATATACTCTTTGGCGCCATCGCTCTCACTCTTTAAGTCCCCCTTGTTCACATCTGGCAGCTGTCAATTTGCCTCCAACACTTTTCCTTTCGCTTTTCCCCATTATGTAGATAGGGGAAAAATAGTTTGGTGAATTGGAAAGCGCGGAGTTAAAATTTCACCTCACAACGTAGCCTATGACGCTCTCAGGGTCCAGACGTGTGACTGTGCAAAATTTTGTGGCTGTAGCTGCGACGCTTCCAAAACTTTTCCTTTCACTTTTTTCCCCATTATGTAGATAGGGGCAAAATTGTTTGGTGAATTGGAACGCGCGGGGTTAAAATTTCGCCTCACAATATAGCCTATGACGCTCTCGGGGTCCAGACGTGTGACTGTGCAAAATTTTGTGGCTGTAGCTGCGACGGTGCAGATGCCAATCCCGGACATACACACACACACACATACACACACACATTCAGCTTTATATAGTAGACTAGCTGAAGAGCCCGGCGTTGCCTGGGCATAGTAAATATCTGTGGTTAGTTATAGCACGTCACTTCTCTTATTTTCCCATCACGCCTCTCATTTTCCCAATCACATCTTTAATTTTCCCCCTCACATCTCTCATTTTCTCCCTCACACCTCTCATTTTCTCCCTCACTCCTCTCATTCCCGCCTAACACTTGTCTTTTCGACCTCACATCTGTCATTTTCCGATCACTACACTATTTTCCCTCACTCCTCTCATTTTGCACTCACACCTTTTCATTTTCACCTCACACCTCTCATTTTCACCTCAGTATATACATGTTTGTCATCTCCCTTATATATAGTATACACCTGTATGTCATCTCCTGTATATAGTATATACCTGTATGTCATCTCCCCTGTATATAGTATATACCTGCTGTGTGTCATCTCCCCTGTATATAGTATATACCTGTATGTCATCTCCTCCTATATATAGCATATACCTGTATGTCATCTCCTCCTATATATAGTATATACCTGTATGTCATCTCCTCCTATATATAGTATATACCTGTATGTCATCTCCTTCTATATATAGTATATACCTGTATGTCATCTCCTCCTGTATATAGTACTAGCTGAAGAGCCCGGCGTTGCCTGGGCATAGTAAATATCTGTGGTTAGTTATAGCACCTCACTTGTCTTATTTTCCCATTACGCCTCTCATTTTCCCAATTACATCTTTCATTTTCCCCCTCACACCTCTCATTCCCGCCTAACACTTGTCATTTCAACCTCACATCTGTCATTTTCTGATCACTCCACTATTTTTCCTCACTCCTCTCATTTTGCACTCACACCTTTTCATTTTCACCTCACACCTCTCATTTTCACCTCATCACCTCAGTATATACATGTTTTTCATCTCCCTTATATATAGTATACATCTGTATGTCATCTCCTGTATATAGTATATACCTGTATGTCATCTCCCCTGTATATAGTATATACCTGCTGTGTGTCATCTCCCCTATATATAGTATATACCTGAATGTCATCTCCTTCTATATATAGTATATACCTGTATGTCATCTCTTCCTGTATATAGTATATACCTGTGTGTCATCTCCCCTGTATATAGTATATATCTGTGTGTCATCTCCTCCTATATATAGTATATACCTGCATGTCATCTTCTATATATAGCATATACCTGTATGTCATCTCCTCCTGTATATAGTATATACCTGTAGGTCATCTGCTCCTGTATATAGTATATACCTGTGTGTCATCTCCTCCTGTATATACCTGTATGTCATCTCCTCCTGTATATATATGTACCTGTATGTCATCTCCTCCTCTATATAGTATATACCTGTGTGTCATCTCTCCTGTATATAGTATATATCTGTGTGTCATCTCCCCTGTATATAGTATATACCTGTGTGTCATCTCCTCCTGTATTAGACCTCGTTAACACGTTATTTGCTCAGTATTTTTACCTCAGTATTTGTAAGCTAAATTGGCAGCCTGATAAATCCCCAGCCAACAGGAAGCCCTCCCCCTGGCAGTATATATTAGCTCACACATACACATAATAGACAGGTCATGTGACTGACAGCTGCCGTATTTCCTATATGGTACATTTGTTGTAGTTTGTCTGCTTATTAATTAGATTTTTATTTTTGAAGGATAATACCAGACTTGTGTGTGTTTTAGGGCGAGTTTCGTTTGTCAAGTTGTGTGTGTTGAGTTGCGTGTGGCAACATGCATGTAGCGACTTTTGTGAGATGAGTTTTGTGTGGCAACATGCGTGTAGCAACTTTTTGTGTGTCGAGTTGCATGTGACAGGTTAGTGTAGCAAGTTGTGTGCAGCAAGTTTTGCGCATGGCGAGTATTATGTGTGGTGCCTTTTGAGTATGTGAAAGTTTTGTGTGAGGCAACTTTTGCATGTGTTGCAACTTTTGTGCATGTGACAATTTTTCCGCGTGTGCAAGTTTTGCGTGTGGCGAGTTTTCCTGAGGTGAGTTTTGCACTTGTGGCGAGTTTTGCGTGAGCCTATTTTTTGCATGTGGCGAATTCTGCGCGTGGCGAGTTTTGAGTGGCGACTTTTGTGTTTCTACTTTTATGTGGCGAGGTTGGTGTATTTGTGGTGAAATGTGTGCTAAGGGTAATATGTGTTCAAGCATGTGGTAGTGTGTGGCGCATTTTGTGTGTGTGTTCATATCCCCGTGTGTGGTGAGTATCCCATGTCGGGGCCCCACCTTAGCAACTGTACGGTATATACTCTTTGGCGCCATCGCTCTCATTCTTTAAGTCCCCCTTGTTCACATCTGGCAGCTGTCAATTTGCCTCCTACACTTTTCCTTTCATTTTTTCGCATTATGTAGATAGGAGCAAAATTGGTGAATTGGAAAGCGCGGGGTTAAAATTTCACCTCACAACATAGCCTATGACGCTCTCGGGGTCCAGACGTGTGACTGTGCAAAATTTTGTAGCTGTAGCTGCGACGCCTCCAACACTTTTCCTTTCACTTTTTCCCCCATTATGTAGATAGGGGCAAAATTGTTTGGTGAATTGGAACACGCGGGGTTAAAATTTCGCCTCACAACATAGCCTATGACGCTCTCGGGGTCCAGACGTGTGACTGTGCAAAATTTTGTGGCTGTAGCTGCGACGCCTCCAACACTTTTCCTTTCACTTTTTCCCCATTATGTAGATAGGGGCAAAATTGTTTGGTGAATTGGAAAGCACGGGGTTAAAATTTCACCTCACAACATAGCCTATGACGCTCTCAGGGTCCAGACGTGTGACTGTGCAAAAGTTTGTGGCTGTTGCTGCGACGCCTCCAACACTTTTCCTTTCACTTTTTTCCCCATTATGTAGATAGGGGCAAAATTGTTTGGTGAATTGGAACGCGCGGGGTTAAAATTTCGCCTCACAACATAGCCTATGACGCTCTCGGGGTCCAGACGTGTGACTGTGCAAAATTTTGTGGCTGTAGCTGCGACGGTGCAGATGCCAATCCCGGACATACACACATACACACATTCAGCTTTATATATTAGATATAGGTCTATGGGAGTGCATTATTCCATAAAAGCCTTTGTGCAGTGCATTATACTAAATAGAGGCCTATGGGAAGTGCATTATACTATATATAGGTCTATTGGGAGTGCATTATACTATACTAGATGGTAGCCCGATTCTAACGCATCAGGTATTCTAGAATATGCATGTCCACGTAGTATATTGCACAGACCACATAGTATATTGCCAGGTCACGTAGTATATTGCCCAGCCACGTAGTATATTGCCCAGTCACGTAGTATATTGCCCAACCACGTAGTATATTGCCCAGTCACGTAGTATATTGCCCAGCCACATAGCATATTGCCCAGTCACGTAGTATATTGCCCAGTCACGTAGTATATTGCCCAGTCACGTAGTATATTGCCCAGTTACGTAGTATATTGCCCAGTCACGTAGTATATTGCCCAGTAACGTAGTATATTGCCCAGCCATGTAGTATATTGCACAGCGACGTAGTATACAGCACAGAGCCACGTAGTATATTGCCCAGCCACGTAGTATATTCCCCAGTCACGTAGTATATTGCCCAGTCACATAGTATATTGCCCAGCCACATAGTATATTGCCCAGCCACATAGTATATTGCCCAGCCACGTAGTATATTGCCCAGCAACGTAGTACATTGCACTGCGACATAGTATACAGCACAGAGCCACGTAGTATATTGCCCAGTCATGTAGTATATTGTCCATATAACAGTGGCCACGTAATATCTAGCACAGCCCATGGAGTATATCACACCGCCCACATAGTATATAACACTGCCTATGTAGTATACAGCACAGAGCCACGCGGTATGTAACACAGCCCACGTAGTATACAGCAGTGTGGGCACCATATCCCTGTTAAAAAAAATAATTAAAAAAAAAAAGTTATATACTCACCTCTTGGGGTCCAGCGGACCTCCGGCGATAGGCGTGTGGCTGCAGCCATCTTCCGTTCCCAGGATACATTACGAAGTTACCCAGATGACTTAGCGGTCTCGCGAGGCCGCTAAGTCTTCTGGGTAATTTCGCAATGCATCGCCGGGAATGGAAGATGGCGGCCGGCGCGAGCGGCTCAGCAGACAACGGAGAGTGAGTATAGCAGGTTTTTTTAAAAATTATTTTTAACATTACATTTTTTACTATTGATGCCGCATAGACAGCATCAATAGTAAAAAGTTGGGGACACACAGGGTTAATTGCGGTGGTAACGGAGTGCGTTACCCGCGGCATAACGCGGTCCGTTACTGCCGGCATTAACCCTGTGTGAGAGGTGACCGGAGGGGAGTATGCGGGCGCCGGGCAGTGACTGCAGGGAATAAGGAGTGGCCATTTTCTTCCGGACTGTGCCCGTCGCTGATTGGTCGTGGCTGTTTTGCGGCGACCAATCAGCGACTTGGATTTCCATGATAGACAGAGGCCGCAACCAATGAATATCCGTGACAGACAGAAGGACAGACAGACGGAAGTGACCCTTAGACAATTATATATAGATATAGGTCTATGTGGAGTGCATTATACCATAAAAGCCTATAGGGAGTGCATTATACTACATAGAAGCCTATGGGGAGTGCATTAAACTATGTAGATGCCTATGGGGAGTGAATTATTATATCTAGAGGCCTATGGGGAGTGCATTATACTATATAGAGGTCTATGGGCATGCATTATGCTTTATGGTGGCCTATGGGAAGTGCATTATACTATACTAGATGGTGGCCCGATTCTAACGTATCGGGTATTCTAGAATATGTAGGTAGTATATAGCACAGGCTACGTACTATATTGCACAGTGACGTAGTATGTAATACAACCAACGTAGTATATAACATAGCTACGTAGTATATAACACTGCCACGTAGTATATAACATAGCCACGTAGTATATAACATAGCCACGTAGTATATTGCCCAGCCACGTAGTATATTGCACAGGCACGTAGTTTATTGCACAGCCACGTAGTATATTGGTCAGCGACGTAGTATATAGCAGAGCCACATAGTATATAACATAGCCACGTAGTATATTGTAGAGGCATGTAGTATATTGCATAGCTACGTAGTATATTGCACAGCCACGTAGTATATAAAAGAGCCACGTAGTATATTGCACAGTCAACGTAGTATATAACAGAACCGACACAACCACATAGCATATCGCACAGCTACGTAGTGTATAACACAGAGCACGTAGTATATTGCACAGCCACGTAGTATATTGGACAGTCACGTTGTATATTGCACAGTCACGTTGTATATTGCCCAGCTACATAGTATATAGCAGAGATGTAGTGTATAACAGAGCCCACGCAGTATGTAACACAGCCCACGTAGTATATAGCAATGTGGGCACTATATGCGTGGTTAAAAAAGACTTAAAATAAAAAATAAACATATACTCACCTTCTGAAGGCATGTTGAAGTCCTGGCCCTGTGTGCGATGCACGCGGCAGCTTCCAGTCCCAGGGTTGGTATGAGCGCAGGACCTGTGATGACGTCGCGGTCACATGACGGTGACATCATGGCAGGTCCTTCTCGCATAGCATCCATGGCACCGGAACCTGCCGCTTGCACTGCCGAGGACAGGACGTGACGTCGGAGGGTGAGAATAACCTCTTTTTTAATTTTTTTTATTATTATTGTTTGTAACATTAGATCTTTTTACTGTTGATGCTGCATACGCAGCATCAATAGTAAACAGTTGGTCACACAGGGTTAGTAGCTGCGTTAATGGAGTGCGTTACACCGCGGTCCGTTAACACTGGCATTAACCCTGTGTGAGCGCTCAGTGCTGACTGCAGGGCAGTAAAGCAGCAGCCATTTCGCTGGCAGACTATGGCCATCGCTGTTTGGTCGTGGCAATGGTCATGGGCGTTTTCCCATGACCAATCAGCGACTTGGATTTCCATGACAGACAGAGGCCGCAACCAATGAATATCCGTGACAGACAGAAAGACAGACAGACAGACGGAAGTGACCCTTAGACAATTATGTAGTAGATAGTGGCCTATGGGTAGTGCATTATACTATGTAGTGGCCTATGCGGAGTGCAGTATACTATATGGAGGACTATGGGGTGCATTATAATATATGGAGGCTATTTAGGGACCATCAAACAGAGAAGGGCCCATCATACAGTGTGGAGATGACAGTGAGGGAGCTAATGTGGGGTCCTTGTACAGTGTGAGAGCCATCATACAGTTGGAGATATTAAACAATTTAGGGGCTACTAAGGGGTCAGTATACAGTGAGGGGGCATTGTACTGTGTATAAGAGAGCATCATAATGTGTCTAGGGGAGCTGTACAGGGGGGAGACTCAGGAAATTATTAAATGTAAAGTGGGCACTTACGGTATTTAGGAGGACTCAGGTTATTGTGACTGTAAAAGAGGCACACAGAGGGTATTATTACTTTTTAGGGGCAATATGTGGTAACTGTTATCTAGGGCAGTTGCAAATGGCATTAATACATTCTAGAGGATTCTTTTACTATCTAGAGGGCACAGAGAACCACACAGCAGGTGCGGTAATAGGGACACATATGGCAGCAGCGGCTCAGTATTGGGATACCAGCAGGATGAAGAGTTTGTGCAGATTGGGAATAGTCACCCAGTTGTAATCAGGTTTACCTGGTTAGGGGCCCACTCAGAAATTTCTCCCCGTAAACCAAAACCCTAGCAATGCCTCTGACAGGCATCCTATACAAGACACATCTGTGTGCTTTTAGGCAACAAGTCCCTCCATGAATTGCTCAAAGTGTCGATAATCTTTTAAGTCACTATAAATAGGAATTATGATAAAATATAACTAAAAAAATAACAGCTAATCAAATTTAGGCAAAGAGTTCACACTTATTCAAGTGTTGATTAGTGCACAAAAAAAACAATCCTGGAAAAGGATCTGCAGTAACACACCAGTGGAGAAATACATACTGTATGTTATGGACACATAGGTTACCGCTAAAATCCGCAGCATGAGGATGAGATTTTCACGACGGATTTTACCTGTGCTATGTACAGGATCAAATCTGCAGAGGTCTGAAGAAGAAATGTCTCTTGTGCACCCACATACACTGAACTTACCAGACACACCAAGAGTCGGGGTCATAGGGTTTCTTTAACGGCTGTGATCGTGTGCATAGTGTAGACTGAAGATTGATTGCGTCTTGTTATGGCTGCGATTGCGAGACTGGATGGAATATTTTTATTGCTGTAGTGAATAACAGAAAAACTGCTCATGTGCTGAGACTGCAGAGAACTTTTAGAAAGCCGTCTTCACGACGCTTATTGACGTAGGGTTTGTCCATCATACGTAAAGAACAGGCGTCCCACTTGTTATCGGAATGTTCATAGTTTTAGGATACGCTGGCTTCTCGTTACTCCCATGTACGGCCAGCGATAGGAAACAGGACAGTTCTTAGGCAAGCTCAGCTTTTGCTATAAAACTCAGCACAGTAGAGCATATTAGGCCATAACGGGCCAGGGCAGACTAGGAGGCACCTCCACTGGCTCCTCTCGAGCAACCTTGACCAAGCTTTGTGGTCCTCCATATTGATACTTACGAGCGTTTTGCACATTCTTTACTCTTTCTCAGGTCAGGAGTGAGCAGCGTTGATCAAGAAACACAGTGGGGCATGCTGATTTACAGGATCTCCATGGCTTTTATGCAGGATATGGACTGAAGCTTGGTGCTCTGGGTGAAAAAACTAGGGACTCTTTGATTGGCACAGTACATGACTATTTTATATATGGCAAAGTTGGCTGTCACTCACTGTTGCTTGTGCTTTCATGGTCACAATCTGTGAATGAAAAGGAAATTCTCCAGTATTGTCTCATCACAATTAGCTGATCATCAGAGATCGTCAAATAAATGTGTAAATCCTTGACAGAGGAATCTGCTTTGGGACATCCGTGTACTTTTTTCCCAAACTCTCCTCTCGAGTATATCCTAAACTGAGCAGTTGGGCTCATCTTTCGGTCTAACTGATTAACGTTTCGAACTGGACCTCACTGAATACTACTTGAGATGCTTTGCGTTTACGTCAGACGTCATCGTTTGTAGCTTGTTTGTGGGTCTTTCTGTCTTCTGTAGGTGAACATTATAATCCATCAGGTTCAGGTCAGGTTGTATTGGTGTCATACATCTCGAGAGGGCCGGACTGGCCATCTGCAATTCTGGCAAATGTGATAAGGGCCTGTCTGGTCATGGGCTGCCTTATCTGCTACGTTGTTAACAGAATCGTTGTTCTCAAGACACCCATACTGCTAACAGTTGTGATGAAGCACAAAGTCGCCGACTCTGTCACTTACCCCAACAGCCCACGGGTATCATTAGGAATATTGGTCATGTAGTAAATCTTGCTTTCCTCCATCCAGGGTAATATTAGTAATATATCCCATCTGGGGCTTGGGGACAGAGGCAACAAGAACCTGTATGATTTCAAATGCCAGGGCTGAATTTCAACCCCAGTCAATACCTGCTTCTCAATGCTATAAGACTTCCTCCACCACGTGTGACAGATGGTGTGGTGGGCTTCAGATCAGGAGCCTTTCCTCTCCTTCTTGATACTATTTGCTTGTAATCATTCCTGTTTCATCTGTCTTGTTACAGAACTGGTCAGAATTTTTAGATTTATAGTCTAAGACTGGTTTCAGACTTGCCTACGGGAGTGCTGCGGATGTCAGCGCACTTCCTCCGTGAAATCACGCTTACGCTCTGCCTATGCTCCGCCTTTGTTTCCTTGCGTCCTGCGGTGCCCTGCGTACCTATCTTTAATATTGGGTACGCAGGGACGTACGCTGTATGCGGATGCCTCCGCATGCGCCGTTTTGTTGTGGTCGTCACAGCGCCAAAACGGCGCATGTGGAGGCATTCGCATACAGCGTACGTCCCTGTGTACCCAATGTTAAAGATAGGTACGTAGGGCTCCGCAGGACGCAAGAAGGCGTAGGCAGAGCGTAGGCAGAGCGTAGGCGTGGTTTCAGGGAGGAAGTACGCTGCCATCCACAGCACTCCCGTAGGCAAGTCTGAAACCAGTCGAATCTGGTCTTTCCTTAATTGTCATCGATGGTTGGATTCTTGAGATAAACCCTTTGGATTTACATTCTTGAAGGCTTCTCCTGATTGATAACTTTGACCATGATTTATCCACCTTCTTTAGAATGTGAGTGACTTGTCTTGAATTTATAAGGATGTTCTGAGATTATTCACTTCGGCAGTGTCTCAGTCTCTTCCACTTTTTTGGCGTTACTTAGCTTTCCTTCTGTTCAAAAATCAAATACGCAGAAATAAAAGTCAGGAAAGGTGAATCAGCTAAGGGAAAAGAGAAGACAAGGGACTTTTAAAAGGGGTTTTACAGACTTAAGTTACAAAACCCACGGATGGATGTACTGTGAAAAATCGAGAGAAGGGAGCTTGATGAGTGGAAGCGTGCGGATATGGTGAGCGTCCTAGGTAGATGTAGTGAAAGGGAGACATGGAAGCCATAAGGGTGACATTGAGCATATGCAGAAAATATGACTGTTTCTTTGTAGCTATGTTGATGAGGTCACATTTGGAAGAGCATACATGGTTATGGAGCCACAAAAGAGAGGTCATCAGACTTCTGAAAATGGAAAATTGTGCATGTGCGATATAGATAGAACCGGATAATTATGTGGTCGGGAATCAAGAGGGGACACAGTGATTTTGTAATGGAAGAGGTGGGATATAAAGGACAAGGTTCACCCTAATTCATGAACAGATGAAATACAGGACAGAGGTAAGCGGCATACATTAGGCTGTGGACCATACTTGGAACACATCTTGTCTGGGGTAAACTGTTTACTGAAATATCATTAAGCTTGCAAGTAATAATAACAAACAAGGAAAACGTGGATCACTGTCACAGTCCCACAAATTTCATTATTTTACCAAAACACATACAAAGCTATATAAATCACCAGGATGCCCTGTTATCTTGGGCATCTGTTCACTCACAGAGCAATTTTACTACTACTTACACTTAAAAGGGTAGTCTAATCTTGCAGTTTAAAAGGGCTCACATCACTGCCTCTTGGGGTTCTGCTTGCTGGGGAATGTAACGTCTATGGGGAGCTCGGCCGTCAGCTATGTAATGTCTATGGGCAGTTCGGCCGTCAGCTATGTAATGTCTATGGGCAGCTCGGCCGTCAGCTATGTAATGTCTACAGACAGCTCGGTCGTCAGCTACGTAATGTCTATGGACAGCTCAGTCGTCAGCTATGCAATGTCTATGGGCAGCTCGGTCGTCAGCTATGTAATGTCTATGGGCAGCTCGGCCGTCAGCTATATAATGTATATGGACAGCTCGGTCGTCAGCTATGCAATGTCTATGGGCAGCTCGGTCGTCAGCTATGCAATGTCTATGGGCAGCTCAGCCGTCAGCTATGTAACGTCTATGGACAGCTCGGCCGTCAGCTATGTAATGTCTATGGGCAGCTCGGCCGTCAGCTATGTAATGTCTATGGACTGCTTGGGCATCAGCTATGTAATGTCTATCGGCAGCTCGGCCGTCAGCTATGTAATGTCTATGGGCAGCTCGGCCGTCAGCTATGTAATGTCTATGGGCAGCTCGGCCGTCAGCTATGTAATGTCTATCGGCAGCTCGGCCGTCAGCTATGTAATGTCTATCGGCAGCTCGGCCGTCAGCTATGTAATGTCTATGGGCAGCTCGGCCGTCAGCTATGTAATGTACATAGACAGCTCGGTCGTCAGCTATGTAATGTCTATGGGCAGCTCGGCCGTCACCTATGTAATGTCTATGGACTGCTCGGGCGTCAGCTATGTAATTTCTAGCGGCAGCTCGGCCGTCAGCTATGTAAGGTCTATGGACAGCTCGGTCGTCAGCTATGTAAGGTCTATGGACATCTCGGGCGTCAACTATATAACGTCTATGGGCAGCTCGGCCGTCACCTATGTAATGTCTATGGACTGCTCGGGCGTCAGCTATGTAATTTCTAGCGGCAGCTCGGCCGTCAGCTATGTAAGGTCTATGGGCAGCTTGGCCGTCAGCTATGTAACGTCTATGGGCAGCTCGGTCGTCAGCTATTTAACGTCTATGGACAGCTCGGTCGTCAGCTATGTAAGGTCTATGGACATCTCGGGCGTCAACTATATAACGTCTATGGGCAGCTCGGCCGTCACCTATGTAATGTCTATGGACTGCTCGGGCGTCAGCTATGTAATTTCTATTGGCAGCTCGGCCGTCAGCTATGTAAGGTCTATGGGCAGCTCGGCCGTCAGCTATGTAACGTCTATGGGCAGCTCGGTCGTCAGCTATGTAACGTCTATGGGCAGCTCGGCCGTCAGCTATGTAACGTCTATGGGCAGGTAGGCCGTCAGCTATGTAACGTCTATGGGCAGCTCAGCCGTCAGGTATGTAATGTCTATGGGCAGGTAGGCCGTCAGCTATGTAATGTCTATGGGCAGTTCGGCCGTCAGCTATATAACGTCTATGCACAGCTCGGCCGTCAGCTATGTAATGTCTATGGGCAGCTTGGCCGTCAGCTATGTAATGTCTATGGGCAGCTTGGCCGTCAGCTATGTAATGTCTATGGACAGCTCGGCCTTCAGCTATGTAAAGTCTTTGGCAGCTCGGCCATCAGCTATGTAATGTCTATGGACAGCTTGGCCGTCAGCTATGTAATGTCTATGGGCAGCTCTGCCATCAGCTATATAACGTCTATGGACAGCTCGGTCGTCAGCTATGTAAGGTCTATGGACATCTCGGGCGTCAACTATATAACGTCTATGGGCAGCTCGGCCGTCACCTATGTAATGTCTATGGACTGCTCGGGCGTCAGCTATGTAATTTCTAGCGGCAGCTCGGCCGTCAGCTATGTAAGGTCTATGGGCAGCTTGGCCGTCAGCTATGTAACGTCTATGGGCAGCTCGGTCGTCAGCTATTTAACGTCTATGGACAGCTCGGTCGTCAGCTATGTAAGGTCTATGGACATCTCGGGCGTCAACTATATAACGTCTATGGGCAGCTCGGCCGTCACCTATGTAATGTCTATGGACTGCTCGGGCGTCAGCTATGTAATTTCTATTGGCAGCTCGGCCGTCAGCTATGTAAGGTCTATGGGCAGCTCGGCCGTCAGCTATGTAACGTCTATGGGCAGCTCGGTCGTCAGCTATGTAACGTCTATGGGCAGCTCGGCCGTCAGCTATGTAACGTCTATGGGCAGGTAGGCCGTCAGCTATGTAACGTCTATGGGCAGCTCAGCCGTCAGGTATGTAATGTCTATGGGCAGGTAGGCCGTCAGCTATGTAATGTCTATGGGCAGTTCGGCCGTCAGCTATATAACGTCTATGCACAGCTCGGCCGTCAGCTATGTAATGTCTATGGGCAGCTTGGCCGTCAGCTATGTAATGTCTATGGGCAGCTTGGCCGTCAGCTATGTAATGTCTATGGACAGCTCGGCCTTCAGCTATGTAAAGTCTTTGGCAGCTCGGCCATCAGCTATGTAATGTCTATGGACAGCTTGGCCGTCAGCTATGTAATGTCTATGGGCAGCTCTGCCATCAGCTATATAACGTCTATGCACAGCTCGTCCGTTAGCTATGTAACATCTATGCACAGCTCGTCCGTCAGCTATGTAACATCTATGGACAGGTCGGGCGTCAGCTATGTAACGTCTATGGACAGCTCGGGTGTCAGCTATGTAAGGTCTATGGGAAGCTTGGTCGTCAGCCATGTAATGTCTATGGACATCTCTGGCGTCAGCTATGTAACCTCTATGGACAGCTCGGCCATCACCTATATAACGTCTATCGGCAGCTCGTCCGTCAGCTATGTAACGTCTATGGGCAGCTCGGCCGTCAGCTATGTCGTCTATAGACAGCTCGGCCGTCAGATATGTAACGTCTATGGGCAGCTCGGCAGTCAGATATGTAATATCTATGGACAGCTTGTCCGTCAGCTATGTAATGTTTATAGACAGCTCGGCCGTCAGCTAACGTCTATGGGCAGCTCGTCCGTCAGCTATGTAATGTCTATCGGCAGCTTGGCCGTCAGCTATGTAATAGCTATGTAATGTCTATGGACAACTCAGCCGTCAGCTATGTAATATCTATGGACAGCTCCGCCGTCAGCTA
The DNA here is from genome assembly GCF_032444005.1 of Ranitomeya imitator. Lineage (NCBI taxonomy): Eukaryota > Metazoa > Chordata > Amphibia > Anura > Dendrobatidae > Ranitomeya > Ranitomeya imitator. The sequence goes on from NC_091282.1 coordinate 669,151,594, forward strand.
TGTAACGTCTATGGGCAGCTCGGCCGTCAGCTATGTAACGTCTATGGACAGTTTGGCCGTCAGCTATGTGATATCGAGGCCCTCCTCTCATATGCAAACTATTCTATAATTCTGATTAGCCATCTAAGGAGCCTTTCCTGAGAAACAGACGACCTATTCCTGATTTCAGATGTTTCTTCCATTTTAATATCAGTCAGACGGAGCCTACTGCCTATTATCTGGAAGATAGCACGCAGAACAGAAAGTGTTTACTGAAATATCTTGCAATAACATTCTCTTGAAAACAGGTGGAGCAATATCACTGACAGTGTGGGACCGCCATGGGGACTCAGATCGCCCCGTTATACAAATCTATATATGGAGAAACTTGTAGACTATTATCGTAGGGCCAGACAATGTAGTCATTTCCATAAACAAAGTTTTACATATGGAAAGGTTTTAATACTATAGGGTAGGACCATTCTGAATAGGATCACCTTGACTTTGGTTGAATGGCTTTTAAATTTTTTTTAATCAAAATTATGTTAACTAAGTACCTCATGTTATTTTTAGGCACTATTGCATTTTTACTTACTTATAGCAGGGTATTTGCTCATTTTGGTTTTTTTTTTCAGTTTAGTGGCCAGTGTGAACATGCACCTACACGCCGCATACATGTCAACTTATATTCCAGTTAATTTCTTTAGGTTTTTGTTACATAGTTATTATAGATGCAAAATGACACGTGTCCATCACAAGGTCATCCGTGGGCTGGGACATGATAAAGGGATCTGTATCACCCTAAGGCGTGCTTCGCCCTGACACAACTAATCTTCCTTCCTGACCGAAATTGTTGATCCATAGGAGCAAACATTCAGAAAATAACTTTACACATTTACTTGAATTACATTATTTTCCTCTAAATTTGCATCTAGGTTTAAAAAAAAAAACAAAAAACAAGTGACGATATATTGATGATCACCTTGGTTTGAATAAGTGAAAAAAAGCTCCAAATGTTTAGTAATCTATTAATCTTCCTTTGTGATCAGTGGGGTCCGGCCATGGGGTCCACACAATCCTGATCGCTTTGTGATCAGTGGGGTCCGGCCATGGGGTCCACACAATCCTGATCGCTTTGTGATCAGTGGGGTCCAGCCATTGGGACCCCACGATCCTGTGACCGCTTTGTGATCAGTGGGGTCCAGCCATGGAGACCCCACGATACTGTGACCACTTTGGGATCAGTGGGGTCCGGCCATAGAGACCCCACAATTCTGTGACCACTATGTGAGCAGTGAGTTCCAGCCATTAGGGACCCCACAATTCTGTGACCATTATGTGATCAGTGAGTTCCAGCCATTAGGGACCCCACAATTCTGTCACTATTTTGCCATGGAGACCCCACTAGCCTGTGACTGGGGCCCCGGACACAGAATGCAGGCTCTAGGAGCCTGTCACCTAGCCGTCAGCCCCCACTGAGCCATAGTTATCCTGTGGCTACAGGTGTGAACAGTCGCCTTATGACGACTTTGGGAGCCTATTACAATCTGCCAGCTTTCTATCGCACAGGTGACAACCGCGCAGTCACCGCTCTTCCCTGACGTCACCGCAGGCGATGCCCGCGAGCCGCCTCAAGGCTCAGCACAGCACACGCCGGGTCAGCGTCCTATGTCGCACTGGTCAGAGGGTATCAGCGTAAACTCCCCAGCTCTTGGGCGTGTGAGGCAGAGCCCCAGCCCTGCCTGTGATTGGTGTGTTATCACTACCAACTCCCCTACTCATTGGTCCATTAACGATCGTCTATATGTCATTGGGTCTGGGGAAGGTTTCTCATCTGTCATTGGTCAGTCGCACTAGTCCCGTTCTCCTCTTATTGGCGTGCAGGTTGAGACGATCGCTCGCCTTTGATTGGTCTGAGCATCACGGGGCTCAACCATTGGCCGCTGGGGGCGTAGCAGGAAGAGACAGATACAGTCAGTGCGAGCTGCGGCGTAGCGGATCCCGGAGGTTTGGAGTCCTCCCTCCGCTGTCACCCGGAGCCCCTCCCACCAGCAGCTCGGCTCGTCACCGCGGACACCCGCCCCCTCCGGAGCGGCGCCGTGAGGAGTCCCGGGTGACAGGTAAGCGTGTGACAGTGACGTGGGCGGGAATGAGGTGACAACACGAGGGACCCGGGGACGGCGGGTGGATGGTGGTGACAGCGGCAGGTGTCACCCTGGGGGCGATGCTGGGGATGGACGGCCGTGTGTGATGTGTGGACCTGCGTCATGTACCTGACATCTGCTCAAACTTCAGCCCTGCAATCACATGATGGGGGCTATAGTCGTACGGGGATGATGGGAGTGCGGAATGATGTAGTAAGGGACAGCTTCATATACTGGGGGCGTAGTACCCCATAATCCGGCATCCGATGGGCTGTATACAGGGGGCAGTGCCCTCATAATCTGGCATCTGATGGGCTGTATATAGGGGGTAGTGCCCCCATAATCTGGCATCCGATGGGCTGTATATAGGGGGTAGTGCCCCCATAATCTGGCATCTGATGGGCTGTATACAGGGGGCAGTGCCCCCATAATCCGGCATCCGATGGGCTGTATACAGGGGGCAGTGCCCCCATAATCCGGCACCTGATGGGCTGTATATAGGGGGTAGTGCCCCCATAATCCGGCATCCGATGGGCTGTATACAGGGGGCAGTGCCCCCATAATCCGGCACCTGATGGGCTGTATATAGGGGGTAGTGCCCCCATAATCTGGCATCCGATGGGCTGTATATAGGGGGTAGTGCCCCCATAATCTGGCATCTGATGTGCTGTATACAGGGGGCAGTGCCCCCATAATCCAGCATCTGATGGGCTGTATACAGGGGCCAGTGCCCCCATAATCTGGCATCTGATGGGCTGTGTACAGGGGGCAGTGCCCCCATAATCCAGCATCTGATGGGCTGTATACAGGGGCCAGTGCCCCCATAATCTGGCATCTGATGGGCTGTGTACAGGGGGGTAGTACCCCATAATCTGGCATCTGATGGGCTGTATACAGGGGGCAGTGCCCCCATAATCTGGCATCTGATGGGCTGTATACAGGGGGCAGTGCCCCATAATCCGGCACCTGATGGATGTTATACATACGGAAAATTGCTCCATAACCTGGCATCTGGCTGACTTTATACAGTAACATTCTTCTCTCCTTAAAGGAATTGTCTATTTTCTGACAACTTTCCCCCCTTACTCCTTATTAAGACACAGTTTGTGGCTTTTCCTGCTGCTGCCCGCCATTTCTATTGAGGTGAATAATTGCTGGGTCAGTAAACTAATTAGAGTGGCTCCTTATCTGCGTGGAGATCGGGGGGCTGCCTATTCTGAGCACAGGAGAAGTATGGAGGTGCACACAGGTAATAGAAGCACCCACTCTATGCCCCCAGCTGCTAATTGGGGCACATAGTATACTTGGGACAGGTATATTTGCAGGTATTTGCATACTGATTGTGCTACTTCCCATCCTGCAGGAAGTTCCTCTAATTATAGGGATATGCTGTAGGACCAGTCACTCCGGGGTTACATGGCTCCTGTCTCTGGGCGCATTGCTTGTACAACTCCTACTGGCATGACATTACCCAGCAGAAAGCTTACTGGGGTGAGATAGGAATTAGGGGGCTGCACGTGACTCTCATCCCCCCCCCCCATATTAGCACCCCTAAATCAGGCGAGCTGGTTACATATAATGATGGGATCAGGATAAGCGGCTGCCAGACAAACAAGTAATGCTTATCCCTGGGAACACAAGTGATGGCGCGGGGCAGAGCCAAGTTGTCAGATCCCCATTTCCTGGATGCGAAAAATTGAAAAATAATCTAGAGTGATATGGGCGCCCATGTCACAGCCATATTCTGCGGGGGCATCATTAAAGGGAAATCATATCCTGTCCTTCTCGTCCCGGCCTCTTGCTCCTTGTATATACTGAGGACTGGCTACGTGTTCCTTGCATGTTCTTGTCATTGTATCTACTTTATTATCATTTTATTATTTAAAGTTATTGTATTTTTATTTATTATATTTATCTTTTTGTATTACTATTTGTAATTCTATTTTATTTTGAATACTATTTTTATTGTATATTTTTTCATAATGTTTTGCTATTTTTTAATATTTATATTGCTATTTTTATGTAATATTTTTAAATATTTGTATTACATTTTTCTTTCCATTATATGTATTTATAATTTTTCTTTTTTTTGTTACCATTATTTATATCTCTTTTTTTTATTATTACTTACAATATGTCTTTTTTTTTTTTAATCTCTAGCTATATTATAGCATGTAATTAATATTATGTTGGTATAATTATGCTAATGTAGTTTGTGTTTTTTATCATTTCCTCATCTCTAAACCCTGCGGTCATTAATGTTACATTGCTCAGTCTCTATGTACCAGACATGTAGATATTCCATCTGTTCAGATTGTGGGTACCCTTCCCATGTACATGGGGCTGATGATTTCCTATGCTTTGCCTTGTCCTATGTGTCTAAGCGGCACGGTGGTGCAGAGGTGCAGCTTAAGGCTATGTTCCCACCATGAGTATTTCATGCTTTTTTTTTCTCGTGTAAAACCCCCCAGAAAACTCTACTTTGGTTTTAAAAGTCGGCTCAAGTCCTATCTTCTTGCAGTAAATATGCGTTTTATTTACGGATTTTTACTGTCGACTAGAACGCGGTGCGGAAAATGCACAGCTAAAATCCGACTGTGCATTTCTGCATTGGAAACATGGTAAAATGCATATAAAAAGAACTGACTCAACAATACAAATAACCTTATCAAGCCCCTTGTACTCCAGGGTTGGGGTGTGCCTGGTGCTGTATCTGTGCACTTACTATATAAGCCTCTATGGCAATACTTAAAGGGGGTTGTCAACTGATGTCCCGCTATAAAGCAGCTTCATGTCCATGTTATTCCCTGTCCCACCTTAAAGCCAGAACTGTGTGTGAAGGGGGCTGGCTGATTCGTTTCACTAGGAAAGTCAGCTCCCTTCGCTGTCACAGCTAGTGTGTAGGTAAGGAGGTAGCGAGATGCTAGCGGAAGGAGGTGCGACCTCCTGGCCTAAGGCGAACATGACTTAGGTGCGAGAGCGCCCTGCTTCACCTACCACACAGCAACTTTGTGATGAAGACCCGGGACAGGGTTGAAACGTAAAATGTCACTCACTTCCCTGCAACTTTAAGTCCAAATCCATGTCTGTGTATTGCCTACACGTGTGAATTAAAATGTTTGCATCTTTGAAATAACCGTGTTCTCCAAAATTCCTGTCTATAGCCAAGGTATAGAGAGTAGGGGTTTGGCCAGCCCCCTCTGTATTCTGGTAATGTGCCAAGACCGGAAACTCGTATCAGACCCAAGCCATCAGGTGGATCTGCTGGGACCGGTTCAGTATTGATTGCGGCCATATTGACTTTTTCATGTCATCTGAGCTGCTTTGTTCCTGGCTGGGACTTGTGGTCCGTTCATGTTAGCGAATAAGCACAATTAAATCCATATATAAAGGCTTATGGGTTATGTGGCTTGGAGAGAAAGGCCTTATCTGGTTGTGGATGTCAGTCTCCGTAGAAATCCAAGGTCTCCATCAATGTAGCGGTCAGGGCATGCTGGGAGTTGTAGTGTTATGACATCTGGAAAGCCGAGGGTCGGAGACCACTGTGTGAATGTTTTTTGACATCATTGCCACGTGATGGGGTCAGATATAGCTGCAGCCTATGCCAAGGTGCTGCTGGCATGACTCGCACAGTTAGGGTACATTCACATGGAGCATAAATGCGCCATGTATTCACGCTGCAGGAATCTGAGGACGACACTTGGATTTTTTGCTGGGTATGTAGCCGATTCCCACAAGGATCAGCCCCAATGTCACGTTAGACATCTCTAGCGCAATTCTTATCCATGGAAGTAGATAACATTCTTATTTCCACATTACTTGCCAAAATCTACCAGAATGGAGGGTGCAAAGCTGCATCCACAAGCGTGGCGCCGTGTCCGATAATGGGGCTGTGAGTGGGCCCCCCAGTTATCGCTACGCTCAGGCCATGACGGATCGCCAATGCATTGGGCGCAGAACTAGACCTATGAGGCTATTTATTTGTTTGTTTATTTTACTCAATTACTATTTATTTATTTTACTCAGATACTATTTATTTATTTTATCCATTTACTTGTGTGCATGAGATTTTTGAAATCTCATAGACTTTGCAGGTACTGTAAAACGCAGCTTAAAATTTGCATTTAAAAAACGCGGCAAAAAAATTCAACGTGTAAACATAACATACAGTACATTACTGTATGTACAAAACATGGCCAGCAATTACTACACAACCGGATAAACGGACGACAATGTCATCTGCTGAGAGGCTGGAATTTCTATAAATTATTACAGCAATATTTATAATAAATTTAATATGTAATAATACATTTTAAAGTATTAAATATTTATAACTTGTATTATATTAAGAGCAAATATTAGAGTAATAATAATAATAATTTTATTTATACAGCGCCAACATATTTTGCAGACTATTTATATTGCGTTAATATTATAAAAATATTTTTATTACCTTATCTATAATATTTATATTAAATTACATTATTAAATGTATATCTTTGTATATATTAAATGTTATAAAAAGATGAATTATTTACATTGCATGTTCAACTATTGCATTTATATTATATTTATAAAGTGTATATTTAATTTTTGTATAAAATATTAGATTATTCAATTATATTTATATTAAATATTTAATTACTAATTTGTAATATATCATTATTATGATATATTATAAAATCATTATTTTATTTATATTAAATATTGATATTATGTGTTAATTATTAAATTTGTATAATATTTATATGATACTAGATTTATATGATTAATCATTATGACCTTATTAAGTGTAACTTGCTCCATTTATATAGCTGCACATATAGTAAAGTTCCGGTAGTCTGCCATTTCCAGGACCCAATGAGTGCTGGGTTATTGAATATGGAACGTTTTGGTTTCTAAAAAGGATTGAGGAAAAACTCTGAAGAATATACAGTCATCTCAAAACTATTAGGTTGTTAGAATTCCCAGATTATTGGAAGTTCACAATAAGACTGCCTTCACTGAGTTTTTCTATAAAGGCTGCATTTTTAATGCCATTTTCTGCTGTTTGTGGCCATAGATATGTTTTTGGTCTTTAGATTTTCGGCTGGGTTTATACAGGGTGTCCATGTTTTTGTTTGTAGAAAGTTGGTGATTACTGTAGCGGAGGTGGATAGAGTTTTCTGCTCCCATGATTCGCACGTTAGTGCAGAACATTAGTGGTGTTAGTAAAGCTGCCATAATGTAAAAGCTGATAAGATCCATTGACACGGTGCAAACAAGAGAGGCTTCCACTTCTGCTTATTTGTCTCCGAGGAGCTTGTAACACGAGTCTATCGCCTCCTCTATTAGCATTACTCCGGTGTTCCAGTATGCTGGAGCATGCCAGATTATGGGGATATGCACACATGTGCAACTGAGGGAGACTTAAAATATATACCGTACGTAGCAACCAAGCAGACCTTCAATCCTGGCAGGAGCAATGCATACTGAGAAATGAGAAAAAGAGAGGTCCAACTCCTATAGTGCTGGCAGGGAAAAAAAAGTTGTAGAGTATGAGGATTTGGACAATTCTAAGACTTATTAGGCTGATATTTGTGTGTGTGTATATATATATATATATATATATATATATATATATATATATATATATATATATATATATATATATATATATATATATATATATATATACAGTTCCTAAACGTATTAGATGTGTATACATACATTTTATATATATATATATATATTTATATATTTATATTATTAAAGTTTCTACACTAAGTGGAAAGTCTTGGAATTATGGGAATCACAGGATCCGTAGGCAAGCCTACAGTTGTTCAATTCTGGCATGAGCAATGCACAATAGGAAATACTCTTATAGTGCTGGCAGAAATAAAAATAATAATAAATAAAATATATGTGTGTGTACATGTATGTACAGTACAGACCAGAAGTTTGGACACCCCTTCTCATTCAAAGATTTTTCTGTATTTTCATGACTGAAAATGGTACATTCACACTGAAGGCATCAAAACTATGAATTAACACAGGTGGAATTATATAGTTAACAAAAAAGTGTGAAACAACTGAAATTATGTCTTATATTGTAGGTTCTTCAAAGTAGCCACCTTTTGCTTTGATGACGGCTTTGCACACTCTTGGCATTCTCTTGATGAGCTTCAAGAGGTAGTCACCGGGGTTGGTCTTCCAACAATCTTGAAGGAGTTCCCAGAGACGCTTAGCACTTGTTGGCCCTTTTGCCTTCACTCTGCGGTCCAGCTCACCCCAAACCATCTCGATTGGGTTCAGGTCTGGTGACTGTGGAGGCCAGGTCATCTGGCGTAGCACCCCATCACTCTCCTTGTTGGTCAAATAGCCCTTACACAGCCTGGAGGTGTGTTTGGGGTCATTGTCCTGTTGAAAAATAAATGATGGTCCAACTAAATGCAAACCGGATGGAATAGCATGCCGCTGCCTGCAAGATGCTGTGGTAGCCATGCTGGTTCAGTATGCCTTCAATTTGGATTAAATCCCCAACAGTGTCACCAGCAAAGCACCCCCACACCATCACACCTCCTCCTCTATGCTTCATGGTGGGAACCAGGCATGTAGAGTCCATCCGTTCACCTTTTCTGCGTCGCACAAAGACATAGTGGTTGGAACCAAAGATCTCAAATTTGGACTCATCAGACCAAAGCACAGATTTCCACTGGTCTAATGTCCATTCCTTGTGTTCTTTAGCCCAAACAAGTCTCTTCTGTTTCTTGCCTGTCCTTAGCAGTGGTTTCCTAGCAACTATTTTACATAGTTACATAGTTATTAAGGTTGAAGGAAGACTATATGTCCATCTAGTTCAACCCATAGCCTAACCTAACATGTTGATCCAGAGGAAGGCAAAAAAACCCCATGTGCAAAGAGTAAGCTCCACATTGGGGAAAAAAATTCCTTCCCGACTCCACATACGGCAATCAGACTAGTTCCCTGGATCAACGCCCTATCAAGGAATCTAGTGTATATACCCTGTAACATTATACTTTTCCAGAAAGGTATTCAGTCCCCTCTTAAATTTAAGTAATGAATCACTCATTACAACATCATACGGCAGAGAGTTCCATAGTCTCACTGCTCTTACAGTAAAGAATCCGCGTCTGTTATTATGCTTAAACCTTTTTTCCTCCAACCGCAGAGGATGCCCCCTTGTCCCTGTTTCAGGTCTATGATTAAAAAGATCATCAGAAAGGTCTTTGTACTGTCCCCTCATATATTTATACATTAAAATAAGATCACCCCTTAGTCTTCGTTTTTCCAAACTAAATAGCCAAGTGTAATAACATATCTTGGTATTGCAGACCCCCCAGTCCTCTAATAACCTTGGTCGCTCTTCTCTGCACCCGCTCCAGTTCAGCTATGTCTTTCTTATACACCGGAGACCAGAACTGTGCACAGTATTCTAAGTGTGGTTGAACTAGTGCCTTGTATAGAGGTAAAATTATGTTCTCCTCATGAGCATCTATGCCTCTTTTAATGCATCCCATTATTTTATTTGCCTTTGTAGCAGCTGCCTGACACTGGCCACTGAATTTAAGTTTGTCATCCACCCATACACCCAGGTCTTTTTCATTGACGGTTTTGCCCAGAGTTTTAGAATTAAGCACATAATTATACATCTTATTACTTCTACCCAAGTGCATGACCTTACATTTATCCCCATTAAAGCTCATTTGCCATTTATCAGCCCAAGCTTCTAGTTTACATAAATCATCCTGTAATATAAAATTGTCCTCCTCTGTATTGATTACCCTGCAGAGTTTAGTGTCATCTGCAAATATTGAAATTCTACTCTGAATGCCCCCTACAAGGTCATTAATAAATATGTTAAAAAGAAGAGGGCCCAATACTGACCCCTGTGGTACCCCACTGCTAACCGCTACCCAGTCCGAGTGTGCTCCATTAATAACCACCCTTTGTTTCCTATCCCTGAGCCAGCTCTCAACCCACTTGCACATATTTTCCCCTATCCCCATTATTCTCATTTTATGTATCAACCTTTTGTGTGGCACCGTATCAAAAGCTTTTGAAAAGTCCATATACACTACATCCACTGGGTTCCCTTGGTCCAATCTGGAACTTACCTCTTCATAGAAACTGATCAAATTAGTCTGACATGAACGGTCCCTAGTAAACCCGTGCTGATACTGGGTCATGAGGTTATTCCTCTTCAGATACTCCAGTATAGCATCCCTTAGAATTCCCTCCAGGATTTTACCCACAGTAGAGGTTAAGCTTACTGGCCTATAATTTCCGAGTTCAGTTTTTGTCCCCTTTTTGAATATTGGCACCACATTTGCTATACGCCAGTCCTGTGGCACAGACCCTGTTATTATGGAGTCTTTAAAGATTAAAAATAATGGTCTATCAATGACTGTACTTAATTCCTGCAGTACTCGAGGGTGTATCCCATCCGGGCCCGGAGATTTGTCAATTTTAGTGATTTTTAGACGCCGCCGCACTTCCTGCTGGGTTAAGCAGGTGACATTTAATTGGGAATTTTTATCACTAGACATTTTGTCTGCCATGGGATTTTCTTGTGTAAATACTGATGAAAAAAAGTCATTTAGCATATTGGCTTTTTCCTCATCCTCATCCACCATCTCACCCAGACTATTTTTAAGGGGGCCAACACTATCATTTTTTAGTTTCTTACTATTTATGTAGTTAAAGAATATTTTGGGATTATTTTTACTCTCTCTGGCAATGAGTCTCTCTGCCTCAATCTTTGCTGCCTTGATTTGCTTTTTACAGAATTTATTTAATTTTCTGTATTTATTTAATGCCTCCTCACTACCTACTTCCTTTAATTCTCTAAATGCTTTCTTTTTGTCACTTATTGCGCCCCTTACAGCTCTATTTAGCCATATTGGTTTCCTCCTATTTCTAGTATGTTTATTCCCATACGGTATATACTGTGCACAGATCTTATCCAGGATGCTAATAAACGTCTCCCATTTTCTTTGTGTATTTTTGTGTCTCAGGATATCGTCCCAGTTAATTGCACCAAGATCCTCTCTCATCCGTTGGAAATTTGCTCTCCTGAAGTTTAGTGTCCTTGTAACCCCTCTACTACACATCTTTTTAAAGGATACTTGAAAACTTATTATTTTGTGATCGCTATTTCCCAAGTGACCCCCAACCCTTATATTTGATATGCGGTCTGGCCTGTTGGTTAATATTAGGTCTAGCAGTGCCCCCCTTCTTGTTGGGTCCTGAACCAGTTGTGAAAGGTAATTGTCTCTCATAGTTGTCAAAAACCGATTACCTTTGCTGGAACTGCAGGTTTCTGTTCCCCAATCTATTTCAGGGTAGTTGAAGTCCCCCATAATAATGACTTCTCCTTGAGTCGCAGCTTCATCTATTTGCTTTACGAGGATATTCTCCATTGCTTCCATTATTTTTGGAGATTTATAACAAACCCCTATCAGTAATTTATTATTTTTTCCCCCTCCCCTTATCTCCACCCACAGGGATTCTACATTTTCATTAAATTCACCTATATTATCGCGCAGGATGGGTTTTAAGGATGATTTTACATATAGACACACCCCTCCCCCTCGCTTATCTGTACGGTCATTTCTGAACAGGCTGTAGCCCTGCAAGTTAACAGCCCAGTCATGGCTCTCATCCAGCCACGTTTCAGATATCCCCACCATGTCATAATTATGCTCCAACAACATTAGTTCTAATTCGTCCATTTTGTTGGCGAGGCTTCTGGCATTAGTATACATGCACTTTATGTTCCTCTCTGTACTTCTATTTCTTAAATTATTAACTGTTCTGACCCCAACCCCCATGCCACCGCCACCCCCAACTTCCTTATTTGTGCCCAGGTCTCTGTCTGCACTATCTTCCCCTCCTATAAAATGAATACCCTCCCCCCCAATTCCTAGTTTAAACACTCCTCCAACCTTCTAGCCATTCTCTCCCCCAGCACAGCTGCACCCTCCCCATTGAGGTGCAGCCCGTCCCTAGCGTAGAGCCTGTAGCCAACTGAGAAGTCGGCCCAGTTCTGCAGGAACCCAAACCCCTCTTTCCTACACCAATTCTTGAGCCACTTATTAACCTCCCTAATCTCCCGTTGCCTCTCTGGCGTGGCACGTGGTACCGGCAGTATTTCGGAAAATACCACGTTGGAGGTCCTTGCTTTCAGCTTGCAGCCTAATTCCCTGAAATCATCTTTAAGGACCTTCCACCTACCTCTAACTTTGTCATTAGTGCCAATGTGCACCATGACCGCTGGGTCCTCACCAGCCCCTCCCAATAATCTGTCCACCCGATCAGCGATGTGTCGGACTCGAGCGCCAGGTAGGCAGCACACCGTTCGACGATCCCTGTCTTTGTGACAGATTGCCCTATCTGTTCCCCTAATAATTGAGTCCCCCACTACCAGCACCTGTCTGGCCTGCCCTGCTCTCCTATTTCCCTCCTTACTGGAGCAGTCACTCCTCCGGCTTTCAGAGGACATGCCTGGCTGCAGCAGTGCTACCCCTGTACTGGCACCCCCCTCATCTGCCAACTTAGCAAACTTATTGGGGTGTTCCAGATCAGGACTAGCCTCCCTGGCACTCTTCCCTCTACCCCGCTTCCTAACTGTCACCCAGCTTGCTACTTCATTGTCCTGCAGCTCCATCCCACCATCACCCCCCTCATCTGTCCCATTGAGCGTCTGCTCCGTGAGCAGAAGACTCCTCTCCATATTGTCTATGGATCTCAGTGTTACCAGCTGCACATTTAGAGTCAGAATCTGGGTTTCCAAATGCACAACGTGCTCACATCTCGCACAGCAGTATGCACCCTCGATCGGCTGCTCAAGGACTGCATACATGTGGCAAGATGTGCACTGGATGGCATTAACAATCGTGGAGCACATTTCCTAATGGGGATTGCACCAGACAGAACAGTTCAATTAAAATAAATAAATAAATAAATACAAAGTATTAATAAAAATCAGACAGCAATTCCTCCCCTGGAAACTCCCTGAATCCAAAGTCACTGAATCACAAGTCACACTTACCGCCGTCCACACTTACGCTCAGGACACACTCAGCTCGCTCACACTCGCTCTGCTGAAGATTTATAGATTTTTTTTTTCTAGTTCCCCTCAACAGCAATCAACCTTGCTGTTCAAATGCACTTCCAAAAAGGACTTGAGCCCCAAACAGCTGCCCCTTATAAACCCTTAACTATGAGCCCCCACCCTAAGTTAACCCTTATGAATATACCTACCCCCAATTCAGCAACTCACACCAATTCACACAGGTATTTGTTAAAGGCTTTCCAAATACCTCTTCACTGAATCACAAGTCACACTTACCGCCGTCCACACTTACGCTCAGGACACACTCAGCTCGCTCACACTCGCTCTGCTGAAGATTTATAGATTTTTTTTTTCTAGTTCCCCTCAACAGCAATCAACCTTGCTGTTCAAATGCACTTCCAAAAAGGACTTGAGCCCCAAACAGCTGCCCCTTATAAACCCTTAACTATGAGCCCCCACCCTAAGTTAACCCTTATGAATATACCTACCCCCAATTCAGCAACTCACACCAATTCACACAGGTATTTGTTAAAGGCTTTCCAAATACCTCTTCACTGAATCACAAGTCACACTTACCGCCGTCCACACTTACGCTCAGGACACACTCAGCTCGCTCACACTCGCTCTGCTGAAGATTTATAGATTTTTTTTTTTTCTAGTTCCCCTCAACAGCAATCAACCTTGCTGTTCAAATGCACTTCCAAAAAATTTTTACCATGAAGGCCTGCTGCACAAAGCCTCCTCTTAACAGTTTTTGTAGAGATGTGTCTGCTGCTAGAACTCTGTGTGGCATTGACCTGGTCTCTAATCTGAGCTGCTGTTAACCTGCGATTTTTGAGGCTGGTGACTCAGATAAACTTATCCTCAGAAGCAGAGGTGACTCTTGGTCTTCCTTTCCTGGTGCAGTCCTCATGTGAGCCAATTTCTTTGTAGCGCTTGATGGTTTTTGCCACTGCACTTGGGAACACTTTCAAAGTTTTCCCAATTTTTCGGACTGACTGACCTGCATTTCTTAAAGTAATGATGGCCACTCGTTTTTCTTTACTTAGTTGCTTTTTTCTTGCCATAATAAAATTCTAACAGTCTATAAAGTAGGACTATCAGCTGTGCATCCACCATACTTTTGCACAACAAAACTGATGGTCCCATTTATAAGGCAAGAAATCCCACTTATTAAACCCGACAGGGCACACCATTGAATTAAAAACCATTCCCGGAGACTACCTCTTGAAGCTCCTCAAGAAAATGCCAAGAGTGTGCAAAGCAGTCATCAAAGCAAAAGTTGGCTACTTTGAAGAACATAGTAACATAGTTAGTAAGGCCGAAAAAAGACATTTGTCCATCCAGTTCAGCCTATATTCCATCATAATAAATCCCCAGATCTACGTCCTTCTACAGAACCTAATAATTGTATGATACAATATTGTTCTGCTCCAGGAAGACATCCAGGCCTCTCTTGAACCCCTCGACTGAGTTCGCCATCACCACCTCCTCAGGCAAGCAATTCCAGATTCTCACTCCCCTAACAGTAAAGAATCCTCTTCTATGTTGGTGGAAAAACCTTCTCTCCTCCAGACGCAAAGAATGCCCCCTTGTGCCGTCACCTTCCTTGGTATAAACAGATCCTCAGCGAGATATTTGTATTGTCCCCTTATATACTTATACATGGTTATTAGATCGCCCCTCAGTCGTCTTTTTTCTAGACTAAATAATCCTAATTTCGCTAATCTATCTGGGTATTGTAGTTCTCCCATCCCCTTTATTAATTTTGTTGCCCTCCTTTGTACTCTCTCTAGTTCCATTATATCCTTCCTGAGCACCGGTGCCCAAAACTGGACACAGTACTCCATGTGCGGTCTAACTAGGGATTTGTACAGAGGCAGTATAATGCTCTCATCATGTGTATCCAGACCTCTTTTAATGCACCCCATGATCCTGTTTGCCTTGGCAGCTGCTGCCTGGCACTGGCTGCTCCAGGTAAGTTTATCATTAACTAGGATCCCCAAGTCCTTCTCCCTGTCAGATTTACCCAGTGGTTTCCCGTTCAGTGTGTAATGGTGATATTGATTCCTTCTTCCCATGTGTATAACCTTACATTTATCATTGTTAAACCTCATCTGCCACCTTTCAGCCCAAGTTTCCAACTTATCCAGATCCATCTGTAGCAGAATACTATCTTCTCTTGTATTAACTGCTTTACATAGTTTTGTATCATCTGCAAATATCGATATTTTACTGTGTAAACCTTCTACCAGATCATTAATGAATATGTTGAAGAGAACAGGTCCCAATACCGACCCCTGCGGTACCCCACTGGTCACAGCGACCCAGTTAGAGACTATACCATTTATAACCACCCTCTGCTTTCTATCACTAAGCCAGTTACTAACCCATTTACACACATTTTCCCCCAGACCAAGCATTCTCATTTTGTGTACCAACCTCTTGTGCGGCACGGTATCAAACGCTTTGGAAAAATCGAGATATACCACGTCCAATGACTCACCGTGGTCCAGCCTATAGCTTACCTCTTCATAAAAACTGATTAGATTGGTTTGACAGGAGCGATTTCTCATAAACCCATGCTGATATGGAGTTAAACAGTTATTCTCATTGAGATAATCCAGAATAACATCCCTCAGAAACCCTTCAAATATTTTACCAACAATAGAGGTTAGACTTACTGGCCTATAATTTCCAGGTTCACTTTTAGAGCCCTTTTTGAATATTGGCACCACATTTGCTATGCGCCAGTCCTGCGGAACAGACCCTGTCGCTATAGAGTCCCTAAAAATAATAAATAATGGTTTATCTATTACATTACTTAGTTCTCTTAGTACTCGTGGGTGTATGCCATCCGGACCCGGAGATTTATCTATTTTAATCTTATTTAGCCGGTTTCGCACCTCTTCTTGGGTTAGATTGGTGACCCTTAATATAGGGTTTTCATTGTTTCTTGGGATTTCACCTAGCATTTCATTTTCCACCGTGAATACCGTGGAGAAGAAGGTGTTTAATATGTTAGCTTTTTCCTCGTCATCTACAACCATTCTTTCCTCACTATTTTTTAAGGGGCCTACATTTTCAGTTTTTATTCTTTTACTATTGATATAGTTGAAGAACAGTTTGGGATTAGTTTTACTCTCCTTAGCAATGTGCTTCTCTGTTTCCTTTTTGGCAGCTTTAATTAGTTTTTTAGATAAAGTATTTTTCTCCCTATAGTTTTTTAGAGCTTCAATGGTGCCATCCTGCTTTAGTAGTGCAAATGCTTTCTTTTTACTGTTAATTGCCTGTCTTACTTCTTTGTTTAGCCACATTGGGTTTTTCCTATTTCTAGTCCTTTTATTCCCACAAGGTATAAACCGCTTACACTGCCTATTTAGGATGTTCTTAAACATTTCCCATTTATTATCTGTATTCTTATTTCTGAGGATATTGTCCCAGTCTACCAGATTAAGGGCATCTCTAAGCTGGTCAAACTTTGCCTTCCTAAAGTTCAGTGTTTTTGTGACTCCCTGACAAGTCCCCCTAGTGAAAGACAGGTGAAACTGTACAATATTGTGGTCGCTATTTCCTAGATGCCCGACCACCTGCAGATTTGTTATTCTGTCAGGTCTATTAGACAGTATTAGGTCTAAAAGTGCTGCTCCTCTGGTTGGATTCTGCACCAATTGTGAAAGATAATTTTTCTTGGTTATTAGCAGAAACCTGTTGCCTTTATGGGCTTCACAGGTTTCTGTTTCCCAGTTAATATCCGGGTAGTTAAAGTCCCCCATAACCAGGACCTCATTATGGGTTGCAGCTTCATCTATCTGCTTTAGAAGTAGACTTTCCATGGTTTCTGTTATATTTGGGGGTTTGTAACAGACCCCAATGAGAATTTTGTTACCATTTTTCCCTCCATGAATTTCGACCCATATGGACTCGACATCCTTATTTCCTTCGCTAATATCCTCCCTTAAAGTGGACTTTAGACAAGACTTTACATAGAGACAAACCCCTCCTCCTCTCCGATTTTTACGATCCTTTCTAAACAGACTGTAACCCTGTAAGTTAACTGCCCAGTCATAGCTTTCATCTAACCATGTCTCGGTTATTCCCACTATGTCAGTTACCTGTAGATATTTCTGCTTCTAGTTCTTCCATCTTGTTTGTCAGGCTTCTGGCGTTTGCGAGCATGCAGTTTAGAGGATTTTGTTTTGTTCCAATCTCCTCGCTGTGGATTGTTTTAGAAATGTTCTTACCTCCCTTCTGAGTATGTTTTCCTGGATCTTCTTTGTTCAAGTCTAATGTTTTTCTTCCCGTCCCCTCTTCTTCTAGTTTAACGCCCTCCTGATGAGTGTAGCGAGTCTTCTGGCGAATGTGTGTTTCCCAGGTTTGTTGAGGTGTAGTCCGTCTCTGGCGAGGAGTCCATCGTACCAGTAATTCACACCGTGGTCCAGGAATCCGAATCCTTGTTGTCTGCACCATCGTCTTAGCCAGTTGTTTGCATCAAGGATCCTGTTCCATCTCCTGGTGCCATGCCCGTCTACTGGAAGGATAGAAGAAAAAACTACCTGTGCATCCAGTTCCTTTACTTTCTTCCCCAACTCTTCAAAGTCTTTGCAGATTGTCGGTAGGTCCTTCCTTGCCGTGTCATTGGTGCCAACATGTATCAGAAGAAATGGGTGGACGTCCTTGGAGCTGAAGAGCTTTGGTATCCTATCGGTCACATCCTTGATCATCGCACCTGGAAGGCAGCATACTTCTCTTGCAGTTATGTCCGGTCTGCAGATGGCTGCTTCTGTGCCTCTCAGTAGTGAGTCTCCCACCACCACCACTCTTCGTTGCTTCTTGGCTGTACTTTTTGCTGTCATTTGTTGCTGTGTGCCCTTTTCTTTTTTGCTTGCTGGTATTGCTTCATCCTTAGGTGTGCCATCTTCATCCTCTACAAAGATTTGATATCGGTTCTTCAGTTGTGTGGTTGGTGATTTCTCCATGGTCTTCTTGCTTCTTTTGGTCACATGCTTCCACTCATCTGCTTTTAGAGGTTCTCTGACACTTTTTTCACCTTCTGTGACCAGTAGAGATGCTTCTGTTCTGTCTAGAAAGTCTTCATTCTCTTTGATGAGTTTCAAAGTTGCTAGTCTTTCTTCCAGACCCCGCACCTTTTCTTCTAAAAGGGCCACTAGTCTACACTTCTGACAGGTGAAATTGGATTCTTCTTCTGGTCGATCTGTGAACATGTAGCACATGCTGCAGCTCACCATGTAGGTTGTCACATCTGCCATGTTGCTCCTAGATCCTGCTGACTTGCTGTGTGTTTTCCTTCTTGTGTAATCTACTCAGCCAAGCTCTCTTGCAATAAAGTCCTACAGGCAAAAATTTGTTTGGTGATGCTTTCCAAGCAGCTGGTCCCGGCTGTACCCAACGATCTTCTAGCTTAGGGAGACTCTTCGCTTTTCCCAGAAGGCACCTGGAATATGCAAATTAGCCTCCTCAAGCTTGAATCCCTGGTTTGGTGATGCTTTCCAAGCAGCTGGTCCCGGCTGTACCCAACGATCTTCTAGCTTAGGGAGACTCTTCGCTTTTCCCAGAAGGCACCTATAATAGAAGGAACCTATAATATAAGACATAATTTCAGTTGTTTCACACTTTTTTGTTAAGTATATAATTCCACATGTGTTAATTCATTGTTTTGATGCCTTCAGTGTGAATGTACAATTTTCATAGTCATGAAAATACAGAAAAATCTTTAAATGAGAAGGTGCATCCAAACTTTTAGTCTGTACAATATATATATTGTATATGTGCCTTGCCAAAGTATTCGGTTCCGTAGAATAGAACTTTTCGACCTTTTCCCACGTATCATGCTTCAAACAGAGATACCAAATGTACATTTTTGGTGAAGAATCAACAAGTGAAACACAATTGTGAAGATGAACGAAATTTATTGGTTATTTTAAATTTTGGGAAATTCAAAAACTGAAAAGTGGGGCGTGCAATATAATTCGTCACCTTTTACTTTCAGTGCAGCAAACTCACTCCAGAAGTTCATTGTGGATCTCTGAATGATCCAATGTTGTCCTAAATGCCTAATGATGATAAATATAATCCACCTTTGTGTAATCAAGTCTCCGTATAAAAGCACCTGCTCTGTGATAGTCTCAGGGTTCTGTTTGAAGCACAGAGAGCATCGTGAAGACCAAGGAACACAACAGGCAGGTCCGTGATACTGTTGTGGAGAAGTTTAAAGCCGGATTTGGATACAAAATGATTTCCAAAACTTTAAACATCCCAAGGAGCACTGTGCAAGTAATCATATTGAAATGGAAGGAGTATCATACCACTGCAAATCTACCAAGACCCGGCCATCCCTCTAAACTTTCATCTCAAACAAGGAGAAGACTGATCAGAGATGCAGCCAAGAGGCCCATGATCACTCTGGATGAACTGCAGAGATCTACAGCTGAGGTGGGACAGTCTGTCCATAGGACAACAATCAGTCGTACAGTGCTCAAATCTGGCCTTTATGGAAGAGTGAGAAGAAGAAAGCCATTTCTCAAAGATATTCATAAAAAGTGTTGTTTAAAGTTTGCAACAAGCCACCTGGGAGACACACCAAACATGTGGAAGAAGGTGCTCTGGTGAGATGAAACTAAAATCAAACTTTTTGGCAACAATGCCAAAGGATATGTTTGGTGTAAAGGTAACACAGCTCATCACCCTGAACACACCATCCCCACCGTCAAACATGTTGGTGGCAGCATCATGGTTTGGGCCTGCTTTTCTTCAGCAGGGACAGGGAAGATGGTTAAAATTGATGGGAAGATGTATGGAGCCAAACACAGGACCATTCTTGACGAAAACCTGTTGGAGTCTGCAAAAGACCTGAGACAGGGACGGAGATTTGTCTTCCAACAAGACAATGATCCCAAACATAAAGCAAAATCTACAATGGAATGGCTCACAAACGTATCCAGGTGTTAGAATGGTCAAGTCAAAGTCCAGACCTCAATCCAATCGAGAATCTGGAAAGAGCTGAAAACTGCTGTTCACAAACGATCTCCATCAAACCTCACTGAGATCGAGCTGTTTGCCAAGGAAGAATGGGCAAGAATTTCAGACTCTCAATGTACAAAACTGATAGAGACATACCCAGCGACTTGCAGCTGTAATCGCAGCAAAAGGTGACGCAACAAAGTATTAAGTTAAAGGGGCCGAATAATATTGCACGCCCCACTTCAGTTTTTGAATTTCCACAAAAATTAAAAATAACCAATACATTTTGTTCAACTTCACAATTTTATGTTCCACTTGTTGTTGATTCTTCACCAAAAATTTACATTTGATATCTTTTGTTTGAAGCATGATGTGAGAAATAATTGAAAAGTTCCAGGGGCCCGAATACTTAGGGTATGTTTCCACGTGCAGTAAACGTTGCGTGTTTGACACTGCATAGAGACGCAGCGTCAAACACGCAGCGTCCAGATGTTTCAGCATAGTGGAGGGGATTTAATGAAATCCCGTCTCCACTATGCGTGGTAACACGCACGCGGCGGCCCTGCGACTCCAGACATGCGGCGTGTCTTTTAAGATCGCAGCATGTCCGTATACCTTTCGGCGACGCTGCGTCGCCGCAAGGTATACCACAGGGACCCATGTGTGGGGTGCGATGATCCCGGATGTGTGCTATGAACACATCCGGCATCATCACTTCCCAAAAGGGGGCGGAGCGGGTTTGCCGCTCCGACTAAACCGCCGGCCATCCTGAAGGTGGAAACATACCCTTATGCAAGGCACTGTATGGTCTTCAGGTTCTTTTTGAAGGTTTCGATGGTAGGTGAGAGTCTGATATGTTGTGATAGAGAGTTCCAGAGTAGGGGTGATATGCGAGAGAAATCTTGTATGTGATTGTGGGAAGAGGAGATAAGAGGGGAGTAGATCAGGAGATCTTGTGAGGATCGGAGATTGCGTGCAGGAAAGTATTGGGAGACGAGGTCACAGATGTATGGAGGAGACAGGTTGTGGATGGCTTTGTATGTCATGCTTAGGCTTTTGTACTAGAGTCTCTGGGTAATGGGGAGCCAGTGAAGGGATTGACAGAGGGGAGAGGCCGGGGAATAGCGGGGGGACAGGTGGATTAGTCGGGCAGCTGAGTTTAGGATCGATTTGGAGGGGTGCGAGAGTGTTCGAGGGGAGGCCACAGAGCAGGAGGTTGCAGTAGTTGAGGCGGGAGATGATGAGGGCATGGACTAGGGTTTTTGCAGATTCTTGGTTTAGGAATGTACGGATCCGTGAAATATGTTTGAGTTGAAGTCAACAGGAAGTGGAAAGGGCTTGGATATGCGGTTTGAAGGAGAGATCAGTGTGAAGGATTACCCCGAGACAGCAAGCTTGTGGGACTGGGGAGAGTGGGCAGCCATTTACTGTAATGGATAGGTTCGTTGGGGAGGTCGCGTGGGATGGGGGAAAGACAATGAATTCTCTTTTGTCCATGTTAAGTTTTAGAAATCTAGCAGAGAAGGATGAAATAGCACATAGACATTGTGGGATTCTGGTTAGTAGGGTGGTGATATCTGGTCCAGAGATGTAGATCTGTGTGTCATCAGCATAGAGATGATACTGAAAACCGTGAGATTCTATCAGCTGTCCCAGGCCAAAAGTGTAAATTGAAAAGAGCAGGGGCCCTAGAACTGAACCTTGCGGGACTCCGACAGATAGGGGGCGAAGTGAAGAGGTGGTGTGTGAATGGGAGACGCTGAATGTACGGTCAGTTAGGTATGATGAGATCCAGGATAGGGCCAAGTCTGTGATGCCAAGGGATGAGAGGGTCTGTAGCAATAGGGAATGGTCCACTGTGTCAAAGGCAGAGGACAGGTCCAGGAGGAGGAGGATAGAGTAGTGTTGCTTGCTCTTGGCGGTTAATAGCTCATTCGTGACCTTAGTTAGGGCAGGTTCAGTGGAGTGCTGTGACCGGAAGCCTGATTGTAAGCGGTCGAAGAGGGAGCAGGAAGATAGATGGGAGGACAGTTCAAGATGGACATGTTTTTCCAGTAGTTTTGAGGCATAGGGGAGAAGTGATATAGGGCGATAGCTAGATACAGAGGATGGGTCAAGAGAGGGCTTTTTGAGGATAGGTGTGATTGAAGCATGTTTAAAGCTTAAGGGGAAAACACCAGTTGTTAGTGATAGGTTGAAGAGATGGGTTAGAGTTGGGATGAAGAATGTGGCGAGGTTTGGGATGAAGTGGGAAGGGATTGGGTCAAGTGCACAGGTGGTGAGATGCGATCTTGAGTAGAGTGGAGAGTCGATCTGTAATAGTGGAGAAGTTGGTTTTGGAGGTGGAGGGCTGGGTAGTTGGGAGGAAGGGCTCTGGGGGTTGTTGACTAAAACGGTCTCATGTTCTAAATCTTCTGCTTGAAAAATGAGGCAAAGTCTTCAGCTGAGATGAGTGGGGAGGGATGAGGTGCTGGGGGACGGAGGAGAGAATTGAAGGTGTTGAATAACTGTTTAGGGTTGTGAGACAGGGAGGATATGAGAGATGAGAAGTAGGTTTGTTTAGCTGTGGCGAGTGTGGTCTTGAAAGTAGTGAGGGACTGTTTGAATGTGATGAAGTGCTCGTTGGAGTGGGATCTTTTCCATCTCCGCTCTGCAGCCCTGGAAGCTTGCCTCAGTTCTTTGATCAGGCTGGTGTGCCAGGGCTGTCTGTTGATTTTGCGAGCTTTGGTATGTGTGAGAGGGGCAAGAGATTCCAAAGCTGCAGCTATTGTGGTGGTATATAGAGCGGCAGCGTCATCCGCATTGTGTAGGGAACTTATGCTTGTGAGAGGGAGGAGGGATTCAGAGAGTGAGTGTAGATCAAGGTGTTTAAGATTTGTGCGAGGGTGTGCAAATTTGTGGGGTGGGGATTGTAGACAAGGAGTGGAGAGGGAAGAGAATGTGAGTAGATTGTGGTCAGAAAGAGGAAGAGTTGAGTTAGAGAGGTTAGATAGGGAGCAGAGGCGGGTGAAGATGAGGTCCAATGTGTGACCATCTTTTTGAGTGGCTGCAGAAGACCATTGAGTGAGGCCGAAGGAGGAAGTGAGAGATAGAAGTTTAGTGACAGCTGAGAGGGAAGTGTCAATGGGGATGTTGAAGTTGCCCATGATGATAGTGGGGATGTCCGCAGAAAGGAAATGAAGGAGCCAGGTGGTGAAGTGGTCAAAGAAGGTGGTGGCTGGCCCTGAAGGGGCGGTAAATGACAGCCAGTTGGAGGTTGGTGAGGGCATAGATGCTCAGAGTGCACCTCAAAGGGAGGGTGGCAGTGGGATTGGGGTGAAGGAGCAGTTATCTGACAGGAGAAAAACTCCTCTGCCATGCTTGCTGCTGGGGTGGGGGTGTGTGTGAAAGTGCAAGCAGGAGAGGCTGTGTTAAAAGGGGTGAGCCAGGTTTCGGTGATGACGAGGAAGGAAAGTTTGGTAGTAACAAAAAGATCCTGGATGTAGGAAAGCTTGTTGCAGACAGAGCGAGCGTTCCACAGAGCTTCTGTTAGTGGTACTGGGGAAATGGGGGCTGGGCGAATGGGTATAAGGTTTGAGAGGTTACGGAAATTTGTGATAGAGCGCGTATGCGAGGTAGAACTGACTGTAGGGGTGTGGTGAGGAGGACCAGGATTTGGAGAGATATCACCAGCAGTGAGAAGGAGCAGAGAAAATGTTAGCAGGTGGGAGAAGGAGAGGGCATGAGGTGGCTGTCGGTGCTTGGAGACAGAGGATTGTATGTTAAGGAACAGTTCTGAGGTGAGATGGATGGGGAGGATTGAAGAGGAGATGAACAGTTCTTTACTAGAAGTAGGGATTAGGGGAGTTTGCAGAAAGCGAAGAATTATAGGGGTGAAAGTGAAAACAAACAGAAACCTTGTTTACAGTGACTGGCCAGTTACCTTCCGTTCCCTTCTGGTACAATTCAGGTTTTAATTCTACTGTAATCTTCTCACTTCTGGGTCACACTTATAGGAATCACATTGCAGACTTGTACTATGCAATATACAGTATGTACAACAAAAGTGCGTTCAGGTGTGAAGCAGAGAGGAGTGGTCTCTGTTCTTCTTGGTCAGCGAATTAAGAGTGGACCAGATGCATACAATCAAGCCAGAGTAAACAACGTCATAAATAACACAGGTGGGGTAAAGCTGGGGTTAGCTGAAAGACATACCATGTGAATGCTAGGTGCAGAGGCGAGTCTATGTGCAAAGCTGGGTGATGTACTATGTGCACTTCATAGACAGACAAAGCAGGAGAGCTGGGTGCATGAACATAGCTGTAGGAAGAACAGACATGCTTGTTAGAGTGCGATGGTGGCAGATAGCAGGGCACAGTCTGTATACATCCTTCTGCTTTTAATTCTAAATTAATCTTCACACTTCTAGGACACACTTCTAGGAATCACACACACTATATATATATATATATATATATATATATATATATATATATATATATATATATATATATATATATATATATATATATATATATATATATCTATCCCGTATTTTCTGGTGTATAAGACGACTGGGCGTATAAGACGACCCCCAACTTTTCCATATAAAATATGGAATTTGGGATATGCCCGCCGTATAAGACGGGGGTCATCTTATACGCCCAGTCATCTTATACGGCGTGTGGTTCCCCGGGTCTGGAGGAGAGGAGACTCTACTTCAGGCCCTGGGATCCATGTTCATGTTAAAAAATAAAGAATAAAAATAAAAAACATGGATATACTCACCCTCGGACGGGCCCTGACCGCTCATGTGACCGCGACGTCACTGAAGGTCCTTCACTCACCGCATTCTAAGGAACAGAGGGAGACGCTAGCAGCGCTGTGATCCAGGGCCCGTCCGAGGGTGAGTATATCCATGTTTTTTATTTTTATTCTTTATTTTTAACATGAACATGGATCCCAGGGCCTGAAGGAGAGTCTCCTCTCCTCCAGACCCTGGGAACTACACGCCGAAATGCAGGATCGCTCCCTGCACACGCCGTACCCGGCGGGCGTATAAGACGACCCCCGACTTTTGGGACAATTTTTAGGGGTCAAAAAGTCGTCTTATACGCCGGGAAATACGGTTTGTAAAATATATATATATATATATATATACTATATTTAGGAATTTTCCCAATCCTTATACTCTGCAACTTTTCTTTTTCTGCCAGCACTATGGGAGTTGGAACTTCCTTTTACTCATTTCCAATTATGCATTGCTCATGCCAGAATTGAACAACTGTAGGTTTTTATATATTGAAATTGCCGCACTTAGAAGAAAATTGTGGAATTATGGAAATCAAAGGATCGGTAGGCATTCGGTAGGTATTTGGCATGAGCACCAATGGCAGGGCATGTCCTAACTATATTCCTGGGCTGGGCCAATCCAGCTAGCCAATTCTGCTAGAAATGTGCCCCCTATTCCTTATTATTCTAGAATGTTTTATATGAATTCTGAGTACGCTTCTCATCCCTGGGCTAATACAAAAGTCTTTGTTCACTCCTGGTGTAATGAAACGACCCCTCCCAAGATGTAATACTAAATTATCAAAGTTCCTCAGAAGAGAAGATGAAAGGAGAGGGAGTAGCACTTATTTCACTGCACTCTATACCGGGCACTACCCTTCTTGCAGTTTTCCCCGGCTCTCTACATACCGGCACATTGCATCGGCCACTGTTCACGGCACCTCTGACAGTGGCAATGAGAAATCGTCATCTTTTATGTTACAGTCGGGATGTCCTTGTATTATCTGCTGCTATATTGTGTATTAAGATACCGTCACACATAACGATATCGTTAACGATATCGTTGCTTTTTGTGACGTAGCAACGATATCGTTAATAAAATCGTTATGTGTGACAGCGACCAACGATCAGGCCCCTGCTGGGAGATCGTTGGTCGCTGAGGAAAGTCCAGAACTTTATTTCGTCGCTGGATCTCCCGCTGACATTGCTGGATCGGCGTGTGTGATGCCGATCCAGCGATGTTTACCCTGGTTACCAGTGAAGACATCGGGTAACTAAGCGCAGGGCCGCGCTTAGTAATCCGATGTTTACCCTGGTTACCAGCGTAAACGTTAAAAAAACAAACACTACATACTTACCTTCAGCTATCTGTTCCCGGTGCTCTGCTTCCCTGCACTCCTCCTGCATCCTGTGTCAGCGCCGGTCAGCTGGAAAGCACAGCGGTGACGTCACTGCTCTGCTTTCCGGCTGACCGGCGCTGACAGTGCAGAGGAAAGCTGAGCGCCGGAGGACGGACAGCTGAAGGTAAGTATGTAGTGTTTGTTTTTTTAACGTTTACCCTGGTAACCAGGGTAAACATCGGGTTACTAAGCGCGGCCCTGTGCTTAGTAACCCGATGTTTACCCTGGTTACCGGGGACCTCGGGATCGTTGGTCGCTGGAGAGCTGTCTGTGTGACAGCTCTCCAGCGACCAAACAGCGACGCTGCAGCGATCGACATCGTTGTCGGTATCGCTGCAGCGTCGCTAAGTGTGACGGTACCTTTAGAATCCCATTAACTTGATAATCTAGAAAGTCTGATAATCTGATTCCAGCGATATATTGTATAGACGCAGAATACATCTATTGGGAGATTCCTCTGGTGACTATCACAGATCACCACCATGTGGTTGTACGACCAAACCTCTCTAGTGCGTGTGCTGTCCCAATGGAGAAGCATGTGGCTGAGTCTAGAATCTACAGATCCTTTATAGCAGAGGTGCCATGAAAAGAATCGTAGATGGCAGACTACAAAACAGGAGAATTGGGACAGTTCCTAGACATACTAGACTGATTTACAGGTCCTTCTCAAAAAATTAGCATATAGTGTTAAATTTCATTATTTACCATAATGTAATGATTACAATTAAACTTTCATATATTATAGATTCATTATCCACCAACTGAAATTTGTCAGGTCTTTTATTGTTTTAATACTGATGATTTTGGCATACAACTCCTGATAACCCAAAAAACCTGTCTCAATAAAT
This sequence comes from Ranitomeya imitator, assembly GCF_032444005.1. Lineage (NCBI taxonomy): Eukaryota > Metazoa > Chordata > Amphibia > Anura > Dendrobatidae > Ranitomeya > Ranitomeya imitator. Next base: position 669,178,793 of record NC_091282.1, read on the forward strand.
TAGCATATTTCACCCATCCAATCAAATAAAAGTGTTTTTTAATAACAAACAAAAAAAACATCAAATAATAATGTTCAGTTATGCACTCAATACTTGGTCGGGAATCCTTTGGCAGAAATGACTGCTTCAATGCGGCGTGGTATGGAGGCAATCAGCCTGTGACACTGCTGAGATGTTATGGAGGCCCAGGATGCTTCAATAGCGGCCTTAAGCTCATCCAGAGTGTTGGGTCTTGCGTCTCTCAACTTTCTCTTCACAATATCCCACAGATTCTCTATGGGGTTCAGGTCAGGAGAGTTGGCAGGCCAATTGAGCACAGTAATACCATGGTCAGTAAACCATTTACCAGTGGTTTTGGCACTGTGAGCAGGTGCCAGGTCGTGCTGAAAAATGAAATCTTCATCACCATAAAGCATTGACCCTGCCCTTGATGAAACACAGTGGACCAACACCAGCAGCTGACATGGCACCCCACACCATCACTGACTGTGGGTACTTGACACTGGACTTCAGGCATTTTGGCATTTCCTTCTCCCCAGTCTTCCTCCAGACTCTGGCACCTTGATTTCCGAATGACATGCAAAATTTGCTTTCATCAGAAAAAAGTACTTGGGACCACTTAGCAACAGTCCAGTGCTGCTTCTCTGTAGCCCAGGTCAGGCGCCTCTGCCGCTGTTTATGGTTCAAAAGTGGCTTTACCTGGGGAATGCGGCACCTGTAGCCCATTTCCTGCACACGCCTGTGCACGGTGGCTCTGGATGTTTCCACACCAGACTCAGTCCACTGCTTCCTCAGGTTCCCCAAGGTCTGGAATCGGTCCTTCTCCACAATCTTCCTCAGGGTCCGGTCTCCTCTTCTCGTTGTACAGAGTTTTCTGCCACATTGTTTCCTTCCAACAGACTTACCATTGAGGTGCCTTGATACAGCACTCTGGGAACAGCCTATTTGTTGAGAAATTTCTTTCTGGGTCTTACCCTCTTGCTTGAGGGTGTCAATGATGGCCTTCTTGACATCTGTCAGGTCGCTAGTCTTACCCATGATGGGGGTTTTGAGTAATGAACCAGGCAGGGAGTTTATAAAAGCCTCAGGTATCTTTTGCATGTGTTTAGAGTTAATTAGTTGATTCAGAAGATTAGGGTAATAGGTCGTTTAGAGAACCTTTTCTTGATATGCTAATTTATTGAGACAGGTTTTTTGGGTTATCAGGAGTTGTATGCCAAAATCATCAGTATTTAAACAATAAAAGACCTGACAAATTTCAGTTGGTGGATAATGAATCTATAATATATGAAAGTTTAATTGTAATCATTACATTATGGTAAATAATGAAATTTAACACTATATGCTAATTTTTTGAGAAGGACCTGTATGTGTCAAAAAAGGAACCATAGTAGGAATGTTTCCCCGAGGAAATGTATAAAAGGAGGTTCCAACTCCTCTAGTGCTAGTAGAATGACAATGGGGGGGGGGGAAAACAGTGGATGGCAAGTTACAGTGCATGAAAATTGCGACAGTTTGTCAACATATTAGATTAACAAATGTAAAATAATGCACCATGGAGGGAATGTTTCCATGAGTAAAAGGAAGTTCCAACTCTCATAATGCTAGCAGAATGCCGATGTGGAAAAAAACAGAACAGTGGATGGCAATTTACAGAACGTGATCATTAGTTCCTGGACATATTAGACTGATTTACAGTATGTGCCATGGGAGGAACATTTCCCTCAGGAAATGAGGCAAGAGAAATGCTAACTCCTATAGTGCTAGCAGATTGCCAATGGGGAAAAAACAGTGGATGGCAAGTTTTAGAGCATGAACATTAGGACAGTTCCTGGATATACACTTCTCAAAAAATTAAAGGGAACACTAAAATCCCACATCCTAGATATCACTGAATGAAATATTCCAGTTGTAAATCTTTATTCATTACATAGTGGAAGGTGTTGAGAACAATAAAACCTAAAAATGATCAACGTAAATCACAACTAATATCCCATGGAGGTCTGGAGTTGGAATGATGCTTAAAATCAAAGTGGAAAATGAAGTTACAGGCTGATCCAACTTCAGTGGAAATGCCTCAAGACCAGGAAATGATGCTCAGTAGTGTGGGTGGCCTCCACGTGCCTGTATGACCTCCCTACAATGCCTGGGCATGTTCCTGATGAGGTGGCAGATGGTCTTCTGAGGGATCTCCTCCCAGACCTGGACTAAAGCATCCGCCAACTCCTGGACAGTCTGTGGTGCAACGTGACGTGACGTTGGTGGATGGAGCGAGACATGATGTCCCAGATGTGTTCAATTGGATTCAGGTCTGGAGAACAAGCGGGCCAGTCCATAGCTTCAATGCCTTCATCTTGCAGGAACTGCTGACACACTCCAGCCACATGAGATCTGGCATTGTCCTGCATTAGGAGGAACCCAGGGCCAACCACACCAGCATATTGTCTCACAAGGGGTCTGAGGATCTCATCTTGGTACCTAATGGCAGTCAGGCTACCTCTGGCGAGCACATGGAGGGCTGTGCGGCTCTCCAAAGAAATGCCACCCCACACCATTACTGACCCACTGCCAAACCGGTCATGCTGAAGGATGTTGTTGCAAGCAGCATATCGCTCTCCACGGCGTCTCCAGACTCTGTCACGTCTGTCACATGTGCTCAGTGTGAACCTGCTTTCATCTGTGAAGAGCACAGGGCGCCAGTGGCGAATTTCCCAATCCTGGTGTTCTGTGGCAAATGCCAAGCATCCTTCACGGTGTCAGGCTGTGAGCACAACCCCCATCTGTGGTCGTCGGGCACTCAGATCTTCATGGAGTCGGATTCTAACCATTTGTGCAGACACATGCATATTTGTGGCCTGCTGGAGGTCATTTTGCAGGGCTCTGGCAGTGCTCCTCCTGTTCCTCCTTGCACAAAGGCTGAGGTAGCGGTCCTGCTGCTGGGTTGTTGTCCTCCTACAGCCCCCTCCATGTCTCCTGGTGTACTGGCCTGTCTCCTGGTAGCTCCTCCAGCCTCTGGACACTACGCTGACAGACACAGCAAACCTTCTTGCCACAGCTTGCACTGACGTGCCTTCCTGGATGAGCTGCACTACCTGAGCTACTTGTGTGGGTTGTAGAGTCTGTCTCATGCTATCACGAGTGTGAAAGCACAACCAACATTCAAAAGTGACCAAAACATCAGCCAGAAAGCATTGGTACTGAGATGTGGTCCCCACCTGCAGAACCACTCCTTTATTGAGTGTGTCTTGATAATTGCCAATAATTTCCATCTGTTGTCTATTCTATTTGCACAACAGCATGTGAAATTGATTGTCAAACAGTTTTGCTTCCTAAGTGGACAGTTTGATTTCACAGAAGTCTGATTACTTGGAGTTATATTCTGTTTAAGTGTTCCCTTTATTTTTTTGAGCAGTGTATTCGACATCTTATGTGTCAGAAAAAAAGGCCATGAAAGGAACATTTCCCTGAGGAAGTAAGAAAAGAAGTTCCAACTCCTATAGTGCTGGTAGAACGTTGATGGGTGGGGGCAGCAGAAGACAATTTAGAGAGTATGATCATTGGGACAGTTCCCAGACATAGTAGACCATTAAATGCCCCCCAAAAAGATTCCAAGGAAGATAAGAAATGTGTCCGTAGGAGTGTGATTGTAGGTTCATGTGTTGTATATGGTATGTGCGGCACAGCATTAGGATGTATAATTTCACATGATGTGCCCTTCAAAACGCCGGTGGTCTTTAATATTGAAGTATTAGATACAGTTAGGTCTAGAAATATTTGGACAGTGACTGAATCTCCAGGATTTCAGCTCTGCAGGTCATTACTATTTAAAATTAAAGAACTGCGATGCAATTACCGGTAACGAGACTTTCCGGTGTAACTAACAGAGCTGAACAAAAATATCCTGGGAAACGTTTAGTAATTGATATTCTACTGGACTATAATGCTACTGGACTATAATACTGTTAGACTATAATACTATTATAATAGTACTAGACTATAATGAAGCTATAATATAATACTACTATAATACTATTAGACTATAATTCTATTGTCATACTACTGTACTATAATACTACTACACTATAATACAATACTATTATAATGCTGCTGTACTATAATGCTACTGGACTATAATACTACTGGACTATAATACTTCTGGACTATAATACTATTATAATACTGCTAGAATACTACTGGACTATAATACTGCTAGACTATATTATTATATTATAGTCGAGTAGTATTATAGCAGTAGTATTATAGTCTAATAGTATTATAGTCTAATAGTATTATATTATAGTCTGGTAGTATTTTAATAGTATTATAGTCTAGCAGTATTATAGTCCAGTAGCATTATAGTACAGCAGCATTATAATAGTATTATAGTAAAATTATATTATAGTATATATTGTATTATAGTACAGCAGCATTATAATAGTATTATAGTAGTATTATATTATAGTATATATTGTATTATAGTCTAGTAGTATCATAATAGTATTATAGTCTAATACTACTAGACTATAATACAACTATAATATAATGCTTCTATAAGTATAACACTTATAATGCTACTAGACTATAATACTACTGTACCATGTAAAATAGAAATAGTGGCGCAAGTGTTGAGGTTGTTCTGCAGCGAATAAGACAATTACCACTGTATTGTCAAGATAGAGAATCCATGTGTACTGTCTTTTTTACCATCTCCATTTCTACCTCCAGGACGTCTTATTTTTAATACCGAATGCTTTTATTCCCCTTTTATTTGCCTTTATTGAATAGAACTGTTCAACATACTTCTGTAAGAATAGGGGCAGCTAGGTTGGTTCTCTAATTCTTCAACTTATTTGCTGCTGTTTGAAAGTGTGGGTTTCAGGTACTCTCCACTATCTCTACACAATATTATCTAATGGGTACCTGCCGTAAGCCTCCAAGTCTACTAGTGTGAACAGGCGTATGGTTGGTAGCATTTTCACCATTCTAAAACTTTAACCCCCTCCTTTCAGTGCACATTGCTAACAAGTCGTCCTTTAACTTTATTTGGGTTTATCGGCGCTTTGTAACATTGTGCTATATAAAAACCCACTTTCAAAGTATGATAAGGGGGAAAAAGAGGCTTAAGCATGATATAAATAAAGTATAATATATTATTGAATAATATATTAAAACAATTATGTCAAAGGAATTTAAAACAAAGGGATTTTCTCAACGGTGGCAGGGTGTGGGACTGTTAATGGAAAGGTTCAATGTAGCAGCACATGTAATTTTGAAAAATTCACAGAAAGTGCATAGATAAAGGGAAAATATTCCTTGTTAGTTATAAAATGCAGAGCGCCCCAATGTCAAGGAAAACAAACTTCCAAAATAAAATAAATCGTATCTAAATGTGAATGTAATGCTATTGTACTGTAATACTACTAGACTATAATCTACTATATAATTGTCTAAGGGTCACTTCTGTCTGTCTGTCTGTCTTTCTGTCACGGATATTCATTGGTCGCGGCCTCTGTCTGTCATCTGTCATGGAAATCCAAGTTGCTGATTGGTCGCGGCAAAACAGCCACGACCAATCAGCGACCGGCACAGTCCGTCGAAAAAATGGCCGTCCTTCCTCCCCGCAGTCAGTGCCCACTTCGTACTTCCCTCCAGTCAGCTCTCACACAGGGTTAATGCCAGCGTTAATGGACCGCGATGTAACACACTCCATTAATGCAGCTATTAACCCTGTGTGACCAACTTTTTACTATTGATGATGCGTATACGGCATCAATAGTAAAAAGATCTAATGTTACAAATAATAATAATAAAAAAAAAAGTTATTCTCACCCTCCGCCGTCGTGTCCTGTCCTCAGCAGTGGAAGCGGCAGGTACCGGGGCCAAGGATGGTATGCGAGAAGGACCTTCCATGACGTCACGGTCATGTGACCGCGACATCATCACAAGTCCTGCGCTCATACCAACCCTGGGACCAGGAGCTGACGCGTGCACCGCACACAGACGTCAGGACTACATGGGGCCCTCGGAAGGTGAGTATATGTTTATTTTTTATTTTAACTCCTTTTTTTTTTTAACCTGTTACATACGTGACTGGGCAATATACTATGTGACTGGGCAATATACTATGTGACTGGGCAATATACTACGTGGCTCTGTGCTGTATACTACGTCGCTGTGCAATATACTATGTGGCTGTGCAATATACTACGTGGGCTGTGCAATATACTACGTGGGCTGTGCAATATACTACGTGGACATCTAGAATACCTGATGCGTTAGAATCGGGCCACCATCTAGTACTACTATAATACTGTTAGGCTATAATACTACTGTACTGTAATACTACTGTACTGTAATACTGCTGTAATACCGTACTATTAGACTATAATATTGTGAGCTGGATCAGTTGTCAGACATTCATGTATCGGGAGGATTCTGCAAGCAAAATATCCGTTATCTCCTGATCTGTAGATTGTGTGTGCGAGAAATACAAAGCGGAACAGAAAACATGAATGAAGGGAAAAGATGGAGCTGTTTGCAATTTTATCTGTTTATGGCGGTAACACACAGATTAGTGCACAGCAATACATACACAGATTAGAGCGTAATAATACATACACAGATTAGAGCACAATAATATACACACAGATTAGTGCACAGCAATACACACAGATTAGTGCACTGCAATACACGCACAGATTAGTGCACAGTAATACACGCACACAGATTAGTGCACAGTAATACACGCACACAGATTAGTGCACAGTAATACACGCACAGATTAGTGCACAGCAATAGACGCACAGATTAGTGCACAGCAATACACGCATAGATTAGTGCACAGTAAGGCTGCCGTCACACTAGCAGTATTTGGTCAGTATTTTACATCAGTATTTCTCAGCCAAAACCAGGAGTGGGTGATAAATGCAGAAGTGGTGCATATGTTTCTGTTAGACTTTTCCTCTGATTGTTCCACTCCTGGTTTTGGCTTACAAATACTGATGTAAAATACTGACCGAATACTGCTAGTGTGATGGCAGCCTAATACACGCACACAGATTAGTACACAGCAATACACGCACAGATTAGTGCACGGCAATACACGCACAGATTAGTGCACGGCAATACACGCACAGATTAGTGCACGGCAATACACGCACAGATTAGTGCACGGCAATACACACAGATTAGTGCACGGTCACATAATTACAATATACACTTGTCTGATATTTGCCCCTTCAGATATCCTGTTATGCGTTATCTTTATACTGGCCCTGTAATCAGGATACAATATTGCAAAACGGGGATCTGATTGTTCACCTCACTGTTACTTAAATCCCATATGAAGAGGTAATGCTCTATTCCTATATCCTCCCCCCCTCCCCCCCCAGTGATCAGCATCTGCACCTCCTGATAATTGCGGCCTGACCCTCCCTATAATTTGCTGGCTGTCACATGGCGGTGACCTGGTGTAATCACCATAGTAGTCAGTGAATTAGGTGAAACAGAAAGCACTGTTATCAGCCATCTGACACAGTGAAACGAAAGTAAAACAGAAGTTGATCCTTGGCCCATAGTGGATCACGGACAGAGGTGAGGACTGGCAGCTCGGAGGTCACATTATCACTTGTGGACAGGTTATTCCTGCTGGAAACATCTGAGCGTCTCCTCCATCATATAATGCCCTTATTACTGCAGAGAAGCAAAGTCTGCCTAGTGATTTCATCTCATGGCAATAGGGTGGATGGGCGACAGGAGCTGAGATCACTTCTGCAAACTTGTAGCGCTGGGGTCCTGAGATCAAACCCCACCGAGGACAACATCTGCAAGGAGTTTGTATGTTCTCCCCGTGTTTGCGTGGGTTTCCTCCGGGTTCTCCAAAGACTTACTGCTAGGGAATCTAGATTGTGAGCCCCATCGAGGACAGTGAGGATGATGTCTGTCAAGCGCTTTGGTATAAGATGGCGCCATATAAGCAAAGCAGAAATATATAAAAAAATAAATAAACCTTTTGACACCATCATTAGCAGCAAGTGCATGATCCACAGGGCCTCCAGCTGTGCCCCTGCCTTCCTGTGTCCTGCCTCTTTTATCGTGCCTCATGTGCCCTTGTATCCCTGCCTTCCTGTGCCCCTGCCTTCCTGTGCCCCTGCCTTCCTGTGTCCTGCCTCTTTTATCGTGCCTCATGTGCCCTTGTATCCCTGCCTTCCTGTGCCCCTGCCTTCCTGTGCCCCTGCCTTCCTGTGCCCCTGCCTCTTGTATCCTGCCTCTTGTATCACGCCTCGTGTGCCCATGTATCGTGCCTCGTGTGCCCTTGTATTCCTGCCTTCCTGTGCCCCTGCCTTCCTGTGCCCCTGCCTTCCTGTGCCCCTGCCTTCCTGTGCCCCTGCCTTCCTGTGCCCCTGCCTTCCTGTGCCCCTGCCTTCCTGTGCCCCTGCCTCTTGTATCCCGCCTCGTGTGCCCATGTATCGTGCCTCATGTGCCCTTGTATTCCTGCCTTATGTGTCCCTGTCTCATGTATCCTGCCATCATGTGATATACCAGTGCTATGTCTGTAATATAGTGGCACAGTCAGTAGTCATGGTTAGTATTCAGTATTACTTAAAGTACTATGTTATACTGTAGCGCATGCACGTTCTGTAGCAATGTACAGAGATTGTCACTCCTTACTGTACACCAGTGCCTAATGAGTCTCACAATCTAATTTCTCTTATCTTAAATACATACTTGGTCTAATTTAACAACTTAAAGCGTAATCATCAGTTTAATTTTTATTTTATAAATCAATAGTACTTGTAAAAATAAGAAACTTTGTTCTATCTTACCAGAAAAATCTGCTTCTTTGGTTATGTGCACACGTTGCGGATTAGCCTTAGGAATTTCTGCCTCTCCTGGCAGAAAACGCACCTGCGGATTTGTTGCGATTTTTGTGCGTTTTTGCTGCGGTTTTCTTGCGGATTTACTGCGTTTTTTACCCCTGCGGTTTTCTATAATGGAATGGGTACAAAAACGCTGCAGATTCACAAAAAATAAGTGACATGCTACTTCTTTTAAACTGCAGCGTTTCCGCAGCGGATTTTCTGCAAAGTGTGCACAGCGTTTTTTTTTCTCATTGATTTATATTGTACTGTAAATCAACTGCGGATCTGCAGCGTTTCTGCACTGCAAAAAACGCTGCGGATCCACAGAGAATCCGCAACATGTGCACATAGCCTTTCTCCTCCTGGACTGATCTTTAACTTTCAATTCATACGTAAAATCTGTATTTAGTAAAGACAGATGTTCCCATTACTGAGATGGGGGATGGCAGTTGGTGCTTATAAAATTCTATGGAGGGAGGAGCTGGAGGAAGACAGACATTCTACAGCAAGTTCTCCTGAAAACACAGTTGCACTCTAAGGACCTGGCCTATTTTGACCTTATTGACCAAATTAAGGATAGGTCATCAATATAAAAGTAATGGTCATCCCCTTTTAAAAAGGACCTGTCACCAGGTCAAAAGTAGTTAGTTTTTGCTCATTCTTCCCATTACTCCCCTGAGATTTCAGTGTTTTTTTTTAATATTCTAAAATCGACCATATGGTTATAGAGAAATGGGCTTTTTTGTGCAAATTTTTGAGACTTTACAGGGGGTGTGGCTCAGGGTAATTATGCAAAGCAGCCTACAGACACGCCCATGAGGAATCCTGTGAGACACCTCTCCATACTTGTAGAGATGCTAAAGGGTCTTCTATATGTATACATAGCCGTCACGACTGATTACCTCCTAATATTCTGTTGCCTATATTAGTTTTCTACAGTGAAGACTTAAAGTGGTATTCCCATCTCCAAAATCCTACCCCAATATGTAGTAGGAGCTATTTGCTAATATTATTGCACCAATTCGAAATGTATAGTTCTTCTGATTAGCCATGTTGCTTATCCTATGTACAGGGTATTGCAGTAGCTTAGGTGTCCATGATTACAACCAGATATAGAGTTGATAGCGTTATAAATCTCTGCGACCGCTGCGCCGAAGCCCTGTTGCTGGGAAGAAATGAGCTTTATTCGTCCCCACAGTCTCTGACTTTCAGTCATAGAGGCGCTGATGGTGTGGCTTCAGTCACCGCTCAGTACTTATATTGAGCAGCAGCTGTACCCACACCCCAAAATTGACTGACAGTCGGCTCAGCAGTGTATCAGTACAGAGCCTGTTGTCAGTCAGTGCCAGGGTGCAGTTACAGCTGCTGCTCAATAATAAGTACTGAGCGGTGACTGAAGTTTATCGACAGTCACAGCTGGTAGCTCACGCGGTCATCTGACAGTGTGGAAACCGCTGATCAGAGCCAGTTTTTGCTGCGCTGTAAAGCTGTGACGATCACAGGGGCTCACGGTGAGCTTCGCCGTGATCAAATGTGGGTGTCAGCTCTGTATGAGAGTGGACACTCTGCAGCAACTACCATGATCGGTGGTAGCACCAATCGGGGGCATTTAACCCTACCCCACTGATGCCGCTGTCAATAGTGACGGTGATATTGATTTGCATCGCAGAAGGAGGGAGCTCCCTTTCTGGTCCCATCGGTGCAACATGATGGTGACTCCTCGCTGAAAGATGGCCACAGGGTCAGCTAGGGACGGTGGCCTGTAAGTGCCTGCTCAGAGCAGGAGCTGACATGTCTCCTCCCTGTGTGGGATGAACTGAGCTAATGCCCTGCAATGCAGAAACATTATATCAGATTAGATTAGAGATCAGGGCAGGAAAAGTTGATGTCCCATCCTCGGACAAGGTAAAAAAAAAAGTGAATAAAAAAAAGTTTGAAAAAATATAATGAAAAATATGAATCTAATAACTACATTTATTGATGTAAAAACAAAAATAAACAAAGTACACATTTTTTGTATCACTGCTGTCCCACTAGTTAACACTCTCAGTAAAAAATAAATAAAAAAACATGGCAAACATTTTTTCTTTATCATACCACAGAACAAAAAGTGCAATAAAATGCAATAAAAAAGACAAATGTAAATAAAAATGTTACCGCTGAAAACATCATCTTGTCCCACAAAAAACAATTTCCATACAGCTCTATCAAAGCAAAAATTAAGTTATAGCTCTCAGAATAACGCGATGCAGTTTTCTATAAAATAGTTTTTAATTGTGTAAAAGCGCCAAATCATAAAAACATTCTATACCTGTGGCATCGCTGTACCCGAAGAATGCAGCTGCCCTATTAATTTTACCACACAGTGAACGTTTTTTGTTCATTCCGCCTTCCAAAAATCTGAATAGAAAGCGACTAAAAAAAAAAGAAAAAAAAGTGACCGAAAATGATACCAATAAAAACGTCAACTCGTCCCGCAAAAAACAAGCCATCACATGACTCTGTGGGCCAAAATATGGAAAAATTATAGCTTTCAAAATGTGGTTATGCAAAAACTTTGGAGAGAGAAAAATATCCAGCATCCGAATCTTCCGTAAAATAGAAACCTTTATTCAACAATATAAAACTCCATAGGCAATAAAAGTCGCAGCCATGTGCATGGGATTAGAAACGGGGTAAACGTGTTTCGGATGGAAATCCTTAATATCCTTTTATATTGTTGAACAAAGGTTTCTATTTTACGAGAGATTCGGGTGCTGGATATTTTTCTCTCACTGTGCCCCTTCCTGCAGCATTGCAGGTATCAGTGCACTGGACTTATGGAGCGGTGAGCTGACTCTTTTCTCTAATTATAAGCAAAAACTTTGCAAAAAAAAAAGCGTCTTTTAGTGTGTGACAGCAGTCAAACATAAAAACCTGATAAATCTGGTATCGCTGTAATCACAAGGAACGGCGTAAAAAAATAATAAAACTGATTCTTCACCTGCTGTTGATTTGTTCTTTCTGCCTCCCAAAGATCGCAGCAAGGCTTGGGGTACATTTATCCTGTGCTTTGCGCTGAGCGCTTACACCAGGGATTTCATGTAAATCTCTGAAATACGGGATTCAGATGGAACCCCCATCGGGAGATTCCCTGTAATGAGGCAGATGGAGGCACTGTAGACGACGTCTGATCTGTGATCCAGAGGTGCTAGTCTTTTTAAGCGTGCATAAATGCGCGGTCCGCCCCAGTTTTCTGCACTTCTGAAAAGTACAACTCTGAACAGAGGCCAGACGGAGTCCAGAGTAACTCTGTTGCCTTATTATAGTAAATGGATCCCTCGGGGGCTTCATCTGAATCACGTCACTCTGAGATTTAGATGGAAAGCCCAAAGTAAGTGTTCAGTGTAGAGCACCGCATAAATGTTATGTAAAATGTTCCCAACAAAAGCTTCATCTCAGTCCACATAAACAACCAGTCCCCACTCAAGTCTGTCATCTGTTAACATAAATATATGGGGCTTCCACATTGGTGGTAGTACAAAGGCTCTGGAAAAGCAAAATGCCTCCCCCCCCCCAGACATTTCCCAATGCATTATATAGTGGGAAATCCGCAAGAAATCCGCAAAATTAATGAACATGCTGCGTTTTTTTTTCGCGGAAAAAAAGCATCATGTGCACAAAAATTGAGGAATTCATTCTAAATGATGGAATGCTTAATGTATGTTTTTTTGCGGTTTTATAGCGGAAAAAAACGCGACGTACACAGCCTAAGTGTTTACTGGACTCATTACTTTTTGCCACACTTTTGGTTGGAGGGATGAGAAAAAAAATAATACATACGGAATTTTTTTTATGCTTTCTCTCTACAGTATAATTAGCATGATAAAGTTATTCCGTGTTCTTGTGCACAAGAAAAGCACTAGCAAAAGTATATTTTTTGAACGATCATATTTTTTCTATTATGCAGGGGCTTGTTTTTTTTTTTGTTTTTTTTTTACAATGTGTTTTTTTTTATTGATCAGACTTTGACTTGTGATTTGCGAGCGTGCTTGGATAAGGTTATATCTGAGTATGCTCGTGTCCTAATCAAGAATTTCGGCATGCTCCAAAAAAATATGCTTGAGTCGACGCTCCTGCATGTCTCGCGGCTGTTCGACAGCTGCAACACATGCAGGGGTTGTGTGTTTGTTAGGCTACTTCTGCATGTGTTGTGGCTATCGAACATCTGAGATACATGCAGCCGCAGGGACTCGAGCATATTTTTTGAGCACGCCGAAATGCTCAATTAGGACACGAGCATTCTCAGATAACACCTCATTGGAGCACGCTCGCTCATTGCTAATTTAGACCTTTTGATCGCTTTGTTTTAGTTTTTGTAAGACAGAATGAACAAAAACTGCTGTTCTGTATTATATATATATATATATATATATATATATATATATATATATATATATATATATACATTTTTTTTTTCTAATGCTGTAGCGTAAAACTACTTTTATGTAGCGAAAAAATTTGATTTTTTTAACCCATTTTTCAAGAGTTAAGTATTGTAAAAAAAATTTTTTAAAAGGGGATTTCAACATGTGATCACAAAGGCAATGATGCTTGCTTATTTAATGCAGTGTGGTGTATGTACCTGGCGATCAGAATTAGGACATATGTGCATGATGCCTGTTTCAGGCAAATACTTTCTTGAATAGGGCTGAAAGAAAAGAAGAAATGAGAAAAGGGCGTCCGAAATGTTGACGTTTTCCTGAAGCATCTTTTGCTTCATACATCATGTGGGTGCGTTGACGTTTATAAGATGCCGCGTTCATATACTCTTAGGATGTGTTCACACAGGTTATTTTTTTCCTTTTTGCAGGAGATTTGGAGCAGAAACTTCGACTCTTGTGTTTTTTTTTTTTTTTTTTAGAACTTCTGTTCCCGCGCAATCTCTGTGACTTGTTTGTCCATCCTGAGGCGCCAGGTTACACCCCATCAGGGAGTACATGAATGTCATTTTTTCTTCAAAACCGGCGTTTTTCAAAAATGCGCTGCATTTTTAGTGGAATGTGCGGCAAAAATGCTGCTTCCCCATTGCTGGCAGTCAATGGGGATATTTTGACTACAATACACAGCCTGCGTTATTTTCAGTTCATTTTTTTTTTTTCCGCGTTTGTGGCATTTTTAGGCTGTTTGTGGTTTTTCTTATATTGCCATTGTTTTTTTTTCCTGTGTTAAAACACACATATTGTCATTCAGAAAGTGTTTGGTGGCTGATTTTTGCATCTTTTATGAAAGCAAACTATAGGATTCGGAGTGGAATCCTGAAACCACATGAGCTAGGAATTACATGATTTGATAAAAAAAAAGCAGCTGAAAATTATCTCATTAGGCCTCATTTATTCTACAAAAAAGGATTTGTTGTCCATAGCAACCAATCGGAGCTGAGCTTTCATTTTCTAGATATCTCTAGTAAAATGAAAGCTGCTCTCTGATTGGTTGCTATGGGCAGAGTTATCATGCCCGATGTGGCTCCCTTAGTTACATATTTCTGTTCAGCGAGATACTATGTATGTCCAACGTTTAGTTTTCGCTTTCTGTCATAAACTAATAGTGACTGTAAATTCATCAAAATATTGCCCTCAATTTTTCTTTTAATTCAATTTTTGGCATTTTTTTTGCCTGTTTATCATTTTGCGCCTTTTTTAATATTTACAGTGCCACTTTTTACACTAAGACATTGCAAAGAAAAGTTATAGGGAGAATATTTTGAAACTCACATTTATTAAAAAAAGGTAATAAAGGAAAATAGATATAAAAATCAAGAATGAATGAACTCAAAATGCACAGCTTTTGTGTCTCTTATACCATAATTGTTTTTTACATTAAAGAAACCCTCCTCCTCCTCCACTCCTTTAACGTTTTTATCCCCTTAATGTATTGCAGTCACCATATTATAGAGCACTGTGCGCTTACAATTGCTCATTCTTCCTTTCTGTCCAGTTAATTCTTCTCTTTTCTCTGCTCTATGTAGAAATAGGAAGTCTCTTGTCCCTGCATTTGTCATTCTTCTCTTCACCTCCTGACCCAGCTGCTCCTTCCTCCCAGCCATAGTTGTTTGCAGAGTCTCCTAAGACATTCCCCAAATTTTGGGGTCGAAAATAGGGCGCTCATTAGATGGCGCTGGCAGTAGTGGGGCGATGCTGTGGTGCCTGGGCGCTCATTAGATGGTGGCGGCAGGAGTGGGGCGATGCTGCGGTGCCTGGGCACTCATTAGATGGTGACAGGTGGAGTGGGCCAATGCTGAGGTGCCTGGGCGCTCATTAGATGGCAGCAGCAGGACTGGGGCGATGCTGTGGCACCTGGGCGCTCATTAGGTGGCGGCAGCAGGAGTGGGGCGATGCTGTGGTGCCTGGGCGCTCATTAGATGGCGGCAGCAGGAGTGGGGCGATGCTGTGGTGCCTGGGCGCTCATTAGATGGCGGCAGCAGGAGTGGGGCGATGCTGTGGTGCCTGGGCGCTCATTAGATGGCGGCAGCAGGAGTGGGGCGATGCTGTGGTGCCTGGGCGCTCATTAGATGGCGGCAGCAGGAGTGGGGCGATGCTGTGGTGCCTGGGCGCTCATTAGATGGCACTGGCAGTAGTGCGGCGATGCTGTGGTGTCTGGGCGCTCATTAGATGGCGGCAGCAGCAGGACTGGGGCGATGCTGTGGTGCCTCGGCGCTCATTGGATGGTGACAGGTGGAGTGGGGTGATGCTGTCGTGCCTGGGTGCTCATTAGATGGCGGCAGCAGCAGGAGTGGGGTGATGCTGTGGTGCCTGGATGCTCATTAGATGGTGGCGCCAGTGAGCGGAGTCATCAGCCGCCTGATGCAGCGACCCTGCCTCCTGTGATCCCGCTCCTCATCTATGCAACACCAATCCCCCCCACCCCGATAAGCTCACATTTGGAGGAAAAAAGAGCGTCTTATAATCTGAAAAATATGGTATTTTTCAACAAAAATCAAAAATGAGCTTTAACATATGTTTACCTGCAGATGCTGGACTACCTCATTTTAGTTTCCTTTACGTTTTTGCCCAGGAACCAGCCTGGAGTGTGTCCCTACACCGTGCTGATTAAACCTTTTTTTCTATTTTTTTTTAATTTTTTTTATTGTTGGATAGAGCTTGTACAAACAAGTTCTTTTTCAATTTATTGTGTATTAAAATGTGCAGTCGTTCTTCAAATATTAACACAGCTTGTTTCCTAGGAGACCGACCACTGCTGCTGCCTAGCTTGTAAGTGCTGCACTGAAGCTTGCCGGAATTAGGAAGTGACAGTGCACTCCAGCTTTAAAACCTTGCTCACACAATGAATGGATAATAGCTTGTAAGCACTGTGCATGTTCTGCTGTTCAGCAGCAGTGGTCGGTCTCCGAGGCAACGAGCTGACCTGCTCAGTGGGCTCCTTTATGTTTACGCGCTCTATTAGTCTACATCTGTGTGTTTTTGAGCGTGTTCTCACGTCCTGTTTCCACAGACTGTGGGCATGTGACTGATCTGGAAAGCACAGTCCTTTATTAGCTCCGTCTGCCTGTTGTGTACTTTATTCTACGCTGTTTGTGCTGCAGATTTGCTATTACAAGGTTTTTGTGTTTCTCCCTTTGTTTACTCTCCGTCACCCGCAGCAATATTAAAGGCGTCCATTGCTGTCCTTTGATAATGCCTGTTAGGGTATACTTTGGGATATGCCATAAAGGACATTTTATACGCACAGGCAGAAAAAATGCATTGCTAGTCTCCAGTAAGACAAAAAATAGTTTGCAAAAGGAAGAAAAATATGTCTGCTTACCTGTCCATGCTCCTGCAATACCACACACAACCTGTGAGCAGGCTTGGCGCTGTTTTTGGAAGAAAGCAGCAATGTTTTTTTTTTTCTAACCAAGAACAACTCCTTTAAATAAAAGTGAGATCTTAAACTTAGGAATATTTACTCCACCTTTACCATAAAAACCTGTACAATAGTTTTAAAGGGGTTGTCCAGTACTAGATTTCCTGCATCCATCATGTGACCTTGTTTATGTCATGAAACCAATGAAGGGAGCACAGTGGACAGTGCCGATCCGACAGATAAGTATATAAGTATATGTTTTTATTTTATACAGCACTCTGGGGCAGTCATAAGAAGATGTCTGTTAGTGAATAACCCCTTTATATCTGTTAATTTACATTAAAGGTGTTTTCCAGGACTTTCTTGTGATGAGCTCTCTTACGCATAGGTCATCAATATTCAATACCTCCAATGATCAGATTCGCCATGGCACCTTCAACTAGCTGAAGTGACACCTCCATATTGCATGCCGTGACCTTGAATGATACCATAAGATCTGCAAAACTTGTAGTACCACTAATGGCCACTAACCAATGTATGGCGCTGTTCTACTTTCAATGCTGCGCAGTACCCTTAATTAACTCTGTGGCGGTTTCTGGAATCAGACATCCACTGATCTGTTATTGATGAGTAATCCTTAGAATAGGTCACCAATATTAAAGTGTTACTTCAATAAAAGTTAGGATAGCTAATAATTTGCCTATTTGAGGTCTCACCCTTAAGACCCCTACTGATCTTCAGAAAGGACCACCAGAAACGGAGCAATGACTGCCGTGCTCCAATATTTCTGACAGCCCTATAGACAGATGGTTGTACCTCTGCTGATACTTTGGGCCACTTTTAATGACTGGAACACCCTATTAAAGTCTTAGAAAACCCTTTTGAGTGTTATTCCACGTTAGCCAAACGTTGTCAAATAAGAAACTAACATCCTACAAAAAAAATCTATGCCATAGAAACAAAATATTTTAACAGCCAAAATTGGTTCCACTTTTGAGAGATTATGTAACACCAAACAGATGATGTAACTCCAGGCCGATGAATCAAAAACTGCAAAGGGGATCCTGAGGTCAGGAAATTCACACAGCTCCTGTCTACGAGCAAAGAGCACTGACCTGCAATGTGGTCACACAAAACAATCAGCTTATTTCTTTGTCTTTAACACTGGGGTGATGCTTGTAGGGTAATAATGCAGTGCAGCCTAATGACCCGCCCCTGAGGATCCATTGAGCTCTTAGCACTAAATAATAAGGCCCATATCTCTGGAACCATACGGCGGATTAAAAAAACAAGAACCGAACACTCAGGAGGGCAACAGGAATAAAAGACAGACAAAAACTGACCATTTTTGACATCTTCTTGAAGATAATCACTGCAATTCATGTTCCCTGAGTTCATCAAGAAGAGAAAACTAAGTCCAAGCTTTGTTGACGTGGTATCTGACAGATATTTTAGATGCCCCCCAAATATATAATGAATGAACCCGTGATGAGGAGTAAAACACCAAGATTTTGAAGACCATAACAGCAGACATTTCTGAGTGTAGTATTTCCGGTTGATCAGTAATGTCCTGGTGAACCACGGCGACTCCCTGGTATTATTGGCAGGCTTCACAGGCAAGGACATTGCCCTACCCATGTGTACTTTTGCAATTTACTGTTTATTAAAATGTTCATCCGTTCTTGAGATTTTAACGCATTTCTTACAGCTTGTTGCTTAGGAGACCGACCACTGCTGCTGTCTATGATGTAAGCACTGTGTTGAAACTGTCTAGGTTTAGGAGATGCACGCTCCAGCGAACCCGCTCCGCTTCAAAACAGCGCTTACAAACTGAATAGAAAAGAGCTTGTAAGCATTGCACACGTTCTGCTTTCTAGCAGCGGTGGTCTGTCTCCAAGGCAACAAGCCTTACACAAAAGAAAAGTGTTAATATCTCAAAAATGGTTGGAAATTTTAATCGGCAGTAAATTGAAAAATTGTTTGTATTTACAAGCTCTATCCAACCATATCCATATGGGAAGAGGGAAATAACCCCTTTAAGATACCCATACATCCAAGCTCCTTGGATTGACAGTCTTCTCTCCTGACATGCATGGTCATGGCTGAGCGTTCTTCTTCTTTTTTTTCTTTTTTTTTATGGGGAGAATGGCGGCTACTGTCCTAGAAGAACAAAAGGATGGGTTCAGACTGGTTAACTGGTATCTCCCTCAAGATATTTGGGGGGGTCCAGAGCCCCTGTGCACATTACATGGATAGCCGGTCCCATCTCAATGTGTTTGGGGACCTTCATGGTAAAGTTCCAGAACTATGACTATTCCAGTGGTCCACAGTCTGAGACAAGGATTACTTGATAACCAACTATATGGATCTTTTGGATTGCAAGTATATAAATATGTCCGTCTGCCATATGTTGATGGCAAAAGCAATTGCTTAGTTAGAAAAACCATAGCTGACGACTTGTACATGAAGCTGTGGCTATGC
The DNA here is from genome assembly GCF_032444005.1 of Ranitomeya imitator. Lineage (NCBI taxonomy): Eukaryota > Metazoa > Chordata > Amphibia > Anura > Dendrobatidae > Ranitomeya > Ranitomeya imitator. The sequence continues at coordinate 669,197,977 of NC_091282.1, forward strand.
TAGGGTTATTCTGTTTCCATTTCCATCACGTATGTGTGCAGCATATTCATTAAGTGAAAGCGGTCAGAGGAAATGCAAAATGAAAGCGTGGTCTGAGCTGACTGCAACCGCGTGGCCACAACGATGGCACCATCCTGTCACCGGAGTGCTGTGTGTGACCAGTTTATAGAGAGCAGAGCAGGGGTAAATGCCATGAGTAAGGGATGCTACGTCTACATCTGCTATTACCTGTACAGGGAAATGGCTAGCAGTTATTGTTACAGGGGTGCGCTGGAGTTACAGGCGCCTCGGTCAGCTGCCGTGTGCCAGCATCGGTGCTGGTATATTATATGAGGGTAATAGGTCTATTGTTAGTGTTTCTCTGCGGGACATGGATTATACAGTTGTAACTTTACAGCATGTGCATTATATACACTCTGCAGCACACATATACTCAGCACAGCAAATGCACACTCAGTTCTGATATATACACACATATGCACACTGTTCTTTACTGCATACACACATCTCCGCTACACGAACACACGCATACACACACAATTATGCCCCACACAGCTCTCCTACATACACACAGCTTTGCTACATGCACGCACACATGCACAGCTGTGCTACACATACGCTCTGCTATATAAGTATATATACACACACACATATATATATATATATACATATATATATATATATATATATATATATATATATATATTGTAAGGATTTCACTCACTCAGCTGCGACGGCTGACACTCAGGAGGCATGTTCCTTTAAAGTTCACTGGGTTTATTGCTTCATAAACCATGTGGCAAATAACAGAAAGCAAAATGGGCCTTTGGTTCAGGCAAAGAAAAGCAAGTGTCCAGTTCATCCGGCTCAGTCCTGAAGCCGTAACACACTCAGGAGGGTTTCACCTCCACACATCTCTGCTGTGTAAAGGATTAGCCAGTCTTATAAAGAGCTAACCCCACCCAGTAACCCATCACATGATTAGCCATGTGGTCTGACATTACCACAGGTCCTGAAACACATATACAAGATTATGTGCAAGAAAGGAATACTCCGGGCTACATTACAGCAACCAGGCACTTATGTGGCACATACCTCCCATCGACTACAAACCCTTTAGCCATGCTACATACCTCCCCCCTCTGCCTAAAGCCGTGGGGCTTGGCACTTTCCCCCACTAAACAAGGGATTCTCGATAGAGCATCCGCATTACCGTGCAGCTTTCCGGCCCTATGTTCCACATGGAAACTGAAGTCCTGCAGGGCTAAGAACCAACGGGTGACTCTAGCATTTCTTCCTTTCGTTTCTCTCATCCACCTAAGCGGGGCATGGTCAGATACCAGTCTAAATTTACGTCCCAGCAGATAGTACCGCAATGTGTCCACTGCCCATTTTATGGCCAAGCACTCCTTCTCAACGACTGAGTAGTTCTTTTCAGATGAGGACAGCTTCCTACTCAGATAGAGAACAGGATGCTCCTCCCCATGTAGTTCTTGGGAAAGGACTGCTCCCACCCCAACATCTGAGGCATCTGTCTGAAGAATAAACTCTTTCTTGAAGTTTGGGGCCATCAGAACGGGTTGCTTACACAAAGCGTTTTTCATTTCTTGGAAGGCTGACTCTGTTTCTTCGGACCACTTAACCATTACTGATTTTGTCCCTTTTAGCAGGTCAGTCAGAGGCGCAGCCATCGTGGCGAAGTTTGGGATGAACCTCCTGTAATATCCCACGATTCCCAGGAAGGCTTTAACTTGTTTCTTGGAAACTGGTTTTGGCCATGTATGGATTGCCTCCACTTTATTGATTTGGGGTTTTATTTCTCCATGACCCACTATGTATCCAAGGTACTTAGCTTCTTCTTTACCCAAGGCGCACTTCTTCGGGTTTATAGTAAATCCGGCCTCTCTTATAGCATCCAACACCGCTTGGACTTTCTCCAGATGACTCTCCCAGTCCGGGCTAAAGATGACGATATCATCTAGGTACGCAGCAGCGTAGGCCTTATGGGGTGCAAGGACTCTATCCATAGCCCTCTGGAAGGTCGCCGGAGCTCACCTGTAGGCCAAACGGCATCCGGGCATATTGGAAGCATCCATCAGGTGTCGAAAAGGCCGTCTTCTCCTTGGCTTCCTGTGCCATGGGGATCTGCCAATACCCCTTTGTCAAATCCAAGGTGGATATATATCTGGCGTGCCCAAGCCTTTCGATGAGCTCATCAATACGGGGCATGGGATAAGCGTCGAACTTGGAGACTTCATTCAACTTCCGATAGTCGTTGCAAAACCTCCACTCTCCATCAGGTTTTGGGACCAGGACAATTGGGCTCGACCAACCGCTCTTGGATTCCTCAATGACCCCAAGCCTCAACATACGCTCCACTTCCTTGGAGATAACTTCTCGACGAGCCTCAGGAATACGATAAGGTTTCACATTCACCCGCACATGTGGCTCTGTTAGGACCTCGTGCTCTATGACCTTCGTATATCCTGGCAATTCTGAAAACAGGTCCCTGTTTTTCTGGAGTAACTCCCGGCACTGCTGTTTCTGGGTCTTTGATAGCGTCTCTGCTATAGTAACCGCTCCAACCTCACCTTCTGGGTTGCTTAACAATGACGGAGTTGCTGTCGGCTCTCTATCTTGCCATGGCTTGATGAGGTTGACATGGTAAACTTGGAATGGTTTCCGTCTTCCTGGTTGGTGAATTTTATAATTTACCTCACCAAGTTTCTCGACAACCTCATATGGCCCTTGCCATTTGGCCAAGAACTTGCTTTCCACCGTTGGAACTAACACAAGAACTCGGTCTCCCGGATTGAACTGCCTCACTCTTGCAGACCGGTTGTAGACCCTGGCTTGAGCTTCTTGTGCTTGGAGAAGGTGTTCTTTCACGATAGGCATCACCTTTGCAATCCTCTGCTGCATCAGGGCCACATGCTCAATGACGCTTCTGTGGGGTGTGACTTCGGCCTCCCAGGTTTCCTTGGCTATATCCAGGAGTCCTCGTGGATGTCGGCCATATAGAAGCTCAAACGGTGAGAACCCTGTGGAGGCCTGTGGAACTTCACGAATGGAAAACATCAGATAGGGTAAGAGACAATCCCAGTCTCTACCGTCTTTCTCTATAGCTTTTCTCAGCATGCTCTTTAGTGTCTTGTTAAACCTCTCAACAAGGCCATCTGACTGGGGATGGTACACCGAGGTCCTCAACTGGGAGATCTTCAGGGCTTTACATAACTCCCTCATCACCTTGCTCATGAAAGGTGTACCCTGGTCAGTCAGGATCTCCTTTGGCAGACCTGTCCGGGAAAAGACATGGACCAACTCGCGGGCTATGCTTTTTGAGGAAGAATTTCTCAAGGGAATTGCCTCAGGATAGCGTGTGGCATAGTCCAGGATGACTAATATATACTGATGGCCTCGAGCTGATTTAACTAAGGGACCGACCAAGTCCATGGCAATTCTCTCGAACGGTACCTCAATAATGGGCAGTGGCACAAGGGGGTTCCGGAAATGAGGAGTAGGAGCAGTTAGCTGACATGTAGGGCAGGACCTGCAATAGTTCACTATTTCCCGGTGACACCCAGGCCAATAGAACCTCTGCACAACCCGTTCCTGCGTTTTTTCCACCCCCGGGTGTCCACCCAAGATGTGTGAATGGGCCATGTCCAACACTTTCCGTCTATACGGACCCGGCACTATCAACTGCTCTACCAACTCCTCCCGTATTTTCGTGACACGGTACAACAACTCCCCCCTCAACAGAAAATGGGGAAATCTTGTGTCTGCCCCCGGCTCCTGTACCACCCCGTCAATAACTGTGACATTATTAAAGGCTTCCCTCAGAGTGGGGTCCCTATGTTGGGCAGTCCCAAAATTTTCACCGGTAACTTCTAACTCCAGAATGTCAGATGTAGGGGATACTTCCTCCTCATCCCCAACCAGAACACAAAAAGGAAAACTGTCTGCCTCTGGGTGTGGCGATACCCTTCCAGGGTTCACTGGTTCCCTGCCAGGGAGCTCAGAACCATTTCTCCACAAATCCCAAAACAAACAGAAATCCCGGCCAATAATTATAGGGTGCAACAAGTCCTGAACCACGCCGACTATGTGGGACTCAGTGCCACATGCCGTTTCAATGTCCACCCTGGCCATAGGGTAGTCCTTTGCATCACCATGTATGCACCGCACTCCGACCTTCTTTCCTGGGAGCAGGTGGAGAGGAAAACTGGCCCTCACCAGGGTCACTAGGCTCCCCGAGTCTAACAGTGCCGTTACTGCTCGACCGTTCACCTTTACGGGACACGCTTGAGGTCCCTCGTTGGATGGAGAGTTCACACTACAGGCTGGATACGCATAGTATGAACAACGGCGTCCCATGCTGCAGTCCATCTGCTCAGTGGTTTGGGAACAACGGGCAGCTATATGTCCTGGCTTGTGGCACCTCCAACAAATAATATCACCCGTGGGGACCTTGGGCACCACCTCCCCCGCCCTTTGTGACCTTGGACGCACCACCCCTTTTTGGGACTCAGCTGCCTTCTGGGACCCCCAGTACGGCATGGGCTGCCTCCCGAAGGAGCCTTCCAACCCTTGGTATCTCTCAACCAGTCCGATCAGCTCGTCAGCATTCTGGGGATCACCCTGGGCAACCCAAGACTGTATAGGCCTCGGGAGGGAATGGACAAACCGATCCATCATCACCCGTTCTACCATCTGTGCAGGCGCAGAGGATTCTGGCTGCAGCCATTTCTGGACCAGGTGCAACAGATCAAACATTTGGGAACGGGGTGGTTTGTCCCGGTGATAGCCCCAGGAGTGAACTCGCTGTGCCCTGACAGTCAGTGTCACCCCCAAACATGCGAGAATCTCGGCTTTCAATTTGTGATACTCTTTGGCATCCTGCAAGGTCAAATCATAATACGCCTTCTGGGGTTCTCCCGTCAGGTATGGCGCAAGTACCTCTGCCCACTGCTCTGGCGGAAGTTTTTCCCTCTCAGCGACCCTCTCAAACACCGTCAGGAAGGCCTCAACATCATCCCCGGGAGTCATTTTCTGCAATGCGCGTCTTACCGTCTTCCGGACGTGGGTGTCATCAGCCAAACCTGGGGTTGGGGTGCTCGCCTTGCCCTGGATGGCGGTTGCCAGAAGCTGCATCTGCTGCTGATGCTCCTGCTGGCTCTGCTGCATCTGCTGCCGTTGCTCCTGCTGGCTCTGCTGCATCTGCTGCCGTTGCTCCTGCTGACTCTGTTGTATCTGCTGCATCAACAGCCTGTTGGTCTCTTGCTGCCTTTGCTCCTGCTGTGACTGCATCTGGACCAAGTGTTTCAGCAGGTCCTCCATTTTCTCCGGCAATGCTTGCTGGCTTGCAACAGCCTTGACCCAGGACATTCAAAAATAAACTCACGTCTCCGCTGGGAACGCTGCTCGCATGTCTACCACCAATTGTAAGGATTTCACTCACTCAGCTGCGACGGCTGACACTCAGGAGGCATGTTCCTTTAAAGTTCACTGGGTTTATTGCTTCATAAACCATGTGGCAAATAACAGAAAGCAAAATGGGCATTTGGTTCAGGCAAAGAAAAGCAAGTGTCCAGTTCATCCGGCTCAGTCCTGAAGCCGTAACACACTCAGGAGGGTTTCACCTCCACACATCTCTGCTGTGTAAAGGATTAGCCAGTCTTATAAAGAGCTAACCCCACCCAGTAACCCATCACATGATTAGCCATGTGGTCTGACATTACCACAGGTCCTGAAACACATATACAAGATTATGTGCCAGAAAGGAATACTCCGGGCTACATTACAGCAACCAGGCACTTATGTGGCACATACCTCCCATCGACCACAAACCCTTTAGCCATGCTACAATATATATATATATATATATATATATATATATATATATATATATTACATACAGTCGGGAAAATAGGTATTCGATACACTGTACAATACACACACACGTGCTCCACATGCAGTTTTGCTATAAATACGCATGCACTCAGCTTTACTACATACGCACGGCTCTGCTATATGTGCACACACAGCTATCCTACACACACAGCTCTCCTATATACACACAGCTTTGCTATGCTCCAAACTCAGCTTTACTACATACACACTGCTCTATTATCTCAACACACACAGCTTTGCTCCACACACAACTCTCCTACATACAAACAGCTTTGCTACATGCATGTGCACACACAGCTATGCTCCACTCGCAGCTCTGCTGTTTTTGACCCAGCTTTATTACATACACACAGCTCTGCTACATGTGCGTGCACACACACACTCTGCTCTCCTACATACACATACATAGCTATGTTCCACTCTCAGCTTTATACACAGATCTGCTACATGTGCGCACACACAGACAGCTGTGTTCCATGCACAGCTCTCCTTTATGCACACTCAGCTTTTCTATATGAACATACGTAAACTTTGTATACACTATCACATATTGTAGGTCTATCCAGGCATGCAACTGATCACATGACCTGAACGGTCCATCATCTAGCTAGGGTCTGCATCACCCGTGCAACTTTAAAAATGTGCAGGTCCTGATGACTCTCCGGCCCTGTGATGATCAGACTGATCAGTGTGGGGCAGGAGGAGAGATCATAGGAGGCTGCCTCTGGGCTATAAGCCTTTTTTTAGCATGGTTTTCCTTGCTAAAAAGTGTGCTTTATAGTCCAAAAAATATGGTACATTTTAGTCTTAATTTGCATCATTTTGGTGACGCAAGTTAAAATTATTTTTTGTGCTGCCCTCGGCCACGCCCCTCATGCTGAGCTCCACCCCTTTAAAAAAAAAAACAAAAAAAACTTGTCAGAGTAGGAGTAAAAACGCTAACTACAAATTGCGCAAATATTTTGCAACAGTTCAAATGCCTTTATGGCAGATTTCTGGTCGGTCCCAAGTGCCACGATAGTCACTAGATCGTGTTATTTCTGTAGAGATTGAGTTTTTTTTTTTTTTTTTTTTTTTTATTGTTCATCTGACATAGAGAAGAGGACGGATGTAACAAAGAATCAGCACAAAATAAAGTGTTGGCAATTACTCAACATTAAATCTAAATTTAGCCAACGCTGCTTTACCATACATCACAGTGCGGAGTCACTGATCATATGGGCTCGGAGGTCATAGAGGTGTCAGCTGGGCTGCCATTAGAAGCCCTAATAATTATAGGTTCCCTATGGCTACAGTAGGATAATAGGTCATGGAACTTGTCTAACTGGGTCTAGGCACTGAGACTGAGGCAGATCAGTCCTCTCATTAGTCTTCCTGCTACAATGACAAGTCGACCTTGTGTCTTCTGTGAAAATCTTAGATGCTCACATCCAGGACCGACTCTCTGATCATGTTTACACTGAAAACTGCGAAAGGCCAGAAGGTCAGTGTTTGTAGAGGCGACCCTTGGAGAGCCATAGACGCCTGCTGTTCTGCGGAGATTTATCACTGCAGCGTGGAGGGCAGAATGGTCCTTTCCCCTGTGCATGTGCTCGTTTACATCTGTAGGGATCATTGTGATCCTATAAGCCAGGTCAGAAGAGGACGTTTGTACACTGGAACTACTAGTGATCACCGAGAAAAGAAACCAATTAAATCGAATGATCATCACCCAGGATAATATGAATGTAAAAGCCAAAGTAAAAGTCAAGGGCGGAAGAGTGGTCTCATGAAGGATAATATGAATGTAAAAGTCAGGGCAGGAAGAGTGGTCTTACCCAGGATAATATGAATGTAAAAGCCAAAATAAAGGTCAAGGCAGGAAAAGTGGTCTTATCCAGGATAATATGAATGTAAAAGTCAGGGCAGGAAGAGTGGTCTTACCCAGGATAATATGAATGTAAAAGTCAGGGCAGGAAGAGTGGTCTTACCCAGGATAATATGAATGTAAAAGCCAAAATAAAGGTCAAGGCAGGAAGAGTGGTCTTACCCAGGATAATATGAATGTAAAAGTCAGGGCAGGAAGAGTGGTCTTACCCAGGATAATATGAATGTAAAAGTCAGGGCAGGAAGAGTGGTCTTACCCAGGATAATATGAATGTAAAAGTCAAGGCAGGAAGAGTGGTCTTACCCAGGATAATATGAATGTAAAAGTCAGGGCAGGAAGAGTGGTCTTACCCAGGATAATATGAATGTAAAAGCCAAAATAAAGGTCAAGGCAGGAAGAGTGGTCTTACCCAGGATAATATGAATGTAAAAGTCAGGGCAGGAAGAGTGGTCTTACCCAGGATAATATGAATGTAAAAGCCAAAATAAAGGTCAAGGCAGGAAGAGTGGTCTTACCCAGGATAATATGAATGTAAAAGCCAAAGTAAAGGTCAAGGCAGGAAGAGTGGTCTCATCCAGGATAATATGAATGTAAAAGTCAGGGCAGGAAGAGTGCTTGTCTTCATCTGTGATCACTGATGAGTTATAAGTGGAAGATAAAATGCAGGAAAAAATTGGTTTATTCATCATTACTGGTGAGATGATCGCCCATAAGTACATATATCCAAATGTTCACTGCCCAGTGTAAAAATGCCTAAAGGAGAAAACACTTATTATTGATGGCATCTTTTATGTGGGCAAAAAAAGCTTCCAATTATGTAAATAGTTTCATACGAATAATCAGACTAAACTCTTCCAATAATTGCAGCAGATAAAATGTACAAGCTCTCTCCAACAACACCCATATATGAGGAGGGGAATAGCCCTTTAAAAAAGGTCAGATGCATAAACAATTTAGATATTGCCCTCAGTATATCACTTGTATGGCCTCACCTTTAATCCATAACTGGAGCTGGAGTGGAGTTCAGAGATGTGCAGCTAACGTATAGGAGGTACTAATCGTTCTTAAGATTGGGACAATTGGGTTTGGAGTAAAGACAAAGTAAATAAAGAAGGGACATTATCATATATGGGCACATTTCATAGGAAGAAGGTCCTTTCTGTAAGGCGCTAGCAGGACCAAAGGGAACCCAGGTCTTTGCCCCTTAACCACTATAGAATGGTCTGGACTTGCGCTGGGGCCCCTGAGTTGAGTCCATGGAGTGGCTGCTGGCCAGTGGAGCAGGCTAGCAGGGCATTGTTAGAAAGCCGAGTCCGTACCAGGAGGTCAGGATCAGGAACAAAATTCAGGCAGCAGAATAGCCAAAACACAAGTCGAGGTCAGAAACGGGTATCAAAAGTAGCTAAGCAGGAGCAGAATAGGGTAGTGAACCAGGGTATGATGAACTTATAACTGACACCTGGAGATAGGGAGCTAGGGGGTAATAAGTGTGGCGCCCTGCCCTAGGATCACAGGAGGAAGCTGATGAGAAAACCATCATTCAGGAATTAACCCCCAAGCTCCCAACTCGGAGAACACCACAGAATACTCATCAGAACTGCGGTCTTGTTACCATGTGTTTGCACAACACGGGTGCAGCGCCTCCTGGCTACAGAAGCAGAGGAAGCGACTACAGATATGGATATGGACCCTTTAAACACACGCATTAGAGGCTCTGATGCTGATCTAAACAAAAAGACAGATCACGGTTGTAAAGCAGGGGGCTTGGTGTTATTTGGCCAAGGGGAATACCTGACTGTTCACACAGAGCATGGAAATTCCCTTTGACCTGAAGCAATACCAAATACCACACCCAATCTGTGGACTAATGGTGCTTTAATTAAGTAATGTGGCCGGGCTGCAGTTCTCTTGTTAGTTTGGTGCTTTATTTTGTCTTTATGGAGCTGTTGACTTTTTGGAACTTTTTTTTTTTACTTAATTGGGGTTAAAAAATATTTTCACAATTGGCTTTAATTAAAAATGTTCCTTCCATAGCTTCAGCAAAGATCCACCGCTTATTGCTGCCTGCAGAATGAGTTAACTGAGAATCTATCAGTGAGCCCAATATGTCAGCCTGATAGGAAGCTTATAACTCTGTTTCCTGAGCTCCTCTCAGCTGATTTATGACCCCTGAACAAATCAAAGTTAAATGTGCTGGGAACTAAAAAGCCTGTAATAGCAAAACCGTGCAAAGTTTTAATGAAATCTAATTGTAAAAAAATGTTTAGTTCCAAATATATGCACTTAAAGGGAATCTGGCTTTTGCTATGTAATCTGAGAGCAGCATAATGTAAGGACAGAGACTGTGATTCCAGGAACTGCCACTTGTTGGGCTGTTCGATGTCATTTTGATACAATCCCGGATTTCTCTGCTGCTGATCTCGCGGAGAATGCGGAGCCGTGTATAACCCCACCCACAGCACTGATTGGCAGCTGTGTATAACCCCGCCCACAGCACTGACTGGCAGCATTCTGTGTATATTGACAGTAATCAGTGGTTGGACTAGGAGGCACCAGACATCTAGTCCTGTAGTGATAATCTCCTGATTTTATTTAACCACTTTACCCCCAAGGGTGGTTTGCACGTTAATGACCGGGCCAATTTTTACAATTCTGACCACTGTCCCTTTATGAGGTTATAACTCTGGAACGCTTCAACGGATCCTGGTGATTCTGACATTGTTTTCTCGTGACATATTGTACTTCATGATAGTGGTAAAATTTCTTTGATAATACCTGCGTTTATTTGTGAAAAAAACGGAAATTTGGCGAAAATTTTGAAAATGTCGCAATTTTCCAACTTTTAATTTTTATGCAATTAAATCACAGAGATATGTAACACAAAATACTTAATAAGTAACATTTCCCAACTGTCTACTTTACATCAGCACAATTTTGGAACCAAAATTTGTTTTTGTTAGGGAGTTATAAGGGTTAAAAGTTGACCAGCAATTTCTCATTTTTACAACACCATTTTTTTTTAGGGACCACATCTCATTTGAAGTCATTTTGAGGGGTCTATATGATAGATAATACCCAAGTGTGACACCATTCTAAAAACTGCACCCCTCAAGGTGCTCAAAACCATTTTCAAGAAGTTTATTAACCCTTCTGGTGTTTCACAGGAATTTTTGGAATGTTTAAATAAAAATGAACATTTAACTTTTTTTTCACAAAAAATTTACTTCAGCTCCAATTTGTTTTATTTTACCAAGGGTAACAGGAGAAAATGGACCCCAAAAGTTGTTGTACAATTTGTCTTGAGTGCGCCGATACCCCATATGTGGGGGTAAACCACTGTTTGGGCGCATGACAGAGCTCGGAAGCGAAGGAGGGCAATTTGACTTTTCAATGCAAAATTGACTGGAATTGAGATGGGACGCCATGTTGCGTTTGGAGAGCGACTGATGTGCCTAAACATTGAAACCCTCCACAAGTGACACCATTTTGGAAAGTAGACCCCCTGAGGAACTTATCTAGAGGTGTGGTGAGCACTTTGACCCACCAAGTGCTTCACAGAAGTTTATAATGCAGAGCCATAAAAATAAAACATTTTTTTTTCCCACAAAAATTATTTTTTAGCCCCCAGTTTTGTATATTCCCGAGGGTAACAGGAGAAATTGGACCCCAAAAGTTGTTGTCCAATTTGTCCTGAGTACGCTGATACCCCATATGTGGGGGGAAACCACCATTTGGGCGCATGGGAGGGCTCGGAAGGGAAGGAGCATCATTTGGAATGCAGACTTAGATGGATTGGTCTGCAGGCGTCACATTGCATTTGCAGAGCCCCTAATGTACCTAAACAGTAGAAACCCCCCACAAGTGACACCATTTTGGAAAGTAGACCCCCTAAGGAACTCATCTAGATGTGTTGTGAGAGCTTTGAACCCCCAAGTGTTTCACTACAGTTTATAACACAGAGCCGTGAAAATAAAAAATCTTTTTTTCCCACAAAAATTATTTTTTAGCCCCCAGTTTTGTATTTTCCCAAGGGTAACAGGAGTAATTGGACCCCAAAATATGTTGTCCAATTTGTCCTGAGTACGGTGATACCCGATATGTTGAGGTAAACCCCTGTTTGGGCACACGGGAGAGCTCGGAAGGGAAGGAGCACTGTTTTACTTTTTCAACGCAGAATTGGCTGGAATTGAGATCGGACGCCATGTCGCGTTTGGAGAGCCCCTGATGTGCCTAAACAGTGGAAACCCCCCAATTATAACAGAAACCCTAATGCAAACACACCCCTAACCCTAATCCCAATGGTAACCCTAACCACACCCCTAACCCTAATCCCAATCCTATTCCCAACTGTAAATGTAATCCTAACCCTAACTTTAGCCCCAACCCTAACTTTAGCCCCAACCCTAACTGTAGCCTTAACCCTAGCCCCAACCCTAGCCCAAACCCTAACCCTAACTTTAGCCCCAACCCTAACTGTAGCTTTAACCCTAACCCTAGCCCTAGCCCTAACCCTAACTTTAGCCCCAACCCTAACTAGGGTCTAATTCCCATAGGGAAAAATGATGTACTAGTCCATTAAAAATATAACAAATCTTTATTCAACACATTAAAATACATGAAAAAGACATAAACCAGGTGCGTGTCAGTTTACAACCTGAAACAACAACCACCAAGGGCCCCACCCCCACCAGTACCCCACCATAAAGAAGCTCAACTATTACACCCTCTAAACAGAGTATCAGTCTGAATAATAGTGTCCATAACCTATTACCTATAACAACTTGTGATCTGCTGCAATATATCCCACTGTGAGGACTTGTATTAGCTACCTATATATCTCCTTGCGCTGGCCCAAAATTATATAATATCATATCTATACCGGTGCAAGGCACACGGTCATGTAAGAATCTCAGGGGAATATCCCCCCCAAAAATGGGTCCAGTCACAAATGTGACTAATGTTAATGTCCTCCTAACAGGCCTCACATCTAGGAAATTAGTCTCTTATACTTACATAAATGCAAGGTGCGCAGCAAGTGTGGGGAACCAGGGGGAATTAGACTCTATGTATATGGATGTGTCCTTGGTATAAGGTTTCCACATGGGGTGGTGGTGTGACTAATTAATTATTATATATATATGGGAAATATTGATCATCCCCCCCCAAATATGTGGTATTGGTGTCAGTTGGCGATTCCCTAACCCTAGCCCTAACCCTTGCCCTAACCCTAATGGGAAAATGGAAATAAATACATTTTTTTTAATTTTTCCCTAACTAAGTGGGTGATGAAGGGGGGTTTGATTTACTATTTATAGTTGTTTTTTAGCGGATTTTTATGATTGGCAGCCGTCACACACTGAAAGACGCTTTTTATTGCAAAAAATATTTTTTGCGTTACCACATTTTAAGAGCTATAATTTTTCCATATTTGAGTCCACAGAGTCATGTGAGGTCTTGTTTTTTGCGGGACGAGTTGACGTTTTTATTGGTAACATTTTCGGGCACGTGACATTTTTTGATGGCATTTTATTACGATTTTTGTGAGGCAGAATGACCGAAAACCAGCTATTCATGAATTTCTTTTGGGGGAGGCGTTTATACCGTTCCGCGTTTGGTAAAAATTGATAAAGCAGTTTTATTCTTCGGGTCAGTACGATTACAGAGATACCTCATTTATATTATTTTTTTATGTTTTGGCGCTTTTATATGATAAAAACTATTTTTATAGAAAAAATAATTATTTTGCCATCGCTTAATTCTGAGGACTAACTTTTTTATTTTTTTGCTGATGATGCTGTATGGCGGCTCGTTTTTTGCGGGGCAAGATGACGCTTTCAGCGGTACCATGGTTATTTATATCTGTCTTTTTGATCGCGTGTTATTCCACTTTTTGTTCGGCGGTATGATAATAAAGCGTTGTTTTTTGCCTTGTTTTTTACTGAAGGGGTTAACTAGTGGGACAGTTTTATAGGTCGGGTCGTTACGGATGCGGCGATACTAAATATGTGTACTTTTATTGTTTATTTATTTTTATTTTTTTATTTAGATAAAGAAATGTATTTATGGGAATAAAATATATATATATATATATATATATATATATATATATATATATATATATATATATATATATATATATATATATATATATATATATATATATATAATATATATTACAGTTAGGTCCATATATATTTGGACAGAGACAACATTTTTCTAATTTTGGTTATAGACATTACCACAATGAATTTTACACAAAACAATTCAGATGCAGTTGAAGTTCAGACTTTCAGCTTTCATTTGAGGGTATCCACATTAAAATTGGATGAAGGGTTTAGGAGTTTCAGCTCCTTAACATGTGCCACCCTGTTTTTAAAGGGACCAAAAGTAATTGGACGATTGACTCCAAGGCTATTTCATGGACAGGTGTGGGCAATCCCTTCGTTGTGTCATTCTCAATTAAGCAGATAAAAGGCCTGGAGTTGATTTGAGGTGTGGTGCTTGCATTTAGAAGGTTTTGCTGGGAAGTAAACATGCGGTCAAAGGAGCTCTCCATGCAGGTGAAACAAGCCATCCTTACGCTGCAAAAACAGAAAAAACCCTTCCGAGAAATTGCTACAATATTAGGAGTGGCAAAATCTACAGTTTGGTACATCCCGAGAAAGAAAGAAAGCACTGGTGAACTCATCAATGCAAAAAGACCTGGGCGCCCACGGAAGACAACAGTGGTGGATGATCGCAGAATAATCTCCATGGTGAAGAGAAACCCCTTCACAACAGCCAACCAAGTGACCAACACTCTCCAGGAGGTCGGCGTATCAATATCCAAATCTACCATAAAGAGAAGACTGCATGAAAGTAAATACAGAGGGTTCACTGCAGGGTGCAGCCACTCATAAGTATCAAGAATGAAAAGGCTAGACTGGACTTTGCTAAAAAACATCTAAAAAAGCCAGCAAAGTTCTGGAAGAACATTCTTTGGACAGATGAAACCAAGATCAACCTCTACCAGAATGATGGAAAGAGAAAAGTATGGCGAAGGCGTGGTACAGCTCAAGATCCAAAGCATACCACATCTTCTGTAAAACACGGGGGAGACAGTGTGATGGCTTGGGCATGCATGGCTGCCAGTGGCACTGGGTCACTAGTGTTTATTGATGATGTGACACAGGACAGAAGCAGCCGAATGAATTCTGAGGTATTCAGAGACATACTGTGTGCTCAGATCCAGCCAAATGCAGCCAAACTGATTGGTCGTCATTTCATACTACAGATGGACAGTGACCCAAAACATAAAGCCAAAGCAACCAAGGAGTTTATTAAAGCAAAGAAGTGGAATATTCTTGAATGGCCAAGTCAATCACCTGATCTCAACCCAACTGAGCATGCATTGCACTTGTTAAAGACTAAACTTCAGAGAGAAAGGCCCACAAACAAACAGCAACTGAAAACCACCGCAGTGAAGGCCTGGCAGATAATCAAAAAGGAGGAAACACAGCGTCTGGTGATGTCCATGAGTTCAAGACTTCAGGCAGTCATTGCCAACAAAGGGTTTTCAACCAAGTACTAAAAATGAACATTTTATTTAACCCCTCTGTGACCTTAGACGTACTATCCCGTCGAGGTGCCCTGGGCTTATCTGACCCTGGACGGGATAGTACGTCATAGCCGATTGGCCGCGCTCACGGGGGGAGCGCGGCCGATCGCGGCCGGGTGTCAGCTGCTTATCGCAGCTGACATCCGGCACTATGTGCCAGGAGCGGTCACGGACCACCCCCGGCACATTAACCCCTGGCACACCGCGATCAAAGATGATCGCGATGTGCCGGCGGTGCAGGGAAGCACCGCGCAGGGAGGGGGCTTTCTGCGGGCTTCCCTGAGCCCCCCGCAGCAACGCGATGTGATCACGTTGCTGCGAGGGTCTCCTCACCTCCCTCCCTGCTCGAGCCCCGGATCCAAGATGGCCGCGGATCCGGGTCCTGCAGGGAGGGAGGTGGCTTCACAGAGCCTGCTTAGAGCAGGCACTGTGAAGGCTGCAGCGCTGCATGTCAGATCAGTGATCTGACAGAGTGCTGTGCAAACTGTCAGATCACTGATCTGTGATGTCCCCCCCTGGGACAAAGTAAAAAAGTAAAAAAAAATTTTTCCAAATGTGTAAAAAAAATAAAAAAAAATATTCCAAAATAATGAAAAAAAAAATATATATTATTCCCATAAATACATTTCTTCATCTAAATAAAAAAAAAAAACCAATAAAAGTACACATATTTAGTATCGCCGCGTCCGTAACGACCCGACCTATAAAACTGTCCCACTAGTTAACCCCTTCAGTAAACACCGTAAGAAAAAAAAAAAAAAACGAGGCAAAAAACAACGCTTTATTATCATACCGCCGAACAAAAAGTGGAATAACACGCGATCAAAAGGACAGATATAGATAACCATGGTACCGCTGAAAGCGTCATATTGTCCCGCAAAAAAAGAGCCGCCATACAGCATCATCAGCAAAAAAATAAAAAAGTTATAGTCCTGAGAATAAAGCGATGCAAAAATAATAATTTTTTCTGTAAAATAGTTTTTATCGTATAAAAGCACCAAACCATAAAAAAATGATATAAATGAGGTATCGCTGTAATCGTACTGACCCGAAGAATAAAACTGATTTATCAATTTTACCAAACGCGGAACGGTATAAACGCCTCCCCCAATAGAAATTCATGAATAGCTGGCTTTTGGTCATTCTTCCTCACAAAAATCGGAATAAAAAGCGATAAAAAAATGTCACGTGCCCAAAAATGTTTTCAATAAAAACGTCAACTCGTCCCGCAAAAAACAAGACCTCACATGACTCTGTGGACCAAAATATGGAAAAATTATAGCTCTCAAAATGTGGTATTGCAAAAAATATTTTTTGCAATAAAAAGGGTCTTTCAGTGTGTGACGGCTGCCAATCATAAAAATCCGCTAAAAAACTCGCTATAAAAGTAAATCAAACCCCCCTTCATCACCCCCTTAGTTAGGGAAAAATAAAAAAAAATTTATTTATTTCCATTTTCCCGTTAGGGTTAGGGCTAGGGTTAGGGTTAGGGCTAGGGTTAGGGCTAGGGTTAGGGCTAGGGTTAGGGCTAGGGTTGGGGTTAGGGTTGGGGCTACAGTTAGGGTTGGGGCTAAAGTTAGGGTTAGGGTTTAGATTACATTTACAGTTGGGAATAGGGTTGGGATTAGGGTTAGGGGTGTGTCAGGGTTAGAGGTGTGGTTAGGGTTACCGTTGGAATTAGGGTTAGGGGTGTGTTTAGATTAGGGTTTCAGTTATAATTGGGGGGTTTCCACTGTTTCGGCACATCAGGGGCTCTCCAAACACGACATGGCGTCCGATCTCAATTCCAGCCAATTCTGCGTTGAAAAAGTAAAACAGTGCTCCTTCCCTTCCGAGCTCTCCTGTGTGCCCAAACAGGGGTTTACCCCAACATATGGGGTATCAGCGTACTCAGGACAAATTGGACAACAACTTTTGTGGACCAATTTCTCCTGTTACCCTTGGGAAAATACAAAACTGGGGGCTAAAAAATAATTTTTGTGGGAAAACAAAAAGATTTTTTATTTTCACGGCTCTGCGTTATAAACTGTAGTGAAACACTTGGGGGTTCAAAGTTCTCACAACACATCTAGATAAGTTCATTGAGGGGTCTAGTTTCCAATATGGGGTCACTTGTGGGGGGTTTCTACTGTTTAGGTACATTAGGGGCTCTGCAAACGCAATGTGACGCCTGCAGACCAATCCATCTAAGTCTGCATTCCAAATGATGCTCCTTCCCTTCCGAGCCCTCCCATGCGCCCAAACGGTGGTTCCCCCCCACATATCGGGTATCAGCGTACTCAGGACAAATTGGACAACAACATTTAGGGTCCAATTTCTCCTGCTAACCTTGGAAAAATACAAAACTGGGGGCTAAAATATAATTTTTGTGGAAAAAAAAATATTTTTTATTTGCATGGCTCTGCGTTATAAACTGTAGTGAAATACTTGGGGGTTCAAAGCTCTCACAACACATCAAGATGAGTTCCTTAGGGGGTCTACTTTCCAAAATGGTGTCACTTGTGGGGGGTTTCTACTGTTTAGGTACATTAGGGGCTCTGCAAACGCAATGTGACGCCTGCAGACCATTCCATCTAAGTCTGCATTCCAAATGGCGCTCCTTCCCTTCCGAACCCTCCCATGCGCCCAAACGGTGGTTCCCCCCCACATATCGGGTATCAGCGTACTCAGGACAAATTGGACAACAACATTTAGGGTCCAATTTCTCCTGCTAACCTTGGAAAAATACAAAACTGGGGGCTAAAATATAATTTTTGTGGAAAAAAAAATATTTTTTATTTGCATGGCTCTGCGTTATAAACTGTAGTGAAATACTTGGGGGTTCAAAGCTATCACAACACATCAAGATGAGTTCCTTAGGGGGTCTACTTTCCAAAATGGTGTCACTTGTGGGGGGTTTCTACTGTTTAGGTACATTAGGGGCTCTGCAAACGCAATGTGACGCCTGCAGACCATTCCATCTAAGTCTGCATTCCAAATGGCGCTCCTTCCCTTCCGAACCCTCCCATGCGCCCAAACGGTGGTTCCCCCCCACATATGGGGTATCAGCGTACTCAGGACAAATTGGACAACAACTTTTGGGGTCCAATTTCTCCTGTTACCCTAGGGAAAATACAAAACTGGGGGCTAAAAAATAATTTTTGTGGGAAAAAAATTTTGTTTTATTTTTATGGCTCTGCATTATAAACTTCTGTGAAGCCCTTGGTGGGTCAAAGTGCTCACCACACATCCAGATAAGTTCCTTAGGGGGTCTACTTTCCAAAATGGTGTCACTTGTGGGGGGTTTCAATGTTTAGGCACATCAGTGGCTCTCCAAACGCAACATGGCGTCCCATCTCAATTTCTGTCAATTTTGCATTGAAAAGTCAAACTGCGCTCCTTCCCTTCCGAGCTCTCCCATGCGCCCAAACAGTGGTTTACTGCCACATATGGGGTATCAGCGTACTCAGGACAAATTGGACAACAACTTTTGAGGTCCAATTTCTTCTCTTACCCTTGGAAAAATAAAAAATTGGGGGCAAAAATATAATTTTTGTGAAAAAATATGATTTTTTATTTTTACGGTTCTGCATTATAAACTTCTGTGAAGCACTTGGTGGGTCAAAGTGCTCACCACACATCCAGATAAGTTCCTTAGGGGGTCTACTTTCCAAAATGGTGTCACTTGTGGGGGGTTTCAATGTTTAGGCACATCAGTGGCTCTCCAAACGCAACATGGCGTCCCATCTCAATTCCTGTCAATTTTGCATTGAAAAGTCAAATAGCGCTCCTTCCCTTCCGAGCTCTCCCATGCGCCCAAACAGTGGTTTACTGCCACATATGGGGTATCAGCGTACTCAGGACAAATTGGACAACAACTTTTTGGGTCCAATTTCTCCTGTTACCCTTGGTAAAATAAAACAAATTGGAGCTGAAGTAAATTTTTTGTGTAAAAAAGTTAAATGTTCATTTTTATTTAAACATTCCAAAAATTCCTATTAAACACCTGAAGGGTTAATAAACTTCTTGAATGTGGTTTTGAGCACCTTGAGGGGTGCAGTTTTTAGAATGGTGTCACACTTGGGCATTTTCTATCATATAGACCCCTCAAAATGACTTCAAATGAGACGTGGTCCCTAAAAAAAAATGGTGTTGTAAAAATGAGAAATTGCTGGTCAACTTTTAACCCTTATAACTCCCTAACAAAAAAAAAAATTGGTTCCAAAATTATGCTGATGTAAAGGAGACATGTGGGAAATGTTACTTATTAAGTATTTTGTGTGACATATCTCTGTGATTTAATTGCATAAAAATTCAAAGTTTGAAAATTGCGAAATTTTCAAAATTTTCGCCAAATTTCCGTTTTTTTCACAAATAAACGCAGGTACTATCAAAGAAATTTTACCACTATCATGAAGTACAATATGTCACGAGAAAACAATGTCAGAATCACCAGGATCCGTTGAAGCGTTTCGGAGTTATAACCTCATAAAGGGACAGTGGTCAGAATTGTAAAAATTGGCCTGGTCATTAACGTGCAAACCACCCTTGGGGGTAAAGGGGTTAAAAATTATTGAGTCTGTCCAATTACTTTTGGTCCTTTTAAAAACAGGGTGGCACATGCTAAGGAGCTGAAACTCCTAAACCCTTCATCCAATTTTAATGTGGATACCCTCAAATGAAAGCTGAAAGTCTGAACTTCAACTGCATTGGAATTGTTTTGTTTAAAATTCATTGTGGTAATGTCTATAACCAAAATTAGAAAAATGTTGTCTCTGTCCAAATATATATGGACCTAACTGTATATATTTTTTTTTACACATTTGGAAAAAAAATTTTTAAACTTTTTTACTTTGTCCCAGGGGGGACATCACAGATCGGTGATCTGACAGTTTGCACAGCACTCTGTCAGATCACCGATCTGACTTACAGCACTGCAGGCTTCACAGTGCCTGCTCTGAGCAGGCTCTGTGAAGCCACCTCCCTCCCTGCAGGACCCGGATGCCGCGGCCATCTTGAATCCAGGCCTGGAGCAGGGAGGGAGGTGAGGAGACCCTCGCAGCAACGCGATTACATCGCGTTGCTGCGGGGGTCTCAGGGAAGCCCGCAGGGAGCCCCCTCCCTGCGCGACGCTTCCCTATACCGCGATCATGTTTGATCGCGGTGTGCCGGGGGCGGTCCATGACCGCTCCTGGCACATTGTGCTGGATGTCAGCTGCGATAGGCAGCTGACACCCGGCCGCGATTGGCCGCGCTCCCCCCGTGAGTGCGGCCGATCGCTCTGACGTACTATCCCGTCGAGGGTCAGATAGGCCCAGGGCACCTCGACGGGATAGTACGTCTAAGGTCAGAGAGGTTAAAGAAAAAGACAGCCCAGTAAGTGACACATCACTGGAATCAGGGTCTCTGCCCCTACACCATGCTGCTCTCAGAACGCATAGCAGTAGAAGGTGCGGCCAGGAGAGGAAGCAGCGACAGCCAACGAGGGAGCTGGGTGAGTATTTTCAGAGCAGCGGGGGGGGGGGGGGGGGGGGGGGAGGGGGCGCACAGGGGGTGGAGACATGGACCTTTATTTTATACACGATAAACTTAAAAAAAAAAAAGGATTATTCATATCTTCTCTGCAGCAAACGCTGCTGCACAGAAGATATGAATCGTGGTTTCAGCACCATGTGGGGGGGGACAGCGCTTACTGTAGTGCTGTCTCCTGCACGGCACACGGGCAGCACACGGACAACGTCCGTGTGCGGTACGTGTTTTACACGGACCCATTGACTTTAATGAGTCCGTGTAATACGTGCGCTCCCACGAACATTGACATGTCTCCGTGTTTGGCACCTGCACAGATGCATTGATTTTAATGCGTCTACGTGTGTCAGTGGCTCTGGTACGTGAGGAAACTGTCACCTCACGTACCGGAGCCACTGACGTGTGAAACCGGCCTAACATCCAGTTCATATATTGTACAAACCAGAACTACGAAGAGGAGGAGTTTGTGAAAACATCGGTTACAGGAAGCAGAAAGGGGACTTGGCAATACCGCACTGTCATCCCATGTAGTGGAAATAAAGACGGTGAAGTCCATGAAGTGGTAGAAGGCGGCACAAGATTCTTTGTGTATCCAAGAAAACCAGACGTGGTAAAAGTTACAGAAATCAGATATTGACTCAGGTGGAGCCGAACACCATGACAGGCCGTACATACTCTGACACAAAAGGAAATGGCCATTGCTATTAAGCACATATGGACAAGATTACATTTCACCCACTAGAAGGGACACATTGATGATAAAAGGCAATTGTAAAAACCTACTATTAATTGTTTGATTAGTTCATATTTTATAAAACGAGGATTTAACTACTGTACTATTCTTCTTAAACACTTCATAAATGACATGTTTAGTGATATAATAGAAAACAAATTGTTACATGTATAAATAGGTGGTAGAAATATTGGTTCTTTTAATCTTGTTTTTAACATATAATTAGGTTGAGACTATTTGGAAAGTCACACTTGAGGATATGATCACCTTTTTTCTTTTGGCTTGTTCAATTAATTAAGGTTGAGAATGCTGAGCAAGTTGTGTTACGATGATTAAGATGCATTTCTTCTGGCACTTCGGTATTTGTTTTTTGTGTTTCTTTATTGTTGCATATAAATGTTGAATACACAAGTTGTAATTTGAAAGGAAAAAATGAAGAAACTCGCACAAACATAAAATCAGATGATTCAAGGCTTGAAAAAAAAAAACAACAAAAAACCAATTTGATAGGTCCCAAGTTGAATCCCTGTACAATTGTAAACAAGAACACAAGTAACACACATGCATTTTTTTCACAATTTTAAAACATACGTTTTTTTATTACAATTGCACATCAAAATTTTAAATTTGATTTCTCCAAAACAAAATATAAAGAAACATAGTCTTGTGACATATCATATGAAAGCTGGCACCGTTCTGAGAACAATGATGCCTCTTCCATCTCTATCTTAATTTTAGCCCGAGATATGATAAAAAAATGTAAAACCATACCAGGCCAAAATCCGCACTTTTTTTGAAACTTTAGAAATCTGTAAAAAATTAAATTAATTTATGAAGAAAAAAATTCAAAACTTTTAATTTGTAATTAACTAAAGTTGTACTTTATTAACCCCTTAATGACAGCCAATACGCCTTTTAACTGACCTGACATATAAGAGACTAGCCTCCCCATACAGGTGACAATCCAGCATCTGTCGGCTGTACACTATAGCTGACAACTTGCTGCATCAGCCACGATCAGTGTTTGCACCGTACATATCTGTTAGATGCTGCTGTCAATAGTGACTACATCATTATAAATGGTTAACAGAGTGTGGCTTCTCCCTCTTTATCCCAATTGGTGCCCTCAGATCATGATTTTGTTGTCCTGGTGTTTGCTGTGGAAATTCATGACCAAATAACGGCCTTAGAGTCTGCCGGCTGTAGTAATCTGTTCAGAAGTTAGAGACCTTTAGGTGGTAAAAATACACATTTTCATTTCTGTCATACCACTTTGCATTAATTCCTGTAAAGCACCTGAAGGGTTAATAAACTACCTGACACCAGTTTTCGATATGTCAGGGGGTGCTGTTTTTAAAATGGTATCACGTTTGGGGGTTTCCCAATATATGGGACCCCTACAGTCACTTCAAACATGGATAAGTCCCTAAAAAAATAAATTTAGTAAATTTCTTTGAAAAAAAATGAAAAATTGCTGCTACATTTTTAAACCTCCTAAAATGCTAACAAAATAAAATAACATTTTACAAATGGTGCTGATGTAAAGCAGAGATGTGGGAAATGTTATTTATTAATGGTTTGCTGTGGTATGACCATCTGGATTAACCCCTTAGCGACCGCCGATACGCCTTTTAACGGCGGCCGCTAAGGGTACTTAAACCACAGCGCCGTTAATTAATGGCGCTGTGGAAAAAGTGAATAGCGCCCCCCAGAGTCGGATTTTCTCCGGGGTCTCGGCTGCCGGGGGTAGCCGAGACCCCAGAGAACATGATTCGGGGGGTTTTGTACCGACCCCGCATTTGCGATCGCCGGTAATTAACCGTTTACCGGCGATCGCAAAAAAAAAAAAAAAACGCTATTTCTTTTTAATTTCTCTGTCCTCTGATGTGATCGCACATCAGAGGACAGAGAAAAGGGGTCCCCGATCGCCCCCCGATACCCACCTGTCTCCCCCGGTGCTCCTCGTGGCTCCCGATGGGCGCCGCCATCTTCAAAATGGCGGGCGCATGCGCAGAGAAATAGGGGGATTCAGGGACCCTATCATACTCACCATATGGGTCCTCCTGCTGCTCCTCCTGGCCGCCGAGGAAAAGAAAATGGCGGGTGCATGCGCAGTGCGCCCGCCATCTGTCTCCATCTGCCGGCCGGCAGGAGAAGAGCAGTTGGGGCTAAAATTAGGGCTAGGATTAGGGTTAGGGCTAGGGTTATGGCTAAATTTAGGGTTGGGGCTAAATTTAGGGTTAGGCTTCTTTCACACTTACGTCGGTACGGGGCCGTTACAGTGCATCGGCCCGACATACCGACGCACGTTGTGAAAATTGTGCACAACGTGGGCAGCGGATGTAGTTTTTCAACGCATCCGCTGCCCAATCTATGTCCTGGGGAGGAGGGGGCGGAGTTATGGCCACGCATGCGCGGTCAGAAATGGCGGATGCGACGTACAAAAAAAACGTTACATTGAACTTTTTTTGTGCTGACGGTCCGCCAAAACACTGATCCAGTGCACGACGGACGCGATGTGTGGCCATCCGTCACGATCCGTCGGCAATACAAGTCTATGGGCAAAAAACGCATCCTGCGGGTACATTTGCAGGATCCGTTTCTTGTCCAAAACGACGGATTGCGACGGATACCAAACGACGCAAGTGTGAAAGTAGCTTTAGGGTTAGGGCTAGGGTTGGGGCTAAAGTTAGGGATAGAGTTGGGATTAGGGTTAGGGTTTGGATTAGGGTTGGCATTAGGGTTACGCCTGGGATTAGGGTTAAGTTTGGGATTAGGGTTAAGGTTAGGGTTGTGATTTGGGGTGTATTGGGATTAGGGTTAGGTTTGAGGTTAGGGTTGAGATTAGGATTAGGGGTGTGTTGGATTTAGGGTTTTGATTAGGGTTATGGTTAGGGTTGACATTAGGGTTGTTTTGGGGTAAGGGTTGTGATTATCGTTAGGGTTAGTGATTAGGATTATGGATCGGGTTGGGATTAGGGTTAGGGGTGTGTTGGGGATAGGGTTGGTGCTAGAATTGGGGGGTTTCCACTGTTTAGGTACATCAGGGGGTCTCCAAACACGACAGCCAATTTTGCGCTCAAAAAGTCAAATGGTGCTCCCTCCCTTCTGAGCTCTGCCGTGCGCCCAAACAGTGGGTTACCCCCACATATGGGGCATCAGCGTACTCGGGATAAATTGGACAACAATTTCTGGGGTCCAATTTCTCCTGTTACCCTTGTGAAAATAAAAACTTGGGGGCTGCAAAATCTTTTTTGTGGGAAAAATTTTATATTTTTTATTTTTATGACTCTGCATTCTAAACTTCTGTGAAGCACTTGGGCATTCAAAGTTCTCACCACACATCTAGATAAGTTCCTTGGGGGGTCTAGTTTCCAAAATGGGGTCACTTGTGGAGGATTTCTACTGGTTAGGTACATCAGGGGCTCTGCAAACGCAACATAACGCCCGCAGACCATTCTATCAAAGTCTGCATTCCAAAACGGAGCTCCTTCCTTCCGAGCTCTGCCGTGCGCCCAAACAGTGGTTTACCCCCACATATGGGGTACCAGCATACTCGGGACAAATTGGACAACAACTTTTGGGGTCCAATTTCTCTTGTTACCCTTGTGAAAATAAAAACTTGGGGGCTAAAAAATCTTTTTTGTGGAAAAAAAATATTTTTTATTTTCACGACTCTCCATTCTAAACTTCTGTGAAGCACTTGGGCATTCAAAGTTCTCACCACACATCTAGATAAGTTCCTTAAGGGGTCTAGTTTCCAAAATGGTGTCACTTGTGGGGGGTTTCCACTGTTTAGGCACACCAGGGGCTCTGCAAACGCAACATGGCGTCCCATCTCAATTCCAGACAATTCTACATTGAAAAAGTAAAACGGCACTCCTTCCCTTCCAAGCTCTTCGGTGCGCCCAAACAGTGGTTTACCCTCACATATGGGGTATCGACGTATTCAGGAGAAATCGCACAACAACTTTTCTGGTCTAATTTCTCCTGTTACCCTTGTGAAAATAAGAATTTGTGGGTGAAAAGATCATTTTTGTGTAAACAAAAGTGATTTTTTTATTTTCACGGCTCTACGTTATAAACTTCCGTGAAGCACTTGGGGGTTCAAAGTGCTCACCACACATCTAGATAAGTTCCTTAAGGGGTCTAGTTTCCAAAATGGTGTCACTTGTGGGGAGTTTCCACTGTTTAGGTACATCAGGGGCTCTCTAAACGTGACATGGCGTCCGATCTCAATTCCAGCCAATTCTGCATTGAAAAAGTCAAACGGCACTCCTTCACTTCCAAGTTCTGCTGTGCGCCCAAACAGTGGTTTACCCCCACATATGGGGTATTAGCGTATTCAGGAGAAATTGCATAACAAAATTTATGGTTGCATTTCTGTTTTTACACATGTGAAAATAAAAAAATGGTTCTGAATTAAGATGTTTGCAAAAAAAGTTAAATGTTCATTTTTTTCCTTCCACATTGTTTCAGTTCCTGTGAAGCACGTAAAGGGTTAATAAACTTCTTGAATGTGGTTTTGAGAACCTTGAGGGGTGCAGTTTTTAGAATGGTGTCACACTTCGTTATTTTCTATCATATAGACCCCTCAAAATGACTTCAAATGTGATGTGGTCCCTAAAAAAAAATGGTGTTGTAAAAATGAGAAATTGCTGGTCAACTTTTAACCCTTATAACTCCCTAACAAAAAAATTTTTTTTTCCAAAATTGTGCTGATGTAAAGTAGACATGTGGGAAATGTTATTTATTAACTATTTTTCGTGACATATCTCTCTGATTTAAGGGCATAAAAATACAAAGTTTGAAAATTGCAAAATTTTAAAACTTTTCGCCAGATTTCCATTTTTTTCATAAATAATCGCAAGTAATATCGAAGAAATGTTACCACTAACATGAAGTACAATATGTCACGAAAAAACAATCTCCGAATCAGCGGGATCCGTTGAAGCGTTCCAGAGTTATAACCTCATAAAATGACAGTGGTCAGAATTGTAAAAATTGGCTCGGTCATTAAGTACCAAATTGGCTCTGTCACTAAGGGGTTAAAGGGATAATCATTAAAATTTCAAAAATTGCTAATTTTTTAACATTTTTCTAAAATTTTTGATATTTTTTTTTTATAAATAAACACAAAACATATTGACCTAAATTTACCATTATCATAAAGTATAATGTGTCACGAAAAAAACATTCTCAAAACCACTGGGATTTGTTGAAGCGTTCCAGAGTTATTACCACATAAAGTGACACTGGTCAGATTTAAAAAAATTGGCTCCGTCACGAAGGGGTTAAAAAAAAAAATCTAAAGACGTCAGGTAAAAAAAAAAAAATAGATTTGGATCACTTGATATGGAACGACCCAGATTCCTTTTAACCCCTTCACGACATGTGCTGTTCTAGTACAGCGCATGTGCGTGTCTTCCCCTTTGATGTGGGCTGCGGCGCTGAGCCCACATCTTTCCCAGCACATGTCAGGTGTTTTGAACAGCTGACTTGTGCATCTAACAGCCACGGGTGGAATCTCAATCCACCCGCAGTTGTTAAGCTGTTAAATGCCGCTGTCAATTTCTGACAGCAGCATTTAACGCGTGCTTTCGGCAAGAACACCAGAAATCCAGCCTATCACGTGATCGCGATTCACCGATGGGTTGGCATGACAACCAAAGGTCTCCAGCAGACCTCCATAGTTGTCACTGCCGGATTTGTATGAGCACCGCCAGGAAGAAGGTGCTAGTAGCAAATTAGCAATTCTGCTGCATACAGGTGATCTGATCATCTATATGTAGCAGAGGTGATCGGGTTATGGCAGCTTCTAGTCTCCTATGGAAGCTATTGAAGCATGCCAAAAGTTTTTTAAAAAATTGTTTTTAAAAATATAAGTTTAAATCACCCCCTTCTCCCCATTCAAAATAAAACGATAAAAAAATTCAAACCTACACATATTTGGTATCGCCGCGTTCAGAATCGCCTGATCTATCAAGCTATAAAAAGAATTCATCTGATCGGTAAACGAGAAATAAAGTAAAAACTCCATAATTATGTTTTTTTGATCACCGCAACATTGCATTAAAATGCAATAACGGGCGATCAAAAGATTGTATCTGCACTAAAATGGTATCATTAAAAACATCAGCTCTGCATGCAAAAACTAAGCCCTCACCCGACCCCAGATCATGAAAAATGGAGACGCTACGGGTATTGGAAAATGGCGCAATTTTTTTTTTTAAACAAACCGGATTTTTTTTTCCACCACTTAGACACTAAACATGTCTAGGTTCTTTTTTTTATCTATGAACTCGTAATGACCTGGAGAATCATAATGGCAGGTCAGTTTTACCATTTAGTGAACCTAGCAAAAAAGCCAAATAATAAACAAGTGTGGGATTGCACTTTTTTTTTTTTTTACAATTTCAGCGTACTTGGATTTTTTTCCCCCCTTTTTGAGTGCAAGATATGGTGTAGTTCAAAAGTACAACTTGTCCCGCAAAAAACAAGCCCTCCCGTGACCATATTGACAGAAAAGTAAAAAAAAGTTATGGCTCTGGGAAGAAGGGGAGCGAAAAACAAACGCAAAACTGAAAAAGGGCTCCGCCATGAAGGGGTTAAAAAAAATTGTCCCCACTGCCAGTGAGCTGTATGTGGTGGGGGGCTTAAGTGTTGATCAGATCGTTATATGAAGACGTCTCATTCCTTTGTGTGTGTGAGGATGACGTATTGGGCCACACAACCGTGCACACAATGGCAGGACCACCACTTTTTCTTTTCAAATTGGGGACAGGTGCTAGGTTCTGCCTCCAGCCGGGCTCCTGCCGAAAACCTGTGGTTTTTCTGATTAGTCAAGGTGGATTTCCAGGGAAGTCAGAGGAAGGGGAGGGGAGAGGGCTGGGGAGTCAGTCATTGCAGCCCCGTTCAGCACCAGAGCCGTCCTCCGCTGCAAACCGTGCCATCACCACTCCTCCAGTATCTTCATATGAAGGAAAAAGTTGGCTTTGTTTAGATCATGTTTGTAAAGGTGGTCTTTGGTTTTGATGCCTTGATTTTGTGCGACACCCCTGTACATATACAGTATGGGAGTATTACATTCTTGAAGCGGCCTTGCACTAAGCTTCTCGAGCGCTCATTCGGCGTCCGGCCTCTCTCCTCAGCTATGCCGAGTGTTCATGCATTTTTTATGGGGAGAGGGGACTAAATGCCTCCATACACATTAGACGAAAGTCGACTGAACCCAGCAATGTCAATGAACTCAGCCGAAAGTCGTGTGTGTGTGTGTATGTATGCGTATATAATAATATAGGGTCCTCTGACTCCACCAGAATAGATGATGCCAGGAAAAATTCAGATCCATCATGTCTGATTTTGCGCTGCAGATATTTTCGTTCTCTGCAAGCAGCTCCCCTAGCAAGTGCTCCTGTGTACGGAGCATTCAGGAGAGACCGCTGTCCAACTAACGATCTGCTGAGCCAACGGACGACAAGTATGTATTGTGTGTAGGGCCAAGAAGTCATTGCAAGATCCCTCCAGTCACTGCAACACCCCTTCAGTCACTGCAAGATCCCTCTGTCAGCGGCTTATATCCCCAGAGAACAAAAGGATCTGGTGTTTGAATTCAGACTTCCCTCCATTATCTTCTTGATATCATCTGTCAGGGAGAGTCAGGAAGCCCCCATACACATAAGACAGTTGACTGGACCTGCCAAAATTGGTGAGTTCGTCTAATCAAACCATCTGTAAAGACAGAAGTTTAACCCCTCCCCCCCCCATTCACTTTAGATAGTAGTTGACAGCTAAACGATGGCTTGGCTGATCATTCCACCAGCAGCTATTTCTCCCGACTTTACCATACCAAGCGCTCTTGTGTTCTCTTCAAGAGAGCTGCTGCCAGACTCCTTTTGCGGTGGATTATCGCGCCAAGAACAAAAGGATCGGCAGTCCGAAATCAGCCATGTTGCATTCTTATCTACCCCAATATCATCTCTTGGAGGAAGTGTCGGGGACACCCATGCACCATGCAAACACGTCAATATTGACAGTTTCGGCCAACATTAGTCTAATGTGTATGTGGGCCAGAAACAAAGTCTCCATGCGCACGGTGGCCACTCTTCATGTGAGTTACAGCACATTATGAATGAATGCTTTGATGTAATGGGAAACTCTAATGTTGGACTGTTCCGAGGGAATAAAAATGAATATCTGGCAAGTGACCATTATCCCTGACGACAGGTTCATATGCATAACCCCCAACATTTTGAAAATGGGGGAAGATGGGGGGGATGATCTTTGCACCATATCATAAATTTACTATTAAATACTGTTGAATTATTTTAGGCCAGCTAATCCCAGATTATAAGATATTTAGAATTTGTGGACAGCAGTAGAGAGGTACATTATATATGATAGATTTTAACGGGTATATGTAACAGATATTTTTGGTTGATGGGGGTCTAACCTCTGAGACCCCCACCAGTACGAAGCATGAAAGGATCTTGACACTAATTTTGTGCTTCATAGTTTTTTTTTTCCCTAAACAGTCTTTATGGGAAAGGGTTGTGAACATGTTCTGTGAAATGTGCAGGGAGGTAGAGGAGATGAACTGGGTTATTCACCGATAGTCCATGGTATGACCCGCTGTTAGTCTTTAGTTACCTTTATTTATATTCCTGCTTGAGATTATACAGCGATGACTGATTGGAAGCGTTCTCTATATTTCTTTGTCTCGGTCTATTAAATATTTCTCATGTAGTGCATGTTATGAATGCTTACTGGAGTTTTGGTGCTTCATAACATTTTTCAATATTAATTTAAGTTTTCTTTGTCTCATATATTTAGAAAAAAATGTTTTTGATCATCTTATATTGCATTTCTTGTATTCTGCATAGATGTGTACTTACCATTTTCTTATCACCGCAGGTACTCAAAATGAGGACCATAATTGAAGAGGATCGTCATCTTCTCTGCTGAACAAGGAACCATAACTGTGTTTCTGTTGACCAAAGTGTCATGCAGGAGACTCTATGATGGATACCACCCAAACGAGCTACACAGGACAGATTTTTATCAAGAACTTATCTTGTCATGGACGACCTCAAAAGAGAGGGACAGGAAACCAAGACTTAAGAAAATCATACCAACTGCGTGGACACCTCTCACCAAATATGAATGAGAAGACATGTACTGTTGTTCTCACTCGGCTGGAAGATGTAACGGGGTCCCGCATTATTGAAAGTCAGGGCAGGAAATCCTCGAATATCTCTTGTTGGGTAGATGAATTTGGAACTCTAAAAGTTCACACTGGGCTTCCCTCAGAACCTAGAAGAATGGGTTCAAAAGGACAACTTTTCCCAGGGGCATCTACTGGAGACAGTTCAATAAAGGAGTTGCCAGAACCTCGAAAGAGAAGATTAGCTTCTCTCAACGCCGAGGCAGTGAATAATTTACTTTTTGAGAGGGATGATGGTTGTTCTTCCAGGAAACTTAATAAAGATTTAAGCAAAGTTGTCGAAAACCGCAAATCAATTGTGGACTGGACTTCTTTAAAAAAGCTGGATGACCACCCGTCCAGCAAAAAAAGCAAGCAGAGATGCATAGCCCAACATAGGTCAACTTCAGACGACGTGTTTGACGACCGCATCAAGAGAGAAGCTAGCGAAGTGTCTTATCCTCCTGCGCCAAAGAGGTTGGCGAGTTTAAATGCCGTGGCATTCCTGAAGCTTAACAATGAGAAAGGTCATGCACTGAGACAAAGGAGCAAGTCGAATGGGGACAGTGGACGTTCTTCTGTCAATACTTGCTCGAAATCCAAACTGAAGATAACAAAATCTCACAAAAAGAACTGCATAAAACCTAAAAAAGACTACCTTCATCAGAAAACAGAGGACTACCGTGGTTGGCGTGGAGGATCGGACATTGGATTTTTACAACCGGAACGTCAAGCGTTGACAAAATGTTTGGGTAAAGTGGAGGGTGTTCACGTGGAACAGTCTTCCAAAAAACACAATGGCTCCGGACCTTTGTACCACAGACTGCCTTTAATGGGAGGGCAGGCTTCTATGAAGCCAGAGTATGGACGACCGGGCGAAAAGTCTCCCACTCCCAAGCAAGACTTCCAGCAGCCTTCATTTCCAGTACAACAGCTTCATCATTTGCCGGTTCCAGGAAGCCACACAGATTGCATCTGTGACTGTGACTCCTCAAATCAAGCTTCTCTAGATGGAAGCTACATTTCTTATGGCCAAAGTGGATTACAACGTAATGGATACTCACATTACTCCTTGTATCCAAAGGACGAAGCGTTTTCACAGCCAGAGCACTGTGAGGAACTCTTAGCTTCACAGAGCTCTTTACATCCTAGTGCAATGTGTGAGCATCTTCCTTGGTGCAGTTCTCGCTACGCCTACGGAGAAGACACCGGCACAAATACAGATAGTCTTTGTGGACTGATAAGGCTGCCACTTGGCAGGGTTAGCACTCACATGGGACCTAGTACCTATCCATATAAAAAGCCTTTAACACCAGGTATGTTCATAAAGTCTAAAAATAAAAGCTGAAAGTTATATTTCTACTGAATTAGTTGATGAGCGGAAATCTTCACCGCCCCACTTACGGGAATGTGTGCTACTGTTTTGTTCTGTCGTCCTCCTAATGTAATGTCATATCTTAGTAATACTCTGTCGCGAGATGCCGCTATAATGTATAGTGTGGAGTCAGCCAAGTCCCTGATCTGTAAGTTATTGTTTTTGCTCTGGTCCCAGTAGATCTGTTTCCAGCATTTGCTCCGTGTTCCTCTTTTGCGCTGTCCTCCCTTGTATAAGGCTTTCCCATTGACTATAAAGGTGCGGTTCCACAAAGGTTAGGACTGAAAAAGTGTAAAAGTTTTTATAGGTCTCTTCTCTATAGGAAAGAGAATGGAATATGCGGACACTGAGAACTTGTCGCTTAGGAAAAACCCTTTCTTCGGTAATTGCCAAGATTTGGCCACCTCCTCTACAGTGCAGATAGACGCGATCTGTAGAGCTGCCATTTTTGGAGCAGATGGCTGTCAGTCAGCAATGCTATGTTATATTTGCAGCTTCCAAGATTTCACATATTCCCCAGTTCACAAGTCTGCGTAGTGTACTAGCGTGGGAACTAGAGTCCATTATGGGCAGACTTCTCCTGCAAATTCCAGTGATCAGGCCATGGAAGAAGCCATCACAGTATACGGCCAGCTCATGTCTATCCGTCCAAGGATTTACCGCCACATTTTGTTTTTTCATACATGCGGTTTAAGAGCTGTAAACTCTTTTCTCATTCAGTTACTCATGTCATTTTTGCCGCTTTTTTGGTGACACACGGGGCTCCCTTCTATGTCATTGTTGTATTCTTTTTTTTTTGGGGTGGGCTAATATTGGTGGAAATATGCAGGAAATAAGTGTCTTTTTTCCCATTTATTTATTCTGACAACTAAAACACTGTACATTTAAAAATGTGTTCCCCATTTGGTAACAAATGTATTTAAATATGGGAGACGTTATTTGTTTTTGGGGGGTTTTACGGGGCGGCGGCTAGTTACAGCTATTTGGATTGACGGTGGCATTTTAAAAAAAAAAAATTTTACCTGTTTTTTTTTTTTTTATTTGAATTATTTTTCATTTATTTTACATATGGATATAAAAGACTTTTGGGGGGCATTTTAAATATTGAAATATTTTTTTTATTTCCCTTGTAACTGGGGCTGGAATATTATCCCCAGTTACAGGGGAAATTCCGCCTCCTGATTGCATAGCAGTGCTGTGTGCGTCACCCATGACCCAGCAGCCCCGGCTCCCTCACTATACCGTGATCACATGACCGCTGTGTATGGCGGACGAAGCGCTGTCAGCACCTTCTGTTACTGCGTACACATCATTTTAGTGCTGTGTATGTAGCAATGGAGAAGACCATACGGTTATATTCCATCTCTGCCTTCTCCATGGAGACTCTGGCTCTCGCAGCTACTTGATCACATGTAGCGGTGATGCTATACAATGGCATTTTAGAACACCACTGCAGAGTGGGAGCCGGACCGACTGGATGCTTAAAATCTATGGGCAGCAGAAGGTGTGACAATCATAAATGAGTGTCCGTTCTTCCACATAAGTTATCTAAAGGATCACTAAACCTGGAAATGAAGCTTGAAATTTAACAAGAAATGGAGTTTAGTTTGTCAGTTTTGTGATCCAGTAGTCAGTCATGTAGAAATCCTGCTTAAAACAAGTGTATGCCCCTCTAATCATTTCCACCTTCAATGGGTAACCGGCTAAAGCTCCAGCCCCAATCCATAGGGAGAGGGTTAGTGATGTTTTGTCCTAGTGCGGACAGTGAAGAGGGGGAGGCTCCTGCTGCAGCCAGTTGTCTTTCCGGAAGAGGAGGGACGTGGCTGTTTTCTGGGGACATGCATATTTTTTTTTTCTATTTCTCAGCTTTAATTGTAAGATAGAACAACTTAGTTTTCTCCTTTTTAAGTCTAAGGGATCATTTTTTGCCATATTGTATATTTTTGGACTTACAATGTTGTTTTTTTTTCTTAGCAATAAAATTGTGGGAGCTATCTGAAGTCAGCCCTCTCCTTACCACTTCCTTTGCCAGATCACTGAGAGAACTATGTTGGAATCATAGCCACACAGTTTCCTCTAGCCCCTATGGTCTATGTCAGGGGCGCACTCCCATGTCCACTGAGCACTGATATGTTGGTGCAGTATATGACACGATCATGTGACTGTCATTGTTTTTAGGGACACTACCATAAATCATTAAAGGTAATAGACCCCTCTGCTTCCATGGACCACGAGGCGATATTTTAATTTGTTCTACCGTATGTACTCAAGTATAAGCCGAGACCCCTAATTTTGCCACAAAAACTGGGAAAACTTACTCGAGTATAAGCCTAGGGTGGAAAATGCAGCAGCTACTGGTAAATTTCAAACATAAAAATAGATACCAATAAAAGTAAAATTGATTGAGACATCAGTAGGTTACGGTAAGTGTTTTTGAATATCCATATTAAATCAGGAGCCCCATATAATGCTCCATATAGTTCATGATGGGCCCCATCAGATGCTCCATACAAAATATGCCCCATATAATGCTGCATAAAAGGTTAATGATGGCCCCATGAGATGCTCCATATTAAAATATGCCCCATATAATGTTGCATAAAAGGTTAATGATGACCCCATAAGATGCTCCATATTAAAATATGCCCCATATAATGCTGCATAAAAGGTTAATGATGGCCCCATAAGATGCTCCATAGAATATTATGCCCCATATAATGCTGCACAAATGTTGATGGCTCAATAAGATGCTCCATAGATTATGCCCCATATAATGCTGCACAAGGTTGATGGCTCAATAAGATGCTCCATAGATTATGCCCCATATAATGCTGCACAAGGTTGATGGCTCAATAAGATGCTCTATAGATTATGCCCCGTATAATGCTGCATAAAGGTTGATGGCCCCATAAGATGCTCCATAGATTATGCCCCATATGCTGCTGCCATTTAAAAAAAAAATGACATGCTCACCTCTCGTCGCTCAGTCCCCTGGCGCTTGCGATATTCACCTGTCCCCGTTCCACCGCCGCGCACCGCTCTATCTTCCGGCTCTCTACAGTGACTATTCAGGCAGGGGGCACGCACTAAACACATCATCGTGCCCTCTGACCTGATCGTCACAGCCAGAGGATGCGGAAGACGGTGCCCGGCGGTGGAACGGGGACAGGTAAATATTTCACGGCTCACCCTCCCGTCATACTCGCCCCCTCCCTGCTTCTCTGATGTAATGGTCACTGGGGCCGGCAGCTTGTTCCTGTGTTCAGCGGTCACATGGTACCGCTCATTAAAGTAATGAATATGCGCTCCATCCCTATGGGAGTGGAGTCGTGTCCATATTCATTACTTTAATGAGCGGTACCACGTGACCGCTGAACACAGGAACCAGCTGCCGGCACCAGAGACAATCTGAGAAGCAGGGACCGTGCTGGGAGCAGGTGAGTATGATGTGACAGCCACTGCTCCCCCGCCGACCCCCTGGGACAACGACTCGAGTATAAGCCGAGAGGTGCACTTTCAGCCTAAAAAATGGGCTGAAAATCTCGGCTTATACTCGAGTATATACGGTATTTTTTTGTTGTTGCTAAAACCTTTGATGCATCTTCTAGTCCACAAACAATACAATACTTAGGTTTTTTGTGTGTACTTTTTTATGTTCGTTTTTTTTTTTTTAACAGGGGAATTCCAAATAAATAAATTGAGATCAGAAAAATGGGTCATGAGTGATCATAGGTAACGCCAGATTATAGTGGGTTTTTCACCACATAGGAAGTGTAGGAGTCCATCTGCAACTGAGATACTAAAATAAGTATGGAGAGAGAGAGTGGACCTCTGAAAAGCTGGAGGAGGAGGGTCTGGAGGGCCAACTTTAACCCCTTAACCCCCGGAGCTTTATTTGGTTTTGCGTTTTTATTTTTCGCTCACCTCCTTCCCAGAGCCATATCTTTTTTATTTTCCTTCACAATGGCCATGTGAGGGCTTATTTTTTGCAGGACGAGTTGTACTTTTGAATACCATTGGTTTTACAATGTCGTGTACTAGAAAACGGGAAAGAAATTCCAAGTGCGGTGAAATTACAAAAAAAGTGCAATCCCACACTTGTTTTTTGTTTGGCTTTTTTACTAGGTTCACCAAATGCTAAAACTGATCCGATATTATGATTCTCCAGGTCATTACGAGTTCATAGACACCAAACATGTCTGGGTTCTTTTTTTATCTAAGTGGTGAAAACAATGCCGAACTTTGCTAAAAAAAAATGCGCCATTTTCCGATACCCGTAGCGTCTCCATTTTTCGTGATCTGGGGTCAGATGAGGGCTTATTTTTTTTGTGTGCCGAGCTGACATTTTTAGTGATACCATTTTGGTGCAGATATGTTCTTTTGATCACCCGTTATTGCATTTTAATGCAATATCGTGGCGACAAAAAAACATAATTCTGGTGTTTTGAATTTTTTTTTATGGCTACACCGTTTAGCGATCAGGTTAATCCTTTTTTTTTTAATTGATCGGGTGATTCTGAATGCAGCGATACCAAATATGTGTCGGTTTGATATTTTTTTATTGTTTTATTTTGAATGGGGCGAAAGGGGGGTGATTTGAATTTTAATAATAATTATTTATTTTTTTCATATTTTTAAAAACAATTTTTTTTTTAACTTTTGGCATGCTTCAATTGCCTCCATGGGGGACTAGAAGCTGGCACAACTGCCTCTGCTACATAGAGGTAATGTTCAGATCGCTCCTATGTAGTAGAATTACAGCATTGCTATGAGCGCTGACCACAGGGTGGCGCTCATAGTAATCTGGCATCAACAACCATAGAGATCTCAAGGAGACCTCTGGTTGTCATGCCGACACACCGATGACTCCCAATCACATGATGGGGGTCACCGGTGCGCGCATTTCTGTCCGGAAGCGCTTGCTAAATGCCGCTGTCAGAGTTTGACAGCGGCATTTAACTAGTTAATAGGCGCAGGCGGATCGTGATTCCGCCCGCGCCTTTTGCGGGCACATGACAGCTGTTCAAAACAGCTGACCTGTCCCGACTTTGATGCCGGCTCACCACCGGAGCCCGCATCAAAGTGGAGGATACTGCCAGCTGACTTATTATTCCGTCCGATGGCAGAGAGGGGTTAAAGTGAGTATGGCTTAGAAAAATGACTAAACTGCAGCAGAGATCCATTTTTCAAAGTGCAGCAGTTAAAGAGAATTTAATGGAATTTATAGGTCATGGTTATTAGAAAATAGGCGCTATCTATCAGATTTTGGTCCATGCCAGTTCTGAATTTATGGAGATGGTTATTGTCACCGACAGACCCTCCTGTTACGATGACATGGCCATGTGGCTCGCCAAAAAAGATTAATGTACTGATGCTGGTTGCCAGGAGTACGTCCATGGACAATATATGAACTCACAAAATTGTAGTGCAAATGGTCTGCACAAAGAACATAACAAAACTGCACAGGTCTCCTAGATCAAAAGGGGGCAGTTTTTGCTGTTAATTATTCCCGTTGCTCCCCTGACGTTTTTTCTTGTTTTATATTTTTTCAAATCCCCCACACAGTTCTGGAGATATGGGCCTTTTTATTTGGTGCTGATTCTTATGGTCTTTTTCAATGGGGTGTGGCTCAAAGGGTAATTATGCACAGCAACCTTAAGACACGCCCCAGGGGATCTGTCAGCCATGCTCCTCTTCATAAAGACCGTATAAACCTCTGGAACCGTTTGGTGGATTTTTAGAAAACAAAAAATGGATTTCTCAGGGGAGCGGGGGGAATAAAAAGTGGGCAAAACCTGCTTACGTTTGACCCACCGTCAAGTCTTCTTTAAAGAAACCCTCCTCCTCCCATAAAAGTTTTTATACTGTTAATATATTGCAATCATCAGATTATACAGCACTGTGTACTTACAATTGCTCATTTTACCTTTCTACCCAGTTATTTCTTTGCTTTTCCATTAGGTCCATGACATCATGCAATTAAAAATTGAATATCTGAATCCTTCTAAGCTCTATGTAGAAACAGGAGGTCAATTTTCTATGCATGGCTCGTGAGTCGCTGCAAAAGTCCCTAGTAGGGGGAGGAGGGAACATCTGGGTCAGGAGGTGAAGAGGGGAATGATAAATGCAGGGACAAGAAACTTCCTGTTTCTATATAGAGCAGAGAAAAGAGAATAAGTAACTGGGTAGAAAGGAAAAATTAGCAATTGTAAGTACACAGTGCTGTATAATGAGTGCAATATAGTAAGAAGAGAAAACTTTCATGGGAGGAGGGGGGCTTCTTTACTAGGAAATCCGGAAGGATCATAAGATTGGGGTGGTCTTCTGGAGAGGTTTCACTGTATGTTTGTACATTTACTGCAGGTACGATTGCTTTGCCTAGTATATACTAAAGTAAAATATAGACTATGGTATATATTAAAGTACAATTATACTATATTACGTGAGTGACAAAATTAGAAATAATTTCAGTAATGGAGTTTGCCATGGCAACCAGAGTGTTTACACCTATCTGAGTTAAAATGTTGAATATTCCCAGAGACGGCCCCTTTCAGGATGCAACGGGTCCTGCTCCTGGCCGCCATGACATCCAGCTGCTTTTTTCCAGGGTAATCTGGCCCAAGGAATCTGGTAACGAAGACTACTTGAGTCTGCCATACCGGGAGCTGCTTGTACAAAGGGCTCTCCATAGTGGAGTGGAGCAGGGAGCTGCCTCTTTATGATGTCCATATGCCTTAATTAATCTGCTAATTATTTTAGAAGGAGGATAAGGGGAAATGCCAAGTGTTACATTTTCAAATAAATGATTAGAACGGTGGTTATTTTTTTTATTTTTCTTGATGTTTTTGCCCGATGTCTACAGGGCAGTAAAATTATAGTAGTGAGTAACTAGTTGGCCCGTGCGAAATTTTCGCATATTGGTTGTCGGGGGCGCAGGCAATTTCAGGAAAATCAAGCTGGTCAAATGTAAATGTATTTAATGAGATGATGAACACAGAGAGGTATGTGTCTCACGGATGGATATACACACACATATATATATATATATATATATATATATATATAATGCCTACAAGTAGTATTCAACCCCCTGCAGATTTAGCAGGTTTAATAAGATGCAAATAAGTTAGAGCCTTCAAACTTCAAACAAGAGCAGGATATATTAACAGATGCATAAATCTTACAAACCAAAAAGTTTTGTTGCTCAGTTAAATTTTTATAAATTTTAAACATAAAAGTGGGTCAATTATTATTCAACCCCTAGGTTTAATATTTTGTGGAATAACCTTTGGTTGCAATTACAGCTACTAATCGTCTTTTATAAGACCTGATCAGGCCGGCACAGGTCTCTGGAGTTATCTTGGCCCACTCCTCCATGCAGATCTTCTCCAAGTTATCAAGGTTCTTTGGGTGTCTCATGCGGACTTTAATCTTGAGCTCCTTCCACAAGTTTTCAATTGGGTTAAGGTCAGGAGACTGACTAGGCCACTGCAACACCTTGATTTTTTGCCTCTTGAACCAGGCCTTGGTTTTCTTGGCTGTGTGCTTTGGGTCGTTGTCTTGTTGGAAGATGAAATGACGACCCATCTTAAGATCCTTGATGGAGGAGCGGAGGTTCTTGGCCAAAATCTCCAGGTAGGCCGTGCTATCCATCTTCCCATGGATGCGGACCAGATGGCCAGGCCCCTTGGCTGAGAAACAGCCCCACAGCATGATCCTGCCACCACCATGCTTGACTGTAGGGATGGTATTCTTGGGGTCGTATGCAGTGCCATCCAGTCTCCAAACGTCATGTGTGTGGTTGGCACCAAAGATCTCGATCTTGGTCTCATCAGACCAGAGAACCTTGAACCAGTCAGTCTCAGAGTCCTCCAAGTGATCATGAGCAAACTGTAGACGAGCCTTGACATGACGCTTTGAAAGTAAAGGTACTTTACGGGCTCGTCTGGAACGGAGACTATTGCGGTGGAGTACGTTACTTATGGTATTGACTGAAACCAATGTCCCCACTGCCATGAGATCTTCCCGGAGCTCCTTCCTTGTTGTCCTTGGGTTAGCCTTGACTCTTCGGACAAGCCTGGCCTCGGCACGGGAGGAAACTTTCAAAGGCTGTCCAGGCCGTGGAAGGCTAACAGTAGTTTCATAAGCCTTCCACTTCCGGATGATGCTCCCAACAGTGGAGACAGGTAGGCCCAACTCCTTGGAAAGGGTTTTGTACCCCTTGCCAGCCTTGTGACCCTCCACGATCTTGTCTCTGATGGCCTTGGAATGCTCCTTTGTCTTTCCCATGTTGACCATGTATGAGTGCTGTTCACAAGTTTGGGGAGGGTCTTAAATAGTCAGAAAAGGCTGGAAAAAGAGATAATTAATCCAAACATGTGAAGCTCATTGTTCTTTGTGCCTGAACTACTTCTTAATACTTTAGGGGAACCAAACAGAATTCTGGTGGGTTGAGGGGTTGAATAATAAATGACCCCCTGAAAAGACTTTTCACAATTTAAAAAAAAAATAAACAAAGAAATAACATTCTTTTTTGCTGCAGTGCATGTCACACTTCCAGGCTGATCTACAGTCCAAATGTCAGAATGCCAAGTTAATTCCAAATGTGTAAACCTGCTAAATCTGCAGGGGGTTGAACACTACTTGTAGGCACTGTGTGTGTATATATATATATATATATATATATATATATATATATATATATATATATATATATATATATATATATATATATATATACAGTGGGGCAAAAAAGTATTTAGTCAGTCAGCAATAGTGCAAGTTCCACCACTTAAAAAGATGAGAGGCGTCTGTAATTTACATCATGGGTAGACCTCAACTATGGGAGACAAACTGAGAAAAAAAATCCAGAAAATCACATTGTCTGTTTTTTTAACATTTTATTTGCATATTATGGTGGAAAATAAGTATTTGGTCAGAACCAAAATTTCATCTCAATACTTTGTAATATATCCTTTGTTGGCAATGACAGAGGTCAAACGTTTTCTGTAAGTCTTCACAAGGTTGCCACACACTGTTGTTGGTATGTTGGCCCATTCCTCCATGCAGATCTCCTCTAGAGCAGTGATGTTTTTGGCTTTTCGCTTGGCAACACGGACTTTCAACTCCCTCCAAAGGTTTTCTATAGGGTTGAGATCTGGAGACTGGCTAGGCCATTCCAGGACCTTGAAATGCTTCTTACGAAGCCACTCCTTCGTTGCCCTGGCGGTGTGCTTTGGATCATTGTCATGTTGAAAGACCCAGCCACGTTTCATCTTCAATGCCCTTGCTGATGGAAGGAGGTTTGCACTCAAAATCTCACGATACATGGCCCCATTCATTCTTTCATGTACCCGGATCAGTTGTCCTGGCCCCTTTGCAGAGAAACAGCCCCAAAGCATGATGTTTCCACCACCATGCTTTACAGTAGGTATGGTGTTTGATGGATGCAACTTAGTATTCTTTTTCCTCCAAACACGACAAGTTGTGTTTCTACCAAACAGTTCCAGTTTGGTTTCATCAGACCATAGGACATTCTTCCAAAACTCCTCTGGATCATCCAAATGCTCTCTAGCAAACTTCAGACGGACCCGGACATGTACTGGCTTAAGCAGTGGGACACGTCTGGCACTGCTGGATCTGAGTCCATGGTGGCGTAGTGTGTTACTTATGGTAGGCCTTGTTACATTGGTCCCAGCTCTCTGCAGTTCATTCACTAGGTCCCCCCGCGTGGTTCTGGGATTTTTGCTCACCGTTCTTGTGATCATTCTGACCCCACGGGGTGGGATTTTGCGTGGAGCCCCAGATCGAGGGAGATTATCAGTGGTCTTGTATGTCTTCCATTTTCCAATTATTGCTCCCACTGTTGATTTCTTCACTCCAAGCTGGTTGGCTATTGCAGATTCAGTCTTCCCAGCCTGGTGCAGGGCTACAGTTTTGTTTCTGGTGTCCTTTGACAGCTCTTTGGTCTTCACCATAGTGGAGTTTGGAGTCAGACTGTTTGAGGGTGTGCACAGGTGTCTTTTTATACTGATAAGTTTAAAAAGGTGCCATTACTACAGGTAATGAGTGGAGGAAAGAGGAGACTCTTAAATAAGAAGTTACAGGTCTGTGAGAGCCAGAAATCTTGATTGTTTGTTTCTGACCAAATACTTATTTTCCACCATAATATGCAAATAAAATGTTAAAAAAAACAGACAATGTGATTTTCTGGATTTTTTTTTCTCAGTTTGTCTCCCATAGTTGAGGTCTACCTATGATGTAAATTACAGACGCCTCTCATCTTTTTAAGTGGTGGAACTTGCACTATTGCTGACTGACTAAATACTTTTTTGCCCCACTGTATATATATATATATATATAGAAAAAAATTAAAAATTAGAACAGCATCATATCACCAAACTTGTGGTGGAAAGCTCTCCAAACCAATATTCCAATGGTTCCAATAATATACGAAAAAAGGAAAACAGCACTCAAAAAAAAAAAATTTGAAAAAATGGGCTTTAATGCCTGGATGGCGTGGCAACGTTTCGGATTTCCAATCCTTTTTCAAGCCACGCCGTCCAGGCATTAAAGCCCATTTTTTCTATTATTTTTTTTGTGTGCTGTTTTCCTTTTTTCGTATATAAAAAAAAAAAAATATATATATATATATTATACATTCTCTTGATGAGCTTCAAGAGGTAGTCGCCGGGATTGGTCTTCCAACAATCTTGAAGGAGTTCCCAGAGATGCTTAGCACTTGTTGGCCCTTTTGCCTTCTCTCTGCGGTCCAGCTCACCCCAAACCATCTCGATTGGGTTCAGGTCTGGTGACTGTGGAGGCCAGGTCATCTGGTGTAGCACCCCATCACTCTCCTTCTTGGTCAAATAGCCCTTACACAGCCTGGAGATGTGTTTGGGGTCATTGTCCTGTTGAAAAATAAATGATGGTCCAACTAAACGCAAACCGGATGGAATACCATGCCGCTACAAGATGCTGTGGTAGCCATGCTGGTTCAGTATGCCTTCAATTTTGAATAAATCCCCAACAGTGTCACCAGCAAAGCACCCCCACACCATCACACCTCCTCCTCCATGCTTCACGGTGGGAACCAGGCATGTAGAGTCCATCCGTTCACCTTTTCTGCGTCGCACAAAGACACGGTGGTTGGAACCAAAGATCTCAAATTTGGACTCATCAGACCAAAGCACAGATTTCCACTTTAACGAGTCATGCAATATGACTTCGGATAAAAGCTAAATCAGTAACTCAATTCGCAGACATACATACATACATGCATGCATACATACATACATACATACATACATATGTATGTAATAAATAAATATATATTCCCTGGAACTTTTCAACCTTTTCCCACATCCTGCTTTAATTTTTGGTGAAGAATCAACAACTAGTGGAACACAATTGTGAAGTTGAATGAAATTTATTGGTTATTTTAAATTTTTGTGGAAATTCAAATACTGAAAAATGGGGCGTGTAATATTATTCGGCCCCTTTAACTTAATACTTTGTTGCACCACCTTTTACTGTGATTACAGCTGCAAGTCGCTTGGGGTATGTCTCTGTCAGATTTGTACATCAAGAGACTGAAATTCTTGCCCATTAATCCTTGGCAAACAGCTCGAGCTCAGTGAGGTTTGATGGAGATCATTTGTGAACAGCAGTTTTCATCTCTTTCCACAGTTTCTCGATTGGATTGAGGTCTGGACTCTG
Source organism: Ranitomeya imitator (assembly GCF_032444005.1). Classification (NCBI taxonomy): domain Eukaryota; kingdom Metazoa; phylum Chordata; class Amphibia; order Anura; family Dendrobatidae; genus Ranitomeya; species Ranitomeya imitator. The sequence continues at coordinate 669,241,890 of NC_091282.1, forward strand.
ACTTGGCCATTCTAACACCTGGATACATTTATTTGTGAACCATTCCATTGTAGATTTTTCTTTATGTTTGGGATCATTGTCTTGTTGGAAGACAAATCTCAGTCCCAGTCTCAGGTTTTTTGCAGACTCCCAACAGGTTTTCTTCAACAATGGTCCTGTGTTTGGCTCCATCCATCTGCCCATCAATTGTAACCATCTTCCCTGTCCTTGCTGAAGAAAAGCAGGTCCAAAGCATGATGCTGCCACCACCATGTTTGACAGTGGGATGGTGTGTTCAGGGTGATGAGCTGTGTTGCCTTTACGCCAAACATATCATTTGGCATTGTTGCCAAAAAGTTTGATTTTGGTTTCATCTGACCAGAGCACCTTCTTCCTCATGTTTGGTTTGTCTCCCAGGTGGCTTGTTCCAAACTTTAAACGACACTGTTTATGGATATCTTTGAGAAATGACTTTCTTCTTGCCACTCTTCCATAAAGGCCAGATTTATGCAGTGTACGACTGATTGTTGTCCTATGGACAGACTGTCCCACCTCAGCTGTAGATCTCTGCAGTTCATCCAGAGTGATCATGGGCCTCTTGGCTGCATCTCTGATCAGTCTTCCCCTTGTTTGAGATGAAAGTTTAGAGGGACGGCCGGGTGTTGGTAGATTTGCAGTGGTATGATACTCCTTCCATTTCAATATGATCGCTTACACAGTGCTCCTTGGGATGTTTAACGTTTTGGAAATCATTTTGTAGCCAAATGAAGCTTTAAACTTCTCCACAACAGTATCACGGACCTGCCTGTCGTGTTCCTTGGTCTTCATGATGCTCTCTGTGCTTCAAACAGAACCCTGAGACTATCACAGAGCAGGTACATTTATACGGAGACTTGATTACACACAGGTGGATTATATTTATAATCATTAGGCATTTAGGACAACATTGGATCCTATATATAGACTGATCAAAAAAATAAAGGGAACACTAAAATCCCACATTCTAGATATCACTGAATGAAATATTCCAGTTGTAAATCTTTATTCATTACATAGGGGAATGTGTTGAGAACAATAAAACCTAAAAGTGATCAATGTAGAACAACTAATATCCCACGGAGGTCTGGAGTTAGAATGATGCTCAAAATCACAGTGGAAAGTGAAGTTACAGGCTGACCCAACTTCAGTGGAAATGCCTCAAGACAAGGAAATTATGCTCAGTAGTGTGTGCGGCCTCCATGTGCCTGTATGACCTCCCTACAATGCCTGGGCATGCTCCTGATGAGGCGACGGATGGTCTCCTGAGGGATCTCCCACACCTGGACCAAAGCATCTGCCAACTCCTGGACAGTCTGTGGTGCAACGTGACGTTGGTGGATGGTGCGAGACATGATGTCCCAGATGTGTTCAATTGGATTCAGGTCTGGGGAACGGGCGGGCCAGTCCATAGCTTCAATGCCTTCATCTTGCAGGAACTGCTGACACACTCCAGTCACATGAAGTCTGGCATTGTCCTGCATTAGGAGGAACCCAGGGCCAACCGCACCAGCGTATGGTCTCACAAGGGGTCCGATGATCTCATCTCTGTACCTAATGGCAGTCAAGCTACCACTGGCGAGCACATGGAGGGCTGTGCGGCCCTCCAAAGAAATGCCACCCCACACCATTACTGACCCACTAACAAACCGGTCATGCTGAAGGATGTTGCAGGCAGCAGATCGCTCTCAACGGCATCTCCACATTCTGTCACGTCTGTCACATGTGCTCAGTGTGAATCTGCTTTCATCTGTGAAGCGCACAGGGCGTCAGTGGCGAATTTGCCAATCATGTTTTGTGGCAAATGCCAAACGTCCTGCACGGTGTTGGGCTGTGAGCACAACCCCCATCTGTGGATGTCGGGCACTCAGACCATCCTCATGGAGTCGGTTTCTAACCGTTTGTGCAGACACATGCACATTTGTGGCCTGCTGGAGGTAGTTTTGCAGGGCTATGTCAGTGCTCCTCCTGTTCCTCCTTGCACAAAGACTGAGGTAGCGGTCCTGCTGCTGGGTTGTTGTCCTCCTACGGCCCCCTCCACATCTCCTGGTGTACTGGCCTGTCTGATGGTAGCCCCTCTAGCCTCTGGACACTACGCTGACAGACACAGCAAACCTTCTTGCCACAGCTCGCATTGATGTGCCATCCTTGATGAGCTGCACTACCTGAGCCACTTGTGTGGGTTGTAGAGTCCGTCTCATGCTACCATGAGTGTGAAAGCACAACCAACATTCAAAAGTGACCAAAAATCAGCCAGAAAAGCATTGGTACTGAGATGTGGTATGTGGCCCCCACCTGCAGAACCACTCCTTTATTGAGGGTGTCTTGATAATTGCCAATAATTTCCATCTGTTGTCTATTCCAACAGCATGTGAAATTGATTGTCAAACAGTGTTGCTTCCTAAGTGGACAGTTTGATTTCACAGAAGCTTGATTACTTGGAGTTATATTCTGTTGTTTAAGTGTTCCCCTTTTTTTGAGCAGTGTATGTATGTATGTATGTATGTATGTATGTGTGTGTGTGTGTGTATGTGTGTGTGTGTGTGTGTGTATATATATATATATATATTCAGCAATGAAGGCAGCACTCCAAGTCCTCATGAAGGTAAAAATGTGTCTTTTATTGAACCCACATCTCTGTGCGACGTTTCGGCTCACACTGAGCCTTTCTCAAGACTTGAGAAAGGCTCAGTGGAAGCCGAAACGTCGCACAGAGATGTGGGTTCAATAAAAGACACATTTTTACCTTCATGAGGACTTGGAGTGCTGCCTTCATTTGCTGATTTTTGTATTTATGTGGGCAGATGAGTGGACCATTCTGCCCAGGAGGCCAGGCACCCACCGGTGAGCATTGTGCTGTTCCAATTTTTTACGATATAGATATATATATATATATATATATATATATATATATATATATATATATATATATATATATATATATATACATACACACACAGTCATGGCCAAAAGTATTGACACCCCTGCAATTCTCTCAGATAATACTCAGTTTCTTCCTGAAAATGATAATTCTTTGGTATTATTATCTTCATTTAATTTGTCTTAAATGAAAAAACACAAAAAAGAATGAAGCAAAACATTGATCATTTCACACAAAACTCCAAAAATGGGCCAGACAAAAGTATTGGCACCCTCAGCCTAATACTTGGTTGCACAACCTTTAGCCAAAATAACTGCAACCAACCGCTTCCAGTAACCATCAATGAGTTTCTTACAATGCTCTGCTGGAATTTTAGACCATTCTTCTTTGGCAAACTGCTCCAGGTCCCTGATACTTGAAGGGTGCCTTCTCCAAACAGCCATTTTTAGATCTCTCCACAGGAGTTCTATGGGATTCAGGGCTGGACTCATTGCTGGCCACCTTAGAAGTCTCCAGTGCTTTCTCTCAAACCATTTTCTAGTGCTTTTTGAAGTGTGTTTTGGGTCATTGTCCTGCTGGAAGACCCATGAACTCTGAGGGAGACCCAACTTTCTCACACAGGGCCCTACATTATGCTGCAAAATTTGTTGGTAGTCTTCAGACTTCATAATGCCATGCACACGGTCAAGCAGTCCAGTGCCAGAGGCAGCAAAGCAACCCCAAAACATCAGGGAACCTCCGCCATGTTTGACTGTAGGGACCGTGTTCTTTTCTTTGAATGCCTCTTTTTTTCTCCTGTAAACTGTTAGTGCCTTTACCCAAAAAGCTCTACTTTTGTTTCATCTGACCAGAGAACATTCTTCCAAAACGTTTTAGGCTTTTTCAGGTAAGTTTTGGCAAACTCCAGCCTGGCTTTTTTATGTCTCGGGGTAAGAAGTGGGGTCTTCCTGGGTCTCCTACCATACAGTCCCTTTTCATTCAGACGCCGACGGATAGTACGGGTTGACACTGTTGTACCCTCGGACTGCAGGGCAGCTTGAACTTGTTTGGATGTTAGTCTAGGTTCTTTATCCAACATCCGCACAATCTTGCGTTGAAATCTCTTGTCAATTTTTCTTTTCCATCCACATCTAGGGAGGATAGCCACAGGGCCATGGGCTTTAAACTTCTTGATGACACTGCGCACGGTAGACACAGGAACATTCAGGTCTTTGGAGATGGACTTGTAGCCTTGAGATTGCTCATGCTTCCTCACAATTTGGTTTCTCAAGTCCTCAGTTCTTTGGTCTTCTTTCTTTTCTCCATGCTCAATGTGGTACACACAAGGACACAGGACAGAGGTTGAGTCAACTTTAATCCATGTCAACTGGCTGCAAGTGTGATTTAGTCATTGCCAACACCTGTTAGGTGCCACAGGTAAGTTACAGGTGCTGATAATTACACAAATTAGAGAAGCATCACATGATTTTTCGAACAGTGCCAATACTTTTGTCCACTCCCTTTTTTATGTTTGGTGTGGAATTATATCCAATTTGGCTTTAGGACAATTCTTTTTGTGTTTTTTCATTTAAGGCAAATTAAATGAAGATAATACCAAAGAATTTGTGATTGCAATCATTTTCAGGAAGAAACTGAGTATTATCTGACAGAATTGCAGGGGTGTCAGTACTTTTGGCCATGACTGTGTATATATAGATAGATAGATATATATATCAATTACATGCCCATTTTGCAAGCCGGAAAGAAAATCTCGCCATACGGATGTCATACAGATGTCACACGGATGCTTACATGCAGAAAATCGCATCCTTGCACTGCACACAGATGACACATGGATCACTGTTCAGGGAACATTTCTGCGATTGTCGTCAGTGTAAAACGGACCGATTTTGTTTATACTGTATGTTGTGTGTGACTCCAGCCTAAAGGAGATCCTCCAACATTAAACATAATGGTATTTTACTTCCTGATCAGAAGGGGTCTTATTGTCAGGACCTTTTAAAGGGAACCTGTCACCCCGTTTTTTCAGATTGAGATAAAAATACTGTTAAATAGGGCCTGCGCTGTGCATTACAATAGTGTATTTTGTGTACCCTGATTCCCCACCTATGCTGCAAAATACATTACCAAAGTCGCCGTTTTCGCCTGTCAATCAGGCTGGTCAGGTCAGGTGGGCGTGGTGACATCGCTGTTTCTTCCCCAGCTTTCCGTTGGTGGCGTAGTGGTGGGCGCATGTCCAAGTGCCGAATCCACTGCACGCAGGTGAAGAAAAAGCGCGCGATCTGCGCTATTACCCTTGTCATTGGTGGGGGCGGCCATCTTCCTGAGGCCGCGCGTGCGCAGATAAAGATCGCGGCGGCCATTTTCCCAAAGTCGAGTTTGCATCTCGGCTTCAGGAAAATGGCCGCCGCGATCTCCATCTGCGCACGCGCGGCATTCCGCGGCCATTTTCCTGAAGCCCTGTGCAGCAGAGCACTCCATCTGCGCACGCGCGGCCTCTGGAAGATGGCCGCCCCCACCGATGACAAGGGTAATAGCGCAGATCGCGCGCTTTTTCTTCACCTGCGCGCAGTGGATTCGGCACTTGGACATGCGCACACCACTACGCCACCAACGGAAAGCTGGGGAAGAAACAGCGATGTCACCACGCCCACCTGACCTGACCAGCCTGATTGACAGGCGAAGACGGCGACTTTGGTAATGTATTTCGCAGCATAGGTGGGGAATCAGGGTACACTACATACACTATTGTAACGCACAGCGCAGGCCGTATTTAACAGTATTTTTATCTCAATCTGAAAAAACGGGGTGACAGGTTCCCTTTAAAAGAACAGGGGCAGCAGCATTTTTTTCCCCTCCACAGCAGCACTGCCATCTATCTGCAGTGTAGGGAAGTGCAACACAGCCCGATGTATGTGAAAGAAGCAGCTCCCTGTACAGCAGTGCCACTTTGACAGTAAAAATGATGGAGAATTGACCCCATAACTGAGCGTATTTACTCCATTGTATAATAATTGGGAATATCCCTTTAAAATAAAAAAGTAATATTTGCAGATTATTTAATAATACGGAAAATCTGATGGTTCAGAACCTAACCTGTCACTTTTAGGTTGCATTCATTTATATCTTCAGTTTTAAAGCTGAAGTCTTAAACAGGTAAAGTTTTACTTTTATTCTTCTTCCACATATGTAGCAAATATTTTGTGTACCTGCCTGAAATCGGCTGGGGAAGGAGTTCGGCAAGATGGAAAGCCCCCAAGGCAAATGTTAGGATTTTTTTCAGCTTTGTGGTATTGTGCTTTAGGGTAGTGTGGTGCCACCTGCAGGTCATTTTTCCTTACTGCAGTTTTATGAAAATTAATATTTAAAATGTATTTTGTGATAACATCGTGGATGTGTGGTTTGTTTTGCTATTTTCTTACTGACAAGTTTACCTTTGAAATGGTGTATCGTGTGTGTGTGTGTGTGGGTGCAGAATGAACGGAGATACAAAGGAATCACAGTAATAGTGTTTTGAAATAATGTAGAAGGATTTATTTTACAAGTGGATGTAAAGGACATGCTGAGCTAAAACTAGTCTGGCCAGTTTTCACACTTCTAACATGTTAAGATAAAGCCTAAACTATCTAGAAAAAAGTGCGTGTGTAACAACTCTGCTGGCATCACGGCATGGCCTCACATCTCTCACACAATCTTACCCACTGCTCCAGGTCATGATGTGGTTTCTGTTTCATGCCAGCTCCATGTTCTGTGTCTCTGCTCTCTGCATGCCTCATGGCTATGTGTATAGGGGGCCGGCGCCTGAACTCTCTGGTTCTTATAGGAATCGGGTGCATCTGTCCAATCAGTTCATGACCAATTATCAAGAGGCTTCCTGTATATAGTGCAGCTCCACCCTGTGCTCTGGGCCTGTGCAATGTGTTTGCTCAGTTAGTGTTTTGCTTCTGAGTTTGCCTGGCCTTGCTCTGTGTTGCTCCCTCTCTGGAGGCTTTTCTCTGTGCATTTGCCTTTATCTTTGTCCGCCCTCCAGGAGGCAGAATATCCTGGTCCCTGTGTCTTTGTCCTTGTGTCTTGTTCCATTGCCTTGTCTGTACTTGGTCTTGTCTCGGTCTCCTTGTGTGTGCCTTCCTTCCCTGCTGTGTCTTTCCTTGTGTTCTCGGTCTGCTTGCACTCCGCACTCTTGCGGCTCTGCCTGCTCTGCATCTTGGTGGCTTAGCCGCTGCTCCGCACTTCTGCGGTTCTGCTCCGTCTTGCTCTGCTCCGCTCCCGTTGCTGCAGAAACCTCTTGCTGCAATTCCTCTCTGCAATCCTTGCGGTTCCACTCTGCTTAGCTTCTGCAGTATCTCTTGCTGCAGCTTCTCTCCACATTCTTTGTGGCTCTGCTCAGCTTTTGTCGCTACGCTACCGCTTGCTGCTTTTCCATTCCTATCTGCAGTCTTTCATTCCTCTCCTGTGTGAACAGGTCCCTACCTGTTCCTCAACTATATATCCCTACCTGTTCCTTCATCTCACTCACAATTGGACTGCACTCGGGTGTCATCTGAGTGCAGCCTGATTCTAATATTTCATCAGCTAGTCCTGTGTTTCCTGCCGTCCTAGCCAGTCCTGTCTCCTGCCGTCCTAAGTCAGTTCTGTCTCCTGCCGTCCTAGCAAGCCCTGTGTTCTCTGCCGTGTCTCTGCCAGCCCTGTGTTCCAAACTACAAATCTGTACCTGCACGTCCAGTGTGAACAGGCCCTTACCTGTTCCTTCATATACCACATCAACCAGTCCTGTGTTCTCTGCCGTGCCTCCCAATCCTGTGTTCCTGCCAGTCCTGCCGTTCCTGCCCTGCCTTCCAGTCCTGTGTTCCTGCTGTCCTAGCCAGTCCTGTTTCCTGCCGTGTCTCTGCCAGCCCTGTGTTCTCTGCCGTGTCTCTGCCAGCCCTGTCTCAGCTGTGCCAGCCTACTCGTCTGTGTTCCAGCCGTGCTCTTCTGCCAGTCCTGCCTAATGCCCGCACCAATCCTGGTCTTCCTGTCTCCCAAGTGGGATCAGCAGCCACAGCCAGACACCACCCTGGAGTAGCACCTGGCAGCTGCCTGCTGCACAAGCCTGTCCTCACCATCAGAGGCTCCAGTGAAAACCCAGGCAGCTGTCATAGTCACGCCCCTTCCAGGGTAGTCTGGCTTGTGGCACAGTGGGGCCACAAAACCCCCGAGCTCACGCCCACCAGTCAGGGCGCGAGCGTAACAGTTTTGCACAGGCCATGGCCTCCGCTGTATCCCATGTCCTACCGCTCGCAGAGCATGATGAACTTTCTTTCTACCAGTGTGAGCAAGCTGAAGAATTTGTTCCGCGCTGTGTCGTTCCAATTGAGGAGACCTCGGGCCCAATCATAATTTCTAATGCCCTCTACGATCAACTTCGGGCCTATGAGGAGGAGCACGACCCAGCTGACCCACCTAGGTTCTATGGGAATCCAGAGGAATGCCAAAGCTTCCTGGAACAGTGCTTGCGCTACATTCTGCAGAATGCAGCTTGTTTTCCCTCTGACCAGATTAAGGTGGCCTACATCATGTCCTACCTAGCAGGAGATGCGTTATTATGGATTTGTCCCCTCTGGGAAGCAGGGGATCCTATCGTCATGAGTCTTGGGGCCTTCCTGGTGGCCTTCCGTAAAGTCTTTGACAAGCTTCGTCCTGCTGCTCCTGTGAAGTCTTCCCCATCTAGATCCGAGAGGCGCTCCAGACGGGCGAAACCCGTGAAGAAACCTCCACGTCAAGCCATGACTGTCTGTGATCCTCCAGTTCCTCTACCCGTTAAAGCAGCTACTCTAATAGAACCCAAAAAGACTGTCAAGAGTGGACTGGCAAAGCATCAGTCTAAGACCAGTCGTAAGAAGGGCCTACTATGTCGCTGCTGTTGTGAGGAACACCTGGAAGACCTCTGTCCAGGGGATCTAAAGCTCCAAAACCTCGGGCCAGTAGGAGAGACTGCCCTTGGTGAGAATAACTCCCTTCCGCTAAAGTCTGAGTCTGTTCCAGTGCCTTGTGGGAGCTTCGGTCCTGCAGATGTGTTAAAGCTGCTAACCAGACGGAGTCTAAGTGTGATTCCTGTTCCACTGCTCCAGAATCCTGTGAAGGTGTTTGGTGATTGCCGAGTCCTACTTATGAACAGTCCAGTGTTGAAGGGACAACTACAGCTCCAAATCGGAGCATTGTATGCGGAGAGATTTGTTTTCCACTGGTTGACCAGTCCGCCCGTCGGTCGTTCTGAACCGGATACTCTGCTGCCCGTTCCGGTCCAAAGACCCAGCGTGGTTCTGCGTTTGGAACTATCAAGTCTCCAGAAGTTTCTTGTTCCTAAACTGCTAGGTCAATCTACAGTGTTGATATCTTCTCCACCTAATCAGCTGGCTATTGAGTCACAGTGTGCTGACCTCACTGAAGTAAAGAAAGCAGTGGCGTCCTCTCCGTACACCTCCAGTGACCAGTTCCCAGGAACATCCCTGTCACTTAAAAAATTTTCCCTGAACTTTGGGAAGAAGATGCTTCCTGTAATGATGCCTTCAGATTCCATGTGGCAGGTGGATGAAGAAGTTGAAGCTGAAGCTCTTCCATCTCTGTTCTTCACCAGTCCGGAGGAAGAGATGGTCCAGTTTTGTCTGAGTAACAAGCTGATGGGGCTTCCTGAATGTATGTCTTCTGCTTCCAAGTGGCTACTTGATACTAAGACAGAGACTTACTCATCCTCTAATCTAGAAGAGGAGGTCCAGTTTTTTCAGGGTACCAGGCTGAAGATGTTTCCTGTATGTATGCCTCCAGTTTCCATCTGGCTATTTGGTGAAGATCCCAAGACAGAAGTATTCTCATCTCTGCTTTCCACCGGTCTAAAGGAGAAGGTCCAATTTTCTTGTAATGATGGGCTTAAGTTGGATCCAGTGAACGTGTCTTCAGTTCCCAAGGAATCACATTATGTTGTGGTCAAATCGCAAGCTTCCAAGTCCCTGCTTTCAATTAACCAGGTGAAAGAAGTCCTGGCCCTTGTGTCTTCTGTGTGGGAAGCTGATCGTACTGGACTCAAAGAGACTGAGCATCCTGAGATCTCTAATGTCTCAAATACCTCATTCTACGAGAGGAATGTTGTGATGGCTATGACTGTGTGCTCCTATCCTTCTTCTACAGGTTGTTCTGGCGGGCTTGAAGAGGAGGGGCCGTAAAGGGGGGGTACTGTAACATCTCTGCTGGCATCACGGCATGGCCTCACATCTCTCACACAATCTTACCCACTGCTCCAGGCCATGATGTGGTTTCTGTTTCATGCCAGCTCCATAGTCTGTTCCTCTGCTCTGTGCATGCCTCATGGCTATGTGTATAGGGGGCCGGCGCCTGAACTCTCTGGTTCTTATAGGAATCAGGTGCATCTGTCCAATCAGTTCCTGACCAATTACCGAGCGGCCTCCTGTATATAGTGCAGCTCCACCCTGTGGTCTGGGCCTGTGCAATGTGTTTGCTCAGTTAGTGTTTTGCTTCTGAGTTTGCCAGGTCTAGCTCTGTGTTGCTCCCTCTCTGGAGGCTTTTCTCTGTGCATTTGCCTTTATCTTTGTCCGCCCTCCAGGAGGCAGAATATCCTGGTCCCTGTGTCTTTGTCCTTGTGTCTTGTTCCATTGCCTTGTCTGTACTTGGTCTTGTCTCGGTCTCCTTGTGTGTGGCTTCCTTCCCTGCTGTGTCTTTCCTTGTGTTCTCGGTCTGCTTGCACTCCGCACTCTTGCGGCTCTGCCTGCTCTGCATCTTGGTGGCTTAGCCGCTGCTCCGCACTTCTGCGGTTCTGCTCCGTCTTGCTCTGCTCCGCTCCCGTTGCTGCAGAAACCTCTTGCTGCAATTCCTCTCTGCAATCCTTGCGGTTCCACTCTGCTTAGCTTCTGCAGTATCTCTTGCTGCAGCTTCTCTCCACATTCTTTGTGGCTCTGCTCAGCTTTTGTCGCTACGCTACCGCTTGCTGCTTTTCCATTCCTATCTGCAGTCTTTCACTCCTCTCCTGTGTGAACAGGTCCCTACCTGTTCCTCCAAACTATATATCCCTACCTGTTCCTTCATCTCACTCACAATTGGACTGCACTCGGGTGTCATCTGAGTGCAGCCTGATTCTAATATTTCATCAGCTAGTCCTGTGTTTCCTGCCGTCCTAGCCAGTCCTGTCTCCTGCCGTCCTAAGTCAGTTCTGTCTCCTGCCGTCCTAGCAAGCCCTGTGTTCTCTGCCGTGTCTCTGCCAGCCCTGTGTTCCAAACTACAAATCTGTACCTGCACGTCCAGTGTGAACAGGCCCTTACCTGTTCCTTCATATACCACATCAACCAGTCCTGTGTTCTCTGCCGTGCCTCCCAATCCTGTGTTCCTGCCAGTCCTGCCGTTCCTGCCCTGCCTTCCAGTCCTGTGTTCCTGCTGTCCTAGCCAGTCCTGTTTCCTGCCGTGTCTCTGCCAGCCCTGTGTTCTCTGCCGTGTCTCTGCCAGCCCTGTCTCAGCTGTGCCAGCCTACTCGTCTGTGTTCCAGCCGTGCTCTTCTGCCAGTTCTGCCGAATGCCCGCACCAATCCTGGTCTTCCTGTCTCCCAAGTGGGATCAGCAGCCACAGCCAGACACCACCCTGGAGTAGCACCTGGCAGCTGCCTGCTGCACAAGCCTGTCCTCACCATCAGAGGCTCCAGTGAAAACCCAGGCAGCTGTCATAGTCACGCCCCTTCCAGGGTAGTCTGGCTTGTGGCACAGTGGGGCCACAAAACCCCCGAGCTCACGCCCACCAGTCAGGGCGCGAGCGTAACAGCGTGTGTGTATATATACACACAGTAGGGGAAATAAGTACTGTTTTTAAGTATTTGATTATATATAAAATACATTTTTTTAATTTTATTTTTTAATACATTACAAAATGTTCAATTTTGCTATGTAATCTGACAGCAGCATGATGTAGGGGCAGAGACACAGATGACAACGATGTATCACTTACTAGGCTTTGTTTTGCAGTTTCAATACAATGTGTTTTATCAGCAGGAGATTATCACTAATTACTAGATGTCTTGTAACTCCTGTTCCAACCACATCCTGACCACTGATTAGTCGTTACACAGCAGTACATCTGTAGCAAAGAAAACTGTGATTGTATCACCACTTCTGCACCCAATAAATAAAGGGATACATTGCTGGAATCTGGGTCTCTGCCCCTACATCCTGGTACTCTCAGATGTGGTAGCTAAAACTAGGGAACAAATTCCCTTTAAGAAAACAATGGGAAGCCACTTTTCCAAATAACACTTATCTTCAAAACTGCTGGTAACCTGATTTTTCTTTTAAAGTTCCTCTCTCAAGTTGAAAGCCTGCAGTATGCAGTATTGTGGACTATCGCCAAACATCACTCAGTGCCGCAGCCTCCTTTACTGTCTATCTTTTTTTTATTTACCTGCCATACGTGCTTGTGACCACTGCAGCCAATCACAAGAACACCAAAGTCGGTGATTGGCTACAACAGTCATGTGGATGTAAGTGATATCATTGCTGCAGGATAAGTAAACCGGGGACTGTAGAAAACCCCTTTAATGCTGGGACTATCTGCATTCGGGGTTGTACCAAAAAGCCTGATTGGGAATCTGGTCTGCACTGTGAGTTAACCCTTTTAATATGATGACTTTTCTTTTTGGAATTACTCTAATTTCCCTTCTGTCCCAATATACATTCATAGGAGACCTCTTTAATTAATATATATATATATATATATATATATATATATATATATATATATATATATATATATATATATATATATATATATAATATTTATTTAGATTTTGTCTTTTTTCTTCTCAGATGGATACAAATCCCTCGACCAGCTGAGTTTAACAATCCCCACAGCAGGTCACCCCGTGTCTCCTGCTCACCCACTCTCAGGATGCCCAGTCCCAAGTGTCCCACCCGCTGCCGAGCCTGTCCCCTACCTACAGAAACCCAACTCAGAACCTCAGACAATGGCTATGCTGAAAACCGCCCGTGAATGCCCGCAGGGCTCCAAACCCCCGAGTGGCTCCAAATCCGGAGTCCGGAACACGTCGGGGTGCGTCCACGCTGCAGACAGCAAGACGAGCAAGGGCCACAGTCATCCCAAGCAACAGAGAATAAGCAGGAGGAGAGCTACAAATGGCTGGATGCCTCTGGGGACGGCTTGCGAGAAGGCAGTTTACGTTGTGGTACGTGCCTCCATCTTACCCATCCTTCCATGCCCACAATTTGCAAGTTTTCCAGAAATAGGTCATGGCTCCCATCAGGATCTGCTGATTGTTGATGAACCCTTAAAACCCTTCTGTCCAAAGCGAAGAACCCCTTTCAGGACCTTTAATATTCTGCCTTTTTAGGTCCCAAATTCTGCATGAGATCGACCCTTATTTGCAGCAGGCGGCCATATTTCCTAAGAAGTAAGCAGATTGACCCCTACATAACAGTACAAGCTGTTTCCTGCCCTTATGTATGGAGCGGGCTCAGGAGCTGAGCCTGCACCATGCAGTCAGGATCTGCCTGTGTCAGAGCCAGGATCTGCTTGCTTCGATCACTGCAATTTGGCCATTTTTTTTTTACTGACGGGGGCATTTAAATTATGCCGATGGGTTTTCATGGCAGCCGGGGGCATGTTGTTTTTGTATCTTCACGTCCTTAAAAGCTGTAAATGCCGTTAAGACACTCATCATTAAGAAATGCATCAATCCCACTTTTTTTTTTTTTTTTTTTTTTTTTGTAGCAGAAAGTCGAAATGGTGCACACGGCGGACGTATTCCTAAAACTTGGAATAAATGACATTTTTGAAATGCTTTACTTTTTTTTCCCCCTCCCTTAGAATGAACCTGAGCCTGCTCTCCGAAGGAGTTACCAAGCCGTGGAGAGGAATGGAGAAATCATCCGAGTCCGAGATACTGTCTTGCTTAAATCTGGTCCCAGGAAAAAATCCATGCCGTATGTGGCCAAAATATCTGCTCTCTGGGAAGAGCCCAAAACTGGTAACAAAGACCTTTTTTTTTTTTCTCCTTTTTCCCCCCCCCCTTTTCTTAAAGCAGGTCTTTACCCCTACATCATTGTGTTCTCAGATTACATAGCAGAGACCCTGATTCCAGAAATATGTCACTTACTAGGGGGAGTTTCACTGTTTTAATAAAATGATTGTTTTATCAGCAGGAGATTATCACTACAGGACTAGATGTTTCGTGCCTCCTGGTCATTTGGTACATTTAACCCTGCCGCCACCACTGAGTAGCAGCTTTCTGTCGTCCATATACTATATACACAGAAAGCTGTCAATCAGTGGTGTGGGGGGCATGGTTACACAGGGCTCAGCATTCACAGCTCTGCTACATCTGCAACAGAAAACAGTGATTGTGTCACAGCTTCTGCACCCAGTAAACCTAGTGACACATCAGTGGAATCAGGGTCTGTACCCCTACATCAGGTTATATAATAAACACCTGCTGATAGAGTGCCCATTGTTTTTTTTGTTTTTTTTTAATAGGACACATGAAATGTATCCGCTTCTTCACCCTCTTGGACTGCTCTTTCACTTAATAAACTCTTTATTCATTAAGATCGCTTTCCCCATTGCTGAGATAGGAGATGACAGTTGGTGCTCCTAAAGTTCTATGGAGGGGGAGGAGCTAGAGGCCGTCAGACATTCTGCTGCAAATTCCATAGAACTTTATGAGCACCAACTGTCATCTCCTTAAATACAAAGTTTTCAAAGTGAATAATCCGTCCAGGAGGAGAAAGAAGCAGAGTTCTCTGATGTATTATATGCACTGTTGATTTCTAAAATAAAAATGAAAAACATGGTCACTCTTTAACATCCATATTAGATATGTTGTCTGGCTGTAGCTGTAGATCATGTATTTAAGCCGTTGGCACAGTGTGATGACTGTCACCCATTTTTTTGCTAGGTGAGCTGATGATGAGTCTCTTCTGGTACTACCGGCCAGAGCACACTCAGGGAGGACGAAATCCCAGTATGCACCAGGTCAGAGGCCATTCCTCTGTATGGAAATAATGTAATTGTAAAGTTGCATCTTTTTAACCCCTTAACGACCAAAGGTATTTTTGGTTTTGCATTTTCATTTTTCGCTCCCAGAGCCATAACTTTTTTTTATTTTTCCGTCAATATGGCCATGTGAGGGCTTGTTTTTTGTGGGACGAATTGTACTTTTGAACAACACCATTTTAATGATACCATTTTGGTGCCGATCCGATCTTTTGATCACCCGTTATTGCATTTTAAGTATCGGGACCAAAAAACTGTAATGCTGGCATTTTGATTTTTTTTTTTCTTTTCTCGCTACGCCGCTTAGCGATCAGGTTAATCCTTTTTTTTTTATTGATAGATCGGACGACTCTGAACACAGCGATACCAAATATGTGTATGTTTGACTTTTTATTTTTTTTTATTTTTATGTTTTTTAATGTTTTATTTTGAATGGGGCGAAAGGGAGGTAATTTAAATTTTTATTTTTTGTCACACCCACCATCGATGACCCACAATCACGTGAAGGGGGCCACCGATGGGCGGGATTTCCGGCTTGATGGCCGGAAGTGCGAGTTAAATGTCGCTGTCAGAATTTTACAGCGTCATTTAACGGGTTAATAGCCACGGGTGGATCGCGATTACACCTACGGCTGTTGAAAACAGCTGACATGTGCCGGGAAAGATGTGGGCTCAGCGCCAGAGCTCACACCAAAGGGAGGGAGTCTGACATCTGCGTAAATGTACGGCCAATGTCTGAAAGGGGTTAAAGAGTACCCGTCGCCTGTCAAAATTGTCTATTTTTTTTATCTTATTCTTTTCCCACTGCTCTTCTGTGTATTCCACACTTTTCTTTTCTAAAACTTCTACCATCCGATTCCAGACATATGGGCATTTTTATTTAATGCAATTTTGGTCTATTATGGTCTTTAATAAAGGGGCGTGGCTTGTGAGGTAATTATGCAGAGCAACCTAAAGACACACCCCTGCGGAATCATGTGAGCAACGCCCCCTTAGAAAGACTATAAAAATTAGCACTCGTATATCTGTAACTAGTGGATTTAAAAACAAAAAGCAACATAATCAGGGGAACAGAATAAAATACGGTCAAAAACTGGACACTTTTGACCTCTTGAGAGGTTCTCTTTATTTTTTACTACGTAAAAATAATGTCAGGATCTGTAGTAAAATAAGCCGATTACAGGGTGTCCTGCTCCTGCCATCAGCTGTTAATTTCTAGGGGTAATAAGCAGAAAGCACTCGGCTATCCTGCATTGCCCCCGCAGGGAAAATGAAGTACTGCACAATTCTTTATCAAACCAGTGGGCTGCCTATGTAGTGGACAGTAGTACTGGGTCCTTCAAAGCCAGAAACTCTATTTTATATCCTCTTTCCAGCATTGCTAACATTTAATTATCCTGTACTGTGCTTAGCTCAACCTTCCCAGGTCCGGTGCGAAGCCTCCGCTGCTGCTCTTGGTATCTGTTGTTGTCAGCAGCGCTGATGTCATGTTGACAGCGCTGCAGCAAATCCGTGAGTTTAGCGGCTCTGCCTGAGATGAGGGCAAGAGCTGCACAGGGCCACTGATCCTTCCCCAGGTCCACTCACTGTGCGTAGGTAAAACTGGTCCAGAGAATGAAAAATGAGGGGGGTTTCCTAGAGAGATGGGGAAGTTATATCCTGTGAGTTCCAGTTGACAGTCCTCCTACATGCCACAATGAAATGATCTTTTTTGACTCTTTTGCAGAATGAGATATTTGCATCCCGTCATCAAGATGAGAACAGTATTGCGTGCATCGAGGAAAAGTGCTATGTCCTGACATTTGCAGAGTACTGCAGGTAGGGGGCAGTCTTGCACCATGTATTTCGCTGGGCCTGAATCGCCTGTGTATTATCTATCACATCTAAGCCAAACTGTAGAACCAGAAAGGGATTTTATCTTATTAAAATGATAATTAATAAAAAAAAAATGGAAATATAACGTGAACAGTATTTATGTAAAATGCACTGACCTGTATATATGTGTATGCAAATGTATATATGTGTATATACAGTGGGGAAAAGAAGTATGTGATACACTGCCGATTTTTGCAAGTTTTCCCACCTACAAAAAATGGAGAGGTCTGTAATTTTTTATCATAGGTACAATTCAACTGTGAGAGACGATTCTAGAATAAAAACCAGAAAATCACATTGCATGATTTTTACGTAATTCCTTTGTGTTTTGTTGTATGAAATAAGTATTTGACTACCTACCAACCAGCAGGAATTCTGGCTCTCACAGACCTGTTAGTTTTTCTTTAAGAAGCCCTCCTACTCTGAACTCATTACCTGTATTAATTGTACCTGTTTGAACTCGTTCCCTGTATAAAAGACACCTGTCCACACAATCAATCACACTCCAACCTCTCCACCATGGCCAAGACCAAAGAGCTGTCTAAGGACACCAGGGACAATATTGTAGACATGCAAAAGGCTGGTATGAACTACAAGACAATAGGCAAGCAGCTTGGTGAGAACACAACAACTGTTGGCACAATTATTACAAAATGGAAGAAACACAAGATAACTGTCAATCTTCCTCTGTCTGCAGCTTCATGCAAGATCTCGCCTCTTTGGGTAAAGACAATTCTGAGAAAGGTCAGGAATCAGCCCAGAACTACACGGAAAGACCTGGTCAATGACCACAAGATAGCTGGAACCACATTCTCAAACATTACCATTAGTAACACACTATGCCGTCATGGATTAAAATTCTTCAGGGCACACAAGGTCCCCCTGCTCACGCCAGCACATGTCCAGGCCCGTTTGAAGTTCGCCAATGACCATCTGGATGATCCAGAGGAGGCATGGGAGAAAGTCATGGGATCCGATTAATCCAAAATAGTACTTTTTGCTATTAACTCCATTCATCATATTTTGAGGAAGAAGGATGAGAACAGCCACAAGAAGAACACTGTACCAACCATGAAGCATGGTGGGGGATACATCATACATTGGGGGTGACTGCACTGTATTGAAGGGAGGATGGATGGGGTCATGTATCGCAAGATTTTGGCCAGCAACCTCCTGAGCAAGAGCAGTGAAGATGGGCCATGGTTGGGTCTTCCAGCATGAAAATGACCTGAAGCACACAGCCAGGACAACTAAGGAGTGGCTCCGTAAGAAGCATTTCAAGATCTTGGAGGGGCCTAGCCAGTCTCCAGACCTGAACCCAATAGAAAATCTTTGGAGGGAGCTGAAACTCAATGATGCACAATGACAGCCCCGAAACCTGAAAGATCTGGAGAAGATCTGTATGGAGCAGTGGGCCAAAATCTGATCCAGTGTGTGCAAACTTGGTTAAGAACTACAGGAAACGTTTGACCTCTGTAATTGCAAACAAAGATTTTTGTACAAGTATTAAGTTCTGTTTTTCTATTGTAGCAAATACTTATTTCATGCAATAAAATGCAAATTAATTATGTAACAATCATACAATGTGATTTTTCTGGATTTTTTTAGATTCTGTCTCACAGTTGTATACCTACGATAAAAATTACCGACCTCTCCATTATTTGTAGGTGGGAAAACTTGCAAAATCAGCAGTGTATCAAATACTTATTTTCCCAAATGTATGTATGTATGTATATATATATATATATATATATATATATATATATATATGTATGTATTTGTCTATATGTATGCATACATTGCTGATAATAGTGTTCGTCTTATAATCCGGACGGGGGGCAGCTTCCTATGATCGAGGAGCATCTAAGTAGTGGGGCTGTTCTTTCCTCCTGCCCAACACTGATTTGTCTGAATAGGGCCGGAGAGGAAGCTACAAGAACCTGCACAAATGCTGCATGTCCAGAGTACTTGAAGGACCTTGATTTTATCAGTCACAAGCCTGCAGATAGCTACAAAGTGTAGTAGTGTATAAAGTGTGTGTGCTGATGTAGCAGAGCTGTGTGTGTGAATTTTGATGTAGAAGAAATTACTGTATATGTATTAGATCTTTTTGTGTATACATACAGCAGAGCTATGTGTAGCAGAGTTGTTTGTGTATGTAGCACGAACGGTGTGTGTGCGCATAAAGCCGAGTTGAGTGTATATATAGCAGATGTGTGTGTATGTAGCAAATCTGAGTGTGTGTAGCAGTGTTGTGTTATTATGTAGCAGAGCTGAATATGTGGAAGTAGCTGAGCTGTGTGTGTACTGTAACAATAGACCTACTGTCTGTTATCTACATATTCTACCCCAGTGCATTTACAACTAGTGATAATGACCCCTCCACTTTACACTGCAGGAAAGTTTTTGTATTTTCTGCTGCCTAAACCTGGGGTGCGTCTTATAGTTATATCCTATGGTATATCATTATACTGTATTCTGTGTTGCCTTATTTTTTGCAGATTTTGTGCCTTGGTGAAGCGTCGGAAGGAGGGCTGTCCAAACAGGAAAGCCTTGATCGTCCCTCCCTCAGAAGAATATTGCACCCCCATACATCGCAGGGCTCCAGACAGCACCGACCCAGAACTAGTATTCTTATGCCGGCATGTCTACGATTTCAGACACGGCCGCATCCTGAAGAACCCGCAGTAGTAGAAGCTTCTGAAAGGAGACATCAACCTAAAAAGTCGGTGTCCGAGTTCAAGGCCTTCGCAGCCTAAGACTGCTTCAGACATCTTCCCAGCCACATCCCCGAGAAGAGAGGAGAGCTGGGAACTTCTTGTAGTAGCCCCTTCGGCTCTGGATTCAGGAACAGACACTGGTTACAGTACTCTGCAGTTGAAAGCACAGCACTTCGTTAGAGATGAGCAGTAATTAAAAAGAAAAAACAAAGAAAAAGAAAATGAGAAAAAATATAACATATAAATATATATATAAATATAATAAAGTATATATATATATTATATATATAT
This sequence comes from Ranitomeya imitator, assembly GCF_032444005.1. Classification (NCBI taxonomy): domain Eukaryota; kingdom Metazoa; phylum Chordata; class Amphibia; order Anura; family Dendrobatidae; genus Ranitomeya; species Ranitomeya imitator. The sequence goes on from NC_091282.1 coordinate 669,261,708, forward strand.
ATTGGGGAAGCATAAGCCAGTACATCAGGTCCAGAACCATGGTTGTAAGGTTGTGTAGGGATGTGTCAGTGCATGATTGGACCTCGTTTGGTCCAAATGCCTTAATATGTCACACAGGTCCCTTTCATACCCACACGATAATACTTCTGGATGTTCAGGCAGGTTTTTGTTTTTCCCCGTTTTTTTTATTTTGATTTTGTAAGAACATAAATTGTTCTGTTTAATTAACTTATTGTGTAGCCCAGATCGCCCATCGATTCAGGTTGTCTGACAATATTACACACATTGCTCTTCTCATCAGTTGTATTAAGTATATTTTCCCCTTTTTGAATTGATTTTAAGCATTGGCCACGAGAAAGAGATCCAGACATAATTGTTTCTTGCAGACAAGCCTAACTCCTCACTGTATCGATGTAGTAAGTAGTTGTCTTAAAGAGCATCTGTCAGCGGGTAACGAATGAGTCCATGTTGGCTTACATTAGTCAGGTATAGGCCGATAGGATCAGCTGATCATCCACTAGGATGATGGGAATTATTTAAAGAGGACCTGTCACCATGGTCCAGTTTTTGCTCTTATTTTATTCCTGCTGCTCCCGTAAACGTTCTGGTTTTTGTGTTTTAAAAATTTGTCATACGGTTCCAGAGATATGGACGTTCTTATTTAGTATTAGTGTTACTTTTTTTTTGGTCTGTACCTAGGGGGCATGGCTCCCAGACTCCTCTGGGGCGTGTCTTTAATTTGCTCTAGCATTATTACCCTATGAGTAATGTCCCCCTTGGTAAAGATCATAAAAGTTAGCTGCATAAATTGCGAGGAAAAAAAAAAGGACATTTTTTTTTCTTTGCTTTTATTTTCTGAAGAATAGACCTGTTACTACTTTTAATCGCTTGGTATCTTTTGAAAGTCTGAAGCTGTTAAAAGATGCACAAAAGGACAGAACAGGAAGCATCAGAACAGGAAGTCTTTTTCTGCAAAAAAAAAAAGTGAAAATATTAATTCTTTTGATCATTATTTATTTTTAGCTTTTTTTTGTGTGTGTGTGGCATTTTCAGTGCAGTGTGAACACGCCCTTACTCTTAACCAACGCAGCATTTCACGGAAAATCTAATTGGCCAATAACAGCAAGAAGAGTCAAGGGGCTCCCCCTGCCTGGCTCAGTGACAGGTCCGTCACCTTTTATGTATAGTTAATCTTGTGAATTAATCTCCGCTTTATGTCTGCATGTCATATTGAGGGCATATGGATGTAAAAAGGGGGGCCAACCCAGAATGCACCTTCTAAGAAACTCTTCCCATAGTACAATATATTTTTATTGTATCATTCTAAAAAACCTGATTTAGTGACAGATGCTCTTTAATATGTTTGGCTTTTTTCCCCAGATAATTAAAATTCACAATTTTTAAGGTTGCATTTTATAAAAGATTAATTAGAGGACCCGTGACAAGGAAAAAGTGGTCAGTTTTTGCTTTTATTTTCTTTTTTCTCGCAGCTTTCCTGAGTATTTTATTTTTGTTATATTTTTTTTAATTTTTAAAATCTGCCTTACAGTTCCAGAGATATGGGCCTTTTTATTCAGTGCTAATTTTTATGGTTGGAGGGCGTGGCTCACAGGGTAATTATGTAGAGGAGCCTAAAGACACGCCCCCAAGGAATCCTGTGAGCCACGCCCCCTTCGAAAAGACATTATAAACTAGCACTAAATACACAGGCCAATGTCTCTGAACCATATGGCGGATTTAATAAACGAAAAAAACACAGTAGTCAGGGGAACAACGAGTATAAAGTAAGATTAAAAAACAGCCATTCTTGATTTGGTGACAGGTCTGCTTTAAATGCCCCTGCCAAAAAAAAAAATCCCAAGTCCCATTTTCTGAAAACTGCTACCCGATTGCTTAATATATTTGCCATTTGCCTTATGTGTATACAATCTAGATACACTTTTCGTTATCAGAAGTCCAGATACTGAATTTTGCTAGCGAAAAAAAAAAATTACACTTTAAAACAAAACAAAAAAAGAAAAACATTTTAAAAATTTTACAAAATCATCACAAAAAAGAAACCAAAGGACATTTTGTACCAGAAAACATTAAATGGAATCTGAATAACTGGTAGATGATCTCCGTAGCTTGCACTAGTCCATTGACTAAATGATCATAGATCTGATTCTGTAATCACTGAATTAAATTATAATTCCGCATTTTCAGTTGTATTGCCCAAATTAGGCACATGAAAACCCAGGTTCTGGGAAAAAAAAAAAGTACGAGGGGGTGGATTGGGGATCGGATATTAATGAAACCAAAGACGTGTTCTTCCGTTATAGAGATTTACAACTGACCAGACACTTGGGATAAATCTTTAGGATCTAGAGACTTTATTTTTATTATTATTATTATTTTTTCAACGTCCGTCCCAATTGGTTACCTATAATACCATGAGTATTTGTAAAGAAAGACACAAATAAGGTTCCACCTCTAAGATCTCGGCCAATTACCAGAGCAGGGGCTTGGAGAGGATGAGTTGAGTGGAGAGGCTGGCAACGCATGCATCCTGCTATTCTATTTAAAGTTTATGGCACCTACAAAAATCGGCGTATCTTCAGGGCTATAGACTTAGAATCAAGCGGCACACCGCCTGTGCTATCAGTGGCTCCATTTATCTCTTCCTGACAATGGTCTTTTGTACACAGAATAACCTGGGAAGCCATGAGTCTGCTTGTCCTGATGATTGTAGGGAGGGTACTAGCAGTAGGATACAAATCACTGTTCTGGTGATCAGTGGGGGTCCGAATGGTGGGACAAAGATCTCATGGTGCTGGTGATCAATGGAGGTCTGAATGGTGGGACAGAGATCTCCTGTTCTGGTCACCAGTGGAGGTCCGAGTCGTAGGACAAAGATCTCCTGTTCTAGTGATCAGTGGTGGTGGGAAAGAGATTTATTGTTCTGGTGATTTGTGGGAGTCCAAGCGGTTGGAACCAGTTCTTAAATTCTGACGATCAGTGGTGATCCCAGTGGTGGGACACAGGTCTTCTGTTCTGGTAATCAGTGAGGGAAACGGTGGCATTGGGACACAAGCCTCCTATTCTAGTGATCAGTGGAGTCCCAGCTGTGGCATAGTCTCCTGTTCTAGAGATCAGTGGGGGTCCCAGTGTTGGAACAACAGTCTTCTGGTCTGGCCATTCCGAGTGGTGGGACAGTTTTCCTGTTCTAGTAATCAGTGAGGGTAACAGGCATCGTTGAGACAAAAGTCTCCTGTTCTAGTGATCAGTTGGGTCCATACCAATCATTTATTGCCTAACAAATGGCTAGGTGATAATTTAGGTAGACCTAAATGCCCCTTCAATTTTGCCTACTTCTAACTAATGAAGCCCGTTGTGTCCAATGGTTAATTGATCACCAAACTCAGCTGCATCTTGTTCCTCTCTTGTGATCAGTGGACTCTATTTTTTGGGGTAATAGAAAAGGAGATGCCTTCATCCACTTGATTAAAGTGTGAAGTCTGAGAGATTCACTAAATTATAGAAACTAAACTACCGTATATAAAGTCAGATGGGAACATCAAGAGTAACAAAAAGATTGTTTTACCCCATCGTATTAGATGAAAACAAAATTCTTTTTTTCATGATTGTGATCCGAGCAGGAGATGCTCCTGGAATCTGACAGGTCTTGTGAAATTTACTTTCCATTAGACATAAATAAAATACACGTATGGGATTATATACACTTTATGTATCCAACAAAAAAAATCATCGGTGGATGTGTTGAGTCCATCTGGCAGCAGTAAGGACACCTTCACAATTCTCCTTTTGTTAGATGGAACATTTGAGCTCATGCAATGATGTCACCAGATTAGAGTCTTTGTTGGGTCCAAAACTGTCTTTGATCCTCTTTGTACCAGAATCTTCCCTTAATGACCACCTACTGAACAGAAATTGCAAAACGTTGTACAATTAAGTGGTGGCACCTCTGCACAATTTGGTACGGAGTCCTGAGATATGGCCACCTTTAGAAGTTCCTTCTGGAAACAAATTCCTTCTAGTCGAACCATCAACATAAGAGATTCCATGTTTCCTTTTCTACCGGCCTACAGGGTTCCTTACTGTTGCTTGTGGCACTGAAAATCCGCCCAAATTGACTGCCTTATGATTTTATGATGAATGCAATTCTGTGACCTCAGAAGAAGTGTCGAGGTGTCCCATGTGGTGGGCCCGCGAGGTCTATCCTGAGACAAACCCATTGAAAGTATTTTCTGAATTCGTAAACTTTGCAGTTTGTTTAATAATATAAAAACAAAACCGGGCTTTACTCGCCCTCCCTAGGTCCAGCGCTGAGCCTCAGCTTCTGCTCCCTTTGTTATTGTTTGCAGCATTGACGATACATCGACAGCGCTGCAGTCGATCAGTGAGCTCAACCCCTCGTGCTGTCAGTGCGGAGCTCGATTATTTTCAGCGCTGCAGACGATACCAGGAGCACCAGGGGGAGACTCAGAGCTTGACCAAGGGAGGGTGAGTAAATCACTGTTTGCTTTTGAAACAAAACAGGAGGACAGTGCTTTTCCAAAACCACTTTAATGTACTGCAGTAAAATCTAGCATTTGTGTAAGAACAGTACTAGTCTCAGCTCAAGTACTGCATCCTGGTTTCTTCCAAAAATTTGATATGTATTTATGTTGTATGTATGGTACCAAGAAAATGTCACATCCCCAATATGAACCATGGGGAAGGAAAGACAAATGTGAACTTGACTTGCCACATTGAAATAGTATTTTTCGAAATACCTATAAAAAATTAAATGTACCAGAGTTTGACACGAAGCTTTAAGTGATGTAATGTTACCTGTTTATATTCTGTTACAATGACTAGTTTGGAAAACTTAGCAACTATGAGATTTGCGAGATTTATCAATTGATTCCTTAGTTTTTTTTTCTTCTCTGGATAGTTTCAATGTATAGCACTTAGTTTGACTTCTTAATTATAAATTCTTGCTCCACCCCATTAAAAAAAAAAAGATTTGGAATAGTTTATTTTTGCAAGCCATGCATGTTGTACACCTCTCATTCTTGTAGGAGACGTTCGTCCCCAAAAGTCGTCTAATGGAGACATAAAGGATGATCTGTGTGTGTCTGGAAAGCGTTAATGGTTCTCATTTCAGCAGCTACATATGATAAACCAACCTATGCATGATAAACCTTATAGCTGCAGAAGCTGCTTCCTCAAGCATTCGGAAAGACATTTGCTGTATAACCCTTTACAATATATGCCATCTATGAACCTAAAGTGATGCTCCAGCAGTGAGATATTACACTGTGAAGTTCAGTCTGAAAATGCATTGGGTGGTGAGGACGCACTTACAGCTCCTTAGCCTATTTGTTTTGTATTCCCAAAATAGCGGCACCCTAAACTAAACAAATCATTACTATGGCAGTGTAGCCCTCTAAAATATATGCCAGTCAATACCTTTGTGAACCTAAGGTGATGCTCCAGCAGCGAGAAATTGCACTTTGAAGTTTAGCCTGAAAATGCATTGGGTTGTGACAATGCACTTACAGCTCCTTAGCCTCTTCTGTATTTCTGAAATTGTTCCACTCTCCCCTGGCTGAGTGACCACTCAGTAGCCAGTGTACCATAGCAAACGATCTGTCAATAAGCCAGGGGGAGGGTGTTGCTAGTTCAGGAACACAGACGAGGCGGAGGAGCTGTAGTGCATCATGACACCCCGATGCACTCCCAAACAAATACAAAACTCAGTTTCTCGCTAGTGGAGCATCACTTTGTAATCATAAGGTATTGACGGGTTTATTTTTTTTTTCAAGGGCTACCCTGTCCTATTAATGGTTTGGGGCAGGAGGGGGTAAACATTTCTGACAAGTTCCCTTTAAAAAGTTTTACCATCTTAATAAGTGATGGCATTTCACTAGGAACTAAATTCACGTAATAATCAGGGTTTCTAGCCTCTCGAACCCTCCCTGATCCTGAGAAAAGTCCTACTTTAGTGCTACGTCCTCTTTTTCCTTTGCAGGGGTGTTCCCAGCATGGCCTACTTACATGAATTGATCTGTGTTGCAGAAGGTTTTCGGGAGCACGCCTATGCAGAGAACACAGAGCAGGGTTTTCCCTTCCTTCTCAGCTTTGTCAGGGTCCTTGGGCTTGAACACCCAGAGATCATTATGTGATTTCTCCCATGCAGGCCTAAGTTTCTTTATAGATGCAAAAAAAAATCCATGGATTTATGGGATCCTGTTTTCCCAAGAAGCACAGTCAGTGGGAGGAGTAACACCCGACTACACACAGGCGTTGTCTGTAGCTATGGAGACACATAGGTCTGTGTATGAGCAGCATACACTTGGTGAAGACTTGCAAAATTACTTCATATTTTGTCATCACCAGATTACATCCTTTAGTGTTCTTACTCATGTCATGGGTCACATAGATGGAGTAGTGGGAAAGCGCGCCATACTCTGTATGAGTCTGCAGCACCTTTACAGTTGTGGTCAACATTATTGTCATCCCCGAGTATTTAGTACGCCATGTAAAAGATCTTCTGAAATAAAGTATTTCGTGAAACTGCATCCCGGCTTCTATAGTTCCAAATACTACCAAGAAGACTGCAATTCATGGGACAGTCAAGAACCTTCCAAGATGTGGTGGAAAGAGGGAACATGGATGAGAGAACCCTTCGAAAGTTGTCTTGAAATGTGGCAAAAAGCTACGTACAATGAAGAACTTCACACTGGAGACATCGGGATGGATGGTTTCAACCCACACAATACACCGAAAAAATATTTTATGGCCAAAGGCCAGAGAAGACCCCACTGCTTACAGAAAGTCCTAAGAAAGAGCTACTAATCCTCGGTGAACATTACGTAGACAGCCGCAATACTAACTGGAGAATGCTATACAGGGAAATGAACCCAAACGAACGATGTTTAGGCAACATGTCATGTTTATAGACGAAAAGTAGGTGATGGATCCATAATGTTGTGCGGCAGCGTCGGGGACAAAAAGCCTTAAACGTTTTACAAGGGGCGTAGACATCAGAGCATTTTAGAGCAAAATGTTCTCCCAATTTAAAGGGAATCTGTCAGTAGGATCACCCCTCTAAGATATCTATATGGGCATGTAGGTCACGGGAAGCTGAATAAAATGATACCGTGATATCCGCAATCCGATAATTTATTCCAGAGAAATCCACGTTTTTCTTATATGTAAATGAGGTGTTAAGATCTTTGGGTGGGACATAGATCTCTCCGAGACTCCACCTCCAGCACTTACTATAAATGAAAGGGGAGTTATAACTCATAAACGGCTGCAAATTTTAACAGTAAATTGTAAAAGTGCTTGTATTATATTTATAAGCTCTATGTGACCATAACGACCTATGAAGATGAGAATATATGCCATTAAACCTTGTAAAATAATTATAGATTAGAGCAGAGTAAATCGATTTGCAGGAGCCTGGTCCAAAGGACACGTCAGTAAATTATATTGACTATTGTCACAAATTAATCTCACCTGCGATTGTTATAGAAATGTGAATTAACCTTCGATCCAGCTCGTGTCACATTATCTGTACATTGAGTGGTCCCATCATGCTTCCAGACCATCCCGTTTATGCAATAATGAATGTTAGGAGAATTACATAGATAATGGGAAATAAATATTAGAAATGAAAAGAAAAAATATCTGGACAGTCCTTAATGGGGTTGTCCACTACTTTGATATTGACGCCCTATCCTTAATAGAAGTCACTCTCTTCTCCTCTGAAAGTTTGGGTTTGCACATCTCTAGTTATCACTACTGGAAAACCCCTTAAAGGGAACCTGTCACCCCGTTTTTTGAGATTGAGCTATAAATACTGTTAAATAGGGCCTGTGCTGTGTGTTCCTATAGTGTATGTAGTGTACCCCGATTCCCCACCTATGCTGAGAAATAACTTACCAAAGTCGCCGTTTTCGCCTGTCAATCAGGCAGGTCAGGTCAGGTGGGCGTGGTGACATCGCTGGTTCTTCCTCAGCTTTACGTTGGTGGCGTAGTGGTGAACAAGCAGCGCGCGATCTGCGCTGTCATCCCTTTCGTCGGTGGGGGCGGCCATCTTCCTGGGGCCGCGCGTGCGCAGATCGAGTGCTCTGCTGCACGGGGCTTCAGGAAAATGGCCGCGGGATGCCGCGTGTGCACATTAGAGATCGCGGCGGCCATTTTCCCAAAGCCGAGATGCAAACTGATTGACAGGCGAAAACGGCGTCTTTGGTAAGTTATTTCTCAGCATAGGTGGGGAATCGGGGTACACTACATACACTATAGGAACACACAGCGCAGGCCCTATTTAACAGTATTTATAGCTCAATCTCAAAAAACGGGGTGACAGGTTCCCTTTAAAGGGAATTTGTCAGCAGGTTTTAGCTATTTAATCTGAAAACAGCATAACGTAGGGGCAGAGAGCATGATTCCAGGCATGTGTCACTTATTAGGCTGCGTGCTGTAGTTTCAATACACTGTGTTTTATCAGCAGGAGATTATCACTGCAGGACTAGGTGTCTTTTGCCAGACAGTCCAGCTAATCTATGTAACCCCTCCCTCACCACTGATTGGCACCTTGCTGACCATATATATAAGCTGCCAATCAGGGCTGTGGGCGGGGTTTATACACAGCTCAGCAGTCTGCGCTCTGCTATATCTACAGCAGAGAAAACAGGGATAGTATCAAAACTACACCAAGCAGCCCAGTAAGTGACACATTGCTGGAATCAGGGTCTTTGCCCCTACATAATGCTGCTTTCAGATTACATAGCAAAATTTGCTGACAGATCCCCTTTAAGGCTGTGGTAACATCTGTCAAAAAATATCAGACCAAATAGAGCAGCATGCAGTTCTGTTTCATCCAGTAAAAGGAGTCTGTGTGGTCCTTCATGTACTTTTGGCAGCAGGTCCCATACGGATGTCATTTTTGTAGATCAGCTCCTATAATAAAGTACAACAACAGAAATGAAAAAAGGAGCCACAGTTGTGAACAGAGCTTAAGCTATAATCGGAGAACCAGAATATAGCAATGAATGCTCAGTTCCCCTGCAGCACCTCCGCAGAAGAAATGAAGCATTACCTCGTTTTTAATTAACATAGGCTGAAATCTACTGGGTACTTAAAGGGACACTGTCACCTGAATTTGGAGGGAACAATCTTCAGCCATGGAGGCGGGGTTTGGGGGCAAGATTGCCTTGTGCAGGTGTGTACTACGGAGGACAGAGAATGAACTTCAATCCAATATTGCAGCCAGCATGCAGCCAGCGGGTAAGGAAAGGGTGAATCAAACACCCGAAAACCCCGCCTCAATGGCTGAAGATTGTTCCCTCCAAATTCAGGTGACAGTGTCCCTTTAAGGAGAGAAACTTTGTGACCACTCAGTCCAACACCACATTTAGCTTATGCACATGTTTTGTGTATTACACCCTTTTCCTATTCTTCGAGCTGCTTATGTCCGGATCCTTAGAGCATCTTGGTTTTTTTTTTCTTTCTCGCCTTGTTTACCTGTTTCTCCTAAATTATGATACTGAAAATGCAGTGTGTACATGAAGTGGTGGAAATAAGAAATACATGTTTGTTCTATTTTAGTTGATGATTTTGTAAAACGCACTTTCTTTTTTTGTTTTTTCTTTTGTCTAACAGATCTGTATTTTTTAATGTTTATAGATGGAATGGCGAACATTCCCGAAATCTTCAGTGAAAAAACGATATATCAGAAGTCATTCTATAAAATAAATGACAATGAATTTCAGCAATTCCATCGATTTAGAAATAGTTTGTTTGTGTTCACTTACTGTAAAAATCCAATTTCGTTTTTCAAGTCTCAGGGAACAAAAATAATTTTGCAATAAGCAGAATATTGCGAAGTGCGCCATACGATAATATCCATCCATTTTTTTTATATGGAGCACTTCTGTACTTAAAGGGAATCTGTCAGCAGGTTTTTGCTATGTAATCTGAGAGTAACCTGTTGTATGGTCAGAGATCCTGATTCCATCTGGGCTACTTAACCCCTTTACCCCCAAAGGTGGTTTACATGTTAATGACCAGGCCAATTTTTACAATTCTGACCACTGTGCCTTTATGAGGTTATAACTCTGGAACGCTTCAACGGATCCTGATGATTCTGACATTGTTTTCTCATGATATATTGTACTTCATGATAGTGGTAAAATGTCTTTGATATGACTTGCGTTTATTTGTAAAAAAAAATGAAAATTGGCAAAAATTTAGAAAATTTTGCAATTTTCCAAATTTAAATTTTCATGCCCTTAAATCACAGAGATATGTCACACAAATTAGTTAAATAACATTTCCCACATGTCTACTTTACATCAGCACAATTTTGGAACCAAATTTTTTTCCTCAGGAAGTTATAAGGGTTAAAAGTTGACCAGCGATTTCTCATTTTTACAACACCAATTGAAATGTGGTCCCTAAAAAAAATTGAAGTCACTTTGAGGGGTATATGTGATAGAACCCACAAATGACACCATTCTAAAAGCTGCACCCCTCATGGTGCTCAAAACCACATTCAAGAAGTTTATTAACCCTTCGGGTTCTTCACAGCAATTTTTGGAATGTTTAGAAAAAAAAAACATTAACTTTTTTTCACAAAACATTTACTTAAGATCCAATTTGTTTTATTTTACCAATGTTAACAGGAGAAACTGGACCCAAAAGTCGTACAATTTGTCCTCAGTACGCTGATACCCCATTTGTGGGGGTAAACCACTTTTTGGGCGCACGGCAGAGCTCGGAAGGGAAGGAGCGCCATTTGACTTTTCAATGCAAAATTGTCTGGAATAGAGATCGGACGCCATGTCACATTTGGAGAGCCTCTGATGTGCCCAAACAGTGGAAACCCCCCACAAGTGACACCATTTTGGAAAGTAGACCCCATAAGGAACTTATCTAGATGTGTGGTGAGCACTTTGAATCCCCAAGTGCTTCACAGAAATTTATAATGTAGAGCCATAAAAATAAAAAATCATTTTTTTAGCCTCTAAACTTTGTATTTTCCCAAGGGTAACAGGAGAAATTGGACCCCAGAAGTTGTTGTGCAATTTGTCCTGAGTATTTTGATAACCCATATGTGGGGGGGAATGTTATGAACTGGTGATTCAGAACCACAATGGACCTGGTGGTTACGAGCACAGAAAATGACCTGAAAGTTACTAATCACATAGGACGAGCTCTGAGACGTGGGAACTCTGCTGACCGCAATCCCTAATCCTATCACACCACACTAGAGGTAGCCGTGGAGCGCTCCTGACCAGACCTAGGTGCCTCGGGCACAGCCTGAGAAACTAGCTAGCCCTGAAGATAGAAAAATAAGCCTACCTTGCCTCAGAGAAATTCCCCAAATGAAAAGGCAGCCCCCCACATATAATGACTGTGAGTAAAGATGAAAATACAAACACAGAGATGAAATAGATTTTAGCAAAGTGAGGCCCGACTTACTGAATAGACCGAGGATAGGAAAGATAGCTTTGCGATCAGCACAAAAACCTACAAACAACCACGCAGAGGGCGCAAAAAGACCCTCCGCACCGACTAACGGTACGGAGGTGCTTCCTCTGCGTCCCAGAGCTTCCAGCAAGCAAGACAAACCAATATAGCAAGCTGGACAGAAAAAATAGCAAACAAAAGTAACACAAGCAGAACTTAGCTTATGCAGGGCAGACAGGCCACAAGAGCGATCCAGGAGAGAGCAAGACCAATACTGGAAAATTGACTGGAGGCCAGGAACAAAGAACTAGGTGGAGTTAAATAGAGCAGCACCTAACGACTTAACCTCGTCACCTGAGGAAGGAAACTCAGAAGCTGCAGCCCCACTCACATCCACCAAAGGAAGCTCAAGGACAGAACCAGCCGAAGTACCACTCATGACCACAGGAGGGAGCTTGACCACAGAATTCACAACAGTACCCCCCCTTGAGGAGGGGTCACCGAACCCTCACCAGAGCCCCCAGGCCGACCAGGATGAGCCAAATGAAAGGCACGAACCAGATCGGCAGCATGAACATCAGAGGCAAAGACCCAGGAATTATCTTCCTGACCATAACCCTTCCACTTAACCAGGTACTGGAGTTTCCGTCTCGAAATACGAGAATCCAAAATCTTCTCTACTATATACTCCAACTCCCCCTCAACCAAAACCGGGGCAGGAGGATCAACCGATGGAACCACAGGTGCCACGTATCTCCGCAACAATGACCTATGGAATACATTATGGATGGAAAAAGAAGCTGGAAGGGTAAAACGAAAAGACACAGGATTAAGAACCTCAGAAATCCTATACGGACCAATGAAACGAGGCTTAAACTTAGGAGAGGAAACTTTCATAGGAATATAACGAGACGACAACCAAACCAAATCCCCAACACGAAGTCGGGGACCCACACAGCGCCTGCGGTTAGCGAAACGTTGAGCCTTCTCCTGGGACAATGTCAAATTGTCCACCACATGAGTCCAAATCTGCTGCAACCTATGCACCACAGTATCCACACCAGGACAGTCCGAAGACTCAACCTGCCCTGAAGAGAAACGAGGATGGAAACCAGAATTGCAGATAAACAGCGAAACCAAAGTAGCCGAGCTGGCCCGATTATTAAGGGCGAACTCAGCCAAAGGCAAAAAGGACACCCAATCATCCTGATCAGCAGAAACAAAACATCTCAGATATGTTTCCAAGGTCTGATTGGTTCGTTCAGTCTGGCCATTTGTCTGAGGATGGAAAGCCGAGGAAAAAGACAAATCAATGCCCATCCTAGCACAAAAGGCTCGCCAAAACCTCGAAACAAACTGGGAACCTCTGTCAGAAACGATGTTCTCCGGAATGCCAGGTAAACGAACCACATGCTGGAAAAACAATGGCACCAAATCAGAGGAGGAGGGCAATTTAGACAAGGGTACCAAGTGGACCATCTTAGAGAAGCGATCACAAACCACCCAAATGACCGACATCTTTTGAGAGATGGGGAGATCCGAAACAAAATCCATAGAGATATGTGTCCAGGGCCTCTTCGGGACCGGCAAGGGCAAAAGCAACCCACTGGCACGAGAACAGCAGGGCTTAGCCCGAGCACAAATCCCACAGGACTGCACAAACGAACGCACATCCCGCGACAGAGACGGCCACCAAAAGGATCTAGCCACCAAATCTCTGGTACCAAAGATTCCAGGATGACCAGCCAACACCGAACAATGAACCTCAGAGATAACTCTACTCGTCCATTTATCAGGGACAAACAGTTTCTCCGTTGGGCAACGGTCAGGTCTATTAGCCTGAAATTTTTGCAGCACCCGCCGCAAATCAGGGGAGATGGCAGACAAAATCACCCCCTCCTTGAGAATACCCGCTGGCTCAGGCAAACCCAGAGAGTCGGGCACAAAACTCCTAGACAGGGCATCCGCCTTCACATTTTTAGAGCCCGGAAGGTACGAAACCACAAAGTCAAAACGGGAGAAAAACAGCGACCAACGAGCCTGTCTAGGATTCAACCGTTTGGCAGACTCGAGATAAGTCAAGTTCTTGTGATCAGTCAAGACCACCACGCGATGCTTAGCTCCCTCAAGCCAATGACGCCACTCCTCGAATGCCCACTTCATGGCCAGCAACTCTCGATTGCCAACATCATAATTACGCTCAGCAGGCGAAAACTTCCTGGAAAAGAAGGCACATGGTTTCATCACCGAGCCATCAGAACTTCTTTGCGACAAAACAGCCCCTGCTCCAATCTCAGAAGCATCAACCTCGACCTGGAACGGGAGCGAAACATCTGGCTGGCACAACACAGGGGCAGAAGAAAAACGACGCTTCAACTCCTGAAAAGCTTCCACAGCAGCAGAAGACCAATTGACCACATCAGCACCCTTCTTGGTTAAATCAGTCAACAGTTTAGCAATACTGGAAAAATTATTGATGAAGCGACGATAAAAATTAGCAAAGCCCAGGAACTTTTGCAGACTCTTCCGAGATGTCGGCTGAGTCCAATCATAAATGGCCTGAACTTTAACAGGGTCCATCTCGATAGTAGAAGGGGAAAAAATGAAACCTTCTGAACACCAAAGAGACACTTTGACCCCTTCACAAACAAAGAATTCGCACGCAGGACCTGGAACACCATTCTAACCTGCTTCACGTGAGACTCCCAATCATCCGAGAAGACCAAAATATCATCCAAGTAAGCAATCAGGAATTTATCCAGGTACTCTCGGAGGATGTCATGCATAAAGGACTGAAATACTGATGGAGCATTGGAAAGCCCGAATGGCATAACCAGGTACTCAAAATGGCCCTCGGGCGTATTAAATGCTGTTTTCCATTCATCGCCCTGTTTAATACGCACAAGACTATACGCACCACGAAGATCTATCTTGGTGAACCAACTAGCCCCCTTAATCCGAGCAAACAAATCAGACAGCAGCGGCAAGGGGTACTGAAATTTGACCGTGATTTTATTTAGAAGGCGGTAATCAATACAAGGTCTCAACGAACCATCCTTCTTGGCCACAAAAAAGAACCCTGCCCCCAATGGCGACGATGACGGGCGAATATGACCCTTCTCCAAGGATTCCTTTACGTAACTCCGCATAGCGGCGTGCTCAGGTACAGACAAATTCAACAGTCGACCTTTAGGAAACTTACTACCAGGAATCAAATCGATAGCACAATCGCAATCCCTATGCGGAGGTAGGGCACTGGACTTGGGTTCATCAAATACATCCCGGTAATCTGACAAGAACTCTGGGACCTCAGAAGGGGTGGATGATGAAATAGACAGAAATGGGACATCACCATGTACCCCCTGACAACCCCAGCTGGACACAGACATTGATTTCCAATCCAATACTGGGTTATGGACTTGTAGCCATGGCAACCCCAACACGACCACATCATGCAGATTCTGCAACACCAAAAAGCGAATATCCTCCTGATGGGCAGGAGCCATGCCCATGGTCAGTTGGGTCCAATACTGAGGCTTATTCTCGGCCAAAGGCGTAGCATCAATTCCTCTCAATGGAATAGGATGCTGCAAGGGCTCCAAGAAAAACCCACAGCGCCTAGCATACTCCAAGTCCATCAAATTCACCTGAGGAAGGAAACTCAGAAGCCGCAGCCCCACTCACATCCACCAGAGGAAGCTCATAGACAGAACCAGCCGATGTACCACTCATGACCACAGGAGGGAGCTTGACCACAGAATTCACAACACTTTGCGGTCAGCACAAAAACCTACAAACAACCACGCAGAGGGCGCAAAAAGACCCTCCGCACCGACTAACGGTACGGAGGTGCTTCCTCTGCGTCCCAGAGCTTCCAGCAAGCAAGACAAACCAATATAGCAAGCTGGACAGAAAAAATAGCAAACAAAAGTAACACAAGCAGAACTAAGCTTATGCAGGGCAGACAGGCCACAAGAGCGATCCAGGAGAGAGCAAGACCAATACTGGAAAATTGACTGGAGGCCAGGAACAAAGAACTAGGTGGCATTAAATAGAGCAGCACCTAACGACTTAACCTCGTCACCTGAGGAAGGAAACTCCGAAGCCGCAGCCCCACTCACATCCACCAAAGGAAGCTCAAGGACAGAACCAGCCGAAGTACCACTCATGACCACAGGAGGGAGCTTGACCACAGAATTCACAACAGGGGAACCACCGTTTGGGCGCATGGCAGAGCTTGGAATGGAAGTGGGGACGTTTTGGAATGCAGACTTAGATGGAATGATCTGCAGGCGTCATGTTGCGTTTTCAGAACCACTCATGTGCCTAAACAGTAGAAACTCCCCACAAGTGACCACATTTTGGAAACTAGACGCCCAAGGAACTTAGGCTGGGTTCACACTGCGTTAGTGTGACCCTTTTAACGGACTACGTTACATCACGGCATAACGCTGTGTAACGTAGTCCATTAACGCCGCCATTACTTTCAATGGTGGACGCATCGCTAGCGCATGCCCACCCTGGGCGTGCGCTAGCGATATGTCGTCATTGAGTGACGGACCCGAGACGCGGGCTGCAGCGTTTCTGGGTTCGTCACAGCTAGCGCACTGCTAGTGCAGATGGAGCTAGCAGATGCTCCATCTGCGCTAGCGCAGTGCCAAAGTCGGCACTTGCGTTAGTGCAGTCCGTTTAACAGATTTGTTGAACGGACTGCACAACGCAAGTGTGAACCTAGCCTTATCTAGATGTGTTGTGAGAACTTTAAACCCCCAAGTGTTTCACTAAAGTTGATAACGCAGAGCCGTGAAAATAAAAAATCATTTTTTCCCACAAAAATGATTTTTTTAGCCTACAAATTTTTATTTTCATAAGGCAACAGGAGAAATTGGACCACAAAATTTGTTGTGGGGGTAAACTACTATTTGGGCGCACGGCAGAGCTCAGAGGGGAAGGACCACCATTTGACTCTTTCAATGGAAAATTGAGATTAGATGCCATGTCGCGTTTGGAGAGCCCCTGATGTGCCTAAACATTGGAAACCTCCCAATTCTAACTCCAACCCTAACTCCAACACACCCCTAATCCCAATCCAAACCATAACCCTGACACACCCCTCATCCTAATCCCAACCCCAATTTTAGCCCTAACCCTAATGGGAAAATGGAAATAAATTGTAGCAACCCTGCTGGCATCACTGCATGGCCTCCTATCCCCCACCTGCATTACACTCAAACTCACTTCTCTGGGCCTTGTGGTGACTTCTCTCTGCTGCCAGCTCCATGCTGTGTGCCTCATGTCTGCTGTCTGCTCTGTGCATGCTCTGTCTGTGTGCATAGGGGGCGGCGCCGGCAACTCCTGTTTTTTATAGAGACTGTGTGCACCTTGCTAAGTTGTCCCTGGCCAATCGCCATGAGGCTTCCTGTATTTAAGACATCCCCACCCTTTGGTGGGGGCCTGTGCAACTAAAGGCCCTGTCACACATAGCGAGATCGCTAGCGAGATCGCTGCTGAGTCACAAGTTTTGTGACGCAACAGCGATCTCAGTAGCGATCTCGCTATGTGTGACACGTACCAGCGATCAGGCCCCTGCTGTGAGATCGCTGGTCGTGTCGGAATGGCCTGGGCCATTTTTTGATCGTTGAGGTCCCGCTGACATCGCTGAATCGGCGTGTGTGATGCCGATTCAGCGATGTCTTCGCTGGTAACCAGGGTAAACATCGGGTTACTAAGCGCAGGGCCGCGCTTAGTAACCCGATGTTTACCCTGGTTACCATCGTTAAAGTTAAAAAAACAAACGCTACATACTTACCTACCGCTGTCTGTCCCCGGCGCTCTGCTTCTCTGGTCTGGCTGTGAGCGGCGGGCAGCCGGAAAGCAGAGCACAGCGGTGACGTCACCGCTCTGCTTTCCGGCCGCTGTGCTCACAGCCAGAGCAGAGAAGCCCAGCGCCGGGGACAGACAGCGGTAGGTAAGTATGTAGCGTTTGTTTTTTTTAACTTTAACGATGGTAACCAGGGTAAACATCGGGTTACTAAGCGCGGCCCTGCGCTTAGTAACCCGATGTTTACCCTGGTTACCCGGGGACTTCGGCATCGTTGAAGACAGTTTCAACGATGCCGAAGTCTTTCCCCGGATCGTTGGTCGCTGGAGAGAGCTGTCTGTGTGACCTGTGGGCCTTTACTCCCTCAGTCAGTTCTTAGCTGCTGAGGTGCCAGGCCCTGTCTCGGTTACTCTCTCTTGTCTGCCACCCAGGGGGGCGTTGTACCCTGGTCTGTGTCCTGTGTAGCCACCCAGTGGGGCTTAGTACCCTGGCCTATGTTTTTGTGTAGCCACCCAGCGGGGCTTCGTACCCTGGCCTATGTCTGCCACCCAGAGGGGCATCGTACCCTGGCTTGTGTCTGTCTCTGTGTCTTGTCTCGTTCCTGACTCTGTCTTAGTCTAGTCCTATTCCTCTGTCTGTTTATATCTCTGTCTTGGTTTGCCTGTTCTGCTGTGCATTCTCTGTGTCTTGCTTTGCTCCGCTTTCGGCTCCGCTCTCTGCGACCTTGCTTTGCTCCTTGCTCTGCAGTGACCTTGCTCGGCACTCTGTGTCTTGCTCTGCACTCAGCTCTGCACTCTGTGGCTTAGCTCTAGCTCTGCTCTCAGTAACTTTGCTCTGCACTCTGACCTTGCTATGCACTGTGGCTTCGCTCTGCACTCTGACCTTGCTCTCCACTCTGTGGCTTCGCTCTGCGGCTCCACTCCTTGCGGTTCTACCTGGCTCTGCTCTTTGCGGTTCTACTGCTCCAGCTCTTGGCTCCGCCTCCTGCGTTTCTGTGCTTGGCTCCGCCTCCTGCTCTTGGCTCTGCCTTCTGCGTTTCTGTTCCTATCTCTAGCTCCTGTGCTTTCGCTGTGCATCGGCTCTTGCGGTCTTCCCCTACCTTTTCTTAAGTCCTCCTGTCTGAACAGGTTCTTACCTGTTTTGCAGACCTGCCTGCAGTCTGGTCCCTACCGGTTCTTCCAGTGTACCAGCCTTGTCCACCTGTCTTGCCTGTGTCCCAGCCGTGCCCGCCTGTATGCTGGAGTGCCAGCCATGCCCGCTTGCCTGTCTATGTTCCGTTCCCCGGTGGGATCAGCAGCCACAGCCAGACATCACCCTGGAGTGGTACCTGGTAGCTTCCTATTGCACACGTCTGACCTCACCATCAGAGGCTCCAGCGAACACCTAGGAAGCTACTTAGTTACGCCCCTTCCAGGGAAGTTTGGTCTGTGGTCCAGTGGGGCCACTGTTGTGAGTTCTGTTTTTGGGCTCCCTCTGGTGGTTACTGATGGTACTGGGTGACTTGTGTTCTCTGCGGTCTCTGGTGTCCACCTGTTCCATCAGGTTATGGGAGTTTCCTATTTAACCTGGCTTTTTTGTCATTTCCTCGCCGGCTAGCAATGTAATCAGCGTGTCTTTTTACCTCTGCTACCTGCGTCTGTTATCTTCAGGACAAGCTAAGTTTTGATTTTCCTGTTCTACGTTTTGCTTAATTTTTGTCTTAGTCCAGCTTGCAGATATGTGATTCCTTGCTGCTGGTTGCTCTAGTGGGCTGAAATTACTCCTCATGTTCCATGAGTTGGCACATGAGTTCAAGTAATTTCAGGATGGTTTTTTGAAGGGTTTTTCGCTGACCGCGCAGTTCACTTTTGTATCCTCTGCTATCTAGCTTTAGCGGGCCTCATTTTTGCTGATTCTATTTTCATAACTACGTATGTGCTTTCCTCTCATTTCACCGTTATTACATGTGGGGGGCTGCTATTTCTGTGGGGTGTTTCTCTGGAGGCAAGTGAGGTCTGTGTTTCTTCTAATAGGGGAAGTTAATCCTTCGGCTGGCACGAGACGTCTAGGAATCATCGTAGGCACGTTCCCCGGCTACTGCTAGTTGTGTGTTTAGGTTCAGGATCGCGGTCAGCTCAGGTTCCATCACCCTAGAGCTTGTTTTGTTTTTGTGCTTGTCCTTTTGTGATCCCCTGCCATTGGGATCATGACAGGCCACACCCCCGCACGCCCGCGCCAACCAGTCTGGGCGCGTGCGTGACATAAATACATTTTTTTTTATTTTATTATTTTTCCATAAGAGGGTGATAAAGGGGGGTTTGGCGTACTATTTATAGCAGGTTTTTATAGCGGATTTTTATGATTGGCAGCCGGCACACACTAAAAGACGCTCTTTATTGCAAATAATATTTTTTGCATCACCTCATTTTGAGAGCTATAATTTTTCAATATTTTGGTCCACAGAGTCATGTGAGGTCTTGTTTTTTGCGGGACGAGTTGATGTTTTTATTGGTAACATTTTCGGGCACGTGACATTTTTTGATCGCTTTTTAATCCGATTTTTGTGAGGTAGAATGAACAAAAACCTGCAATTCATTAATTTCTTTTGGGGGAGGCGTTTATACCGTTCCGCATTTGGTAAAATTGATAAAGCAGTTTTATTCTTCTGGTCAGTACGATTGCAGCGATACCTCATTTATATATTTTTTATAATGTTTTGCCGTTTTTATACAATAAAAACTATTTTATATAAAAAATAATTAGTTTTGCATCAATTTATTCTGAGAGCTATAACTTTTTTATTTTTCCGGTGATGGAGCTATATGGTGGCTTGTTTTTTGCAGGACAAGATGACGTTTTCAGCGGTACCACGTTTATTTATATCCTTCTTTTTGATCGCGTGTTATTCAACTTTTTGTTTGGCGGTATGATGATAAAACATTTTTTTTTGCCTTTTTTTTTAATGGTGTTCACTAAAGGTGTTAACTATTGGGACAGTTTTATAGGTCGGGTCGTTACAGACACAGCAATACTAAATATGTGTACTTTTATTGTTTAGATTTTTTTTTTTAGTTCAAAAATTTATTTATTGACTGAATAGTACGTCCAATGCCAGAAAGGGGTTAATGTCACTTTGATACAATCCTCCTTATTTTGCTTCAGATCTAGCAGAGCTTAAAGTGAACTTGTCGCCCCCAAAATCGAAGGTGAGCTAAGCCCACCAGCATCAGGGGCTTATCTACAGCATTCTGTAATAAAGAATGGAGAGGTCTATAATTTTTATTGTAAGTACACTTCAACTGTGAGAGACAGAATCTAAAAATAAGAACCAGAAAATCACACTGTATGATTTTTACATAATAAATTTGCATTTTATTGCATGAAATAAGTATTTGATACAATAGAAAAACAGAACCTTTATTTGTAATTACAGAGGTCAGACTTTTCCTGCAGTTCCTGACCAGGTTTGCACACACTGCAGCAGGGATTTTGGCCCACTCCTCCATACAGATCTCCTCCAGATCTTTCAGGTTTCGGGGCTGTCATTGGGCAACATTGTGCTTCAGCTCCCTCCAAAGATTTTCTATTGTGTTCAGATCTGCGTGACCTTGCGTTCCCTGCAGGATTGTAATCCATGACGGCATAGTGTGATACTAACAGTAATGTTTGAGATTGTGGTCCCATCTCTCTTCAGGTCCCTGACCAGGTTCTCCCATGTAGTTCTGGGCTGATTCCTGACCTTTCTCAGAATCATCCTTACCCCACAAGGTGAGATCTTGAATGGAGCCACAGACTGAGCAAGATTGATAGTCATCTTGTGTTTCTTCCATTTTCTAATAATTGTGCCAACAGTTGTTGGCTTCTCACCAAGCTGCTTGCCTATTGTCCTGTAGCCCATCCCAGCCTTGTACAGGTCTACAATTTTGTCCCTGGTGTCCTTAGATAGCTCTTTGGTCTTGGCCATGGTGGAGAGGTTGGAGTGTGATTTATTGAGTGTGGACAGGTGTCTTTTATATAGGTAACGAGTTCAAACAGGTGCAATTAATACAGGTAATGAGTGCAGAGTAGGAGGGCTTCTTGAAGAAAAACTGACAGGTCTGTGAGAGCCAGAATTCTTGCTGGTTGGTCGGCAATCAAATACTTATTTCATGTAATAAAATGCAATATAATTATGTAAAAATCATACAATGTGATTTTTCTGGATTTTGTGTAGATTCTGTCTCTCACAGGTGAGGTGTACCTACGATAAAAATTACAGATCTCATCATTCTTTGTAGGTGGGAGAACTTGCAAAATCGGCAGTCTATCAAATACTTATTTTGATACATTTTTAATTAAAAATTTAGGAATAAATGTATATAAAAGCTTGGTGAAGAACCCAGTGGCCCTCACCCTCTTACTGGCCACCAGAGATGGTAGTTTTCCACACATTTGCTTGTGCAGACCCATTGTAAGTGGCGCGTTACAGGATTTGGTAAGTTTTGATGCCGCCCCTCACAGTGCGGCGTTCTGGCCCGAACCATGGCTGCTGATAGAGGAGCAATCGGCTACCCTCATTCAATAACTTTGTTGGTTTCTAATGTTGGGGCAACTGACGATCTTTTAAACAGTACATGACCAGGCCATTTAACCCATCTTTATGCACAACAACATTTTCGAGTTTTATCGTACACATGCATTTAGCATCTTTATAATTTATCCTCTTTTCAATAGTCAAATCATTTTTGCCTTTTTCGTGACATATATACGGCTTAACTACCGTAATTATGTCCTTTTTTGTTGATCTCTGTGAAGATGTGGAGAAAACTAGATAT
Source organism: Ranitomeya imitator (assembly GCF_032444005.1). Lineage (NCBI taxonomy): Eukaryota > Metazoa > Chordata > Amphibia > Anura > Dendrobatidae > Ranitomeya > Ranitomeya imitator. Next base: position 669,283,788 of record NC_091282.1, read on the forward strand.
ATAATATGTATCTGTTGTTCACTTTTTTGTTTTCATTATCACCACAGAGGACGTAAAAAGACATTTTAAATTGTGTTCAATTTTTAGTAGAAATTAATTTTTATACATTGGACATAAGGACAATTTTTTGATGGGGTGGGGCTAAAACTACAGTTTAGACTGGCAATGTCTTTCTTTTCTTAGTTTATTTTTGCTATTTTTAGTTATTTTCATTGTTATACACTGCGCATAACAGACTTTTGGGGGAATTTTAACAAATCAATACATTCTTTTGTTTGCCGATATCCCTTGTAACTGGGGCTGGTGTATTAGCTCCAGCTGCAGGACAATTTCAGCCTACTGGCTGGGTTCCTAGGACACAGTAGCTCCTGTTCCGCCCTTACAACTAGTAATCACATTTCCTGGGTCCAGAGAAGGAAGCAGGGTAAGTGCTTCATAATCTATATACACAGCAGTTGTTCATCACTCTGTATACAGAGATGGAGAAGGTAAATATGGTAATAAACTGTGTATATCTTGTCTGTGGGGAGTCTGGTTGTGTCTGGGTTACCGTTTTGCAGAGTCCTAGAACACGGATGATGCTTGTGTAACCCTGTTTGGCTTTGTGGTGCAAATCGACATTTGGCTGCATACTGGAAATATTAAAGTGTTGGTTCAGGCTAAGGATATTGATGACCTATCCACACGAAGGGTCATCAATATCTGATCAATAGGGGTCCAATGCTGGGCTCCTCCCACTGATAAATTTAAAAGTATAGGTGCTGCGTTGCAGTGTGGACAAGGCTGTGCTGTTCTGCTCCAGTCACTTCTTACATCCAGCTGATCAGTGGTGTCAGTCGGACCCCACAGATCTGATACTGATGATGACCTATCCTGGTATCAATATCCTAAGCTTGGACAATCCATGCACATCAGATCAACCTTTATTTGCATTCTTCCTAGCATGCACAAAATTTGGCTGTTAGTCGTCAGTTTATGTCATTTTTCTTCTGTAGACCTCCACTGGATTTATTTCACTTGTATAATTTAAAATATATTTCATTTTCTGACTTGTGATGTGACAGTACAAATAAAAAAACAAACAGAAAATACACAAAAAACACGGCGAATCCAAACAGTGCAAAGTGTATGTGCAAGGGGTGGGGGAAGATTTACGGTGATGGGGGTATTTAGTGTAACGTGCAGGTTGAAGAATTAAGGCCATGATGGTATTTAGTGTAACGGGCCTGGGAAGTGGGGAAGATTTACGGTGATGGGGGTATTTAGTGTAACGTGCAGGATGAAGAATCACGGCCATGGCGGTATTTAGTGTAACAGGCCTGGGAAGTGGGGAAAATTTATGGTGATGGGGATATTTAGAGTAACAGGCGAGGGGAAGATTTAGTGATGGGTTATTTAGTGTAATGGGCAGGGGGAAGATTTATGGTGATAGAGGTATTTAGTGTAATGGGCCTGTGAAAGATTAACGGTGATGGGGGTATTTAGTGTAACAGCCAATAATTTATTGAGGGGCTCAGCGCAGGACAGATACTTTTATTCAGGAGCATTATAATAACACTGCTATCTAAGGCTATGTGCGCACACTGCGTATTTGCTTGCAGAAATTTCTGCAAGGTTTCTGCATCTCTTGGCAGAAAAACGCAGCTGGAAATATGCACTTTTTTATGCGTTTTTGTAATTATGAAATTAATATTAAATAAAGACACACCAGCCTATGTAGGAGCATTAATATAATTAACCTACATATGCTGAAGAAAAAAAAGCAACTGTCAGAAATTGCGTGAAATGCAGTATCTGCTTAGCTTTTGAAAAAATGTTTAAAAATTTTTTGTGGGTTCCCACATAATTTTAATAACCAGCAGAGGGAAAGCTGATGGCTGAGTGCAAGTGTTAATATTCTGGGAAGGAGCCAATAGCCAAAGGTTACCAGGCTATTAATATCAGCTCACAACGGTTTGCTTAGCCTTTACTGGCTAGTTTACAAGGGAACCCCAGAAAAAAATTGACATGGGGTCACCCTATAAAAATCAAACCAGCAAAGGCTAGGAAGACAGCTGCAGACTGATATTAATAGCCTGGGAAGGGGCCATGGATATTGGCACCCCCTGGTTTAAAACATCAGCTCTCAACCGCCCCAGAAATGGCACATCTATGCACCAATTCGGGCACTTAGCCTTGCTTTTCCCACTTACCCTGTAGTGGTGGCAAGTGGGGTTAATGCCCATGGCTTAGTAATGGAGAGCCGTCTATAAGACACCTATCCATTACTAATCCTATAGTTAAATGATAAATAAACACACAGCCAGAATAAAGTCCTTTATTTGAAAAAAATCACAGACTGCTTTATTGAATCTAAATTTACCATATTTACCTAATCCCTGACGCCCTCATCTCCTGCAATCAAAAAATAATAAACCAACATATAATACTATCCTGTCCGATGTAGTCCAATTAACCCCTTTACCCTCAAGGGTGGTTTGCATGTTAATGACTGGGCCAATTTTTACAATTCTGACCACTGTCCCTTTATGAGGTTATAACTCTGGAATGCTTCAACGGATCCCAGTGATTTTGACATTGTTTTCTCGTGACATATTGTACTTCATTTTAGTGGTAACATTTCTTTGATATTACCTGCATTTATTTGTGAAAAAGACAGAAATTTGGCAAAAATGTTGAAAATTTCGCAATTTTCTAACTTTGAATTTTTATGCCGTTAAATCACAGAGATGTCATGCAAAATACTTAATAAGTAACATTTCTCATATGTCTACTTTACATCAGCACAATTTTGGAACCAAAATATTTTTCTCATTTTTTTTAAGGGACTACATCACATTTGAAGTCACTTTGAGGGGTCTATATGATAAAAAAATACCCAAGTGTGACACCATTCTAAAAACTGCACCCCTCAAGGTGCTCAAAACCACATTCAAGAATTTTATTAACCCTTCAGGTGCTTCACAAGAATTTTTGGAATGTTTAAAAAAAAATATGAACATTTAACTTTTTTTCACAAAAAAATTATTTTAGCTCCAATTTGCTTTATTTTACTAACAGTAACAGAAGTTGGACCCCAAAAGTTGTTGTACGATTTGTTCTGAGTATGCTGATACCCTATATGTAGGGGTAAACCACTGTTTGGGCGCATGGCAGAGCTCAGAAGGGAAGGAGCGCAATTTGACTTTTCAATGCAAAATTGATTGGAAATGAGAGAGGACGCCATGTCGCGTTTGGAGAGTCCCCGATGTGCCTAAACATTGAAACCCCCAAGTGACACCATTTTGGATAGTAGACCCCCTATGGAACTTATCTAGATGTGTGGTGAGCACTTTTAACGCCCAAGTGTTTCACTACAGTTTATAACGCAGTCGTGAAAATATTTTTTTTTTTTCCACAAAAATTATTTTTTAGCCCCTAGTTTTGTATTTTCCCAAGGGTAACAGGAGAAATTCGACCCCAAAAGTTGTTGTCTAATTTGTCCTGAGTATGCAGATACCCCATATGTGGGGGTGAACCACCGTTTGGGCGCATGGCAGAGCTTGGAAGGGAAGGAGCGGTTTGGAATGCAGACTTAGATGGAATGGTCTGCAGGCATCACATTGCGTTTGCAGAGCCTTTGATGTACCTAAACAGTAGAAACCCTGAACAAGTGACCCCATATTGGAAACTAGACCCCCCCAAGAAACTTATCTAGATGTGTTGTGAGAACTTTGAACTCCCAATTGTTTCACTACAGTTTATAATGCAGAGCCGTGAAAATAAAAAAACATTTTTTCCCACAAAAATGATTTTTTAGCCTCCAAATTTTTATTTTCCCAAGGGTAACCAGAGAAATTGGACCCCAAAAGTTGTTGCCCAATTTGTCTTGAGTACGCTGATACCCCATATGTTGGGGTAAACCCCCGGTTTTGGCACACGGGAGAGCTCGGAAGGGAAGGAGCATTGTTTTACTGTTTCAACGCAGAATTGGCTGGAATTGAGATCGGACGCCATGTCGCGTTTGGAGAGCCCCGTGACCGCTCCTGGCACTCCACTGCCCCTCCAAAAAAATGGTGGTGTTGGACAGTGGAAATGGCTACAGCACAAGCAATTTGGGGGTTAATCTTCCCTCCCTAACTATATACCTTCTTCTGATGAAGCTGCAGCAACCTCTCCCTATGCTAAGATCGACAGAAGATGGCGGTCAGCATGCACGCCTCTTTATAGCCCCTGTGACGCCGCAGAAAGCAAGCCAATCACTGCCATGCCCTTCTCTAAGATGGTGGGGACCGAGACCTATGTCATCACGATGCCCACACTCCGCGTCCTCCTTCATTGGCTGAAAAATGGCGCTGAGTCATATGAAACGCGACTTTTGCGCGCAGATCGGCGACCTCATGGCCGATCCTACACTAGGATCGGGTTTCATGAACCCCGACTTTGCCGAAAGTCGGCGATTTTTGAATTTGTCCGATCAGTTTCGCTCAACCCTAGCTCCGGCAGTTAAAGGGAACCTGTCACCTGAATTTGGCGGGACTGGTTTTGGGTCATATGGGCGGAGTTTTCGGGTGTTTGATTCACCCTTTCCTTACCCGCTGGCTGCATGCTGGCTGCAATATTGGATTGAAGTTCATTCTCTGTCCTCCATAGTACACGCCTGCACAAGGCAATCTTGCTTTGCCCAGGCGTGTACTATGGAGGACAGAGAATGAACTTCAATCCAATATTCCAGCCAACATGCAGCAAGCGGGTAAGGAAAGGGTGAATCAAACACCCAGAAACTCCGCCCATATGACCCAAAACCAGTCCCGCCAAATTCAGGTCACAGAGTCCCTTTAAGGAGTTGTCCAGGTCTGTGCTGTCTGCAGTCATTCTATGTGACCTGTCCTGACCACATCTCCATGGAGCACCTTATCTATCTCCTATCACAGGTGTGTATGGCGCTTTCTCCTCTGATGCAGACTCGTGGTATTGTCACTTATCCCCAAGACACTGTTCACACATACAGTGTAGTAATTTCTGAGGCGTTACTTATGGTATTTTGGGCCCTTTCTGTAGGGTCAGTGATTACAGGTAGCTATTACATTAGTTTGCCCTTTATCATCTTGTAGCTGCCTCATGTGTCAGTACACATTGCTAACATTCTAGTTCTGTTATTAGTTGGACTATTAGCTTTCCAGCATGGCAATCTCTTCCCCCGCCTGGAGGTGACTGGTATATTATATATTGTGATTGGACTGTGGAGCCTTCCATTCCTGTCCTGCAGCCGTGACACGCGTGTCTGAGCATCAGTGTGTACACGCAGCACGTGACGGTGACGTGTTTCCTGGAGCTGAGCCCTCAACATCCCACCATTCCCTACATAGCCCCTCATCACCCCCCCCCCTATTCACCACACAGCCCATCATCCCCACATTCCCTAAACAGCCCCTCATCATCCTCCCATTCCCCACACACCCCCTCATCATCCCCCCTATTCTCCATACAGACCCTCATCATCTTCCCTTTGCAGCCCCACTCAAGTAACATCAACCCCTTACCAAATTACATCCTCAGAGCACTCAGGGTATGTGCACACGTATTTATGAGGGCTGCGGATTTTTCCGCAGCTGATTTCATAAATCCGCAGGTAAAAGGCACTCCGTTTTACCTGCGGATTTTCCGCAGTTTTTTTGCTGATTTTGCGCAGATTCCACCTGCGGTTTTACACCTGCGGATTCCTATTATGGAGCAGGTGTAATCCGCTGCGGAATGTAACCTGCAGCGTTTCCGCGCATTTTTTTCCGCAGCTTGAGCACTGTGGATTGCGTTTTCCATAGGTTTACATTGCACGGTAAACTCATGGAACGTGTGCACATAGCCTCAGAGTCCTGCGTCCTCATTCCCGGGACGGACTAAACTGCATATTGGGATGATGGGATGATGGGATGATGGGCTGCAATAATAGACTCCACCACTAGATGGCATCACATTTTACAAATGACTTCTTGTAATATAGCAAGAAGGGAATTCAATGGAAATACTTAAATGAATCAGAAAATCCACAGGGCTGGATTAAAGTTTAATAATAGAACCAGCGAAAAAAGATTGTAACTATATGGGATTATGTGTAGAATATCGGGTTACACACGCCTGGTGATATATCTCATCAACATCTCATAGGAATATGGGTATATCTATTGTTCTGTATGGGGATTATGGGTGAAATATCACAAATACACATGCCCAGGAACATATTTCATCTACTTCTGATAGGATTATGGGTATAATTATTGATCTGTATGGGGATTATGGGTGAAATATCACAAATACACATGCCCAGGAACATACTTCATCTACTTCTGATAGGAATATGGGTATAACTATTGTTCTGTATGGGGATTATGGGTGAAATATTACAAATACACATGCCCAGGAACATACTTCATCTACTTCTGATAGGAATATGGGTATAATTATTGTTCTGTATGGGGATTATGGGTGAAATATCACAAATACACATGCCCAGGAACATACTTCATCTACTTCTGATAGGAATATGAGTATAATTATTGTTCTGTATGGGGATTATGGGTGAAATATCACAAATACACATGCCCAGGAACATATTTCATCTACTTCTGATAGGAATATGGGTATATCTATTGATCTGGATGGGGATTATGGGTGAAATATCACAAATACACATGCCCAGGAACATATTTCATCTACTTCTGATAGGTATATGGGTATATCTATTGTTCTGTATGGGGATTATGGGTGAAATATCACAAATACACATGCCCAGGAACATATTTCATCTACTTCTGATAGGAATATGGGTATATCTATTGTTCTGTATGGGGATTATGGGTGAAATATCACAAATACACATGCCCAGGAACATATTTCATCTACTTCTGATAGGAATATGGGTATATCTATTGATCTGGATGGGGATTATGGGTGAAATATCACAAATACACATGCCCAGGAACATACTTCATCTACTTCTGATAGGAATATGGGTATATCTATTGATCTGTATGGGGATTATGGGTGAAATATCACAAATACACATGCCCAGGAACATACTTCATCTACTTCTGATAGGAATATGGGTATAACTATTGTTCTGTATGGGGATTATGGGTGAAATATCACAAATACACATGCCCAGGAACATACTTCATCTACTTCTGATAGGAATATGGGTATAACTATTGTTCTGTATGGGGATTATGGGTGAAATATCACAAATACACATGCCCAGGAACATACTTCATCTACTTCTGATAGGAATATGAGTATAATTATTGTTCTGTATGGGGATTATGGGTGAAATATCACAAATACACATGCCCAGGAACATATTTCATCTACTTCTGATAGGAATATGGGTATATCTATTGATCTGGATGGGGATTATGGGTGAAATATCACAAATACACATGCCCAGGAACATACTTCATCTACTTCTGATAGGAATATGGGTATATCTATTGATCTGTATGGGGATTATGGGTGAAATATCACAAATACACATGCCCAGGAACATACTTCATCTACTTCTGATAGGAATATGGGTATAACTATTGTTCTGTATGGGGATTATGGGTGAAATATCACAAATACACATGCCCAGGAACATACTTCATCTACTTCTGATAGGAATATGGGTATATCGATTGTTCTGTATGAGGATTATGGGTGAAATATTACAAATACACATGCCCAGGAACATACTTCATCTACTTCTGATAGGAATATGGGTATAATTATTGTTCTGTATGGGGATTATGGGTGAAATATCACAAATACACATGCCCAGGAACATACTTCATCTACTTCTGATAGGAATATGAGTATTATTGTTCTGTATGGGGATTATGGGTGAAATATCACAAATACACATGCCCAGGAACATACTTCATCTACTTCTGATAGGAATATGAGTATAATTATTGTTCTGTATGGGGATTATGGGTGAAATATCACAAATACACATGCCCAGGAACATATTTCATCTACTTCTGATAGGAATTTGGGTATATCTATTGATCTGTATGGGGATTATGGGTGAAATATCACAAATACACATGCCCAGGAACATATTTCATCTACTTCTGATAGGAATATGGGTATATCTATTGATCTGGATGGGGATTATGGGTGAAATATCACAAATACACATGCTCAGGAACATACTTCATCTACTTCTGATAGGAATATGGTATATCTATTGTTCTGTATGGGGATTATGGGTGAAATATCACAAATACACATGCTCAGGAACATATTTCATCTACTTCTGATAGGAATATGGTATATCTATTGTTCTGTATGGAGATTATGGGTGAAATATCACAAATACACATGCCCAGGAACATATTTCATCTACTTCTGATAGGAATATGGGTATAATTATTGTTCTGTATGGGGATTATGGGTGAAATATCACAAATACACATGCTCAGGAACATATTTCATCTACTTCTGATAGGAATATGGGTATATCTATTGATCTGTATGGGGATTATGGGTGAAATATCACAAATACACATGCCCAGGAACATACTTCATCCACTTCTGATAGGAATATGGGTATAATTATTGTTCTGTATGGGGATTATGGGTGAAATATCACAAATACACATGCCCAGGAACATACTTCATCTACTTCTGATAGGAATATGGTATATCTATTGTTCTGTATGGGGATTATGGGTGAAATATCACAAATACACATGCCCAGGAACATACTTCATCTACTTCTGATAGGAATATGGGTATATCTATTGATCTGTATGGGGATTATGGGTGAAATATCACAAATACACATGCCCAGGAACATACTTCATCTACTTCTGATAGGAATATGAGTATAATTATTGTTCTGTATGGGGATTATGGGTGAAATATCACAAATACACATGCCCAGGAACATATTTCATCTACTTCTGATAGGAATTTGGGTATATCTATTGATCTGTATGGGGATTATGGGTGAAATATCACAAATACACATGCCCAGGAACATATTTCATCTACTTCTGATAGGAATATGGGTATATCTATTGATCTGGATGGGGATTATGGGTGAAATATCACAAATACACATGCCCAGGAACATACTTCATCCACTTCTGATAGGAATATGGGTATAATTATTGTTCTGTATGGGGATTATGGGTGAAATATCACAAATACACATGCCCAGGAACATACTTCATCTACTTCTGATAGGAATATGGGTATATCGATTGATCTGTATGGGGATTATGGGTGAAATATCACAAATACACATGCCCAGGAACATACTTCATCTACTTCTGATAGGAATATGGGTATATCTATTGATCTGTATGGGGATTATGGGTGAAATATCACAAATACACATGCCCAGGAACATATTTCATCTACTTCTGATAGGAATATGGGTATATCTATTGATCTGGATGGGGATTATGGGTGAAATATCACAAATACACATGCCCAGGAACATACTTCATCTACTTCTGATAGGAATATGGGTATATCTATTGATCTGTATGGGGATTATGGGTGAAATATCACAAATACACATGCCCAGGAACATATTTCATCTACTTCTGATAGGAATATGGGTATATCTATTGATCTGTATGGGGATTATGGGTGAAATATCACAAATACACATGCCCAGGAACATACTTCATCTACTTCTGATAGGAATATGGGTATATCTATTGTTCTGTATGGGGATTATGGGTGAAATATCACAAATACACATGCTCAGGAACATACTTCATCTACTTCTGATAGGAATATGGGTATATCGATTGTTCTGTATGAGGATTATGGGTGAAATATCACAAATACACATGCCCAGGAACATACTTCATCTACTTTTGATAGGAATATGGGTATATCTATTGTTCTGTATGGGGATTATGGGTGAAATATCACAAATACACATGCCCAGGAACATACTTCATCTACTTCTGATAGGAATATGGGTATAATTATTGTTCTGTATGGGGATTATGGGTGAAATATCACAAATACACATGCTCAGGAACATACTTCATCTACTTCTAATAGGATTATGGGTATAATTATTGTTCTGTATGGGGATTATGGGTGAAATATCACAAATACACATGCCCAGGAACATACTTCATCTACTTCTGATAGGAATATGGGTATATCTATTGTTCTGTATGGGGATTATGGGTGAAATATCACAAATACACATGCCCAGGAACATACTTCATCTACTTCTGATAGGAATATGAGTATATCTATTGATCTGTATGGGGATTATGGGTGAAATATCACAAATACACATGCCCAGGAACATACTTCATCTACTTCTGATAGGAATATGGGTATATCTATTGTTCTGTATGGGGATTATGGGTGAAATATTACAAATACACATGCCCAGGAACATACTTCATCTACTTCTGATAGGAATATGGGTATAACTATTGTTCTGTATGGGGATTATGGGTGAAATATCACTAATACACATGCCCAGGAACATACTTCATCTACTTCTGATAGGAATATGGGTATAATTATTGTTCTGTATGGGGATTATGGGTGAAATATTACAAATACACATGCCCAGGAACATACTTCATCTACTTCTGATAGGAATATGGGTATAACTATTGATCTGTATGGGGATTATGGGTGAAATATCACAAATACACATGCCCAGGAACATACTTCATCTACTTCTGATAGGAATATGGGTATATCTATTGATCTGTATGGGGATTATGGGTGAAATATCACAAATACACATGCTCAGGAAAATACTTCATCTACTTCTGATAGGAATATGGGTATAACTATTGTTCTGTATGGGGATTATGGGTGAAATATCACAAATACACATGCCCAGGAACATACTTCATCTACTTCTGATAGGAATATGGGTATAATTATTGTTCTGTATGGGGATTATGGGTGAAATATCACAAATACACATGCCCAGGAACATACTTCATCTACTTCTGATAGGAATATCGGTATAACTATTGATCTGTATGGGGATTATGGGTGAAATATCACAAATACACATGCCCAGGAACATACTTCATCTACTTCTGATAGGAATATGGGTATAACTATTGTTCTGTATGGGGATTATGGGTGAAATATTACAAATACACATGCCCAGGAACATACTTCATCTACTTCTGATAGGAATATGGGTATAATTATTGTTCTGTATGGGGATTATGGGTGAAATATCACAAATACACATGCCCAGGAACATACTTCATCTACTTCTGATAGGAATATGAGTATAATTATTGTTCTGTATGGGGATTATGGGTGAAATATCACAAATACACATGCCCAGGAACATACTTCATCTACTTCTGATAGGAATATGAGTATAATTATTGTTCTGTATGGGGATTATGGGTGAAATATCACAAATACACATGGCCAGGAACATACTTCATCTACTTCTGATAGGAATATGGGTATATCTATTGATCTGTATGGGGATTATGGGTGAAATATCACAAATACACATGCCCAGGAACATACTTCATCTACTTCTGATAGGAATATGGGTATATCTATTGTTCTGTATGGGGATTATGGGTGAAATATCACAAATACACATGCTCAGGAACATACTTCATCTACTTCTGATAGGAATATGGGTATATCGATTGTTCTGTATGAGGATTATGGGTGAAATATCACAAATACACATGCCCAGGAACATACTTCATCTACTTCTGATAGGAATATGGGTATATCTATTGTTCTGTATGGGGATTATGGGTGAAATATCACAAATACACATGCCCAGGAACATACTTCATCTACTTCTGCTAGGAATATGGGTATAACTATTGTTTTGTATGGGGATTATGGGTGAAATATCACAAATACACATGCCCAGGAACATACTTCATCTACTTCTGATAGGAATATGGGTATAATTATTGTTCTGTATGGGGATTATGGGTGAAATATCACAAATACACATGCCCAGGAACATACTTCATCTACTTCTGATAGGAATATGGGTATAACTATTGTTCTGTATGGGGATTATGGGTGAAATATTACAAATACACATGCCCAGGAACATACTTCATCTACTTCTGATAGGAATATGGGTATAATTATTGATCTGTATGGGGATTATGGGTGAAATATCACAAATACACATGCCCAGGAACATATTTCATCTACTTCTGATAGGAATATGGGTATAATTATTGATCTGTATGGGGATTGTGGGTGAAATATCACAAATACACATGCTCAGGAAAATACTTCATCTACTTCTGATAGGAATATGGGTATAACTATTGTTCTGTATGGGGATTATGGGTGAAATATCACAAATACACATGCCCAGGAACATACTTCATCTACTTCTGATAGGAATATGGGTATAATTATTGTTCTGTATGGGGATTATGGGTGAAATATCACAAATACACATGCCCAGGAACATACTTCATCTACTTCTGATAGGAATATGGGTATAACTAATGTTCTGTATGGGGATTATGGGTGAAATATTACAAATACACATGCCCAGGAACATACTTCATCTACTTCTGATAGGAATATGGGTATAACTATTGTTCTGTATGGGGATTATGGGTGAAATATCACAAATACACATGCCCAGGAACATACTTCATCTACTTCTGATAGGAATATGGGTATAATTATTGTTCTGTATGGGGATTATGGGTGAAATATTACAAATACACATGCCCGGGAACATACTTCATCTACTTCTGATAGGAATATGGGTATAATTATTGTTCTGTATGGGGATTATGGGTGAAATATCACAAATACACATGCCCAGGAACATACTTCATCTACTTCTGATAGGAATATGGGTATATCTATTGATCTGTATGGGGATTATGGGTGAAATATCACAAATACACATGCTCAGGAAAATACTTCATCTACTTCTGATAGGAATATGGGTATAACTATTGTTCTGTATGGGGATTATGGGTGAAATATCACAAATACACATGCCCAGGAACATACTTCATCTACTTCTGATAGGAATATGGGTATAATTATTGTTCTGTATGGGGATTATGGGTGAAATATCACAAATACACATGCCCAGGAACATACTTCATCTACTTCTGATAGGAATATCGGTATAACTATTGATCTGTATGGGGATTATGGGTGAAATATCACAAATACACATGCCCAGGAACATACTTCATCTACTTCTGATAGGAATATGGGTATAACTATTGTTCTGTATGGGGATTATGGGTGAAATATTACAAATACACATGCCCAGGAACATACTTCATCTACTTCTGATAGGAATATGGGTATAATTATTGTTCTGTATGGGGATTATGGGTGAAATATCACAAATACACATGCCCAGGAACATACTTCATCTACTTCTGATAGGAATATGAGTATAATTGTTGTTCTGTATGGGGATTATGGGTGAAATATCACAAATACACATGCCCAGGAACATACTTCATCTACTTCTGATAGGAATATGAGTATAATTATTGTTCTGTATGGGGATTATGGGTGAAATATCACAAATACACATGCCCAGGAACATACTTCATCTACTTCTGATAGGAATATGGGTATATATATTGATCTGTATGGGGATTATGGGTGAAATATCACAAATACACATGCTCAGGAAAATACTTCATCTACTTCTGATAGGAATATGGGTATAATTATTGTTCTGTATGAGGATTATGGGTGAAATATTACAAATACACATGCCCAGGAACATACTTCATCTACTTCTGATAGGAATATGGGTATATCTATTGATCTGTATGGGGATTATGGGTGAAATATCACAAATACACATGCCCAGGAACATATTTCATCTACTTCTGATAGGAATATGGGTATATCTATTGATCTGTATGGGGATTATGGGTGAAATATCACAAATACACATGCCCAGGAACATACTTCATCTACTTCTGATAGGAATATGGGTATATCTATTGTTCTGTATGGGGATTATGGGTGAAATATCACAAATACACATGCTCAGGAACATATTTCATCTACTTCTGATAGGAATATGGGTATAATTATTGTTCTGTATGGGGATTATGGGTGAAATATCACAAATACACATGCCCAGGAACATACTTCATCTACTTCTGATAGGAATATGGGTATATCTATTGTTCTGTATGGGGATTATGGGTGAAATATCACAAATACACATGCCCAGGAACATACTTCATCTACTTCTGATAGGAATATGGGTATAACTATTGTTCTGTATGGGGATTATGGTTGAAATATTACAAATACACATGCCCAGGAACATACTTCATCTACTTCTGATAGGAATATGGGTATAATTATTGTTCTGTATGGGGATTATGGGTGAAATATCACAAATACACATGCTCAGGAACATACTTCATCTACTTCTGATAGGAATATGGGTATAATTATTGTTCTGTATGGGGATTATGGGTGAAATATCACAAATACACATGCTCAGGAACATACTTCATCTACTTCTGATAGGAATATGGGTATAATTTTTGTTCTGTATGGGGATTATAGGTGAAATATCACAAATACACATGCCCAGGAACATACTTCATCTACTTCTGCTAGGAATATGGGTATAATTATTGGTCTGTATGGGGATTATAGGTGATATATCATGAATACACATGCCCAGTGTCATATTCGATCAATTCCTGATAAGAACACGTATGTGTACAATTATTGTTTTATATGTTGATTATTGGTAAAATATGATGAAACATTTCATTAACTTCCGGTAAGAATATGGGTATATTTATTATTCTATATGGGGTTATGGTCAGAATGCTATGGATATACAGATCCTGTAACCTATTTGCATCTGACAGGATTACATGTCCATTGACTTCTCCCACCCCTGGGAGATGTGAGCCCTGGCATCATAGGTCTTTGACCCAGTGTTCCCACCTCCTTATTAGGCCGGCCATGTCATAGAGATGAGCAGTCTTGCACCATACTTCTTGCTTATATGCCTATATTATTCTCAATACATTGTTCTTTATAGGATGTTGGATCTTTTGCAGGATTTTATTGGTTACTTAGGTTTGTTGACATCAGTAACTTTTAATGGAGATATATAAAAAAAAATTTAAATAACTTTTAATAAAATAATAGGTTTTATCTTAACAAAAATATTTGGAAATGGAACATGTATTTTAGTGTATACTGGTCTCTAGGTTAATACGAAGGCCATCATAACAAATCCAACAAAATAGCTTTCATGGAACAATAAATGATCCTGCTTACGTTCACATGTCTGATATAGGACTCGGTATTGCTTCTTCGTCAGTAGGCAAGGCATAATTGAATCTTATGTGCCTGTTTTCCATCCAGGTTCACTAGAATGGGAATGGAAACTTTCATATTGTTCCCCGCTATACAGGGCAGTTTTTTGTTTTTTTTTGTGTGGCTGTGGGAAAAAGATGAGGGTAACGTATACAGTCATGGCCAAAAGTTTTGAGAATGACACCAAAATGATATTTTCCCATTATCTGCTGGCCTCTGGTTTTTATTAGTGTTTGTCTGATGTTTATATCACATACAGAAATATAATTGCAATCGTATTATGAGTACCAATAGGTTATATTGACAGTTAAAATGAGTTAATGCAGCAAGTCAATATTTGCAGTGTTGACCCTTCTTCTTCAAGACCTCTGCAATTCTCCCTGGCATGCTCTCAATCAACTTCTGGACCAAATCCTGACTGATAGCAGTCCATTCTTGCATAATCAATGCTTGCATTTTGCCAGAATTTGTTTGTTTTTGTTTGTCCACCCGTCTCTTGATGATTGACCACAAGTTCTCAATGGGATTAAGATCTGGGGAGTTTCCAGGCCATGGACCCAAAATCTCTGTTTTGTTCCATGAGCCATTTAGTTATCACCTTTGCTTTATGGCAAGGTGCTCCATCATGCTGGAAAAGGCATTGTTGGGCGCCAAACTGCTCTTGGACGGTTGGGAGAAGTTGCTCTTGGAGAACATTCTGGTACCATTCTTTATTCATGGCTGTGTTTTTAGGCAAGACTGTGAGTGAGCCGATTCCCTTGGCTGAGAAGCAACCCCACACATGAATGGTTTCAGGATGCTTTACAGTTGGCATGAGACAAGACTGGTGGGAGCGCTCACCTCTTCTTCTCCGAATAAGCTGTTTTCCAGATGTCCCAAACAATCGAAAATGGGATTCATCAGAGAAAATGACTTTGCCCCAGTCCTCAGCAGTCCACTCCCTGTACCTTTTGCAGAATATCAGATATCAGATGTTTTTTCTGGAGAGAAATGGCTTCTTTGCTGCCCTCCTTGAAACCAGGCCTTACTCAAAGAGTCTCGGCCTCACAGTGCGTGCAGAAGCCCTCACACCAGCCTGCTGCCATTCCTGAGCAAGCTCGGCACTGCTGGTAGTCCGATCCCGCAGCTGAAACAGTTTGAAGATACGGTCCTGGCGCTTGCTGGTCTTTGTTGGGCGCCCTGGAGCCTTTTTGACAACAATGGAAGCTCTCTCCTTGAAGTTCTTGATGATGCGATAGATTGTTGACTGAGGTGCAATCTTTGTAGCTGCGATACTCTTCCCTGTTAGGCCATTTTTGTGCAGTGCAATCATGGCTGCACGTGTTTCTTTAGAGATAACCATGGTTAACTGAAGAGAAACAATTATACCAAGCACCAGCTCCTTTTACAGTGTCCAGTGATGTCATTCTTACTTAATCATGACTGATTGATCGCCAGCCCAGTCCTCATCAACACCCACACCTGTGTTAATGGATCAAGCACTAAAACGATGTTAGCTGCTCCTTTTAAGGCAGGACTGCAATGATGTTGAAATGTGTTTTGGGGGTTAAAGTTCATTTTCTGGGCAAATATTGACTTTGCAAGTACAGTAATTGCTGTTAAGCTGATCACTCTTTGACATTCAGGAGTATATGCAAATTGCCATTACAAAAATGAAGCAGTAAACTTTGGAAAAATTACTATTTGTCTCATTCTCAATACTTTTGGCCATGACTGTACAGCACTTTGCCAGCCAATTTACTGCTTTATCCAAGCATCCAGGCGGCTGCCCAGGGCTCCCCTTTTAGACACAAAAAATGGACAAAAGCGGACAGTAGAACATAAAAGAGAGGTAGGATGACACAAAAGGAGGATACTCAGAGGGACAGAAGGATACAAGAGGGACAGGAAGACCCAAAGCGGGACAGCAGGATACAAAGGGGGGCATTTTAATCAGTTGTTTGAGTTATCCCAGTTTTTCACAAATCCAAGCACCCTCTGCTCCCGTTTAGCTTGGATAAAAGAGACTCTACTGGATATTTTTATCAGGTAAAGGATAAATATGGGAGTTGGGATTTGTAGCCATGTTATCCAAATCATAATCCCCATATAAATGAATATTGATAATAATCAATAATATAATCATCCACATCTGATGATCATATCACATTACATTTTATGTGAAATTAGTGGGGTAAGGTGTTTGTTGGTTGACAGCACACGCTATGCACGATTGAGCAGCTAAGTATTAAATTTCACAAGGAAAACACAGGCTATTTTCAACTTGACGCTTTAAAGAGTAACATAGTAACATAGTAACATAGTTAGTAAGGCCGAAAAAAGACATTTGTCCATCCAGTTCAGCCTATATTCCATCATAATAAATCCCCAGATCTACGTCCTTCTACAGAACCTAATTGTATGATACAATATTGTTCTGCTCCAGGAAGACATCCAGGCCTCTCTTGAACCCCTCGACTGAGTTCGCCATCACCACCTCCTCAGGCAAGCAATTCCAGATTCTCACTGCCCTAACAGTAAAGAATCCTCTTCTATGTTGGTGGAAAAACCTTCTCTCCTCCAGACGCAAAGAATGCCCCCTTGTGCCCGTCACCTTCCATGGTATAAACAGATCCTCAGCGAGATATTTGTATTGTCCCCTTATATACTTATACATGGTTATTAGATCGCCCCTCAGTCGTCTTTTTTCTAGACTAAATAATCCTAATTTCGCTAATCTATCTGGGTATTGTAGTTCTCCCATCCCCTTTATTAATTTTGTTGCCCTCCTTTGTACTCTCTCTAGTTCCATTATATCCTTCCTGAGCACCGGTGCCCAAAACTGGACACAGTACTCCATGTGCGGTCTAACTAGGGATTTGTACAGAGGCAGTATAATGCTCTCATCATGTGTATCCAGACCTCTTTTAATGCACCCCATGATCCTGTTTGCCTTGGCAGCTGCTGCCTGGCACTGGCTGCTCCAGGTAAGTTTATCATTAACTAGGATCCCCAAGTCCTTCTCCCTGTCAGATTTACCCAGTGGTTTCCCATTCAGTGTGTAATGGTGACATTGATTCCTTCTTCCCATGTGTATAACCTTACATTTATCATTGTTAAACCTCATCTGTACCTGTCATCACATTCAATGCCACCAAGCTGCAGCTATGGTGGCATAGTTGACAGGTCCAGCTGTGTGGAGAGACCTTTGTCCACCTCCCTGGGTGCCTCCTCATTGAAATACTAAACTTTATTGCCCCCTTGGCGTGCGTAACGGGAATCAAGAAGTGGTCCTGTTGGTGTTTTGGAGTGTGAACCAATCAGTGCTTGAGCCCTGCGCTGTGCCGCGTCATCAGTCGCTGGGCAGTAAAAAAATTCCTGCCCAGCAACTGATGACGCAGTGCATTGTAGATAGCGCAGATTTGTTCACACTCCATCGGACCGATACAGACACTTCATGCTTCCAGTGGTGCCCGTCGAGAGGAATAAAGTGTAATATTTTAGTGCGGAGGCACCAGGGAGGCGGATAGAGGGCTGTCCACACTGCTGGACCTGTCAGCTATGCCACCATAGCTGCGGCTTGGTGGCGTTGAATGTGATGACAGGTCAGCTTTAAGCCTTTTTTTCAGTACTGAAGATAAGCAGTTAAGTCTCTTAACCCCTTAGTGACAGAGCCAATTTGGTACTTAATGACCAGGCCAATTTTTGCAATTCTGACCACTGTCACTTTATGAGGTTATAACTCTGGAACGCTTCAACGGATCCCGCTGATTCTGAGATTGTTTTTTCGTGACATATTGTACTTCATGTTATTGGTAACGTTTCTTCGATATTACTTGCGATTATTTATGAAAAAAACGGAAATATGGTGAAAATTTTTAAAATTTTGCAATTTTCAAACTTTGTATTTTTCTGCCCTTAAATCAGAGAGATATGTCACGAAAAATAGTTAATAAATAACATTTCCCACATGTCTACTTTACATCAGCACAATTTTGGAAACAAAATTTTTTTTTGTTAGGGAGTTGTAAGGGTTAAAAATTGACCAGCAATTTCTCATTTTTACAACACCATTTTTTTTTAGGGACCACATCACATTTGAAGTCATTTTGAGGGGTCTATATGATAGAAAATAATGAAGTGTGACACCATTCTAAAAACTACACCCCTCAAGGTTCTCAAAACCACATTCAAGAAGTTTATTAACCCTTTACGTGCTTCACAGGAACTGAAACAATGTGGAAGGAAAAAATGAACATTTAAATTTTTTTTGCAAACATCTTAATTCAGAACCATTTTTTTTATTTTCACAAGTGTAAAAACAGAAATGTAAACATAAATTTTGTTATGCAATTTCTCCTGAATACGCCAATACCCCATATGTGGGGGTAAACCACTTTTTGGGCGCACCGCAGAACTTAGAAGTGAAGGAGCGCCGTTTGACTTTTTCAATGCAGAATTGTCTGGAATTGAGATCGGACGCCATGTCACGTTTAGAGAGCCCCTGATGTGCCTAAACAGTGGAAACCCCTCAAGTGACACCATTTTGGAAACTAGACCCCTTAAGGAACTTATCTAGATGTGTGGTGAGCACTTTGAACCCCCAAGTGCTTCACAGAAGTTTATAACGTAGAGCCGTGAAAATAAAAAATCGCTTTTGTTTACACAAAAATTATCTTTTCGCCCACAAATTCTTATTTTCACAAGGGTAACAGGAGAAATTAGACCACAAAAGTTGTTGTGCGATTTCTCCTGAATACGTCAATACCCCATATGTGAGGGTAAACCACTGTTTGGGCGCACCGCAGAGCTTGGAAGTGAAGGAGCGCCGTTTTACTTTTTCAATGTAGAATTGGCTGGAATTGAGATTGGACGCCATGTCGCGTTTGGAGAGCCTCTGATGTGCCTAAACAGTGGAAACCCCCCACAAGTGACCCCATTTTGGAAACTAGACCCCTTAAGGAACATATCTAGATGTGTGGTGAGCACTTTGAACCCCCAAGTGCTTCACAGAAGTTTATAACGTAGAGCCGTGAAAATAAAAAATCACTTTTGTTTACACAAAAATGATCTTTTCGCCCACAAATTCTTATTTTTACAAGGGTAACAGGAGAAATTAGACCAATAAAGTTGTTGTGCAATTTCTCCTGAGTACGTCGATACCCAATATGTGGGGGTAAACCACTGTTTGGGCGCACCGCAGAGCTTGGAAGAGAAAGAGTGCCGTTTTACTTTTTCAATGTAGAATTGGCTGGAATTGAGATCGGACGCCATGTCGCGTTTGGAGAGCCCCTGATGTGCCTAAACAGTAGAAATCCCCCACAAGTGACCCCATTCTGGAAACTAGACCCCCCATGGAACTTATCTAGATGTGTGGTGAGAACCT
This sequence comes from Ranitomeya imitator, assembly GCF_032444005.1. Lineage (NCBI taxonomy): Eukaryota > Metazoa > Chordata > Amphibia > Anura > Dendrobatidae > Ranitomeya > Ranitomeya imitator. The sequence continues at coordinate 669,304,471 of NC_091282.1, forward strand.
TGAATGCCCAAGTGCTTCACAGAAGTTTATAATGCAGAGTCGTGAAAATAAAAAATATTTTTTTTTTCCACAAAAAAGATTTTTTAGCCCCCAAGTTTTTATTTTCACAAGGGTAACAAGAGAAATTGGACCCCAAAAGTTGTTGTCCAATTTGTCCTCAGTATGCTGGTACCCCATATGTGGGGGTAAACCACTGTTTGGGCGCACGGCAGAGCTCGGAAGGAAGGAGCGCCGTTTTGGAATGCAGACTTTGATAGAATGGTCTGCGGGTATTATGTTGCGTTTGCAGAGCCCCTGATGTACCTAACCAGTAGAAACCCTCCACAAGTGACCCCATTTTGGAAACTAGACCCCCCAAGGAACTTATGTAGATGTGTGGTGAGAACTTTGAATGCCCAAATGCTTCACAGAAGTTTAGAATGCAGAGTCGTGAAAATAAAAATTTTTTTTTTTTTCCACAAAAAAGATATTGTAGCCCCCAAGTTTTTATTTTGACAAGGTTAACAGGAGAAATTGGACTGCAATAGTTGTTGTCCAATTTATCCCGAGTACGCTGATGCGCCATATGTGGGGGTAAACCACTGTTTGGGCGCACGGCAGAGCTCGGAAGGGAAGGAGCGCCTTTTTGGAATGCAGACTTTGATAGAATGGTCTGTGGGCATTATGTTGCGATTGCAAAGCCCCTGATGTACCTAAACTGTAGTAACCCCCCACAAGTGACCCCATTTTGGAAACTAGACCCCCCAAGGAACTTATCTAGATGTGTGGTGAGAACTTTGAATGCCCAAGTGCTTCACAGAAGTTTAGAATGCAGAGTCGTGAAAATAAAAAATATTTTTTTTTTCGCAAAAAAGATATTGTAGCCCCCAAGTTTTTATTTTTGCAAGGGTAACAGGAGAAATTGGACCACGAAAGTTGTTGTCCAATTTATCCTGAGTATGCTGATGCCCCATATGTGGGGGTAACCCACTGTTTGGGCGCACGGCAGAGCTCGGAAGGGAAGGAGCGCCATTTTGGAATGCAGACTTAGATAGAATGGTCTGTGGGCGTTATGTTGCGTTTGCAGAGCCCCTGATGTACCTAAACAGTAGTAACCCCCCACAAGTGACCCCGTTTTGGAAACTAGACCCCCCCAAGGAACTTATATAGATGTGTGGTGAGAACTTTGAATGCCCAAGTGCTTCACAGAAGTTTATAATGCAGAGTCATAAAAAAAATATATATATATATTTTTCCACATAAAAGATTTTGTAGCCCCCAAGTTTTTATTTTCACAAGGGTAACAAGAGAAATTGGACCCCAGAAGTTGTTGTCCAATTTATCCCGAGTACGCTGATGCCCCATATGTGGGGGTAACCCACTGTTTGGGCGCACGGCAGAGCTCAGAAGGGAGGGAGCACCATTTGACTTTTTGAGCGCAAAATTGGCTGTCGTGTTTGGAGACCCCCTGATGTACCTAAACAGTGGAAACCCCCCAATTCTAGCTCCAACCCTAACCCCAACACACCCCTAACCCTAATCCCAACCTGATCCATAATCCTAATCACTAACCCTAACCATAATCACAACCCTTACCCCAAAACAACCCTAATGTCAACCCTAACCATAACCCTAATCAAAACCCTAAATCCAACACACCCCTAATCCTAATCTCAACCCTAACCTCAAACCTAACCCTAATTCCAATACACCCCTAATCACAACCCTAACCTTAACCCTAATCCCAAACCTAACCCTAATCCCAAGCATAACCCTAATGCCAACTCTAACTCTAACTTTAGCCCCAACCCTAGCCCTAACTTTAGCCCCAACCCTAACCCTAGCCCTAAGGCTACTTTCACACTTGCGTCGTTTGGCATTCCGTCGCAATCCGTCGTTTTGGACAAGAAACGGATCCTGCAAATGTGCCCGCAGGATGCGTTTTTTGCCCATAGACTTGCATTGCCGACGGATCGTGACGGATGGCCACACGTCGCGTCCGTCGTGCACTGGATCAGTTGTGTTTTGGCGGACCGTCGGCACAAAAAAAGTTCAATGAAATGTTTTTTTGTACGTCGCATCCGCCATTTCTGACCGCGCATGCGTGGCCGTAACTCCGCCCCTTCCTCCCCAGGACATAGATTGGGCAGCGGATGCGTTGAAAAACCACAGCTGCTGCCCACGTTGTGCACAATTTTGACAACGTGCGTCGGTATGTCGGGTCGACGCATTGCGACGGCCCCGTACCGATGTAAGTGTGAAAAAAGCCAAACCCTAAATTTAGCCCCAACCTTAACCCTAAATTTAGCCCCAACCCTACCCCTAACCCTAGCCCTAACCCTAGCCCTAACCCTACCCCTAACCCTAATTTTAGCCCCAACTGCTGTCCTCCTGCCGGCCGGCAGATGGAGACAGATGGCGGGCGCACTGCGCATGCCCCCGCCATTCTCTTCTGCCGGCGGCCAGGAGGAGCAGCAAGAGGATCCAGGGACACAGGTGAGTATGCTAGGGTCCCCGAATCCCCCTATTTCTCTGTCCTCTGATGTGCGATCACATCAGAGGACAGAGAATTACACTTTACTTTTTTTTTTTTTTTGCGGTCGCCGGTAAACAGTTAATTACCGGCGATCGCAAAACAGGGGTCGGTAAAACCGACCCCAATCATGCTCTTTGGGGTCTCGGCTACCCCCGGCAGCTGAGACCCCAAAGATTCTCGCGGGGCCGGCCGGCGGGCGCACTGCGCATGCGCCCGACATTTTGAAGATGGCGGCGCCCACCGGGAAACACGAGGAGCATCGGGGGAGATAGGTAAGTATTGGGGGGCCACCTTGGACCCCTTTTCTCTGTCCTCCGATGTGCGATCACATCGGAGGACAGAGAAATTAAAAAGAGATTGCGTTTTTTTTTTTTTTGCGATCGCCGGTAAACGGTTAATTACCGGCGATCGCAAATGCGGGGTGGGTTAAAAACCCCCCGAATCATGTTCTCTGGGGTCTCGACTACCCTCGGCAGCCGAGACCCCGGAGAAAATCCGACTCTGGGGGGCGCTATTCACTTTTTCCACAGCGCCGTTAATTAACGGCGCTGTGGTTTAAGTACCCTTAGCGGCCGCCGTTAAAAGGCGTATCGGCGGTCGCTAAGGGGTTAAATCAGCCTTTATTTACTTATTTCAGCAACCTTGACGTCCAACCACAAAATATATCAATAAAGTCACAAAAGCTATTTTCAAGTCAATGCTTCAGACAGTTTTCACAATCTTGAAGAAAAAAAAAAAAAAAGCAAAAACTTTGTTAAACCCGTCTTTCCAGGCCTGTTTCAGCATCTTTGAGCGTATAAACACTGCATATGTCCAGGAAATCAATGCAGATATTTTCAAATTAATAGTTCAAACTGTTATCGCTATATTAATGAAAAGCCGTCATATAGAGACAATAAACAGCCTATACTGACTTATTACAGCGCTACTGAATGCAGAATTACCAAGCTGTAAAAGGAAATTACTTAGCCTATTTGACGCTGTAATATAAATGTACATATATGTATTCATTTATTATGGAGCTTAGGTGCCCACAAGTTTTTAAAGATATTTTTTCAAACAAAGCTGCAAAATTATTTGGCCTCTGTAAATATAATATTTCACATTGAATTACCATGGAGGTGAATAATTCTATTCATATTATGATGGGAAATTCATCAAATGTGGTACTGGGCATGACTATTTGGGATAAAGATATATGTTCTTAAAATAATGATAAAATATGTTCCTGGACATGTGTATTTGTGATATTTCACCCATAATCCCCATACAGAACAATAATTATACCCATATTCCTATCAGAAGTAGATGAAGTATGTTCCTGGGCATGTGCATTTGTGATATTTCATCCATAATCCCCATACAGAACAATAATTATACCCATATTCCTATCAGAAGTAGATGAAGTATGTTCCTGGGCATGTGTATTTGTAATATTTCACCCATAATCCCCATACAGAACAATAGTTATACCCATATTCCTATCAGAAGTAGATGAAGTATGTTCCTGGGCATGTGTATTTGTGATATTTCACCCATAATCCCCATACAGATCAATAATTATACCCATATTCCTATCAGAAGTAGATGAAGTATGTTCCTGGGCATGTGCATTTGTGATATTTCATCCATAATCCCCATACAGAACAATAATGATACCCATATTCCTATCAGAAGTAGATGAAGTATGTTCCTGGGCATGTGTATTTGTAATATTTCACCCATAATCCCCATACAGAACAATAGATATACCCATATTCCTATCAGAAGTAGATGAAGTATGTTCCTGGGCATGTGTATTTGTGATATTTCACCCATAATCCCCATACAGAACAATAGTTATACCCATATTCCTATCAGAAGTAGATGAAGTATGTTCCTGGGCATGTGTATTTGTGATATTTCACTCATAATCCCCATACAGAACAATAATTATACCCATATTCCTATCAGAAGTAGATAAAGTATGTTCCTGGGCATGTGTATTTGTGATATTTCACCCATAATCCCCATACAGAACAATAGATATACCCATATTCCTATCAGAAGTAGATGAAATATGTTCCTGAGCATGTGTATTTGTGATATTTCACCCATAATCCCCATACAGATCAATAGTTATACCCATATTCCTATCAGAAGTAGATGAAGTATTTTCCTGAGCATGTGTATTTGTGATATTTCACCCATAATCCCCATACAGATCAATAGATATACCCATATTCCTATCAGAAGTAGATGAAGTATGTTCCTGGGCATGTGCATTTGTGATATTTCACCCATAATCCCCATACAGATCAATAGATATACCCATATTCCTATCAGAAGTAGATGAAGTATGTTCCTGAGCATGTGTATTTGTGATATTTCACCCATAATCCCCATACAGAACAATAATTATACCCATATTCCTATCAGAATTAGATGAAGTATGTTCCTGGGCATGTGTATTTGTGATATTTCACCCATAATCCCCATACAGAACAATAATTATACCCATATTCCTATCAGAAGTAGATGAAGTATGTTCCTGGGCATGTGTATTTGTGATATTTCACCCATAATCCCCATACAGAACAATAGATATACCCATATTCCTATCAGAAGTAGATGAAGTATGTTCCTGGGCATGTGTATTTGTGATATTTCACCCATAATCCCCATACAGAACAATAATTATACCCATATTCCTATCAGAAGTAGATGAAATATGTTCCTGGGCATGTGTATTTGTGATATTTCACCCATAATCCCCATACAGATCAATAGATATACCCATATTCCTATCAGAAGTAGATGAAGTATGTTCCTGGGCATGTGTATTTGTGATATTTCACCCATAATCCCCATACAGATCAATAATTATACCCATATTCCTATCAGAAGTAGATGAAATATGTTCCTGGGCATGTGTATTTGTGATATTTCACCCATAATCCCCATACAGAACAATAGTTATACCCATATTCCTATCAGAAGTAGATGAAGTATGTTCCTGGGCATGTGTATTTGTGATATTTCACCCATAATCCCCATACAGAACAATAATTATACCCATATTCCTATCAGAAGTAGATGAAATATGTTCCTGAGCATGTGTATTTGTGATATTTCACCCATAATCCACATACAGAACAATAATTATACCCATATTCCTATCAGAAGTAGATGAAGTATGTTCCTGGGCATGTGTATTTGTGATATTTCACCCATAATCCCCATACAGAACAATAGATATACCCATATTCCTATCAGAAGTAGATGAAGTATGTTCCTGGGCATGTGTATTTGTGATATTTCACCCATAATCCCCATACAGAACAATAATTATACCCATATTCCTATCAGAAGTAGATGAAGTATGTTACTGGGCATGTGTATTTGTGATATTTCACCCATAATCCTCATACAGATCAATAGATATACCCATATTCCTAGCAGAAGTAGATGAAGTATGTTCCTGGGCATGTGTATTTGTGATATTTCACCCATAATCCCCATACAGATCAATAGATATACCCATATTCCTATCAGAAGTAGATGAAGTATGTTCCTGGGCATGTGTATTTGTGATATTTCACCCATAATCCTCATACAGATCAATAGATATACCCATATTCCTAGCAGAAGTAGATGAAGTATGTTCCTGGGCATGTCTATTTGTGATATTTCACCCATAATCCCCATACAGAACAATAATTATACCCATATTCCTATCAGAAGTAGATGAAGTATGTTACTGGGCATGTGTATTTGTGATATTTCACCCATAATCCTCATACAGAACAATAGATATACCCATATTCCTATCAGAAGTAGATGAAGTATGTTCCTGGGCATGTGTATTTGTGATATTTCACCCATAATCCCCATACAGAACAATAATTATACCCATATTCCTATCAGAAGTAGATGAAATATGTTCCTGGGCATGTGTATTTGTGATATTTCACCCATAATCCCCATACAGATCAATAGATATACCCATATTCCTATCAGAAGTAGATGAAGTATGTTCCTGGGCATGTGTATTTGTGATATTTCACCCATAATCCCCATACAGAACAATAATTATACCCATATTCCTATCAGAAGTAGATGAAGTATGTTCCTGGGCATGTGTATTTGTGATATTTCACCCATAATCCCCATACAGATCAATAGATATACCCATATTCCTATCAGAAGTAGATGAAGTATGTTCCTGGGCATGTGTATTTGTGATATTTCACCCATAATCCCCATACAGATCAATAGATATACCCATATTCCTATCAGAAGTAGATTAAGTATGTTCCTGGGCATGTGTATTTGTGATATTTCACCCATAATCCCCATACAGATCAATAGTTATACCCATATTCCTATCAGAAGTAGATGAAGTATGTTCCTGAGCATGTGTATTTGTGATATTTCACCCATAATCCCCATACAGAACAATAATTATACCCATATTCCTATCAGAATTAGATGAAGTATGTTCCTGGGCATGTGTATTTGTGATATTTCACCCATAATCCCCATACAGAACAATAATTATACCCATATTCCTATCAGAATTAGATGAAGTATGTTCCTGGGCATGTGTATTTGTGATATTTCACCCATAATCCCCATACAGATCAATAGATATACCCATATTCCTATCAGAAGTAGATGAAGTATGTTCCTGAGCATGTGTATTTGTGATATTTCACCCATAATCCCCATACAGATCAATAGTTATACCCATATTCCTATCAGAAGTAGATGAAGTATGTTCCTGAGCATGTGTATTTGTGATATTTCACCCATAATCCCCATACAGAACAATAATTATACCCATATTCCTATCAGAAGTAGATGAAGTATGTTCCTGGGCATGTGTATTTGTGATATTTCACCCATAATCCCCATACAGAACAATAGATATACCCATATTCCTATCAGAAGTAGATGAAGTATGTTCCTGGGCATGTGTATTTGTGATATTTCACCCATAATCCCCATACAGAACAATAATTATACCCATATTCCTATCAGAAGTAGATGAAGTATGTTACTGGGCATGTGTATTTGTGATATTTCACCCATAATCCTCATACAGATCAATAGATATACCCATATTCCTAGCAGAAGTAGATGAAGTATGTTCCTGGGCATGTGTATTTGTGATATTTCACCCATAATCCCCATACAGATCAATAGATATACCCATATTCCTATCAGAAGTAGATGAAGTATGTTCCTGGACATGTGTATTTGTGATATTTCACCCATAATCCCCATACAGAACAATAATTATACTCATATTCCTATCAGAAGTAGATGAAGTATGTTCCTGGGCATGTGTATTTGTGATATTTCACCCATAATCCCCATACAGAACAATAATTATACCCATATTCCTATCAGAAGTAGATGAAGTATGTTCCTGGGCATGTGTATTTGTGATATTTCACCCATAATCCCCATACAGAACAATAATTATACCCATATTCCTATCAGAATTAGATGAAGTATGTTCCTGGGCATGTGTATTTGTGATATTTCACCCATAATCCCCATACAGAACAATAATTATACCCATATTCCTATCAGAATTAGATGAAGTATGTTCCTGGGCATGTGTATTTGTGATATTTCACCCATAATCCCCATACAGATCAATAGATATACCCATATTCCTATCAGAAGTAGATGAAGTATGTTCCTGAGCATGTGTATTTGTGATATTTCACCCATAATCCCCATACAGATCAATAGTTATACCCATATTCCTATCAGAAGTAGATGAAGTATGTTCCTGAGCATGTGTATTTGTGATATTTCACCCATAATCCCCATACAGAACAATAATTATACCCATATTCCTATCAGAAGTAGATGAAGTATGTTCCTGGGCATGTGTATTTGTAATATTTCACCCATAATCCCCATACAGAACAATAGTTATACCCATATTCCTATCAGAAGTAGATGAAGTATGTTCCTGGGCATGTGTATTTGTGATATTTCACCCATAATCCCCATACAGATCAATAATTATACCCATATTCCTATCAGAAGTAGATTAAATATGTTCCTGGGCATGTGTATTTGTGATATTTCACCCATAATCCCCATACAGAACAATAGTTATACCCATATTCCTATCAGAAGTAGATGAAGTATGTTCCTGGGCATGTGTATTTGTGATATTTCACCCATAATCCCCATACAGAACAATAATTATACCCATATTCCTATCAGAAGTAGATGAAATATGTTCCTGAGCATGTGTATTTGTGATATTTCACCCATAATCCCCATACAGAACAATAATTATACCCATATTCCTATCAGAAGTAGATGAAGTATGTTCCTGGGCATGTGTATTTGTGATATTTCACCCATAATCCCCATACAGAACAATAGATATACCCATATTCCTATCAGAAGTAGATGAAGTATGTTCCTGGGCATGTGTATTTGTGATATTTCACCCATAATCCCCATACAGAACAATAATTATACCCATATTCCTATCAGAAGTAGATGAAGTATGTTACTGGGCATGTGTATTTGTGATATTTCACCCATAATCCTCATACAGATCAATAGATATACCCATATTCCTAGCAGAAGTAGATGAAGTATGTTCCTGAGCATGTGTATTTGTGATATTTCACCCATAATCCCCATACAGATCAATAGATATACCCATATTCCTATCAGAAGTAGATGAAGTATGTTCCTGGGCATGTGTATTTGTGATATTTCACCCATAATCCCCATACAGATCAATAGATATACCCATATTCCTATCAGAAGTAGATGAAGTATGTTCCTGGACATGTGTATTTGTGATATTTCACCCATAATCCCCATACAGAACAATAATTATACTCATATTCCTATCAGAAGTAGATGAAGTATGTTCCTGGGCATGTGTATTTGTGATATTTCACCCATAATCCCCATACAGAACAATAATTATACTCATATTCCTATCAGAAGTAGATGAAGTATGTTCCTGGGCATGTGTATTTGTGATATTTCACCCATAATCCCCATACAGAACAATAGTTATACCCATATTCCTATCAGAAGTAGATGAAGTATGTTCCTGGGCATGTGTATTTGTGATATTTCACCCATAATCCCCATACAGAACAATAATTATACCCATATTCCTATCAGAAGTAGATGAAGTATGTTCCTGGGCATGTGTATTTGTGATATTTCACCCATAATCCCCATACAGAACAATAATTATACCCATATTCCTATCAGAAGTAGATGAAGTATGTTCCGGGGCATGTGTATTTGTGATATTTCACCCATAATCCCCATACAGAACAATAATTATACCCATATTCCTATCAGAAGTAGATGAAGTATGTTCCTGGGCATGTGTATTTGTGATATTTCACCCATAATCCTCATACAGATCAATAGATATACCCATATTCCTAGCAGAAGTAGATGAAGTATGTTCCTGGGCATGTGTATTTGTGATATTTCACCCATAATCCCCATACAGATCAATAGATATACCCATATTCCTATCAGAAGTAGATGAAGTATGTTCCGGGGCATGTGTATTTGTGATATTTCACCCATAATCCCCATACAGAACAATAATTATACCCATATTCCTATCAGAAGTAGATGAAGTATGTTCCTGGGCATGTGTATTTGTGATATTTCACCCATAATCCTCATACAGATCAATAGATATACCCATATTCCTAGCAGAAGTAGATGAAGTATGTTCCTGGGCATGTGTATTTGTGATATTTCACCCATAATCCCCATACAGATCAATAGATATACCCATATTCCTATCAGAAGTAGATGAAGTATGTTCCTGGACATGTGTATTTGTGATATTTCACCCATAATCCCCATACAGAACAATAATTATACTCATATTCCTATCAGAAGTAGATGAAGTATGTTCCTGGGCATGTGTATTTGTGATATTTCACCCATAATCCCCATACAGAACAATAATTATACCCATATTCCTATCAGAAGTAGATGAAGTATGTTCCTGGGCATGTGTATTTGTGATATTTCACCCATAATCCCCATACAGAACAATAATTATACCCATATTCCTATCAGAATTAGATGAAGTATGTTCCTGGGCATGTGTATTTGTGATATTTCACCCATAATCCCCATACAGAACAATAATTATACCCATATTCCTATCAGAATTAGATGAAGTATGTTCCTGGGCATGTGTATTTGTGATATTTCACCCATAATCCCCATACAGATCAATAGATATACCCATATTCCTATCGGAAGTAGATGAAGTATGTTCCTGAGCATGTGTATTTGTGATATTTCACCCATAATCCCCATACAGATCAATAGTTATACCCATATTCCTATCAGAAGTAGATGAAGTATGTTCCTGAGCATGTGTATTTGTGATATTTCACCCATAATCCCCATACAGAACAATAATTATACCCATATTCCTATCAGAAGTAGATGAAGTATGTTCCTGGGCATGTGTATTTGTAATATTTCACCCATAATCCCCATACAGAACAATAGTTATACCCATATTCCTATCAGAAGTAGATGAAGTATGTTCCTGGGCATGTGTATTTGTGATATTTCACCCATAATCCCCATACAGATCAATAATTATACCCATATTCCTATCAGAAGTAGATTAAATATGTTCCTGGGCATGTGTATTTGTGATATTTCACCCATAATCCCCATACAGAACAATAGTTATACCCATATTCCTATCAGAAGTAGATGAAGTATGTTCCTGGGCATGTGTATTTGTGATATTTCACCCATAATCCCCATACAGAACAATAATTATACCCATATTCCTATCAGAAGTAGATGAAATATGTTCCTGAGCATGTGTATTTGTGATATTTCACCCATAATCCCCATACAGAACAATAATTATACCCATATTCCTATCAGAAGTAGATGAAGTATGTTCCTGGGCATGTGTATTTGTGATATTTCACCCATAATCCCCATACAGAACAATAGATATACCCATATTCCTATCAGAAGTAGATGAAGTATGTTCCTGGGCATGTGTATTTGTGATATTTCACCCATAATCCCCATACAGAACAATAATTATACCCATATTCCTATCAGAAGTAGATGAAGTATGTTACTGGGCATGTGTATTTGTGATATTTCACCCATAATCCTCATACAGATCAATAGATATACCCATATTCCTAGCAGAAGTAGATGAAGTATGTTCCTGGGCATGTGTATTTGTGATATTTCACCCATAATCCCCATACAGATCAATAGATATACCCATATTCCTATCAGAAGTAGATGAAGTATGTTCCTGGACATGTGTATTTGTGATATTTCACCCATAATCCCCATACAGAACAATAATTATACTCATATTCCTATCAGAAGTAGATGAAGTATGTTCCTGGGCATGTGTATTTGTGATATTTCACCCATAATCCCCATACAGAACAATAATTATACTCATATTCCTATCAGAAGTAGATGAAGTATGTTCCTGGGCATGTGTATTTGTGATATTTCACCCATAATCCCCATACAGAACAATAGTTATACCCATATTCCTATCAGAAGTAGATGAAGTATGTTCCTGGGCATGTGTATTTGTGATATTTCACCCATAATCCCCATACAGAACAATAATTATACCCATATTCCTATCAGAAGTAGATGAAGTATGTTACTGGGCATGTGTATTTGTGATATTTCACCCATAATCCTCATACAGATCAATAGATATACCCATATTCCTAGCAGAAGTAGATGAAGTATGTTCCTGGGCATGTGTATTTGTGATATTTCACCCATAATCCCCATACAGATCAATAGATATACCCATATTCCTATCAGAAGTAGATGAAGTATGTTCCTGGGCATGTGTATTTGTGATATTTCACCCATAATCCTCATACAGATCAATAGATATACCCATATTCCTAGCAGAAGTAGATGAAGTATGTTCCTGGGCATGTCTATTTGTGATATTTCACCCATAATCCCCATACAGAACAATAATTATACCCATATTCCTATCAGAAGTAGATGAAGTATGTTACTGGGCATGTGTATTTGTGATATTTCACCCATAATCCTCATACAGAACAATAGATATACCCATATTCCTATCAGAAGTAGATGAAGTATGTTCCTGGGCATGTGTATTTGTGATATTTCACCCATAATCCCCATACAGAACAATAATTATACCCATATTCCTATCAGAAGTAGATGAAATATGTTCCTGGGCATGTGTATTTGTGATATTTCACCCATAATCCCCATACAGATCAATAGATATACCCATATTCCTATCAGAAGTAGATGAAGTATGTTCCTGGGCATGTGTATTTGTGATATTTCACCCATAATCCCCATACAGAACAATAATTATACCCATATTCCTATCAGAAGTAGATGAAGTATGTTCCTGGGCATGTGTATTTGTGATATTTCACCCATAATCCCCATACAGATCAATAGATATACCCATATTCCTATCAGAAGTAGATGAAGTATGTTCCTGGGCATGTGTATTTGTGATATTTCACCCATAATCCCCATACAGATCAATAGATATACCCATATTCCTATCAGAAGTAGATTAAGTATGTTCCTGGGCATGTGTATTTGTGATATTTCACCCATAATCCCCATACAGATCAATAGTTATACCCATATTCCTATCAGAAGTAGATGAAGTATGTTCCTGAGCATGTGTATTTGTGATATTTCACCCATAATCCCCATACAGAACAATAATTATACCCATATTCCTATCAGAATTAGATGAAGTATGTTCCTGGGCATGTGTATTTGTGATATTTCACCCATAATCCCCATACAGAACAATAATTATACCCATATTCCTATCAGAATTAGATGAAGTATGTTCCTGGGCATGTGTATTTGTGATATTTCACCCATAATCCCCATACAGATCAATAGATATACCCATATTCCTATCAGAAGTAGATGAAGTATGTTCCTGAGCATGTGTATTTGTGATATTTCACCCATAATCCCCATACAGATCAATAGTTATACCCATATTCCTATCAGAAGTAGATGAAGTATGTTCCTGAGCATGTGTATTTGTGATATTTCACCCATAATCCCCATACAGAACAATAATTATACCCATATTCCTATCAGAAGTAGATGAAGTATGTTCCTGGGCATGTGTATTTGTGATATTTCACCCATAATCCCCATACAGAACAATAGATATACCCATATTCCTATCAGAAGTAGATGAAGTATGTTCCTGGGCATGTGTATTTGTGATATTTCACCCATAATCCCCATACAGAACAATAATTATACCCATATTCCTATCAGAAGTAGATGAAGTATGTTACTGGGCATGTGTATTTGTGATATTTCACCCATAATCCTCATACAGATCAATAGATATACCCATATTCCTAGCAGAAGTAGATGAAGTATGTTCCTGGGCATGTGTATTTGTGATATTTCACCCATAATCCCCATACAGATCAATAGATATACCCATATTCCTATCAGAAGTAGATGAAGTATGTTCCTGGACATGTGTATTTGTGATATTTCACCCATAATCCCCATACAGAACAATAATTATACTCATATTCCTATCAGAAGTAGATGAAGTATGTTCCTGGGCATGTGTATTTGTGATATTTCACCCATAATCCCCATACAGAACAATAATTATACCCATATTCCTATCAGAAGTAGATGAAGTATGTTCCTGGGCATGTGTATTTGTGATATTTCACCCATAATCCCCATACAGAACAATAATTATACCCATATTCCTATCAGAATTAGATGAAGTATGTTCCTGGGCATGTGTATTTGTGATATTTCACCCATAATCCCCATACAGAACAATAATTATACCCATATTCCTATCAGAATTAGATGAAGTATGTTCCTGGGCATGTGTATTTGTGATATTTCACCCATAATCCCCATACAGATCAATAGATATACCCATATTCCTATCAGAAGTAGATGAAGTATGTTCCTGAGCATGTGTATTTGTGATATTTCACCCATAATCCCCATACAGATCAATAGTTATACCCATATTCCTATCAGAAGTAGATGAAGTATGTTCCTGAGCATGTGTATTTGTGATATTTCACCCATAATCCCCATACAGAACAATAATTATACCCATATTCCTATCAGAAGTAGATGAAGTATGTTCCTGGGCATGTGTATTTGTAATATTTCACCCATAATCCCCATACAGAACAATAGTTATACCCATATTCCTATCAGAAGTAGATGAAGTATGTTCCTGGGCATGTGTATTTGTGATATTTCACCCATAATCCCCATACAGATCAATAATTATACCCATATTCCTATCAGAAGTAGATTAAATATGTTCCTGGGCATGTGTATTTGTGATATTTCACCCATAATCCCCATACAGAACAATAGTTATACCCATATTCCTATCAGAAGTAGATGAAGTATGTTCCTGGGCATGTGTATTTGTGATATTTCACCCATAATCCCCATACAGAACAATAATTATACCCATATTCCTATCAGAAGTAGATGAAATATGTTCCTGAGCATGTGTATTTGTGATATTTCACCCATAATCCCCATACAGAACAATAATTATACCCATATTCCTATCAGAAGTAGATGAAGTATGTTCCTGGGCATGTGTATTTGTGATATTTCACCCATAATCCCCATACAGAACAATAGATATACCCATATTCCTATCAGAAGTAGATGAAGTATGTTCCTGGGCATGTGTATTTGTGATATTTCACCCATAATCCCCATACAGAACAATAATTATACCCATATTCCTATCAGAAGTAGATGAAGTATGTTACTGGGCATGTGTATTTGTGATATTTCACCCATAATCCTCATACAGATCAATAGATATACCCATATTCCTAGCAGAAGTAGATGAAGTATGTTCCTGGGCATGTGTATTTGTGATATTTCACCCATAATCCCCATACAGATCAATAGATATACCCATATTCCTATCAGAAGTAGATGAAGTATGTTCCTGGACATGTGTATTTGTGATATTTCACCCATAATCCCCATACAGAACAATAATTATACTCATATTCCTATCAGAAGTAGATGAAGTATGTTCCTGGGCATGTGTATTTGTGATATTTCACCCATAATCCCCATACAGAACAATAATTATACTCATATTCCTATCAGAAGTAGATGAAGTATGTTCCTGGGCATGTGTATTTGTGATATTTCACCCATAATCCCCATACAGAACAATAGTTATACCCATATTCCTATCAGAAGTAGATGAAGTATGTTCCTGGGCATGTGTATTTGTGATATTTCACCCATAATCCCCATACAGAACAATAATTATACCCATATTCCTATCAGAAGTAGATGAAGTATGTTCCTGGGCATGTGTATTTGTGATATTTCACCCATAATCCCCATACAGAACAATAATTATACCCATATTCCTATCAGAAGTAGATGAAGTATGTTCCGGGGCATGTGTATTTGTGATATTTCACCCATAATCCCCATACAGAACAATAATTATACCCATATTCCTATCAGAAGTAGATGAAGTATGTTCCTGGGCATGTGTATTTGTGATATTTCACCCATAATCCTCATACAGATCAATAGATATACCCATATTCCTAGCAGAAGTAGATGAAGTATGTTCCTGGGCATGTGTATTTGTGATATTTCACCCATAATCCCCATACAGATCAATAGATATACCCATATTCCTATCAGAAGTAGATGAAGTATGTTCCGGGGCATGTGTATTTGTGATATTTCACCCATAATCCCCATACAGAACAATAATTATACCCATATTCCTATCAGAAGTAGATGAAGTATGTTCCTGGGCATGTGTATTTGTGATATTTCACCCATAATCCTCATACAGATCAATAGATATACCCATATTCCTAGCAGAAGTAGATGAAGTATGTTCCTGGGCATGTGTATTTGTGATATTTCACCCATAATCCCCATACAGATCAATAGATATACCCATATTCCTATCAGAAGTAGATGAAGTATGTTCCTGGACATGTGTATTTGTGATATTTCACCCATAATCCCCATACAGAACAATAATTATACTCATATTCCTATCAGAAGTAGATGAAGTATGTTCCTGGGCATGTGTATTTGTGATATTTCACCCATAATCCCCATACAGAACAATAATTATACCCATATTCCTATCAGAAGTAGATGAAGTATGTTCCTGGGCATGTGTATTTGTGATATTTCACCCATAATCCCCATACAGAACAATAATTATACCCATATTCCTATCAGAATTAGATGAAGTATGTTCCTGGGCATGTGTATTTGTGATATTTCACCCATAATCCCCATACAGAACAATAATTATACCCATATTCCTATCAGAATTAGATGAAGTATGTTCCTGGGCATGTGTATTTGTGATATTTCACCCATAATCCCCATACAGATCAATAGATATACCCATATTCCTATCAGAAGTAGATGAAGTATGTTCCTGAGCATGTGTATTTGTGATATTTCACCCATAATCCCCATACAGATCAATAGTTATACCCATATTCCTATCAGAAGTAGATGAAGTATGTTCCTGAGCATGTGTATTTGTGATATTTCACCCATAATCCCCATACAGAACAATAATTATACCCATATTCCTATCAGAAGTAGATGAAGTATGTTCCTGGGCATGTGTATTTGTAATATTTCACCCATAATCCCCATACAGAACAATAGTTATACCCATATTCCTATCAGAAGTAGATGAAGTATGTTCCTGGGCATGTGTATTTGTGATATTTCACCCATAATCCCCATACAGATCAATAATTATACCCATATTCCTATCAGAAGTAGATTAAATATGTTCCTGGGCATGTGTATTTGTGATATTTCACCCATAATCCCCATACAGAACAATAGTTATACCCATATTCCTATCAGAAGTAGATGAAGTATGTTCCTGGGCATGTGTATTTGTGATATTTCACCCATAATCCCCATACAGAACAATAATTATACCCATATTCCTATCAGAAGTAGATGAAATATGTTCCTGAGCATGTGTATTTGTGATATTTCACCCATAATCCCCATACAGAACAATAATTATACCCATATTCCTATCAGAAGTAGATGAAGTATGTTCCTGGGCATGTGTATTTGTGATATTTCACCCATAATCCCCATACAGAACAATAGATATACCCATATTCCTATCAGAAGTAGATGAAGTATGTTCCTGGGCATGTGTATTTGTGATATTTCACCCATAATCCCCATACAGAACAATAATTATACCCATATTCCTATCAGAAGTAGATGAAGTATGTTACTGGGCATGTGTATTTGTGATATTTCACCCATAATCCTCATACAGATCAATAGATATACCCATATTCCTAGCAGAAGTAGATGAAGTATGTTCCTGGGCATGTGTATTTGTGATATTTCACCCATAATCCCCATACAGATCAATAGATATACCCATATTCCTATCAGAAGTAGATGAAGTATGTTCCTGGACATGTGTATTTGTGATATTTCACCCATAATCCCCATACAGAACAATAATTATACTCATATTCCTATCAGAAGTAGATGAAGTATGTTCCTGGGCATGTGTATTTGTGATATTTCACCCATAATCCCCATACAGAACAATAATTATACTCATATTCCTATCAGAAGTAGATGAAGTATGTTCCTGGGCATGTGTATTTGTGATATTTCACCCATAATCCCCATACAGAACAATAGTTATACCCATATTCCTATCAGAAGTAGATGAAGTATGTTCCTGGGCATGTGTATTTGTGATATTTCAC
Organism: Ranitomeya imitator; assembly: GCF_032444005.1. Taxonomy (NCBI): domain Eukaryota; kingdom Metazoa; phylum Chordata; class Amphibia; order Anura; family Dendrobatidae; genus Ranitomeya; species Ranitomeya imitator. The sequence continues at coordinate 669,322,843 of NC_091282.1, forward strand.
CCATAATCCCCATACAGAACAATAATTATACCCATATTCCTATCAGAAGTAGATGAAGTATGTTCCTGGGCATGTGTATTTGTGATATTTCACCCATAATCCCCATACAGAACAATAATTATACCCATATTCCTATCAGAAGTAGATGAAGTATGTTCCGGGGCATGTGTATTTGTGATATTTCACCCATAATCCCCATACAGAACAATAATTATACCCATATTCCTATCAGAAGTAGATGAAGTATGTTCCTGGGCATGTGTATTTGTGATATTTCACCCATAATCCTCATACAGATCAATAGATATACCCATATTCCTAGCAGAAGTAGATGAAGTATGTTCCTGGGCATGTGTATTTGTGATATTTCACCCATAATCCCCATACAGATCAATAGATATACCCATATTCCTATCAGAAGTAGATGAAGTATGTTCCGGGGCATGTGTATTTGTGATATTTCACCCATAATCCCCATACAGAACAATAATTATACCCATATTCCTATCAGAAGTAGATGAAGTATGTTCCTGGGCATGTGTATTTGTGATATTTCACCCATAATCCTCATACAGATCAATAGATATACCCATATTCCTAGCAGAAGTAGATGAAGTATGTTCCTGGGCATGTGTATTTGTGATATTTCACCCATAATCCCCATACAGATCAATAGATATACCCATATTCCTATCAGAAGTAGATGAAGTATGTTCCTGGACATGTGTATTTGTGATATTTCACCCATAATCCCCATACAGAACAATAATTATACTCATATTCCTATCAGAAGTAGATGAAGTATGTTCCTGGGCATGTGTATTTGTGATATTTCACCCATAATCCCCATACAGAACAATAATTATACCCATATTCCTATCAGAAGTAGATGAAGTATGTTCCTGGGCATGTGTATTTGTGATATTTCACCCATAATCCCCATACAGAACAATAATTATACCCATATTCCTATCAGAATTAGATGAAGTATGTTCCTGGGCATGTGTATTTGTGATATTTCACCCATAATCCCCATACAGAACAATAATTATACCCATATTCCTATCAGAATTAGATGAAGTATGTTCCTGGGCATGTGTATTTGTGATATTTCACCCATAATCCCCATACAGATCAATAGATATACCCATATTCCTATCAGAAGTAGATGAAGTATGTTCCTGAGCATGTGTATTTGTGATATTTCACCCATAATCCCCATACAGATCAATAGTTATACCCATATTCCTATCAGAAGTAGATGAAGTATGTTCCTGAGCATGTGTATTTGTGATATTTCACCCATAATCCCCATACAGAACAATAATTATACCCATATTCCTATCAGAAGTAGATGAAGTATGTTCCTGGGCATGTGTATTTGTAATATTTCACCCATAATCCCCATACAGAACAATAGTTATACCCATATTCCTATCAGAAGTAGATGAAGTATGTTCCTGGGCATGTGTATTTGTGATATTTCACCCATAATCCCCATACAGATCAATAATTATACCCATATTCCTATCAGAAGTAGATTAAATATGTTCCTGGGCATGTGTATTTGTGATATTTCACCCATAATCCCCATACAGAACAATAGTTATACCCATATTCCTATCAGAAGTAGATGAAGTATGTTCCTGGGCATGTGTATTTGTGATATTTCACCCATAATCCCCATACAGAACAATAATTATACCCATATTCCTATCAGAAGTAGATGAAATATGTTCCTGAGCATGTGTATTTGTGATATTTCACCCATAATCCCCATACAGAACAATAATTATACCCATATTCCTATCAGAAGTAGATGAAGTATGTTCCTGGGCATGTGTATTTGTGATATTTCACCCATAATCCCCATACAGAACAATAGATATACCCATATTCCTATCAGAAGTAGATGAAGTATGTTCCTGGGCATGTGTATTTGTGATATTTCACCCATAATCCCCATACAGAACAATAATTATACCCATATTCCTATCAGAAGTAGATGAAGTATGTTACTGGGCATGTGTATTTGTGATATTTCACCCATAATCCTCATACAGATCAATAGATATACCCATATTCCTAGCAGAAGTAGATGAAGTATGTTCCTGGGCATGTGTATTTGTGATATTTCACCCATAATCCCCATACAGATCAATAGATATACCCATATTCCTATCAGAAGTAGATGAAGTATGTTCCTGGACATGTGTATTTGTGATATTTCACCCATAATCCCCATACAGAACAATAATTATACTCATATTCCTATCAGAAGTAGATGAAGTATGTTCCTGGGCATGTGTATTTGTGATATTTCACCCATAATCCCCATACAGAACAATAATTATACTCATATTCCTATCAGAAGTAGATGAAGTATGTTCCTGGGCATGTGTATTTGTGATATTTCACCCATAATCCCCATACAGAACAATAGTTATACCCATATTCCTATCAGAAGTAGATGAAGTATGTTCCTGGGCATGTGTATTTGTGATATTTCACCCATAATCCCCATACAGATCAATAGATATACCCATATTCCTATCAGAAGTAGATGAAGTATGTTCCGGGGCATGTGTATTTGTGATATTTCACCCATAATCCCCATACAGAACAATAATTATACCCATATTCCTATCAGAAGTAGATGAAGTATGTTCCTGGGCATGTGTATTTGTGATATTTCACCCATAATCCTCATACAGATCAATAGATATACCCATATTCCTAGCAGAAGTAGATGAAGTATGTTCCTGGGCATGTCTATTTGTGATATTTCACCCATAATCCCCATACAGAACAATAGTTATACCCATATTCCTATGAGATGTTGATGAGATATATCACCAGGCGTGTGAAACCCGATATTCTACACATAATCCCATATAGTTACAATCTTTTTTCCCTGGTTCTATTATTAAACTTTAATCCAGCCCTGTGGATGTTCTGATTCATTTAAGTATTTCCATTGAATTCCTTTCTTGCTATATTACAAGAAGTCATTTCCTGGGCTGCATTTGTAAAATGTGCTGCCATCTAGTGGTCGAGCCTAGTATTGCAGCCCATCATCCCATCATCCCATAATCCCAATATGCAGTTTAGTCCGTCCCCTCATTCCCTTGTACAAGGGTCCTTGGTGCAGCTCCTCGGTCCTCTTCTCACAAGGCTCGATGGCGCAGCTCTTCGGTCCTCTCCTCACACGGGTCCCTGGCGCAGCTCCTCTCCTCACACGGGTCCCTGGTGCAGCTCCTCGGTCCTCTCCTCACACGGGTCCCCGGCGCGGCTCCTCGGTCCTCTCCTCACACGGGTCCCCGGCGCGGCTCCTCGGTCCTCTCCTCACACGGGTCCCTGGCGCAGCTCCTCGGTCCTCTCCTCACACGGGTCCCTGGCGCGGCTCCTCGGTCCTCTCCTCACACGGGTCCCTGGCGCGGCTCCTCGGTCCTCTCCTCACACGGGTCCCCGGCGCGGCTCCTCGGTCCTCTCCTCACACGGGTCCCCGGCGCGGCTCCTCGGTCCTCTCCTCACACGGGTCCCCGGCGCGGCTCCTCGGTCCTCTCCTCACACGGGTCCCCGGCGCGGCTCCTCGGTCCTCTCCTCACACGGGTCCCTGGCGCAGCTCCTCGGTCCTCTCCTCACACGGGTCCCCGGCGCGGCTCCTCGGTCCTCTCCTCACACGGGTCCCCGGCGCGGCTCCTCGGTCCTCTCCTCACACGGGTCCCTGGCGCAGCTCCTCGGTCCTCTCCTCACACGGGTCCCCGGCGCAGCTCCTCGGTCCTCTCCTCACACGGGTCCCCGGCGCGGCTCCTCGGTCCTCTCCTCACACGGGTCCCCGGCGCAGCTCCTCGGTCCTCTCCTCACACGGGTCCCTGGCGCGGCTCCTCGGTCCTCTCCTCACACGGGTCCCTGGCGCAGCTCCTCGGTCCTCTCCTCACACGGGTCCCTGGCGCAGCTCCTCGGTCCTCTCCTCACACGGGTCCCTGGCGCAGCTCCTCGGTCCTCTCCTCACACGGGTCCCCGGCGCGGCTCCTCGGTCCTCTCCTCACACGGGTCCCTGGCGCAGCTCCTCGGTCCTCTCCTCACACGGGTCCCTGGCGCAGCTCCTCGGTCCTCTCCTCACACGGGTCCCCGGCGCGGCTCCTCGGTCCTCTCCTCACACGGGTCCCTGGCGCAGCTCCTCGGTCCTCTCCTCACACGGGTCCCCGGCGCAGCTCCTCGGTCCTCTCCTCACACGGGTCCCCGGCGCAGCTCCTCGGTCCTCTCCTCACACGGGTCCCCGGCGCAGCTCCTCGGTCCTCTCCTCACACGGGTCCCCGGCGCAGCTCCTCGGTCCTCTCCTCACACGGGTCCCTGGCGCAGCTCCTCGGTCCTCCCCTCACACGGGTCCCCGGTGCTGCAGCCTCAGCATAACGCAACTTCCTGAAATCGGATCATCTTCGGTGGACTAAACGAGGCCCCGCCCCTTTCCTGTGACATCATACTTTCAAGGAATCACTCCTCCCCCACAAGAAATCAACTTTAGTCTAGACGCTACCGTCACCGTGCCGGGATGAAGGCTGCCGAGCAGTGAGGGGACCGGAGCCCCGGTAGCGCCATGCCGAGCAGATAGCCCCGGACTCCGCTTCCTTATGGCGCCCCCCACCCTGAGGCGCATCCGTTCCGCTCCCCGGCTCCGCGGACACAGCACCCTGCTGCCCTCCATGCTGATGTTCGGGGTGATCGTGGCCTCCAGCGGGCTGCTGCTGATGATAGAGCGCGGCATCCTGGCCGAGGTGAAGACCCCTCCTCCCCGCGGGGACGTGGCGTGGCGGACACACAGCCGGGAGCCGGAGGAGCAGCAGACCCTGCGGGAGATCCGGAACCGGACGCTGCGGCGGGCGTGCGGGCAGCAGGACGTGGCGCGCAGTGTGTGGGCGCTGCCCCCGGGCCCGCGGCGGACTCTGCTCCGACACATCATCGTCAACGACAAGTACAAGCTGCTGTACTGCTACGTGCCCAAGGTGGCGTGCTCCAACTGGAAGCGGGTGCTGAAGGTGCTGGACGGCCGCCTGGACAGTGTGGACGCCCGCCTCAAGATGGATCACCGCAGCGACCTGGTGTTCCTGGCCGACCTGTCTGCCGAGCAGATCCGCCACCGCCTGCAGCACTACTACAAGGTCCTGTTCGTGCGGGAGCCCCTGGAGCGGCTGCTGTCCGCCTACAGGAACAAGTTCGGGGAGATCAAGGAGTACCAGCAGCGGTACGGCCTGGAGATCGTGCGCCGGTACCGCCAGCAGCCGCCCGCCGCCGCATCCAAGGGGGACGACGTCACCTTCTCCGAGTTCCTGCGGTACCTGCTGGACGAGGATGAGGAGAAGATGAACGAGCACTGGATGCCCATCTACCAGCTGTGCCAGCCCTGCGCCGTGCCCTACGACTTCATCGGCACCTACGAGCGGCTGCGGGAGGACGCCAACCGGGTGCTGGACGTCATCGGCGCCCCCGCATACATCCAGTTCCCGGAGAGGCAGGCCTGGTACAAGCCAGTGAGCAGGGAGACCCTGCAGTACTACCTGTGCAACACCCCGCAGGGGCTGGTCCGGGAGCTGCTGCCCAAGTACATCATGGACTACTCCTTGTTCGCCTACACCCTGCCCAATATCACCAGTGAGTACTGCAGGCAGTGAGGGGGCGGCGGGGGTCCTCCTCGGTGCAGGCAGTAAAATCTACCAAGCTGTAGGGTATTAAAACTTGCAGATGGTAAGCTCTTGCGGTGGACAGGCGGCAGGGTCCTGCAGTCGGCGGTATCTTGGCAGGGTCTTTTCACACTTTGTAAGGTCTTGCTGCTGGGTTTTTAGGGGGGGGCAGGCAGCGAGGTTTTGCAGGTGGCGGGGTCTTGCGGCGGGTCTCACTGCGGGACTGTCAGCGGGGTCTTGTATGGGGGCAGGCGGCGAGGTCTTGTGGCGGGTCTCACTGCGGGGTGGTCAATGGACTCTTGTAGAGGGCAGGGCTCTGTGGCATGTCTTCCGCAGCCTGCCCCGTCTTCCGCGGCCTGCCCCGTCTTCCGCGCCCTGCCCCGCTGCAGGACTTTTCCGCCCTCCATCCTGAGGTCTTTGTACATGAGATCCAGTCTTACATTTCATCATCGTTAGGCTACGTTCAGATTAGCGTTTCCCGACGCTGCGTCGGGCGACGCACGCGTCATGCGCCCCTATGTTTAACATGGGGGACGCATGCGTTTTTCTTGTTGCGTTTTCCGACACGTGCGTCGTTTTTGACGCAAGCGTCGGACGCAAGAAAATGCAACAAGTTGCATTTTTCTTGCGTCCGATTTTCATCAAAAAACGACGCACGCGTCGCAAAACGCAGCGTTTTTGCGTGCGTTTGCACGCGTTTTTTCGTGCATTGCGTCGCCGACGCAGCGGCGCGCAACGCTAATCTGAACGTAGCCTTAGTGTAACAGTCTCCAGTGGACACACACGTTCTGTGCACTAGTGGGCGTATGACGTCACTATCTATGCAAGAGGAAACCGCTTCCTCTACAAGTATTATTGGGGTGTATGAAGGGGCGCCGCCTGGCCCCCTGCACACGCTGTTTACGTGGTGACACTTCTCTGGAACCTCTTTTGTATTTGATCTTTTGCACTTTTTCATTGTAACCAAAGATTTTGTACTGACCCCAAACAAGGAGAACACTTGCCCCCACCCTATTATTGGGCATTCTCTTCAGTGAAGTGTTTTTCTATGTGGATTCCTTGTATGCTGCTTCGCTCCCCGGGGTGGGGGAGGGGGTGGGTTATACTGGACAAGCCCCTATGTGCCACCACCGCCATGGACCTGGCTGTTAACCCATTCAGCCCTTGGACAGCTACAGGAATGAGACAATTGCTTCTGATGATTTCTAACATTTTCTAGGAGCGTTTTATAAAATCATTTTATTTTAAAAGAATTGATGTTTTGTGCCTTTTGATTTAGAAAAATGGTGATTGTGCGGGGGAGGGGGTAAAATAACACCATGCATGCATTGCAGATTATTCATATCTACTTTGGCGCAGCATAGGAAGCACAGCACTCGCTTCTTCATGCCGTGCGTCTCACCATTATTCCTACTCCAGTCCTTGCTGGAGTTAGTGAATGCTGCGTCCTCGCCACGTTCCATCCACCTTAACGGTGCTCCGTGAAAATGGCGTGAGTGCTAAAAGTCGCATCATTTTAGTACGGCCTCTAAAATCATGTGACTTAATGAAGATTTTCATGCCGTAAAAGCTTTTGATGAATGGGACCCACATTCTACAAACACTGGCAGGGCCTGATGGGGGTCCAGTGACTGCAGTCCTGAGAGCCATCATTAGGCCCCCCGTCTGCTTTGACAATCCTTCGACATCCTGTAATTGCACAAGGGCGACACTTCTTCAACCCAAACCCTTTAGGTGCAGCGGCTGCAATTGACAGCGACATCTAAGGGGTTAAGCAGCAAAGGTCGGCATTCACTCCAATCTCTGACGTATGAAAAAAGTATCTCATCCCGTACAATGAGCATGAAAGGTAAAACTAGACCAGATTGTGTTCTCAGGGGTTAATGATGTCCGCCAGTTGTGCACTCGTCTCCTATTTTTCAGAATTTATCTTCCTCTTTTTCTCCTTCACCCCATACAGCTACCGAATAAAGTGAAACTTTTTTTTTTGGAACTTGTTTTCCTGTGATGAGTCTGCAAATAATATTTTGCAGAATCAAACATTTTTTTCATTTAAGATCCTCTCTACTTACACAATCCGACTTTTATAGATCACTTTTTTTCAAGTTTCTTTTCCTTTGGGGCTTCCCTTTGCTCTTTAAAGGGAACCTGTCACCAGTTTTTTTGCCTCTCAACTAAAAATATCATCGAATAGAGTGTGAGCTATACATTCCCCAACTACTTGTGAAACCCCCCGGCTCCCCATGAATCCCCCATAAGAACCTTTTGTATTTCTCCTGCGCTGTATGGAAATATCCTCGGTCCAATGGGCATTGGTTCTGGCCCCTCTCCCCACCCCAAATCGGTGTGCTGTACGCATTCCGTTCTGTGAATAGTATTGTTCGTGTACAGGTCCGCGCATGCACCTTCAAATTGCCTTCTCCGCGTGTGTAGTATGCTTTGCCCAACTGCGGGCAAATCCGAAAAGCATTAGTGCGCATGCTCCGGAAGTACCATGTCCCTGAAGTCTTTCGCTGTGTGCCAGGATGTAGTTTACCAGAGTATGCGCATTAATGCTTTGCCCGCAGTTGGGCAAAGCATACTGCGCAGGAGGCAATTTAAAGGCGCATGCGCCGGACCTGTACGCGAACAATGCTATTCAGAACGGAATGCTTACAGCACGCCGATTTGGGGTGGGGAGAGGGGTCAGAACCAACGCCCATTGGACCAGACCGAGGATATTTCCATACAGCGCGAGAGAAATATAAAAGGTTCTTATGGGGGATTCATGGGGGGGTTTCACAAGTAGTTGGGGAATGTATAGCCCACACTCTTATTAGATGATATTTTTAGTTGATAGGCAAAAAAAAAAAAAGGTGTCAGGTACCCTTTAAAGGGAACCTGTCAGTAGGATTGTGCACAGTAAACTACAGACACTATCAGGTTGGCGCTGTTATACTGATAAGGCTGGGGTCACACTTGCGAGTGTAATGCGAGAAACTCGCACATCAATGCCCCTGGCACTGCTGCCGGCACTCGGACCAGAGCGTGCGGCTGCATAGAAATACATGCAGCTGCACGCTCCGATCCCACGAGTGCCTTCGGCAGTGTCGGGTATTGATGCATGAGTTTCTGGCATTACACTCGCAAGTGTGACCCCAGCCTTAAAATGATACCTGGTGATGAAATCCGTCTTGTGGTTGTTAATCTTTATTTTCAGTTTTGAGGTAGTAATGCTCGTGTTCTGCGGTGCAGCCTGTGGGGGGGTCTTTATGTGGTGCTCTGATTAGGCATTCACCGCCACCATTTTCCTGCAGCCAAATTTTGTTTTTCCTCCAACATCTTGGCGCTTGCTTAGTAGCATCTATTGGCAAGGGATAGATGTGAACGTGCCACCGCCAACTCCATTTTGCTCTAGTTAATATTTTTTTTGTTATCCATAGATCACAATATGAACTGCGAAGGCTCAATATTTAAATTAGGAGGCAGTGATCAGTGACCTGTCAGAAGCCATACAGATGAATACCTAATCACACCACCACATAAAGTTCCCGCCCACAGGCTGCCCCGAAGCACGAGCATATCGTTAACTCAAAACTGAAAATAACGATTAAACTACAACCACAAGACGGATTTCATCACCAGGTATCATTGTAATCAGTATAACGGCACCGACCTGACACTGTAGGTTACTGAGCACAATCCTGCTGACAGGTTCATCTTAAAGATGTTCTGCAGCAGCTGAGCAACAAATCAAGATGAATATCATTCATGTCAGATAATTTATTATGTTTTGCTTATATAGCACCATTATTTACACAGCGCTTTAAAGACATCATCATCACTGTCCCCATTGGGGCTCACAACCTAGATTCCCTGTCAGTAGGTCTTTGGAATGTTAGAGGAAACCCACTCACACACGGGGAGAACATACAAACTCCTTGCAGATGTTGTCCTTGGTGGGATTTGAACCCAGAACCCCAGCGCTGCACTGCTAACCACTGAGCAAGTGTGCTGCCCCATGGCAGGAGTTTTATCAAAGTACTGAACATTTCAGTTATTAACCCCTTTACCCCCAAGGGTGATTTGCACGTTAATGACCGGGCCATTTTTTACAATTCTGACCACTGTCCCCTTATGAGGTTATAACTCTGGAACGCTTCAGCGGATCTTGGCGATTCTGACAACGTTTTCTCGTGACATATTGTACTTCATGATAGTGGTAAAATTTCTTTGATATTACCTGCGTTTATTTGTGAAAAAAATGGAAATTTGGCGAAAATTTAGAATATTTAAATTCAATTTTCCAACTTTGAATTTTTATGCAATTAAATCACAGAGATATGTCACACTAAATACTTAATTAGTAACATTTCCCACATGTCTCCTTTTACATCAGCACAATTTTGGAACCAACATTTTTTTTTGTTAGGGAGTTTTAAGGGTTAAAAGTTGACCAGCAATTTCTCATTTTTACAACACCATTTTTTTTTAGGGACCACATCTCATTTGAAGTCATTTTGAGGGGTCTATATGATAGAAAATAACCAAGTGTGACACCATTCTAAAAACTGCACCCCTCAAGGTGCTCAAAACCACATTCAAGAAGTTTATTAACCCTTTAAGTGTTTCACAGGAATTTTTGGAATGTTTAAAGGGACACTGTCACCTGAATTTGGAGGGAACAATCTTCAGCCATGGAGGCGGGGTTTTGGGGTTTTTGATTCACCCTTTCCTTACCCGCTGGCTGCATGCTGGCTGCAATATTGGATTGAAGTTCATTCTCTGTCCTCCGTAGTACATGCCTGCACAAGGCAATCTTCCCTTGCGCAGGCGTGTACTATGGAGGACAGAGAATGAACTTCAATCCAATATTGCAGCCAGCATGCAGCCAGCGGGTAAGGAAAGGGTGAATCAAAAACCCCAAAACCCCGCCTCTATGGCTGAAGATTGTTCCCTCCAAATTCAGGTGACATTGTCCCTTTAAATAAAAATGAACATTTAACTTTTTTTCACAAAAAATTTACTTCAGCTCCAATTTGTTTTATTTTACCAAGGGTAACAGGAGAACATGGACCCCAAAAGTTGTTGTACAATTTGTCCTGAGTACGCTGATACCCCATATGTGGGGATAAATCACTATTTGGGCGCATGGCAGAGCTCGGAAGGGAAGGAGCGCCATTTGACTTTTCAATGCAAAATTTACTGGAATTGAGATGGGACGCCATGTTGCGTTTGGAGAGCCACTGATGTGCCTAAACATTGAAACCCCCCACAAGTGACACCATTTTGGAAAGTTGACCCCCTAAGGAACTTATCTAGATGTGTGGTGAGCACTTTGACCCACCAAGTGCTTTACAGAAATTTATAATGCAGAGCCGTAAAAATAAAAATGTTCCCACAAAAATTATTTTTAGCCCCCAGTTTTGTATTTTCCCAAGGGTAACAGGAGAAATTGGACCCCAAAAGTTGTCCAATTTGTCTTGAGTACGTTGATATCCCATATGTGGTGGGGAACCACCGTTTGGGCGCATGGGAGGGCTCGGAAGGGAAGGAGCGCCATTTGGAATGCAGACTTAGATGGAATGGTCTGCAGGCGTCACATTGCGTTTGCAGAGCCCGTAATGTACATAAACAGTAGAAACCCCCCACAAGTGACCCCATATTGGAAACTAGACCCCCCAAGGAACTTATCGAGATGTGTTGTGAGAGCTTTGAACCCCCAAGTGTTTCATTACAGTTTATAACGCAGAGCCGTGCAAATAAAAAAAGAATGTTTTCCCACAAAAATTATTTTTTTAGCCCCCAGGTTTGTATTTTCCCAAGGGTAACAGGAGAAATTGGACCCCAAAAGTTGTTGTCCAATTTGTCCTGAGTACGCTGATACCCCAAATGTTGGGGTAAATCCCTGTTTGGGCACACGGGAGAGCTCGGAAGGGAAGGAGCACTGTTTTACTTTTAAACTCAGAATTGGCTAGAATTGAGATCGGACGCCATGTCGCGTTTGGAGAGCCCCTGATGTGCCTAAACAGTGGAAACCCCCCAATTATAACTGAAACCCTAATCCAAACACACCCCTAATCCTAATCCCAACGGTAACCCTAACCACATCTCTAACCTTGACACACCCCTAACCCTAATCCCAACTCTATTCCCAACCGTAAATGTAATCCTAACCCTAACTTTAGCCCCAACCCTAACTTTAGCCCCAACCTTAACCCTAATGGGAAAATGGAAATAAATATATTTTTTTAATTTTTCCCTAACTAAGGGGGTGATGAAGGGGGGGTTGATTTACTATTTATAGCGGGTTTTTTAGCGGATTTTTATGATAGACAGCCGTCACACACTGAAAAATGCTTTTTTTCACTGAGCAGGCGCAGTGAAGCCACCTCCCTGTAGGACCCGGATGCCGCAGCCATCTTGGATCCTTGCCTGCAAGGAGGAGGTAAGAGACCCTTGCAGCAACGCGATCACATCGCGTTGCTGCGGGGGTCTCAGGGAAGCCCGCAGGGAGCCCCCTCCCTGCACGATGCTTCCCTATACCGCCGGCACACCACGATCATGTTTGATCGCGGTGTGCCGGGGGCAGTTCGTGACCACTCCTGGCACATAGTGCTGGATGTCAGCTGCGATAGTCAGCTGACACTCGGCCGCATTCCCCCCATGAGCGCAGCCGATCGCTATGACTTACTATCCCATCGGTCATACGGGCCCACCCCACCTCGACGGGATAGTACGTCATATGTCAGAAAGGGGTTAAAATCCATAAATGTGAGTCCTGGTGATGATTTTGCAGACATAAGCCACTTGGTTGCCACCTGACTGCTACCTGGGAGTCTCCGCTCCTCCCTGTATACAAGGCCATGTGATGACCTGACAATTATACAGCTGGAAAACGAGACGCTTTACTTGGCGACACTTGAATCAGGCCCGTATTGTGATATATTATTGCATTTTGCTTTTTTCAGTTTTGTTGGCTTTTTTGGGGGGCCTGTCATATTTGTGCCTTTTATACTTTTTTTTTTTTTTTTAATTTGCACGTTTTGAAGTCTAATTTCTATGTGTTCACCTGTTTGTTTGTTTTTTTATGCACTATATATTTTCGGCCTGTATCGATTGACTTTTTACACCAATCTTATGTCGTTTGTTTTTTTTTTTTTTACAACATGAGACTTTCAAGCAGCAAAAGTCTCAAAAGAAGCAATAAAAAAGCATTTTTGATTTTGCGCAAAGTTGATGAAGCTCATGCCCCATTTTGAGGATTTGGGCACAGAAAAGGTCAACAAGTAGCACAAGAAAAAAAAAGTGAAAAATGACACAAAAAAATGCAAATGATGAATCAAGTTTTGTGTGTCTTCTTTTATTGCATCAGGACATTTAAAAAAAAAAAAAAAAAGTTCTTCTTGGGTCTGAATGGTAACCTTTTAATTACAAGGCCTAAAAGCCATGGCATAACTTGAAGCTCATGGGCTGCAATGTAAAATATCCAACAAGGGGCGCAACTATTAAGGCTCTTTAACCCCATAACGACTGCCGATGGAGAGAGAAATTGGGTCCCCCAATTCCCCCCTCGGTACCTCCGCTGTCCCTGCAACCCCCCGTGAAGTCCCCCGGGCCGCCGGCGTCTTCTTGAAGAACATGGCAGGCGTATGCTCAGTGTGCCCACCGAGATCTGCTGGCACTCGGCAACAATAGGAAATTTTTCCTATTGGTACATTTTGATCACTGCAATAGACCCTATTACAGTGATCAAAATAAAAAAAAATTGTAAATCAAGCCCCCTTTATCACCCCCTTAGGTAAAAATAATAAAATAAAAACTGTATTGCCATTTTGCCATTAGGGTTAGGCTAAAGTTAGGGGTGTGTTGAGGTTAGGGTTATGGTTAGGTTGGGATTAGAGTTACGGGTGTGTTGGGGTTATGGTTGGAGTTAGAATTGGGGGGTTTCCACTGTTTAGGCACATCAGGGGTCTCCAAACATGACATGGCGCCACCATTGATTCCAGCCAGTTTTGCGTTCAAAAAGTCAAATGGTGCTTCCTCCCTTTTGAGCTCTGCCATGCACCCAAACAGTGGCTTTCCCCCACATATGGGGTATCAGCGTACTCAGGAGACATTGCACAACAAATTTTGTGGTCCATTTTCTCCTGATACAATTGTGAAAATAAAAAAATTTGGTTACAAAGTAAATATTTTGTGAGAAAAGTAAAATGTTCATTTTTTTTTTTCCTTCCACATTTTTTTAATTCTCATGACGCACCTGAAGGGTTAATAAACTTCTTGAATGTGGTTTTGCACACCTTGAGGGGTGCAGTTTTTAGATTGGTGTCACTTTTTGGTATTTTCTATTATATTGACCCCCCCCAAACTCACTTCAAATTTGATGTGGTCCCTAAAAAAATGGTTTTGTACATTTTGTTGGAAAAATGAGAAATCGCTGGTCAACATTGTGCTGATGTAAAGTAGACATGTGGGAAATGTTATTTATTAACTATTTTATGTGACATGACTCTCTGATTTAAGGGTACAAAAACTAAAATTTGAAAATTGCTAAATTTTCAACATTTTTTCCAAAGTTCCATTTTTTTGATAAATAAACACAAGTTATATAGAATTTTTTTTACCACTAATATGAAGTACAATATGTCACGAAAAAGCAGTCTCAATCAGTGGGATCCGTTGAAGTGTTCCAGAGTTATAACCTCATAAAGTGACAGTGGTCAGAACTGTAAAAATTAGCCTGGTCATTAAGTACCAAATTGGCTCTGTCACTAAGGGGTTAATAGTATTGCCCCTAAGCTCCAGGACCCGAGTGCTACTAGAACCTCTGCGTCCACTGTAGTTGCGCCTCTGCCTTAAAGGGGATGTTCAGTGAACACGAGTATGACAGTTGTACCCCCACCGATTGCTGGAACAGGGCACTTTTGTCCGGATTAGAATGTATTCTCCTAGGCTGGGCTCTTGACTGTAAGTATGCAGTTTCCAAGCAAGCGGTCATACCATGACTAGATGTGCATGACCTCACAGCGCAAGTGTATTGAGAGAGGTCCGACACGTCTAGTTGGAATACGGCTGCGTTTATGAAAATGGCACACTTGTGGTCACATGACTGTCCGCTCTCGACTCCAGAGAATCCTCACCGTGCATGTGCTGTGAGGATTCACAAGTCTCCAGTCATAGAGTGACTGCAGATTTGAGCACCAAGCCAGACAACCCCTTTAATGACCTTAGTAACTTCTTATGGACCTATGTCCAAAGTCCCAACTTTGACATTTTTGGTGGATACCTATGTAAGCAGGTTGCGGGATGGAGGGACGCAATGGAGGCAGAGCAAGGGTTAATATTAACAATATAATTTGGAACAATAGAGGAACTCCTCGCAGGGAAAAAAACAGTTAAATCGAAAAGTAGAAATTGCAATGTAACAGTCCAGTAATCAAACTTATCGTGTCCTTAGGGTTCTCAGTCGCTGGTGATCCTTTGGGGGTTGTGGTGCCAGCAACGGCCAGTGGAATGTACACAGATGGGGTCCCACAAATAACGGTCCAACTTCTGGCGGCAGCGGGCGGTCACCGGTTTTATCCGCTGAGCCCTCAGTCCATGAGCCTGTGCAGCTAAAGCAAAGAGAGTTGCTGAAATCCCGGTGTCAAGCGTGGGCTGCTGTGCTCTGGCCGGCAGAGGGGACCGCAACTCAATGTCCTGCGGCCATCCCACGTTTCCCTGCACGAGCGCGGTCTTGTGTTTAGCCGGGTGCACGGTGCTCTCCACACTCACCGTCCTGCCTGAGTGTCCAGGAGATCTCGGCCGCAGTATGTCACGGTGCTGAAGCTCGGGGTGCGGAGCTTGTTGCTTACCCTCCTGCGCTCTCCCTCGCGGCAGGAAACTGACTCCTGCTTCGCACGCTTTCGGCTCTGTTTCTGGTTTAACCCCTTAGTGACAGAGCCAATTTGGTACTTAATGACCGAGCCAATTTTTACAATTCTGACCACTGTCACTTTATGAGGTTATAACTCTGGAACGCTTCAACGGAGCCCGCTGATTCTGAGATTGTTTTTTCGTGACATATTGTACTTCATGTTAGTGGTAACATTTCTTCAATATTACCGTACTTGCGATTATTTATGAAAAAACGGAAATATGGCGAAAATTTTTAAAATTTTGCAATTTTCAAGCTTTGTATTTTTATGCCCTTAAATCAGAGAGATATGTCACGAAAAATAGTTAATAAATAACATTTCTTACATGTCTACTTTACATCAGCACAATTTTGGAAACAAAATTTTTTTGTTAGGGAGTTATAAGGGTTAAAAGTTGACCAGCAATTTCTCATTTTTACAACACCATTTTTTTAGGGACCACATCACATTTGAAGTCATTTTGAGGGGTCTATATGATAGAAAATAACGAAGTGTGACACCATTCTAAAAACTACACCCCTCAAGGTTCTCAAAACCACATTCAAGAAGTTTATTAACCCTTTACGTGCTTCACAGGAACTGAAACAATGTGGAAGGAAAAAATGAACATTTATGTTTTTTTTGCAAACATCTTAATTCAGAACCATTTTTTTTATTTTCACATGTGTAAAAACAGAAATGTAACCATAAATTTTGTTATGCAATTTCTCCTGAATAAGCCAATACCCCATATGTGGGGGTAAACCACTTTTTGGGCGCACCACAGAACTTGGAAGTGAAGGAGCGCCGTTTGACTTTTTCAATGCAGAATTGGCTGGAATTGAGATCGGACGCCATGTCACGTTTAGAGAGCCCCTGATGTGCCTAAACAGTGGAAACCCCCCACAAGTGACACCATTTTGTAAACTAGACCCCTTAAGGAACTTATCTAGATGTGTGGTGAGCACTTTGAACCCCCAAGTGCTTCACAGAAGTTTATAACATAGAGCCGTGAAAATAAAAAATCGCATTTTTTCTACAAAAATGATCTTTTTGCCCCCAAATTTTTATTTTCACAAGGGTAACAGGAGAAATTAGACCACTAAAGTTGTTGTGCAATTTCTCCTGAGTACGTCGATACCCAATATGTGGGGGTAAACCACTGTTTGGGCGCACCAAGGAGCTTGGAAGAGAAAGAGTGCCGTTTTACTTTTTCAATGTAGAATTGTCTGGAATTGAGATCGGATGCCATGTCGCGTTTGGAGAGCCCCTGATGTGCCTAAACAGTAGAAATCCCCACAAGTGACCCCATTTTGGAAACTAGACCCCCCAAGGAACTTATCTAGATGTGTGGTGAGAACTTTGAATGCCCAAGTGCTTCACAGAAGTTTAAAATGCAGAGTCGTGAAAATAAAAAATATTTTTTTTTTCCACAAAAAGATATTGTAGCCCCCAAGTTTTTATTTTCACAAGGGTAACAGGAGAAATTGGACTGCAATAGTTGTTGTCCAATTTATCCCGAGTACGCTGATGCGCCATATGTGGGGGTAAACCACTGTTTGGGCGTACGGCAGAGCTCGGAAGGGAAGGAGCGCCGTTTTGGTATGCAGACTTTGATAGAATGGTCTGTGGGCGTTATGTTGCGATTGCAGAGCCCCTGATGTACCTAAACAGTAGTAACCCCCCACAAGTGACCCCGTTTTGGAAATTATACCCCCCAAGGAACTTATAGATGTGTGGTGAGAACTTTGAATGCCCAAGTGCTTCACAGAAGTTTAGAATGCAGAGTCATAAAAATAATAAAAAAAAAATGTTTCCACAAAAAAAGATTTTGTAGCCCCCAAGTTTTTATTTTCACAAGGGTAACAGGAGAAATTGGACCCCAGAAGTTGTTGTAAAATTTATCCCGAGTACGCTGATGCCCCATATGTGGGGGTAATCCACTGTTTGGGCGCACGGCAGAGCTCAGAAGGGAGGGAGCACCATTTGACTTTTTGAGCGCAAAATTGGCTGTCGTGTTTGGAGACCACCTAATGTACCTAAACAGTGGAAACCCCCCAATTCTAGCTCCAACCCTAACCCCAACACACCCCTAACCCTAAGCCCAACCTGATCCATAATCCTAATCACTAACCCTAACGATAATCACAACCCTTACCCCAAAACAACCCTAATGTCAGCCCTAACCATAACCCTAATCAAAACCCTAAATCCAACACACCCCTAATCCTAATCTCAACCCTAACCTCAAACCTAACCCTAATCCCAATACACCCCTAATCACAACCCTAACCTTAACCCTAATCCCAAACCTAACCCTAATCCCAAGCGTAACCCTAATGCCAACCCTAACCCTAATACCAACCCTAATCCTAACCCTAATCCCAACTCTAGCCCTAACTTTAGCCCCAACCCTAACCCTAGACCTAAGGCTATTTTCACACTTGCGTCGTTTGGCATCCGTCGCTATCCGTCGTTTTGGTCAAGAAACGGATCCTGCAAATGTGCCCGCAGGATGCGTTTTTTGCCCATAGACTTGTATTGCCAATGGATCGTGACGGATGGCCACATGTCGCGTCCGTCGTGCACTGGATCAGTTGTGTTTTGGCGGACCGTCAGCACAAAAAAATGTTCAATGTAACTTTTTTTGTACGTCGCATCTGCCATTTCTGACCACGCATGCGTGGCCGTAACTCCACCCCCTCCTCCCCAGGACATACAGTTAGGTCCATATATATTTGGACAGAGACAACATTTTTCTAATTTTGGTTATAGACATTACCACAATGAATTTTAAACAAAAACAATTCAAATGCAGTTGAAGTTCAGACTTTCAGCTTTCATTTGAGGGTATCCACATTAAAATTGGATGAAGGGTTTAGGAGTTTCAGCTCCTTAACATGTGCCACCCTGTTTTTAAAGGGACCAAAAGTAATTGGACAATTGCCTCCAAGGCTATTTCATGGACAGGTGTAGGCAATCCCTTTGTTATGTCATTCTCAATTAAGTAGATAAAAGGCCTGGAGCTGATTTGAGGTGTGGTTCTTGCATTTGGAAGGTTTTGCTGTGAAGTAAACATGCGGTCAAAGGAGCTCTCCATGCAGGTGAAACAAACCATCCTTAAGCTGCAAAAACAGAAAAAACCCATCTGAGAAATTGCTACAATATTAGGAGTGGCAAAATCAACAGTTTGGTACATCCTGAGGAAGACAGAAAGCACTGGTGAACTCATCAATGCAAAAAGACCTGGGCGCCCACGGAAGACAACAGTGGTGGATGATCGCAGAATAATCTCCATGGTGAAGAGAAACCCCTTCACAACAGCCGACCAAGTGAACAGCACTCTCCAGGAGGTCAACTTATCAATATCCAAATCTACCATAAAGAGAAGACTGCATGAAAGTAAATACAGAGGGTTCACTGTACGGTGCAAGCCACTCATAAGCATCAAGAATAAAAAGGCTAGACTGGACTTTGGTAAAAAAAATATCTAAAAAAGCCAGCACAGTTCTGGAAGAACATTCTTTGGACAGATGAAACCAAGATCAACCTCTACAAGAATGATGGAAAGAGAAAAGTATGGCGATGGCGTGGTACAGCTCATGACCCAAAGCATGCCACATCATCTGTAAAACACGGCGGAGGCAGTGTGATGGCTTGGGCATGCATGGCTGGCAGTGGCACTGGGTCGCTAGTGTTTATTGATGATGTGACACAGGACAGAAGCAGCCGAATGAATTCTGAGGTCTTCAGAGCCGCCATACTGTGTGCTCAGATCCAGCCAAATGCAGCCAAACTGATTGGTTGTCGTTTCATACTACAGATGGACAATGACCCAAAACATAAAGCCAGAGCAACCCAGGAGTTTATTAAAGCAAAGAAGTGTAATATTCTTGAATGGCCAAGTCAGTCACCTGATCTCAACCCAATTGAGCATGCATTTCACTTATTAAAGACTAAACTTCAGACAGAAAGGCCCACAAACAAACAGCAACTGAAAACCACCGCAGTGAAGGCCTGGCAGGGCATCAAAAAGGAGAAAACACAGCGTCTGGTGATGTCCATGAGTTCAAGACTTCAGGCAGTCATTGCCAACAAAGGGTTTTCAACCAAGTACTAAAAATTAACATTTTATTTAAAATTATTGAATCTGTCCAATTACTTTTGGTCCCTTTAAAAACAGGGTGGCACATGTTAAGGAGCTGAAACTCCTAAACCCTTCATCCAATTTTAATGTGGATACCCTCAAATGAAAGCTGAAAGTCTGAACTTCAACTGCATCTGAATTGTTTTGTTTAAAATTCATTGTGGTAATGTCTATAACCAAAATTAGAAAAATGTTGTCTCTGTCCAAATATATATGGACCTAACTGTAGATTGGGCAGCGGATGCGTTGAAAAACTACATCCGCTGCCCACGTTGTGCACAATTTTCACAACGTGCGTCGGTATGTCGGGCCGACGCGTTGCGACGGCCCCGTACCGACGTAAGAGTGAAAGAAGCCTAACCCTAAATTTAGCCCTAACCCGAACTGCTGTTCTCCTGCCAGCCGGCGGATGGAGACAGATGGCGGGCGCACTGCGCATGCGCCCGCCATTTTCTTTTCCCCAGAAGACGCCGGCGGCCAGGAGGAGCAGCAGGAGGACCCAGGGACACCGGTGAGTATTATAGGGTCCCCGAATCCCCCTATTTCTGTGTCCTCTGATGTGCGATCACATCACAGGACAGAGAATTACACTTTGCTTTTTTTTTTTTGCGGTCGCCGGTAAACAGTTAATTACCGGCGATCGCAAAACAGGGGTCGGTAAAACCGACCCCGATCATGCTCTTTGGGGTCTCGGCTACCCCCGGCAGCCGAGACCCCAAAGATTCTCCCGGGGCCGGCCGGCGGGCGCACTGCGCATGCGCCCGCCATTTTGAAGATGGCGGCGCCCACCGGGAGCCACGAGGAGCACCGGGGGAGACAGGTGAGTATCGGGGGGCGATCGGGGACACCTTTTCTCTGTCCTCTGATGTGCGATCACATCGGAGGACAGAGAAATTAAAAGAAATCGCGTTTTTTTTTTGCGATCGTCGGTAAACGGTTAATTACCGGCGATCGCAAATGCGGGGTCGGTAAAACCCCCCCCAAATCATGTTCTCTGGGGTCTCGGCTACCCCCGGCAGCCAAGACCCCGGAGAAAATCCGACTCTGGCTGGCGCGATTTACTTTTTCCACAGCGCCGTTAATTAACAGCGCTGTGGTTTAAGTACCCTTAGCGGCCGCCGTTAAAAGGCGTATCGGCGGTCGCTCAGGGGTTAAACATGCCCCCTCTTCCCAAATCATGGGGCCTGTCTGGTCCCCTATTCCTTCCCCCGGGCAACATGGGATGCAGCCTCGACAGTTCCGGACTCTGCTCATTACAGGTACCCGCAGCCCAGTCCTCCTCCTTACACCTACCCCCTGCCACAACATTAAAACTTTGCTCATCTGCACGTCTCCTATTAGCAGAAGAGGTCGGTCTTTCCTGTGGTCTTCTCAGGTTTTCTATAACCTCAGATCAAGGATAAAGTTTTAACTTGTTTATGGATGTGCCGGCCTCTGGAGTATCCAGTTCGGAGGGTGAGAAAGACCCGAAATTAGGGTTCTACCGGCGAATACAAAAGAAAGGAGAAATCTTTATGGACCCAGCTCATTATGAATTAGACAAGCGTGGGCTTCATGCCCCTTCTGTGCCCCTGTCCTCATTTTGGTGGAGCTAGGAGAAACGTGAAAATGCAAAAAGTCGCAACATTTTTACACAACTCCCAAGATGCGCAAAAAAATTTGAAACTTTTCAAAGCAATTTACTCCAGAATTCTCACGAAATTACTTGAATTAGCTCCAATGTGTTTAATGGACTCCATGCTTAAAGGGAACCTGTCACCTGAATTTGGCGGTACTGGTTTTGGGTCATATGGGCGGAGTTTTCGGGTGTTTGATTCACCCTTTCCTTACCCGCTGGCTGCATGCTGGCCGAAATATTGGATTGAAGTTCATTCTCTGTTCTCCGTAGTACACGCCTGCACAGTGCAATCTTGCCTTGCGCAGGTGTGTACTACGGAGGACAGAGAATGAACTTCAATCCAATATTGCACCCAGCATGCAGCCAGCGGGTAAGGAAAGGGTGAATCAAACACCCGAAAACTCCGCCCATATGACCCAAAACCAGTCCCGCCAAATTCAGGTGACAGGTTCCCTTTAAGGTTTGAGAGTTAGATATCCTAGTAACAGGAACGAAATGTTGCTGCTAGACCAGTCTACCACCCAAATAAGTCTACTTCAGAGGACTGCACACCAGTGATCTTATTAAGGTTTCCGATAGACAATATAAGGTCTGAGACCACCATCCTTTTTTTACCAACAAAAAACAACTCTGCCCCAGCTGATGATGTGGACAGTCTGATGAACCCTTATTGCAGACTGTCTCATATATAATCTTTCATGGCCCAAAGTTCTGGACCAAACAGATTATATATTTTACCTTTGAGGAGATGAGAGTTTGGTACCAGATCAATGGGACAGTGGTAGCCTCTGTGTGTCAGGAATTCTTCACATTTGGACATAGAAAATACATCAGCTAAAGCACTGGGTGCGGCTTTATACAGATTCACAGATAAGGACATGTATAGTGGGTGCGGAAAGTATTCAGACCCCTTCAAATTTTTCACTCTTTGTTTCATTGCAGCCATTTGGTAAATTCAAAAAAGTTCATTTTTTTCTCATTAATGTACACTCTGCACCCCATCTTGACTGAAAAAAAAACAAATGTAGAATTTTTTGCAATTTTATTAAAAAAGAAAAACTGAAATATCACATGGTCATAAGTATTCAGACCCTTTGCTCAGACACTCCTATTTCAGTCACATGCTGTCCATTTCCTTGTGATCCTCCTTGAGATGGTTCTACTCCTTATTGGAGTCCAGCTGTTTAATTAAACTGATAGGACTTGGTTTGGAAGGGCACACACCTGTCTATATAAGGCTACTTTCACACTAGCGTCGTACGACGCACTTCGCAATGCGTTGTTTTGCAGAAAAAACGCATCCTGCAAAGTTGTTTGCAGGATGCGTTTTTTTCTCCATAGCGACGCATTGCCACACGTCGCAACCGTTGTGCGTTGCGTCGTCTTGCCGCGGACCGTCAGCACCAAAAAAGGTTGCTTGTAATGTTTTTTCGTGAGTTGTGTCCGCCATTTCTAATCGCACTTGCGCGGCCAGAACGCCACCCCCTCCTCCCCGGAGCTCACAATGGGGCAGCGGATGCGTTGTAAAACTGCATCCGCTGCCCCCGTTGTGCTGCGCTTTCACAGCATGCGTCTGTACTACGCATTGCGTCATGCTTTGTACGACGCTAGTGTGAAAGTAGCCTAAGAGCTCACAGAGCATGTCAGACCAAATGAGAATCAGGAGATCAGAGGAACTGGCCAAGATTCTGTCTCACAGTTGAAGTGTACCAACAATAAAAATTACAGAAAATCTCCATTCTTTGCAGGTGGGAAAACTTGCAAAATCAGCTGTGTATCAAATACCGTATTTTCCTGACTAGAAGACGCACTTTCCCCCCCCCCCCCCCAAAAAAAAAAGGAGGGAAAATGGGGGGTGCATCTTATAGTTGGAATACAGGCTTACCAGCAGTGGTGTGGCAGCAGCAGAGGTGCGGCGGCGGCAGAGGTGCGGGGATGAGGAGGCGGTATGGTGTGAGCGGGGTCCCTTCCACAGGTGAGGTGACGCAGCAGCCCGGTAAGCAACAGAGCTGGGGAATCATGGCGTTATCGGTGGTGGCGGCCATCTTCCTGAGGCCGCGCGTGTGCAGATGGAGTGCTCTGCTTCTCGGGGCTTCAGGAAAATGGCCGCGGGAGGCCGCACGTGTGCAGATGGAGATCGCGGCGGCTATTTTCCTGAAGCCGAGTTCACAGATTTAGATCTCGGCTTCAGGAAAATGGCCGCCGCGATCTCCATCTGCGCACGCGCGGCCTCCCGCGGCCATTTTCCTGAAGCCCTGGGAAGCAGAGCACTCCATCTGCGCACGCGCGGCCTCAGGAAGATGGCCGCCGCCACTGATAAAACGGTAATACCCGGCTCTGCTGCTCACATTGGAATGGATACCGGGCCGCTGTGTCACCTCACCTGTGGGAGGGACCCTGCTCACACCATACCGCTCATTATCCCCACACCTCTGCTGTCGCCACACCACTGCTGCAAGCCCCCCATGGACACCAGGCCGTAGTGTCGCCCACCTAAGCAGGAAGGGACCTGCTCAGGTGCACGCTGTACCGCATTACCCAACCTCTGCCGACACCATGCCTCCTGTGACCCTGCTCTGCCACCGCCAGCCCTCAGGTAAGATACTGAAAATTTGGACAATAAGACGGACCCCCATCTTATAAAAAATCTTTTTCTGCAATTTTCACCCCAAATTTCGGGTGCGTCTTATGGTCCTATAGGTCTTATAGGCCGAAAAATACGGTACTTATTTTCCCCACTACATATGAGGTCAGTCAATAACACATCGCAGCCGTGAAGTATATAAATGGAAACATCTCACTTCCCAAAATGACACCCTCACAGAGAAATTGGTCAGTAGTGATTACATCTGGTGTCAGTCAGAGAATTCATCCAAATCTACTTTACACTCAAGCCCCAAACTCCCGCCATTACAAGGGCTGTCCACGACTGACCCTGTATGTTGTTTTGGCTCTGTTCATTCCCTATTACTCCTCCCCACGTGTGTCCTCCATCCTTTATTCATCAGGGGACTTTACTCAAGGACTCATAGAGTCCCTAGGGTAATAAGAACCCTTGCCACAACCACTAGTTAGTATCACCATCAGCTATTGTCCACAAAATGGGATCTGTTGTAGCCAGGTAAGTAACCTAAAGGTATGTCCATACCCATCACTCAAATATTCCAATATTTTTATATTATATATGTTTTCTCGTAACTCACCAATAATCATCATGACAGCCCAATATGTTACTGTAGCGGGAGGGTGGGATGATGAAGACGTCGTGGCAATAGTGGGGTTGTTATGATGTTGTTTGTAGTTTTATGTATTAATGTTTGTATACGTGTGATAAAAATAATGTTATGTTTTATCCCTATGGCTGGTGTTGTGTGTTCTGTTCTCCTATAGGCTATGCCTAAGGCCGTAGAACATATAATAATCCTCTAGAAAGAAATATAATCCCCTCATAAGAAACTGTTAAGTCCAAAAAAGAAATCCCGAAATCCAAATTGTATAACTGCAAATATCAATACATAATAATACATAATAATACATACAGTGGTATACGTACAAGGCAACAGCATGAATAAAGAGTAATGAACAGACAGGAGAAGCAAATAAATCGATTTACCCCATTATTATATATGTGTCTATTGCCCTGAATATGTAATCATAGACATGATAAAGAACTAACACACATACTAATAGGAATATACATAATTATCTAGGAGAATATCTATACTGTGTGTTAAATCAATAGTCCACAGAAACCGCATAGAGTATAAAGGTCATAATAGATACAAAACAATGCCTCAGATAAATGCCTATACTAAACATGCACCATGTATTAGTGTTAATGACAGATTAAAGCAGTATTAGTAGTAAACATGTATATTACCTGTAGTCATGGTGTATGCACGTATGGGGGAAAGTAAGGAACAGCCTTGACGCGCGTTTCCCCTCCTAAAATTACAGCTTCATCAGGAGGTGATGGGGCTTACAAAACAATACTGCTTTAATCTGTCATTTACACTAATTCATGGTACATGTTTAGTATAGGTATTTATCTGAGGCGTTGTTTTGTATCTATTATGACCTTTGTACTCTATAGGCAGTTTCTGTGGACTATTGATTTAACACAGTAGAGATATTTTTCCTAGATAAATATGTATAACCCTATTAGTATGTGTGTTAGTTATTTATCATATCTATCATTACATATTCAGGACAACATACATGTAATAGTGGGGTATTTATTTCCTTCTGTCTGTTCATTACTACTATTTATTTATGCGGTTGCCTTTTAGGTAAACCACTGTATGTATTATCATAGATTAATATATTTTGATATTTGTATTTGTACAATTTGGATCCCACTATGCTGAGGCCGTCCCTGGTAAAGCGGGAGGTCTGTCCACTAGGGGAACCATTACCAGCATTGGGATATAGTTTTCAGGGAAACATATAGTTAATACAAGGGATTAGCCCACTACTTGGGAGGGCTTAGATTAGTTAATAGCAGAAGCAATTCCTGCTTCTGTTCAGTCAGACACAGTCTAGTCAGAGTCCAGGACTCATTCAAGAACAAGTGCATGTTCTGAGTGGAGTGGAGAGCGAGGCTAAACATAGCAAAGATAGCAGGTTCTAGTGCAGCAGAAAAAAATGGGTCTGGTCAGTATTTGTTTCCTAGCAGAATGAGGACACAGCTTCAGTCACGTCTGGATGTCGGGACAGCCTTGGACCTAAGGACCAGAAGAGGTATAGAGAGTCATGCCTCTGTCTCACCGATGAAGAAGATGTCAGCCGAGTTGCAGAGTGAGGTGAAGATAGCGGGTCTAATTGTAGTTGTCATTTTAAAACCAGGAAAAGATCCAATGCGACCTAAGTCATATATTGCCCCATCTCTCTTATGCTTACACCAAGGCTATCGCAAAGGCCCTAGCAAATAGATTACTTCAGATTAGTACTGAGGTTATTCACCAGGATCAATCAGGCTTTATGCCAAACCGGTCGACAGCAATAAATCTAAGACTTTTCTTTAACATTCAGAAATCAAATGCAACACTGGGACGTAAAGCTATTCTCTCTCTTGACGCTGATACATTTTTATCATATATACAACTTTTGTACTCTGGGCCTCATGCTAAAATAAAAAACCAATGGTCTTTTATCTGATACGATTGCGTTGGGGAGGGGCACACGGCGAGGCTGTCCATTGTCTCCCCTTCTTTTCACAATGGCCATTGAACCTTTGGCCTGTATGCTACGTTCCAACCTGGATATAGTAGATTTTGAATATAGAAATTTAGATGAATGGGTATCCCTGTATGCAGATGATTTGTTGATATACATAGGTGATGTCCACAAATCTATTGACCATATTATGAATATCATCGTAGAGTTTTGTAAATGGTCAGGCCACTTAATAAAACTTAAAGGGCCACTGTCACCCCCCTCCAGCCGTTATAAACTAAAAGAGCCACCTTGTGCAGCAGTAATGCTGCATTCTAACAAGGTGGCTCTTTTAGTTTTTGGTTCATGTATTCCCAAAATAAAGCGTTTTGAAACTTATCCAAAATACCTGTCTTTATCCAGGGAGGTGGGTCCTCACCCCCCTGCTTGAACCGCCACATTGCCGTCACTCAAATCTTCAGGGTCTTTCGGCGCCGCCCCCTCCGCGCTGTTTTCGCTTCAAAATCGGCACCTGCGCTGTGTACTACTGTGTTGTGCAGGCGCAGTAAGCTCTGGCCGTCTGACATCCCAGCCAGGCTTGCAGACTGCGCCTGTGCGGGCAGTGCGGCCACCCACCTTGGGAATCCCAGCCCTGCAGTGTGTTATGCATTATGCACAGTGTGGGGCTAGGATTCCTGGGCATGCGCACTGCGTGTGTCAGCCTGTCACCCAGGTCCCCCGCCTTACAGCGTCTGTATATTCAGCTGATCGTGCCTCCTCCTAGCAATTCTTTCCCGGTGATAGGGTCACTTGTGGGGGGTTTCTACTGTTTGGGTACATCAGGGGCTCTGCAAATGCAACGTGACACCTGCAGACCAATTCATCTAAGTCTGCATTCCAAATGGCGCTCCTTCCCTTCCGAGCTCTGCCATGTGCCCAAACAGTGGTTCCCCCCCACATATGGGGTATCAGCATACTCAGCACAAATTGGATTTATCGTGTTAACCTTGTGAAAATACAAAACTGGGGGCTAAAAAATCATTTTTGTGAAGAAAAAAAAAAGAATTTTTATTTTCACGCGTTATAAACTGTAGTGAAACACTTGGGGGTTCAAAGCTCTCAAAACACATCTAGATAAGTTCCTTAGGGGGTCTACTTTCCAAAATGGTGTCACGTGTGGTTTTTTTTTATGTTTAGGCACATCAGGGGCTCTCCAAACGTGACATGGTGTACCTTCTCAATTCCAGTCAATTTTGCATTGAAAAGTCAAACGGCGCTCCTTCCTTTCCGAGCTCTGCCATGCGCCCAAACAGTCGTTTACCCCCACATATCCAGTATCAGCGTACTCAGGACAAATTGGACTACAACTTTTGGGGTCCAATTTCTTCTCTTAGCCTTGGGAAAATAAAAAATTGGGGGCAAAAAAGATCATTTTTGTGAAAAAATATGATTTTTTATTTTTACGGCTCTGCATTATAAATTTCTGTGAAGCACTTGGTGGGTCAAAGTGCTCACCACACATCTAGATAAGTTCCTTAGGGGGTCTACTTTCCAAAATGGTGTCACTTGTGGGGGTTTCAATGTTTAGGCACATCAGGGGTTCTCCAAACGCGACATGGCGTCCCATCTCAATTCCAGTCAATTTTGCATTGAAAAGTCAAATGGCGCTCCTTCCCTTCCGAGCTCTGCCATGCGCCCAAACAGTGGTTTACCCTCACATATGGGATATCAGCGTACTCAGGATAAATTGTACAACAACTTTTGGGGTCCATTTTCTCCTGTTACCCTTGGTAAAATAAAACAAATTGGAGCTGAAGTAAATTTTTTGTGAAAAAAAGTTAAATGTTCATATTTATTTAAACATTCCAAAAATTCCTGTAAAACACCTGAAGGGTTAATAAACTTCTTGAATGTGGTTTTGAGCACCTTGAGGGGTGCAGTTTTTAGAATGGTGTCACACTTGGTTATTTTCTATCATGTAGACCCCTCAAAATGACTTTAAATGTGATGTGGTCCCTAAAAAATATTGGTGTTGTAAAAATGAGAAATTGCTGGTCAACTTTTAACCCTTATAACTCCCTAACAAAAAAAATTTTGGTTCCAAAATTGTGCTGATGTAAAGTAGACATGTGGGAAATGTTACTTATTAATTATTTTGTGTGACATATCTCTGTGATTTAAGGGCATAAAAATTCAAAGTTGGAAAATTGCAAAATTTTCAAAATTTTTGCCAAATTTCCATTTTTTCACAAATAAACGCACGTTATATCGAATAAATTTTACCACTATCATGAAGTACAATATGTCACGAGAAAACAGTGTCAGATTTGCCAAGATCCGTTGAAGTGTTCCAGAGTTATAACCTCATAAAGGGACAGTGGTCAGAATTGTAAAAACTGGCCTGGTCATTAACGTGCAAACCACCCTCAGGGCTTAAGAAAAAAAAATGAAAAAAGAGAAAAAAATGAACTTTTTTGAATTTACCATATGACTGTAGAACTGATGCTGAGTGTCCAAGATGTAAAATGGATGATGTGGGATTATTACATATGATGTGGGAATGTTTGGAACTAAGAGGATACAGGAAAGGAGTTCTGTCTATCATAAAGAAGGTCTATAAATTTGTTATTCAACCAGATCCAAAAAATGTCTATTGGGAATATTAGAGGATGACATGTACACTGGCATCATCATGTGGGGCCAATATACAGTGTGGAGCACTGTGTGTCCATTATGCAGTATTGAGCATCAAGTGGGGCAATTATTTGGTATGGAGCACTGTAAAGCCATTATACAGTATTGAGCATCAAGTGGGGCAAGTATATGGTATGGAGCACTGTGTGGCCATTATACAGTATTGAGCATCAAGTGGGGCAATTACATGGTATAGAGCACTGTGTGGCCATTATACAGTATTGAGTATCAAGTGGGGCAATTATATGGTATGGAGCACTGTGTGGCCATTATACAGTATTGAGCATTATGTGTGGCCATTATACAGTATGGAGCATCATGTGTGGCCATTATACAGTATGGAGCATCATGTGTGGCCATCATACAGTATGGAGCATCATGTGTGGCCATTATACAGTATGGAGCATCATGTGTGGCCATTATACTGTACTCAGCATCATGTGGGGCCATTATACAGTATTGAGCATCATGTGTGGTCATTATATAGTATGGAGCACTGTGTGGCCATTACACAGTATTGAGCATCATGTGTGGCCATTATACAGTATGGAGCATCATGTGTGGCCATTTATATTGTATGCAGCATCATGTGGGTCCATTATGCAGTATGGAGCATCATGTGGGGCTATTATACAGTATTGAGCATCATGTGGGGCCATTATACAGTATGGAGCACTGTGTGGCCATTATACAGTATGGAGCATCATGTGTGGCCATTATACAGTATGGAGCATCATGTGTGGCCATCATACAGTATGGAGCATCATGTGTGGCCATTATACAGTATGGAGCATCATGTGTGGCCATTATACTGTACTCCGCATCATGTGGGGCCATTATACAGTATGGAGCACTGTGTGGCCATTATACAGTATGGAGCATCATGTGTGGCCATTATACAGTATGGAGCATCATGTGTGGCCATTATACAGTATGGAGCATCATGTGTGGCCATCATACAGTATGGAGCATCATGTGTTGCCATTATACAGTATTGAGCATCATGTGTGGTCATTATATAGTATGGAGCACTGTGTGGCCATTACACAGTATGGAGCATCATGTGTGGCCATTTATACTGTATGCAGCATCATGTGGGTCCATTATGCAGTATGGAGCATCATGTGGGGCTATTATACAGTATTGAGCATCATGTGGGGCCATTATACAGTATGGAGCACTGTGTGGCCATTATACAGTATGGAGCATCTTGTGTGGCCATTATACTGTATGCAGCATCATGTTGGGCCATTATACAGTATTGAGCATCATGTGTGCCCATTATACTGTATAGAACACAGTGCGGCCGTATTTTTCTCTGTTTATAATTATTGTATATGAAACAGTGTGATCAGCAGTGCTAAATGGGTGTGGTTGGGGCGTGGATATGGGTGTGACTAGTTGTGAAATGGGTGTGGTCAGGGTATGGCCTAAATTTTGCCTCGGTGCTCTGCAACCTTTGTGCCTCTTTGCCTTCTTCAAAAGTTGAGAGGTATGGAAATGTAATATTGAAAGTAGTACATTTATCCTGTTTCACTCTGGAACGCATGGATTAACATTTCCTGCCCTACATTCAGAAAGGTGACTGCCTTTTTTCTACGATTCACATGCGTTCCACCCAGTATTGCATTCCTGAGTGTCATTTGAAGGCTTTATATTCATGCCTCTGTATTCCATCTACAGAGCTTCGTTGTGCAAAATACACTTACTCCCCCCAATATCCCATATATCAGATGTACCATATCATCTTGTTCACTTATATATGTCACACTTTATAAATGCTACTGATGTGTGTATCGGTAATGAGACTATAAAAAAGGAAAATGATGGAGGGAAAGAAAAAGATATGAAGAAAGGGGAGGTTAGTGCAGTGGAGATTTTTTGTGGACAAAATTTGACAATTCACAAGAATATAAAATGTGGTATGCTTTACATATGACTTAAAAAATATCACTCATGGTGTATGTTACTGCTGTTCATTAACCCCTACTGGGGTGCTTGTATTTCCACTATTCCCTCATCTCCAATGGGATGTGGGCATGTCTGCTTTATACAGTATTAGTTAATGATATTATCTTTGGAAGAGTTAGGTTTTATATCCCCACTCCCTATTGTAGGACTCAATTTTATGTGCTATATACTAAAACCTGATATGCCTACTAGTACTCACATATCCAAAATCAGTATCTGCCTTTGAGATGTATCAATCTCCACAGAAACATCCATAATTAAGGTAGTCATTTAGGCCAAGGGGAGAGATTGTATTTAGGTAGAAAGTCCACTTTGCTTCCCTTTGGAGGATCTGTTGGTCCCAACAGCCTCCTCTAGGAGACCGCCTCAGATGATTTATCCCCATAAATGTTAATAGTTTTTTATTACTACCATGTATGTTGTTAATATGTCTGGCCAATGGGGTGTCCCTCCAATGCGTGATGTCTCCTAGATGGGCCCCTATACGCTGCCTAAACTCGTGTTTGGTCTTCCCGGTGTTTTCCAGTCCACAGGTGCATGTGGTTTTATATATTGTCCCTTGCGTGCGACAGTTGACAAAATGATTACTCTTGAATTCCTTTCCAGTAACGTCAATGAAGAATGATTTACCTGTGGCAATAAATGCAGGTGTACAGAAGTCTGGGCCAAAGCAGCCCTTGTTCATGTTGATAAGAGTCAGCCTGTCAGCATTTTCAGTTGACAGGCGGATGTGTTTATCGGTTATAATACCCCCAGCAGCACTACAAACCTGCGCTGAAAAAACGCTAGTGGCATGGCAGGCAAGGACCTCCAAGCCATAGAGAGACAGTTCATGCTGTTGCCATGCGGTATGGTCGGCAAGGTACTCCTTCAGCATTTTCCAAAACTTTTTCCTCCTTGTCAGAGTACCCTGCACATCAGGGCCTAGGTGCTGGGAGGGTCTGAGAAATCTGTTCCAGACCCTTGAGAGTGTTCCCTTGCCTCTACTGCATCTGGTAGGTGTCTCACTAGTCTCCACTCCTTGGTTGTCCAAGGTTCTGTGACCTCTGCTGCCAGTGTTGACAGTTCTAATTGCAGTGTGGGTCTAGAAGGTTGACCAATCAGTAATTAGTGTTGGCCAAGATACTTACAATGTGAGGGTCACAGGAAAAGCAGCAGAACATAACCTCAGTCATGTGTGCCAGACTGCCAACAGCCAAGACTTCCCTGTCCCCACATGTTGTCCTCCTCATCCTCGTCTTCAGGCCATCCACGCTGAACAGATGGATGAAGGTGGTGTTGGTACTATGGTCTGTAGCCCAGGCAACCAGCTCCTGTTCCTTCTCCTCATTATAACCCAATCCACCTTGAGAAGATAAAATGAGGCTAGGCTGTATAGTATCATCCATTATGGTTTCCGTCTCCATCTCAACTTGCTAAGCCTGCAAAGCCTCTTCTTTATTTGTGAGCATCGAGCATTTCAATAGGCAGAAGCGGGATGATGACAATGATTATAATGTCATTGCCACTCGTCATCGTTTGAGTCCTCAAAGTTTTGGAGAACCACACAGATGTCAGACATCCATGCCGACTCATCAGCAGTTATGTGCCGAGGCTGACCGGATTACTGACGTGCATTGTGTAGCTGGAATTCAGCTACTGCCCTCTGTTGCTCACAAAGCCTTGTCAACATCTCAAAGTTGAAAACACTACTACAGCACTGCCACGGCGGCGCCAGATGTAGCTGACTTTCGGAAGTGGGTACACAAGCATCGTACTTTTAAAAGTAGTTCTGGTAGATCTGGGTTGGTTGTGAGAAACTGCTGAACCACTAAGTTAAGCACATGGGCCAGGCATGGTATGAGTGCGAGATTTGGAGCACCCATTAGGACCGTGTAGTACTCGGTACTGGGTCGGTTCTGTTCTTAAAGGGGTGGTCATGGTGGCAGTGACACGGTCCGCGGCCCCGGGCATCCAATAAAAGGGGAATAAAGTTTATTAAGTTTGCTCGTGACGCCACCTGTGGTACTCGGCAATAAAGGTGTTAGCTGCTTCAGAGTCCACTGGGGCTGATGGTGATGCAGCAGAGCTGGTACAGCTCTCCACAGGTAGAGCTAGACTCCAGGGCAGCTGTAGTGTTAAGGGTGATGATGGTGCTTGTGGTAGTTGTAGTAGCTGTGGTGCAGAAAATAAATTTGAGGACACAACGTGGTGCAGTTTCCAATGCTTTACTCACAGTTTTTAGTTGCCCCAGCCAGAGTGCTGTTTCCTCCAGGTTTGTGATCCAGCCAGCTCTCAAGCAAATTGAGTGCACTTTCCAGAACCCTCTTTCTTATGTTCCTTTCTCTAGCTGTCTTTCTGCGCTGTTTCTCGCCCTCCTGCACTGCGCCTCCCACACAGTGTCCCAAGCCAGCAGCCACAGATCCTGCCGGGCGGTGAGTGCTAAGTCCTCCCTGAATCCTACACGGCTGCCTTTTCAGCGAATGTGTGTAGTTGTGACTGTGCTTCTTACGAAGGCTACAGCCTCCGGTTAGCTAGCTGAGTTCTTAGTTTCTCCACTAGTTTGAGGGCCTCGTCCATCCACCTGACGATAGCGTGGGTACGAGTCCCACGGTTGGACTTCTCACTACCCGTGCCTCTAGGACCCTTTCCTCCGGTTCTTTCTGTAGTTTCACTTTCCTTCAGCTCCCTCTCTCTGGGAGCGCCTTTCTGTCAGTTTCAGTCTTTCTGTCTGCCAGGAGCTGCAGACCCCCCACATCTGCTCAGCTCCACTACTCAATCTGCGCCTAGCTGATGTTCCTGACAAGCTCCTCCTCTACTGTACCTACCCCACCCACTCCTCCAACACCCTTTCCGATCCAGCTGGGCCTGACTGAATTGTCTGTGTTGGATGTAGGTGTAGGGTTCTGTGCAGTGTCCCTCCTTACCTGAGAGCAGAATCCCACACCTCTGGGTGAGGTGCAGTACTCTGTGGCGACTGGACCCTCAAGGGCGCCACAGATTACTAAACTTCACAGCTGCCACCAGGTTACAACGATTGTCACACATGACCAAGCATGGTTGTAGGTTCAGGGGCGAGGGCCACAGATCAGTCTAGTCTGTTAGACATTTGAACAACTCTGCAGCGGTGTGCAGTTTGTCACCCAATCAGATTAGCTTCAGCAGAGCTTGTTGTTGCTTAGCCGAGGCAGTGTTGCAGTGCTTCCAGCTTGTGACTGATGTTGGCGTTTGTGAGATCGAGCATGAGGAGGTGCAGGAACTTCTGTAGAAGATCGGTGTTGGTAGCACGTGTTCCGTCCTCGGTGTCAGTAGCATGTGTTCCGTCCCAGGGTCTGACTGGGTCCCGACTTCCACAATGTTCCCAGTGTGCTGTAAGGGAAATGTAGCATCCCTGGCTACACACACTTGTACAGCTGGCCGTGGATAAGTGGACCTTCCCAGTCACAATGTTGGTCAGGGCACCACAGATGTTATGAGACACGTGCTTGTGTAATGAGGGGACAGCACACTGGGAGAAATAGTGGCGGCTAGGGACTGAGTACCGAGGAACGACTGCCGCCATGAGATTGCGGAAAGCTTCTGTCTCCACAAGCCTAAAAAGCAACATTTTGAGGGCAAGCAGTCTGGAAATGTGGCTTTTTAGTATAGCTGCCTGTGGGTGGGTGACTGTGCATTTACGCTTGAGTTCCTAGGACTGGGCTAGGGGCAACTGAATGCTGCACTGGGACAAGGACGTGGATGTGGTTGCTGATGGTGGTTGCAAGTTTGCTACAATAGGTGCAGGGTGGGAGGCATCTTCCAGAGCAGGTTTACCCTAAATCTACCTTGGACAACCAGTATCTCCAAGACCTATACTCACTTTAGTCTGCATTGCAACCACAGCTATGCCTGTGACTGCAATGTCCGCTCATGACCTCAATACGCCTTCGTGCACATCCTGGGGGAACATACAGCGACCCCTACAGGTAAAACCAGTCACTGCCTCACATACCCTGCCCTCTGTTCAAACCTGTGTGGTTGAACACTTATCACCCTACATTGGCACGCTACAGGGCATTCTCATGACCCTGTGACACCCTCACCCAGCAATGTACTGAGAAACCAAAGTAGGGACCGGAACCATTGTTTGACGCATGCATCCCTCCCCTTTGCGTTTCTCCTCCATACTTTGTTATGTGACCACCCACCTCTCTGTTCTCCATTGCAGAAGACACATTTGGGCAAGTTGTGGGTGGTCTCGACCCTGTTTATTTTGGGTTCACTAACCTTGCAGCTCGTCCCAAGACCTAAGTACCTGCCTTCAGGCCCTTGGTACCGTTTCCTCCGTACCCATACCCGTGCCTCAGTGACTAGGTCATGCTGAAATGCCACGGTCCACCTTGGCAAATCCAGGTATGCATCTTACCATGCCGCACCTGAATCCGAGCCTCATGATGCTGCTGTCTAGTGAGAGCTCAATCCATTTTACCCTGACCCCTGGCCACATCCTTGGCCGGTGCCAGAGGGTTCCTCGTGCATACATTTCTTCATCTCTGTGTGGGACCCTGGAACTGAGCTGTCCTGAACTTACCAGGGGACATTTCCAGCACTTGTTTCAGTGAGGTCTCCACGACCTCTCTTGCCACAACAACTGGGGGAACTGTTCTGAAAGGCAATTCAGTACTACAATGGACATAGCGGTCAGAGCACATACAGTGATCTGACAATAACCCAAAATCATAGAATGAGCTCTGAGACGTGGGAACTCTGCAGACCACAATCCCTAATCCTCTCCAAACAACACTAGAGGCAGCTGTGGATTGCGCCTAACTCTGCCTATGCAACTCGGCACAGCCTGAGAAACTAACTAGCCTGAAGATAGAAAATAAGCCTACCTTGCCTCAGAGAAATACCCCAAAGGAAAAGGCAGCCCCCCACATATAATGACTGTGAGTTAAGATGAAAAGACAAACGTAGAGATGAAATAGATTCAGCAAAGTGAGGCCCGACTTTCTTAACAGATAGAGGATAGAAAAGGTAACTTTGCGGTCTACACAAAACCCTAAAGAAAACCACGCAAAGGGGGCAAAAAGACCCTCCGTACTGAACTAACGGCACGGAGGTACACCCTTTGCGTCCCAGAGCTTCCAGCAACAAATTAGACAAGCTGGACAGAAAAAATAGCAAACAAATAGCAAAGAAGAACTTAGCTATGCAGAGCAGCAGGCCACAGGAATGATCCAGGGAAAAGCAAGTCCAACACTGGAACATTGACAGGAAGCCAGGATCAAAGCATTAGGTGGAGTTAAGTAGAGAAGCACCTAACGACCTCACCAGATCACCTGAGGGAGGAAACTCAGAAGCCGCAGTACCACTTCCCTCCACCAACAGAAGCTCACAGAGAGAATCAGCCGAAGTACCACTTGTGACCACAGGAGGGAGCTCTGCCACAGAATTCACAACAGTACCCCCCCCCCTTGAGGAGGGGTCACCGAACCCTCACCAGAGCCCCCAGGCCGACCAGGATGAGCCACATGAAAGGCACGAACAAGATCGGGAGCATGGACATCAGAGGCAAAAACCCAGGAATTATCTTCCTGAGCATAACCCTTCCATTTAACCAGATACTGGAGTTTCCGTCTAGAAACACGAGAATCCAAAATCTTCTCCACAATATACTCCAATTCCCCCTCCACCAAAACCGGGGCAGGAGGATCAACAGATGGAACCATAGGTGCCACGTATCTCCGCAACAATAACCTATGGAATACGTTATGTATGGAAAAAGAATCTGGAAGGGTCAGACGAAAAGACACAGGATTAAGAACCTCAGAAATCCTATATGGACCAATGAAACGAGGTTTAAACTTAGGAGAGGAAACCTTCATAGGAATATGACGAGAAGATAACCAAACCAGATCCCCAACACGAAGTCGGGGATCCACACGGCGTCTGCGATTAGCGAAACGTTGAGCCTTCTCCTGGGACAAGGTCAAATTGTCCACTACATGAGTCCAAATCTGCTGCAACCTGTCCACCACAGTATCCACACCAGGACAGTCCGAAGACTCAACCTGTCCTGAAGAGAAACGAGGATGGAACCCAGAATTGCAGAAAAATGGCGAAACCAAGGTAGCCGAGCTGGCCCGATTATTAAGGGCGAACTCAGCCAAAGGCAAAAAGGACACCCAGTCATCCTGATCGGCAGAAACAAAGCATCTCAGATATGTTTCCAAGGTCTGATTGGTTCGTTCGGTCTGGCCATTAGTCTGAGGATGGAAAGCCGAGGAAAAAGACAAGTCAATGCCCATCCTACCACAAAAGGCTCGCCAAAACCTTGAAACAAACTGGGAACCTATGTCAGAAACGATATTCTCTGGAATGCCATGTAAACGAACCACATGCTGGAAGAACAATGGCACCAAATCAGAGGAGGAAGGCAATTTAGACAAGGGTACCAGATGGACCATCTTAGAAAAGCGATCACAGACCACCCAAATGACTGACATCTTTTGAGAAACGGGAAGATCAGAAATAAAATCCATAGAGATATGTGTCCAAGGCCTCTTCGGGACCGGCAAGGGCAAAAGCAACCCACTGGCACGAGAACAGCAGGGCTTAGCCCGAGTACAAATCCCACAGGACTGCACAAAAACACGCACATCCCGCGACAGAGACGGCCACCAAAAGGATCTAGCCACCAACTCTCTGGTACCAAAGATTCCAGGATGACCAGCCAACACCGAACAATGAACCTCAGAGATAACTTTATTGGTCCACCTATCAGGGACAAACAGTCTCTCCGCTGGACAACGATCAGGTTTATTAGCCTGAAATTTTTGCAGCACCCGCCGCAAATCAGGGGAGATGGCAGACACAATTACTCCTTCCTTGAGGATACCCGCCGGCTCAGACAAACCCGGAGAGTCGGGCACAAAACTCCTAGACAGAGCATCCGCCTTCACATTTTTAGAGCCCGGAAGGTACGAAATCACAAAGTCAAAACGGGCAAAAAACAGCGACCAACGAGCCTGTCTAGGATTCAACCGCTTAGCAGACTCAAGATAAGTCAAGTTCTTATGATCAGTCAATACCACCACGCGATGCTTAGCTCCTTCAAGCCAATGACGCCACTCCTCGAATGCCCACTTCATGGCCAGCAACTCTCGGTTGCCCACATCATAATTTCACTCAGCAGGCGAAAACTTCCTGGAAAAAAAAGCGCATGGTTTCATCACTGAGCAATCAGAACCTCTCTGCGACAAAACAGCCCCTGCTCCAATCTCAGAAGCATCAACCTCGACCTGGAACGGAAGAGAAACATCTGGTTGACACAACACAGGGGCAGAAGAAAAACGACGCTTCAAGTCTTGAAAAGCTTCCACAGCAGCAGAAGACCAATTGACCAAATCAGCACCCTTCTTGGTCAAATCGGTCAATGGTTTGGCAATACTAGAAAAATTGCAGATGAAGCGACGATAAAAATTAGCAAAGCCCAGGAACTTTTGCAGACTTTTCAGAGATGTCGGCTGAGTCCAATCATGGATGGCTTGGACCTTAACAGGATCCATCTCGATAGTAGAAGGGGAAAAGATGAACCCCAAAAATGAAACCTTCTGCACACCAAAGAGACACTTTGATCCCTTCACAAACAAAGAATTAGCACGCAGGACCTGAAAAACTGTTCTGACCTGCTTCACATGAGACTCCCAATCATCCGAGAAGATCAAAATGTCATCCAAGTACACAATCAGGAATTTATCCAGGTACTCTCGGAAGATGTCATGCATAAAGGACTGAAACACTGATGGAGCATTGGCAAGTCCGAATGGCATCACTAGATACTCAAAATGACCCTCGGGCGTATTAAATGCAGTTTTCCATTCATCTCCTCGCCTGATTCGCACCAGATTATACGCACCACGAAGATCTATCTTGGTGAACCAACTAGCCCC
Source organism: Ranitomeya imitator (assembly GCF_032444005.1). Taxonomy (NCBI): domain Eukaryota; kingdom Metazoa; phylum Chordata; class Amphibia; order Anura; family Dendrobatidae; genus Ranitomeya; species Ranitomeya imitator. Next base: position 669,361,899 of record NC_091282.1, read on the forward strand.
CTTAATCCGAGCAAACAAATCAGATAACAATGGCAAGGGGTACTGAAATTTAACCGTGATCTTATTTAGAAGGCGGTAATCTATACAACGTCTCAGCGAACCATCCTTCTTGGCTACAAAAAAGAACCCTGCTCCTAATGGGGACGATGACGGGCGAATATGCCCCTTCTCCAAGGATTCCTTCACATAACTGCGCATAGCGGCGTGCTCAGGCACGGATAAATTAAACAGTCGACCTTTTGGGAATTTACTACCAGGAATCAAATTGATAGCACAATCACAATCCCTATGCGGAGGTAGGGCATCGGACTTGGGCTCATCAAATACATCCCGGTAATCAGACAAGAACTCTGGAACCTCAGAAGGGGTGGATGACGAAATTGACAGAAATGGAACATCACCATGTACCCCCTGACAACCCCAGCTGGACACCGACATGGATTTCCAATCTAATACTGGATTATGGGCTTGTAGCCATGGCAACCCCAACACGACCACATCATGCAGATTATGCAACACCAGAAAGCGAATAACCTCCTGATGTGCAGGAGCCATGCACATGGTCAGCTGGGTCCAGTATTGAGGCTTATTCTTGGCCAAAGGCGTGGCATCAATTCCTCTTAATGGAATAGGACACTGCAAGGGCTCTAAGAGAAACCCACAACGCTTAGCATACTCCAAGTCCATCAAATTCAGGGCAGCGCCTGAATCCAAAAATGCCATGACAGAATACGATGACAAAGAGCAGATCAAGGTAACGGACAGAAGAAATTTTGACTGTACCGTACCAATGGTGGCAGACCTAGCGAACCGCTTAGTGCGCTTAGGACAATCAGAGATAGCATGAGTGGAATCACCACAGTAGAAACACAGCCCATTCAGACGTCTGTGTTCTTGCCGTTTAACTCTGGTCAAAGTCCTATCGCACTGCATAGGCTCAGGTTTAAGCTCAGGTAATACCGCCAAATGGTGCACAGATTTACGCTCACGCAAGCGTCGACCGATCTGAATGGCCAAAGACATAGACTCATTCAAACCAGCAGGCATAGGAAATCCCACCATGACATCCTTAAGGGCTTCAGAGAGACCCTTTCTGAACATAGCTGCCAGCGCAGATTCATTCCATTGAGTGAGCACGGACCACTTTCTAAATTTCTGACAATATACCTCTATCTCATCCTGACCCTGACAAAGAGCCAGCAAATTTTTCTCTGCCTGATCCACTGAATTAGGTTCATCGTACAGCAATCCGAGCGCCAGGAAAAACGCATCGATATTACTCAATGCAGGATCTCCTGGCGCAAGAGAAAATGCCCAGTCCTGAGGGTCGCCGCGCAAAAAAGAAATAACAATCAAAACCTGTTGAACTGGATCACCAGAGGAGCGAGGTTTCAAGGCCAGAAATAATTTACAATTATTTTTGAAACTCAGAAACTTAGTTCTATCTCCAAAAAACAAATCAGGAATAGGAATTCTTGGTTCCAACATAGCTTTCTGATCAATAGTGTCTTGAATCTTTTGTACTCTTGCCGAGAGCTGATCCACAAATGAAGACAGACTTCTAATGTCCATCGCTACACCTGTGTACTGAACCACCCAAATGTCTAGGGGAAAAAAAAGGCAAAACACAGTGCAAAGAAAAAAAAATGGTCTCAGAACTTCTTTTTTGCCTCTATTGAGAATCATTAGTACTTTTGGCTTCCTGTACTGTTCTGAAAGGCAATTCAGTACTACAATGGACATAGCGGTCAGAGCACATACAGTGATCTGACAATAACCCAAAATCATAGAACGAGCTCTGAGACGTGGGAACTCTGCAGACCGCAATCCCTAATCCTCTCCAAACAACACTAGAGGCAGCCGTGGATTGCGCCTAACTCTGCCTATGCAACTCGGCACAGCCTGAGAAACTAACTAGCCTGAAGATAGAAAATAAGCCTACCTTGCCTCAGAGAAATACCCCAAAGGAAAAGGCAGCCCCCCACATATAATGACTGAGTTAAGATGAAAAGACAAACGTAGAGATGAAATAGATTCAGCAAAGTGAGGCCCGACTTTCTTAACAGATAGAGGATAGAAAAGGTAACTTTGTGGTCTACACAAAACCCTAAAGAAAACCACGCAAAGGGGGCAAAAAGACCCTCCGTACCGAACTAACGGCACGGAGGTACACCCTTTGCGTCCCAGAGCTTCCAGCAACAAATTAGACAAGCTGGACAGAAAAAATAGCAAACAAATAGCAAAGAAGAACTTAGCTATGCAGAGCAGCAGGCCCCAGGAATGATCCAGGGAAAAGCAAGTCCAACACTGGAACATTGACAGGAAGCCAGGATCAAAGCATTAGGTGGAGTTAAGTAGAGAAGCACCTAACGACCTCACCAGATCACCTGAGGGAGGAAACTCAGAAGCCGCAGTACCACTTCCCTCCACCAACAGAAGCTCACAGAGAGAATCAGCCGAAGTACCACTTGTGACCACAGGAGGGAGCTCTGCCACAGAATTCACAACAGGGAACCTATTGGGGTTACACTCTGTCCCTAGGTTGGTGACCCCTATGGCAAGTATCCCTGATTCGCGATCTTTGGGTTTTGCACCCGGAACAACATCCTCAGCCTCTCCTGCCAATACCTCTAGGGGGAGCATATCGGGGTTACATTCTGTCCCTAGGTTGGCGACACCTATGGCAGGTATCCCTGACTTGGGATCTTCGGATTCTACTCCCAGAACATTTACTTTGAGAGGGTTGACCCTGGTCACCCACAGGGACCAGAACATGGGCAAGTCTCTTCCCAACACAGTCCCATATAGAAGGGTCTTCACCACTTTCACCACTTGTTTATTGTTCCCACATGATGTAAAAAAATTAACCTCCATGGTTGGGTACTCTCGGATTTCCCCATGGATACCCACCACCTCCACTTTCCATCCTTTGGGGTTGTCCCTAGCAACAAGGGACCTATGGACCAAAGTCACACTGCTCCCCGTATCCAGGAAAGCCTCTGTTTGGTACCTATTCACGAGTACCTGGCATAGTTGGAGCTTGTTGTCGGCAGAACACACTGGCTGGGCATACATAGACACATGGCAGGTATACCTGCAGTCCATGGGTTCAGACATCAGGGGACAGTTGGTAACCACATGTCCGGGCCCTTGACACCGCCAACACTTGCTGCGGCATGACTATACCTTGTAGCCACTTTAGGGGAAGCAGAACTTTTGTCATGCTCCTGTACAAAGTCCTGAGTAGCTGTATACTGCTCAATCCAACTTATCAGCTGGCCTAGAGTGCCCAGGTCCCCTTGCCCCACCCAATGCTGCAGGGCGGCTGGCAGAGCCCTCACCAGCCAGTTGACCACCACTCCCTCCACCATCTGGGCATGGTTCAAAGTCTCAGGCTGGAACCATTACTCCATCAATTGCAATAAGACATACGCCTGAGACCTGGCGGGATGAGTCTCTGCAAAGGACCACTGGTACACTCTCTGATTGTCCCTTACCTTAGGGGTCTCTTCTTGACAATGCTGAGCGCTCCTCACCTTAGGGGTCTCCTCTTTACACCACTGATGCTCTGGTAGCTGCCACTGCAACTGCAGTGCCTCTTGCTGCTGCTGCTGGAACTGCAACACTTGCTCCTGCTGCATGAGGACCACCTGTCTCAAAAACTCCTCATTTCTCCAAAAGACTTGCTCATTGACATGCAGCATGCTTTGGGATGTGCCTCAGTTCACAGTACCCACATTCTTTCCACCATATGTAGTGCAGCGGTAGCACACTTATGCAGTGATGAGGCAGTGAGCCAGCAAAGTTCAATGCAAAATGTCTCTTTAATGTTCAACTAAAAAAAAACACAGCACACGACATCCTCCAGATCACAGCCGGGAACCATATTCTCTGGATTACAGTCAGTACAGTCCACATCTGACCGGTTGCCGTGGGCGACTGCACCGTCATGTTAATGTCTCTTTACTCATAGCATTACACTGTACACGATATCCTCTGGATCCCAGCTGAGAACAATATCCTCCAGTTCACAATCACTAAACACGCCAGTCCTCCTTCGGACACAGGACAGTCTACCTCCGAGACCAGTCACCATGGGTGACTGCACAGCTTTGTATGCTGTGGGTGCCAGGCATCTCAGCTCCCCTGGCTGCTTGGCTCCACTTGCCTGTGTTGCCTCACACAGGAGCTCTGCAGAGCCGACAGCTCTGCCACTTAGTAAGGAGGTGGCGGGGAACCTCACGTGCCTTCTTCTACTTGTACCGAGCCGGGTCCGGAACTGTTGAGGCTGCCTCCCTGTTGCCTGGGGGAAAGAATGAGGAAGGAGCGAGACCAACCTCATGACCCGGGTAGGATGGGCAAGATAAAAGGAAAAGCGCACGCAGCAGCCGGCAGTTTTGCGCAAACCAGCAGCAGTGTGCAGCCAGCTGAGCAGTGTGCTCCGTCCTCTGAGCACCGATGCCATGACGGGCTGTGTTGTTTGGTCCCCGCCGCTTCCAAAAGGACTGCTGCAGAGAGAAGTGCCATGCGCCCAGTAGCTGCCAGAGACAGAAGTGCAGTGCACTCAGTGACTGTGAGTACCTTGCACGTGCAGAGGAGAGAAGGTCAAGTACCAGACAGACTTTTGCGGCCTAACCTGCCACTTGCTTCCCGCCCATTTACGTTTGACTCTGAGAGTGCCGCAGACTTGTTTGTTTCGTCCACACGTGTTTATGGACTAGGGGCTCAGCGGAAGGTACTGGAGACCGAGCAGGGAAGTATAATCAGGATACTTCCTGACTTGAGCCAGAGCCAGTCAGCCTGCCCAAGGGCAGGAAGAGAAAGTTCCAGACCGTGGGGATAAGTCTGCAGATGCCAGTAATGGGCCCCGGGCTGGAGAATAGTGCAGATGGGCACCAGGTAAGCAGGATGCCCAGGAAGGATCCGGGGTCTATGACTGGGGCTGGAGCTGTTACGATGGCACTCCCGGCACCTTTCCCAATTGGAACTAGACGAGGGGCTGACAGGGAGCTGGTGATGCAGGAAGAAAGGATGGGACATGGATTGTCCATACAGATGGCAGGGATTGTTGGGAGAACAGCAGGAGAGAATACAGAGGAAAAGGAATCTGCCCAGAAGGCAGGGAAAGTGCAGGATATTTGGCTCTGTTCGAATTGTGCTGCCAAAGTGATGAGTTGCCATGTTATCAGTAAAGTTGAACTGTTTGAAGAGGACTGTGACTGCAGTGTTTTATGGAACCTGGAAATCTGAAGCTGGAGTGACAGAGACCAAGGGGACTTCAACAATTGAAGTGAGTACTCTGCTGCACGCATCACACACGCTACAGAAAAGACTTTGCATTTCATCTGTGGGGCACCAGGGTGTGGGAACAGATCAACCTGTTGCCACCACAACCACCCTGGCTGCCTTACACATACACCAGACTGACAATAACTGACCCTGACACACCCAAACCCTATACTGCAGGTATAAGAGACCACTGCAAAATGTTCAGTTTGATTTTTCTCTGTATAGGTATATTTTTTAGTGAAATGTAAATTGTTCTTTTATTCTATAAACTTTTGACAACATGTCTCCAAATTTCCAAGCAATAATTTTTTTTCCTGACAAAGAAAAATGGTCAAAATTAAAAAAATGCATTGCTTTCAGACCTCAAATAATGCAAAGAAAACAAGTTCATAATCATTTAGAAACAACAATATTAATGTTTTAACTCAGGAAGAGTTCAGAAATCAATATTTCCAGTTCACCACCTGACAGCACACTGGAGGACGTCCTTCTTATCCTTGATGGGACAGGAACACGAGAGGTTAAAAGGACCCTCCCCCTACCACCCTTCAGTGTTTTTCCTGTCCCATCAGGGATAGGAACGGACGAGAGGATCTGCCGTTCTGTGTGGGGGGATGTGGATCGGGGGGGCTCAGCCTCACCCTTCCCTCCTGAGACACCCGTTGGCTGACACCCGCCCGAAGGGTCCCTCAGCCTACCAGTGTAGCGCTGCTCCTGGGTTGGGGATCGCTTCCTCCTGGCGGGGGCTCTCGATCCCTCCGTCCGTCCCCTGGTGTGTGCGGCTCAGCGGCGGCCTCTGCTGGCGTCGGCGTCTCCATGCGGCCGCTGGGGAAACCAGTTCAGCGCCGCACCTTCCTCTCTTTCCGGCCGCACGTCACTTCCGGTTTGCGGCTGAGGGGGATGGACGGCGTCTCTGCTACAGGAAGTGCAGAGGAAAGAGCGGTGGAGAACGCTGGAGCGTCATTTTGAAATGAGGAACAGAATAAAAGGTATGTGCAGGGGCAGTAGTGATCTCTAGAGCATCATGGAGGACGCAGCTAGAGCAGAGTGTCAGGAGTCAGCAGCGCTAGTAAGTAGAGACTTAAAAAAAAAAAAAAAAAAGAGAACGCTAGTGTTTGCTATACATATATATATATATATATTTCTCCATAGGCAGCCTCCCTATCTGAGAAATCGGTAAAGAAACCCAGTAGGAATAAGAAGTGTCCTATCTGTGCGGTTAAGCTAAAGGATTCCTGGCAGAAACCCCTATGTGAAGCATGCACCTGCAAAGTCATAGGAGAGGAACAGGCGTCTCTTATGTCCAATATGACAGCCATGATAAGGGAGGAAGTGCAGGCTTCAGTCTCAAGTCTGGTACTCCCTCAAGTCTCACCTTCACCTTCACCCTCGGAGAGGCCGAGGAAAAGACCGAGGGTCGAGTACTCTTCCATAGACTCATCATCCGGTGGGTCAGAGGTAGAGGAGGAAGATGAGAGTAGAGATCCCCCGGAGAAAGGGAGAAGATATCTGTTCTCTGCTGCGGACACTGGAGAACTGTTGGAAGCAGTACGGCATACCATGCAGATTGAGGAGCCGCAGCCATCTTGCTCCGTTCAGGACGAAATGTTTGGGGGCTTGCGCTCACAGACATCTAAAGTCTTCCCTGTTAACTCCCATATCAGATCTATGATTCTGGAGGAATGGGAGGAAGCCGAAAAGAGACTGACTATCCCTAAGGACTTCAGACTTCGCTTGCCGTTCAACCCAGAGGAAGTTAAGGAGTGGGTCGATGTACCAAAAATTGACATACCCTTGGCTAAAGTCTCCAAGAGGACGGCGATCCCGTTCGAAGATTCGTCCAATTTGAAAGAACCCATGGACAGAAAAGCAGATGGCCTTCTAAAAAGGGCCTGGGAAAGTTCCTCGGTAATTATTGGAGCTAATATTGCAGCGACATCAGTAGCCCGCTCCATGGACCTTTGGCTAGATGATCTTAAGGATCAATTGATAGCTAAAACTCCCAGAGATACAATTCTAAAATCCCTTCCCTTGCTAAAACTAGCAACTACCTTCTTGGCAGACGCATCTGCAGAATCGGTTAGGTTCGCAGCTAGGGGTCAGTCTCTATCGAATGCAGCCCGTAGAGCCATCTGGCTTAAGAGTTGGTCAGGGGACATGCATTCTAAGAATAAGTTGTGTTCTATACCCTTTTCCGGGGGCAAGGTCTTCGGACCGGTCCTCGACGATATTTTAGAGAAAGCTGCAGATGTCAAGAAAGGTTTTCCGGAAGAGAAGCCTAAAAAATTCCAGCCCTTTCGGAGGCCCCGCTATAATCAAAATCCCGATTATAGGGGTAAGGGAAAACAGGGTAGATGGAGCTACCAAAAAGGGGGGGATAATAGGCCTAAAAATAAAGAAACAAGCTACTCTGTGGGGGGTCGTCTGACAGGATTTCTGGGAGGTTGGAGGGGGATCACATCAAGTCCATGGGTCTTACAAATAGTATCCCAGGGATACAAAATAGAATTCACATCCCTTCCTCCCGAAAGATTCCTGGTATCCAGCTCTCATTTAAAACTGTCATCCCCCATGTGATCAGACATTCAAGACCTGTTAAAAATGGCGGCTATCGTTCCGGTACCCCTTCAGGAAGAGTACAGGGGTCACTACTCCAATCTCTTCTCGATAACAAAACCATCAGGAGAATCGAGAACGATTATAAATCTAAAACATCTGAACAATTGGGTCCTTTACAAAAGGTTCAAGATGGAGTCAATTCGGTCTACCATCCCTCTATTGGGGAAAGACATGGTGATGTGCACACTGGACTTAAAGAGTGCATATTACCATGTACCCATTTATCAAAATCATCAGAGATTCCTGCGGTTCGCGGTAAACTTGGAAGGAAAGATCTTCCATTTCCAATTCCGCTGTCTCCCCTTCGGCCTGGCTTCCGCTCCCAGGGTTTTTACAAAACTTATGGTGGAAGTGGTCGCTTTCCTGAGGAATCAGGATATAATGGTGGTTCCCTATTTAGACGACTTCTTAATAGCAGCAGACTCAGAAGTCCAGCTCAGGGTCAATTGTCAGTCTCTCATCTCAACATTACAGAATCTGGGATGGATTATAAATTGGGAGAAGTCGGATCTAATCCCAAAACCCAGAATAAAATTCTTGGGAGTCATGCTCGATTCACAAGCAAGAATGTCATTTCTTCCAGAAGACAGGCTAAAGGGCATAATACAGAAGATCCGTCACTTTTCTCGGGGTCAACATACGATCAGAGACGGGATGAAAATACTAGGTCTCATGACGGCCTGTATTCCCTGCGTGAGATGGAGCCAGTTTCATTCTCGACAGCTTCAGAGGGGAGTTCTGAGGACCTGGAACAGAAGACAGAACTCACTGAACCGAACCCTGAGCCTTACTCCGCAAGTCAAAAGATCTCTGGTGTGGTGGACTCTTTCCAGAAACCTCTGACTGGGGGTGCCATGGCTTCAGACACCAAGCATATCAGTTACAACAGATGCCAGTCAGCTCGGTTGGGGAGGTCATGTACTGGGAAGATATTTTCAAGGTCGCTGGGGAAAAGAAGACAGCAACCAGTCATCAAACCACAGAGAGCTACAGGCGGTTTGGGAAGTCTTGACGGCTGCGCAGCATCTGCTGCAGAACAAACACGTGAAGGTCTTCTCAGACAACACGACAACGGTAGCCTTCCTGCGGCATCAAGGCGGTCCAAGACATCTGGCATTACAAAACCTGGCGGAACACATATTCCAGTTGGTAGAAAGGTCGGTTCTGTCCATCTCGGCGATCCACCTGGAGGGCTCCAAGAACCAGTTGGCAGATTTCCTCAGCAGGAAAAGCGTATCCCCCACGGAGTGGGAACTGACCAACGAGGTGTTTAAGGATCTGTGTCAACGTTGGGGAAGACCGACGGTGGACCTATTTGCTACAAGAGGAAACGCGAAGCTCAAGATCTTCTATTCCCTAAACCCTTGGGAGAGTCCAGCCGCGATCGATGCCTTCTCACAACCCTGGAACCACGGGTTTCTGTATGCATTCCCTCCTCTAGCAATGATCCCGAGGGCACTCAGAAAGATCTGCGAGGACGGAGCCAAAGTCATACTCATAGCTCCTCACTGGCCGAAACGGAGTTGGTTTCCATTGCTAAGGAAACTGTCAGTAGAAGAGCCCCTCCTGTTACCAGAAAGAGCTGATCTTCTTCTGCAAGGTCCAGTTCTACACCAGAATCCGGGAGCACTTCAGCTGGCGGCCTGGATCCTGAACGGAAGGTCTTAAGAGCAAAAGGGCTTTCGGATGATGTCATTTCTACCCTTCAAGCCAGCCGGAAGCCGGTGACATCGGCTATCTATACCAAGATATGGAAGCTATTCTGTGGGTTTTGCGGAGAGACGACAGTTGACACTGACCATCCAAACATCCCCAAGATTCTTGACTTTCTGCAGTCAGGGTTTCAAAAAGGTCTTAGACCAAGTACATTAAGGGTCCAGATAGCGACCCTGAGTGTATTCTTTGATTCTTCCCTGTCTGCCCATCCCTGGATTAGTAGATTCTCTAAAGCGGTCCAGAGATTAAAACCATTGATTACAAAGTCAGTCCCACCGTGGGATCTGAACTTGTCCTAAATTTCCTATGTGAACAGGCGTGGGATGTAACAGGTGATATAGAAATTGATAAACTCTCCCTTAAAACTGCATTTTTAGTTGCGATCACGTCGGCAAAAAGATTGGGGGAACTACAGGCTCTGTCGGTGCAGAATCCATATTTGCAGATATTCGAGGACAAATTAGTACTCAGACTCGATCCGGCGTTTCTCCCTAAAGTTGTGTCAGATTCCAATATGAATCAAGAGATTGTCTTACCATCATTTTGCCAGTTCCCTAAAAATCAGAAGGAGAGTTTTTACCACAACTTAGACGTAAGAGACTCTGTGCTCAGGTACCTCGATTTATCCAGACCCTGGAGACGGGACAACAATTTGTTCGTCCAGTTCAGGGGTCCGAATAAAGGTAGAAAAGCGTCTAAAGCGACTATCGCACGGTGGATAAAGTCCACAATCAGTTTAGCTTATAAAGCTAGAGGACAAGATTACCCGGTTAACATTAAAGCCCATTAATCTAGGGCCATGGCCACGTCATGGGCGGAGAAAGGGGGGGCGACGGCCAGGGCTGTATTTGCCACTAGGCACTTGAGGGCACGTGCCTAGGGCGGCAGGATGCGGGGGGTGCACTTGAGCAAGGTTTTTTTTATAAAGTCCGGGGTCAAAAGCCCGCCCCCTCCTCCCGCCCCTCCGTCCCTCTCTCCCCCTCCCTCCCTCTCCCTCCCGCCCCCTCCCTGAGGACTTCATACTCATCCTCCAGCGGTGCCTGTTGCAACTCAGTCTCAGCGCCGGCAGCTCATCCTGTCCTCAGCGGTCACGTGGTACCGCTCATTAAGGTGATGAATATGGATGCATATTCATCACCTTAATGAGCGGTACCACGTGACCGCTCATACAGGAAAGAAGATGCTGCGGGGGCAGAGATGCCGGAAAGTTCAGCGCCACACTGTGAGAGAAAGGTGAGTATGACAGGGAGGGGAGGATAGAGGAGGACGTGGGGAGGATGGAGGAAGACGGAGGCGGACAGGGGAGGATGATGGAGGAGTCATGTTTACAGGGTGGGAGGATGAGGAAGCCATGCATACAGGGTGGGAGGATGGGGGAGCCATGCATAGGGAGGGTATGAGCCATGCATACAGGAGGGGGGGAATATTAGTCATGCATACAGGAGGGGGGGAATATGAGCCATGCATACAGGAGGGGGGGATTATGAGCCATGCATACAGGAGGGGGGGAATATGAGCCATGCATACAGGAGGAGGGAATATGAGCCATGCATACAGGGGGGGATATGAGCCATGCATACAGGAGGGGGAAATATGAGCCATGCATACAGGGGGAATATGAACCATGCATACAGGAGGGGGGAATATGAGCCATGCATACAGGAGGGGAGGAATATGAGCCATGCATACAGGAGGGGGGAAATATGAGCCGTGCATATGGGATGAAAGGGAGATGAGCCATGCAGCATACAGGAGGGGGGGAAATATGAGCCGTGCATATGGGATGGGAGGGAGATGAGCCATGCATACAGGATGGGGGGAGATGAGCCATGCATACAAGATGGGAGGGGGCATTATACAGTATTGAGCATCATGTGCGGCCATTATACAGTTTTGAGCATCATGTGGGGTCATTATACAGTAAGAAGCATCATGACGCTCCATACACATGATGCTCCATACTGTATAATGATACAGTATGGAGCATCATGTGTGGCCATTATACAGTATGGAGCATCATGTGTGGCCAATGACCATTATACAGTATTGAGCATCATGTGTGGCCATTGTACAGTATGGAGCATCATGTGTTGCCATTATACAGTATTGAGTATCATGTGGGATCATTATACAGTATAGATAACTGTGTGGCCATTATACAGTATGGAGCATCATGTGTGGCCGTTATACAGTATTGAGCATCATGTGTGGCCATTATACAGTAATGAGCATCATGTGTAGCCGTTATATAGTATTGAGCATCATGTGTGGCCATTATACAGTATTGAGCATCATGTGTGGCCATTATACAGTATGGAGCATCATGTGTGGCCATTATACAGTATGGAGCACTGTGTGGCCATATTTGTTTTTGGTTATAATTATTGTATATGAAACAGTGTGATCAGCAGTGCTAAATGGGTGTGGTTGGGACATGGATATGCGTGTGACTAGTTGTGAAATGGGTGTAGTCAGAGGTGTGGCCTAAAATTTGCCACAGCGCACTACGCGCGCCACAAACTTTATACCTCTTTCCCTTCTTCAAAAGTTGGGAGGTATGATACCGCATTTGCCAGATCACGGCAAGTGTCGCAAATCCCATAGAGAATGAATGAGGCCGAACGCAGTGTTGCCGTAAGTGATCCGTTACGTGGCAGATGCAGAAAAACTGCCGGATCTGCTGCAAAAGGCTAGTTTCACATCAGTGATTCTTGCCAAAGTCACTGCCGATAGTGTCTTAAGCCCCCGTCACACATAGCGAGATCGCTAGCGAGATCGCTGCTGAGTCACAAGTTTTGTGACGCAACAGCGACCTCAGTAGCGATCTCGCTATGTGTGACACGTAGCAGCGACCAGGCCCCTGCTGTGAGATCGCTGGTCGTGTCGGAATGGCCTGGACCATTTTTTGATCATTGAGGTCCCGCTGGGTAGCACACATCACTGTGTTTGACACCTTACCAACGACCTTGTTGACAGGACGTCCCATTGAATCGTCATGAAATAGCATCGTTGTACAGGTCGCTACAGGTCGCTACAGGTCGCCACATCGCTGCTGCATCGTTGGGGAGATCGCACTGTGTGACATCTCACCAGCGACCACATAGAGACGCAGCAACGATCCCTAACAGGTCGTATCGTTGTCGGGATCGCTTAAGCGTCGCTATGTCTGATGGGGCCTTTACTCACCAAAGGGGGAGGCTGCACTAAAAGTGCCTAGGGCAGCAGAAACTCTAAATACGGCCCTGGCGACGGCAGATCAGATCTGCAGAGCTGCATCATGGTCTAGCCTTAGTACCTTCTCTAAACACTATAAGTTAGATGTAGTGTCACCACAGTTGGCTTTCGGTAGAAAGGTACTGCAAGCAGTGGTCCCTCCCTAAATACCATTCTCCTTTGGTATTTCTCCAGTGTGCTGTCAGGTGGTGAACTGGAAAACAGTAATTAGACCTACTGGTAATTGTATTTCCAGGAATCCATCCTGACAGCACTATTAGTTCACTCCCTAATGTATGATCTTTATACTCATGTGATGTAACATTTGTATGATTGATTATTTTGTTGGAATAAACCTGTGTTTTTTGCATCCATCCAGATGTGTTACTTTGGAAAAGCACTGAAGGGTGGTAGGGGGAAAGTCCTTTTAACCTCTCGTGTTCCTGTCCCATCAAGGATAAGAAGGACGTCCTCCAGTGTGCTGTCAGGATGGATTCCTGGAAATACAATTACCAGTAGGTCTAATTACTGTTTTTGCGGAATAACCATGATTTTTAATCCCAGCTTTCATCTTTGACACTGCTTCTGGCACAAAAATTTAAGTAGTTCTTCTTTGTTTGATGGCTTGTGACTATCCATCATCCTCTTGATTACATTCCAGCGGTTTTTCAATGGAGTTCTGGTCTGGAGATTGGGCTTCCCATGACATGGTTTTGATGTGGTGGTATCTTAATTTTTGCCAGAGCTGTATACTCACTTTAGTCTGCATTGCAACCACAGCTATGCCTGTGACTGCAGTGTCTGCTCATGACCTCAATACACCTCCGTGTGCATCCTGGGGGAAACATACAGTGACCCCTACTGGTAACAACAGACACTGCCTCACAATAGGCACAACTAGAGCACTATAAATGCCATGTAAAATTTCACCGCTCAAAAAAATTGCAGTATTACAATTGCAGGCAAATTTGCCCAATTCAGATGGACGCATGAGACTGCAGTATCGATATAGCAATGCTATTGGGATCCAACCAAGTCTGGCTGTATGCTTTTGATGCACAACTGTCGCAATAAAAATTATGATTATTTTAGGGCCCATTTTTTCCTGTTACCCTTGTGAAAATAAAAAAATTTAGAGCTGAAGTTAAATTTTTGTGAAAAAAATGAAATGTCAATTTTTTTCCCTTCCATATTGTTCCATTCCTGTGAAGCACCTGAAAAGTTAATAGACTTCTTGAATGTGGTTTTGAGGACCTTGAAGGGTGCAATTTTTAGAATGGTGTCATTTTTGGGTTCTTTGTCATATAGGCCCCTCAAAGTCACTTCAAATGTGATGTGGTCCCTAAACAAATGGTTTTGTAAATTGGAAAAATTAGAAATTGCTGGTTGACTTTTAACCCTTCTAACTTTTCAACAACAAAAAAATTGTTTCCAAAATTGTGCTGATGTGAAGTAGACATGTGGGAAATTTTATTTATTAACTGTTTTGTGTGACACATCTCTCTGATTTAAGGGCATAAAAATTAAAAGTTGGAAAATTACAACATTTTTGACAAATTTCCATTTTTTAAACAAATAAGTGCACGTCATTTAGAACAAATTTTACCCCCATAAAGAAGTATGATATGTCACAAAAACAATCTCAGAATCACTGGGATCTGTTAAAGCGTTCCAGAGTTATAGCCTCATAAAGTGACAGTGGTCACATTGTAAAATCTGGCTTGCTCATTAAGGTCAAAATTTACTTGGTCATTAAGGCTTAGTTAAGATTAGCATTCGGGGGCTCTGCGGAGGGCTGCGTACGTTCACCGTTAAGCCCTGCATACTTCCGCATATTTCTGCATGCGTCCTGCGTACCTATCTTTTCTTTCAATGTTCTTTTTACTAAGAATTTTAAGTTTAACAAACAGCTTTAAAACAGATGTAAGGTATAACATGGTCATAACAGCGCACAAATGAGGTACAAAGAGCTAGAATAAAGAGCTCTGAAACTAAACTTTCAAAAGCTTGAGTACCTATAAAAGAGAGTGACAAACAATTTTCCTCTCAGTGAAGAGGAATTATATTAACCATTTATCATTCAAATAAAGAGGAGAGAAAGCATAAGTAAGTTAGAATTAGAAAGAGGGAATGAGGGAAAGATGGGAGGGAAGTAGGGGGGGGAGGGAAATGGTGACACATTGGATTGAGTACACTAATTTAATGGTTATATCGCCGAGTAAAAAGTAGGTTGTGACCTGAATCGAGTCCAAGGTTTCCAGATATTTTGAAATTTATCAGTAGAATGGTTAACTCTCGCAGCTAGTTCCTCTATGCGGTACAATTGATCCACTTTGAGGAAAATTTGTCTAGCTGTAGACTATAGATTAAGGATTTCCCTGCCGCCATAATGAATTGTGACAATTTGGAAGCATTCTCGTCTCTTGACCATAATGGAATGTTTAGAAAGACATTTTCCGGCTTCAAAGCAACGTTTTTATCCAGTAATTTTTGGATGGTGGAGGCTACCACCCTCCAAAAGGAAGTGAGGGATGGACAGGACCACCATATGTGTATGAAGTTGCCATCATCGGCATCACACCTCCAACAATTAGAGTTTGTTAAATGATACCATTTCTGGATTCGGCTGAGGGTTGAATACCATCTGGAAATAATTTTAAATGAATTTTCCTGGATGTGCAAACAGGTAGAGGGGCCATGTGTATTTCTATATATATTTTTGATCTGGGAGTCCGAGAAGGTAGTACCTAAATCCTTTTCCCATCGAGCCAGATACGCTCGTTTCAGTAAAGTGTCTACTTTGAGCAAAGAATGATAAATTGTCGAAAGATTGTTAGTGGGTATTTTCAAACCGGCGCATAAGGTTTCATAAGGGGTTAATGGTCTACTGAAAACATCTGATTGGCAGTATTGACGGAAGAGATGAGTGAGTTTACCATATTGCAAAAAAGTTAGGCCCGAGAGTCCAGGGATTTTGAGCAAATCTTGTAAGGAGAGGAGAGCCCCTTCTTTGATTAGTTGCTCAAGTGGGATATTAGCCGCAAAGATGGGTAGTGAATCCAAAACGTCAGTGACTTTAGTCAGTGGTGAGAGAGGGGGTGCCAAGGTAAGGTAAACTTTTCTCCATACTCTAAATGTAGGTAAAGTGTGGATATTTTTTAGTTTAGGTGAGATCAAATCGTTGGAATGACCAAGTAACAAAGAGTGCAGAGGTATAGGGGACATTACTTCTTCAATGTTAAACCATGGTTTATCTTCGGATTTTCTGATCCAGTGGATCGTTCTTGATACATGTGCCGCCTAATAGTATTTTAGAATGTCTGGAGCGCCCATCCCTCCCATATTTTTTGGAAGAGAAAGCGTTTTGGAATTAATACGTGATTTACCCTTTTGCCAGATGTAGTGAAAAAATAAGGAGTGTACTTTAGCTAGGAATGAGCACGGCAGGTGAATTGGGAGCATGTTAAAAATGTAGATAAATTTTGGGAGGATTAGTGTTATGTAGGCAATCCAGTGACACAGTGTGCCAGCAATCAGAGCACATACAGTGATCTGACAATAACCCAAAAACAATAGAACGAGCTCTGAGACGTGGAATCTCTGTAGACCGCAATACCTGAACCTAACCTTAACACAACTAAAGGCAGCTGTGGATTGCGCCTAACACTACCTATGCAACTCGGCACAGCCTGAGGAGCTGACTAGCCTGAAGATAGAAAAACAAGCCTGACTTGCCTCAGAGAAATACCCCAAAGGAAAAGGCAGCCCCCCACATATAATGACTGTTAGCAAGATGAAAAGACAAACGTAGGGATGAAATAGATTCAGCAAAGTGAGGCCCGATATTCTAGACAGAGCGAGGATAGCAAAGAGAACTTTGCAGTCTACAAAAAAACCCTAAAGCAAAAAACCACGCAAAGGGGGCAAAAAGACCCACCGTGCCGAACTAACGGCACGGCGGTACACCCTTTGCGTCTCAGAGCTTCCAGCAAAACGAAAAGACAAGCTGGACAGAAAAAGAAGCAACAAAAGCAAAAAGCACTTATCTAAGCAGAGCAGCAGGCCACAGGAAGATCCAGAAGCTCAGATCCAACACTGGAACATTGACAAGGAGCAAGGAAGACAGAATCAGGTGGAGTTAAATAACAAAGCAGCCAACGAGCTCACCAGAACACCTGAGGGAGGAAGCTCAGAAGCTGCAGTACCACTTGTGACCACAGGAGTGAATTCCGCCACAGAATTCACAACAGATTAGGCTTTTTAAAATATTTTTCCTTCCTATCCAGGATAGGTATGTGTCTTTCCAAGAGCGGAGAAGTGAGGCAGTGCTTCCTAATAGTTGATTATAATGAGGTGAGAAAAGATCTTTGTCCGAAGCACATAACTGTATGCCTAAATATGTTAAACTTTTCAGCTTCCAAGGAAAGGGGAATGCAGATTTAAGGTTGTTAACTACATTACTAGGTAATCCTAGGTTTAGTAGCTCAGATTTGGATTCATTTATTTTAAAATTGGATAAATTGCTATACCTCTCCAATGTGTTCATAATGGCCGGAATACTTCTTAGGAGTTTAGCAATTACTAGTAATAGGTCATACCGTGAATCCCGCTGTTTTAAAATGAGTGTCTTGAATATGAAGGCCTTCTATGTCAGCGCATTTCTGAATGGCCTGTAAAAGTGGTTCAATAGATAGAACAAAAAGTAGCGGAGACAGCGGGCAACCTTGCCTTGTACCATTGTATATCTGAAATGAATCTGTAAGTGACCCATTGATTCTGATCCTAGCTGAGGGAAGTGAGTACATTCCCATAATGGCTGATTTTGAAGATGGGGGAAAGCCAAATTTTAATAGCGTTTCCTATAGGAAAGTCCAGTCAACCCTATCAAAAGCTTTCTCAGCATCTATGCTCATTAGTGCAATCGGTATTTTCTTTAATTTTGCATATTGCATAAGGTGCAAGATTTTGTATGTATTATTATCTTTCCCCTCTCTACCTTCCACAAATCCAGACTGATTCAGGGAGATTAATTGAGTAAACAGTTTAGTTAACTGTTCTTGCTGAGGAGTAGATAAGGCCGGGAGATTTAGACTTTTTAAGGATTGAATATCTTGTTTTCTCTGGCTTTTTTTCTTTCTCTCCTTCCTCGGGACGTAGTTGGTATAAGGATTTGTAATAATTTAGAAACTCTTTCTCTATCTGAGAGTAGTTTGGGTTTTTTTGGCCTGTTTTAGTTTTAATAGAGTGGATAAATGTGCGAGCCTGCTTCTTTTTGATAAGTGACATAGTTAATTTAGAGGCTTTATCCCCATGTACAAAAATGCGGTTTTTCCAAGAGGCATAAAATTCCGCTGATTGTTCACTGAGGATATCCTTTAGTCTTTGCCTCTTGGCTGAGAGTTCTAGAAGAGTTTGTGGTAACAAAGTCTTCTTATGTTGGGATTCTAAACGTCTTATCTCCTCATGTAGAGCATTTAATTGTTTATTTTTAATTTTATTAAAATCGGATTCCATAGATATAAGCTCTCCTCGAATCACAGATTTGTGTGCCTCCCATAGTATTAAAGGTGATGTCTCAGAATTGTTATTCAAATCAAAGTACGTTTTAATGGCTTTGACATTGCGTGGTTTAGTGTAGGGATTATCTAGGAGTGAGTCATTTAATGTTTAGATAGAATTAATTCTACCGTTACATATGAGTGATCCGAGAACAGGGAGGGGTTTATATCTGCCCGCTGGACATTGGGCAGTAAAGATCTAGGTGTAAATAAGTAATCTATTCGGTGATAAGAGCCATGTGGATGGGAGGAAAAGGTGAAGTCCCTTTTAGTCGGATGCATGTAGCGCCAAATGTCTATTTGGTTCAATGAGTGGAGAGCCTGTTTCAATCTTACTAAGTTTCTCAGGGTGATTGCGCTTTTTTTCTTTGTTGTATCGATGGAGGGTTCAAGGGCCAGGTTGAAGTCTCCACCAAGTACAAGTGTACCTTCCCTGAAGTCCCTTATCTTTTTGAGTATGGCTACATTCCATTTTAATTGCTTCTTATTTGGAGCATAGATATTACGGATGGTGACAGCTACCCCCGCCAAAATTCCCTTTATCATTAGATATCGGCCATTTGTATCTGCCATCTGCCTTTAGCTATAGCTATTGACACTCCTTTTGATTTAGTCTGAGGTGAAGTAGCGTGGAACCATCTATCATAGTGTGCTTTCCCAAAAGAAGGGACCTTGTTGTTAGTGAAGTGAGTTTCTTGTAGGAGTAGTAAGTCAATACCTTTTTTCTTGAAGTGCCAAAAGGCTTGACCTCTGGGTGACGTGGAGTTGAAACCATTAGTGTTGATGGTGAGTATCTTGAATATCTTCTGGTTATCAGCCATCTGGAAGAAAGTCTCGATAGTGAAGGTCATCCCAAGGTGTCTGAGGGAAAGGGTAGGAGAAGAGGGAAGTAGAGGGAATAGAGAAGATAGAGAGGAAGGGCGGAGAAATTTTAGAAAAAAGAAACATAATAAGAAGGAGCACAACATAGCACTCAACCGAGTGCAACATATCAAGAAATGGAGTTAAGAGTAGTGATTACTGCCAGCTAGAAAGAGGTAAACGACCTCCAATAGGCATCATTTTTTTTTTTAAACTGTGAGCATTAATTCTATGTAACAAAATAAACCTACACAATTGTTTGTAAGCAAAGAAAGGGTAAGGGTTAGAAATCAGTGCTAAGGATAACCAAAAGATTCTGATTCTGTTAGAACAAACAATAAAGGTGGACCAATCCCTTCAGGTATCTGGATCTTTAGTGGGAGTCATCCGTCTTGTTTTCTGAGATTTGGGGGTGGAGACCGGCTGCCATGGGGTAGGGTTAGGGAGAGGTTGTAACATTGAAGCTGTGTGGAAAGTCTCGATGTCAGGGTACTGGTCAAGGGTAATGTTCAATTCTTTGCAAATTTTTCAGATGTCTGCTGAAGATCTTGCTTGTAGTCTTTTGTCTTCAGTAATAATTTGTATTCCGAATGGGTATAGTCAACGGTATTGACATTTTTTCTGAAGGACCGCTTCAGTAAACGGTTTAAGCAGAAAGCGCTTCCTCAGAGTAATTGCTGAGAGATCTTGAAAAAGTTTGAGACGCGAATCTTCAACTTTGATGTCTTGAGCCTCCCTCGCCCGTTTTAGTATCAGATCTTTGGTGCGGAAGTCCAAGAATCTGCACAGTACATCTCTGGGCGGTTCTCCTTGTTTAGGCTTAGGGCGAAGCACCTTATGTATTCTTACTATTTCAATATCCTGGGAATCTTGATCCAAGAGTAAGGAGCAAAAGGTCTCGGTAGCAGATTTGATTAGAGCCTCAGAGGCGACAGATTCCGGTAAGCCTTTTATTCGGATTTATTTCTGCGTTCTCAGTTTTCATGGTCTTCTAGCGTGGAATGGACTATATGTAACTGCTCTTCTTGGGCTTTAATGCAGGACAGGATAGCATTGGAATATTCTGTGTAGCTATTTTGTGAGTTTTCCAAGGCCTCTATTCTATGTCCTTGTTGTGATATTTCCTGCTTGATATCAGTTAATTCTTTTCCGATGAGCTCTAGTGCCTTGGATAAGATACGTTTAATGAAGGAGCGAGTCACCGGTTGTTCTTTGCCACCAGAACCCATATCAGAGTCGCTTTCCATGTCGGAATCTGTTTCTCCCTCCGTAGCTAAATTAGGAGGGTAGTTTCTTTTAGCAACACTGGGAATAGAGAGTCACTTTTTTAGATATTTGTCTAGATCCGATTGTGTGGCTAAAGAGTTTGTTTTAGTTGGTTTGGGTGTTTTAGTGCTAGATTTAACCATTATGCGGTATGTAGTAATATAGAAGTTTTTAATTCCTCTTCTAGCTAGCAAGCAATAGCATTATGGTTCCATTTTACTTGGGTAATTACAGTGTAGACAGATAATCTGCTTAAATGCTGTTGTCACAGCTATTAGTATGGTAGAGATCTTATCTTTAGTATAGCCACTAGGTGTCAGTGGAGGACCCCACCAATGCAGGCAGATAATGTGAGATCCCTCAAAAATAGAGTGCCTTAAGAATCTCTTGTTTCAATTTATATCCCAAGGTATAGAATTATCCCACAAGGAAAGCTTTGGTGACGAGACTTCTGTTTAGGTGTATTAAAGTAGACAGGAGTAGCTGCTTGTGTGATCTTGTGGGCACAGTTTCAGGGAGGGTATCCTCAGAGTGACTAGTAGAGGCAAGGTCTGGGATAGAGAGGTTGGGGGCTAGTGGATAATGTTAGATGATCAAGCAAGTCCTCTCCAGCGCAGAGCGTATGAGATCCAGTATAACGGAGTTCTGTGCTAAAATGGAGCCCCTTTTTAGTGGAAATCGATCAATGCCTCCCTTCTTCACAGTTCCCCCTCTGGCAAAGCTAAAGAGTATCCTCAGTCAATTAGGCCAGTGCGTCTCCTTAATTAGTCCTAGGCAACAAGACACGCTGTCCTACAGCCTGCGAACCACTTATTCCCCCACAGAGAGGGCAGAGTGCCTCACCAGCCGCGAGGAGCGGCCAGGAGGGGGACGCTCCGGGGCCCCAGTCCTAGAACACTCACCACCAAGCGAGCTCAGTCCAGGGAAGCGGTGGCTATGGACAGCCCCTCCTCACCTCTCCCGCCGGCCAGATGGGACTCCCCCCGCTACACACCGTCGACAGCCGCTGTTAGGAGTCGAGTTTCCTCTGCTGCACAGGGGGAATCTCGATCCGCGTCTGCTGCGGTCTCCCATTCGGTATCGGCCGCAGTGGGCTCTGCTCAGCGGAGACGTCGCTCCCAGCGTCTCGCTGGGGCTGATTCGGTGCATAGGGTCACTACTGCCTTTTCTGGCTTTCCTATGGTACCCTGCACTGATCTGCAGCGAGCGAGCCTCTCTGGGACTAAGTCCTTGTTTATTGACACTGAGCATGCCCAGGGCAGGGTCTCCCATTGGAGGTCGAGGGCCACATGTTCGGTCACATGCTCAGGTGCTGCAGTACATTCCATTGGTCCTTCTGGAAGGTCCTGAAAGGGCAAAACATGCTCAGTGTTACCTACGCCGCTTCTCGGCGTCGTCGCTCCTCCACTGCTCGGTCCGGGCGCCGCGGCTCTCGTCGCTCTGTCCCTCCTCGCTCTGCCTCCGGGTCTGATCCTGCCCGTCCTGCTCTTGCTCCTCATAGCGCCGGATCCTTCTCTGTCGCAGCTCGCCCCCGGCGTTCCACTTCCGGGTCTGCGTGCTCCTGTGCTCCTTCGGCATTTCCGGTGTCTGGGTCCTCGGCTGGTGCGCTCCCTTTGCGCAGGCGCCCTAGCTTTCCTCAAGGACGCAGGTGCTGGGTCTCCGTGACCTCTTCCTGAGGTCAATAGGTCAGTCTTCGTTATTGTCCAATCCTGTTCTTGCCTCTACTATAAGAGGCAGGCTCTCCGGTTCTCTGGTGCCAGATTGTTTTAGCTCTTTTGCAATTGCCTTTGGCTCTCCCTGGTCTTCCCTGCTTCGTGCTCTGCTTTCCCGTCCGTGGATTCGCCTTCCCTCTGTTCCTGCCCTCTTTTGGTTTTGCCCCTTTCGTTTGCTGGTCTCTCGTCTTTGTTGTTTTACCCTTCTTTGTTCTTTTGTTTTGTTCCTCAGCGTCCTCTTCGTCTCAGCTTCCAGTGTTCCGGTTTTTCCTAGCCTTCTCCTTCCCTTCTTCCTGGAGCTGTCCCTTCTGGTATCTTCACCGTGGGTAAGTGACCTCTGGGCCTGCTCCTAGCGGTCCCTGTATAGGGGTCGTTCTCTATCTTAGGTCGCTCGCCCAGGGGTAGGTCTCCCCACGGTCCAGAGGGTCCACTCTAGTTTCTTCCCGGATCGCTATACTCAGGTACTGCAGCACTTTCCATTGGTCCTTCTGGAAGGTCCTGAAAGGGCAAAAACTTCAGTAGCAGCTTCCTGTGCTGCAACTATATAAACTGCGCATGACCGCACGGCCATGCGCTAGTATCGTCTTATGCTATATGCTTTGCGCCAATGTGGTCATGTGTTTGAATGTGTTCAGGGACCCGGCTGAAATAAGCCCCTAGAATGCTGGCACCTCCGGCGAGGAGATTGTGTTTAAGTGTGTTCAGGGACCCGGCTGAAATAAGCCCCTAGAATGCTGGCATCTCCGGCGAGGAGTTTTGTATGCATGCATGACCACTCACTGCTCACATCTGGGTAGTTGGCCTGTGCCTCTGTGAAAGTCTAACAGGGCACAGAGCTTTCCTCTCGCGGTTACTCTGTGAAGCTAACAGAGTTGGTATATACCGCCATATAGAGCCGCCATTATTTAGCAGCAGGTGCTTTCCTGCACGGTGGATCTCGGGTTGCGAACGCACCAATTCCATTTAATAAATTATATATTTGGTGCGTTCCGCCAACCCTAACAGCCGCCTCTGGGAACCACACATCAGGAGGCAGGTCAGGGGAACAGGCACCGCTTCAGAGGGGTCACTCCGGAGTAATCACCCGACGGGTAAGCAGCGAGGGCTTTCCTATTGTGGCACACTACCTCCACGTACGGCGGAGCACAGCCGGAAACTGCTGCAGAAGTGCACACGGGGGAGCGTCGGAGGGTCAGGATGTTCCAAAGGAAGGCACCTCCTTCACTTTAGTTGGAGCAGTTTCTCTCCGGGGGGTAGAGAAGCCGGGATCAGCACGCCAAACAGGATGCGGTTAGGGAGTACCTCTAGCGGGTTTCAGGCCTGTGCGTAGGCCTCAGTTCTCCGCTACGGTCCCTGTCTGTATTTGTGGCCAATCCGGCCAAAAGCAGGCTCCAATGCCTTTAGGCAAGTGAATGCCACCCTGTGATGGTATGGATGGGCCTTGCAGGCCTTTAAACAGATTCAGGCAGCTATCAGTGGAGCTCAGGGATCACACATCCTTCTCCTTCAGCTGCAGGCCACGCCCCCCCGCGTCCCACATACCTATCTTTAACATTGGGTATGCAGGACATAAGGATGTATGCAAATGTATGTGGAAGTGTTGTTTTGACACGCACGCTGACCGCACGGGAACGCAGCAAGTTGAGGCGTGTCAAAACGATGCATCTGCATGTCCTGCGTACCCAATGTTAAACGTTAAAGATAGGTACGCAGGATGCATACCGAAGTATGCGGAACTACGTGGGGCTTAACAGAGGACATATGCAGCTCTCCGCAAAGCCCTTGAATGCCTAAGGGCACGATGGAGATTACATTAACAATGAATTTGGAAATGCATTAAAAATATTTATTGTAAACAGTTGAAATTAGAGCAAACTTTTTTTACTGATTCATTGTATAAAAATACCATTATATTTTTTTTAAACTTTATAATGCAAATAACATTTTTAGAAGCACAGTAGCCTTTTTTAATGATAGATTCATTGGTGAAACTGTGGTGTGGTCAGTAACGGTAACTCCATAAAATGTAAATGAAATAGCCCTAAGCTGATGTTGGAGGCCTTTTTTTTTTAAGCATATGCTGTTCATTACAAAAAAATACAAATCAGACTACAGTAAGAAAAACATTGAAATCTAATCTATGTTTTATTAACTGTTATTACTGGAAAATAGAATAAAAATAGAAACTGTTTATCCTGTCATATCATCAATCATGGATCAAATAATATTACATCTTCTATTACTAGGGAGAATTTCCTAATTAATCAATATTTGAACTGAACGGAATTTATCATATGTCATCACGTAAATGCAGCAAACAATATGTGGGAAGGACCACTCAACCACTACACCTGAGACTCAACTCTCATAGGCACAATATCTGTAGAGGCTTTCTTCTGCATGGCCACTCGAGACACTGCACTGTCGTCCATAATAAAAATTACAAATCATGATCCAGACCTTTCACAACTTACCTTTCCAGGAGTTGATCACAGGTCTCATATTCCACTTGTTATCCTTTTACTTTCTTTCCATTAACTGTGGGTCCTGAGAGCCTAGCTTCGTTCGCCTCCACACCACAAGGACAACAGACTGAGTGACTCTTTACATAATGCGCTAATGATTTCCCCAAATGTTTAAGTCTTCATAACTCCCCCACCCTCATGCTAAAATGGCAGTTGGATGATTTAACCCCTTCCCGACCCATGATGCCACGTAGGCGTCATGAAAGTCGGTGCCAATCCGACCCATGACGCCTATGTGGCGTCATGGAAAGATCGCGTCCCTGCAGATCGGGTGAAAGGGTTAACACCAATTTCACCCGATCTGCAGGGACAGGGGAAGTGGTACTTTAGCCCAGGGGGGGTGGCTTCACCCCCCCCCCGTGGCTACGAACGCTCTGATTGGCAGTTTCACTTTCAACAGCCAATCAGAGCGATTTGTAATATTTCACCTAAAAAACTGGTGAAATATTACAATCCAGCCATGGCCGATGCTGCAATATCATCTGCCATGGCTGGAAACACTGATGTGCTCCCCCACCCCACCGATCGCCCCCCCAGTCCACCGATCTGTGGTCCGCTCCCCTCCGCCCTGTGCTCCGCTCCCCCGTCCTCCTGCCCGCTCCCCCCGTGCTCCTATGCCACCCCCCGTGCTCCGACGCCCCCCCATGCCCCGATCTCCCCCCTAATACTTACCGAGGCTCCCGGTATCCGTCCGTCTTCTCCATGGGCACCGCCATCTTCCAAAATGGCGGGTGCATGCGCAGTGCGCCCGCCAAATCTGCCGGCCGGCAGATTCGTTCCATGTACATTTTGATCACTGTGATAAAACCTATCACAGTGATAAAAAAAAAAAAAAAAAAGTAAATGACCCCCCCCCCTTTATCACCCCCATAGGTAGCCACAATAATAAAATAAAGAAAATATTTTTTTTTCCCACTACAGTTAGAACTAGGGTTAGGGTTAGGGTTAGGGTTAGGGAATGTGCACATGTATTCTGGTCCTCTGCGGATTTTTACGCAGCGGTTTTTATAAATCCGAAGTGCAAAACCTCTGCGGATTTATCGCGGATTTACCGCGGTTTCTCTGGTGATTTCACTGCGGTTTTCTATTGGAGCAGTTGTAAAACCGCTGCGGAATCCGCAGAAAGTGAAATGTGCGGAATGTAAACCGCTGCGTTTCCGCGCAGTTTTTTCCGCAGCATGTGTGCAGCGTTTTTTGTAAACTCATGGGAAACTGCTGCGGACCCGCAGCGGCGGAAACGCTGTGGATCCGCAGTGTTTTCCGCATCGTGTGCACATACCCTTAGAAATAGGCTATGTGCACACGGTGCGGATTTGGCTGCGGATCCGCAGCGGATTGGCCGCTAGGGATTCGTAGCAGTTTTTCATCAGCTTTACAGTTCCATGTAAACCTATGGAAAACATAATCCGCTTTGCCCATGGTGCGGAAAATACCGCGTGGGAACGCTGTGTTGTATTTTCCACAGTATGTCAATTCTTTGTGCGGATTCCGCAGCGTTTTACACCTTTTCCTCAATAGGAATTCGCAGGTGAAATCTGCACAAAAAACACTGGAAATCCACGGTAAATCTGCAGGTAAAACGCAGTGCCTTTTACCCGCGGATTTTTCAAAAATGGTGCGGAAAAATCTCACACGAATCCACAATGTGGGCACGCACATAGCCTTAGGGTTGGGGTTGGAATTAGAGTTAGGGTTGGAATTAGGGCTAGGGTTGGAAATAGGGTTAAGATTAGGCTTGTGGTTAGGGTTATGGTTAGGGGTGTGTTGGGGTTAGAGTTGTGGTTAGGGGTGTGTTGGGGTTAAGGTTTGGATTAGGGTTAGGATTATGTTTAGGGTTGGGATTAGGGTTAGGGGTGTGTTGGGGTTAGGGCTGTGGTTAGGGGTGTGTTGGGGTTAGGGTTGTGATTAAGGTTATGGCTAGAGTTGAGATTAGGGTTAGGGGTGTGTTGGGGTTAGTGTTGGAGTTAGAATTGAGGGGTTTCCACTGTTTAGGCACATCAGGGGTCTCCAAACAACATGGCGCCACCATTGATTCCAGCCAATCTTGCGTTCAAAAAGTCAAATGGTGCTCCCTCCCTTCCGAGCCCCGACGTGTGCCAAAACAATCGTTTACCCCCACATATGGGGTACCAGCATACTCAGTGCAAACTGGGCACAACTATTGGGGTCCAATTTCTCCTGCTACCCTTGTGAAAATAAAAAACTGCTAGCTAAAACATCATTTTTGAGGAAAGAAAAATTATTTTTTTATTTTCACGGCTCTGCGTTATAAACTTCTGTGAAGCACTTGGGAGTTCAAAGTGCTCACCATATATCTAGATAAGTTCCTTTGGGGGTCTAGTTTCCAAAATAGGGTTACTTGTGGGGGGATTTTACTGTTAAGCCACATCAGGGGCTCTGCAAATGCAACTTGACGCCCGCAGACCATTCCATCAAAGTCTGCATTTCAAAACGCCACTACTTCCTTTCCAAGCTCCGACGTGTGCCCAATCAGTAGTTTACCCCCACATATGGGGTATCAGCGTACTCAGGACAAACTGGGCAACAATTATTGGGGTCCAATTTCTCCTGTTACCCTTGTGAAAATAAAAAATTGCTTGCTAAAACATCATTTTGAGGAAAGAAAAATATTTTTTTTATTTTCACGGCTCTGCGTTGTAAACTTCTGTGAAGCACTTGGGGGTTCAAAGTGCTCAACACATATCTAGATAAGTTCCTTGGGGGGTCTAGTTTCCAAAATGGGGTCACTTGTGGGCGGTTTCTACTGTTTAGGCACATCAGGAGCTCTGCAAATGCAACATGATGCCCGCAGACCATTCCATCAAAGTCTGCATTTCAAAGCATCACTACTTCCCTTCCGAGCCCCGACGTGTGCCCAAACAGTGGTTTACCCCCACATATGGGGTACCAGTATACTCAGTGCAAACTGGGCAACAACTATTGGAGTCCAATTTCTCCTGTTACCCTAGTGAAAATAAAAAATTGCTTGCTAAAACATCATTTTGAGGAAAGAAAAAATATTTTTTTATTTTCACGGCTCTGCGTTGTAAACTTCTGCGAAGCACTTGGGGGTTCAAAGTGCTCAACACATATCTAGATAAGTTCCTTGGGGGGTCTAGTTTCCAAAATGGGGTCACTTGTGGGGGGTTTCTACTGTTTAGGCACATCAGGGGCTCTGCAAATGCAACATGATGCCCGCAGACCATTCCATCAAAGTCTGCATTTCAAAGCATCATTACTTCCCTTCCGAGCCCCGACGTGTGCCCAAACAGTGGTTTACCCCCACATATGGGGTACCAGCATACTCAGTGCAAACTGGGAAACAACTATTGGGGTCCAATTTCTCCTGTTACTCTTCTGAAAATAAAAAATTGCGGGCTAAAAAATAATTTTTGAGGAAAGAAAAATGATTTTTTATTTTCACGGCTCTGCGTTATAAACTTCGGTGAAGCACTTGGGGCAGGGCCGGCTCCAGGTTTTTGAGGGCCCCGGGCGAAAGAGTCTCAGTGGGCCCCCCCTTTAACACATACCACAATTCATGATCGCATATAACACAGCCCACGTAGTATATAGCACAGCCACGTAGCATAAAACACAGCCATGTAGTAAATAGCACAGTCCACGTAGCATATAACAGCCCATATAGTATATAGCACTGCCACATATTATATAACACAGCCCATGTAGTATATAGAACAGCCATGTAGTATATAGCACAGCCCACATAGCATATAACAGCCCATATAGTATATAGCACAGCCACATAGTATATAACACGGCCCACGTAGTTTATAGAACAGCCATATAGTATATAGCACAGCCCACGTAGCATATAGCAGCCCATATAGTATATATCACAGCCACATATTATATAACACAGCCCATGTAGTATATAGAGCAGCCATGTAGTATATAGCACAGCCCGCATAGCATATAACAGCCCATATAGTATATAACACGGCCCACGTAGTATATAGCACAGCCATGTAGTATATAGAACAGCCATGTATTATATAGAACAGCCGTGTAGTATATAGCACAGACATGTAGTATAAGCACCGCCCCCCTCCCCCCAAGAATGGCCCCATAGTCCAGTACTCACTTATAGTTAAAAAAAACACTCCTTACCTCTCAACGTTCCCGCGCCGCGCTGCTCTCTCCCTGCTCCGGTCTCGGTGGCTGCTGCTGCACAGCCTGACACACAGCGAGTGCGCGATGACGTCATCTCGCACCCGCAGCGGCAGTGTCAGAGGCAGAGTGGGGAATGATGGGAGAGGGAGCGTCAGGCGACGCTCTCTATTCCATCATTTGCTTTGAACTTTACCAACAGACGCCGGTAAAGTTCAAAGTGGCGACGGGGGAGTTGGCGCATGCGACAGGCAGGCCCCCTGCCTCACAGGGGCCCCATTGCAGCTGTATGATGTACCGCTGAGGGCCCTTTGGGGGAGCGGGGCCCTAGGCACTGGCAGCTGCCTGCCCCTAACGCCGGCCCGGAATGGGCCCCCCTGTCTCGCCAGGGCCCCGGCACTTGCCCGGGTATGCCGGGTGCTGACGCCGGCCCTGACTTGGGGGTTTAAAGTGGTCACCGCACATCTAGGTTAGTTCCATGGGAGGTCTAGTTTCCAAAATGGGGTCACATGTGGGGGAGCTCAAATGTTTAGGCACACAGGGGCTCTCCAAACGCGACATGGTGTCCGCTAGCGATTGGAGCTAATTTTTCATTCAAAAAGTCAAATGGCGCTCCTTCCCTTCCAAGCCCGGCCGTGTGCCCAAACAGTGGTTTACCCCCACATGTGAGGTATCACTGTACTCAGGAGAAATTGCCCAATACATTTTAGGATCCATTTTATCCTGTTGCCCATGTGGAAATGAACAAATTGAGGCTAAAAGAAATTTTTTGTGAAAAAAAGTACTTTTTCATTTTTACGGATCAATTTGTGAAGCACCTGGGGGTTCAAAGTGCTCACTATGCATCTAGATAAGTTCCTTGGGGGGTTTAGTTTCTAAAATGGGGTCACTTGTGGGGGAGCTCCAATGTTTAGGCATACAGGGGCTCTCGAAACGCGACATGGTGTCCACTAACGATTGGAGCTAATTTTTCATTCAAAAGTCAAATGGCACTCCTTCCCTTCCGAGCCTTGCCGTGTGCACAAACAGTGGTTTGTGACCACATATGAGGTATCAGTGTACTCAGGAGAAATTGCCCAACACATTTTAGAATCCATTTTATCCTGTTGCTCATGTGGAAATGAACAAATTGAGGCTAAAAGAATTTTTTTGTGAAAAAAAAGTACTTTTTCATTTTTATGGATCAATTTGTGAAGCACCTGGGGGTTCAAAGTGCTCACTATGCATCTAGATAAGTTCCTTGGGGGGTCTAGTTTCCAAAATGGGGTCACTTGTGGGGGAGCTCCAATGTTTAGGCACACAGGGGCTCTCCAAACACGACATGGTGTCCGCTAAAGATTGGAGCCAATTTTTCATTAAAAAAGTCAAATGGTGCTCCTTCCCTTTCGAGCCCTGTTGTGCGCCCAAACAGTAGTTCCACCCCACATATGGGGTATCGGCGTACTCAGGACAAATTGTACAATAACTTTTGGTGTCCAGTTTCTCTTTTTACCCTTGGGAAAATAAAAAAATTGATGCTAAAAGATCATTTTTGTGACTAAAAAGTTAAATGTTCATTTTTTCCTTCCATTTTGCTTCTGTTGCTGTGAAGCACCTGAAGGGTTAATAAACTTCTTGAATGTGGTTTTGAGCACCTTTAGGGGTGCAGTTTTTAGAATGTTGTCACTTTTGGGTATTTTCAGCCATATAGACCCCTTAAACTGACTTTAAATGTGAGGTGGTCCCAAAAAAAAAATGGTTTTGTAAATTTTGCTGTAAAAATGAGAAATCGCTGGTCAACTTTTAACCCTTATAACTTCCTAGCAAAAAAAAATTTGTTTCTAAAATTGCGCTGATGTAAAGTAGACATGTGGGTAATGTTATTTATTAACCATTTTGTGTCACATAACTCTCTCGTTTAACAGAATAAAAATTCAATATTTGAAAATTGCGAAATTTTCAAAATTTTAGCCAAATTTTCATTTCTTTCAAAAATAAACACAAAAATTATCGACCTAAATTTACCACTAACATGAAGCTTAATATGTCACGAAAAAACAATCTCAGAACCGCTAGGATTTGTTGAAGCGTTCCTGAGTGACTGAGCAATATCAGCACTAGGTAGTAACGTAATCGCACCCCCTGTCAGTGTCGGCGACGTCAAATGGCTGAGAGGGGATGATGGGAGAGGGAGCGTAACGCTCCTTCGCTCATCAATGCGGTCAGCTGTATCGGCGTTCAGCCAATACAGTTGAACCTGCAATGATGGGCCGGGGGCCCGCTACTGGCACCGGGCCCCCCACTGCCTGCTTAGGGGCCCCATAGTTGCAGGGTGGCAGATCAGGGAGATCGTGTCTCCCTGCTCTGCCGCAGTGTAACTGTATCGGCGCGATGTGCACGCCGATATAGTACAGTAGCATAGCTCCAGGTGGGCCCCCTTAGAGCGCGGGCCCCGGGGCGACCACCCCCTCTGGCCCCCCAGTATCTATGCTACTGGGATGACCTAACCTATGGCCAATATGTTGTGACTGGACAACCCGTTGTCTCTGCACGGTGAATATTGTAAAATTAGAAACTGAAACGGAACCTATTATTAGAATCAAGCCCCCCAAGCTGCGGGTAGCATGAATCAGAGGCTTGCTGCACAACTAGTTAATTCTGTGAGCTGAATGATTCTACTGAATGCTGAAATCTGCAGCAGGCATCATAATCACTGTCTACCTCTAGCCCAAGAACAATGCATGCATCAATTAAAGGGATACTGTCGTGTCCCCAAACGCTATTTAACCTGCCAATATGGGGTTAGTAGAAGCATAATACACAGCGGTATAACAGTATGCTAGTCACCTTATTGTCACTAGGTGGCGCTGCCGCCTTACGCAGTAATGTCACATAATGGACAGAGGATTATTTTTCAAATTCTCATTGAAAAGCGAGGACATTAGCGAACACTTCAGATGGCTGATGTTCTCTGAAATATCCCACTTTCAGTTATTTTAAAGCTTTAAAGGTCACAGTCTCATACTTGTACCTTGGCTAATAGGGAAGATTTGCCCATAGGCTTTGCTTTTAGCAATTTGCCTGCTGGAACTGACAAAACCTTAATCTCCCAAAACAGTTAGAAAGTGCTTGACCAGGAATACTTTTTCCTGTTGTCTACCTTCCGGAACATTTGTTTTTTTTAACTTTCATGTATTTGAGATTAACAACTGTTTTTGCCGCTGGATTTCAATAAAAATGTTGCACCGTTGGGCTTTTACTGACTTTTTACATTCACCTTTGATGTCCTCTGTGGTCATAAATCAGTGAGAGGAGCTGAGAAAAAAAGACAGCTAAAAGGTACAAACTCTCCCGTCTGACTCTCAGAATGAACTCACTGGCTGATTCTCAGTGAAGTAATTTTGCTGGAAGCAATACAGTGCAATACAGAAGCTATAGAAAGCAAATAGTGTAACATTTTCTCATGAAAACCAAGAGCAAAAATGATGTCTAGGGTTCACTCACATCTGCATGTATAAAACCGATAACATTCTCAACCAAAAAAAGTTGTTGAGTGTCATTCTGTATTATATGCGAGTGTGCGATTTGTTTTTCACCTAGCACCATACAGTTAGGTCCATATTTATTTGGACAGAGACAACATTTTTCTAATTTTGGTTATAGACATTACCACAATGAATTTTAAACAAAACAATTCAGATGCAGTTGAAGTTCAGACTTTCAGCTTTCATTTGAGGGTATCCACATTAAAATTGGATGAAGGGTTTAGGAGTTTCAGCTCCTTAACATGTGCCACCCTGTTTTTAAAGGGACCAAAAGTAATTGGACAGATTCAATAATTTTAAATAAAACGTTCATTTTTAGTACTTGGTTGAAAACCCTTTGTTGGCAATGACTGCCTGAAGTCTTGAACTCATGGACATCACCAGACGCCTCTGCCAGGCCTTCACTGCGGTGGTTTTCAGTTGCTGTTTGTTTGTGGGCCTTTCTGTCTGAAGTTTAGTCTTTAACCCCTTCCCGACCTGTGACACAGCGTATGCGTCATGAAAGTCGGTGCCAATCCGACCTGTGACGCATATGCTGTGTCACAGAAAGATCGCGTCCCTGCAGATCGGGTGAAAGGGTTAACTCCCATTTCACCCGATCTGCAGGGACAGGGGGAGTGGTAGTTTAGCCCAGGGGGGGGTGGCTTCACCCCCTCGTGGCTACGATCGCTCTGATTGGCTGTTGAAAGTGAAACTGCCAATCAGAGCGATTTGTAATATTTCACCTAAAAAAATGGTGAAATATTACAATCCAGCCATGGCCGATGCTGCAATATCATCGGCCATGGCTGGAAATACTAATGTGCCCCCACCCCACCCCACCGATCGCCCCCCCAGCCCCCCGATCTGTGGCCCGCTCCCCTCCGTCCTGTGCTCCGCTCCCCCGTCCTCCTGTCCGCTCCCCCCGTGCTCCAATCACACCCCCCGTGCTCCAATCAAACCCCCCCGCACTCCGATCCCCCCCCGTGCTCCGATCCACCCCCCCTGCACACCGATCCACTCCCTCTGCACACCGATCCACCCGCCCGCACACCGATCACTCTCCCCCATGCTCCGATCCCTCCCCCCCCCGTGCTCCGACGCCCCCCCGTGCCCTGATCTCCCCCCCCTGTGCCCTGATCTCCCCCCCTTATACTTACCGATCCTGGCGGGGTCCGTCCGTCTTCTTCCCCGAGCGCCGCCATGTTCCAAAATGGCGGGCGCATGCGCAGTGCGCCCGCCGAATCTGCCGGCCGGCAGATTCGTTCCAATGTGAATTTTGATCACTGTGATATAATCTATCACAGTGGTCAAAATAAAAAAACAGTAAATGACCCCCCCCCCCCCCATTTGTCCCCCATAGATAGGGACAATAATAAAATAAAGAATTTTTTTTTTTTTTCACTAAGGTTGGAGTTAGAACTAGGGTTAGGGTTAGGGGTAGGGTTAGGGGTAGGGTTAGGGGTAGGGTTAGGGCTAGGGTTAGGGGTAGGGTTAGGGCTAGGGTTAGGGCTAGGGTTAGGGGTAGGGGTAGGGTTAGGGGTAGGGTTAGGGTTAGGGTTAGGGTTTCGGTATGTGCACACGTATTCTGGTCCTCTGCGGATTTTTCCGCTGCGGATTTGATAAATCCGCAGTGCTAAACCGCTGCGGATTTATGGCAGATTTACCGCGGTTTTTCTGCGCATTTCACTGCGGTTTTACAACTGCGATTTTCTATTGGAGCAGTTGTAAAACCGCTGTGGAATCCGCAGAAAGAAGTGACATGCTGCGGAATGTAAACCGCTGCGTTTCCGTGCAGTTTTTCCGCAGCATGTGTACAGCGATTTTTGTTTCCCATAGGTTTACATTGAAATGTAAACTCATGGGAAACTGCTGCGGATCCGCAGCGTTTTCCGAAGCGTGTGCACATACCTTTAGAATTAGGCTATGTGCACACGGTGCGGATTTGGCTGCGGATCCGCAGCGGATTGGCCGCTGCGGATCCGCAGCAGTGTTCCATCAGGTTTACAGTACCATGTAAACCTATGGAAAACCAAATCCGCTGTGCCCATGGTGCGGAAAATACCGCACGGAAACGCTGCGTTGTATTTTCCGCAGCATGTCAATTCTTTGTGCGGATTCCGCAGCGTTTTACACCTATTCCTCAATAGGAATCCGCAGGTGAAATCCGCAGTAAATCCGCAGGTAAAACGCAGTGCCTTTTACCCGCGGATTTTTCAAAAATGGTGCGGAAAAATCTCACACGAATCCGCAACGTGGGTACATAGCCTTAGGGTTAGGGTTGGGTTGGAATTAGGGTTGTGGTTAGGGTTAGGGGTGTGTTGGGGTTAGGGTTGTGGTTAGGGGTGTGTTGCGGTTAGGGTTGTGGTTAGGGTTACGGCTACAGTTGGGATAAGGGTTAGGGGTGTGTTGGCGTTAGAATTGAGGGGTTTCCACTATTTAGGCACATCAGGGGGTCTCCAAATGCAACATGGCGCCACCATTGATTCCAGCCAATCTTTTATTCAAAAAGTCAAATGGTGCTCCTTCCCTTCCGAGCCCCGACGTGTGCCCAAACAGTGGTTTACCCCCACATATGGGGTATCAGTGTACTCAGGACAAACTGGACAACAATTACTGGGGTCCAATTTCTCCTGTTACCCTTGAGAAAATAAAAAATTGCTTGCTAAAACATCATTTTTGAGGAAAGAAAAATGATTTTTTATTTTCACGGCTCTGCGTTGTAAACGTCTGTGAAGCACTTGGGGGTTCAAAGTGCTCACCACATATCTAGATAAGTTCCTTGGGGGGTCTAGTTTCCAAAATGGGGTCACTTGTGGGGGGTTTCTACTGTTTAGGCACACCAGGGGCTCTGCAAACGCAACGTGACGCCCGCAGACCATTCCATCAAAGTCTGCATTTCAAAACGTCACTACTTGACTTCCGAGCCCCGACATGTGCCCAAACAGTGGTTTACCCCCACATATGGGGTATCAACGTACTCAGGACAAACTGGGCAACAATTACTGGGGTCCAATTTCTCCTGTTACCCTTGAGAAAATAAAAAATTGCTTGCTAAAACATCATTTTTGAGGAAAGAAAAATGATTTTTTATTTTCACGGCTCTGCGTTGTAAACGTCTGTGAAGCACTTGGGGGTTCAAAGTGCTCACCACATATCTAGATAAGTTCCTTGGGGGGTCTAGTTTCCAAAATGGGGTCACTTGTGGGGGGTTTCTACTGTTTAGGCACACCAGGGGCTCTGCAAACGCAACGTGACGCCCGCAGACCATTCCATCAAAGTCTGCATTTCAAAACGTCACTACTTGACTTCCGAGCCCCGACATGTGCCCAAACAGTGGTTTACCCCCACATATGGGGTATCAGCGTACTCAGGACAAACTGGGCAACAATTACTGGGGTCCAATTTCTCCTGTTACCCTTGAGAAAATAAAAAATTGCTTGCTAAAACATCATTTTTGAGGAAAGAAAAATGATTTTTTATTTTCACGGCTCTGCGTTGTAAACGTCTGTGAAGCACTTGGGGGTTCAAAGTGCTCACCACATATCTAGATAAGTTCCTTGGGGGGTCTAGTTTCCAAAATGGGGTCACTTGTGGGGGGTTTCTACTGTTTAGGCACACCAGGGGCTCTGCAAACGCAACGTGACGCCCGCAGACCATTCCATCAAAGTCTGCATTTCAAAAGTCACTACTTCCCTTCTGAGCCCCGACGTGTGCCCAAACAGTGGTTTACCCCCACATATGGGGTATCAGCGTACTCAGGAGAAACTGGACAACAACTTTTGGGGTCCAATTTCTCCTGTAACCCTTGGGAAAATAAAAAATTCTGGGTTAAAAAATTATTTTTGAGGAAAGAAAACGTATTTATTATTTTCACTGCTCTGTGTTATAAACTTCTGTGAAGCACTTGGGGGTTCAAAGTGCTCACCTCACATCTAGATAAGTTCCTTTCGGGGTCTAGTTTCTAAAATGGGGTCACTTGTGGGGGGTTTCTACTGTTTAGCCACATCAGGGGCTCTGCAAACGCAACGTAACGCCCGCAGAGCATTCCATCAAAGTCTGCATTTCAAAATGTCACTACTTGACTTCCGAGCCCCGACATGTGCCCAAACTGTGGTTTACCCCCACATATGGGGTATCAGCGTACTCAGGAGAAACTGTACAACAACTTTTGGGGTCAAATTTCTCCTGTTACCCTTGGGAAAATAATAAATTGCAGGCTAAAAAATCATTTTAGAGAAAATAAAATTTTTATTTTATTTTCATGGCTCTGCGTTATAAACTTCTGTGAAGCACTTGGAAGTTCAAAGTCCTCACCACACATCTAGATTAGTTCCTTTGGGGGTCTAGTTTCCAAAATGGGGTCATATGTGGGGGATCTCCAATGTTTAGGCACACAGGGGCTCTCCAAACGTGACATGGTGTCCGCTAATGATTGGAGCTAATTTTCCATTTAAAAAGCCAATTGGCGTGCCTTCCCTTCCGAGCCCTGCCGTGCGCCCAAACAGTGGTTTACCCCTACATATGGGGTATCAGCGTACTCAGGACAAACTGGACAACAACATTTGCGGTCCAATTTCTCCTATTACCCTTGGCAAAATAGGAAATTCCAGGCTAAAAATCATTTTTGAGGAAAGAAAAATTATTTTTTATTTTCATGGCTCTGCATTATAAACTTCTGTGAAGCACCTGGGGGTTTAAAGTGCTCAATATGCATCTAGATAAGTTCCTTGGGGGGTCTAGTTTCCAAAATGGGGTCACTTGTGGGGGAGCTCCAATGCATAGGCACACAGGGGCTCTCTAAACGCGACATGGTGTCCGCTAACAATTGGAGCTAATTTTCCATTAAAAAAGTCAAATGGCGCGCCTTCCCTTCCGAGCCCTGCCGAGTGCCCAAACAGTGGTTTACCCCCACATATGAGGTATCGGCGTACTCGGGAGAAATTGCCCAACAAATTTTAGGATTCATTTTATCCTATTGCCCATGTGAAAATGAAAAACTGAGGCGAAAAGAATTTTTTTGTGAAAAAAAAAGTACTTTTTCATTTTTACAGATCAATTTGTGAAGCACCTGAGGGTTTAAAGTGCTCAATATGCATCTAGATAAGTTCCTTGGGGGGTCTAGTTTCCAAAATGGGGTCACTTGTGGGGGAGCGCCAATGTTTAGGCACACAGGAGCTATCCAAACGCGACATGGTGTCCGCTAACGATGGAGATAATTTTTCATTCAAAAAGTCAAATGGCGCTCCTTCCCTTCCGAACCTTACCATGTGCCCAAACAGTGGTTTACCCCCACATGTGAGGTATCGGTGTACTCATGAGAAATTGCCCAACAAATTTTAGGATCCATTTTATCCTGTTGCCCATGTGAAAATGAAAAAAATTGAGGCTAAAAGAATTTTTTTGTGAAAAAAAAGTACTTTTTCATTTTTACGGATCAATTTGTGAAGCCCCCGGGGGTTCAAAGTTCTCACTATGCATCTAGATAAGTTCCTTGGGGCGTCTAGTTTCCAAAATGGGGTCACGTGTGGGGGAGCTCCAATTTTTAGGCACACGGGGGCTCTCCAAACGTGACATGGTGTCCGCTAAAGAGTGGAGCCAATTTTTCATTCAAAAAGTCAAATGGCGCTCCTTCCCTTCCAAGCCCTGCCGTGCGCCCAAACAGTGGTTTACCCCCACATATGAGGTATCAGCGTACTCAGGACAAATTGGACAACAACTTTCGTGGTTCAGTTTCTCCTTGTACCATTGGGAAAATAAAAAAAATGTTGCTAAAAGATAATTTTTGTGACTAAAAAGTTAAATGTTCATTTTTTCCTTCCATGTTGCTTCTGCTGCTGTGAAGCACCTGAAGGGTTAATAAACTTCTTGAATGTGGTTTTGTGCACCTTGAGGGGTGCATTTTTTAGAATGGTGTCACTTTTGGGTATTTTCAGCCATATAGACCCCTCAAACTGACTTCAAATGTGAGGTGGTCCCTAAAAAAAATGGTTTTGTAAATTTCGTTGTAAAAATGAGAAATCGCTGGTCAAATTTTAACTCTTATAACTTCCTAGCAAAAAAAAATTTTGTTTCCAAAATTGTGCTGGTGTAAAGTAGACATGTGGGAAATGTTATTTATTAACTATTTTGTGTCACATAACTCTCTGGTTTAACAGAATAAAAATTCAAAATGTGAAAATTGCGAAATTTTCAAAATTTTCGCCAAATTTCTGTTTTTATCACAAATAAACGCAGAATTTATTGACCTAAATTTACCACTAACATGAAGCCCAATATGTCACGAAAAAACAATCTCAGAACCGCTAGGATCCGTTGAAGCGTTCCTGAGTTATTACCTCATAAAGGGACACTGGTCAGAATTGCAAAAAACGGCCAGGTCATTAAGGTCAAAATAGGCTGGGTCATGAAGGGGTTAACAAGTGAAATG
Source organism: Ranitomeya imitator (assembly GCF_032444005.1). NCBI lineage: Eukaryota > Metazoa > Chordata > Amphibia > Anura > Dendrobatidae > Ranitomeya > Ranitomeya imitator. The sequence continues at coordinate 669,400,719 of NC_091282.1, forward strand.
CCTCCTCAATTTGGTTGAGATCAGGTGACTGACTTGGCCATTCAAGAATATTACACTTCTTTGCTTTAATAAACGCCTGAGTTGCTTTGGCTTTATGTTTTGGGTCATTGTCCATCTGTAGTATGAAACGACGACCAATCAGTTTGGCTGCATTTGGCTGGATCTGAGCACACAGTATGTCTCTGAATACCTCAGAATTCATCCGGCTGCTTCTGTCCTGTGTCACATCATCAATAAACACTAGTGACCCAGTGCCACTGGCAGCCATGCATGCCCAAGCCATCACACTGCCAACGCTGTGTTTTACAGATGATGTGGTATGCTTTGGACCATGAGCTGTACCACGCCTTCGCCATACTTTTCTCTTTCCATCATTCTGGTAGAGGTTGAACTTGGTTACATCTGTCTAAAGAATGTTCTTCCAGGACTGTGCTGGCTTTTTTAGAGTTTTTTTTAGCAAAGTCCAGTCTAGCCTTCTTATTCTTGATGCTTATGAGTGGCTTGCCCCATGCAGTGAACCCTCTGTATTTACCTTCATGCAGTCTTCTCTTTATGGTAGATTTGGATTTTGATACGCCGACCTCCTGGAGAGTGTTGTTCACTTGGTTGGCTGTTGTGAAGGGGTTTCTCTTCACCATGGAGATTATTCTGCGATCATCCACCACTGTTGTCTTCCGTGGGCGCCCAGGTCTTTTTGCATTGATGAGTTCTCCAGAGCTTTCTTTTGCTTTCAGGATGTACCAAACTGTAGATTGTTCCACTCCTAATATTTTAGCAATTTCTCGGATGGGTTTTTTCTGTTTTCGCAGCTTAAGGATGGCTTGTTTCACCTGCATGGAGAGCTCCTTTGACCGCATGTTTACTTCACAGCAAAACCTTCCAAATGAAAGCACCACACCTCAAATCAACTCCAGGCCTTTTATCTGCTTAATTGAGAATGACATAATGAAGGGATTGCCCACACCTGTCCATGAAATAGCCTTGGAGTTAATTGTCCAATTACTTTTGGTCCCTTTAAAAACAGGGTGGCACATGTTAAGGAGCTGAAACTCCTAAACCCTTCATCCACTTTTAATGTGGATACGCTCAAATGAAAGCTGAAAGTCTGAACTTCAACTGCATCTGAATTGTTTTGTTTAAAATTCATTGTGGTAATGTCGATAACCAAAATTAGAAAAATGTTGTCTCTGTCCAAATATATATGGACCTAACTGTATGTGATGTGTTTTTGACATAATCTTTTACATATTATAATAATCTATGTAAATAAAATATAATTGTTATAAATAATAAAGCATACTTATCGAAAGATATAGATAGATGATCGAAAGATATTATATATATAATAGATAATAAATAGATATTCTATAGATAGAAAAGAGAATGATAGCTAGCTAGATAATAGACAGTTAATAGATACAGTTGTGCTCAAAAGTTTACATACCCTGGCAGAATTTTTGCTTTCTTGGTCTTTTTTCAGAGAATATGAATGACAACACTAAACTTTTTCTCCACTCATGGTTAGTGGTTGGGTGAAGCCATTTATTGTCAAACTACTGTGTTTTCTCTTTTTAAATCATAACGACAAACCCAAACATCCAAATGACCCTGATCAAAAGTTCACATACCCCATTTCTTAACACCGTGTATTGCCGCCTCTAACATCAATGACAGCTTCAAGTCTTTTGTGGTAGTTGTGGATGAGGTTCTTTATTTTCTCAGATGGTAAAGCTCCCTACTCTCCTTGGTAAAAAGCCTCCAGTTTCTGTAAATTCCTGGGCTGTCTAGCATGAATTGAGATCTCCCCAGAGTGGCTCAATGATATTGAGGTAAGGAGACTGAGATGGCCATTCCAGAACCTTCACTGTGTTTTGGTGTAGCCAATGACAGGTCGACTTGGCCTTGTGTTTTTGATCGTTTTCAAGTTGAAACATCCAAGTACGTCCCATGTGCAACTTCCGGGCTGATGATTGCAAATTTCCCTTCATTATTTACTTATAACGTGCTGCATTCATCTTTCCTTCAACTTTGACCAAGTTTCCTGTGTTTTTGTAGCTCACACATCCCCAAATCATCAGAGATCCACCTCCTTGCTTTACAGTAGGAATGGTGTTCCTTTCATCATAGGCCTTGTTGACCTCTCTCCAAATGTAACGTTTATGGTTGTGGCCAAAAGGTTTCATTTTGGTCCAATCACTCCAAATTACATTGCTCCAGAAGTTTTGAGGCTTGTCTCTGTGCTGTTTTGCATATTGTAGGTGAGATACTTTGTGGCATCTGCACAGTAATGGCTTTCTTCTGGCGACTCGACCATGCAGCCTATTTTTCTTGAATTGCCTCCTTATTGTGCTTCTTGAAACAGCCACACCGCTAGTTCAGAGAGTTCTGTATTTCAGCTGATGTTATTTGTGGGTTTTTCTTTGCATCCCGAACAATTTTCCTGGCAGTTGTGGACAACATTTTTGTTGGTCTACCTGACTGTGGTTTTGTTTTTACATTGCCCCTGATTTTCCATTTGTTAAACACAGTTTGAACGCTGCTGACTGGCATTATCAATTCCTTGGATATCTTTTAGTATCCCTTTCCTGTTTTATACAGTTCAACTACCTTTTCCCGTAGATCCGCTGACAATTCCTTTGCTTTCCCCATGACTCGCAATCCAGAAACATCAGTGGCTGGATTAAAGATGGAAGAGTCTGTCTGGAACCCAGAAACTGTTTGACAATCAATTTCACATGCTGTTGTGCAAATGGAATAGACAACAGATGGAAATTATTGGCAATTATCAAGACACACTCAATAAAGGAGTGGCTCTGCAGGTGGGGACCACAGACCACATCTCAGTACCAATGCTTTCTGGTTGATGTTTTGGTCACTTTTGAATGTTGATTGTGCTTTCACACTCGTGGCAGCATAAGACGGACTCTACAACCCGCACAAGTGGCCCAGGTAGTGCAGCTCATCCAGGAAGGCATATCAATGCGAGCTGTGGCAAGAAGGTTTGCTGTGTCTGTGTCACAATACCCGGGTATTAATGCTGCAGGGAAAACTGCACCCAGCAGTCCAGCGGAGCTGGACCAGACACCAGGTAACTAACATGAACATCAACGGGACCTTTCACATGAGACAGAGTGATCAGGTAAAGCAAAAGGACCTACGATCATGTGACAGAGTGGGAGGCAGTTAGGGGGCAGAGCCAGACGCCGGGGAAACAGAGAAGGGACAAGCATAAAAGAATAGTGAAACAAACAGAGGTCTTAGCCAGGAGATTACAAGATACTAACAGGGAGAGTCAAAGAATAGTCAGAAGCCAAGCCAGAAGTCAGTAATCCAGGAAAACAAATAAAGCAGGTGACAGCAAGACAAAAGCAAGCCAGCACACAGTTCAGAGGTCAAGCATACAGACTGCAGAAAAACCCATAGCTGACAAGGATACCAGGTTGGGAGCGAGTATAAATAGCCCTCACATCTTGAAAGAGAGGCTAAGAATATTAACCCTGAGTGTACAAGACATAAACTTGTCCTAACCATATATATATACATATATATATATATATATATATATATATATATATATATATATATTAAACTTGGCACTCAGTATTTGAACAAAAAAAGCTTCTTTTTATTTGTGCACACAGGCAAAAATGGTTACGAACGTTTTCAGTCAGTCACAGGACCTTCATCAGAACATTCTTTAACGTGAGCTGGATGTGAAGGGGTGCTCTGTAAGCGGTCATGAGCATCCAAATTTTAGGGATCTGCTGCAGCAGGTATGTGCTGTAGACCAGCTGGGCATCATAAGCCAAGGACAGCGCAAAAGGCAAAGGCAAAATTATTGCAAAAAGAACCGCGCTGTATCCCAGTGTGCGAGTGTGCCGTGCAGCAGGGAGAACAGTTTGTCAGCGTAGTATCCAGAGGCTGGAGGTGCTATCAGGTGACAGGCCAGTACACCGGGAGACATGGAGGGGGTCGTAGGAGGGCAACAACCCAGCAGCAGGACCGCTACCTCAGCCTTTGTGCAAGGAGGAACAGGAGGAGCACTGCCAGAGACCTGCAACATGACCTCCAGCAGGCCACAAATGTGCATGTGTCTGCTCAAATGGTTAAAAACTGACTCCATGAGGTTGGTCTGAGTGCCCAACGTCCACAGATGAGGTTTGTGCTCACAGCCCAACACCATGCAGGATGCTTGGCATTTGCCACAGAACACCAGGATTGGCAAATTCGCCACTGGCGCCCTGTGCTCTTCACAGATGAAAGCAGATTCACACTGAGCACATGTGACAGACATGACAGAGTCTGGAGACGCCGTGGACAGCGATCTGCTGCCTGCAACATCCTTCAGCATGACCGGTTTAGTAGTGGGTCAGTAATGGTGTGGGGTGGCATTTCTTTGGAGGGCCGCAGAGCCCTCCATGTGCTTGCAAGAGGTAGCCTGACTGCCATTAGGTACCGAGATGAGATCTTCAGACCCCTTGTGAGACCATATGCTGGTGTGGTTGGCCCTGGGTTCCTCCTAATGCAGGACAATGTGAGACCTCATGTGGCTGGAGTGTGTCAGCAGTTCCTGCAAGATGAAGGCATTGAAGCTATGGACCGGCCCGCCCGTTCCCCAGACCTGAATCCGATTGAATACATCTGGGACATCATGTCTAGCACCATCCACCAACGTCACGTTGCACCACATACTGTCCAGGAGTTGGCAGATGCTTTAGTCCAGGTCTAGGAGGAGATCCCTCAGGAGACCATCTGCCACATCATCAGGAGCATGCCCAGGTGTTGTAGGGAGATCATACAAGCACGTGGAGGCGGCACACAATACTGAGCATCATTTCCTTGTCTTGAGGCATTTCCACTGAAGTTGGTTCAGCCTGTAACTTCATTTTCCACTTTGATTTTGAGCATAATTCCAACTCCAGACCTCAGTAGGATATTAGTTTTGATTTACATTGATCATTTTTAGGTTTTATTGTTCTCAACACAATCCACTATGTAATGAATAAAGATTTACAACTGGATTATTTCATTCAGTGATATCTAGAATATCTAGAATGTGGGATTTTAGTGTTCCCTTTATTTTTTTGAGCAGTGTATATAGATGATAGATAATAATAATAATAATTTTATTTATATAGCGCCAACATATTCCGCAGCGCTTTACAATTTATAGAGGGGCTTTGTACAGACAATAGACATTACAGAATAACAATAATCACTGTTCAAAACAGAAACCAAGAGGAGTGAGTACCTGCTCGCAAGCTTACAAACTATGAGGAAAAAGGATTAGTACGAGGGTGCCACCCTAAATAGAAGAATATTTTCCTATAAAACCTCCAAATAAGACTACAAATACACATACAAAGCGTAAAATAATAGTGATGATGATAATAATAATAATAATACTAATATTAATACTAATAGTGGCGCTGTGTAGTATGGTAGTAACTTAAGGGGGCAAGACTGAATAGTAAGGGACAATCGGGAAAATTAGCCAAACAAGAGCAAAAAGAAAAGAAAAAAACGATCAAAAAGTCCAGAGTAGTTAATATACAATCATGAAAATTTTTATTAAATAATGATACATCAGATTTATCACATGAAATTGAGCACATGCAATGAAAAACAAATTATATATAAAAATATATAAAGGGCGCACCTAAACAGGATAAAAAATTAAATTTTTATTAATTGACACACATGAAGTGCAAAGAACGTGGTAAAAAATAAAAAATGAAAATAATAATGAAATAAATAATAACAAGAAAAATAGTTAAATGCGTAAAAAAGTGATAACCACAATTAGACACCGTTTGACATGGTAATCTCATCCAGAAAAATGCTAGTGTGCAAACAATGTGCAAGCCAAAAGTGCATATATAGGAGAATTGTAATAAGGATGTAGACTGGAGTATACAGAAATACCACTAGGTGTCACTGTTAGTAACAGCAAGTATTAGCGCACGGGAAAAAGAGACTGGTAGTGATAAAGATAAAATGCGGTCATGACAGACGATGTGAACAGAGCATGAGTGATATACATAGGAAAGGAAAGGACAGAGGGGCCGATATGGATGTAAAGAGTTAATGCATGGGCGGTGAATGTGAGTGAATGCAGCAACTAGGATATACAAATGCATATGGTGAATATTTGTTGTGTTCTAAATGTACAGGGAATAGATTTATTTAATAGTCTTACCTGTCTCCTTGCCTGTCTAACTGCCATGTTGTAACTGCCAGTACTTTGATTAATTTACTTTGATTAAATGTGCACGATTAATAGTGCACAAATGCACCCCCCCCCCCTCACAAATTCTTCCCCAGGCAATGTCTGAATATATAGGAGGCTAGACTTTGGATCATACTAATTAGCAATCAATCAAATTAAGTTGAGGCAGCAGGACACAATAAATGTAGTGAACAGATCAACAAATATCCAGGCCTACATGAATAATAAACCACTTTGAAAACTGTTATATACCTGTAAGGAGGTGAAACACCAGAAGAGTCTGGGGGCGGTTACCTTCTCGGCTCTGTGCCTGGAATCATTGAGCTCTGCTGCAGTTTCCCCAGGGGGCAGACTTAGAGACTGGGACAGGAAGAAAGCGGGCAGAGAGCGGGAAAGGCACGGGCGCAAGAGACAGAGCTGCGGGAGCAGCGGTCAGAGCAGGGTGCAGCTGCGCTCCGGGAGAGAGAGAGAGAGAGCTCCCGGTCTGAGGACAAATGCAGGGAGATTGCCCAGACAGACTGCATCTCTTGAGTACTTGAAAGCGGACCCTGCTGTGACTGGAGAGGGGCGCTTTGAGACCCGTGTAGAGACATTGGCCCATGCAGAGACTTCTACCCCTTGGTCCCCGCGGTATCAGTACAGAGACTTAACAGTGCAGAGCCCCTGATTCCTGGTACAGAGACTTAACAGTGCAGAGCCCCTGATTCCTGGCTGTGCTGTAAAAGCTAAAGACTCAGAGCCTGTGCATACCACATTAACTCCCGAAACCCCAGGCAGCGGGCTCCTAGAGACTACTCAGCCCACGGACAACAGAGGAACGACAAGTGCCGCTGTTTCTCGGCACCTACATTGGAGAAGAAGACCCTTCATGCAAGTCCTCATCAGACTGATAAGTGTTCTTTTCTCAAGAAATCCTGCTTAATTCTGTTACACTGTTTGACTCCCATATTTTTGTACTGTTTTATTGCTAGTTATATTCCATTGCTTCCTCCCTGCGAGGAGAACCTTATTCCTGTTATTAAACCCCTCAACTGTTGGTCTGTCTGTTCCGTGGTGACATACTCAGTACCTGCGTACTATTACATACCTCTCTGCATAAGGGACAAGCAGAAGTAAGATGAATAGCTATATACAAAAAACAAATGCTTACTAAGATGGCTAACAAATCTAGATACATGCAGGATTCATAGATAGATGATAGATGAAAATAGATAAGATTATATAATAGATAGATATATAGATAATAGGTAATACATTCTAGATAAATATATGATAGATAATAGATATGTAATAGAGAGAGATAGATAATAGATAGGTAATAGACAGATAGAAGTATTTGTAGAGCACAGACTAAATAGCAGCATACAATGACAATCAGTAACTTGTAGGCCATCAGAACACTGTCATGCAATAAGAGAGTTATGAGCCAGAGGGGCAGAGACGTAATGTCATCACCTTACAGAGCGTTAGAGCGCCCTCATCTGGAACATGCAGTTCAGTTCTAGGCTCCAGATCACAGAAGGATTAGAAATGGTGCAAAAAAAAACCCCACAAAACAAATAAATGACATGGAGGCCAAGGTCAGATATAATTAACTTGTACAATTACATAAATGGCACATACAAAAAGTATTATCAAAAGTTGTTTTATGTAAAACATCCTCAAAAGACAAGAGGACGTTCCCTCCCTCTGGAGAAACACAGGTTCAGAAGATTCAAGGCTTCTTTACCACAAGGTTGTTGTGCAGACGGCCGTAGATTCTCTCATCTGACAGAATTCTGCAAATGACACTGATCAAACTCTGTGGGATGAGAGAACAGTAGCACACTGTGAGGAGACGAAGGAGAACAAAATGTCTCCATCTTCTCCATTGTGTCAGTGTGTGGAAACCATTGGATTGCACTCTTACGTCATCTGAGTGCAGTCCAACGGTTTCCACGTAGTCAATAACTTGCATGGCCGATTGAGATCCAAATATCAGATCAACCTTGGACATGCAGTGATTTATTCTTTGGACCGACGCTATCCGAAGAAAAAAATTGCACATGTGCGCAACCCCGTAAATTAACATTGGTCCAATGTCAGATTGCACTCGGACCAATAATATGGCTGCCTGCACCTGCCCTGAGAATTATTATCCTGTGGTATGGTCTACCCTAGTGGCTTGTCACACCAGATGGCTTCAAAACAGTTTTAGAATTGTTTAGAAGAAAGTAACATAAATAATTATTTACATTGATAAAGTTCTTTTAGTCTAAGTTCACATTTTTCGGTGTGCGCCGCAGCGTCGTCGCCGCAACGCACAACGCAAACAAAAACGCAACAAAACGCATGCAAAACGCAGCGTTTTTTTTAAACGCAGTTGCGTTTTGCGTCAAAAAACGCTGCGTTTTTCGACGCATGCGTTTTTTGTGCAGTGAGTCATTCTTCATCCCCCCCCACAAAAAAAAGGTATCTACAGGAACACCAATGGCTAGAAGAGGGTTGGTGTTATGTTGTGTATATACCCTGGCAGAGATGAATTCCTCCCATTTTGCTGGTATTCATGATGGAGCGTCCCATGGACAGTATCTACATGGATATGGAGATGGAATTTGCCTTGGCTCATGCCTATGCTGTCGCCTGTTTTCATCAAAGGGAAAGGGAAAAACGGAGATGGAGTCATCGCCGCTTTTGGATACACCCTATCGTGGAAGTCCGGGAGAGCCGTGGAGCATACCATTGCTTGTTTGGCGAACTGAATGACAACCTGGAGAAATATTTCGAATATACCAGGATGTCTCAGGACAGCTTCCGCTATCTTCTGCGTCGGGTGGAAGGATCCATTACCAGGCAGGATACGCAGCTCCGGAGAGCTATTTCCGCAGAGGAACGGCTGCTGGTGTCTCTTCGGTACGTAGCTGTTTAAATGACTGTGATATGTTCTTCCCTTTTTTTTTTTTTTAGAATTTTTTTTGGGTTTGGTATGGTCAATGTACTTTTATAAATTACAATGTACTTTAATGTAAATTTCTTTACCTTCTTGGCAGTTTCCTGGCTACCAGAGATACCTTGAGATCCCTTCATTTTCAATTCCGGATTGGAGTCTCCACTCTTTCCGGAATTATTGCTGAGACATGCCGCGCATTGTGGGATAATCTCCGGGAGGAATTTTTACCCGTCCCTACAAGCGAAATCTGGGAGGCCAACGCACAGAAATTTGAGCAAGTGTGTTCTTTTCCAAACTGTATTGGCGCAGTGGATGGAAAGCACATTCGGATTACCAAGCCTGCGAAAAGTGGATCCCTTTTCTACAATTACAAAAAATACTTTTCAACTGTGCTCATGGCAATTGCCGGTGCGGACTGCCATTTTCTCGCAGTGGACATTGGTGCGTTTGGGCGTGCAAATGACTCACGCACATTTAAAGAGTCGGATATGGGCCAAAAATTATATGGAAACAATTTTAATTTCCCACAGCCACAACCTCTTCCCCACACCGAAGGCCCTGCGATGCCATTTGTTGTGGTTGGGGATGAGGCATTCCAAATGTCTGCCAACCTATTGAAACCCTACTCCAGTCGGGGCTTGGACCATACAAAAAGGGTTTTCAATTACAGACTGTCCAGGGCCAGAAGGACTGTGGAGTGCGCCTTTGGCATCCTTGTCTCCAAATGGCGGATATTAGGATCCGCCACTAATCTTAAAATTGAAACAGTGGATGAAGTGGTGAAGGCTTGTGTGGTTCTCCACAATTTCATTATGGCCAAAGAGAGACTGAATGTGGAACTCGATGAACCCATAGCCAACCCATTGCCCGATTACCATGATCATCCTCTGAGGACAAGTGTGGAAATTGCGCAGATGAGGGATCGTTTTGCGGCCTATTTTGTTTCAGATGTTGGCCGTGTGTCATGGCAAGATCAAATGGTGTAGTAATAATATTACTGTTGGACTGTGTTCTGGTTTTAACTACACCAATAAATACCTCTACTGTGACTGTGCTAAAAATATAATATGATAATAAACTAATTCTCCAGTAAATGTGCAATAAATGTTATCCGTTTAGGTTGGTTTGGTTATGTCAAAGTTGGCATCTACCTATAGTTCACAAATGTAATGTGCCTTATATAAAAAATTGGAACCCTTTGTTTTTAAAATGTTGTTGTTTAATAAAATTTTTTTTGAATTTTTCTACCCTGCTTCAAATAACATTTTTATACCATACCATATAACATTTTTATTTGTTTGTCAGATCGCCGTGTATCGTTGTGTTTGACAGCAAAAACAACGATACCAGCGATGTTTTACAATGGTAACCAGGGTAAATATCGGGTTACTAAGCGTAAGGCGGCGCATAGTAACCTGATATTTACCCTGGCTACCAGTAAATGATAAAAAAAAACAGTACATATACTCATCTTCGCGGCCCCCGGCGTCCGCTTCCTGCACTGACTGAGCGCCGGCCGTAAAGTGAATGCACAGCACAGACGCGATTGTGAGTATATGTACTGTTCTTTTTTTTAACATTTAACACTGGTAACCAGGGTAAACATCGGAAGCGTGGCCCTGCGCTTAGCAACCTGATGTTTACCCTGGTTACCCGGGGACCTCGGCATCGTTGGTCGCTGGAGAGCTGTCTCACAGACAGCTCTCCAGCGACCAAATAGCGATGCTGCAGTGATCTGCATCATTGTCTGTTTCGATGCTGCATTGTTAAGTGTGAAGGTACCTTTACGGTATGTGTCCACGTTCAGGATTGCATCAGGATTTTGTCAGTATTTTTCATCAGTATTTGTAAGCCAAAACCAGGATTGGAACAATTAGAGGAAAAGTAGAATAGAAACATATGCACCACTTCTGTATTTATCACCCACTACAGGTTTTGGGTTACAAATACTTAGGTAAAATCCTGACCAAATCCTGATGCAATCCTGAGAGTGGATACATACCCTAATTAGTGTTTGAAAACACCTCATACTGCAATGAGAGACACCCAAAAAAAGGCAAAATAACAATTGTAAAAATAGTGTCTGACATTGCATATATGAGGTGTTTTTAAGCACAAAATATGTGTAGACAGCGCACGGCGTGACTTGCCGAGAAGTATACTGGAAAATAAGAACAAATATTGTTGTTTTTAAACAAAATATTTTTATTGGGGGGAAACAGAAAAAAAAAGGGGGAAATAAACTTAGGGGGTATCAACCTGTGCCACCAGGGGGGAATGGTATGTCTGTTGTTTGGAATGGGGATAGGAAGAGGAAGAGGAGGATGATGCCGAAGAGGAGGATGATGACAAAGAGGAGGATGATGACCTATAGTCCAGGAGGCTCGATGGCAGGTCCAAACTCTCTGCAGGGTATACTGGGGAAGAAACCGCCACCTCTGTAGGGGAGGGAGGAGGCAACACAAGCCTTTGGGTGGCAGCTCCCCCAGAATGACGCCTACGGGAGGATGAGGGCCTGGCAGGAGTAGGAGTCGGTGGCACAATGCTATGGTGCCTGTGGTGGCGTCGCTCGGCACGTGGACCACGGTGGGGTGGCTGGAGTGGCTCTCCAGCAGGAGTCGGAGTCATGCTAGCCAGCGACGGCACTACAGGCATTGTCGCTGACTGCATGACCCGAGCCTGCTGCAGAGCCCTCACGTAGGTAGTGTTGCAGGCCTGCATCACTGAAATCTGGAGTTCTGGCGTAAGGTGTTCCACCATGCCCTTAGCAATGGTACTAAAAAAATGTTTGGCCGGACTCGAGAGCTCGGCTTCCATAGTTTCAAGGCGCCGGTCGATATTGGACAGACGAGTGTCCAATTTATCCCTCAACGCCTTGAAACAGTTCTGGAAAACCGTGCTCAAATGCAAAAATTCGGGCATGGCTGGCCTGTCCGAGGCCCTCTGGCGCTGTCGGGAATTCCCAAACGAAGGTCCGCCAGAGGCCTCGGGCAGGGGAACACCTGATGTACCGGCTGCCGGTTCTCCAGATGGCGGTGCAAACCTGCTGTCGCTGTGGGAGGGCTGTGATGGGTCAGATGGCGATTCATGAAGGTCCGCTGCTGCGGGGCGAGCTCGCTCGAGGGTGCTGCTGTGTGTCCTGTGAAAAGATAAGGGAAAAATTAGTCTTCAAATAATAACCTATCCCATACGCCAACTCCTGTAATAAAATTAACATTACATTACACAACAATACAAATCCTCTGTCTCTCAGTCTGTGTGGCCTATAATAAATTGCTGATTGTTATGATTAGGTAGATTAGATTAGATTGTAACGTTAGGATCATGTGATCGAGACGTCATCATTATTCCGGCGATCAGAACTACCCTGACTCAGAACGTAACCTGTCATGGACTACAAGGACTCACGCTTAACCCAAAAAATTACTAATGGGCTATATACCATTCCACTGGGGAAAAAGTTACGTGGATGGCCAATATGCTACGCTGACTACATGGATGGCCAATACACTATGTGCCTGGGAAATATACTATGTGGATACGTGGCTACAACGTGTACTATGTGGCTGCGATATAGTGGCCTGGCAATATACTATGTGGATGCACAATGTACGTAGTTGGGCAATGTACTATGTGGCTGTGCAGTAGGCTATGTGGCTGGGCAATGTAATGTGGCTGTGCAATATGGTATGTGGACAAAATACTTACTGTCGGTGGCCAAGGACCGGTCTTAAGAACTGTAAAGCCTTGCTGTATTTGTATGGCACAGACTTGGCCGCAGCAGCACCACTCTTCGATCGCTCCTCCTCAGCCCGGATCCCCTTATTGAAACGGTCCTTCATGGATCGCCATCTGATCCTCAACTTTTTAACTGTGAATGCAAAGAAAAAAAAAGGTTACATATTTAGCATTTTAAAATGATAAAACAACCGTGTGCGATGCAAACTTTAGGCGTTGATTGCATCACACACGGTTGTGTTTATCCTGGAAAGATGGGTCATAGCAGCATATCAGCACGGCGTATCAGCAATACTCACCAAAGTTGGCTTTGTCCTTGGCTGGAGCAATTTCAAAGCCATCCCACAACGACTTTGCCACCTCTACCCACAAACGCCTCAACACCACCTGGTCCATGTGCCGGGAGTCACGGCTGTCCCACAACGGGCCACGCTCCTGGATGCTGGAGATCAGGAGCTCAACGTCAATTACTGCATCTCCTTGGTCCCGTTGTGAAACCTAGAAAAATTAGAAAACAAAAAGGTTACAAATATGCAAATATTAACAACCACCAGCACCTGTCATGATATGTACCTTGGCCCTATCCTTTGCCATTTGATATATGTATATTGATGGTTTTTACACCAGTATTTTGGAATGTTTTTGTGCTGGAAGTTTCAACTTTGTTACCTTCCCCCAATACTTGCTGCCCTGAAAAGTTATAATGTAAGCTTACTAAACATCCCTAGTGAAAGCAGGATGCTACTCAAATGTAATGTTCCGCACAGCAGGATGCTACTCAAAAAAACCCAAAAATTTAAAAAAAACAAAAAATACTCACTCGCCGGCCTGACGCCACACCTTTGCCCCGACCTCGCTGCTCCCGCTGACTGCCTTCCCCCTCACTTGAAGAAGCCTGTAAAAATTGTATAAAAAAATTATTGTCAATGCTACAAATGACAGCGAATAGTAAGCAAATGGACATAATTACTCACCGCACTCCCCTGCGCCGATTGGCTATGTTCTGAATCACTTGCCATTCTTGCAAGTTTGTTCTGCAATGAAAAAATAGAAAAAAAAAATCACATCCAAAGCTAACAATGCCACATACAATAAAATAGGCCCAAAAAATTAAAACAACCACAATTGACTGTTGACTGATAAGACAATGCAAACTCAAAAAGCGACACCACAACGCCATACATTGCAAGAGAAGTCAATAGAAGAAACTATACAAGAATAGACCCAAACAAAATTAAGCAAAAATAGACACCTATGTCCAAATGTTTACATATAAAAAATTACAAAAAAAACCTTACAGGCAAAAACAAAAAAAATGAAATAGCAAACTAATGAACGCCATACTTTACAATTACAACAAGACATGATCCAAAACAACACCATGTGGTGTTATCTAACCACAGAAAGACATCAGAAAAAGGCAATAAATACCATTCTAGATAATAAGCAATAAACATTACGGGACAACCGCTGTAAAAATATACAGCAACCCAAAGATAAACCATAGTCAAATAGAAAAGAAAACACATGAAATTAAAAAAAGGGCCCCACCAAAAAAAAAAAAAATCCATTATACTACACACTTGACAATGCAAACAGTCAATGAAGGAAGATATATGCCATACGGAAAACGACGTAAAACCATCAGAGATTTTTTTTAAAAAAAGGGAAAGTACAATTGAAACTAGAATGGCATAGCAGCACGGAACTATACAATACAAATGAGACATCATAAATGTAGCCCCCCCCACCAGCAAGAAAAGACACTCAAGGAAAGAAAAAATAAAGCCAACAGCATAATAAAAACACAGCAAGACATGAGCCAAGAAAATGCCACACAGTTACCACCAACAATAGAAACCAGAAAATCATGCACCAGAAAATTTACAAGAAAAAATGAGCCAAAATAAAGACATTGAACAACCACATGACACCAGAACAACACAAAACCAATCCCAAACCAAGGTAAAAAACAAGCAAGGCCAAAGACAATAAACGCCATCATATAACGCCAGAAGAACATCAGAACCAGAAAAACAATTTTTCTATAACAACCCATAACCGTAAAATAGCACAGACCAAACATTGCACAAATTAAATAAAAATCAAGAAATAAAACACAGAATACAAAATATGCAAAGAGAAATATATACAGGTCCTCAAAAAATTAGCATATAGTGTTAAATTTCATTATTTACCATAATGTAATGATTACAATTAAACTTTCATATATTATAGATTCATTATCCACCAACTGAAATTTGTCAGGTCTTTTATTGTTTTAATACTGATGATTTTGGCATACAACTCCAGATAACCCAAAAAACCTGTCTCAATAAATTAGCATATTTCACCCATCCAATCAAATAAAAGTGTTTTTTAATAACAAACAAAAAAACCATCAAATAATAATGTTCAGTTATGCACTCAATACTTGGTCGGGAATCCTTTGGCAGAAATGACTGCTTCAATGCGGCGTGGCATGGAGGCAATCAGCCTGTGACACTGCTGAGATGTTATGGAGGCCCAGGATGCTTCAATAGCGGCCTTAAGCTCATCCAGAGTGTTGGGTCTTGCGTCTCTCAACTTTCTCTTCACAATATCCCACAGATTCTCTATGGGGTTCAGGTCAGGAGAGTTGGCAGGCCAATTGAGCACAGTAATACCATGGTCAGTAAACCATTTACCAGTGGTTTTGGCACTGTGAGCAGGTGCCAGGTCGTGCTGAAAAATGAAATCTTCATCTCCATAAAGCATTTCAGCCGATGGAAGCATGAAGTGCTCCAAAATCTCCTGATAGCTAGCTGCATTGACCCTGCCCTTGATGAAACACAGTGGACCAACACCAGCAGCTGACATGGCACCCCACACCATCACTGACTGTGGGTATTTGACACTGGACTTCAGGCATTTTGGCATTTCCTTCTCCCCAGTCTTCCTCCAGACTCTGGCACCTTGATTTCCGAATGACATGCAAAATTTGCTTTCATCAGAAAAAAGTACTTGGGACCACTTAGCAACAGTCCAGTGCTGCTTCTCTGTAGCCCAGGTCAGGCGCCTCTGCCGCTGTTTATGGTTCAAAAGTGGCTTTACCTGGGGAATACGGCACCTGTAGCCCATTTCCTGCACACGCCTGTGCACGGTGGCTCTGGATGTTTCCACACCAGACTCAGTCCACTGCTTTCTCAGGTTCCCCAAGGTCTGGAATCGGTCCTTCTCCACAATCTTCCTCAGGGTCCGGTCTCCTCTTCTCGTTGTACAGCGTTTTCTGCCACATTGTTTCCTTCCAACAGACTTACCATTGAGGTGCCTTGATACAGCACTCTGGGAACAGCCTATTTGTTGAGAAATTTCTTTCTGGGTCTTACCCTCTTGCTTGAGGGTGTCAATGATGGACTTCTTGACATCTGTCAGGTCGCTAGTCTTACCCATGATGGGGGTTTTGAGTTAAGGTACCGTCACACTAGACGATATCGCTAGCGATCCGTGACGTTGCAGCGTCCTCCCTAGCGATATCGTCCAGTGTGACAGGCAGCAGCGATCAGGCCCCTGCTGTGCTGTCGCTGGTCGGGGAAGAAAGTCCAGAACTTTATTTGGTCGCTGGACTCCCCGCAGACATCGCTGAATCGGCGTGTGTGACACCGATTCAGCGATGTCTTCACTGGTAACCAGGGTAAACATCGGGTATCTAAGCGCAGGGCCGTGCTTAGTAACCCTATGTTTACCCTGGTTACCATCCTAAAAGTAAAAAAAACAAACACTACATACTTACCTACAGCCGTCTGTCCTCCAGCGCTGTGCTCTGCACTCCTCCTGTACTGGCTGTGAGCGTCGGTCAGCCGGAAAGCAGAGCGGTGACGTCACCGCTCTGCTTTCCGGCCGCTGTGCTCACAGCCAGTGCAGGAGGAGTGCAGAGCACAGCGCTGGAGGACAGACGGCTGTAGGTAAGTATGTACTGTTTGTTTTTTTTACTTTTAGAATGGTAACCAGGGTAAACATCGGGTTACTAAGCGCGGCCCTGCGCTTAGTTACCCGATGTTTACCCTGGTTACCGGCATCGTTGGTCGCTGGAGAGCTGTCTGTGTGACAGCTCTCCAGCGACCAAACAGCGACGCTGCAGCGATCCGGATCGTTGTCGGTATCGCTGCAGCGTCGCTAAGTGTGACGGTACCTTAATGAACTAGGCAGGGAGTTTATAAAAGCCTCAGGTATCTTTTGCATGTGTTTAGAGTTAATTAGTTGATTCAGAAGATTAGGGTAATAGGTCGTTTAGAGAACCTTTTCTTGATATGCTAATTTATTGAGACAGGTTTTTGGGGTTATCAGGAGTTGTATGCCAAAATCATCAGTATTAAAACAATAAAAGACCTGACAAATTTCAGTTGGTGGATAATGAATCTATAATATATGAAAGTTTAATTGTAATCATTACATTATGGTAAATAATGAAATTTAACACTATATGCTAATTTTTTGAGAAGGACCTGTACTTACAAGTTTGGAAAGCAGATTCTCCTCTCAGTCTTGTCTTGTGTGATGACTTGTGAAAGACAATGGCAAACCCCTTTTTCTTATATATATATATAGGTTTTTTTTTGTGTCTAGACAAAGTCTAGACAATGTTTTGCATTTTTTATTGGAAAACCCATGCGTCGTACAACGCACCACGACGCAAGTACTTGCGTCGTCTGCGTTGTCAATACAAGTCAATGGGGAAAAAGGCGCATCGACGACGCAAACACGACGCAAACACGACGCATGCGTTTTTTAAAAAGTCGGCGCCACCCGAAAAATGCAACATGTTGCGTTTGCCGCGCCCAGACAGGTGCGCCCTAACGCCGCATGCGGCGTAAAACGCAACAAAACGCAACACAACGCATGCACATGCGGCCCCATGCGGCGCCAATGTTAAAGATAGGGCCGCACGACGCTGCGGCGCAAACCGCAAATGTGAACGTAGCCTTACAGATGTTTGGTCCAGTGGATCAACGATTGGGATCAGGAGGGAAAAGATTAGATCTTTGGAGAGCACTGGCCATGCATTATGGAGGGGCATGTGCGCCCTGCTTTATCATTCCCCATTCCTTAGTTGAACTTGATGGACCTTTGTCGTTTTTCAACAATATTAACTATGTAAGAAGAAAATGAAAGAAAAAGCCAGCCCACCAAAATTGAAAGCAGGTGCACGGAACTCCATCCTGGTCATTCATGTTTTCTTTTTAAATTGATTGTACTTCATGCCATGAATCATACATAGGTCGCACAACTCGTAAACTGAAGAAGCGGATCTTGGAACATCTATATGACATTTATGATGTTACTAATGATAATTGTAATATTTATTCGGTGTCACTCTAGAAACATTTTCTCTTTCCGTGCATATGGAATAGAAAGGATTGAGAAATTGCCTCTTACCCGCATTTTTGGATCTATTATTTGGGACCAAGATTTCCTGATGTTCTCAACAAACGGAATGAGATAAAGTTTCATTATTAATTTTGTAATTTTGTCATTTTTTTTCAAGGGGCTTTGTGTTTTTTCTTCACAATTACCGGTATGTACAATTGACATGCATTGTTTTTTAAAATTTTGATACAATAGTAAGTTTTATATATATTGTTACAATGTAAGTTTTCATCTCTCAGGACCTTTCACACGTCATGTGATTTTGACATCTCGATGTGATTGGTCCCCTGTGGTTTAAAGTTTTGTGGGTGATAGTGCTTTATGAGCTTTGACAAAGATCACTGGTAATTGAAACGTGTCGCTTGTTTCCTCCTGTCGTCTTATCCTTCCCAGAGCATTCATGTTTTTTTTAAATGAGTTTCCCATAAAGGATTTTTGAATTTTAACAAAGGAGCTGGAACATTGCCTTTTTTCCCCAGATATTAACTATGCACATATATAAATGTGATATTGGGGATGACAGTGACTGAACTGTAGAGAAAGGGGACAGATATGATTTTCTCCGTGGTTTCTTGTAGTCAGTGGTATATTTCTTTGTAATCCTAGTGATTGATGGAAGACACTGGTCACCACCGTCTGGTTCTTACAAGCTGCATCATTAACCTGTATGACCTTATTGATAATGTTATTAAATGTGGCCATGCACGTGTTGTGTATAGATGGGGATGAGTCCTCAGAATCACTCTGTCTGGTGATGCCATGTGGGACCACACCAGGGTATGTTCTGTATTTATCATCTCTTGCATGTAGGGCCAAGATGTAGGGCCAATCTGTGCCCATTTAATCGAAGTACATGTATCAAAGCACTGGCAGTTAAAACATGGCAGTTAGACAGGGCAGGAGACAGGTAAGGCTGGTTTCACACTTGCGTTTCAAAACGCATGCGTTTAAAAAAAAAAGCATGGTGAAAAAACGCATGTAAACGCGTGTAAACGCAGCGTTTTTTTGACGCATGCGTTAAACACATGCGTCCAAAAAATGCAGCGTTTACACGCGTTTACATGCGTTTTTGCATGCGTTTGCGTTTTTTTTAACATTTCACAAAAAAATCTAGGAGCCAAAAAAAGATAACCAGACACCACCAATGGGAATAGAGAGGGCGTATATGATTGTCTCTCTATATATTGACCCTAGGGGTACAGAAATGTTTACAGCTTGCTACTGTTTCCGGTGTCATGATGGATCTTTCCATGGAGAGCTTTTATTTCAACCTGGATTTCAGCTTCAAGATTTTTCTGGCCTGTGCTTTTGCTTGGGAGCAAGACCGAAACTGCCAAAGATGGAGAAGGAGACAACGTAGGCGTTTTTGGAGGCACCCCATCATTGAAGTGCGTGAGAGCCGTGTAGCCTATCACATGCTCTATGCGGAGCTGAATGCCAACCCGGAGAAATTCCAGGATTACACAAGAATGTCGCAAGAATCGTTCCGGGATTTGCTGTCTCGTGTCCAAGGAGCCATACGGCGACAGGACACACGGCTCCGTAGAGCGATTCCACCCGAGGAACGTCTGCTAGTGACATTAAGGTACGTTCCAAATCTAAACCAATGACAGTCCAAATTTTGGTTATGACATGTATATTTTATGTGTTTTTTTCTTTTTGTTATTTTTAAACACACCATAAAAAGAGTAGATTTTAATGTTTTTTTTTTTGTTTCTTTTTCTTCTAGATTTCTTGCCACAGGAGAGAGTTTATCTTCCCTCCACTTCCAATACCGCCTTGGAATATCCACCCTCTCCGGAATAGTTGTGGACACCTGTCGTGCATTATGGAATGTACTCCGTGAGGAGTTTATACCAGTACCCACCGTGGACATGTGGCGTGAAATTTCCGATACATTTTTGAATGTGTGTGATTTCCCCAACTGTTTAGGGGCGGTGGATGGAAAGCACATCCGCATTATCAAACCTGCCAGAACCGGATCAGAGTTTTTTAACTACAAAAAATATTTTTCGATAGTGCTCATGGCAATAGTGGATGCGGAGTGTCGCTTCATCGCCGTGGACATTGGAGCTTTTGGCCGTGGCAATGATTCCCAGACTTTCAAGAGCTCGGATATGGGCCGTCGGGTGTATGGCAACAATTTTAATTTTCCCCCTCCACAGCCTCTCCCCAACACTCAAGGCCCACCGCTGCCATTTGTTATGGTTGGGGATGAGGCCTTCCAGATGTGTGAAAATCTCCTGAAGCCATATTCTAGTCGGGACTTGGACCACACTAGAAGGATCTTCAACTACAGACTGACCAGGGCCAGAAGAACAGTAGAGTGCACCTTTGGCATTCTGGTTGCTAAATGGCGCATTCTTGCAACAGCCATAAATCTAAAAGTGGAAACAGTGGACGAGGTGGTCAAAGCCTGTGTGGTTCTCCACAATTACTTCTTTGCTAAGGAGCGACCCCACATTGAACTGGATGAACCAGTTGCACACCCACTGCCTGATTTTCAGCATCACCCGATGCGGTCAACTGCAGCCGTTGGTCTTATGCGGGACCGATTTGCGGCCTATTTTCTTTCCGATATTGGACGGGTGTCATGGCAGGACAATGTTGTGTAAATGTCCTATTGTATGTTTATCTTTACCAATTATTATATACTGATAACAATTTTTTCAAATTAATAAACTTGAGTGTTGTTAATGTAGACCGTGTCTCCTATCTTTTTTCTCTCTAAACAAAGGTTTACCAAAGACGGTCAGTAGATATGTATGTATATCTTATTTTGTAATCCAAACCCAGGAGTGGGTGATAGATGAGGAGGTAATAGTTATTATTTTCATATCCTAATTGACCTCTTATATTGTTGCACTCCCTATTTTGATTTACAAATAATAATATAAAACACTGGCCGCATACTTCTAATAATGACAACCATGTTGATTTATTGGTAACCATGTTGATTTATTGGTAATCTTGTTGACGTCATTGCGTCAAGACTGAGACAATCACTGTCACGCTATCTATACCCATCAAGTCAAGTGTCAGAAATAATGAATTCATGATAAACATATACATGCTCATGAATTCACAATTTCTTACACCTGGCGGTCCTTCATGGAACGCCAACGTGTTCTTATTTTCTCCACTGTGAAATAAAAATAAAATATAATGTTCAGAAAATGGACTTTTGGCCGTGCTCTCTTGACTGTGTGTGATGAAAGAAAAATTAGCAATGAAACGGTGATAAAAATTAGCAAAACCCAAAAATTTCTGAAGGCTCTTCACGGATGTGGGCTGAATCCAATCATGAATGGCCTGAACCTTAACAGGATCCATCTCTATAGATGAGGAAGAAAAAATAAAGCCCAAAAAGGAAACCTTCTGCACCCCAAAAAGACACTTAGACCCTTTCACAAACAAGGCATTGTTACGAAGGATCTGAAATACCATCCTGACCTGCTGCACATGAGACTCCCAATCATCGGAAAAAATCAAAATATCGTCCAAATATACAATCAAGAATTTATCAAGATAATCCCGGAAGATATCATGCATGAAGGACTGAAAAACAGATGGAGCATTAGAGAGTCCGAATGGCATCACAAGGTATTCAAAATGGCCTTCGGGCGTGTTAAACGCAGTTTTCCATTCATCACCCTGCTTAATACGAACAAGATTATAAGCCCCCCGAAGGTCAATCTTAGTAAACCAACTAGCTCCCTTAATCCTAGCAAACAAATCGGAAAGCAGAGGTAAAGGATATTGAAACTTGACCGTGATCTTATTCAAGAGGCGATAATCAATACAGGGTCTTAAGGAACCATCTTTTTTAGCAACAAAAAAGAACCACGCTCTCAACGGTGAAGAAGATGGCCGAATATGCCCTTTCTCCAAAGACTCCTTAATATAGCTCCGCATGGCGGCATGTTCAGGTACAGACAGGTTGAAAAGTCGGCCCTTAGGAAACTTACAGCCTGGAATCAAGTCAATAGCACAATCGCAGTCCCGGTGCGGTGGAAGGAAACTGGACTTGGGCTCATCGAATACATCCTGAAAATCAGACAAAAACTCCGGAATTTCCGAAGAGGGAGAAGGGGCGATAGACATCAGAGGAACATCATTATGAACCCCCTGACAACCCCAACTAGTCACAGACATGGATTTCCAATCCAAAACAGGATTATGTACCTGCAACCATGGAAAACCCAGCATGATAGCATCATGCAAATTATGCAACACCAGAAATCGACAATCTTCCTGATGGGCTGGCGCCATGCGCATGGTCACCTGTGTCCAAAACTGGGGTTTATTTTTAGCCAAGGGTGTAGCATCAATGCCCCTTAAAGGAATAGGGTTCTGCAAAGGCTGCAAGTGAAAACCACAACGCCTAGCAAAGTCAAAGTCCATTAAATTCAAGGCAGCGCCTGAATCCACAAACGCCATGACAGAAAATGATGATAATGAACAGATCAAGGACACAGATAACAGACATTTAGGTTGTACAGTACTGATGGTAAATGAACTGGCGATCCTCTTTGTCCGCTTAGAGCAGACAGAAATGACATGAGAAGCGTCGCCACAATAATAACACAACCTATTGAGACGTCTGAAACCTTGTCGTTCTGTTTTAGACAGAATCCTATCACACTGCATAGGCTCAGGAATTTGCTCTGAGGATAACGCCATAGCGCGCACTGTTCTGCGCTCCCGCAAGCGCCGGTCAATCTGAATGGCCAGAGACATAGAATCACTCAGATTGGAGGGTGTGGGAAACCCCACCATAACATCTTTAACGGATTCAGAAAGCCCCCTTCTGAAAATTGCCGCCAAGGCATCATTATTCCATTTAGTCAACACAGACCATTTTCTGAATTTCTGACAATACAATTCTGCCGCCTCTTGACCCTGAGACAGGGCCAACAAGGTCTTCTCAGCTTGATCCACCGAATTAGGTTCATCATACAGTAATCCTAACGCCTGAAAGAAGGAGTCTACATTAAGCAAAGCAGGATCCCCAGATTCCATGGAAAATGCCCAATCCTGTGGATCACCAAGCAGCAGGGAAATGATGATTTTAACTTGTTGAATGGAATCACCGGAGGATCGAGGTTTCAATGCAAAAAACAGTTTACAGTAGTTTTTAAAACTCAAAAATTTGGACCTGTCACCAAAAAACAAATCCGGAGTAGGTATCTTCGGTTCTAAAGCAGGAGTCTGAACAATGTAATCAGAAATACCCTGTAACCTAGCAGCAAGCTGGTCTATACGAGAAGCTAATTCCTGAACATTCATGCTAGCACAAGGCTCTTCAGCCACCCAGAGATTAAGAGGGAGGAAAAGACAAAACAGACTGAAGAAAAAAAAATGGCTCAAGACCTTTCCTCCCTTCTTCTGAGATGCAATTAACTCATTGTTGGCCAGTAGTACTGTTATGATCCGGTGACCTTGGAGCTGCATGAGAACTTTCACTGGAGAAAGTGGCCACTATACTGACCGCAAACCTGAATTTAACACCGCAACTAGAAGTAGCCGTGGAGTGTACCTAAGACACCTAGACACCTCGTCACAGCCGGAGGACTAATTTCCCCTAAAGATGGAAAACAGAATACTATCTTGCCTCAGAGAAAATCCCCAAAGGATAGACAGCCCCCTACAAATATTGGCAGTGAGTCGGAGAGAAAAAAACATACACAGGCAGAAAAAACAGGATTTAGCACAGGATGCCACTCTAGCTAGATAGGACAGGATAGGACAGAGTTCTGTGCGGTCAGTATTAAAACCCTTCAAAAATCCACCGCAGAATATACAAAATACTTCCCACATCCAACTAAAGATGTAGGAGTGTATATCTGCAACTCCAGTGAATCCTACAAACAGAGCAGGAATAAACTGAAACAAGCACACAACAGTGTGCCACAGATACAAAAACAAAACACTTATCTTTGCTGAAATTGGCAGCTAAGCAGGTGAGGCCAGGCTGAGATCCAATACTTCCAAAGAAACATTGACTACTGGCAAGGGCTAATGAATCCTGCACACTTAAATATCCCAGTCAGAACAGCAATTAGCAGATACACCTGGCCAGGACTGTGACTCGGAGACAACTGCATTCCCACCTACAACCACTGGAGGAAACCCAAGAGCAGAATTCACAACACCTTTCACATGGTGGACTACACTTTTCTCATACCCCAAGATCAGACAACAGAGGAGGTGGAGGCGTTGATCTGCTCTTATCAATCAAATGTACCTTCCAAGTTATCCCCCAAGTACCCTCATTTGTCTTCCCTTCCTTTGAAGTCCATGCTATCAGACTCTACATCCCCTTCTCCATGCGAGTGGGGGTGGTGTATCGTCCTCCCGGACCCTCTCATCAGTTCCTGGATCACTTTGCCACCTGGCTTCCACACTTTCTCTCCTGTGACATCTCCGCCCTTATCATGGGTGATTTCAACATCCCCATTGCTTCTCCCCTCTCCCCATCTGCTTTTCACCTTTTATCTCTAACCTCCTCTTTTGGCCTCTCGCAGCATACTAACTCTCCAACGCATGAAGAGGGAAACTCCCTCGATTTGGTCTTCTCCCAGCTTTGCTCAGTGGACGATTTCACAAACTTCCCTCTCCTGCTCTCTGATCACAACCTTCTTTCATTCTCTATCAATAACTGCCATCCTGCTCAGGTCACCCCCACTTTCCACATTTATAGAAACATACAGGCCATTAACACCCAGAAACTTATAAAGAACTTGCAGTCCTCATTGGCCCCTATCGCCTTCATCTCATGTCCTGATTCTGCACTGAAGCATTACAATGAAACCCTGCAAAGTGCCCTGGATGAAATTGCACCTCATATACATAGAACAACTCGGCACAGATGGTGACAACTGTGGCACACGCTGCAAACACGTTTCCTGCATCGGTGCTCCAGGTGCGCCGAACGTCTGTGTAGAAAATCTAATCTACCCGAAGATTTAATCTATTATACGTTCATGCTTAAAACATACAACTCTGCCCTTCACCTCTCCAAACAAACCTATTTTAACACCCTCATCATCTCACTGCCAATAACCCTAAACGTCTCTTTGACACTTTTCATTCCCTACTCAACCCAAGAGTGCAGGCCCCAACCAAGGATCTCCGCGCTGACGATCTGGCCAATTACTTCAAAGAAAAAATTGACCACATCCGACAGGAAATTATCTCCCAATCCCTTCATACCTTGCACTGTCCTCCCTCCCCCATTGCATCTAGTTCACTCTCCGACTTTGAACCAGTTACACAAGAAGAAGTAATCAGGCTCTTTGCATCTTCTCGCCTCAGCACTTGCACCAGTGATCCCATTCCGTCACATCTCCTCTAGTCCCTTTCAAAGGCTGTCACCTCTCACCTAACAAAAATATTCAACCTTTCTCTCTCTTCCGGTATTTTTCCGTCCTCATTTAAGCATACCATCATATATCCATTACTTAAAAAACCATCCCTCGATCAAAACTGTGCCGCTAATTATAGACCTGTCTCTAATCTTCCCTTCATCTCTAAACTCCTCGAATGCCTGGTCTACTCCTGTCTTATCTGCTATCTCTCAGATAACTCTCTTCTCGACCCTCTTTAATCTGGTTTCCGCTCTTTACACTCTACTGAAACTTCCCTCACTAAAGTCTCTAATGATCTACTAACAGCTAAATCTAATGGTCACTACTCCATGCTAATTCTCTTGGATCTCTCCGCAGCATTCGATACTGTGGATCATCAGCTTCTCCTCACTATGCTCCGCTCCATCAGCCTCAAGGACACCGTTCTCTCCTGGTTCTCCTCCTATCTCTCTGACCGCTCCTTCACTGTATCTTTTGCTGGTTCCTCCTCCTCTCAAAATCAACTCACAATTGTTGGGGTTCCTCAAGGATCAGTCCTAGGCGCCCTCCTCTTCTCTTTGTATACTGCCCCTATTGGAAAAACAATCAGTAGATTTGAGTTCCAGTACCATCTCTATGCTGATGACACCCAATTATACACTTCTCCTGATATCACGCCGGCCTTTTTAGAAAACACCAGTGATTGTCTTAACGCTGTCTCTAACATCATGTGCTCCCTCTATCTGAAACTGAACCTGTCAAAAACTGAACCCCTCGTATTCTCTCTCTCTACTAACCTACCTTTGCCTGACATTGCCATATCCGTGTGTGGTTCCACCATTGCTCCCAAGCAACATGCCCTCTGCTTTCGGGTCATACTTGATTCTAAGCTTTCATTCACCCCCCACATCCAATCACTGGCTCACTCTTCTTATCTGCATCTCAAAAACATTTCTAGAATTTGCCCTTTTCTTACTTTCGACTGCAAAAACTTTTACTGTTTCATCTGGACTACTGTAACTCTCTACTAATCGGCCTCACTCTTACCAAACTGTCCCAGCTCCAATCTGTCCTGAATGCTGCTGCCAGGATCATATTCCTCACCAACCATTACACCAATGCCTTTACCTTGTGCCAGTCATTACACTGGCTACCCATCCACTCCAGAATCCAGTACAAAACTATTACCCTCATCCACAAAGCACTCCATGGCTCAGCACCACCCTACATCTCATCCCTACCCATGCTCTCCGTTCTGCTAATGACCTGAGGTTAGCTTCCTCAATAATCAGAACCTCCCATTCCCGTGTCCAAGACTTTTCACACACTTTGCCAATTCTTTGGAATGCACTACCCAGGTTAATACGATTAATCCCCAATCCCCACAATTTTAAGCGTGCCCTAAAAACGCATTTGTTCAGACTGGCCTACCGCCTCAATGCATTAACCTAACTATCCCTGGCTGGCCCATTCAAAAAACTTAAACCATAATCATGTTCCTTGCATCATGTTCTCATACACTTTATACAGTTAATAGCCCTCTGTTACATACTTAGGCTATTAACTGGTTCATGCAGGATTACATGAACACCCGATCCTTACACTATGGCTTGTCCGAACAACAAAAGCAATTGTTACCATCCACCTCTCGTGTCTCCCCTTTTTCCTCATAGTGTGTAAGCTTACGAGCAGGGCCCTCACTCTTCTTGGCATCTGTTTTGAACAGTGATTATTGTTATGCTGTAATGTCTATTGTCTGTACAAATCCCCTCTATAATTTGTAAAGCGCTGCGGAATATGTTGGCGCTATATAAATAAAATTATTATTATTATTAGTAATATATTCGAAAATAAAGAGGAATTGCCAGCTCACTATATATAGTTCAGTGTGCACGGAAACCATGATCCAACCACTTGTTGGTATATAGTAGAAAAAGGTGAAACTTCTAGCTCTTGGTTAAAATCAAATGCAAGACTTTATTACATCAAAAAAGTAGTTTTTTTAAAACTGGCACTCAAAGACAGATAGTGGAGAGAGCAAGCAACGCGTTTTGAGAATAACCGTTCTTTTTCAAAGCTTTCTTTGTCTAAAGTCTTTGCATTTGATTTTAACCAGGAACTGGAAGTTTCACCTTTTTCTACTATCTACTATATAATTGTCTAAGGGTCACTTCCGTCTGTCTGTCTGTCTGTCTGTCCTTCTGTCACGGTTATTCATTGGCTGATTGGTCTCGGCAGCTGGCTGTCATGGCTGCCGCGACCAATTAGCGATGGGCACAGTCCGATTAGTCCCTCCCCTACTCCCCTGCACTCACTGCCCGGCGCCCGCTCCATAATCCTCTCCACTCACCGCTCACACAGCGGTAATGGCAGCGGTAACGGCCCGCGGTGTAACGCACTCCGTTACCGCTGCTATTAACCCTGTGTGTCCCCAACTATTTACTATTGATGCTGCCTATGCAGCATCAATAGTAAAAATATGTCATGTTAAAAATAATTTAAAAAAAACAAAAAACCTGCTATACTCACCATCCGCCGTCTTTCCTGCTCCTCGGGACGCTCCCGAGACCGCTCCATTGCAAGCGGCAGCTTCCGGTCCCAGGGCTGGTGTGCGACAAGGACCTGCCGTGATGTCACAGTCATGTGACCGTGACGTCATCACAGGTCCTGCTCATACCAGCCCTGGTGACTGGGCAATATACTACTTGATTGGCCAATATACTACGTCGCTGGGCAATATACTACGTGGACATGCATATTCTAGAATACCCGATGCATTAGAATCGGGCCACCATCTAGTATATATATATATATATATAATCGCCTAAGGGGTACTTCCGTCTGTTTGTCTGTCTGTCACGGAAACCCCGCGTCGCTGATTGGTGGCGGCCGACAGGTCGCGACCAATCAGCGACTTACACAGTTCGGCCGTGAATTCGCCCCTTCCTACTCTCTGTCAGTGCCCCCTCACACAGGGTTAACGGCTGCGTTACACCGCATTATGCCGTGGTGTAACGCAGTCCGTTAACGCTGCTATTAACCCTGTGTGACCAACTTTTTACTATTGATGCTGCCTACGCAGCATCAATAGTAAAAAGATCTAATGTTAAAAATAATAAACAAAATAAAAAATCATTATATTCTCACCTTCCGTCGCCTTTCCTGCTGCTCCTCGTGACGCTCCGGTCCATGCATTGCGGTCTCACGAGATGATAGCTACATCATCATCTCGCGAGACCGCAATGCATTCTTGGGACCGGAGCGTCGCGAGGAGCATCGGTAAACGCCTGGGCTGGATCTGGGGGCCGACGGAAGGTGAGTATATAACTATTATTTATTTTAATTCTTTTTTTTAACAGGGATATGGTTCCCACATTGCTATATACTACGTGGGCTGTGTTAGATAATACATGGGCTGTGTTATATACTACGTCTCTGTGCTATATACTATGTGGCTGTGGTATATATTACGTGGCTGGGCAATATACTACATCACTGTGCTCTATACTACGTGGCCTGTGTTATATACTGCATGGGCTGTGTTATATACTACGTGGCTGTGCTATATACTACGTTTCTGTGCAATATATTATGTGGCTGGGCAATATATTACGTGGCTGGGCAATATACTACATGGACTGTGCTATATACTACGTGGGCTGTTATATACTGCATGGGCTGTGTTATATAGTGCATGGGCTGTGTTATATACTATGTCTCTGTGCTAAATACTACGTGGCTGTGGTATATATTACATGGCTGGGCAATATACTACATCATTGTGCTCTATACTACGTGGCCTGTGTTATATACTGCATGGGCTGTGTTATATACTACGTCTCTGTGCTATATACTATGTCGCTGTGCAATATATTACGTGTCTGTGCAATATATTACGTGGCTGGGCAATATACTACATGGACTGTGCTATATACTACGTGGGCTGTGTTATGTACTACGTGGGCTGTGTTATATACTACGTGAGCTGTAAGCTACTTGGCTGTGCTATACTTCTCTGCTGTATCTGTGCATCATGAATCGTGGTATGTGTTAAAGAGGGGGCCCCACTGAGACTCTTTTGTCCGGGGCCCTCAAAAACCTGGAGCAGGCCCTGGCTTCACTGATTATTCGCGGCCGGGCGTGACTAATCAGCGACAGGCACAGTCCGGCCACGAATTGGCGTAGAATTTGAACCACGCTTCGCTAATTCGTCGCGCCCGGCCGGTTGAATCCTGTGTATAAATTGCATTATTCTGATAACTTCATAAATTCACTACATATATATTCTAGAATACCCGATGCGTTAGAATCGGGTCACCATCTAGTTGTAGTTATAACCTTGGCTGGAAATGAGTAGATCTATAAGGGTATGTTTTCACTGTCAGGAATGGCTCAGTATTTCTTTTGACACAGGTAAAATCTGCACCAAATCTGCATCTGAGGTCACTGGCAGGTCACCTGCATTTTTGACGCATTTTGCATACATTTTTTACATGCGTTTTTGATGCACTTTTTCCGCATGCGTTTTTTATGCGGTTTTTCATTGCATGCATTTTTTTTGTTACTTGAAATAAAGCTAATTGAAAGTTGGCTTTTGGGAAGGAAAATAAAAGTGATTTCCTGTTTACAGACATATTGGGATATGCTCCCAGGGTCTGTAAATGCTGAAGGTTGGATGCTGTGTACATCCACAATGTCCAACCTGCAGCGCTCAGCTGTTATAACATAGTGGATATGGGATTTCAAGTAATCCCATGTCCACTAGGCGTGCACCAATGCCTGCGGCTCACCCACAGAGATGGACATGTGGAGCATCTTTCCAGACTGCAGAATGTCAATTTATGTAGTGGAGACGCTCCGTCTCTGCTACGTAAATTACCCATACACTTTCATTAGATGCGGTAAAACCGCATTATCTTCCTAGTCACATGCGTATTAAGTGCGTAACGCAGCTTACTACGCATGTGTACTAATTTATATAATGGTGAATCTTGTGACTCAGCCAGAAATACATGACACAGGAATTGGAGGAAAGCACAAAGAGAGGTCCCCTCCTTTTTAATAAATAAATAATTTAAAAAAAAATAGCGTGGGGTCCCCCCCATATTTTGTGGGGTTGATGTCACATTTTTATTGTCTTAGTATTAATAAAGATTTTCTATATTTATGTATATTGACTTTTTGGTCGTTTTTTCTTGGTCCTCGCGGACCATTTTTCTTGGTTATGATGTATAGGGACTATTCTCGTTACAGTTCCCCCTTTTGGGGCTCAGCATATAACTTGTTTTGTCATCTTGCATATTCTATTATATATGTGATAATATAATGCTGAGGTCTGTCGTGCTCTTGGTTTACTATTGATGTCACATTTGTATTGTACGGTGACATCAAGCCCACGGATTAGTAATGGAGAGGCGTCTATAAGACACCTATTCATTACTAATCCTATAGTTATATGGTCAATAAAGACATAGCAAGAATAAAGTCCTTTAATAATCTTAATTAACCATACTTACTGTATCACCTAATCCCTGACACCCTCTATCTCCTGCAACAAAAATAAAATATTAAACCAACATATAATACTCCCTGTCCGACGTAGTCCAATTGATGAGTGTTCCACGACGAGTCCAGCTCTGCTACATCTGGATGCCTTTGGCTGAACAAGTGGTATTATGCCACCATCCAGCCTGATATCCAGACATAGCAGAGCTTGTAGATGACCACCGGAGATAACTCGGTCTCTGGCGGTCACCTGCACTGCAGTTCTCACAATCAGCTGATCAGCTGACCATTATTATTATTATTATTATTATTATTATTATTATTTATTTATATAGCACCATTGATTCCATGGTGCTGTACATGAGAAGGGGTTACATACAAGTTACAAATATCACATACAGTAAACAAACTAACAATGACGGACTGATACAGAGGGGCGAGGACCCTGCCCTTGCGGGCTTACATTCTACAGGATTATGGGGAAGGAGACAGTAGGTTGAGGGTTGCAGGAGCTCCGGTGTTGGTGAGGCGGTAGCTCCGGTGTTGGTGAGGCGGTGGCTCCGGTGTTGGTGAGGCGGTAGCTTCGATAGTGATGAGGCAGCAGCGGTGTCAGTGCAGGCTGTAGGCTTTCCTAAAGAGATGAGTTTTCAGGTTCCGTCTGAAGGATCCGACTGTGGTTGATAGTCGGACGTGTTGGGGCAGAGAGTTCCAGAGGATGGGGGATATTCGGGAGAAGTCTTGGAGGCGATTGGATGAGGAGCAAATAAGTGTGGAGGAGAGAAGGAGGTCTTGGGAGGACTGGAGATCACGTGAGGGAAGATATCGAGAGATTAGTTCAGAGCTATATGGAGGAGACAGGTTGTGGATGGCTTTGTAGGTCAGTATTAGCAATTTGAACTGGATACGCTGAGGGAATGGGAGCCAGTGAAGAGATTTGCAGAGGGGGGAAGCGGAGGAGTAGCGAGGAGAGAGGTGGATTAGTCGGGCAGCAGAGTTAAGAATGGACTGGAGAGGTGCAAGGGTGTTAGCAGGGAGGCCACAGAAAAGGATGTTGCAGTAGTCAAGGCGGGAAATGATGAGGGCGTGCACAAGCATTTTAGTAGATTGGGGGTGAGGAAAGGACGGATCCTGGAGATATTTTTGAGCTGGAGGCGACAGGAGGTGGAAAGAGCTTGGATGTGTGGTTTGAAGGACAGGGCAGAGTCGAAGGTTACTCCGAGGCAGCGGACTTCGGGTACAGGGGAAAGCATGATGTCATTGACTGCGATAGATAGGTCAAGTAAGGAAGATTTGTGGGATGGAGGAAAGATGATGAGTTCAGATTTGTCCACATTGAGTTTGAGGAAGCGAGAGGAGAAGAAGGAGGATATGGCTGATAGGCACTCTGGGATTCTGGACAGCAGAGCGGTGACGTCTGGGCCAGAGAGGTAGATCTGAGTGTCGTCAGCATAGAGGTGGTACTGGAATCCATGGGACTTTATGAGTTGTCCCAAGCCAAGTGTATAGATTGAGAAGAGTAGGGGTCCTAGAACAGAGCCTTGGTGGACTCCAACAGAGAGAGGGTGGGATGAGGAGGTAGTATGGGAGTGGGAGACGCTGAATGTGCGGTTGGAAAGGTACGAGGCGATCCAGGATAGGGCGAGGTCTTTGATGCCAAAGGAGGAGAGTATCTGCAGTAGGAGGCAGTGGTCAACTGTGTCGAAAGCAGAGGACAGGTCTAGAAGGAGGAGTACAGAGTATTGTCCAGTAGCTTTGGCGGTAAGTAGGTCGTTAGTGATTTTGGTCAGGGCAGTCTCAGTTGAGTGATGGGGGCGGAAACCAGATTGTAGATTGTCGTACAACAAGTTAGATGAGAGGTGGGAGGAGAGTTCAGCATGGACGTGCTGCTCCAGGAGTTTGGAAGCAAAGGGGAGCAGCGATATTGGGCGATAGCTGGACATAGCAGTTGGATCGAGGGTTGGCTTTTTAAGGATAGGCGTGATTGTGGCATGTTTGAACGCAGAGGGGAAGGTGCCAGAAGTTAGTGATAGGTTGAAGAGGTGGGTTAGGGATGGGATAAGTGTGGTGGTGAGGTTGGGGAGGAGGTGGGATGGGATGGGGTCAAGCGCACAGGTGGTGAGGTGGGATTTGGAGAGGAGACAATTAAGTCCCCCTTCAGTGATGTTGGATAGGGAGGTTATGGGGTTTGGGCATTGGTCTGGTATACAAAGGGGTTGTGGTGGTTGAACAATAAAGTCTTGCCTTGTCTGGTCGATCTTATTTTTAAAGTGTGTGGCAAAGTCTTCAGCAGAGATGAGGGAGGTTGGAGGGGCAGTGGGGGGCGGAGGAGGGAGTTAAATGTTTTGAATAACTGTTTGGGGTTGTGGGATAGGGAAGATACGAGGGTTGTGAAGTAGGCCTGTTTAGCAGAGGTGAGTGCAGATTTAAAAGCGAGTGTTGCTTGTTTGAATACAGTGAAGTCGTCTTGAACTAGAACTTTGCTAGTGACTGGAGATAACCCCGAAGGTTACATGCACGGCAGTTCTCGTGGTCAGCTGATCTCATAGCGAGAACTGCAGTGTACGTGAACTTCCGGCTGAA
This sequence comes from Ranitomeya imitator, assembly GCF_032444005.1. NCBI lineage: Eukaryota > Metazoa > Chordata > Amphibia > Anura > Dendrobatidae > Ranitomeya > Ranitomeya imitator. Next base: position 669,434,455 of record NC_091282.1, read on the forward strand.
ACAAGGTAAGACATTATTTAAATTAGTACACATGCGTAGTAAGCTGCGTTTCCGCACTTACTATGCATGTGACTATAAAGATAATGCGGTTTTACCGCATCTAATGATAGTCTGTGGGAAATTTATGCTGTGGAGACTGAGGGTCTCCGCAACATAATAGACATGCTGCGGTCTGGAAAGACGCGCCGCATGTCCATTTACGCAGTGAGATCACGGGCGTCTTTTAACGCATAGTGGAGATGGGACTTCTTGAAATCCCATCCACTATGCTGTAACATCTGGACGCTGCGGGTTTGACGCTGTGGATGTACGCAGCGTCGAACCCACAGCGTTTACTGATTGTGGAAACATACCCTAATGTGTGCTTTTTACCTGGATTTTCATACTGTTTGGTTACTGTATTCATTGCCCTAAATCACCATTTCTTCTTCTGTGAACATGGGAATCCCAGGACCATCTATTTGCAGTGGTTATCTTTCTTAGGCACGTTGCATTCATACTCTATAGTTGACTTGTACCTGGGAAAAAGCTCTGGTATAATTAATAAATGTTACTGCTAACTTGGCAAGTTATCACCTATCCACAGGAGGCTCAACTGCTGGGCCGCCAAACTATCTTAACCCCTTTACCCCCAAGGGTGGTTTGCACGTTATGGACCGGGCCAATTTTTACAATTCTGACCACTGTCCCTTTATGAGGTTATAACTCTGGAACGCTTCAACGGATCCCGGTGATTCTGACATTGTTTTCTTGTAACATATTGTACTTCATGATAGTGGTAAAATTTCTTCGATATAACTTGCGTTTATTTGTGAAAAAAATGGAAATTTGGCGAAAATTTTGAAAATTTCGCAATTTTCCAACTTTGAATTTTTATTCTGTTAAGCCAGAGAGATATGTGACACAATATAGTTAATGAATAACATTTCCCACATGTCTACTTTACATCAGCACAATTTTGGAGACAACATTTTTTTTTTCTACAAAGTTATAAGGGTTAAAATTTGACCAGCAATTTCTCATTTTTACAACAAAATTTAGAAAACCATTTTTTTTAGGGACCACCTCACATTTGAAGTCATTTTGAGGGGTCTATATGGCAGAAAATACCCAAAAGTGACACCATTCTAAAAACTGCACCCCTCAAGGTGCGCAAAACCAAATTCAAGAAGTTGATTAACCCTTCAGGTGTTTCACAGCAGCAGAAGCAACATGGAAGGAAAAAATTAACATTTTACTTTTTAGTCACAAAAATGATCTTTCAGCAATAATTTTTTTAATTTCCCAAGGGTAAAAAGATGAAATGGACCTCAAAAGTTGTTGTCCAATTTGTCATGAGTACGCTGATACCCCACATGTGAGGGGGAACCACTTTTTGGGCGCACGGCAGGGCTCAGAAGAAAAGGAGCGCCGTTTGACATTTTCAATCTAAAATTGGCTGGAATTGAGATCGGACGCCATGTCGCGTTTGGCGAGCCCCTGATGTGCCTAAACAGTGGAAACCCCCCACAAGTGACCCCATTTTGGAAACTAGACCCCCTAAGGAACTTATCTAGATGTGTCATGAGCACTTTTATCCCCCAAGTGCTTCACGAAAGTTTATAATGCCTGGGCATGAAAATAAAAAATCCTATTTTTTCCACAAACATGATCGTTTAGTCCCCAATTTTTTATTTTCTCAAGGGTAACAGGAGAAATTGGACCCCAAAAGTTGTTGTCCAATTTGTCCTGAGTACGCTGATACCCCATATTTGGGGGGGAACCACTGTTTGGGCGCATGGCAGGGCTCAGAAGGAAAGGAGCGCCGTTTGACATTTTCAATCTAAAATTGGCTGGAATTGAGATCGGACGCCATGTCACGTTTGGCGAGCCCCTGATGTGCCTAAACAGTGGAAAACCCCCACAAGTGACCCCATTTTGGAAACTAGACCCCCTAAGGAACTTATCTAGATGTGTCATGAGCACTTTTATCCCCCAAGTGCTTCACGAAAGTTTATAATGCTCGGGCGTGAAAATAAAAAATCCAATTTTTTCCACAAACATGATCGTTTAGTCCCCAATTTTTTATTTTCTCAAGGGTAAAAGGAGAAATTGGACCCCAAAAGTTGTTGTCCAATTTGTCCTGAGTACGCTGATACCCCATATGTGGGGGGGAACCACTGTTTGGGCGCATGGCAGGGCTCAGAAGGAAAGGAGTACCGTTTGACATTTTCAATCTAAAATTGGCTGGAATTGAGATCGGACGCCATGTCACGTTTGGCGAGCCCCTGATGTGCCTAAACAGTGGAAAACCCCCACAAGTGACCCCATTTTGGAAACTAGACCCCCTAAGGAACTTATCTAGATGTGTCGTGAGCACTTTTATCCCCCAAGTGCTTCACGAAAGTTTATAATGCCTGGGCGTGAAAATAAAAAATCCTATTTTTTTCCACAAACGTGATCGTTTAGTCCCCAATTTTTTATTTTCTCAAGGGTAAAAGGAGAAATTGGACACCAAAAGTTGTTGTCCAATTTGTCCTGAGTACGCTGATACCCCATATGTGGGGGGGAACCACTGTTTGGGCGCATGGCAGGGCTCAGAAGGAAAGGAGCGCCGTTTGACATTTTCAATCTAAAATTGGCTGGAATTGAGATCGGACGCCATGTCACGTTTGGTGAGCCCCTGATGTGCCTAAACAGTGGAAAACCCCCACAAGTGACCCCATTTTGGAAACTAGACCCCCTAAGGAACTTATCTAGATGTGTCGTGAGCACTTTTATCCCCCAAGTGCTTCACGAAAGTTTATAATGCCTGGGCATGAAAATAAAAAATCCTATTTTTTCCACAAACGTGATCGTTTAGTCCCCAATTTTTTATTTTCTCAAGGGTAAAAGGAGAAATTGGACCCCAAAAGTTGTTGTCCAATTTGTCCTGAGTACGCTGATACTCCATATGTGGGGGGGAACCACTGTTTGGGCGCATGGCAGGGCTCAGAAGGAAAGGAGCGCCGTTTGACATTTTCAATCTAAAATTGGCTGGAATTGAGATCGGACGCCATGTCACGTTTGGCGAGCCCCTGATGTGCCTAAACAGTGGAAAACCCCCACAAGTGACCCCATTTTGGAAACTAGACCCCCTAAGGAACTTATCTAGATGTGTCGTGAGCACTTTTATCCCCCAAGTGCTTCACGAAAGTTTATAATGCCTGGGCGTGAAAATAAAAAATCCTATTTTTTCCACAAATGTGATCGTTTAGTCCCCAATTTTTTATTTTCTCAAGGGTAAAAGGAGAAATTGGACCCCAAAAGTTGATGTCCAATTTGTCCTGAGTACGCTGATACCCCATATGTGGGGGGGAACCACTGTTTGGGCGCATGGCAGGGCTCAGAAGGAAAGGAGCGCCGTTTGACATTTTCAATCTAAAATTGGCTGGAATTGAGATCGGACGCCATGTCACGTTTGGCGAGCCCCTGATGTGCCTAAACAGTGGAAAACCCCCACAAGTGACCCCATTTTGGAAACTAGACCCCCTAAGGAACTTATCTAGATATGTCGTGAGCACTTTTATCCCCCAAGTGCTTCACGAAAGTTTATAATGCCTGGGCGTGAAAATAAAAAATCCTATTTTTTCCACAAACATGATCGTTTAGTCCCCAATTTTTTATTTTCTCAAGGGTAAAAGGAGAAATTGGACCCCAAAAGTTGTTGTCCAATTTGTCCTGAGTACGCTGATACCCCATATTTGGGGGGGAACCACTGTTTGGGCGCATGGCAGGGCTCAGAAGGAAAGGAGTACCGTTTGACATTTTCAATCTAAAATTGGCTGGAATTGAGATCGGACGCCATGTCACGTTTGGCGAGCCCCTGATGTGCCTAAACAGTGGAAAACCCCCACAAGTGACCCCATTTTGGAAACTAGACCCCCTAAGGAACTTATCTAGATATGTCGTGAGCACTTTTATCCCCCAAGTGCTTCACGAAAGTTTATAATGCCTGGGCGTGAAAATAAAAAATCCTATTTTTTCCACAAACATGATCGTTTAGTCCCCAATTTTTTATTTTCTCAAGGGTAAAAGGAGAAATTGGACCCCAAAAGTTGTTGTCCAATTTGTCCTGAGTACGCTGATACCCCATATTTGGGGGGGAACCACTGTTTGGGCGCATGGCAGGGCTCAGAAGGAAAGGAGTACCGTTTGACATTTTCAATCTAAAATTGGCTGGAATTGAGATCGGACGCCATGTCACGTTTGGCGAGCCCCTGATGTGCCTAAACAGTGGAAAACCCCCACAAGTGACCCCATTTTGGAAACTAGACCCCCTAAGGAACTTATCTAGATGTGTCGTGAGCACTTTTATCCCCCAAGTGCTTCACGAAAGTTTATAACGCCTGGGCGTGAAAAAAAACAACCCTATTTTTTCCCACAAAAATGATCATTTAGTCCCCAATTTTTAATTTTCCCAAGTGTAACAGGAGAAGTTGGACCCCAAATATTGTTGTCCAATTTGTCCTGAGTACGCTGATACCCCACATGTGGGAGAAAACTACTGTTTGGGTACACTTCGGGGTTCGGAAGGGAAGTAGTGACGCTTTGAAAAGCAGACTTTGATGGAATGGTACGCGGACATCATGTTCCGTTTGCAGAGCCCCTGATGTGCCTGAACAGTAGAAATCCCCCACAAGTGACCCCATTTTGGAAACTAGACCTAACTGGGAACTTATCTAGGTGTGTGGTGAGAATTTTGAACCCCCAAGTGTTTCACTTAAATTTATAACGCCCGGGCGTGAAAATAAAATATCCTATTTTTTCCTACAAAAATGATCATTTAGTCCCCAATTTTTAATTTTCCCAAGTGTAACAGGAGAAATTGGACCCCAAAAGTTGTTGTCCAATTTGTCCTGAGTACGCTGATACCCCACATGTGGGAGAAAACTACTGTTTGGGTACACTTCGGGGTTCGGAAGGGAAGTAGTGACGCTTTGAAAAGCAGACTTTGATGGAATGGTACGCGGACATCATGTTCCGTTTGCAGAGCCCCTGATGTGCCTGAACAGTAGAAATCCCCCACAAGTGACCCCATTTTGGAAACTAGACCTAACTGGGAACTTATCTAGGTGTGTGGTGAGAATTTTGAACCCCCAAGTGTTTCACTTAAATTTATAACGCCCGGGCGTGAAAATAAAATATCCTATTTTTTCCTACAAAAATGATCATTTAGTCCCCAATTTTTAATTTTCCCAAGTGTAACAGGAGAAATTGGACCCCAAAAGTTGTTGTCCAATTTGTCCTGAGTATGCTGATACCCCACATGTGGGAGAAAACTACTGTTTGGGTACACTTCGGGGCTCGGAAGGGAAGTAATGACGCTTTGAAAAGCAGACTTTGATGGAATGGTACGCGGACATCATGTTCCGTTTGCACAGCCCCTGATGTGCCCAAACAGTAAAAAAAAAAACCACAAGTGACATTTTGTAAACTAGACCCCCAATGAACTTACATAGATGTGCCCCCTTTTTGGAACTAATCTAGTTTCCTGTAAAGTAAATTAGTAGTGCATGGAGGTGTGGTACAATCTGAAGCAATCCTTCATACACAGGCCAGGTTTTTCGGGGCAGGTGTCGCATTGATAAGTGGTGTCCTTGCGTATTCCCCTTTTGTAACACACTCGGCACCTTTTTTGCGACCTACCTCTTTTTGCAGTTTGCGGGACCTCCCCCGGGAAATGCTGACCTGGTACGATACGAGCACCTTCAGTTCCGGAAGTACTGGGGCCCGCTCCTTCCCTCGTGCCAAATAACAGGGCCTTAACCACTACCTCCTGGAACTGAAGGTACGACGTATCGCTGTGGCGTGCACATTGTGACAGCAGGAAAGCGTTGAGCATTGCCATTTGTACGATGTACACGGACAGCTTTTTGTACCACACCTTGGCCTTCCTCAAAGCACTGTACGGTTGGAGGAGCTGATCGGAGAGATCAACGCCCCCCATGCTTTTGTTGTACCCCAGTACACAGTCCGGTTTGCAGACCTGTGTAGAGGTACCCCGTACAGTGCTGAGGGCACTGCCATCACCGTGTATGGTGGTCAAGAGAAGGACATCCCTCTTGTCCTTGTACTTGACCACCAGCAGGTGGTCGCTACATTGGGCTCTGCTCTCACCTTTTCTGAGCATCTGCCCAAGTAGCGTCTTTGGGAGGCCTCTCTGATTTTTGCGGACAGTACCGCAGGCTGCGGTACCTCGCGCAGAGAGGGATTTGTAGAGTGGGATGCTGGTATAAAAGTTATCAGTATAGAGGTGATAACCTTTATCCAGCAGTGGGTGCACCAAATCCCACACTATTTTCCCACTCACTCCCAGGACAGGGGGACACTCAGGCGGTTCAATCCTGCTGTCCTTCCCCTCGTAGACTCTAAAGCTGTAGGTGTACCCTGAGGTACTCTCACACAGCTTGTAGAGTTTGATTCCGTACCTGGCCCTCTTGCTGGGCAGGTATTGACGGAATCTGAGCCGCCCCTTAAAATGAACCAAGGACTCATCCACGCAGATGTCCCTTTTGGGCACGTACACTTCACCGAACTTTTTGTTGAAGTGTTCGATGACAGGCCGAACTTTGAACAGACGGTCAAAGTTGGGGTCATCTCGTGCGGGACACTGTGCATTATCGGAATAATGCAGGAATTTATGGATGGCCTCAAAACGCGTTCGGACCATGACCATTCGGAACACTGGAGTGTTGAATAAAATATCAACACTCCAATATTGCCGAACTTCTGGCTTCTTCAGGAGCCCCATATGAAGCATCAGGCCCCAAAACTGCATCATTTCAACTGCGTCTACAGGAGACCAGTTAGAATATGATGAACTGGTGTTTTGCTCCAAAAATTGACGAGCATACAAATTAGTTTGCTCCACCATGAGGTTAACAAAATCCTCAGAGAAAAAGACTTTGAAAAAGTCTATTTCTGTGAGGCCGGTGGTGTCAAAACTGATTCCTGATTCTGCCACAAAATCAGGAATCAGTGGCTCGTAATTTTCGGGGGGCGAGGTCCATACGGGGTCCGAAGAGGGGCGCGCTGGTTCATCTTCAGGAGTGGGCCCTGCCTCATCTTCATCTTCATGAATGATGGGCACTTCTGTCCTGCGGCGTCTGCGTGGCGGTTCCGCAGGGCCGGAGGAGGAAGATGAGGAGGAGGAAGAGGATGAGGAAGAATCAGAAAAATAATGAAAAGTGGGATCCTCTCCCTCGCTATCAGTGTCGGAGGCAAGGAAAGCATATGCCTCCTCCGCTGAATAGCGCTGTTGGGACGAACGGGACGAGCGGGACATTTTTTTTATGAGTATGGTGCTTGGGTGTAATTTATTGGGAACTATGTGTACGTGTGGGGGGATAGTGTTTGGTGCAAACTATTCTTAAAAGAAAAAGCTAAAGGGAAAGAAAAAGTAAAGGGGAGAAAAAAATACCTGTGAAAGGAAAAGTCTAAAACAGCAGGCCCTAGCTCTGATAAGTGAACCGCGTCAAATTTCGGCGCCTGCTGGGTGTACGAACGGGGATGTGGAAAAAACGCCAGGCACGAGAGCTCTAAGTGACACGGTTCACTTATCAGAGTTCGGTGGCTGCTGGGTGTGCGAACGGGGATGTGAAAAGGGAAGGCACAGATTAGACGCGGCGGCTGGGGGAGCGCAAAGGGATGGGGGAAAAAAAAAAAGAAAAAGCACGGATTAGACGCAGCGGCTGGAGGAGCGCACGGAGATGGGGAAAGAAAAAAAAAGAAAAGGGAAGGCACAGATTAGATGCGGCGGCTGGGGGAGCGCAAGGGGATGGGGGAAAAAAAAAGAAAAGGCACGGATTAGACGCAGCGGCTGGAGGAGCGCACGGAGATGGGGAAAGAAAAAAAAAGAAAAGGGAAGGCACAGATTAGATGCGGCGGCTGGGGGAGCGCAAGGGGATGGGGGAAAAAAAAGAAAGAAAAGGCACGGATTAGACGCAGCGGCTGGAGGAGCGCACGGAGATGGGGAAAGAGAAAAAAAGAAAAGGGAAGGCACAGATTAGATGCGGCGGCTGGGGGAGCGCAAGGGGATGGGGGAAAAAAAAAAGAAAAGGCACGGATTAGACGCAGAGGCTGGAGGAGCGCACGGAGATGGGGAAAGAAAAAAAAAAGAAAAGGGAAGGCACAGATTAGACGCGGCGGCTGGGGGAGCGCAAGGGGATGGGGGAAAAAAAAAAGAAAAGGCACGGATTAGACGCAGCGGCTGGAGGAGCGCACGGAGATGGGGAAAGAAAAAAAAAAGAAAAGGGAAGGCACAGATTAGATGCGGCGGCTGGGGGAGCGCAAGGGGATGGGGGAAAAAAAAAGAAAAGGCACGGATTAGACGCAGCGGCTGGAGGAGCGCACGGAGATGGGGAAAGAAAAAAAAAGAAAAGGGAAGGCACAGATTAGATGCGGCGGCTGGGGGAGCGCAAGAGGATGGGGGAAAAAAAAGAAAGAAAAGGCACGGATTAGACGCAGCGGCTGGAGGAGCGCACGGAGATGGGGAAAGAGAAAAAAAGAAAAGGGAAGGCACAGATTAGATGCGGCGGCTGGGGGAGCGCAAGGGGATGGGGGAAAAAAAAAAGTAAAGGCACGGATTAGACGCAGAGGCTGGAGGAGCGCACGGAGATGGGGAAAGAAAAAAAAAAGAAAAGGGAAGGCACAGATTAGACGCGGCGGCTGGGGGAGCGCAAGGGGATGGGGGAAAAAAAAAAGAAAAGGCACGGATTAGACGCAGCGGCTGGAGGAGCGCACGGAGATGGGGAAAGAAAAAAAAAAGAAAAGGGAAGGCACAGATTAGACGCGGCAGCTGGGGGAGCGCAAGGGGATGGGGGAAAAAAAAAAGAAAAGGCACGGATTAGACGCAGCGGCTGGAGGAGCGCACGGAGATGGGGAAAGAAAAAAAAAAAGAAAAGGGAAGGCACAGATTAGACGCGGCGGCTGGGGGAGCGCACGGGGATGGGGAAAAAAAAAGCGAGCACGAGTGTTGATAGGTGAACTGCGTCACCAATCAACGCTCGGCGGCTGCTAAATTTGGGCACGGATACGGCGCAAGGAGGGGGGATTGGAGAAGGGGGGATGGGAGAAGGGGGGATGGAAGAAGGGGGGATGGAAGAAGGGGGGACGGGAGAAGGGGGGATGAATAGAGATCGGGCCGGGATCGGGGTATCAACACTTACGGTTTGTAGTCTCTCTTCTTTCTTCTCTCTTCTTTCTTTAGCTAGAATTGTGGTGTCACAGGCTACTGTGGCACCACAAGTCTCAGCACAGGAGGGGATCTCAAAGCGTGACCGCTCTGAAGGAATCCTCACCAAGTGTGAGGATTCCTTCAGAGCAGTTACACAGGTCAGGGGCAGGTGAGACAGGTCACAGAGCGGTCACACCGCTGCTGTGACCTGTGATTGGTGGGATCGATGATCACATCGATCCCACCAATCAAAGAAGGCCCTGGTGACGCTGGTGTTGCTATGCACCAGCCTATGATCGGAGCTCACAGCTCCGATCATAGGCAGGTCACCGGCAGGTCACCAGCAGGTGACAGGCAGGTGACAGGCAGGTGACCGGCAGGTCACCGGCAGGGCACCGGCAGGGCACAGCGCGGTCACACCGCTGCTGTGCCCTGTGATTGGCGCGATCGACGATCACATCGATCGCGCCAATCAGACTGGGAACACGGGGCTGCAGAGCGCGCAGGTAGGCAGGACACAGCAGCGGCGGTAACACCGTCGCTGTGTCCTGCGATTGGCGCGATCGATGTGATCGTCGATCGCGCCAATCAGAGTTGAATGCTCCGGAGCCATGGCAGGAGATCCGGAGCCATGGCCCGGGGCTGCAGAGTGCGCAGATAGGGGCAGGGCACAGAGCGGTAACACCGCCGCTGTGCCCTGCGATTGGCGCGATCGATCTATCGCGATCGCGCCAATCCCGGGGGGGTTTGGGCACATGCCTGGCATTGCCAGGCACTGGTCTAGGATCGAGTACATCGGTACTCGATCCTAGGCTGGGACCTCACTGTTTCAGCCAAATTGATTGGCTGAAACAATGAGAAAGGCTGCGATTGGCTGCTCAGAATTGAGCAGCCAATCACAGCGATCGGGAGGCCGGGGGGGCGGCGACAGGCCCTAGGATGCCGACACCATCTTCCTGCAGGTAAGATGGCGTCGGAATTTTAATGCGATCACTGCGACTTAAGTCGCAGTGTCGCATTAAAGGGCATGACGTACTATTGCGTCCTTGGGAAGTAGGGCCCACCCCACATGGACGCAATAGTACGTCAGATGGCAGAAAGGGGTTAAAGGGAATCTGTCACCCCATTTTTGTGATATGAGGTAAAAATATCCATCAATTCAGCGTCAGTTTTACATTACAGCAGTACTTTTGATACCCCCTGACTCCCCACCTTTGATGAATAAATACCTCTTTTTATCTCTCCTGCGTTGTATGTAAATCTCCTCGGTCCGGTCCAATGAGCATGGCTTTTTCTCCTTCTCTCCCCATCTCCTGTCTTGCTCTACGCATTTATTTTTCCTCATTCCTGCGTTAATGCACAGTTGCTGCACGTGCGCATTGAAATGGCCTCTTGCATGTGCGCAACTGTGGGCAAAGCATAAAAATCAGTATTGCGCATGCCCCGGCATTTTTCATTACCTTCTATGCCCCGGAAGTCTTGCCATGCAAGGGGGCATAGAACATAATGAAAAATGCGGGCACATGCGCAATAGTGATTTAATGCTTTGACCACAGTTGGGCAAAGCATACTGTGCACGCGCGAGAGGCCATTTCAATGCGCTCGTGCGGCAACTGTATGGGATCTGTGCTATTCACAGATTTCATTACGTACAGCAAGCCGAGGAGCGGGGGGAGAGAAGGAGAATAAGCCACGCCCATTGGACCAGACCGAGGAGATTTATATACAACGTAGGGGAGATAAAAAAAGGTATTTATTCATCAAAAGTGGGGAGTCAGGGGGTATCAAAAGTACTGCTGTAATGCAGAACCGACGCTGAATTGATGGATATTTTTACCCCATATCACAAAATGGGGTGACAGATTCCCTTTAATCAGGCATTTCAGATCTCCGTTCTTGAGATTGGTGACGATTTCCAGCAGTGGGACCAGCAACGATAAGCAGAGTGTTATATTTTCACTGGAGAGGTGATAACCCCTTTACGCAAATCTATCAACAGGTTTTTGCTTTGCAATCTGAGAGCAGCATACTGTAGGGGCAGAGCCTCTGATTGCTGAGACGTATCACTTTACAACTTCACTATCAAGCCTGTTTGCACCTTCATGACCAGGCCAAATTTTAACATTCTGACCAGTGTCATTTTATTGGGTAATAACTGTGGGACCCTTCGACAAGTCTCAGTGATTCTGAGAATGTTTTTTCATGACACCTTGTACTTTGTGTTAGTGGTAAATATAGGATGTTATTATTTGCATTCATTTGTGAAAATATCAGAAATTTAGTGAAAATTTTGCAGTTTTCAAACTTTATGCCCTTACACCAGAGAGATATGTCAGACAAAATAGTCAATAAATAACATTTCGCACATGTCTACTGTACATCAGTATCATTTTTAAAACAAGTTTTTTTTGTGTTAGGAAGTTAGAGGGGTCAAAAATTCATCAGTGACTTCTCATTTTTCCAACAAAATTTACAAAACCATTTGTTTTAAGGACCGCATCATATTTGAAGTGGCTTTGAGCTGTCTATATTTCAAATAATACCCAAAAATGACACCTTTTTAAAAACTGCACCTCTCGAAGTGCTGAAAACCAAATTTAATAAGTTTATTAATCCTTCAGATTCTTTATAGGAATTAATGCAACGTAGAAGGAAAAAATTTACATTTATACTTTTTCCCACAAAAATTTTTCTTTAGCCCCAAATTTTGCATTTTCACAAAGGTAACAGGAAAAAATGAGTATATAATTTGTTGTGCAATTTCTTCTGATATTCTTCCCCATATGTGGGGAAAACTACTCTTTGGGCGCACGATAGGGCTTGGAAAGGACTTCCCCTGACGAAGCGGCT